>NC_045637.1:63711081-65140248 GCF_009829145.1 Chiroxiphia lanceolata | reverse complement strand
TGATCTTTGTGGGTCCCTTCCAACTCGGCATATTCTATGATTCTATGACTGTGAAATTCCAGATTTCCACACAGACTCACACCATCTATTTTTTACTGCCCAAAGTTCAGCGACCAGCTTAAATTAGATGCCTATAATCCCTATATTTAGTCAACAAGAGTGAGACTGGCACAGTAATACTGGTCCCCGCTGGAAATTCTTATCCCTTTCCGTTAGCTACAGAAGACTACCTTACTAGCTTAAAATAGGTGCTTTACCTTTCCACAGCTAGAATTACATAACAAATTTATCATGCAAAGGTCATGAGCCTCTGGCATTCTTTCCATGTATATTTATTTTACTATGTTTCAGGTTTACCCTCAGAAAAGATGTTACTGCTTCCCTCTCAGAAAAGACTATCTCTTACTGTGGAGGTCACCCAAAAAATTCTCTTCCCAAATGATAACATGGCAGACTTCTTTCCACTGAATGGACATTGACAACATGAGGTGTCATCCAAAAGTGACGGACAGTCAGTTAAAAACTTGGCCAAGGTAAGGAATACCTACCTGCCTAAATAACTACACTTGCTGTCCCAAATTCAGTGTGCTCACTAGCATAATATTTTCTATCCACTTTTTGACATATGTTAAACCCATCTACTCTCAGCTGGGAAGACAATAAGGAACAACTCCTTAATCTGCTTCCAGGCTGTCTAGGGAAGCTTCTCCATCTGTCTTAACCTTTTTCAGGGAAATTTCAAGCAAGTAAACTTACAGTCCATGCCCTGATACAGCAAGAGGTGACAAGTCATCCAAGTGGCAGTAAAGTTGAGGACCAGCAACTTCTGAAACTTCTCTCTACTGAAACTGCATGCTTCTAATCCAATTGAGGCAGGGGACAATCTAACAGGTTTATGTAAGCTACCTTCACCAATGCTTTTACTCTCTTTGGCTGTAGTCAGGAATGCAGTAGAAACTCATAGCTTACTGCAGCAGAGCCAGGAGCTAGGTGTAAAACAACATATTCTTGTATTAGTTCTAAAAGGCATGAATGTACATGCTTAGTCTCCACTTCAGTCCTAATCTGCTCCATCCCAAATCAACAGTTTTGCTCAGAATGCAAACACAGTTATAAAACCATTTTAAAATTGCAGTAGAGACACCTTATCAAAATGTCACTGGAAAAAATATTCTCTGCAAAGAAAGTGTCTAGTTTTGTCAGCAAATAAAAGACAAAAATACACAGCACAACAATTGTAAACAAGACCTCCCAAAACCCTGGCAGCATCTATCCCAGCAGACAGTGGCCATGTCTACATCAACAATCAGGGCAGCTCTGCAGGGGCAGACTGCAGAGTGAAAGAGTTTCTCCTGACAACCTGACCTTCAAACCACATTCATTTTAGGGAGAGTTATTTTGTCTTAGCTTTAGTCTGGTCCCAAGGATCCAACAGCTATTGGTGGTGTGAACACAGAGGGGCACTTCTTCCAGTTTAGTTTTATTTGAAAGGAAAACAGTTTTAAAGGAAACACACTGACAGCATTTCACAGTGTGCAACTCTCCTAATTGTCCACATTTCCTGCAAAATTCACTTATGATCCAAACTGAAATGTAGATATGTATGTATCCAGTCCCTCATCCCTACAGTTACAGGTTTCAGATGAGAGAAAAAAAAGGCAAATGTGTCCAATATGCAGGGTACAAAAAAAAAAATTACATCTCTATTTGTAAATACTTCATACTTGTACAAATTTTTCTGTGCAGGTAATGTTATTCTTTTATCTCCCTTTTCATCCACTAAGTATGCAAAGAAAATATTAATAAAACTGAAAATTATAACATACCTTATCTTTAATCAAAACAATTATTCCCACAAGTACGGGGTTTTTTCTCTTCTCTTTTTAAAAAATTTTCTAGGTCAATTAGGAAGTAGTAATAATAACACAACTACAAGAGCAAAAAAGGAAAATTAAAATACAACCCCACCTTTCCTAATCTTAAAATATTTCTGAATCTCCCTAATTTTTAAATCAACTGGGTATCATTATATCAGCCTTAAATGTCTCTCCTACAGGCATTGGATTCACTTTTATCTCCTCTGAGTCTGGCTACAGCTTAGTTGCAAGACATACACAGCAGCAGCTAACTTCCAAGATGATCAGACTAAGTCACTGTGCAATATCACATACAACTACCTGAAAGGAGGTTTTAGTAAGGTGGAAAGGAGAAGTCTCTTTTCCTAAGTATTGAGTGATAGGACAAGAGGAAATGGCCTCAAGTTCTGCCAAAGGAGGTTTAGATTGGATATTAAGAAAAATTTCTTCACTAAAAGGATTGCAAAACGTTGGAACAGGCTGTCCAGGGAAATGAAGGAGTCACCATCCTTGAAGGTATTTAGAAAACATGCAGATGTGGCACTTCAGGACATGATTTAGTGGTGAACTTGGCAGTGCTGGGTTAGTAGTTAGTCTTCTCCAACATAAATGATTCTATGATTCTATGACAGAGCTGTGGCAAACGGTAGAAGGAGAAATAGTAGAACTGATCTCTGGAGTCTGACATTCATGGAATCACAGAATCACAGAATCAGTTAGGTTGGAAAAGACCTCTGAGATCATCAAGTCCAACCTATGACCCAATACCACCATCTCAACCAGACCATTGCACTAAGGGCCACATCCAGTCTTTCCTTAAATACCTCCAGGAGTGGTGACTCTACCTCCTCTCTGGGCACTCCATTCCAATGTCTAATTACCCTTTCTGTGAAAAAATTCCTCCTAATACCCAATCTAAACCTTCCCTGGGACACCTTGTGACTATGTCCTCTCATCCTGGTGCTAATTACCTGTGAGAAGAGACCAACCCTCACCTGGCTGCAACCTCCTTTCAGGGAGTTGTAGAGAACAATAAGGTCACCCCTGAGCATCCTCTTCTCCAGATTTAATGACCCCAGCTCCCTCAGCTGCTTCTCACAGGCCTTGTTCTCCAGACCCGTCACCAGCTTCATTGCCTTTCTGTGGACCTGTTGCAGCACCGCAGCACCTTTTCTGAATTGAAGGCCCCAGAACTGGACACAGTACTTGAAGTGCAGCCTCACCAGTGCCAAGTACAACAGGGTAATCTCTTCCCTAGTCCTGCAAGCCACCCTATTCCTGATATAGGCCAGGATGCCATTTGCCTTCTTGGCCACCTGGACACACTGCTGGCTCACGTTCAGACAGCCTGTGGACCAGAACCCCCAGGTCCTTTTTCTACTGGGCCACTTCCCAATCACTCTTCCCTCAGCCTATAGCGCTCCATGGGGTTATCGTGACCAAAGCATAGTATCCAGCACTTAGTCTTGTTGAACCTGATACCATTGGTCTTGGCCTATCTATCCAGCCTGTCCAAATCCCCCCAAATTCACATGTCCTTCTGCTGCAGACTCTACATAGTTTCTATGCTCACCTTGCATATTCTAAGAGAAATAAAGTACGAATCCCCCAAACAACCTTATTCACTGCATAATTCTAATTGGCTTTGAAGACATCATCCATTCTGTGCAATGAAAGATATATACTTTTTTTTGGAATCAGTAAAACTATATGACTACTTGACAGTATCACAATGCACCTATCCAGGATATTAATATTAGATAACCATAACATTGGATTTTCTAACTTTTGAGTACTTGACAATCATCATATTAAGAAAAAAAGTAAAAACCCTAAGTGGAAAGAACAATCAATTACAATCTCTCTGTGCAGCTGTAGTAACCCTTCATCTCATGAATCATTAACAATTTTAACCCTGAATCTCCAGAGCTGTCCAGTGTGAATTTAATGTAATTTATTCCTGTTGTCCTGCCACAGTCTCACCATCTCACCAGTGGTTCTCCCACTGTTTGCAGAAGTCATGGTAATGAATTAACAATATACGTGGTGCCACCACTGCAGCAGCAGAACATCTGGGGTTTTGGAGGAGAAAAGGAAAGTGGTTAAAAAAGGGTTAAATATTCTTGTGTACACGGCACACCACAAAGACAATAGTGCAGCTCTTGATTGATATGGGTGAGGAATGGGTTGGTGACCTGGAGCTGGACTAGCCTGTTGGCTGCACTCATAAGAACATCTGCTGTGCCTGAGTTGAGGAAGCATACCTCTCATCTATCCTATGGCCTGCACAGGCAGAAGTAGCACACCAGACATAACCTCCAATTCACATTGGGGCTGCCATACCAGTTGGGGACAGCTATAAGCATGTAACAGCAGCACCTCCGTCTGAAAGATAACTGGTCATTTGTTGGTCTCCAGAGGTATGGATACACCATTTGAATCAGAGAAAGCCAATTATTTCTCTTTCTTCCTTGGAGATGAGAATAAAAATTTCTTCTGCAATCCAACACAAAGGTGTAAAGTCCAGTGAGCCTTAATAATAGATCTCACGTAAGAAAGCTCTTTGAAAAGTAACATCTTCATCTTCTTGTCCTCATGTTAAGTCCACTCCAAGGGGTCAACGTAAATAATTTCAGCAAAGTTTGGTTGGATGCTGAGTACTGCAATGAACAAGAAGCCTGCCAAGCGTGTGAGACTCCTGCTCAGAGACCGACACTTGGCAGGTATTTTCAAACTGTGCTCCCTAGACTATCTGTGAGGAGTAACCACAGGTGGTTCAGGGAGTTGTTTTCCCTCTCCCAGTGCACAGCAGAAACAAGGAGGTGGTCCTGCTTCCTAAGAAAGTTTTAATTGTCAGTCTTCAAGCACAGTTCCTTTGTATTCCTGCCAGAACTCTCATGTATGCCTGTGCTTGCTTGGGTTGCTGCCTAGGAAATGAAGGCTGTTAATGAGTCTCTTCTTTTGTCAGGTGCTTGTTCACTATACTTTCAAGTGTGATCAAATTTACCAGTGACACAGAGATGGGAGGTTTGTAAGCATGCTGCACAGTGACCCGAAGGTAGCAAAGCATCGGAAGCTACAGGCAGTTAGAGAAAAAATATGGTGCTCATGAATACAGAAATCCAAAGCCTAGGAGAGAAAAGAGTGGGCTTGGGCACACAGTGGGGTACAAAAGCAAGTATCTATAAGCATTCTAGTAATATTTTATTGACATGTTGTTATTTGCTTCATTTTAATCACTTTTGTCTAGTCTAATCTATGTACTTCTAAAGAGGACAGAAATCTAACAGACCATAGTTGAGTAGTTTCCACAACAGTATTTCCATTTGAAGAGGTGCAAACACTACAACAAAATTTAAGAATCAAGTTCTAAATACTGTCTCAACAAAAGCACGGGAAGTATGGTGGAATAAATAGATTGATACCTTTATCTAAAATTAAATTCATACCATAGTTGTGCTGCAAACAGTTTGCTGTGATTTTCCTTTTTTAGACCAAAACATCCAGATTCCAAATCTATTAGAACAACTATCTTCCCTAAGAGTTTCCAGAGCTTTGTAGAATTGCTGCTGGGTTTCAGGTTTAGCTGATTTCAGCCTTCACTCTACTATATAGCACTTGCTTTCCAGCAGCTAGAAACCAGTGACGAAAATATATTTTGCTGTCTCACATTTTTTGTTTTCACTGGAGCAACACATACTAAGAAAAGTACACCAAGTCCTACCATCTTTCCCCCCCAATGCATTCTCAGTTATTTTCTTTTGTCCCTTTATAGGGTACCTTCTAAATTGTCCTTGTCCTACCCAGTTCCAGTTTTGTCAGCCTCAATTTTAACCAGCTTTTTTCCATCCCTTTTTTTCTTTCTCACTTTTATTACTGATTCCCATTTTTTTTTCACTGTGTCTTATCAATTTAAAGAGAAAATGGAGGATTCTGTGTATCCTTTTCTCAGTGGAAGAGATTTTATCAGGCTATTCCCTATTCTTATCAAGACAATTTTCATTTTTTCCAGGTTCTGGTTCTGCCAGCTACTCTGTATTCAGACCCTGATCTCAGAAAACTTGAAAATGCTGCTGGGTTTTGTGGTTTTTTGGTTGTCTCTATAACCAAAAATTTTTAATTTTTAACAGGGGTTAGAGGATATTTCCTTAATGAATCAACAGAAAAAAATAGATTAAAATTTTCCAGAATAATTCACGTCTAGATTCTAACCATCCTTAGAAAGTTTTAGCATCAAAATTGAATGTATGCTGTTCCAAAAGGTTAAATTCAACTAATTTCAGCCAGAATCTGTTAACACATACTATCAAAGAGCACATTCTCTTTGATATGCTGCTTCTCTTTTCTACCACTGATTCTTTCCTCTTTTCTTCCAAGCACCTGGAAGTCCTCATAGCTACAAGACTGGATCCTCTGTTGATTTCATTTTAATCTTTCTTGATTCCTACACTGGGGTAGAGACCAGTTTCACCTTAGAGGTCAGCTACTGAAAGGATATAGTCAATAGAAGAACTGTAGGTGTACAAACTGTGTGTTTCAGTGCACAGCTTCAAGGTCCTTGTTTCTCTGTGTGCTGCACAGAAATCCAGAATTCAATGTTTAAAAGTCCTCTGTATAAAATGAGGGTTGAGGGAAAGGAGAGGTAGCTTTTGCCAAAAAGCAATTCTTAAATACGTACAGAAGAGTCACCTAGAAGTGGCTGCTGAACACAAGGCAGGTGATGACAAGCAAAGTATTTAGGATATGGAGAGATAACAGATGTGTTCTGCCCCTGACATTAATTGTGTCTGTTATCTGAGCCCCTGTTTGGCAACAGCTTGGGGTACGGGCTCATCGAGGGAACGGCAGTCACTCAGGAGGCTGTCCTTCTCAAAACACTGTTATTTGGACTTAAGTCTTTTCAAATCACATAAAATGCTTGACCCTGACTAACTCTGATTTGGCCCCACCAGAACCGTACTTTACCTGTGAAAATATATTTCTCTGTTAAGCCACCAAGCTCTTACTGCCAAAATAGCTTTCCTTATTACCTGAAGTATTTTTAATTCTATTGCCTGGTCTCGTTACTCTCTTTCCCTGCTACATTAACACTAGCAATTGACTGAACTGTGTTGATCAGAGATTGTGGATCTTACATATTGGTACTGTTTTAAATACGAGAACAATGTACAAAACTGCAGCTCAAGAACAGGAACAAAATTAACTTCAGTTATACGAATTTCTACGTGGAACTTAACAGTAACAAACATAATTAACACCAGAAGCAATTATACATGTCATTCTCAATTCTTGCTAAAAAAACCCAACCCAACCCAAACACCCCAATAATTCCCATCCCACCTCTGTGGAAACAACAAAGTCTCCCCAAAAATGTAGTTGCCAATCTATTGTCGGTCAGTTTGCCGATGATAAAATTCCATTTCTTAGTCCTCCTACCGTCCAAGATCATGAAGCAAACCTGGCACCACATTAAATGGACTTCAACACCCAATTTTTGCATAGTCCAGAATTTTGTTTTACATATTAATGGATAACTGCCAAACTGCAGGCAGTCAACATTGTTGACTCAACAACCTGCTGGAAAAATATCCCCCATGTGGATGACCATCTGCACCCACACAGCTGAGGCATTAAGTTATTTCATCACCGTCCCTGTCAAAATTTTAACTTCTTGACCTTCACAAAGAAATCCTGTGTCATCTCAGCTAAAATCAGCCATCAATTTATATTTTTTTCTAAATGCTACAGCTGAAACACCATGATAGCTAAAAATATCTCATTAGACCAACAAATTTTTCTGCTTGTCCAGTATTCGCACTCCAAGTAGGTAGGGGAAAAAGAGGAGAGAAATCATTCAGAAAGATAACTTGGGCTTCTTCACTCTATCCAGGGACCGTTTGAAAAGAAAGAGTCCCACCTGCTGTTCTCCACACCAGTCATAGATGATAGCATCACATTTGTTGGTTTGCATTCATGCATTACCCTCACTTTTCCTAACTTACATGACTGTCTTTTCTCTAAACACACATCTTTTATTCCCTCTCTTTGAGGTTTGGGGGTTTTTTTATCTTTTTCTTCTTTTTCTGCATATCCTCTCCAAAACAGAGATTTGGTTCATTGCCCAAGGTCAGATAAGCCATTACCTTGGGAATTATTTTTCTCTCAGCACTTTCTTTAGAGCAGCATATTCAGACTGGATCCAAATTTTACCTCCTGCACAGTTTTAAACTGTTGATCTTTCTACCACCATTCACAGCAAAATCTTTCACCGTTTCACATCTTGGCTCTTTCAGTCTTCTCTTTTCTGATCTTAATGACTGCAAACATGTTCCTCAGCTCTAATATATTCAGTATGCTGCTATTCAGATTTTTTTGCTCATTATTAGCTACATAAATGTCACCTTTTTCATCCCCTCTCAGATTCTCCTTCACCTGCTTAACATATAAAGCCTTACATGAGCTTAAGGTTTGTCAAATTAGTTCCATCTTCCCTATTTTTTATAAGTTGTATAAAGTAGGCCTCTCATTTTTCTTTGCAGGCAACTGAAGCTTTTACAGACCAGTCAGCCTCCTCCTGAAACATTTTAGGGCTTTCTCCTCTGTAACTTTCTCACTTAGGTAACAAAGGAGGCAGACATTACTAAATTCTTTCCCATTCCTCCTATAAAACTAGTTTTGAATCAACTTTGTGGTCCTGGTGAGTAATAAATCTGATGCTCATCACTGATGAATTCTCCATCTTCCCTTCCATACTTCCTCCCTTCAATGAAGGCCTTTATTCCTACCATCCTTTATCCAGCTTCTGACTCCAATCAGAAGGAAATCTTAAACAATGCCTGCCAACCTTGGCTTATCACAGTCACTTCTTTGTGTGCTGTCTCATATGTATATTTTGTTTATTTGATGTCTCTTGAGGCATCAGTCCCCTAGAACCTTTTATTTATATATCTGCAGTACCACTAACCAACAAGAGCAGTACCTTTAAATATTTTTATCATTGTAAAATAGGTGAAAGAAATCAGCTGGTCTATAGCAATGATCTTGGGTCCTATAGTCAGTGGAGACAACTAACATCTCCAGAGGCATTTTTGTCACTGATATCTTAAGTAAATAAGTAAACTATCTTATATCGAGAAATAAAGTAAGTAAATAAGTACATAAGAAACCATCTTATACTGAGAGAGTTCACATTTGTAAAATGGACCCATTGTTTGTGTTAAGATAAATTAAAACGGTAACAAGATTTTATTTTATTCCATCACCCTATATTTCCATCCACTTACAGCTATATAGGTTGTTGGATATTTTTTCATTTTAAGGATTAAAATTTGCAATACCTGATCCCTATACAACAGTGATTTCTTGACAAGTGAAGAAAAAAAAAAAACAACACAAACACCCTCAAACTAAACCATTCTCACCATCATTTATATTAGATCTGTAGCCAAAATATGTATTGCTCTTAGGTCGCTGACATCTACATTCAGGAAAGTTCTTTTTTTTTTTTAATGAATAATTGTAATTATTAATAAAAATGTGAACTTCTAGGCACTTGTACAGAATTCAGAAATTTGAACTTAATATTTGTAAGTTTCATTACAGAACTGTTAATCCTTACTAGTGAGTGCTACATAACCAAGAAGTGTTTATAAGAACTCTCACAAAGTGAGGTAGAAGTAGAATCAGTTCTAGACTGCTATTTTGTAACATACTGTTTTCAAACATGATACTTTTAGAAAGGCTTACTCAGTTTGACTTGTCCAGCATTCGAAAATGCATCCAGAAGTACGTATCTCAAGCAGTATGTAAGATCAATATTGCTAGGCTCTATGCCCTTGCAAACAACAGATTCCCCCAAACTGACCTGAAATATCACGTAACATTGACCCAATCAACAGATTGGTTGGATCAAATAAGACAAATGGGTCAAATAAGACAAACTTACCCAGAACTGTGACAAGCCTGAAGACTCAGAAACAAATACTTGAACTCTGCGATACATTACCCTAAAATTTACAGAAAGACAAAACACCTGCAAAAGCTCAGACAGTTGTATTCAATTTTGAAACCTTTGGAACTACCCTACTCTGGAATCTGCTTACGTATCTTAGCTTTCTTGCAAATTGCTTACCGTGCCTATAGCCATATATGACATACCATTGTCATCAATCTGAGGTTTTGTTCCTTTGACCACCTAAAGCAGGCTTTTGTTTCTATTCTCTGATTACATTAACTTGCATACTTCTAATTTTTCCCCAAACAAATTTAGTTTCATGATTAAGCTAATTTTGTTTCATGATTAAATGTATCTTGGCTGTGAGCCTGAAATTCACTTTCCAGGAACACTTAAAAGGGCAAAACTTAACTTGCTTGAATTTTCATAAAAAGCCTGTGTGGAGAGATTGGAACATAAGCAAAGAGGAATTTTATGCAAACCTTTCAGAGATGATTGGGGGAAGCATTTCTATTTGCCCTGCTTGATTGTTAATATGTATTTCTCTCTCAGTGTGTTTCTCAAGATTTTTTGTAGTTGTTGCATTTATATTACTTAATACATAAACAACAGCTACAATAACAGTGTGTGTAACGCATCAGCTACAACAGAGCATGAACTATATATATTATGTGCAAAAAAAGCATATAAAATGCTTTGATTTACAAGTCAAGCACTTACATTAGGAAGCGGCAGATTTAAAGTGATGGAAAGGAAACTCTATCCTACTTGGCTCTCTGAACACGCGTCAGGGTAGTTTTTAATTCTATGATCATATACATCTATAAACCAGGATCTCAGATTCAGTAGTGTTATGAGTTTACAGAAGTGGCATGTGATTCCACTGGTTGTATAGATTTTGTGCAAATATGCCATGTTCCAAATAATAATCTGTAAAGATTTTAGTCTTAAAAAAAGCCTACAGATTAGGAGTTTTCCTTGCACACTGTAGTATGTTTCAGGTGACAGATTCTACTCTCTCTCTTGTTTGTCAATTGTAACTCAGAATTATGGGATTGAGCATCAGCCACAAGACAGTTTGAGGACTCTATATTTTATTGCAAGAAAAGGTTATGACATGTTTATACAATAAAGTATTTTCATCACAAATTATAAATCACTTCATAGAGAAACAATTACATTACTTTGCTATTGTAGTCAAAACTTCTAATGATTACTGACAGAAGTTAATATTATTATTAATTTTCTCTGTGCTGCAGTAAACTGAACAACACAAGGCTAGCAACATTTCAAGGGAGAGAGTCACATATCTCCATAGCAATCCAGTACCTTGACCTGTCTTTACAGGCAGATGATTCTGTGGCCCCGTATGATGACCAGCTTTGTACAAAGGAATCTTTATGATCAAGGTATGCTGTTTACTCTAGAAAAATCTCCAGTTGTGTTCCTGACCCTAACAGAAATCTTTCCTGAGGTTTAGCGAAATTTCACAGCCAAAAGTTTTCAAAAAGTTTATTGCTGACCTTTGTGGGGAGGAGTTGATTTTTAGTTTGTAGCACATTCATGTTCACTTGGGGATACAAAAATTGAAGCATCCCAACATTACTTCTGAAAATTATTAGCCTTATTTGATGTTTCCACCTGAAAATTTTACAAAAGTGACTTCCAGTAATGACTGACACAATTATGATTCCTACATCAAAATAACTCATAGATTTTGGAGTAAAGACAAATAGATAATGCAGAATTTTGCTCATTGATTTCTCTATTATGAATTGATCTTCTGATTGAGATACACATACTCTTAAAGTCCTTCTAAAAAATGAAACTCCATAGGAATGGGAAAAAAATTAAAATATTAAACAAATAAATAAAAAACAGTTCAGTACAGATATAGAATAGAAAAGTTGGGTTATACAGTGAGATGAAAAGTATTTTTGTAGTTCTTCTGTGGATAATACACAAAAAAAAAGTGCAAGAAGATGGAATACTTCACAGCAGAAGTAAAGGATATTTAAGTTTGCTATTAGGAAATAATAGAATTAAGCTAATTACAGAGTCTGTGAGTTAAGAAGGATTTTGTTCACCTACAGATAAGAATATCTGAACAAATACACATTCATGATCAGAAGAATGCTACCCAGACCATTACTTTGCTTGTTTTTTAATCTATACTCCCTTTCACACCCAAAATCTACTACTCGTTTGACTTCAAAATATCCTAGCCCTAGCTAAAGTTATCAAAACAGTTTACAATAGTTGTTAATACATTCTAAATTACTAATAATGTTCTTATATTATCCTCTTCCTAATGGTTATCATACAATGAGATGGTGCAGTTGCTGCTCTTTGGTAAAATGAAAGGGTTAAAACATAAGTCTGCAGGTCACAGTGATACTTCATGCATTGACAATATTGTTTACCTACTTCTATATGTTACCCAAGCATAAAAAAAACCAAGAAATATATCATTGAGAAGTCTATGAGACCCCTGAGTACACTGCTTTTATATGTTTATATTTTGTATATGAAAATAAAATATAAATATAATGTATAAACCATATAAATATAAATATTTACATATGTGTAAAGAAAAGACAGTGAGGGAAAGAGAAGTAGCAGGATACATGTTCAGAGCCCATAAAAGGTGACATCATACACAATGCATAGTTCGAAGAGCAACCAATGCTGGTTTATCCTGAAGGCTTAGAATGCATCTTACCTATGAATGCAAGCACCTTTTAAAGTCCCTACTTCAGCACTGTGAACCTTTAAATGATGTGAGCTTGTGCCTAGGAGTCTAATCTAAAGCCAATGAAATCAACATGAGTTTTCCAGGTGTCTAAAACCAGCTTAATGATCACAATGTAAGACACAATAAAGTTCAGAGTCTAACAGAAGAGGAAATTTTAACATAACACACTTGTTACAGTAACACTGATTTATCGATGGACCAACCCACAGCACAAAGACAAATCCTATCAAACTCAGTGGATGAATGAAAGAAGATCAGTTTATGTTTATTCCCTGAATCCAAATTATTCTCGCAGCTCGAGAAGAATCAGTGGCTGATAATGGCCTAGCAACCTCTAACACCAACAGATATGACCTCAGGTGTAGTGATAAGAATACATAATTCTGCATTCCCTGAACTTGTTGTCTCCTGGAGAGTGCTGACACAGTGGTAGCTTGGTGCCACTTTGAACGGTAGAAAGTTTAAAATTTAAAAGAGATTCAAAATGTACTGGGTCACACAATAATATTTACAGGAGATTAAGATGCATTTTACATTACTGAGGAGGAAAACTTACAAGAAAGAAACAGTTATTTCAAAGTTTAACATGCATGACATGCTGGGAATAAAAATTAAATATTTGACTTCTTAATTTGTTCATTTTATTACATATTCTGAAACTATTCTACTGATTGGAAAAGTAAATAAATAAACAACTTCTTTTCTGGGGAGGAATAATTCTATGACTCTGGAGACAACAGCAGAACTTCCAGTTGACTTCACAAGAACGTGGGCTAGGGTCCTGCTTGGAAGCACTCAGTACATACCTGCGGGATATCACAGGCTATCTTCCACAGTCACCAGCCAGCAGATGACAATTACACCAAATTCTCAACCAAATACCTCATCATAAGGCAGCAGAAAGAAGAACAATTATCTTTTCCTATTTAGAAACAATAATTCTTTAAGTTGTACATATTTAGTTTTTTCTAATTAAAATCAATAGCAGTTTAAAGACACGTTCAGTCTTTCCCTAGGGAATGCAATCACAACTGTGATCCAGAGCCTAGATAGGAAACAGTAAAATAGAGAATAACCCTTTTATTTTAAACAGTCCCTCATACATAAATTATTTGCCCCCATAGAGCAATTAAACAGCAGCTGAATATTTCTCTTTCCAGGCTAGGGATGGCAGGAAGCAGACAAGGCAAAAATTTATTTCTGTTTTGTTGAGAGCATCCTTATTTAAATCCTGAAATGCCATTACATTTCAAAAAATACTTTTTTCTAATCTTAAAAAAACTAAAATGATCTCTTCAGAGTATATCAGTCCTCTAAGGCAGAGAGAAGCTGCGGGAAGCCATTCCCTCATGAGTTGCAGGCAAGTACTCAGAGATTTCTTGCATAGGGAATGCTGCAGCCCTCTGGTGCAATAGTTAGATACAGGATGACACAGACACAGTGGCTGAAATCATGGCAGCTGCAGAGGGCCTGTGAAGATGATCTCTGCCTGCCCCTGGGCAGCTGGACTTTAGACACGTACTACAAGAGGCCTCAGTGTTCCAGCTGCACTGTATTAGCACAAACTGGCTTCTGGAATGCATATCCAGCCTGGCTTTCCCATGCCTGATCTTAGACATGGGATAGAAAGTCTTATAAAGACTGCTGAGTTACCATTTGGCTGTTACTTTGGAACTCTAATAACGAATGAATGAATCAATCAATGAATGAGTGAAAGGCAGATACCAAGTCCCAGAAGAAATTGGGATAGAATACCTTGCAAAAGTGAGCCTTCTAATTTTCACTCCAGCAATTCTTCTTCTGAGAATTATGTTAAATAAAATTTCCTGAAGGAAGAAGTGAATGACCAGCAGGTCACCTTTCCTTTTTCACACCATAAGCCTGATAAAAAACACCCTTGATTTCAATCAGCTTTGGGAAAGATACTTGGTTAGGCAATTTTTGGAGCCAGATTTGTAGCCCCTAATTCCCACTGTCACCAGTAAGTTTTATCTGCACAAACTAGTTTCAGAACATCAAGACCGGAGCCCTTATTCACCCACTCAGATTTATGAACACAAACACACCCACAGGCCTGGATACTTAAAGTGGGATATTAATTCTCAAGAGAGGCAAGTTCCTATTATGGGATTTATGTCACCCTCCCTAGTGAGGGCAGTATAATCTATACAGTTCATTTAGAAGCAAGCAAATTCCCCTTAACAGTATTTTCCCAATTCACTATTGCCCTGCTGGCTCCTTTGTATGAGACAGTTGTTCCTCCAACCTGCGTTCCCGGTCTGCCCATCTGCAGATGATGTTAGCTCTAAGAAATACAGCCCTCTGAAGAAAACATAAAACTGTAATTCCTAAAGAAATCCTCAGAAACTTACCTGGCTACTGATCAGATGGAGTTGGAGTTCTCTAGCACAATGTATTAGAAGAATTTCTGTCTTGATAACTTGGATTTTGACATAAGCCCTAGAAAAAGATGCATGCTCTCTCTGGATGGAAATCCTCTGTGACACCATCAGACACTACAAAAACATGCTGAATAACAACTAAATTCAACTTAAGAGAAAAGGATAATTGGCATGATGGTTTCCACAGACATGCTGAAAAAAAGACCATTTGCAGCTACTCATGCTACTGTGTACAGCTTGGTTTTTATATGAGAAGTCAAGATAATACTTTAAGAAGGCAATTACTGTAGTATTTCACATACAGTAACCTACATATAAAAAGCGTTAGAATTATAGGTTATGCCCAGCGCTGCTTTTACATGACACTGATTATTTTCCCTCGGTTTCTTATTCAGGAATACTGTTACACCTTTTGGTTTATACTCTTTTGCCTTGTACCTATCTTTGAGGGATTATAAGAAGGAGAGTTTTGCTTAATAGTTTCTCATTCTCAGTAACAGTTAGAAGTCACACCTAATTAAGGGATCAATGAGATCAACACTTTTTTCTTGCACTTAAATAAAAATTAGGAGTTTGCAGACAGTGCAAATAAATTCAAATTACTGCATACAGTAAAGCTGAGATACATATTACAAGCAATACCAGAAAAAAACAAAAAAAAGAACCAAAACCCTTGAGCAAGAGCATATTAAGTAGAAATTTTATTTAGATCCTGTTTAAGTGCATATAAAGAAAAGGATAGGGGAAACAACACAAAGACTGCTAAGCACAGTGGACAGTTTCTACCATTTTATCAGCCTTAAGATTCTTGAGTTTAAACTTCCTGTCCAGATTGGGTGGTTCTCTGAGCTGGAGGGAGGGTGGAATGGGGACAGCTCCGGTGATTCACATATCATGGACCAGGGCTATTTCAAGTGTTCTGATGTAACTTCTGGAGTTCACAGGTTCATTTATTGTACAACTCCTGTCTGTAAGCTCCTCCACAGAAGTAGGACAGGCAGCCTAATTCACCATTATCAACAAGCACTAATGGTAAATAATAATTTCGTCCCACATAAAACAAGCACTGATAAGAGACGGTCATTTATAATAGTGGTCTGGCTAGATGCTTCAGGTCAGCTGGCAGGTAAATTATTACAAATACCAAAGAGGAATAAGAAATCCTTCCATTCCATTTAGCCCTTAAGGATGGTAATTAGAGTTATTAATATTACTTGCTTTTCAACTCAGTTGACCAATGCAGTCCCAAACCTTGTTGCCAAGAGAGGATATTATTAATACCATGGAAAGTGTTCTATTGGAATCAGTAGTAAGACAAAAATAACATTAAAAAGCAAGATAACACAAAAAAAGGAAGAGTTTCAAAAACTCAACTCAAAAAAAAAAAAAAAACAAACACTTTTTCTGGCAAGATATGCAGTCAGCCATAGATTATATTTTTCAAATATTGTACAGATTGAAAAATTAAAACTCAAACCAGAACTCAACAGTCCAGGAACATCAGGAGATGCCAGGAAGAAAATTTAGGAATTAGATGTCTTTAATAGACGTCTATCATATCTTAAACATAAAAAAAAATATTTTACTAATCAGATTGTTTAAACAGCCCAATACGGTTTGAACTTTAGCCATCAAGAAGTTTTGACTCATTTTCACCCATCTAATGGAATAATAATAAAGTAAAAAGATCCTCCAAATGTGAAAGAAACATTGAATATTCAGTTGCTATCTGCACAGCTAATTGAATGAACCCTCCCCATTTCCTTCACATGTGTTTTAGAGTGGTTGTTCCCAAAGCTGAATCTAGAAACAACAGCTGTCTGATGCAACCATGGTTAAATTGTCTTTGACTACTGGGAGCACCATGTTAGAACGTAGAGCTTGTTCTTGTATGAGTTCAGGTGTTGACAATAACTTCATAAACAGAAGTTTATGAAGGACATGGAGAGTTAAAGGTTCAACTAGCACAAAAATGTGAAGTCCATTATCTGGGAGTTTATGGAAATATAGGGAAGATGGTAGATCAGAAAACAACTAAATCCAATATGTACTGTGGTTGCAACAATTATTTCTTTCTATGTTTTATGTTGAATCAGCATTTTTAATTAATTTTCTCTAATTTTGTGGAGGATTCTTACACATTTTATGGGGTATTCTGTGGTGCTAGGGTTTTTTCCTAAGATTTAATACACAACAGTTAGATAAAAAATGTATGAGTTGTTTTTGTTTCATACCTTTTGTTATTTTTATATAATCCTGTTTGTGAACACTCTGATTTCTGCATAATATAAGTTCACAAAATAGCAACTTGTTGTACTGAAACGGGATACTCTTGATCTGAAATAAGAATATTAATCCTCAGCCTTGCATCAAACAATGACAAGTTTGAAACAGATTTCCTTCTCTCAGCTCTATTATGAGAGTAACAAATGTGCTTTTGCTCATTAGCTTGAATAATATATCAAACAGAAAGGCCTTTAATTGTTTATTTTGCTAGCTGGAAAAGAGGCTGTGAAATTCTGGAAAAAAAAATGTAAGAAGCAATTTCATCTTCCTTTTTTTCTTTGTTGTTTCTTTCCTCTGGTTTATCATTTTGCCTATACCAACCCTTTCTCCCCCAAAATTTTAGAGAAATATCTCTCAATCTACTGTCCCCAGAAATTCTTAGGCATTTAAGAGCAGTACAGAAAAAAACTCAGCTGCTATAATAACGCCTCTTTATAGCTTGATTGTGGTGCCTTCTTTCATAAGCAGTAAAAGAAACACAAACACTTATTACATTGATGCAACAACTTACAAAGCAAAAGTACAAAAATAAACAAAATATAATAGCAGGGGGGACAGAACTCCCCACCTACTCAGGACTCTCAAAGTAAATCAAATAGAGATCTAAAAACCTTCACACAATGGTAGATGGGAAAAATTAACACCTCATTTAATAACAGAAAACAAAGTAGCTGTTAAATGTTAATTTTTACCTCTAGTTACAACAGTGGGAGCAGTTCCAGTCCTAAGGGATATTTCCCAAACCACAGACAAAATCTGTAATTGAGTCTATAACAGAACTTTTATCTTTTAACTTAGATTTCCACTCTCAACCACTGGCTAACAGCACTGTATTTTACTCAGAGAATCTTATCTTTTTCTACCTTTTGTTTACAATTGGATTAACAAACACGGAAAATTTTTCCAAAAAAAGAAGATTTCAAAAGGATTACAAAATCCACTTTCAGTCTCTTACAAAGTGATTCCTGAATTACCCACAGTCAGGCAGCAATGGGCATGAAATAGTTTCAGGACATAGTACAACTAGTATTCCTAAACTGGTCCTGAGAGAGGCAAAACCTAGAGGTCAAATTCTGTAAGATAAAAGTGTGAAACTCTCACTGAAACATATGTGAAAATCCCATATATAAATCCGCCCAAGGAGAGAATCTAAAAAATTTCCGAGATGAAATTGTTGGCATAAACACAAGAAAAACTGTTCTTTAAATGGAGATTCCTTTTTAGCACATCCTTTTTCTTTCCTCTGAAGTAATATTCAGCATTAATGGAGAGAACAAACCGAGTAAAATAAAATGCTGTATATTTCAATACCTGTGTGACAGCAGAGAAGTGGGGTGGAGGTACTTTGCAGCACAAAAATATAAAAATATTAAATTTATTAAAAAAAAATGGGGGTGAAGAGGCATTTACCAGATCCATTCATTTCAACTAGAAGAACCAAGCCTTGTTTCTCTGCTCCTTCTCTTCTCATAGAGACCATTGATGCTGAGTAAGAACACCTGATAAAATGCCCTAGAGAAGCTTTACAACTCAACTGGCACTTACACAGCAGATAAGTCTCACTGATATCAGAGTAATCTTTCTGCAAGGATGAACAGCTCTTGAACAATTTCTCCAGGGAACAGTATTAGACACAGACTTTCTCCATCATCAGACATGATATTCAGTCCATATGTAACATATCTTGTGTAATGATACCCAGTAGCTAACACACTGATTTTTTAATATGCTTTAACACCAGCAAATAATAAAAATTGATCATTTCTGGTGGTTTAAAAATATATGACGGAATATGTGTTTAAAATGTAGGCCTAAGATGCTCATCTCATCATCACAGTCAAACAGCTGAAACACTTCCATCTTATTTACAGAAGTTCTACATGACTGAAATAACACTTTTTTATTTCCACCTTTTTCATTACTTAGTTTGTAAACAATTGCACAAAAAAGCAATTCCTCCTGAGGTATTACTGAGCAAAATGCAAGGTCTTTTTTTTTTTTAATTACCTGAAAATCTGCCAAACTTAAATTTGAAAGGTTTTAGACAAAAGTCGGTTCGTCCAGCTTCCAAATCCTGGGTACTTATTCACAGTGTTTATTGACCTTCACTCACACTACAGGATCCTAAACTTGTGTATCTAGTCTGAACTAGTAATCCCTGCTTCCTCAGTAATCAGAGACAGACAGTCGAAGAACTACAGAGGGTGTTTTATTTTGTATAAATGTCTGCTTGAAGTAGGATCATTGTGATCATTGTGACCATTAGATCATTGTGTTGACATGCCTAACTTGTTGACATGCCTAAATGCCTAACTTTTAGACTGATACAGTCACATTGAATTAATCCTTTTCTCAGTTCTCAGCTCCATGAAGGATATTAG
Organism: Chiroxiphia lanceolata; assembly: GCF_009829145.1. NCBI lineage: Eukaryota > Metazoa > Chordata > Aves > Passeriformes > Pipridae > Chiroxiphia > Chiroxiphia lanceolata. The sequence continues at coordinate 65,120,614 of NC_045637.1, read as the reverse complement.
CAAAAGCAAGCAAATACACACTCTATACAGAGCGATTTCTTCCCTTATGAGCATATCTGTGTTCATGAGCAGGAATTAGTTACATTTCTTAACTGTATCTGTATAAAAAGAGGAAAAATATTACCATCCTTTTACAGGTCAAAATAGTCAAAATGGTCCAATGAGATCACTTGAGAAATTTAGATCCAACTTTTCTTTCTCCTTTGTTCCTTTTTTATTATTCTTCTTTTTGTTTGTTTGTTTGGGGGTTGATTGGCTTCGATTTTCTCTCAGTGTTCAAAAACAGCTAGGGTAAGAACAGCCACTTGTATTTCAGTTTCCGGAAGCAACAATTCTACATTTCTACAAATCTGGCTTCAAAGTCACACTCAAGAGAGTATGAGAAATCCAGGATTTTTGGTCAGCTGGAAGAATTAAACACCACTCTACATATAAGGCTCCGGTAGAGGCAGAGGCGTGCATATTCTCTGGCTGCAAGGCTATGCCTGCTTTCTTCTACATCCCCCTGCCCTATTTACTGCAATATGGGAGGCACGGATGCTATAGGCAACAGGCACACAAACCTGGTTCACCCTCAGAGAAGATATCTTTGGCAGTCAGAGAGGTCTGGTTCACACTCTTCTGTCCTGTCTTGCCTCTTCTGCGTCTGTCATTAAAGTCTGCAGAATAATAGTTACAGAAAATGGACAAAAGTAGGAACACATGAATGTATTTAGACTCAGGAGTTTCAAGTACCTGTATGTCTGACTTTGCAACCTCAATGCAGGTTTTCATGAAGATTTTGAAGGATTGTAATAGTGAAATATCTGTTGTTTTAACCTATATCAACATTAATAGTTTGGGCTTTTGGTATCACAACATACACCTCTCAAACCGAGCTAACAGCAGAAGAGCTGATGATAGCAAACTGAATATATTGATTGCCCTTTAAAAAGTGATGTGATGCACAGTTTAACCAGTGGATTTCAAGCCTGTTCAGTGATCACAGGAAAGGTAGAGGTTAGTAAATCTGGTTTTCATGACAAGTTCTGGATAGTGAATATTCTAAAATTGCTTTTTCTGTTTATTTCTCCCCAGAATCCTATCTCTATTCTTTCCATCTCCTTAAACCTCTGTCTTCTGCCTGCATATCCTCAATGGTAGTCCTTACTTCTGCTCATACCAAGGCCTCTGGTGTCCCTCCTTATCTCTCCTCCTCCTCCCCTCCAATCTTGCACTCAGACTTTTCCATTTTACCTTGCAGCTGGGAGTATTGTGCTAGTTTTTGCTGGGGTAGTTTGCTTCACAGTGGCTAGTATAGGGTTATGTTTTGGATTTATGCTGAAAACAGCGTTGATAATATGGAGGTGTGGTGGGTTTTTTTTGGCTGAGCAGTGCTTACATAGATCTGCGGCCTTTTCTGCTTTTCGTACCACCACACTGGCAAGGAGCTGGGGGTGCACAGGAAGTTGGAAGGGGACACAGCTCGGACAGCTGACCACAACTGACCAAAGGGATATTCTATACCATATGACATCATGCTCAGTTTACAGAGCTGGGGGAAGAAGAAGGGGGCGTTCTGAGTGATAGCACTTTTCTTTGCAAGTCACTCTTATGTGTGGTGGAGCCCTGCTCTCCTAGAGAACACCTGTGCACCCATGCGAATTGGTAAATTAGTCGTCTTGCTTTGCTTATGTGCAAGTTTTGTTTTCCTTATCAAATTGTCTTTATCTTAACCCACGGGTTTTCTAGCTTTTACCCTTCCAATTCTCTCCCTGATGCCACTGATGGGGGAGTGAGCAAACAGCTGTGTGGTGCTAGGTTGGTGCCTGGGGTTAAGCCACGACAAGCATAGTGTATTTCTGACTTCTTTAAAAGGTGCCAGTATTCTATAGTTGTATTGGATTTGATAAATCTGAGTCTTCAAAATCTTCTTAAGAAGCAGAATATGAATGAAAATGAAAAGTAAATTGATATGAAAATTAAAAGTTAGTTCACATTTTTGTGTGATACAGTTAACTGTTAGTGAATCCAACAATTAAATATTTAACTGCCAGTCAGCAAATAAATATCACCAAACAGTCTTCAACAGACTATTTGAGAGTTTTAGAGCCTGAGATGAATTGAATCAAGGCCTGCCAATCTGAGATTAACTGTTTACCTATTAGGAAGATGGCAATTAACTTTTCAAATGACAATGAAACAGAGATGAGCAAGTAAATAATGCAGACACAGAGAGAATGGTTAGAGACAATGGTTTCCACATAATACAGCTTGCTAGTGTTCTGACACACTAGAAAAACTTGAGCAGCAACCCGAAAGTCAGTGGACTTTTACCAAAGTAAGACTGGTAGGAAGCTCCAAATAGGACTATTAGTTTTAGATAAAGATAGATGTTCAGTCTCAGAATTTCATCAGGTGAATCAGTCAGAGGCTTACCAATGATGAACATGGACCTGTACAGAGATACAAGTTATTAAATATACATGAGTGAACTTAAAGACTGTAGGATGAAGAAGAAAGGAAGAAAAATCAAGTTCAGTGAAGACGCAGATACAGAATAGAAAAGTCTGAAATTGAAAGATCATTATATTGACTAATTGGGTTCTAAAATGTCAGATGAAAATAGGTCTTAATAAACAAAGTTATGCACATAAGAAAAAAAAATCTTACTATTAACAAGGAGAGAATTTACGTTAGTTTTTAGGTAATTGCTAGAAACATCTAAAGCCAGGATCTCAAAAAATAGATCCTGAAGTTAGTGTGCATATTTATGCATATGTTGTGCTAAAAAACTCTCAGTAATATTGAGAATGGAACTGAAAACAACACAATCATCACGTCTTTACAACAGTTTATAAACACATGTTAAACCCACATGTTGAATGCTGGGTGCAGTATCCAAAAAAGCAAACCAGGAAAACTAGAGAATAGCAAAGATGATCAGAGGCATACAATTTTTTCAATCTGGGAAAGGGTACATAGCAGACTTTTCATCTTGGAAAAGATGTAACTTTGTCTACACAATCATTGAGAGTATGGGTAAGGTGAATAAAAAATAACCACTGTTTCTTGATACAGAAGAGCAAGAGGGGATTTAGGGAAATTATTAGGTAGCAGAAAGAACTGCTTTCTATAAAACTCACACTACAGATGTGGAACTCATTCCCACAGTAAATTAAAGACTAAATGAGCTCAAAAATTATAACCTAGGATAACTTTACACATTTGGCAATTGTAAATGGTTGTCTGTATGACGCATCTGTCTGATTCCCAAAAGCTGGTATAGTTGGATTCAATGATCCTTGTAGGTCCCTTCATTTCCCCCTACAACCCATTTTCATTTCTGCTGTCAGAAACACATTAACTCTAATAATACAGTCCAAACAGCCTATAGACAGTGGTGCTAGTGGCTCTATGCAGGTGATCCATGGGGAAAACTGCAGTAAAGGGCAAAAAGTGCTTCCCTTCCCTCTGATGTTTTCCAATAGCCCATCACAGTACACCACTTTCTACTTTAGAGGACTAATTTTTTTCCCCACAATCTCCACTTTCTATTATCATTCCCTTTTACTGTTATTAAAATTAAATTTATGGTGATATCAAGAAGATTCGGTGTTATGCCACAAGAAGAATCCTGAGCCTTCTTCCTGCCTATGGATACCCTGTACTGCACAGGCTGATTGTTAGATCTTAGAGAATTCTATAAGTCCAATTGTTAACATAACTGTCCTGGACAGAGGAAATAAATCACATGCAAATAGAGTACATGTTTACACATATATTTCTAGTGCTTACCTGTCTTTAATTACAAACTTGAAAATATTCATTATTTCCAGCAAAATAATTATTTCCAAAAAGCATACTGTTAGACGACAAAGGAATAAGAACAAAGAGATAAAAATAAACTGTAGGCCTACAGGAAGAAGAAAGCAGGGGAAAACAAAAGAAAACAGAAGGGGAACAAGGACTGAACTCAAGCTAAAAGAAAAGAAAGGAAAAAAAACTTACGAAGATAAAGAAAAAAAAGGAAATAAATTACTGACAGAAATATAAAAAAACAGAAAAGTGAGTTGGAGTATTTTCCAGCTTTTTGTCCTACTTTTACAAAAATATAAACATAATAATTTGAAATTAAAAATGGTTTAAAATATTTTTTAAATTCAGCATAATTTTTATTATTTCTTTTAAGAGCCATGGGGAAATTGCGGAAATCGGAGTCATAGAACAGTCTGGGTAGGAAGCAACCTTTAACGGTCATCTAGTCCAACACTCCTGCAACAAGTAGGGACATCTTCAACTAAATTAGGTTGCTTGGAGCCCCATCAAACCTTACTTTGAATGTTTCAGGTACTGGGCATCTATCAAATAGCAGCTCATAGGAACACGGTACAGAAATTACCTCCAGCCCAAACACACCCTCGCAGATTGGCTTCTCTCACTAGAGAGAAGGGAGATTTTCTGTTACACTCAAGGAATGTACCAGAGCCCACCTTTTCACCAGACTGCAAAAATAAATAACACAGAGCACTATGCAAGTTCACTTCCCAAATTAGCCAGGACCAGAGACAGTGCAGTGAAGGTGCAGCCTCAGAGCTTGGACCCAGTTGTCGCTCTATGACAATCCAATTTCTTCGCACATAGTTTTCAAATGTAAAATGGAACTGACTAGATGAGAAGTCTGTGCGTGTCAGAGAATACTCAGGGTGTATAGAAATGATGTCTTGAACAGACTGGGTGAGAAGTATATTCCTTTTGATTGTTGTCTCTTTCTTTTTAATGTTCTCAGAAAACGGCTGTATCTTTCAGAGTCTCTCAAGGATTTTTAGATAAAAAGAGAGGTTTTATCTTTGCATGTCTATAAGCAGTGAAAAACTCCAGAGACTGAAACCTACAGGCAATTCAAATAAACTAAATCCGATCAAGGTAATATCAATGCCAGAATTAGAAGAAAACCCAGAGAGAATATCAATAACAACATTAAAACAGCAGGTTTCAACTGGAATCAATAGGCAGTATAAACAGAAAAAATTAAGTCACAAAGTGATAGTAGATAAAAGCTCCCCACTCATTAAAATTCTGTTTGTCTTTGTGTCTTTTTATCAATGTACCTATATATCTATGCAAGTGTATCAAAGTTTATAATGTAAAAGAATGATGAAATAATCTAATTAATTTCCGGTGTCATTTCACATATTTCTTTCAAGTTAAAACTGCAATATTAATAATGGTTTGCAATTTAATAAAATATCTCTATGTCCTATTAACTTCTATATCTGCTTGTTATAAAGCCCTTTTTTATCAAATAGCTAAACTTCAAAAGATTTCTGCTTTGATCTGAAATGAAAAAATGAGGTTCATTCCATTTGTACAGAATAACCTCACTATATCTTGCAGAAAGACAGTTGTCTGTTACTGCCTTTCTGTTTCAAAATACATTGTAACTTGGGCAAGCAAGAAGAAAATATTGAAGAGAAGACTAAGCTTTATGAAGATACATTATAATGGGGCTGGGGCTGTGTCTTAAAATTTATGATGGCTGCAGCAAGTAAGATATTCTTTCTACTTGAAAAACAATAAAAGTTTCAGGAATGAAATGTGTTGGTATTTATAAGTGGGTTTAATGCTCTGCGGGTTAGCTTTCATGGTTTATTTTTACTTTCAGGATTGAGATTTTAACAATATGTTAATGATTTTCTGAGAACTTTTTCTTTCCTACAGGATAAAAAAAATACTTGATAAATATGGTAAGGTGGAAATACTCTAAATTTAAGCTATTTATGGAACTTATATCCCAAGTCAACATTTCAGAAGATGCCAGACCAGATATCCAGAGGGCACAGTAACAATCCTTACCTGACTAAAACACTCTATTGATATTATTCAAATTTTGACCCAAAAGAGAACTCAGGACTGGGTCTAAATTAAGCCGTATCTGAAACTCACATGATTCCTGGAGGACAGAAGAAAAGCACCATTTTTTATATATTCCCCAACCTAGAACTTTTGTAAAGAAATATCATGAACCTCATTCAACATTATCACTTCAGTCAGAACACCCTTTTTAATGGGTCCTTTAAAAATTGTTGGTGACTGAATTGGAAGGAAAGCTCAGGGAAAGGCAGGTAAAGCTGATTGTAGCTATTTGTAGTATGGAAGACGGTGTGAAAAGGGTTGGTCAGGGCTACAGTAAAAGTAGTATTTCTTGTAAGCTTATCATCCAATAACACTCCTTATGCTGGAGCTTACAGGTATCCGTCACCGACAAAGAACCGAATGGATCCGTTCTACCCAGCCGAGGTCTGCAGCTGTGTCAGTAAAGGCAATTTATCCACTGGTACACATCTGCAGCTCCTCCCCATATCTTCTATCCCCCTTATCCATAACCACATGACCTCAAATCACCCATGTCTTCCACTTTAAGTATAATTAATTCATACACTAATAGCTCATTGTATGTGCTGTAGTCCCCTCCAAGTAACTTCCCCACAACAGCACTTTCTACTCTTGCACTGTCCCATGCCTACCCCTGCTTTCACCACCAACCCAGATGCACACAGTTTTATGTGCTGAATGGTCAAGCACTGGCTGCCTCTCAAGCCCCTGTGTGCTTCCAAAGTACCTGCTATACCAGATTTTCTACCTGAGAAAGTGGCTGAGAGCAATTTTCCCTGAGGACTGGTTGTGAAGGCATTTGACAAGGAGGAAGACATGATGGCTGCTGTGCAAGAATCTTAAAAATTTTCATTCCAGTTTTCATAAGTTTTCTACCCTTCATGGTCTTTTCAGTAGCAACAGTGAACAAGAACAGCAAAATGGACCAACCCTGCATATCACCCTTTTAGCAATCCTTAGAAATTGCTTGTCAAAATGGGGCTGGAATATACAATTGAATTTATGGCTGATTTAAACTTCTGGTCTTGTAGTTAACAGTGGTTTAAAGTTAATTGATATAGATTTATTAATTAACTGTCCAGAGGAAGTTTTATAGCTGATGTTGTTGTTTTCCCTGGAAATAGTGCATTGTGTAAAAGACAAAAGATCAGCTACACAAACATAATACTGTTATACTTTTGTCTACTTGTTTTATCTCATATGAAAATAAGCATTACCATTCTGAGTCGGATGTTCTCATTAATGTGATTCCCATCGTGAAACTGAAAATACACAAGCTATCAACATTTCTAAAACTCTCTTTGTTCCTATCAGAAACATGCTCCTAAGAATGCCAGCCCCACAAAACCTATGAATGTTCTTACGAAGAATCAGTCTTACCTGCCTAAGAACAAGAAAGGAGCTACAAAAAGGCCTGGAGCACCTACTGCAGATTTTGAGTATATTCCCCAAAGTTAAGATCATCAGAACCTCTGCTACCTCTATCTTAACCTAAATGTACCCAAAAGTCTCATCTATTTTCTTCATTTGACAGACCCAGACTAATTTGTACTTTTAGAAAATGACTTCTGAATCAAACCTTGCACAAAACAAGGTGCAAGAAACTAACACCTCTTTTGCGCAAAGAATAGTTTCATTTGAAGGTGTCATTTAGGAGAACAAAAACCAGTAAAAAAATATCCTGTCTTGCATCTGATACCAGGAAAACTTTATCACCTTGAGAACAGTCAGGCTGTGGGGCAGGTTACCTAGAAAGACTGTGCAGTCCCCATCTTAGAAAGTTTTCAAGATGCAACTGGACAAATCACTATGCATTCTGATTTGATCCCATGGCTGACCATGCTTCGAGCAGGAAGTTGGACTGGTGACTTCTCGAGATCTTCTATAACCTACGTTATCCTGCATCTATTATATCAATACGTATTACGTGCATTTCTTCTTGTTGGTTGCTTGCTGTCAAAGCCTATGGGATCCTCAAATATGCTTTAGATCAGGAAGCAGGCATGCAGCAGGGGACCAGTTTGGGGCATGCTGTCCCTTTGAGAATTCATATAAACTCGGCTGAAATCATCATTTGAATATCGGCAACAGAAGACTCCTTACAAGTGGTGTAGTAAGGTCTCCACGCAGTCCTTCTGCGTGGATCACACTAACATGAAATGCCCTTCCCACCATTACTGGATGTCTTCTAACCACAGTCTCCAATGGTTAAAAAGTTACTCGTATTTCCCACAATATAAAGAAAATTTCTGATCTTTTCTCTTGTTCAGATAATATTTCACATTTCAGTCTGCATGAAATGCTTACTCAGATGCTAAATAAAGTAGTTTTCTGTGTGAGTAAACATTGCAGAATCTGACTCAGAGCAAATTATTTATTTAATGCACTTAGCCATACTTTCTGTTCACAAATTTTTCCTGGAAACTAATGTACAGCATTTAAAACAGAGCTGTTTTCTCTTTTCTAGTGGCATTTGAGTTCATGTTGTCTCCCTGGTTGGCTAATGATAAATGAGCACCCCTTACAGATGGTCTGCATGCAAACCTCCTCATCAGTAGAGTCTGGGGTGTTTCGAGAAAGGTTTGGCATTCACCTGGTTCCTTCCAGTGCTATTATTACCATCTACAGGAATTTATAATAGAGAGCAGATCATCTTTGTTTGCTAAAAAAATACACATGGGAAGAAGACTGACGCTTGCCAGGCTCTGCAAGTGAAAACTGGGAACCCAGACACTGGGCTCAGTCAGAGAAGAGGGTCTTGAGAAGAACGTGTTTCTATTTTTCTCCACAGTTCCTTGGTGAAAGCACAGAACTGAAGGGTAGCCAGCAGAGTTCAGTACCATAAGTTCACTTGAGGACTTGTTAAAAATATAATTCCTTTGTTTTTTAAAAAGAAGAGACTCTCCAGCAGTGCAACACCTAGTTTTCTTTTGTTAACATCCTAATATCAAGTGTTTGATACAAAAATACAAGTGTTGTTGGAAATATATTCCTGGAATTGTAATAGGTAAATGGAGTATAGATAAGTAATTTATAGCAGAATACATGATACAGTTCCACCATCCTAAATACAATATTTAAAATTTCATATTAATCTAATCTCTGTGCTCCTTATTATTTCTTAGACATTGACAACACGAAAAAATCACCTTCTATACCATGAAGTCTTTGCTGCATGAATGACAGACACAGTGAAGGCAAATTGCACTGGAAAACCAGAGGGGAAAATTGTCATATGTATATTTTAATATATTTTAATACCTAATTTCTTATTGATGTAATGGAACTAAACAACAAACCCTCTACAAAGAAATTGCTCACCTCCTGACACTTTCATTAGTTCCAATCATACAAAAGGAAAATAAAATAAATTAGGTTTTTATGTGCCCTTAGTATCAGACAATGTTGCCGTCATTTAAACAGAAGATGTATTGAAAGTCATAACTATGGATCTTCTGAGAGATTACATTGTACAACACAGCTCAGCAACATGTCCCAGTACAACCAGCCCTGTATAAAGTAATCCTATGAGTCATAGAAATTGTGCTACCTTCTTGCCTTATGGGAAAGGCATTAGAGATATTACTACTGTCTCCATCTTACTCCAGGAACGGTTCCACTTTAGTTGAAGCTCTAGATATATATAACAGAATATCCTGTGGAAGTACACTGGGTAAATAGATATTGGGTTCAAATCTTCACTTATACTTTCTTGAAAAACTGCAGAACCATTTGGGGACATTGTCTATATACAATTTATGTTAATTGTTAATCAATATCACACTGTCAGATGCATCAGATGACACTGTATAACTGTGGACTTGCCATTCTCTCTAAACAGAATAATCACAGACTGGTCCCAAAATATTATAATTCTGTGAGGAAATTGCAGAAACTCTTTACCACCTAGCACCTCATACAGTTGGATATAGAGATGAAGTCCTGGTTTTGAACAGGACCTGTTGAACACTTTAAGGACAGTAAAATTTTAATCATAAGAACAGAAATGACATTTTTCATCTAGTCTGCCTTTTTGGACTGTTCTCAAAGAATGGGAACATGCTACATGCAACATCAGAATTTTTCTTTTGGGAATATTTGACCAGAATTATATGGGATCTTAGGTTAATTTATGCAAAACACTGCTTTGACATTTAACTAGTCATAAGGGCATAATGACTAGCCAACATCCACTATGAGCTGCTTTGTACAGAGAACTGAAATTCACTGGTGTTATTTTTCATTGCATGAGATTGCCTGCAGGTACTGTGGACTCAACCTCAGGCCAAATTATAAGCATTGTTGGAGCTGTGTTTTTCTGTAGTCTTGCAGTGCTCTTCTTTTTGTTTGTAAACCACATGAAGAAAATCTTCTTTGACTTCCCATGGTGCCAGATCACTTCATATTAAAATAGATTAATGCTAGCCAGAGCAGTTCATGTTTATGTTACAGTTTTCTCTGAGGCAATATCTTTTCTTTAATTGCAACATAAGGACATCCCCACAATCAGAGCCCAGGGTTACAGCATGATGACCATCCCTGTTAAGCCATCTGAGAGGTAACTAATAACTCCATTGAGATGAAAAGCAAGGCATAACGCTCTGGGAGTTAATCTTAAAAGAAAATTTTTTAAACCACTATTTTGTTTCAGGCAGTTAGTGTTTTGTAATAATGAGAAGATCCAGGGGTCAACAACCTCTGCCAAGCACTGAGATTGACTCACACATAAGTTTTATATGGTACCTTTCCACAGTTTTCAATGGGATTCTTGATACATGAATGTATGTCAATAGGGTCATGCTAAAAATCTATGAGAGAAGGAACAAGGTTGACTATTTATTTCCAGTCACCATAATAGCTACAATAAGAGTGTTATTTGTTGACTTAACATAGAATCTAAGCAAAGAAATATTAATTTATACAATCAAATAGTTTTATATCTATTGTTTGTGTTCACTTTTGAGTAAGATGGAAACAAAATAGAACAATTAAACTTCTACGGACCATCATTATTTAAATGCCTTGGAATTTTAGCTCACAATTCCTATTTTCTTGGCAACCATTGTTATAAAAGAAACAATCCATGCTAGAATTTATTGCTGTAATTTATATTAGGCAAGGATTTGTGATCCTTGAAATTCCCTGCTGTCTGATTTACAATACTCTTTTTCACTGTATCATCCTTAATTTTATGTAATCAACATTTGAAAGGTTTCCTGTTATGGCTGTTCCCATACCGAACCAAGGTTATTTATCTAGTCAGAATGTTTACTCTTATCACAGTGCATTTTGTATACGCTGAGTTCCAATACTATATAATTACTTGTTTGCTTGCCTGGTCTTTTGATCAAGTCCTTCAGACACTATTGAGCTTTAGCAATCAATAGAATTTCAGGTGTCCAACAACCACTTAGTGATTTGTGAATATTGAGTGTTGGTGTATATATCCCAGATGCAAAGTAGCCAGCATGTTTATCTAATTCTTTATTTGATTTCAAAGACAGCTGTTGAAAACCTTTCATATACACAATTATCTTCTTTCATTTGAGCACAGCAGTATCTATGCAAATATCGCAATTTGTGTGGTTTTAATAACTGAACTTTTCTTTTCCACATGTACTTGTTTTCTGCTTGTTCCAGATAGAAATAGGGTAGGTTTTAATGTGTAGATCTCCTTGCTGTGGATTTCTGTTAAATTTAAAGTTCTTTTTTGTTTTGCTGTTTAGAATCCTTCTCGTTCCTCAAGCTTAATGTGTATTATGTGGTATGAGGATAAACTGCTTCAATAAATCCCATTATTCTGAAGAACAATAAAAATAACAAGTTGGTAACACTGAAACAGTGATAAATAGCATTTCTTATTTCCTTATGCTTTTAGAATCTCATTCTTGCACTTCTGAATCTACTTGAGTTCCCAGTGCAGTCAGACTAGTAGAGGGCTGCCTGTGTTGTTTTTGTCAAAGAAAATTATGTTATTGAGCATTGTAATTTGTTACATTCCAAATCTTATTTAGACAATTAGTGCAACCCGTGTTATCTCTGAACACGTAACTGAAAAAATAAATGAATGGTGCATACAAAACACACCCAATGGCTCCCAAAACAAAGAGGACCTTCTTCAGGGAGATGCTATTTGAAGATAAGAATAACACTCTGACATCGTACCTCTCCCCATAATGCCATGAAACCAATCTTCTCTGACAGCTTTGGTGGCTGAGGGTCCCTGAGTTCCTGGAGGTAGGTGGGTTGGAGGACAGTATTTTTTCCTGTAGCTAAACGGAAAATCCCAAAGACAACTTGTAAACTAAATATATTTTAAATGGTCACAGTGATTGCAGTCATCATGATTAAACTTGTGAATCCACAGTAAGCCTGATTTTCCTATTTACACCTTCCTAGGTACTACAAACAAGAGCATAAAGTAACAATATCAACAAGTTCAGCCTAGGGTCAAGACAAACATTTTAACCCAAGGTTCAAAAGTTGAACTTCTCTCACACTACAAGAAAAGGAAAGACAGACAAAAAAAGTGAAAGATAAAGACACAGAGAAAAATCAAGGAATCCTCAATTCCTTGTGTAAGATATATGGAACTGGAAATAATGAATATAAGTATTTAACATTAATATTTGCTTCACCAACTAGACTCTAATTGAACAGGAAGTAAGGGAGTCAGGAGATGGGGTAGAAGAAGTCAGGATAAGATTTATAAGAACTCTTTTCATCCCCAAACAAATTAATGGTAACTGACAGTAGGTGTCCTACTGCAAGTTGCATTTTTGCAAACCTAGAAGACGGTAGACAGTAGGCAGAAATATAGAGTGAAAACATCATCCTTCTGCGGTCTGTAAAAGCACAATGGGAGCCCTTTTTGCTCTCCTCTGGCTAGCCTGGTTGGCTGCCTCACCATAAGCCAGAGGGCTCCTCTTTGCATCCTTCCTTGTGTCCAATTTTGCACCTTCCAGTTAAGATCCACCTGCTGCTACTGGTCTCTGATGACTGATCAGCCACTGTTCCACATGCTTATCAAGGCCCCGAGGGCACTGATAGACTTTAACAGCCCTGCATGGGTGCCCCTACACACACCAGGGGCCCCATTTCAATAAAGCCTGGGGCCATCAGTCTCTGCCTGAGCTATGCTGTAGTTGTGCCTGTCTCCAGGTCTACCACAGCCATGCCCAGCTATGCACTCTGCTGGACTGGACTCTGACCCATGGGCTGACTTCCCAGCTTAACCTCTACCTGCCTCTGAACTGCAGGAGCTGTCTGGTGGTCACCAGGATGAGTAGGACTCTGGCTGCTACCACTGGATCAGATCCTGCTTTGCCAATTTACATTCTTAGACTTACCTCATCACCAAGTGATGCTAAGTGTTCTGAACTCTCAATTGACTCCCCCCTTGTCACTGCTAGACGCTGGAAATAGTGCAACAGAGTCCTGGCTGGCAAGTCCCTACCCCACTCTCTGTGTATTATCCACCCGATGAAACAACTATCACAGTCATGGACCCAGTCCTCAGTCCCAAAAATTGCATTCCTCAGTCCCAAAAATTCACAGAAGAGCCCTTTGCAGCCCAGTCCACTGTGAGGATTTCAGGTGAAGGCACCAAATAGAGGGACGTTGAAGAACTGGCTGGTGTTTCTTCCAGAGGTGGCCAGCTTACACAGGTTCAGAGTCTCAAGTACAGAGATGTCCTTCAGCTTGTGGACCTAACAAAATTACAGAGAAAGGAGGATGGATACATTGAAGCTGGGGGTGGGAACACGGAGAGTAAACCAAAATGAAGCTCTTCTAAGATCTTTTTAAACTATTCCAGTCAATAAATCAGGTCTGCGACTTTTCTGTTATTTTTGTCTTATAGTACTGCAACAATGTAGTAAGAGTAATTCACCTCCCACTACCACACCTGCTTGTGCAGTTTAAATTAAAACCAGAAACACTGCAAATCCCACTTCACAATGCCTTTCAGTGTTTGAGACTCTGAATTAAAGGCCTCCATTGTTTAGGAGGATTATTTCATTGCCTTCACTGGCTTCAAAGACATAAGAATCCTCACTCACTTTTCTATTGATCCCTGTTGATCAGATTAACTTTGTTTTGGATTCCTACAGAAACAAAAGACAAATAGAAATGTTTTGAACATTTAATGTGTACAGTTTTGTTCAGTTCATTATTATATTACCTATTAAAAAGATGACTATTGGTTAGACAAAGAAAGAATAAAGGAATTACTATAAATTTGGTTCACTAAATACCAACACTTTAAGCAATTACAAAATTATGAAATATTTCAGAATGGCATGTAATTACAGTTAATTCCATAATTAAAAGTATATCTTTTATTTAACAGCACTTGTTCTTTCATAAATAATAATTAGGATTAAGGAAGGTCAGAGAACACTTCTATTTCAATGCTACAAAGCGCATTTCAAGCTATTCCTGTTCCCCTTACGCACTTCACATTCAATGACTTTGTTATTTTGTAGCAAATGTCAAAGGATCTTAATCTTGGAGTTGGACAAGAGGCTCTCCTGGGATGTCACAAACCAAGAGAGCCAAATTGTGTTAGCCTGGCCATAGACAAAAGGTCTTCAGCTAGGAAGCACCCTTACTTGTGTACTCAGAGGAATTATCTTCAGAAATATAATGAATTATAATAACTGGCAGGTCTACTTTCTTACAGTGCTGTCCTGAACATCTACATGCAAGTCTACTTACACATCACCTGTGGTAGACCGTTAAAGCACCATCTGGGTTGGAAAGTCAGTTATCAGACCTGACTATTTCTCAGGTCTTCCTCACTCCTTTCCCCCTCCTGTCCATTCTTTTCTGGACATAGAAATGTCTTTCTGATAAAGATGGCACAGTGTTTGTTAGATGTCTCTAGCTTGTTATGGTGAGTTGACCTTGGCTGAATGCCAGGTTCCCACCTAGCCACTCTATCACTCCCCTTCCCAGCCAGACAGGGGAGAGAATAAGATGGAAAACAACTCCTACGCTGAGATAAGGCAGCTTATTAAAGCACAAACCAAGTAAAAGCTTGTCCATGTGAAACTGAAGTGAAAGGTAACATGGTTTATTCTCTACTTCCCATGAGCAGTGATGATCGGCCACTTCCAAGAAGCAGGGATTCAGCACACATCATTATGGTTCCTCAGCAGACAGCCATGGAGACAATGAATGCCCCCTTCCTGTTCCTTGCCTTAGCTTTTATATCTGAGCTGACATCATATGGTATGGAATATCCCTTTGGTCCCTTTGGGTCAGCAGGCCTGCTTGTGTCCCCTCTCAGAATCTTGCTCTTGATTGAGGAAGGAATGTTACAGCGCTGATGCTGTGCTCAGCAGTAGCCAAAACACAGATGTGTTATCAACACCCTTCCAGCTACCAATACAAAGCACAGCACTGTGAGGGCTTCTATGGGGAAATAAACTCCCATTCAGCCAGACCCAATACACTTGTTAATTTGACTTGTTTGCTGTATCAGATAGCATCTTATTAGCAATCATGGCTATATCATGGTGATCATGGCTATATAAAAACTATAATATAAACCCATATGAGAAAGAAGTATCAGTGCTTTTATGCAATGCATTCTGATGAGTTCAAAGCCATGAAATAAACGTAGTCAGTACAAGGGATACATTACAGTCACATGAGTTATTGCCATGTTTTGCAGACTGGCCCTTTAACACAGACAAGGATGTTAACTCCCATCTTTCGTTGCTATGTGCTCAACTGCTACAAAATCAGAGAATAGGTTAGAAAGGATCTCTAGAGGTCATCTAGTTCCACCCTGCTCTCAATATGGGTCCAACTATGTCAGATTCTTCTAGATCTTGTCCAGTTCAGTTTTGGAAATCTTTAAGCATGATGAGTCCCTAGACTGTCTGGGCTCTTATGGCTTTATTTTTTTTTTTTTAATTATTTTTTTTTTGTCCCACCACCCCCATCTTTTTTTCTTTTAGTATCTAATCATCACTTTCTGTTTTCTTCTGCTTCTCATCCTGCCACTCTAAAAAGAATGTTTCCATCTTGATTGCGCTTTACCAGTAAGCACCTGAAGGCAGAAGTAAGATCCCATTAGCCTGTAGTTCTTGGCTGAACTAGCATTGTTCTTCCAGTCTCTCCTCATAGTGTGCTCTAGGCTTCTAATTATCATGATACCTTACACCGACTGCAGCATGTCAATACCTGTTTTGCACTGTGAAGCTCAAAAATGGACAGAGTCCTCCATACGGAGTCTCACAAGTCCTAAATAAAGAAGAATCAGGGAATCATTTAGATGGGACAAGACCCTTAACATCATCAAGTCCAGCCATTAACACTACCAATTCCACCACAAAACCATGTCCCTAAGTACCAATTCTACGTGTTCTTCAAATACCTCCAGGCAGAGTGACCCAACCACTTCCCTGGTACCAATACTTGACAATCCTTTCAATGAAGAAACTTCTCTTAGTATCCCATCTAAACCTGGTACAATTTGAGACTGCTTCCTCATCCTATCACTTGTTGCTCAGAAGAGACAGATACCCACCTCATTAATAACCACTTCCTTCCTACTGGATACATTCACATTATAACAGCTCATTATGCAGTTATATATATATATATATATATATAAACATAAAATATCTTCTTCACTGCAACTGCTGATTGCTGCTGGCTCATGTCCCCTCTGTTGTCCACTGGGGCCCTCAGGTCCTTTTTCACAAAGATATTTTCAACTAATTGATGCCAAAAATGGATGGAAGGAAGATGGCTTTCCAGACCGGGGTCAGGACTCTTCACTCATCTGTGTTGAATCTCATGAGATTACTGCTGAACTCTTTCTCCAGGCTATCAATGTCCATCTGAATACTAGCTTGCCCTCCACTGAAAGAGCCTCTCCCACTCAATGTGCTACAATGGGAAAACCTGCTAAGATTGCACTCTATCTTAGCTCCTAGGTTGGTCAGAAACAGCATGGACTCCCACGTGAACTGCTGAGGAAGCCCACTAATAACTGTCACCCAGTAGGACTTTGTTCACTTCTCAAATTCAGGTCCTGAACTGAAGAGTCATTCTCATAGTGTCTTCATCTATCTCTCCATGTCCTTGGTTGCACCTCCATTTGTCCCATGGATCTGTCCAGTTGGCTGAAGTTATCCTTTGGGTAGCGCTAAATGCTTTTCATTTTCTTTCTTACATTTCTACTCCTCCCAAGTAAACCTAAACAGTAGTGATAAAACAAAAAGAAATATTCAAAATTACATGTGCATGAATTAATACCCTTACTATTGGGGAAACTGTGCAAGCACTGCATGCTCAGAAGCATGAAGTCCAGTTAAACGCACATACTCTTTCCTAACACTGTGAAGAGTCAGATAACAAACTGTAAAGTTACTTGAAATCACTTCTGGCTGAAGGTCAGATTGCAGCCACAGGCCACCAATTTTTCCTTAAACATGTTCATATTAACAAGCAACTGTTAGGAACGCAAAAGCAAACAAATCCAGAAATGTTTTTAACTCTTGCATACATACATGCTCTTCTAAGTGTAAGTTTTAGTGGAGTGGAAAGGGTAGCATAATTAGTCACAGAACTGTAGTTACCTCAGGAGTCACGTGAGTCCCTAATTTCTTGAACTTATCATTTTTAGGCAGAATAGGCAGAACAGTGGAAAATGTATTTCTTTTTATTTATTTATCTTTGTTCTTTAGGGTCTCAGACAGAGTAGGCATTATATAAACACGCAGAAAGACAATCCCTTCTCTGAAATCTTTATCAATTACAAAACACAGATAAACATGAAGAATATAGGGATGCTGTTTTTAATAAAAACAATTGAAAGAGCAAGAGTGGTTTTAATGTGGGTTCAAACACAGAGCTGACAAGACTGAACCAGGAGAGATGGACAAACAGGAATATGGAATATGAAGTCAAAAGAAAAATTATGACAATGAATGGGCAAAGATAAGAAAGCAAGATGAGAAGACTTAAGAAAGAATGATGAAAAATAAAATATACTAACTTAGGAAGAAAGGCTGGCATCCCAAAGAAAGTAACTAGTAGGATCCAACTTTTATGTGTAAGCACATTGACATTATTAACAGCTCTGTTAGTCAGTGGAGATATGGAGGTCCAACAGCCTTCTCATCCTGGAGTTGTTCCTTCCCCCAGGAAGGGCTATTCTTCTGCTTCTGTGTTCTATCGAATAAGAATAATTTGGGTGTCCTGTTCCCAGGCTTCAAGGGCTGTTCTGCAGTCACAAAGCTAAACAAGCAAAAGCAAACAAGAAAACAAAATGACAGTGAAATTGAGATGTTAGAGGCTCTCAACCACATCATCTTTTCTATAGAATGTCCCAGCTTCTGCTAGAGAAGACCTTTTTATGTCTGTAGAGCTTATCATAGTTTAAAGGAGTGTATAAACTTGTAACAATGTAAGAAATCCACAGCAAGCCTCTTTGTAGGTGGAAATCTGTTATATTAACACAGAAGTCCGCTGAGCCATGCGGTAGCACTGCATTATGGGAAAACTTTCCAACAGGTCCCAAGATGGACTCTTGAAGTGGGGATTAGTCAGAGCACCAATCAATATCTGAAGAGATTATTTTATTTGAACCAAATGAACTGGTATTCATCACTATATGAAACAGCAAGTAGTTTAGACCAAGTAAATAATGTGAAGTAGAAGGAAATTGCAGAGAGCAGGCTTTGTAAAGATTGCAAGATTATTGTGAGTTACGCTGGCAGCATCTACTACATCAATGCAACTGCACAAAGACTGCTTCCACGAAGCTTTAGAATTATTAAGGTTAGTATAGAAATGTTTATGGCAACACTCTTCTGGCTTAGTGCAATTACAGCAGTGATGACAGCATAGTATGAACTACTGCAAATGCTTGCACTTGTTGGCCTGAGACAAGGTGAGACAGAGATCAAAACCACCTGTGAAATGACCAAATGACCGTGTTGTTCTCTAGCTCTCTGACCCTCATGGAAAAACTGAGGAAAGAAGTAACAGGTGAAGCAGAAAAGTAAACATTTCCCTGCCCGTTATCATCTCAGCTTGGCAGGATATGGTAATTTTCTTTCCTGGCCTTCAAAATGTCTGCTCAGTTTAGGTTTCATTTGTGTCTTACTTTGGGTATCCTATGACCTTAAAAAAGCACCCAGGTGTTAAATATTTTAACTTATGGACATAGGCAAACAGAATAAAAAAACTTCAGTTCAGGTTCCACTATCTATACTCAAGTTAGACAATATTTTACTCCATTGGTAGTCTCTTTAACTTGAGGGTGCAGAATATACTGAGTAAGTAGTTCCTTGCATGTTTTCTCTTTGCGTGTAGTAATCAACTCCAAAAGACTTCCAGCTGCTGAACTGAGGGTCTTAATTTGGGCCTGTTGTGTTTATAAATGCTCATAATTCCTCACTGTTCTTAATAACGTCTGTAAGTCTCTGAACATCATGATGTAGACTTCTAAAATTTATCTTGTCTGTGACCAATGCAAAACATATGAGGAAACAGTAGAATATGCATGGAAAAAAACCCCATACCCATATTGTATAAAACTGCTTCTTAATTGAAGCAGTCTAGTTATACATGAAAAATTAACAGTAGATGTGACATTATCATTATTATTTGAGTGTTCTCAAGCCCAGGCAAAAACCCCAAAATTGCCACCTTTGACAAGGAATTACCATGTGTAAGTAAAGTGAAACATATGAGATGGGAAACAGCAGTTTGGGGGAAAAAACCTGCAGTGAGTCAATAAAAAAAACTTAGTACTAATCTGTAGGGTACAATGATGCAACTTATGAGTACACATTAAGTTCTACTCATTGTCACGGTGATTCAACTACCACAAAAACCCAATCCTAAAAAAAAAAAATTGAACAATCTAGTTTTCTGATTCTTATAGCATCTAGACCAGTAATTCAGTGGAGGACATGATTAACTTTCTTGTTAAAAAAACCCGTATTATTAGCCCACTAGTCAATAATTGTTAAAAGCACTGCATATGAAAGCTTTTCTCATAACAATATGTTTCAGTGTATGTATTTTCATTCAATTACTATTATTTTATTAAATCTGCTTTATTTCTGGTCTCACTGTTATCCTGTTACAATGCTTTCACTGGCCAGTGCTGTTTCATACAGTCCAAGCTCAAACTGTCTTGCCATTCAAATATACTCTGGAGTTGTTGGAAAGAAATAGTACAAAATATATGGGCCTCATAGACTTTAACATATTAATGTAGAGGAAAGAAGCAGAAGGGGAAAGCTAATTACAATTCAGTAAGCCCAAAGTAAAGTCAAAAAAGTATGTTAGTATAAAACTGCATTAAAATGTATAGTCTCATTTGAGGGCAAATCTGTTCACATGCAAAAATCTTGCCTGGGTCTGCACTGAGCATTAAAAATTAAAGCATAGTTTACACCTGTCCTTAAAATACAGTCCAAACAATCTTATTGAAAAGTATTATTGGATAAAACAAAGAGTCATCATTAAAATGCAGCACACATCAATGGATACATAAATCAATTATATTAGCAAAAAGAATGACTATACATCTAAGGCATAAGAAACCAAAGAAAGAAAATACACCAACTGCTGCTAATGCTGCAGTGTTAGAAGAAAGCAATAGAAGAGATAGAATGACATTGTAAATTATGCTGTTTATAGAATATTAAAAAGAATCTGAAGAGCTTTTGTGAGGAATTTTAATTCAACAAGTTCCAGTGTAAGATTTATTTAATATTTTGTCCTACCATAGTTACATGATTGAAATTATACAGCTCTACTTTATCAATAATAATACAGTGAAAATGCATACATGTTCCAAAGGGGGTAAGAATAAAAACATAGACAAATATGATCTGATAACATGTGCATTTGGCTATCAAAATTAATGAAATAAAATACATTATGTAGATGTCCTGTGGCAACTGCACTCATAACTTTAAGAAAAGCATAGGCCCTCAAGAATTAAAATGCCAGGCCTACAGATCTATAACTCCCATAATATCTTAAAGTCATTATAAACATTTCAGTGAGGTTGCCAGTTGATTCTAATAACAGTGTGTGCAAATGAAGCATAGTAAAGGAGACTAACATATTTATGTGACTATAAACAGTGAAATGTTGTGATAATTTTGCTATAAGATCTGAAAATGACCACGATCTGAGCTTTGACTGACTTAAATATTCTTAATATAATCATGAGGTCTGAGGTTCTCTGAAGTCAATATGCTATTCTCACTGTAACAGACCCGAGGCTAATCTTGGGTTCAGGACTTGACATATTTACCTGAAAGTGCAAAACAGTCATCAGAGTCAAACATTTCTGGCACCAAGAAGTAGGAGTTGAGGTGCTGGTGAAGCCCCACTTCTGCCACAGCGCCAGCAGCTTGTGCAACCCATACAAAAAACTGCTTCACTTCACCAGACCTCCAAAACTCATGAAAAAAATATTAGGATCTCAACACTGAAATGGAGAAGACAGGGAACAGTGAAAACTGAGGCTTGCTCCCACCACTCCTTTCCTGCCTAGTGTTCAGCGCATCCCCAGACCACTGCACCTTGACTCTCCAGCGGGAGAGAGGCCCTCCGTGCTTCCCGCACTGCTCTGGCCGGGGCAGAGCGCTGGGGCATAAGTTATGCACTGCACAAGCGGCTCTGCGACTGACTGAGGGCTTGAGCAGGCATGTATTCACCGGAGCAGACGTCCGTTGTGGAAACTCTAGCGAGCCCATCTTCATTTCAGACCCCGTAGACAAAAGGGGTACAGGAGCGGGGCGAGGGCGCTGCGGTGCCGGAGGGTGCTGTAGCCACGCACTGTCGCCCGGCAGCTGGCTGCGGGTTGCCTCGTACCGGGCCACGGGGGACGAAGGAAGACCGAGAGAGAATTCCCCGTCGAGCGGGCGGGTTTGGTGTTTTGATCCGTGGGTACTTCTCCAGTTCTACCTCTGCGTTTGAGGTACGTCTGTGTGCCCACTCCCACGGGGGAGTGGTGCGACCCTTCCCTGCAGGACTGTGCAAGTGAGAGTTTCAGTGCCACCGAGGAGAGACTCCCAAGCTGTGCCTCGAAATGATGCCTCAGTATTGCTCAAACTTAGTTTTAAGCTTTCGTCTACTCTTACCCTCCCTGCCCATGGTTTGAGTATACACACCCTCGCCTTTCCCTCTTGCTGGTGCTTCGAAAGCAGAAATGTTTTATAGGTTCTTACCTACTAAAGGAAGGAAAGTGAGAAACAACCCCTTCACGTTTGGCATTCCCTGGCCACCTTCCCCACCTCCAGAGATAAGTTTCAGCGTCCTTCTCTATTCTGACAGCGATCTGCCTTCCTGCGTGGTGCATCACTGCTGAGCGGAAAGGAGAGGTCGATCCGACCCCTCGCTGTTCCTCTCGCTCCGGCGCAGGCCTTGCCGACGGCCTCGTTGTGTTCGGGGAAGGGGGAAGGACGGAGCGAAAGTTCTCGGTCTGAGCGACATGTAGACGCACAGTGGCGCTTTCCAGAGGTCCCACTCTCAAACCACAGAGCAGAAGCAAACAAATCAAACATTTTTTTGACCCAGATTTTCTGGATCAGGTCAGTAGGAGAGTTTCCCATCATTGCATATTCAAAAAAAAAAAAAAAAAAGAGAGAGAGAAGGAAAAAACCAACCCTTTTTTTTCTCCCTTTTTTTTTTTTTTTCCCAGAGTCGGCTAATCCCCGAGTTGTGGTGTTTTCAGGCGAATCTTCTGACAGTTGCAGTTCAGCACTGTATGCGTTGTATCTTGGAAACAATGTGATAGCTGGAAAACTTGGGAAGAGAGGAGAAAGGTCAAGGGCAGAGGCTGGTCGGGTTTTTTTTTTGTCTTGGCTGAAGAATCTTAAATAATCAAAGGACTGTCATTAGTTGCACTGACCATAAGACTAGGGGGAAATGGAGAAAAAAAAATAATAATATCAAGATGACGACTGTTTACAAAACAGCCTGACGCTCCCAGCTCTGACACCTTCCTGGCCAGGACCTCTTGCAGACACGGCGCTGAGGGGAGGGGACAGCAGCCCTGGGGAGCAGCTCCGATGCCGGCGGCTGCCCGAGGGGGCGCGGGGCGCGGAGCGTCGCGCAGCCCGTCTGACCACGGCAGCCGTGCGGCCTCTCCGCAGCTTGACTAATTGCGCCGACGCTGACTTCTCGCCTCGAAATTCACCCGGCAAAGCCGTCCATGTCCCGTCTCTCCCTCCCCGCCAACCGCCACCCCCACCCCGCAGCCCGGGGGGGGCGCGGGGTGGTGCGGTACTTACGCGGGTCGGCGGCAGCGGGTTGAGGAGAGCTCACTGCCGGGAGTCGAAAGGATGGGGTGGAAGCCCCGATAGTAGTAGGCTCGGCGTGCCCACGGGTGGCTGGTAGAACCAAAGAGTTAAAATCTAAACCCATATTTTTTTTTTAAATATTAATGTTCTTATAACGGAAGTTCTTATCGCTGGGTTGCACTGTACTTGGCAAACAAGCCTTTTTACCTTTTAAACAAATAATTCATTAGGTAATTAAATTCAAGTGAGATTACTCTAATTAAATATACACTGCTGTTGAATCATAATTTCTATGTGGCCTAGTTAAAGATGAACGATCTCGTATTCCTGACAAAAAAAAAAAAAAAAAAAAAAGCTTTAAAAGAATTCCCTGGTGACTGAAATAATAGATTTATACACTACCATACAGAGGTCATTTCAAGAAAGAAGAGACACCATAATACAACATAAAGGGACTTTTCATGTCTGGAGATACTAGTTTCAGGTTTTATTGCTGCAAGTTCTATTAAAAGACTTTGTGGAACCTAGGAGGAAATCAAAATTATCTTTCAAAAGGTGATAAGTTATATAAATATGTGCACAAACAAAAATGTGTCTCTGAAGGTATTAGTTCTGCATAATTTCAGATGAGTAACTACTAGGCCTCAAAGGAAATAGTGCATCTTGAATGCTCTAAAGGCTTACATTGGCCAAAATAAGGCACGACTTTAGCAAAATTAGAAGTAACTTTGTAGCCAACGATGTGCTATATGTCCTGGTTCCCTTTAATAGCATTAGGCGTTCAAACCATAAAGACTAATCTGGAGAGTAGAAGTTCCTGCTCTCTGCTTTGATCTCCTTCCTCTTGGCTGTTTAAAGCTGACAGTTTGGCTGAATGGCATTCACTGCTTTCATTTGTAAGACATGAGTTTCCTAGTGTTCCAGAGCTAGCAGCTACACCTGTACTGCAGGAATTTACATTGCATTGCTCCAGGATGGCATTGATTTGGGACGGGTGAAATACAAACACAAACTAATTAAAAACTGCATAATGCAGCCCTACAGGAACAAGAGAGAAAAAAACCCAAATAAATATAACTGCAGCTGGCACTGCAATTGTGCCTCTGCCCCCAAGCAACAGTCTGGTGACATAAAATTATAAACCTTAAAAAACTCACATAATTGCTGTTGATCATTTTGAAGACAAAATGGAAATTATTTTGTTAATTAAGTTCAGACCCATAAAATATTCATAGATAGGTAGGCAGACAGACAGACAGATAGAGAAATAGAGAGAAGCAGACAATTCATTCCATAGATTTGTGTGTTTGTTCATATAGGCCTGTGTGCATAACTGTAACATTTCATTTGTAAAAGCGCGAAGGAAGAGAACATCTGTGCATTCACATTGCTTATCAGAAATAAATGTAAGTTGCAACTGAGGTGAACTGATACAGAATTAATAAGAAGTCACCATCAGAATATGGGGGGGAAAGTCAATTTCTCTTAATTTAATTTAAAAACAAAAACAACCCCCCCAACCAAACAAAACAAACAAGCAAAAAAACCATATTTTTTTATTTTAAAAATTATGTTATCCTCTGAATAAAATAATCTTTGTAAACTCCTTAATAGCTGCTTCCTCGAATATAATTCAATGCTGCAGCTTCTCTGGCTTGGATTCCTTCTTATACTACCTGTACATTGGACGTGTACATCTTCACATTTAAGCAATCGACCAGGTATCCTTGATTGCAATTTGTGTTTATTCAGACAACCCAAACCGTTCGTTTTCACAGTCAGAGATCTAAATGATGCTTTTACTGTGAATTCAGTTGGCAAAAATTGAGTGAGATTTTAAAAAGTATTACCATTTTTTCTTTCTTTTTTTTTTCCTCCTTTACCTTCTTTTTAGCAGAAATGTTCATCTAGCTGGGCGTGAATGGGAGGAGGGGGGAGTCTTGAGCTCCAGAGCTACATCACCTCTCCGCCTATAATTGTTTGACACATGCCCTGTTGTCACAAAGTGGGGTTGTTTCCCAGACCCTGCTGGAAAAAAAAGGTGCAAAGTAATAATGAGTGTTTAACAAGGCTCATAAATCAGGACTGATGAGAAGCACTCAGGACGGTCGCACGGCGGCGACTGGGCCTGGCAGCGGGCGACCAGCGAGAGGAGAACCCCGCCAAGATCCTGCCGAGCCACACCGACGCTGCCGGCACCCCCAAAAAACCACAAGTCTTCAAATGAAGCATAGTCCCATGCTAGATCAGACATAATACACCTAATGAAAACTCAGTCAACTGATCCAAGTAGTCGGCAGTCGGTGCATAATTAGAATCTAAGCGAGATATATTAAATTAACAGATTCCATCCTGCACAGATGTATCATTAAAATGTATAGGACTGATACTTAATATGGTAGAGTTGTTTTACACTTACACATTAAAAAAGACAGCTAGCAAAAAAAGACAGTGAAACTACCTGCTGAGAACAGTTAGAAAATTAGCAACATACGGATAATCTATTTTTTTTGCATCCCCCCCATCTTACCCCCCCCCCCGCACTTTCTTTCCACAGGAAAGAAAATTGAAACAGACTATTAACTGAAAAGATCATCTTAAATTTCTTCGTCTATTACCGGTGCGAGCTGAAAAACAAAAGAGGATTTGCAAAAGAAATCGTCACCAGGATGTTTCAAAGCAGTTACAGAATTAAATGAAAACTTTTCTTCCCAAGCCACAAACAAGGCGCTTTAGCCACTAAGCTTCCTTTTCTTTTGGTGGATCTGATTATCAACGCCGCATAAACCCCGAGTTTTACTAACGGGACCATACGGGCGTGTATCTGCACGCAGAGACGGCGCCCTAACGCGTGTATCTCCGTGGAAATTACACGGGTGAAACGTAGACTAGTAAATATCTGAACTACACTCCCAGACTGAGCTCTGCTTAGTATCCTATTCTCCCCATAGTTAGGTGTCTCCTTTCAACATCTCTGTCATCTCCATTTGAAGATATTTTCAGCGGTTTATCACTGCCATCTCCAGCCCTGCGCATTTGCAGCAGGTTATCAAAATTGCCAGTCCCCCCTGGCTGATGGGTTGCACTGATTACCATCAGTGCCCTCAGATATTTGGTGCGGATTCCCAGCACTGCAATATCCACTCTTAGGACATCTGGAGCAGATCAAAATCACTGACTTCATTTTTCAGTAGAGTCAGTGTTAAAGCTTCACACAGCCTCTTCGCAAATCAACTCTGTAATCAACTCCCGCAGAACCAGCCTTCAGTTAAAATTCGGCCAAGCAGCGACCCCTATGTCTGGATTTGCATTTCTTATCGGACCCCTATCTAAACTGATTTGTTAATAATAAAGAGAAAATCTCTTGGCACTGGATGCATAACCTTAAGAAACTGGAAGGATCACACTGTCTTAGCAAACTCCTTCTCAAGAAAGGCTCTTTAAGGAGAAGTTTATCTGCCCAATGATCATTGAATTAGATGAGCATGGCCATTTAGGTCGATTTACTTTAAACAGTATACAATTTATTTTAAGCGATTACCTCGGGAATAATCACATTATGCCCAGAGCTGTTAGGTGTTTCTCTCCCTCCTGATTTCAGATGTACATCCTCTCTCCAACGGGAAGGTGACTGCTTTTCACTCTCAGCCCAAACCCTTTTTTGCTACGTGACTGTTTATCGTCTGTAAAAACGTTGTTCGGTTAATGAGTTGGCACCGTACTCCTTTTTGTTAGGTCTTGCCGAAAGTTAAAGAGATGTTCAAGCAGCTGCAACACTGATCTTGGGGGGGGGGGAATAAAAGGAAGATATTTTTTCCCAAAATATGATTAAAATTACTTTTACTTTTTTACAGTATTTTAGTCTATCAAAAATGTCAAGCTAATTTATGAATAGGAGGGGTCGATCACACCAACGTTTTGGACTGTTTAGGTCGTGGGTTTAGGAAAAGATTTTCCTGGAGCTTCTGGCAGCTGCTGCTGATGTTTGTAATTTTCCGTACAGTTTCGTTCTTTTCGCACTTTTGTTAATAAGCTCTGCTATAGGTCTTGTATGGGAGGAAATAAACCCAGAATCTCCCAGACCTTCACTAAACTGATTTTCAAGCTAAGTAGCTTAGTGTAGCAGCTCTGGTCCCAGCTTACTTGCACAAGGGGGAAAAAAATTAAAAAGGACTTTGAAAGGTTGTCTACTAAAGTGACTTAATAAACCATAAGGAAAAAAAATGGGCAATGTCCAGTGCAGAAGCAGGAATCGCGTGGTAAGGGATTGGCATTTTCTGATCAGAATTGTGCATAATTAATGGCGTTCGCAGGACCCTGCTCACCCTTGCGCGAATAACTTTGTAGATGAGGAACAAAGCTTTCCTACCAGTCTTACAAATTTCCCCCTCCTTGGTGGGTATTTTCCTTCCTACCTATCTTTTTTTATTATTTATTCTCCAAATCACTGTTATGGGTAACTTGCATTTTGTATTTATTTGCTCTATTTCCACTCAGGGTGAACATAACAAAGTTCTCCCCAAAAAGATACTGGGCTGATAGAAAAGCAAATGAGACTTTTCCGCTTTTCCTTTCCCTTCTTCTTCCTTTTTCTTTCCTTTTTTTTTTCTTTTTCCTATTTTTTTTCCCTCCCTGAACCGATCTGAGCAGGATGAGACCGGGTGGGGGAGGGGATGATTCACATTTCTTAGGCTTCCAAGTGGAAACCTTTCCTGGATACACATTCCACACAGATCTAAAGCGCTAAGAAGATTTCGACAGCGTCGGTACCTTATCCCACCTTTATTTACCTGTAGCCCTTGTAATGTGACACTTCCATTCTCAAAATAAGGCTGTAAATTTCAAGCCCCACTCAGCTCTGTTATGGCAGCGCATTTTTTTCTGAGTCGCTCTCCTGCTTTGAGGGTGAGATTTTGGAGCGGGGCAGGGGAGGTACTCCTCTCCCTGTTAGACATAGGAAGGGGAAAGTTCGTTATTTCCAGCTGATGGGGGAAGGAAGTTTAATCGACACTGTGAAACGCAGCGGTTCCTTGGAGCGGAGAGGGAAGGGTTGGCCGGGGTTGGAGACTCCCGGCGGGGGCGTTGGCATGAGGGGAGGCATCTCCCTCCGCTCCCGCGGCGGCCAGTCCCCGGCGGGAACCGGGCTGCAGGGGAGCTTGCTGCTGCAAGGTGGGAGATGGGGAGAGAAGCCCAGCGGAGCGGCCCGGCCCTTAGAGGTCGTTCTCGATCTGGGCTCTGGAAAAGAACGGAGACACTCGTCGTTCCCCACACCACACGCCTCCTTCTTCCCTTCCCCCTTTTCCCCACCAAACACTTGCATCCCAAGAAGCCGCGGGCCTTCGCGTCTGCGGCCCCTCCCGCCGTCCCTTAAGGAAGAGCTCGGCCGCCCCTTCAGCACAAAGACGGAGCTCCTGGGCGGCGGGGATCGCGGCGGTGAGGGCAGGGCCGGGGGCGGCCGCTCCGCACCCCTCCGCGGGGTCGCTCCGCTGGGGCGGCCCGGGGACAGCAGCAGCGCCCTGCCCGGCCCTGCCGTGCCGTCCCCTCTCCCGGCAGAGCAGGAGCGCCAGCTGGAGTCGTGGGGCAGAGCGCCCCGCGGCTGTCCCACCGCGGCTGGGAAGGTCGGGACAAGAAACGTCCAGCCTGTGGTCCGCCGCCCCCGCGCTCCTCGTTCTTTCCAGTGGGGGGGTTGGGAGAGCCCCGTTAGCGGTAGGGAAAGTTTGTGGTGCCGGCCGGGCGGTGCGAGGCTCTGCTGGTCCCGGCGCGGTTCGGGCGAGCCCCACCACGTCGGGGAACCGGACAATACTCAGGCAGGGCACAGCGGTGAAAAGCCCTCTCGGTCCCTTGCAGAGGGGTCCTTTGTCTCCCGTTGCACCTTCCACCCCTCTCCAAGAAGGAAAAGGAGAAGAAGAGGGGGAAAATCCTCTCCTCTAATCATTATTGTTAATGATCATAATGACAACAGCTCGTTTTGGTCCCTTCGTGTGTCTCCCCCCCTATACCCCCTCCCTCCCCCACCCTGCTTCCCACCGATGCGTTTCCTTTGGTCCCCACTGATACGGGTGGATGGAAGTTTTGACAATCTATGAGACACCCGGTTTCCTCTTACCCTCCACACCCTCTCGAGAGCGAGGGCTGGAGGTCTTCTGTGCCCCTCGGCATACATGTCGCCGTTGTTGTTTTGCGGGATTATTTATTGCTAATATTCCGAGAACTGTCGCAATGTCTGTGATAATTGTCGCTGAGTGTCAATCCGTCGGCAGGGCACGAGGAGGAGAAAGGACGGCGGGGAGGATCACATCTCTGCGGGTCTTTTTTTTTCTGCATTTTTTGTTCCAAGTAAAAATTCTTCTGGGAAGAACTGCTAGGAGCCTCTTGACTTTCAGTAAAGTTGCGTATATGTGTTCGTGTGTGAATGGCGTTTGTGGGTTGCTATAGATAGATCGCATTTATTTATTTATTTATCTGCCTTTTTTTTTTCCTTAGTTGTAAATTGTTATAAGCCGCATGGCTGCAAGGCCCCCTTTTCCTCTCACGGCCACTCTCGTTTGTTCCCGAGTCCAACGACGACGAGGGGGACTCAATGTTAAAGGTGGAAGAAAAAAAAAAAAAAACAACCCAGCAACACAGTTGTTTTTGTTAAAAGGGGACACACTAAGGCTGCGAAACAGCAAAACCCCAATGTTGGACAGCTGTAAAATCGTGTAGACAGGTTGTCATACAGCAGTGGGGGCTTTTCTGAAAGGAGCCCATTGCTAAACATTAAGTACACACAGAGCCCGGCAGAGCAGCTGCGCGGACACACGCACACGCGCGCACACACACACACGCACACGCAGGCACCGAGGCAGCGGCCCGGGCTGGGCTGAGCACCACGTGCTGCACCGAGGGGGGCGGCGGGCAGGAGGGGGGGGGA
The DNA here is from genome assembly GCF_009829145.1 of Chiroxiphia lanceolata. Lineage (NCBI taxonomy): Eukaryota > Metazoa > Chordata > Aves > Passeriformes > Pipridae > Chiroxiphia > Chiroxiphia lanceolata. The sequence continues at coordinate 65,090,533 of NC_045637.1, read as the reverse complement.
GGCGCGGGGCGGTGCTTGCAGCTCAAGTGGGTGCCAATCAAAACATCAACTTCAAATTGTATCTGAAAGATCAGCCTAGGACCTAAGGGCAGACACATCAGTTGGAGCTCAATTGTTGATCAGATCACATCTAAGGGATTTAGGAGCACAGAAGAGCCGAGATTTGAGGAAAGACGCCCCACTGAATCCTTCCACATTCCTCCTCCTCCTCCTCCGTACCTAGGGTGCAATATATCTCTGACAGAAAGAAATCAGAACGAAAAAAGAAAATTATCGGCTCGATTTCTGTTCTCTCGCCCTGCCTGACTCCAGTAAAGAGAGAGGGGGGAGGAAAAAAGAAAGAGAGAGAGAGAGATCCAGAGAAGCCCGGGTTTGTTCCGCTCCCCTCCCCGGCTTTTCAGCAGGCTCCCTCCTCCCACTTTTTTTTTTTTAATAATTCCTCCCCCCCTTCCCCTCCTCTTTTTTTTTTTTTTTTTTTTTTTTTTTTATATTTCTGCCGCTTCTGTTGCTGCCGCCAGTGCTGCCGCCGCCGCCGCCTCTGTGCCCGCGCCCCGGAGATGTCCTTCCCCCAGCTGGGCTACCCGCAGTATCTCAGCGCCAGCCAGGCGGTGTACGGGAGCGACCGGCCCGGGGTCCTGGCTGCCGCCGCCGCAGCCGCCGCCGCCGCCGCTGCCGCCTCGGGCCGGCCCGCGGGCGCCGAGCTGGGCAGCGGCTCGGCCGCTGTCACCTCGGTGCTGGGCATGTACGCTAGTCCCTACAGCGCCCCCAACTACAGCGCCTTCCTGCCCTACACCGCAGACCTCGGCCTTTTCTCCCAGATGGTGAGTGAGCACCGCGCTGCCCCCCGCGCTGGCCCAGGCCCTCGGGGCGATGGGGCCGGGGCAACCGGGGAGCTGGGGGCGGGCGGAGGCCGCGAAGCCAAGCGCGGTGGGCGGCGGGGCGGCTGTGGGGGCGGCGGGGCGGCTGTGGGGACGGCTTACGCCCGGCCCGGGGTCCGCTGCGGAGAGCGGAACGTGTCTGCCGGCGGGTCTGCGAAGCAGAGAGGGGCCGGGGGCGGCGGGCCAGGTCTGCAGGAGAAGTCCCCGTCCTCCCCGTCGTTTTCCAGCCGGGCAAAACTCCTCCGAGTTTTTCTTGGCAGTGAAAGGGCTGTCCAGGGCTCCTGCCTTCGTGTTGTCGGCTTTCCTTAGCAACTCGGCTTTTTTTTTTTTTTTTTTCCTTCGTGTTGTTAGTGTTGTTGTTGACGGGTGATATTGTCGGTCCTGCTGTTTCAATGGGCTTTCCAGCGCGCTCCTCTTTCCGCCTGGTACTTTTCTTTGCCGCCGAGCAATAAACAGGTTCCGTCCGAAAGGCCAAAGTCTCGGTACCTGTGGCGCCAGTTTATTTCAAGGCATTTTCCTTAAGCCTTAAAAATGGGCCGCTCTGTTATCTGAACTTTTCATACTCTGATTATGGCGAGTATCATAGATGGGATTTGCATTAAGCGGAGGAGGGTATCTACATCCCATTATACGCATCGGAGCAGAAAGGCATATTGGCGTTAACTTTAAAACAAATTGAAATCACCCAGACTGTCCTCTGGCTTCTTTCCCCCTTTTCTTTAGGACGTAATAGTTAGAAAGTGAGGCACATTTTTTTAAAGTAACTATTTTTATCTCCGGTGTCGTTTAAACGTTTTCGTTGCTGGTATCTCCAAAGTTCTCAGCGGCGGTACGCCATAGGTTCCATTTCATTTTCTAAATGTCCCTCTCTTCTCTCTCCCCGACACATAAAAGTGTGAATATTTATAACTGGGTGAATGCAAGGCAAAACTTATTAGGGTTTTTAATACATATATGTAGGCAAGGAGGTAGGTACGTTGTTGAACAAGGTTCAGAATCTGAAAACAGATAATTTTGCTGCTGCAAACATTTCCTACGAAGTCACTTTTACAGCATGTATTTCCTACTTTTTTTTTCCCTCTTTTTTTTTCCTCTTTAACCTTGATTTTGGAAATGCAGTAAAATTTGAGACGGAAGCAATGAGTGATTTACAAGTGGCTTCTTCAAAAGAATTCCCAACAGAGATTACACAAAAATATCATTTCAGCAACAATAACAAAAGACAGCGAAATAAAGGGAGTGCAGAAAGCCCACCTTGTAACACACTAAAAAAATTATGCCGGACTACTCCTTCTGTATAAGCGGTGTCTCTGAAATTAAAATATATGACCGTTTTTTACTGTTTGACAAAGTTAAATTAGTTTCTTCGCAGACATTATTGAAGAGGTCCATTTTTAAGGCTGACATAAATTACGACAGAGTAATACCAAGAATGTATTTCTGGACCATGAAAAAAAACTGACATTGCAATAGAAGCAATGAAGAAAGAAAACTGCTTGAAATGTTAGCTATTTTGGAACAGTTCCCATTCCTACTCGTAAAGTATCCTGGTATTTTATTATAGTGATTTACCATGACGGTGATATCTTGAAATAAATTCTGAATTTCTGAAAAATTTTAAACCAAGAGCTAAAATATTAGGTTAATATCTGGGCAATTTGAGGTAATAATGAGGCCTAATGAGGTTGCTAGAAAGATAAAATGTTATTTACCAAAACACCTGATGGGATAATTTGACTTGCTGTGTTTTACTACTGATGATAAAAAGAATATTGATTGCAAATAAATCACCGTCTCTAAACGCTTGTAAACAATTTGCGTTTGCTCTGGCCAGATCAAAGTAAAACTTATGAGATAAAGTGTCTGCATATCCGTATTCTACAATGCGTGGATCACTTTTCATTCCAGAGTTTAAAGGCTCTTCGAACAGTTAGAAGTTAATGTTTTACTCCAGAATCTTGGTGTATGATCTGGGGAGCGGGGGTGGTGTTGTTACCTTGTGTGTGGAAAATCTTTTATGTTATTATTGTCTTTGTACTGAAGTTGTGCATTCATGTCCCCAGTCTCGCCTCACTAGGGGCAAAAATAAAGAATGCTGTGCATGCATTTGTAGCATCTTCCTGGATAGTTTGCAGATAAATCCGACGCTGTGCGCGGGCATTAGTTTGTAAGTGCGGTGTAGTACCAGTTTTATCTGCCTGATAATTTCAAGGGCACAGTAAATTGTCTCGCCGAGGCGAAGTTGCTGCATTTCCATCGTTTGATTTGACTTGATTTTCGGAGAAAATATGCACGATGTCTGTCAGAGCCCCGCTTAGCATCTCTCTTTCCTTTTTCTGCAAGAAAGGGGAATCATTTGGGAACAGTCTCTGACCTAAACGTGAAGAGCCTGGAGCGGGGAGGGCCGAATTTGGCTGTGAAGACCTTTTGCACCGCTGAAAGGCGTATTCCGGCTCCCGGAGTAGCCTATTCAGGTCTGTTAGAGACGCTAACGAGATAATTGATGTGCTTTTTCCTCTCCGCTTGTCTGAATGTGTTGCAGGGTTCCCAGTACGAGCTGAAAGATAATCCGGGTGTCCACCCTGCTACTTTTGCTGCCCACACTGCCCCCGGCTATTATCCCTATGGACAGTTCCAATACGGGGACCCGGGACGGCCCAAAAATGCCACTCGGGAGAGCACCAGCACCCTCAAGGCCTGGCTCAACGAGCACCGCAAGAACCCCTACCCCACCAAGGGCGAGAAGATCATGCTGGCCATCATCACCAAGATGACCCTCACCCAGGTCTCCACCTGGTTTGCCAACGCCCGCCGGCGGCTCAAGAAGGAGAACAAGGTGACCTGGGGCTCCAGGAGTAAGGACCAAGAAGATGCAAACCTCTTCGGGAGTGACAATGAGGGGGACCCCGAGAAGAACGAAGATGATGAGGAAATTGACCTGGAGAGCATAGATATAGATAAAATCGATGAGAACGATGGGGAGCAGAGCAATGAGGAAGAGGAGGAGAAGCCTGAGCTCCTGAGACAAAGCAGTGAAGAGGAGCACTTGGAAAAGGAAAAGGATTTGGCACTGTCAGGGTCTGAAGGGCTGAAACCCAAAGATGCACTGGCCATGGTGAAGGAAGTCTCGGACAACAGCACCAGAATTATCAGTCCCGGGGTACCGAACAATTTACAGATGCCATCTCACAGCAAACCCAAGATTTGGTCTTTGGCAGAGACAGCAACCAGTCCTGATGGTGCCCTGAAATCTTCTCCTCCTCCGCCCCCTCCTCCCCAGGTTAACCACACTTCTCCTCAGATCCAGCACCCTGCTTTTCTCCCTAGCCATGGACTGTACACATGCCAGATTGGCAAATTTCACAACTGGACAAATGGGGCGTTCCTCACTCAGAGTTCCCTGCTAAACGTGAGGTCTTTTTTGGGAGTAAATCACCACCATGCTGCTCATCACAATCACCACCTCCAGGCCCAGCAACCATCTTCTGTTTTAACAGCAACCCTGGGAACTCTAAGCAGTGAAAAACCTTCAGAGAGGACCAGTCCCAAACACATAGGTAATTAATGCATCAGGCATTCACCTCTCCCCCCACCCCCAACATATATATATGAACTTCTTGGGAAATGGTGTCACATTTAACCCTGGTGTAATTGATTGCTTTTAACTGAGTTACAGTTTACTCTAGCATTTATTTCTGGCCCCCCTCCCAAGCATGTTGATTTCATATATTAAGCCCATTTCATGTAGCCTATTACATTCCCAACCTATACACCCATCAAGATAAATGAGAGTGCAGGAATACCACTGTGAAATGTATAGTTTTGAGTTTGCTTTACTTCCCTCCTTCATGACCCTCATCACCCAGCAATTTCAATGACACTAAAAATGTGTCAAGAAAAGCTTGCAGACTCCTTAAATACTGAAAGTAGGGAATAGTGCTGTACGCACATGCACACACATATCTACATATGTCTCAATAGGAGAGTGAGAGGGACACTCTGCACACTGTCCAGATTCTTATTGTTGTTATTCTAAAATGGTTCTCTTGTTTTGTTTTTCTTTTTCTCTCTCCTTTCCCCCCCCCATCTCCTTCTAGAAAGAGAAAATGTACCAAGAACTGACTCCCCACCCCAGCCGCTAAAATCGCCCTTCCAGCCCGTCCGTGACAAGTGAGTTTGTTTGTTTGTTTTCACTGCAGGAATGTTACTTATGCGAAACAGTGTTTGAATAATAAAGACTAATTATAACACCTAATCATCACCATAATAATACATACAGACAATAAAAACAGCACAGGAGTGGCTGTAATCTTTTCAAACTTAGACTAAATTGCAATTGCACATAGCCAGACTGTAACTTTTCTAAAACTTAACAGACCTCAAAGATCTTGTGTTAATTACACCAGTCAGAATGATTTTTTTTGGAATTATCTAACACTAGGATGCTATAGGAATAGACGGGCAATTAAAAAAAAAAAAAAAAGATATTTTTTTCTGAAAGATTGTTACGTCTTTTTTTTTCCTCCCTTCCCCCCTGCAGCTCTTTGGCTCAGCAAGAGGGAACACCGAGAATTTTAACAGCTCTCCCTTCTGCTTGATTAAATGATTTGGTGAAAAAATATTACAGAGACTGGTATTAAGGACAGAGAAAAAAAAAGGAAACGGTATAAACGACTCCCATCAATCTCTTTTTGCAATAAGGTGGTGCAAATCCATAAAAGCGATTACACAAATCTGTAGATGGATCCCCTTCCTCATTGTACCATTTCAGATCGTGTTATTCTAACCATTCTTGGATTATTTGTTTGGTAAATGTTTCCCATGTGTTTGTGGGGGTTTTTTGTTTGAGGTTTTTTTTTTTTTTTCTGTATATAGAGTGATTTCAGATTGTAAATAACACGTCAGCAAAACTTGTCTAAATCATATATTTTTGTCTAATAAACTAAATGAAATTATGAACTCTCTTCAGGTATGTATTCTGTTGCTGCAGATCTTCTACATATATTACAAATCTATTCAAGCATTTATAATTTGTTTCCTAAAAAGTCAAGTCTCTTTGCCTTTGGGTAACTGAAACTTAAAACAGCAAATCCCAGCTTTTAGTGACTCACAGAGCTATTTTGCCGAACACAAGCTGCGAGCTTCCTTTTTCATGCACGCAAATTTAAGAAGTTGAGTGAAGCTGGTTCTTGACTAGTAAAATTAAAGATATTCTTTTCTATTGTGATGAACGAGATGTGTTGTGTAGTATCCATTTTCCGGACATAAATGGGCCTGACACTTCTGTTATAAAATACATTCTTAAAATGAAAGGGACAAGTTTTCTCATAGTTCCTTAGTTTGCTGTCCAAACTAGTTCCTAAATTGGGTCAAGAGCTTTACCACTGTGGTATACATTCCTACCGAAGACGAAAAAAATCATAGTTTAGGAAAAAGAATTATTTGTAATGATTTGCACTTTAAATAAACACAGAGGAAATATGACTGTAAAAGATTTTCTCCTGTGAGACTAAACACAGTCTTAGCATTTAGAAGAAAAAAAAAAAAGGCAGCTCTTACACGTCTCAAAAGAAAGTTCTGCCATTCCGATCTGTTGGTTAAAAATAGAGACAGAATCTATCGTTTTATAAACGCATTAATCTTCCAAAGATGGTCCGTTAAAATGTGTAATATTTTGAGTGTTTACTTCTTTTTTTTCTCCTAAATGAGAACATTAAATGAGCATTGAGGTGCTAATAAGATACCAGATGGTTGTTGATGGTGGAAAATGGAAAGAAGCAGCTGGGAAAGTCATTAAGAAATAATGCGGTGACGCCCTATCCAAACTGAACCAACCTCAAACCAGGACTTGTCGGAAGCAAGATGAGATTTTTCAAATAAAATATTAATTAAATTCTTGTGAGAGATCAGAATATTGATCTTGATTTAGCTGCAAAATCATCTCAATCAAAGAGCAGTCTCGGTAAACTATGGTTTAGAGATCTGTTGGCAAAGTGGTGGAGGCGGTGGACTCCTACTTTTTGCGCTTTTTTCATGGAGCAGAGAAACAGGTCAGGCAAAATAGATTTTGTGAGGGATATCTGAAGGAGAGTTTCTGAAAAGAGACTCATTTTGACATCCTGCCGTTCCCAGCATACTATCAATTAGGGGTTTTTGTGGCCTTTAGTTGTTTGGGTTTTGTTTCCCCTTTTCCTAAGTCACGGATAGTCTCGTGGTAGTCGTTGTTGGTAACTGTTCCAACAAAAGAGAGTATTACACTTTTTACCAAACCAGAATAATTTAGCCTTCAGGGAGAGGGAAGTCGTATTTAAAAAATAAAAAAAAAAAAAAGGAAGAAGAAAGTCTTCACGCCTGTAGAGCCAAACAGTGCGTCAGGTGTAAACCTGATGCAATTGTTATCTCTCTCATATCAATTCAGATGAAATCGTCGCAGTCCTGCACTGGTTGCCCTCGTTCCCGCTCAGGGCCGGTTCCCCAATTCCTCTCGGGAGGCGCGGCCGGCCCCAAGCAACCTGGCGGTCCGGAGTGACGCCACCACCGGGGACAGATCCCGACGACCCCAGCCCCGCTCCGCCGCGCATTTGGCTGTCATGGACTGGCTCCGCTCCTCCAAGGTGAAGACGGCATCTAAAAGGCGCGCAGAGATGCTCTGCGAGGCGGAGCGAGTGCGGCGGTATCGAACTGGCCTGGGGGAGCGGAGCGAGGACTACGGCCTGGCATCGGAGTGTCAGGGGGGACTTGAACTGTAGGCAGCAGAGGAGCGTGAGCCTGTGAGCCTCGGCTGTGTGGGGGCATTCCCGCTCCCTGACCGCCCCCGCCAAGCCGAGCGGTTCCGAGCGGTGCTGAGCCGAGCCCAGCGGGGCGCAGGCCGGGCTTTGGGCGGGCTCGCAGCGCCCTCTGTGGGCTGCGGGCGGCGCCGTCCCCTCGCCCGGCGCGACGCCAGCAAATGTGCCGGCCCGCGGCTCTGCTCAGCTGGGCTGGAGAGGGGGAGGCTGCCCGCCTTGAATCCAGCCAGGAAGCCAGCAACGTCCTCCGGAGTGTGCTTCCAGTTTTGATTATCCTCCGGAGAGTGATAATTCCCAGTAGTTATCTGGTTGGCAGGTTTCCGCCTTTGGAAGCCTCAGCATCTCTAGACCAGACTCTGCTGCAGAACTGGATTTTTTTCTTTTTCTCATTTGCTTATTTCAATTTCGCACTACCTTCCCCCTCTCCCCCCCCCCCCCAGTAACTCTAACAATTGTGACACTTCCTTCCCAACCCACATGTTATCGGGAGGGGGGGGGCGGTGAATGAAGCCCAGCTAGGTTAGCACCGTTCACCGCCTCTCCCCACCGCTCCCGGAGCGTTAGACGGGGGAAGCAACCGGCTCCTAGCTCTCCCCTGGCTGGCAAAGGCGGAGGCGGCCTGGGAGCTGAATGCTGGCTGCGGGAGGAGTGCGCCCAGGGCTACGGGCTGCCTGCTCGAACGGAGCTTGCTTGCGGCGCTCCGAAAGTTTTTGGACAGGAGCTCAGGTGGCTTCCCCTTAGAAAAGGGAAAACCGAGAAGTCATAAGGTCTGCTGAGAAGCCCCGTGTTAAGTGAGAAAAACTCTGGCATGGCTGCGTGCCTCAGTACCCAGTAGACCCGCAGCTTCCGAGGGCCGCTGCCTCAGCATAACCAGTACCTGGGGGAGAGGGGTGATCGCGTTTCCCTTCCCCCGCAGGCCACAGCGAGGTGGCCATTTCTCCTACAGGAAGTTTCAGATAGAGCGGACATGTGCGACCGGTCATTGCGTTACCGCACCCTTGGAGGCTGCTGGGGTGCGGTGCGGAGCCCGGGCCGGGCGGGACTCCCACACACCGCCCCCGCCCCGGTTTTAGGAAGGAGCGGGGACTTCATAATCCCGAGGTTTTGCTTGTCACGTGAACCGCGCTAGGAATGACCGTGTACGTCACCCTAGAAGGAAAATAATTTGTAGTTTTTCTGTCATAATTTCCTTGAGATCCACCCCGGCAGTTGTATACCAACAAATACCAGAGTGAAGGGAGAATACCAAAGAAGCTTAAGCTAAACGATTTGCCTTAATTGGGAATGCTTCGAGCTGATAAGAGTAAATTGGAAAGTACTACTTTCCAAGCTTTTTTTTTTTTTTCAGTGATGACCGTACCCGAATCTGATAAACCAAGTCAATAAGAAAATTTCCATCGTATCGGATGGGAACTACAAGGAGCAATACTTCTTTCAGCACAACAACCTAGCTCCAAGATACATTTTCATGCTACTTAAAAGGCTGCCAGAAAACATTGTTTTATACGTTTGCATAATCCTCCATGCTACCTAGTAAAAAAATTATCTCACTGTCTTATTTCTGTTATTATTTACTTAGCATTAACAGCAGAATGGCAGAAATCTGTGAAGAAAGAACAGTGAAAAGTTGATATAATCTCGAGTTCAGCAAACTCCGAAATTCGCAGTTGCCAGAACACACTAAAAGCAAACGGCAGCTTTGCGGGAATTTGGCTTTGTCGCAGAGATGTAGTTATGAAACGTGCTCATTGGTATGCGTGCCTCATTTTTTATTCTTTTTCTGTTTTATTCTGAAAAAGAATTCTATTTTTAACTAGGAAAAAAAAAAGGAGAGAGAGAGAAGAAGAAAGCAGAGAAAGGGAAGGAGAAAATTAGTGGAGTGCATGTGCTCAAACTGGCTCGTTCGTATGGTTGTTATCGTTCCCGGCTCCTGTCATCTCTTTTTGCTGCTTTGATTGAGGTTTTGACGCGCTCGCTGGGAAACTGGAGCGGCCCCGAATTCACCGCCGGCAGCAGCGACCGGCCGGAGCTGGGGCAAGGGTGCGGTGCGGGATGAGGGTCCCCCCCACCCACAGCCGGGAGCGCCGCACCAGCCCTCGTCGCGGGGCTCGTTCGATCTCTCGGTAACTTTCATGATATGACTATGTTTTTCCCCACCCACCCCCAACCTTTTTTTTTTTTTTTTTTTTTTTTCCATGGGCGCCGATCAATTATTCACAAGCACATTTATCTCCCCTGCAATATGGAGAATTCATATTCATATCTCTGTTTTAGTGGCCTGACACTGATTAATGTAATATGCGCCGCGGCTCCGAGCGCAGCCCCGCTCTATGAATCATGCACTATAAAGTTTCAATCGTCCTTGTAGATGAGACTATTACAAAGAGCGCTGAGCGGCGGGGGCGGGGAGGCGGGGGCTGGCGGCAGCGATGGCTTTGCGCCTCGGCCGGCCACCGGCCCCCTGTTAAACAGGCTCGTATTGAAATTACCCGGCGGCTGGCGGGGGACAATGTGGGTCCGGCATTAGTTCCGCCCGGCGGGGCTCCCGCTGACGCGGGTCCCCTGCTCCGCCCGCCCGCGCCCACCGCCGCCCGGCCTCGGAGAAGGGACTGCGGGGCTCTCGCCCCGTCCCCGTCGGCCAGGCAGTGGCGGGAAGAGCCGCGCTGGGCCGCTTGGCTTCGGAGGAGAGGTGGGCTGCCCGGTGGCCACCCTGAGGGACGGGTACCCTGGGGCGGGAATGGGGCTCAGGCTGCCCCGGGGTGTGCCCTGAGGCTGGGCACCCGCACTATGGCTGGAGAGGGAAGGCATTGAAGAAAGTCTCCATTACCTGGCTAGTTTCAGTGCTGTTAGGTTATTTTTATTTGTTTATTTTTAATGTATATTTTTTTAATTTCTGAATGTCCTTAAAAGGAGAGATGTAAAGAGTATCCAGGGCTGACAGAGGCACACAAGCAGCGCAGGGGAAGGGCAGGTGAGTAGTAAGTGCTTTGTGAAAAGGAGACTGAAACAGTACACATCGTCTACTCCCCTGCTGCTGCCTCAGTTTGGGGATGAGGCCCCCCTGTCACATTGGTGTCCACTCTCCACCTAAGCCCTGTGTTTGGTGCTGCACGCCTGCAGGCTTGCAGGTGCACGGAGGAGAGCCACCTCCAGTCCCAAAACCCATCTACCCACCATAGGTCAGGAACCCATGGCCGAAATATTCTGGAGCAGGTCCCTTCTGGCCTGTGGGAAGCGTGTGGCAGATGTGGAGCTGAGCTATGCAGAACCACAGGTCCCCCTCTACCAGAAAGGGCCATAGTGATGGCCAGCAGGGCCTGAGCCCACCACCCAGCTCTGTGGGGGCTGCAGTGAGGAGAGATATGGGGCCCGATTCCAGGCTTCAAGTCGCCGGGTTTCAGCAGTAAAACTTACCTGGGACTAACAAATCAAGTAAAATGCTGGAACATGTAATAAACATGGCCTGCGTGGCATGTTTTCCAGTGAAAAGTTACAGAAACGGCTCCTGGCAAGGTTGGTGTTCCCCATTGTGCGGTGCCCCCATGCAGTGCCGTTCATAGCTTGCCCATAAAACCAACCATGTGGACAGGAATCGCTGGAAGTACTAGGAGACTGAAAACCCCATAGAAATAGGTATTCAAAATTTAAGACTTCGAAAATATGAGCTCTTAAAACTAAACAATGTACTTCTGTAAGGAATTAATTTACTTGAGTCCCGTCATCATTATTAATATTAGTTTTGGCTTCTTTTTGTGTGTATGTGAAGAGAATACATGCATGGAATTTTGTAAAAAAAGTGAAAAATACATCTATTATCTGTTTTTACTTACTTTAATTAGCATTTACATCCTTCACATCTGATACCCAAACTTGTTTCCTAACATGCTCCTTGGGGGTCAAGCTGGTGCAAAAATGCAAACGTGGGGCACACACCAAGTCCTGGTAGTGCCTCTCTTGAGAGAATAGAAAGCACTGGCGTAAACTCAGCGCAGAATTAAAGGCGAGTTTAAAAAGTAACATTTATTTTTATTCCAGATTTATGGCTGACCCGTAGATAATTAAAGGTTTTATTTTGAGCTGTTGGCCCCACACAATACATTGTCCTTTGTTGCTGCACAAGGAGTGCTTTCCCTGTGCTGCCTACGGTTCAAAAACAATGAAGCAATCCATTTATTTTGTTGGTCAATTGTAGCACAAAGTGAGGTGGTCAGTGTGGAAAGTTTATCACTGTCTTGTCCCTTTGGAGGAGGCAGAGCATTCACACACCCTCTGCCCCAGTACACAAATGTCAGTCTTCTTGCAGGCTGCTGTTTTCCTTTTGAAGATGCCGATGGTGTCTCTGATCCACTAATCCATTTATCCAGTTTCATGAGTGCATTGGCTGAATACACTCACAATAGCCTTGCCCAGCTGGAAACAAGAAGTCAGTGAGTGCAGCCGGCACACCCACCAATGCCTGACACCACTCTCAGATGAGGCTTGAGTGCTTGTCTCAAAAAAACCCCACAAAACATCCGAACCCAAAACAAGCCCCTCAGAGCCCCCAACCTCCCGTGATGTGCCCAACGCTGTGATCCTTCCCTTCCTGAGAACAGAAGTATTTTTAGCACCATCTATAGTTTGCTATACGGCTGTATTATTTTCATGATATTTGGCTGTGTCAATGAGGGTTGGAGTAGGCTTGAGGGGAAAAAAATGCCTCTAGGACTCTAAAAAAAATGCAATTAAAGAAACTGGTCAGTTGCTGCCAAAGGGAAGGGGGCACAGGAGAGGCAGCGGGCAATGGACTTCCATTTGTGTTCAGCGTCGTGCCGTTACTTGCGAGCTTTTTATTGCATTTTAAATGTATGTTTAATTACCAGTGTTATTGGTAATAACAGAATGTTTGAAAATATTAAATACATTTGTGAGCTTGTGTGAAAAAGAAGTTAAAAGGTGTTTGGTGCACAGAATGCTAAAGAGATCTCACAATGAAGTGATTAACATTTTTATGAATAAAATTAATCACGCATTAACTCTGCAGCTCAATACATCTGAATGCCAAATGTTGCACAGCAGCCCTTTCCCCTAAACCCAAGAATTCTAGATGCAATATTGACCCACATCAAACACTCGTGTATTAGTAATGGAGGTGTAGTTATGAGAAGATATTTTAATAATGTACATTTACGTTTGAGGCAAGCAAATAAAAGGGAGAAAATATATTGTGGTACTTTGTCAGGATTTGTGAGAACCAGTAGGTGCATAAAATATATTAGGAAGCAGTCAATGGGGGCAACTGTTTGGAGAAAAAAGTTTATGTGGCACTCACAGAGGCAAAGAGCAAACTCACTGTAGTAAACAGATTCCACTAGATTGCACTTAACTCTCCCTGGCTCTTATTAGCATGTTCATTGTTCTGGGCAAAGCTTATTAGGTTTTAAGATGGGAGCTTACCATTATTAAAATATCCACTGTGTCAGATAATAAAATGTGATCTCTCTTTCTCTCTCTCTCTCGCTCCTTCTCTTCCTCCGTGAGTGTGTGTATGTGCGCGCGCGTGCGTGTGTGTGTTTTCTAATCTCTTGCCACTGTGGTTTTGGGATTATTCCAGCAGGCTGTACAAAGGGAAGCAAAGGCATCTGAAGTGTCACTCTACAGCTGTGGCAAAGTAACAGAATTTCCATTTTGTTGATGCTCCCAGCACATGTGTGCAGCAGAAGGTGATATCAAAGGAGCCGTTCTTCCTCAGTTCTGCACATTATTTTTCACTGCTGTGGCGAATCTCTCTGAGCTCCGTGAACCAATAAAACAACGGTCCCTGTTTGAGTTGATATATTAATATTTACTGAGGATTTGCAAGGTCGGGGCTAAATGTCAGCAGATTGCTGGGGCAGTACTGTGGGGAATAATTAAACAAATCTCACAGCAGTTCAGCCTCCTAACATCTTTATTAATCTTTTTTTTTTTTTCCTTTCCTTTCCAGAAACAGTACACTGAAATATTGCTTTTCAACCTTACTGAACAATTGGGAGAAGTTTGATAATAAAATCCTGGATTAGAAGTATTTGGTTTTGACAGTTTCTTGGCCCACTCTCTTGCAGATGTTAGTTAGTTGTGAAAGCTATGATGTGTGAATTATCACCAAGCTGCTGGGGTTCTCACCTGCCTCTCCATCAAATTCATCTTGACCAGTCTGCCAAACACAATAATACTGTTGCTATAAATGGAGACCCAAATTGGCTTCATTAAGTAGTGGGTCCACTTCTCTAAGGGAAGAAACTGGACGACCCCAATTCAGTATGCATATCTCCCTTAACGTGATTATAGCATCCACTTTAGTACAACTTAGACAATTCTCTTTAATAAGCTTCATAATTAGTATTGGGATGCCTCATTACAAGTCATTGCCTGTAGCAGTCCTAGGCCAAACAGCCCTTCTCAATCTAATGTATTTTTTTTTTTTATCAGGCAGCAGGAGCTGTCTAGAGCTTTTTGTTTGTATAGTGGGGACTTGCATTAAGCCCCCAGTGTAAAAATACCACAAGGAAATTAATTGCTTCTGTGCAGATTCACCACAGATGTGTCCTGTTATGGGGAATGGTATATTTCTGACATTGTTGTACTGTAGTGTGCTGGGAAAAAAAAAGTCTGGAAAAGCTACAAATGCAAACATATTAGCATCCATATAGATTCCTTATGTTGTAACTGAAAACAAGGAGATCTTTAAAGTGTGTCAGAGCCTTCAAGCCTTTTTTTTTAAATAAAGTGGCTATTTTTTCTGATTTTTTTTTTTTAAATACTCAAAACCCACTAATAAAATACACATGGCCACGTATTCTATTTGGTACCGACTGATAAATGTGCTACTTAAAATAACACACACAAGGAGTGTGGTGACTCAACGCAATAAGAAGTCTGACACACAAAGCCGCCCTCAAGGTCAGTGGTTTGTTATCTATCAGTGTTGGTCAGGTTGTGAATCACAACTGCAAGTTTCAGCAAGTTAAGGGGAGGAGGAGCATTCAGAGTGCTTGCCCTGTGGAAAAGAAAAGCTGAGCTGGTGGTTTGTTAGCTGCCTCTGAACATCACCCTGCAGCTTCTGGGTAATGCCCATTCCCCTGCCACTAAAGCAAAGCTGGAAAGTGCCTTGATCCAGATTCAAGTGCTTTGATTTACTTGTTATAATTCAGGTGGAAGGGTTTAGGGTTAGCAAGTCCACCACTGCAGAGCCTCGTCGCCCTGCCCTCTCATTACTTATATTGATTTCTTTCATCTCAATCCTTGTATACTTCAGTTTGACGGTGGGCTGATCCCTTTGATACAGTTGTATTTGCCTAGTGACATTGCTATTGATAATCGAATATTAACAATTCACGTCACAACAGTTACCGGAATGAAGATTCATTTAGAATAACAAAATGTGTGACCTGTGGTATTAGATATAGGTGTTTGGATTCTTCTTGTGTGATTGTGAAGGGGACTCCTCCATCTATCAATTTTAGACACTGCAAAATTAAAAATAAATAAATAAATAAATGAACCAATAAGTGTCTCCTCCACTCAAATTCAGGACTTTATCTCTTTGATAATGACACAGTAACAGAAGTAATAAAGCTGCTGTAGTAATGATACTCTCAGATTAGATTTTCTAAGTATGTACAATACAAAAATTTCATGGGCAAGTGAAATTTCTATATTCAGGACCATTGAATTTCCATGCAGGAAGGACTTCATGGGCCTTAGTAAATGTATCTAAGGGGCTTGATTTCAATAAAATTCATACGTTAACTGCAAGCAACAGTGGGAACATGTAAGTTATGTAAACAGATCATATCAGTGTTCAGTTTTACCACACTGTACTTCATAGGATCTTTTACCAGCTATTTCAGAGCAAAGGGCAAGATATACTGCATAGATGACTACACAAAGTCTTGCTTTTAAAATAATCTAGTTGGGGTTTTTTTGTTTGGTTGGTTTTCTTAAAATTCTCATCCATCAGCCTTTGGTTCTACTATGATGGTAGCATTTTGCTCAAATATACGCGTTTCACTTTTTTTTTCTAGGCTAGCAAAGAGCAAACAGCTCAGACTCACAATCCCAGGGGGAGTGATTATAGTTTTTCTGTTCTGCAATAGCAGTACCTGGAATCCTCTTAAAAATGGCTCTGTATAGCCTAGAAGAAAGCCCCTGTCCTGGAACAGGTGAAATTGTACTAGATGAGATCTGCACAGAATGTAACAAAAAAACACTGCCTCTGTGAGACCAGTGGAGGATGGAGGCACAGAGGTAGAGCAGTGCTTTCCCCAAGTTATGCTTTGTTTATGGTGGAAATGAGCACTGGAGCCTCTGATTCAGGGTTTTCACTTGATTGAGACTCAGGTGTAACGGGATGTTTCACAGATTCACACTGACAGCAGGTAAGTGATGGAGCCAGAACTGGTGCAGTTAAACTGCATTCATATACTCATAATGTATTCACCACAGTGTCATCAACTCCCTGATGTCACTTGAAACATTTTGACTGTCATATCTGAATTTACACACTGAAATCCATACTTCATTATGTGAGTAAAAGCAATCTGGTGTTTACAGGCTATGCTTATTCTTGCTGGAGTCATCAGAGCACTTTGCCTTAGAAAGTTGTAAGGAAGGCCTCAAGATCAAAGGCTTTTTGTTTGTTTGCTTGTTTTTAACAAAAAAAGGTAAATTTTAAAATTACTCCATGTATTTCAGTGGTTAAAAATTGATTAAAGGACCTACTCTTGGTCTTTTCAGTTTTACAAATATTTTGTATATTTAGAAAAACAATGGTAAAATATTCAGGAAAATTGTTTTATATACAGGTTTTTTCATGAACAAATTTCTAAAAATGTCAGGCAAATCTTCAAGTTTTTTTTTGCATAAAAAAGATAAATAATTTACAAGTTCACTTGCAAAGTGATACGTAAAATAATGTAAGGAAAAAAGGGAATTCAGTTTTAAAAGGTAAATATTGAAAAATACTGTTTCACAAAATGAAATTATGATATACATATCCATACGTGTGGTTCTCCTATAGACAGAGGAAAAGGGAAAGTGGATACTTACTTCGTTTGACGCAGGCAAGATTTGAGTAAGGTAAGAGGAGACTTACAAGGATGGATATAAATACAGAAAAAATACTTCACTGTTTCTCTGAACATCAGCCATTTGGAATGTGTTTGAGAATATGAATTAAAGAATACTGATAAATGTCACAGAGCATAAAGTTTTAATAGAAGGCATTTTTAAGAACAAATGAGAACAAAAGAGGGTGTCATTTTGAAACAGAGAGTGAGATACAATGAAGAGAGTAGTGGTGATGGCACCTCTGGTAGAAATAAAACACAGGGTAGTGTACTAATGGAAGAGATTAGTATCTTCTGAGGGGAACGTGATATGGAAGTACACAACATGTGTGTCTCCTGTGGCTTACTTTCCAGAATCTTAAGAGGACTGTGATGCTTTCATTAAGCATGTCCCTTTAGAGAGGAATAATTTGAGGAACACATAAATTCCTTCTCAAGTTATATTTTCTCCGTAGTGATCTTCTTACTTACTCCACAAGAAATGAAAGCAGTAGAACAGAGGAGGAAGCGGAAAACAATTCATGTCACCAACTACTTTTTTTAAAATTTATATGGCCTTCTACTGTTGTATATGTGTTTGCATGTGTACATTATAATTATTTCCCCAGGCCTTGCACATAAGGACCACTCTGAGAATCTAAGTGATTACATGTGGACAAGAGGTAAGAGGAGATGATTTACTGCGAACACAGGAAATTTCTATACTTCTGGTAATCTGCGGTAAATCCACCAGGAAACTAGCAAAGTCTGATCTTGCCTTACATTTTGTGTGGCTATTATCTGGGTATGAGGATGCTCTCAGAAGGAGCGTGGAAGCTAAGATGATATGTTCTTTGAAATGTCCAAACACATGGCTTTCTTAGTCAGGACAAGTCCTACAGTCTGTCTAGACCTTCCCTTACCAATTTATGCAAGGTGTATGGAGGATCAGAGAAACATAACAAAAGTTTCTCACCAAGAAACTTGAACCTCTCGATTGCTCTTCCATCATAATTGATGTGTGCATGTTCTTGATCTCACTGAAATGTTGGGTTTGCCTTTTTTTTCCCCAGCGTAATATTGAGTTTATAGTACTTGAGCCTATCTACTTTTTTTTTTTTTTTTGATAGCCTCTTATAAGCTCTGAGGCACTGATTCAAGTTTGTCACATCTCTGTGGAAAACACCCTTTGATAATACACAATATCCATGCCCGCAGTGCAGGCCTTTTGGGTCTCAAGTACAATCACCTATATAAAAGGGTTTTCACATGCATCATTGCTGAGTGGCTCTTACCTTTGGGACCACAATCTGTCCAGTTTCTCCTGACTACAAGTACTCATGGCTCTTGGCCCACTGACCTTGGACGTGGCTTCAGTCAGTTTCTCCTGGAATGGAAGGGCTGTGGCTGAAGTCTATTTGTGTAAATGTTCATCAGTCATCTTCATCACCTATTCTCAGGGCCTTTTCCTGGCTTCAAGACTGTTATCTTGTCTCTCCCTTTCTTTGGCCTCCCTTGCCACCTTTTTTTTCTCCTCAGTTAGGAGGCTCTCCCTTGGTTGCTGTAAGAGCACGTTACTGTCAGCAGGCAGCCTGACTGTTCTGCCTTCCACACCAGACCTCCATGCCTGCCTCCATCTACTGTCCCTTCCTTCTCCAACCTGAAAACATTCTCCTCCACCCTTACTTGAAAAGAAACTTTTAAACTTCCTGTGAAACCACAAGAAAAAAAAAATCATTTCACACTGAGTACCAACCTCTATCATCCCTTTACATCAGAAAACATACTCCTGAACTCGTTGAGGTTACATGGATGTAATTTTCCTGAACCTTTGAGAGAGGGTGAGAAATGGAATGCTGCTCCCAAGACATCACTGCAAACATCACAGTCTGTCATTCTGGCCAGTCTTCTGCTAGTCTTGATCCAAGAAGAGGAATACAAGAATACTACTGTTTTGACTGACAGAAGCTGCTCCTTACATTAGTTTTAAAGGATGGCAGAAAAATGCTGGTTGTGCAACTCCTAGCTGGAACCAGCACAATATCGCATATTTTTAGTCTCAGGGAGAACATCTTTTGAGCTCGACAGTCATCTTTTGCAAACCTTTCCTTGGAATGGAATTTAAGACTCCCAAGTCTTCTGTAAGAGACCATTAGTCCATATCTGAATGTACAGAAGATCTCATCTCCTGGGATCTGAGCATGTGCATGCAAATCTCATAGGGAAGACAAGGAAAACAGCAGTAGAGCTAAGGACAGTCCCGAAGGACCTTAAGTCCAGAGAACAAACATATGTTTGAAACTACAAAAATATTTAATTGTTGTCAAATGTATAAACCTGATGTGCAATTCTAACCAGATCAGGCTTTGGGCTGTTTGCCCAGTTATTCATAAGAAAGTGTCCAGAATGGATAAGATTGTGAGATTCTCCTGGGACACAGCTTTTGATCTGGTTATTTTTTTGTTGTGTTTGATAATACACAGTTCTCTGCCAGAGGGAATTCTGGGCTTACATCCATGTTCATCCTCATGTTCAGGCAGCACTGATAGAAGTAGTTATGTAAGTGTGTTGTGTGTAAATCAAGAGTCCCTCTGAGTAATGGTGAAATTGTGTGAAGTCTGGTCTGAAAGTGATCTCCATCTTTCACTCTGCCTCCTTTTCTACAGAATGAACAGTTTTGGGATTTTCTAGTAAAAATCTCCCTTAAGGATTTGATCATCTTGCTTCCTAGTGATGTTGAAGAATTTCCTTGGAAAGTTCTGAAATGTAGCTTGTGGAGTAGGGAATTAGCATAAGACAGTTGTTCCTCCTCATTGAATGTAGGAGGATGGTCTGAATATCCCAAATGGTTTTTTCAGATGATTGTAGGTGTAGCAGAACTATATCCTACACAATGCGAGAGAATAACTGATCTCTGGCTTGTAAGTAGTGCTCACTCATATTTGAAAGAAGAAAAACTTGTAGGTGCATGAGGGAAGAGGCTGCCAGCCTGGAAGCATTGTGCTGGGCAGTGAATATGTTCTGGATAGTTCTCACTTTTCCTAGGCATTGATTTCAAACAAGTTGAAGAGTTTGACTTCCTTATTTGGAAGTTCCCACAAAGCAGATGGTAGAAAGAAGTCACTCACGGACTTATGTGCATGTCAGACATTTAACTGTCTGTCTCTCTGAAAGTATCCTTCTTTAGGAGATAATGTCTTTGATCCCTTTTTTCTCCGTTATGTTTTGAGTTACTAGTTTGGAGAACTGTCTTCCCATTTTCCATTCCAAGAATAGAGGGAGCTGCACAGCAGTCTTTTATGATAGACCTCCTTAAGCTCTGCCAGCTTTTCTTCCTTCACGTGCCACTGCTTTCCTCTCTGCATTAAGCTGACTTGGCCAAAATTGTCAGTGGTCTTTGCAGAATTAGAGTTGCTGCATCTGATTTTCCCAGACCATACTCATAAAGTAACTCTCTCCAGATTTTCTCCTGATTTCTCAGGGGTAGCATACAGTCATTTGCCTGGGTGCCATACTTAGAAAGAAGAGGCCTATGTGTGCCATGTCTTTTTGAAGAGAGGCATTCTGTGTGCAGAAAGGAGGAATAGGATCACAGCACGAAGATCTCGTGATCTTAACCTACAAAGTGTTGTGAGAGAGGTGTGGATAGGCTTAAGCTCTTCAGGAGAGGCTCTACAGAGGACAGATGTTGAGGCTGTATGGAGGGTATATGCTGAAGGTATTGGACACCTGCATTGTTTCCTCCCACCTGTTTCCCTGTTCAAGTGACAACATGCCTACCATACCCCAGAGAACATTTCAAAAGTACATGGAAGCAGTAGGAGAATTTGGTCAGGAAATTCGACCTCAGGAATGCCATCAAAATCAAATTCCAACAAGGGCAGTGCAGACACAGCTTTCCAGGTTTACATGTCTCCACTGTAGTAAGAATAACTTATATTTTGCATTAAAAAGAAGGTATAGAAGAACTTTAGAGACTATTTATGCAAGTTTTGGGAAAGTTATGTTTTCAAGACCATTTCTGCTCTTAAGAGATATTATTTGAACAATCATCTCAAGTGTCATTCATGTACAAATAGAGTTCATGGAAATAGTAAACTCTATTTTAGGTTCACAGAACTTCTTAAGTGCACCCAGATTACTGCAGCAGCTGAAAGACATTCAGTGGTATTCTAATGCGCAAGACTTAATAACATTTTATCCATTTTGTTTGGTGTGCCATCTTTACTCACACAACTAACACATCAAATACAGGAAGCATCACTGACTTCCAGGTGTACTTACAAGACTTGGAATAAAAGAGTCGATCCCAGTATGTTCTTAGGAGCATACCTAGCTATTCTAACTCATGTTATGGTAATAATCTTACACAACTCTTATATTTTAAGATGGACAAATGAGAATATTTATGTGACTAATGAGGATGCGTATGGGATAAAGAGGATATTTTTCCTTCAATTGAGGGAGGACATGTTTTTTCCCACTTTAGAAATCATAATTTGTATGTTTTTGGACAACTGCTATCACTGGTCACAATGACGTTCTATATATTTAAAGCTACAGGCAGAGCTTGTAAGAACTGCTTAATTATGTGCTATATTAATGTTCAATTGATTATGTTATTGCCTGTGAATCCTGTTGCTTAATAAAGCTGCAGTCATTTTGCAATAAAGTTGTGTTTTTAGTCAATTAATGGCTTTCTGGGGGCAATGGACAAAGTAATAAGGATATTGGTGTGGTTTGGAAAGCACAGTACTGTGACTTCCAGTGTAAAACTAGAAAAGACAAATGCTTGGACTGAGTAAAAGAGAGAAAAAAATTAGCTCCTGTTCAGTACAATGATTCACAGTTTTCTTTTACGTCTGACAGAAAAAGCAGCATTGTGCAAAGCATATGCACATGAATACAGGGCAGGATAATATTTGATTTAAAAATACGAGTAAACGATAACTGCCAATATTGAGACCATGTGAAGGCAAAGGAACAAAGCATACTTTCATTGCTAATCATGTTAACATCAAAGTTTGAAGAGTACATTCGCCTATTCAGAGGAAATGCCATCACACTTCTGACGATCACATCTGCCACTAATATCATCCGGCATGTGGTCAGGTCTCTGTTCTGACTTTTATCTCTCTACCAAAATTTCATGTCTTGATTTTAACATCTGATGCTAAATTCAGGTCACTGTGAAATAAGTATAACTTTTATTTCTTTTCCACTTTCATGATGTGTTCAAGAGGTGCATCTTCAAATCAATGCAGAGTATAAAATATTTGTCAATTTTTTTTTTTTTAAAGCTTTTTGAGGATTTAGGAGTTTGTTTAGGAGTTTTGGTTTGGGTTTGGTTTTTTTTGGTGGGGAGGGGAGGGAGGTTGTTGTTGTGGTTTGTTTAATTTTTGGTTTTGTTTTTGGTTTTTTGTTTGTTTGTTTGTTTTAAATTTGTCTTAGACCTGTAGGAAATGCAGAGGTCTAATTTATCACTACAGTATTCTACTTTCATGCCATAAATCAGTGAAGTTTCATCTCTGTAAAACTGGAGTAGGGCACTCATGCTCCATACACTTTTAATCCACAGGGTTTCAAGCACTGATTCTCAAGTCTGTGAAAGCCTGAATTTTTACCTTCCCTGAAGGTAAAACCTTTCCCAACAGCATATATCTGGCTAGATGTATGCTGGAGGTGACATCACATAAACGTGTTTGAAATTTTGTAACTATTACTTTTTAGTTATATCCCTAGTGTTAAAGATTTCTTGCTTTTGTTGAGGGAATAAACTGCAGACTTCCTCCTCTTATCTTCAAGATGTTTAAATGGAGAGAAAATGTTTCCACAAACACATTTCAGTGTCCCTTTAAAGACTTCTTATATTCTCAAAGCTGTTACAAATGGGGCTTTACAGCAGCTACCTAAATAGAGAAGAAAAAATTGTGGTGGGGCCATTCAGAGATTTCTGAGCACATAAAACAAGGGTATGTGTTCATAGATTTTTCTTTGCTTGCCAACGTAGCACTCATCTTTAGATTGGAAAGTAGTAAATTCTCATTTCAAAGCTGAAGCAACTTAGTGCTGATTAAGAAGTGGAAGAATAGGAAATACTGTATTTCTTTATACAGTAAAGAAATCCTTCCAGATATTCCAATGCAATATTAAGCATATGTCTCTTCTGGCCCTGTAAGGTTTCTTAAGTGGAATCTAACAATCTTGTGCTGCTTTTCAGAGCAGAAGAGGAAGTCATCTAGCATACAGGTCAACATTTTCTCAAGAGTAAGAGTGGATTATAGTGAACAAAGGCTATGTGTATTTTAGTTTTGTTAATAGTACATCTTTCGGTAGATCTGCCTCCACAACCTTTCTAGTATCAGCTGGAATAATTATAAAAAGCTGTGGAAATTCTCAGAGAGTAAAAAATGGGTCCTTTTCATCCATCCTTTTTTCTTGTTGAATTAAATTTTATCTTCTTGTCAGATCTTTTACCATATCTTCTTCGGGCAAATTTTTATGTTGTCCTTTCAGTTCTTCTGTCCCTTCACTTAATTTTCTATGCATCTGCACAGACAGTCACAAAAAAATACATGACTCACAGAAGACAATCACTCCTAGTAAGGGCTATTTTCAGTCCCTCAGATAAAATTTATTAAACGAAATGGACCAAAATATTTTCAAAATTTGTGTGTGTGCGTGTGGTTGTTTTCCCCTCGAGTTCTTCAAATACATAATGTACAAAGTTTTAGCGTTTTTTTTTTTTATCTACTTTACATACCAGTGGATAGCTCATACACAGAGAGACCTCTTTTTCTATACAACCCAAACCAGTGAATATATAAAAATCGTATCTAAACAATTCTAGTTTCTAGTTGCAACACATTCAACAATGTTACTAGTTGAATACATGACATGTAACTAATTTGATCTAGACAGGAAATACCTTGATTTACTAGTAACATAGAAAAGCTACTTCTTGATATAAGCTTATCCAAGCTGGTGTTAGAAAAAAGTAGATCTTAATTCTATCAAAAATGCAAATGGAATGATAGTGACAACCACTTGATTAACTAAGGGTCAGATAATAGAATGGCAGCTTCATTTGCCAAAAGTTACAGTAATACTCTCTTATTTGAACTCCCTTCAAATCCCTGTAATTAACCTCTATGGCTATAGGTACAACTGTAATAACTAAGGTGTTATTATAGTTCTGCTGTTGCTAGTGTGACAAATATATTATCAAAGTTTCATTGTGAGTTTATGTAAAAGTGATTTTTCAATCTTCTGATTCTTAGTAATGATGGAAACTACAGTGTTACACTCCTCTACATAATTTTAAATGCAAGTTCATGAAGTTATCTTTTCTGCAATCCCAGTCTTTGTGGCTAACAGCTTTTAAGTGGTTAAGTAAACACTGTAGTATATTAGTTTAATTTTTTTTAATTTATTGCAATTTATTAGGATTAACTTCTATTATTACCTTTAACTGTACATTAAAAAGACTATTCAGTTTTCATGAAACACTATTCGACATTACTTTAAAGGAGTTTTTGCCATTGATCTAAAATATTTTAGATACCAGATTACATTTTGGAAATTATTGACTTAAATAATAGTATTAGGTAAACAGAGCACACTATAAGAAAAATGGCTTATAATTTTGATCTTACATTATGTTGAGGGTTTCATAAATTATCTGTCCAAAAATGACAGAAGTCTTGATCATGAGTGATCAATACCTGTCTTATTAAGAAAAAGCATGTAAAGTAGGCAATAAAAAATAAAAAAAAAGAACATCATTAAAGTTGAAAATAGAACTATTGAAAGTGTAATTGTGAAATATATTTTTTACTTTAGTGTTATATTTTCACCCTTGCACAGAGATCTTGAAATACACATGGAAAAAGTAGCCTTTCTGATAAATTCTGAATGTTAAGAAGAAACTTATCTTTACTGACACTTTCTGTTTTCTCTTTGTAAACTCATCAAGTCTGAGAGAATGATGAACAAGAAATTTATGTGCAAGCTTTTTCACTGAACTGGGGTGAAAGTTGTCTTGGCATACTGAGAGGCTTCCAGATATTCGTGGAGAAGCCACCCAGTGGGTGGCTTTGATGGAAGACCTCAAATCCTGGAGTCAGAAAACAGAAGTACGTATCTCCCAACAGCCTCTTACTGTTACCAGCCACTGACAGCCCATACTGGGCTGTTGTACCTTAAAAGCCCTTAAAAGAAGTCCACCCACGTGACCAGCAGCTCAAGTTGCTGAGTGTGTCATAACTGTGAACACTGAGGGGTCCTGGAGCAGTCAGGGGTGTAAGGAAGAAAAGGGGAGTTGCTGCCAGCTCTTTGATTGGAGCATGAAGGACCGTACATCGACCTCTTGACAAAAGAGCATTTTGCCAGGGCCCAGTCTAGCTTAGGAAAAATATGCACAAGGGAGAAAGCCTAGAGGAGAAAGGATATGGAGAGGCAGGGCAAGAAATGAGCACATGAGGAGAATGTGTGTGACAAAACAGTTTTGCTCTGAAGTCACTGGGGGCCCAGACCCACTACAGATTGAGACGACATTTGAAGAAGAGATGGTGAGGGACCAAGAGGAGGTGCAGCTGCTGCCTGTATATGTGACTCTGGCTGATATTCCCTCCAGAAAGACACAAAAACCTTCCTGCAGAAGGGCTAAATGCATTGCTTCCATTCTTCTGCAGGCGTGGGAAACATATGTAGTCCACAACCTTGTTTAGCCTGGGCCCAGTACCTCGAAGCAATGCAAGATTGCTTAGACACCTGCCAGTGAGTAGCTGGGGTGGAGGGTAGCCCTAATCCTATACTGAAGGCAGCAAACAGGCATCAGTCTTGCCAGGCTGGGCATCATCTCCTGGTGAACAAAAATAAGGTTCATGTAATACCTTCTTTTTGACCTGCAGTGCTTCTGCCCTCCTTTGTAGAGCGAAGAAGAGGGATCTCTTCTTCAACAATTGTTGAAGAAGCTGGTTGAAGAGGACCTGACATTCTCTGAAATACTGCAAAATTACTTTGGCTTCAGCAGGTGTAGGTCTCCAGTCCCCTCAGTGCTTGTCCCCATCTTCTTTGGGTGACACAGAGCCAGGAGAGCTTCTGACCAAAATATGGTCGTACCAATCAAACTTGGTCTGAGGGTGATAAGTGCTGCAACATGTAAGGATCTAGTGTTCCCCCAGACTGCCCAGAGGATGTTTCTGGAGAGAGCAGGCTGTGACCAGGCCCTCAGAGAAAGCATTGTGGGATGTAAAAGCTTGGATGCAAGCTCTGGGAGCACAGGCAAAGGCAGAAGAGTGTTTTGAAAGTGGATTGTGCACCAGGTGGCCCATGGAAAGCTGCAAAGAGTGAAGATGACAAGGAGCAACTGGGCCATGGGCCAGCACTCTGATGTTCTCCTTTGTCTCTGCCATGAGACAGCAGGTGATTTGTTTCCAACCTGAAGGCTTATGTTTCCAAAGGGAGCTAACAAGTGGTAGCCATAATCTTGAAGAAGATGAGAGTTCAGAGTGCCTGTCTTGGCTAGGCCAATAAGGACACTTTTGCAGGCAGGATTGTGACAGACAGAGAAACTAGAGAGAAACCAACCTAGCCCCATAACAACACAACTCCTGCTTGGTCATTTCTATCCTGTTCAGGACCAGGCAGCATACTTCCGACTGTGATCAACTCTTTGCTGCAACCAAAATATTTTCTGAAGAAAACTAGAAGTAGTTTCCAGACAAAGGGAGTTAGTGAGCCAGCCAGGGGAGGTAAGGATGAAGGGAGCTGTTTATTCCCCTCTGCTCAGCACTGAGGAGGTGAGATATCTGCAGTACTGTGTCCATTTTGTTCTCCCCAGTTAATGTAAGTCAAGCAGCGACAGGCCAGAGAAAGACCATCAGAGGGCCACCAGGCTGAGCAGGGGTTGGAGTACAGAGCACCTGCGGGGAGGTTTAGATCTTTCTTTGTTCATCAGTAAGAAGAGAACATGAAAGGGAGATGTTACTGCTGTGTCCATCTACCCTGGAGGATGTCAAAAGCCAGATTCAGGCTTTAGCCAGAGCTGCACAGTGACAGGATTGAAAGGGATGCATGGAAGGTGAAACTTCTAGATAGTATTAAGAATCTTTTTTTCGTGGGAGTTTTCAAACATGTGCAGGGTTTTTTTGAATTCTTTATTTGTGGAGATATCCAAAACTGTGCTGGACACTTCTATGAGCAGCCCAATTTCAGGTGGCCTTGCTGGATCAGATCACCTCCAGAGGTTCTTTCTACTCAGTGGTGAGAGAGTAGAATGTAGTCTATCATATGACTCTATGAAGTGCATTAGAGCTATAGTCACAGTGCCAGAATTCAATGCATAAAAAACAGGAGTGGATGGTAATGGCTAAATTATGCTTACCAGCTTACAAGCAGTGGGTGACCCTACCTAGTGTTTATTTAATCACTGCTATGGTCAGGAGTACTGTGCAAATTATCTACTTTTTTTTTTTTCTAAGTGGAATTATATTGATTATTTTTACCTCCTTAGGAAGCACTGTTATAAAAATCTTTATATTCCCGCAAGTCTTTTAGCAAAGAGAATAAAAATCAAATTTCGCAGCTGTGCTAACATCAGGCCCAGACCGTTTTCAGTACATATTAAATAAAAAATGTTAAAATAACATTAAAAGCCTAATTTAAGCTGACAAAGGCAAAGAAATCAGAATTTGGATGAAAAAAGATGAAAAGAAAAGTAATCTCTCTCTAGACATATACACACACCAACTTTTTCAAGTTTTTTAATGAGATTTATGTTTCTTTTGGAAAAAATAAAATGTCCCTGGGACTAGTAGGGAACAAATAACACGGGATCTTTTCCAAAATAATCTATTGTAATTCATGATTTTCATAAATTTTAAATATTAAATACAATTACTAGATCTTAACATATCAGATGAAGGATATTGCTTTTTTATGTTCCAATTAAATCCTTTGAATTTTTCATATTGGAAATATAACATAATACAAAACTTAAAATAATACGTGCAGTTAAATGCACTTCTACAAAAGCACTTAAAGGATATTCAGAGCAGCTTCTTCTCAAGTATAAACAGATCACACTCATTGTTTATTTTGGGAAGAGAAGTAGATCAGGAAGTTCAGATAGTCCAAATGTATTTTTAGAGAAAGACAAACTTTCAGAACTCCTTATGTTAATATATCAATGGGGGTATTCCATGACTAGCTTGAAGGAGAATTAGAACAAAAGTGAAGTACTGAAAAAATGGCATAATTATTATGGATGGTTCTGTGTATAATTTCTACCTTCTAATTAACTCAAAATGAACATATATTTGCTGCAAAAATGTTCTTTTTTGTGTGTGTGTTAGATGGGTATTCTATAGACTTGGCAGAAAAGGTTTTACAACTATTTCTTATTTGCATACTACAGATATATACGCATTGTGAGATGGTTTAAACTTCCCTTTTAAGCTTACTTTTACACTGAAAAATGTGTACAGAAATGGTACACACCATAAATAAGTATATACACTACTGCCTTGGAATAGAGTATGCTAAGTAGTCGATGAAGCTTGATCTGAGGACAACAGTTACAGACATCTGTTGAGTAGTCTCTGTGCACTATACTGCTGGGTTTTCTCAGGCACTTAGTATCTGGAAAAGGAAGCTGGGGTCTGAAGTGTCAGCCTTTGTTATCACAGGGTGAATGACCTTTCAAAATGTATGATAAATCAAGGTCTTCTAATAATTTTTCAATGCAACATTGTCTCAGAATTCCCCAGCTGATCTTGGATATTATATCTTGCTGTGCCTTTTAGTCCTGTGGATATAGCTTTTTCCTGGAAGAAAACACCTATTTTGATTGTCAAACAAAGGCACACAGATTTAACCAAGGAAAAAAAAGTTTAGTTTATCTCTAAAAATACTTTCTGTAATATATTAATGTGTGAAACTACCCATACTGAATGAAAACTATATTAATACAAAAACTCAGCATAAACGCTAACAAATACTTCAGCATGCTACTTTTAGAGGCTCAGCCACAGTCAATACAAACAAAATCAATGGATTTTTCTTATTATTCATTACAGGCCTTCGAAGATGAAAGAACTGGTTGTAAAAGATAGGAAAAAAAGTACTGAAGTAAAAAAAAAATAAATTATTAACAAGAAAAACAAAAAATCCCACTCCTGCTCATCTGCTACTTGCTGTTGGAGGCCAATGTTCTACTTGAAAATTGCTTTACCACCTAGAAGAGGTCACTTGATGTAAACCCCTCTCTAATGACTCTCATGGTGTTATCGCAAGTTTTGTGTCTGTGGACATCAACAAGTAGCATGCCAGTGAACAGCTCTCACAGCCGCAAGGAGGACAAGGATCAGTTTAGAACATCAAAACAAATTTGTGACTACTACTCCAGTGTCCTTAGCTAGTTTTCGCACTGTATTTTTCGTAGACATAACATGGCCATTGTAGTATGAGATGTTAGTCTATATCAGACAATCCAGAACCACTTGGAGATAATCTTAAGCCTTTGCTTTTAAATTTGAAACTTCAATGAGTAACTTGGAGATTTACTTTTTTTAACAATTAAAAACCCAATCAAAACAACCACCAATACAAAAAAAACCCCAAGCACCCAAACAACAGGTAAGATGTATACATGAATTATGTATATATGTATTAGATGTATCTGTATATAGATATATATATATAGATGTATATGTGAATGAATTTGGAGGGAAAAATAAATTAAGGATGTAAAGAATTTTTCAACAGACAATTCAATAAAAAGACAGAATGTGTTACTTTTTGTTACAGTGAAGTGTCTGAAAATTAAAGTGTTTCTACTGGCATACTGTGGGATTTGTAACAATTGTTTGTGCTTTTTTTCCCCTTTCTCAATCCCCAACCCTGAGAAAGTTTAAAAATCCCCAACACCAAAAAGGTAAATCTGCATAGCAAAGTCCTGGATATTTTAAGTTTTCCATATAAGCATACCTTGTGTGGTCTGAGAAGTAGTTCAGGGTGTAGTTTTCAGAAATGTCAAGCACGCACGACTTATAATCGCACAGCACTTTTCAGTTTTGACAATTTTACAGAATCACCCAAAGACCAGAACAGCAAAGGACATTCATACCCACAGAAAGATGTATTTTAGAATAAACTGAGCTAATGAGCAGAAAACCTGTTGAAGCTACATTCTCATAGTCCAAAGTGGTCATCGTTTGTTGCAATACTCCGGTTCTGTTTTATGGAAACATACATACTTATCTAATAACTCCCTTCTCTGTATTACTACACTGCTACGTTAAATCAGTTTTTTCAAGCACAGCTGTTACTACTCTTTGTCTTGTACCAAAGATGATCTTAACATACATAGCATCACATTGGCTTGATGAAAGCCTATATAGCAGAGGATACTACTTGGTCATCTCAAAAGAAGAATAATGTTTTTATATTTTTCTATAATTTTTTTCAGGGGATTTAGGTCCATCTTTCTTTCATTCTCCATGCTCTTTTCAACTTGCCTGTAGCCACTGTATGCTTTACATTGTTTTCCCTATATAATGAGTTCTGTAGAATAAAACACAAAATTAGTAATAAGCACCTTAAAATTGCAGTCTAGGAAATTCTTGCTGTAAACATTGCCTACTTCCTCATTTTATATAACTTTAGCAACAAGTCAGCAGATTTATGTTTTAGATAAAAGTCACCTAATTGCATTCCTCAGTTTGAGAAAAATAAACTTACAAAAAACTCATCTGTCTTGACTACAAAGTGAGTTTACAGAAGAACTTTAGTACAGAAAAATACTGGACAGGGTTCTGAATAGTTTTATTATTGCAATACTTATGTAAACTACTTTTAAAAGCATAAGGACTGTTTCCCCTCTTCATACATTTGTAGCACAAATATCACCAATGGTGGTAGGAATGATGTGCAAGTTTGGAAAATAAACCCTTTAAAAAACTATGAAACATAAAGAGTTAGTAAAATATCCTTAAAGAAGAAATGCACCAATAACAAAAACAAGGATCTAGAGTATTTTATAAGCTATTGCTAGTTCACATTTTAGCACATCAATGGAGACAGAGATGTGGAGTTACTAACTTTGACAATCTCACAGTGAGCCATATAATGTGATGGTCGATATCCGTTTCAAATTTAAATATACGTGGACATCTCCTAGAGAAAAAAAGAACAATAAAGAAGACCTCTTGAGTCATCTTTTCACAATGCCAATATCGATAAAGGCAATGAATTGAATTAAACCTATTAACCTATTGCACTGAGAGATAGCTTTTTATAGGGACTTGTATATTTGTTAAATCAAGCTATTGTTGCTAGAAGATATACTCATGATTTGATTGCTTTTTTTTTTTTTTTGGTGGCAGGTTTGTTATCTGTAGGTACAGAAGGCAGGACACTGAAATTTAATATTAAAGTGAAAAAAGGCATTTGTTCGCTCAATATTCCATTGCTACAGAGACAAATACCTTTATAGTTTAGACGCTTCGATTTAGGCCTAGTGAAAGCAAAGGAATTTGCTTTTGGAAAGTTCGGAATTAAAGAGTAGCAGGTAAGCCAATTCTTGAGATAGAATTTCTACAGCGACATCTGCGTAACAGCAACACTGTAGCTTAGTAGCTACACGTTGCTGCCTTTAAAGAAAAAAAAGAAGTTGAAAAATAGCTACATTCAAAATCCACACTGCTAAATCCTGAATGCTGATAAAATAAGCAAATTTCCTGTGTTTAGTCCTGTAAAAAGTAGGATGGGCTCCTCTAGAACTAACAGGGTTAAAACCACCAAGCTGTTTGTGTGAGGGCAATCAGAGGGGCCAAACTTGAGAGGAAACAAGCTGGAATGCAGTGTGATGCTAGTGGTAGTTGTATGGTGTGATAAGCACATTGGAAGACGAGGCTTACAATAGAGTCTTTTGGGAACTAAATGAAATGTAATTCCACCAGGAAACCTTCGTAGTGTTATCCAGTGCATTGACCCAGGAAAATCTGTAGACTGTATTATGGCACCCTTGGTCTAGATCACATATAAGTTTTACCCTTTAAGTTATGCTTTTAGCTATTGAACTCTAGAATCTTTCAGTCACGTGTCAAAATAAATGCTGCCTGACAGCTGAAGAATACCTTTATCATCCCCCGTTGCTCACTGACTTCATAGAAGCATACCTTTAGTCTTCACAAGAAAAAAGGAGGCTGTGATCTCAATATTTCAACACTTTTATTACCTTATCTGTAATATAATTAATAGATGACTGCATAAAGATCAAGGTGGCTATCAAAGAAAATGAGACAGCTTCATATGAACTTGCTCTTTTGAATCAGTCTAGGACTCTATCAAAGCATGTGTGATAATTTCATGTAAATCCCGGTGTTCTGAATCTGTATCTTTTAACCTGTACATACATTTTAACACACTACATTTCAAAGACATTCAAAGCTGATCTAATTTGTATTACAGAATTACATTATAATCTGCAAGCAGCACATCGTACTGATTTCTTAAAATTAATGTGGAAGCTCATTATAAAGACCTCTACAGAGGGCTCATGTAGTCCTTCTCAAAAATACTGTGACTTAAAACAACCCATTCTCTATTTAAAGTACACCTTTTTCTAGCTAGTCATATTTTTCTGTGAAGTCTGCCATTTTGAAATTCTGAATTTTGAGCATAAACCCAAGAGCAAAATACTCCAGGATTACCATTTGTAAGCCAACATGAATTTTTGGGTGTTGAAATGTGTAAAAAAGTTTCAATTTTCATTTACGGTATGATGAATTAAGGAGATTGGTTCCCATGATGGAAATGAATGCAAGTGTTGGATTGAAGTAAAAGCTCTAATGTAGCTGTAGGCAGTGCTACTTTATTGGGTCTCCAGATGCATTGCTGCTACCTTGTTTATGTGAGACCTAAACGGTCTTTTAAAAGTTAACCTAATATTATAAATTAAAAAAAAGAGTCGTGTAACTTGTCATGACAAAATAACAGAGGCTTGTTTACCAGGGAATGATTCTAGATGGGGTACAGCCAGGACTACCCTTTTACCTCTTCTAGGGTAAACCACTTTTTGGAAAAACACAGCAAAAATAGTATAGCCTTCCAGACCAATCTATTTAGGCAGATTATAAATTGTAAACTGACCACTCTCTAAGTCTGGTTTAAGCTAACACTGAGTCATTACACTTGAGAACTGTCCCATGCCAACACTGCTTTACTCACTAATCTCCTGCCTGCCCAAATAAGCAAATTACATCTGCCTATTTTTATTCTCTTTCCAGATTAGCAGGAACTAACCACATTACTCAAGATAATAATACCTGAGAAAAAAGTAATATGAAATATAGAGATGTCAACAGCTGACCAGCCTCAAGGTTCTTCAAATTATGAAAATAAAAAGCAAAAAAGAAAAAAAAGGAAAGAGGTCTGCTCTGGAAAGACCTTGACCCTTAAAGCCAATTTGATATGCTGACTACTGCAACTGAAGAAGCTGAAATATAGCCATTAATTTTAATCCATGACCATGTCCAAAATTACAATCAGATAATCTGAGCACAGAAAACTCAAGACAGCTGGACAATCATACTTCCATGCCCATGTTACTTGCTAATGGTGTGATATCAAACAAGATGTTTATACACTTGTCTGGCTGATAGCATTAATACGTGTTCTTTCAAGAACATGTCTTTATAAAGGAGCTAAGAGACTGATTCTATTCCTACTTACCAAAATGTTTCCATATAAATTACTAGGAGTCATAAACCCCTAAAAGAATCAAATTTACAGGGCCATATAACTTGTGTTAGCTACAGTTAAAGAAAACCTTGAAAGTCTACAAACACAGTGCCAAGCAGACATTTGTTTAGAATATACCATATACGGGAAAAAGGACTTGAACAAATATTTTTCTGTTAACTCCGCAAAGCTGATTGTGCTGCTATCAGAAGAGAAAAAAGATCTCCAGAGTGTCTAACTCCTGAATCACCATAATCCAGTTTGATATAGGCTGTTTAGGCCATCGTCTCAGAACACACAACTTTGCAGCAGACAGAGATGGGAGGTTCAGAGGTAAGGACTGACTAGTAGCTGCCAGGCAATCCAGGAAAGCAGCATCTGAATAGAGGAAAAGCCCCACAGAAAGCAGATGAATAGGAAGCCTAACAAAGTTGGCGCACTGTATATCTTAAGGTCATCTTCTGATTCATCCATCTGCAAGTGGAGGGTGTTGGACTACTGTTTTTCTGTGAAAGCATAAGTGTCTTGGGTTCCCACCATCAAGCACCCAGGTGTTTTTGACTATTTGGGGCAGGCAGAGGTTAAATTTAGAGCGTCCTTTAACAAGGGATTAAATATTGAGTATTCATTAACAGGGCAACATGATAAAGGACTGTATAGTGCAGAGACATGATAGCACTTTTCCTGAACCTCATACAGGCAACTGCATCCGCAATTTTAGATTTTCTGTTCACAATTCCAATAAAATTGTCATGAAGTTGTTGGAGATTATGATCACATAACTGAGGACAACATTTCAACCCATTACCTTTAGTTGGAAGAATGTGAATGCCAAGGAAAAAGCTTGGTCTCCTAATTCTAGAGAAGGCATTAGCAACTGCATAGAGTGAAAAATCATGAAAGTTAAACCCCATGAAAGTGTCCTGTTTCACCAATGGACCCTGCTAATACTATATTTTGTCTACACTAAATCACTAATCATCCTGCGATATATAATAATTTCCTCTTAAAGGTGATAACTTAATGTGGTAAAGAACAAAGTTGTTCCAGTGAAAACATTTTGCACCCCTTGCAAAAAAAAAAAAAATTAATAATTTTGAATGAATCTTTTAGACAAACAGAAAACTAAAGAATGATCCACTATCTGGATGCCATGAAATGTGCTAGCCTTTCTTAAGAACTCTTAAGAAAATGCCCTAAATTTCTATTCCTCAGGGAAAAGAGTCCGAACAGAGAAATGATCCCTGCTAAAAACAAGTACTGATCTGAGCAAGTAGTGATGTTTCAGCTTGGGTGCATGCCTTGTTTTTTCAGGAATAACTTAAATCCAGTACAGATTACAACCATGAAATAAAAAGCAGAGCCACATCTGGCTGTCACATCTGTGCAAAGCAAATCTTACTTTGTTGAGCCTGTCTAATTTATGGGTGTATCTAAATCATCTCAAGGCTATTTAATTTCTAATATTCATAAAGGAAGCAACAATATTGTATTATTTTAATTGCTATAATGTTCTAACAGTTTTTGGGCCATGTCACTTTGCTGTAGCATCTTTGAAGAATATCTAAACAGAGGGGGAACAGTGCACAAATATGTTTTCCTAATTTCAAAATAAAACATAAATCTTGAAATGAATAAAATAGATATTTAAATCTACAGCTATTGCAAACTTTAAAATTGTATATTCTACTATATAATACAAAATATGTAGGGCCTTTTAATTATATTAAAAATTATTAAGCCAAATACGGGAAAAATAACTACCTTCTTTTATTACAACAAGCTTTGGTTAGACTTTCAGCCTTGTAAATTAATTACATAGATTAATGGGTTCATTGTAAGGGTAATGAACCCACTAAATTGCATTCCTTAAATTAAACTGTCAATCAAATGCAATGAAAATTTTTAAAATATTTTTGGTTTTGCAGTGTTGGACATGGAAATAAAGCAAAATAAAAATATTATAAATTGAAATTCAACTTGAAATAATTTTAAAAAAAAGCTAAACCTTTTCTTCAGATTATATTTTTATTGTAACTATATTGTTACTGCCTATTTTTGTTCTCTATCAAACACATAACTTAGTTGAATACATTTCATATTTTTATGTCCATATTATTACTAATACTTTAAACGGGATGAGAAGAAGCTTCCATGACCCTGATGTGTTACTGAGTTTAATTCAATCTCTGCATGAATCCAGATCATTCTCACCATGATTTTTAGTGTTATTATAGATTAATTGCATAGATGTCACTATGGAAAACTAAGTTTTTATCTTGCAACAGTTACATGTTGATCTAAATTTTCACACATAGCCTGCTTCAATAGATCACGAAAGCACACAGCCAAACTTTATACAAATGTTTCAGTCCATTCTTACTCAACAAAGTACTTTAAAACAAGCACAGTGGTAAGCTTGTACTTGTGGGGTAATTAAGTTCATTAATTACTCCACTAAAAATGAGCATGTATATGCATAAAGCCAGATAACTAGACCTAGAATAATATATTGATCATTTAACCTCCCTTATAAGAAGAAAAGATCTCAAGGTAAATGTTAGGACTGACAGAAAAGAGTTACAAACCGAGTTTGTCAAACAGAAAGTAGCCATTTGCAATACTGCAGAAATTTAGACTGCTGATTACAAAGGAGATGGAGAAAATGGTAAGAGAAAAAACAACATAAAGTTCGCACCTCACTAGATACGGTAAATGCAACTGCAACACACTCAAAAAGAATTAAACTGTAAGTGAAACACTAAAACCTATGATCTTTGTTGATTAGTATTAGCTTAAGTTATTCACTGTCTGTAATGGGAAAATGCTAAGATTATTTTAAACAAAATATAGTTCAAATATATAGATCAGCACCGACTTAGATGTCATAAATTGTGATTTCTTTGAAGAAACAGGATCACATCATAGTTATTCAAACAGACAATGTACACAGTGAGAAAAAACTCTTGGGATTAGTACAATGGCATTTATACAGAAAACCAATATTTAGCAACAGTTACTTATGTTTTTTTTAAAAGACATTTCTTACATATTATGAAATAAAAGTCATGTACACAATAGTTTTTTATGACGAATTCTCTGGAAAAGGACACACAGCATTTGCATATTTGTTTCATTCACAATGCAAAAACATTCTATCACAAGCCTCATTTCTCTAATGCGGTGGTGTTGCTTTCATTTCCTCTGTGCTCCAGCAACACGTGGTGTCTCAAGCCACAGGCTGCCTCTCTCCTGGCTACATAATCTGGTCTCCTTTCTGGTCTGTTGTAATATGTTAATTTCACAGGGGTGAACTTGATTGGCTCTACACCAAGAACACCACCCCCTGGGGTTAACCACTTTCCAACTCCAGGGGAAACCCCTTTAACCCAGGAGTATTGCTTAATCTGGTGTTTTATGTGAGATCTTCATATTACACAGACCTAGTATTCACTTTTTGCAGAGCGATGAATTATGTCCAGTCTTCTCATTCTGGAAATTCTTCTACCTTGAAGTGTTTTTTGCCTTTCCCTCCTGCCCTCCCCTCAGCAGTTGGGCAGGTACATGTATAAGGAAAGTGAGGTAATCCACTCCATTTCCTTGATCTCAGGTTGGATTAACTTCACTGTTTGCCCAATCTGCTTTTAAAAACTAAGATTTCCAGTGTCTTTCTGGGAACTGTTTTCTTGCTCTTTCTCTGGTCTTCCCACTAGGAGTTTTATGCCTAGTCCGAAAGCTAAATTTCCTCTCCTGGTTTAAAGCCTTCACTTCTTCCCTACTCACACTCAGTGTGGAGACAATTTATTTGCTCTTCTAAGTCATATTTACGCCTCTGCGTAAATATACTCACTACTGTATATCTTCAAACTAAATAACCCTCGTTGTCAATGTTCCTTGTAAATACCATCTCTCAAGAGCTGTTATTATTCTTCATTGCCTTCTCTCATGAACCTTGTGTGGTCACTGACCCTTACTAGGAGATCACACTGGCTGAGGACCACCGACTTACCTCTTCCAGAGTGCTGCTTGCCTATTGGAAATTGACAATAGTCTGACTTCTGATTCACTAGTGAAGTACAATTGCCCAAAATATTTCAGCACACTCTGTTCTTTGGTTGTCATCTTAGAAGTGTGTGCATTTTATTGATGTTGAAGACACTGCATCTCTCACACACAAAGGCTCTGCATCTTGTAGAAGAAAATTAGACATGCTTGACTATGGTGTTGGCTTTTGTTTGTTGTCCATATTATCTTTCCTCTTTCTACATAATTTGTAATTCGTTTGTATAACTGAAGTTAAACTGACTGCTTGTAGTTCCTATTTTTCTCCTGTACTTTTAAAAGCGGAGGTTATTTTTGCTATATTAGTCTTCCGGAACTTCTGCTTATTATCACAAGTTTTCCAGAAGGATTTCTAATGCCTCTGGCATTAGTGAAATTACTTCTTTATGTGCCTGGGAGTGGAAATGGGCATGTGCAACTGTCTTAAAGTGTATAAATAATTTTAGCAATATCAGGCTTCTACAGGCTTTTTATCCTTCTATAGCTTGACTCCTTATCCATTTGTCATCAGCGGTAACTGCATGGCCTGTTTGACTGAAACTTGACCTTTTCGTGAAGACTGGAGCAAACAGACATTAGATTTACTTTCAGTTTCTTGATATCGTATGTTGATATTCTTCTTGCTCCCTTGGGAATTGGCCAGCACTTTTGCTGGTGTTCTTCTTGCTACTTATGGCTCTTGCCAGCAGTGATTGTTTTGAGCCCTGTCTTTTCTATTCTTTTCCTTGTGCTCCAACTATTCTTTTAAGCTCCTTCATAAATTACCTAATTTCTACATCTCTATTCTTTATTTTTTAAATTTTAAGTGATTGAAAAACTCATTATCATTAACTGCACTTTCTGTCCTTCATCTTCCACTGTAATTTACACTTGTCCCCTTGACATAATTTTTAAAACAATAGCTAAATTTTTAGAACCCAGTTTTTTACCTCATTAGGTTTATTTTCCCTAAAAGCATGTTTATAATACTCTGAGTTTATTGCAGTCTGCTTTCATACATTTTTTGTCTTAATATTCTCTTTTCTTTTTTCCTAAAATGTAATAAATTTTGTAAATTTGTTGGCATTCTATCAGAGCTGCCTTTCACCCTCAAGATTTTCATCCAGTTCTCTCCTGTTGCTTAGAAGTGAAACTAGAAAGTTGTCTTTCCCTGCTTCTTGTTCTCTTTGGTGTCTGTACACCAAAAAGCTGTGAGATATTTAGTTGTTTTATTCTATTCTCAGCAGATCTCTGAATAAAGGCCTCTGACACTCTCAAATTTTCATGTGATTCTGCTCATTTTAAAAAAATAAACAACTGGCTCAATTACTTAATTTTCTTAGGGGGTTGAGAATGAGAACACATAGTAAACAAAGACTTGAGACCCATTTTTCCACCTTATTAGAGGTCTGTATTTCCTTTACAGCCAAAAGTGCTTGTCAAAAATGGTATTTGACAGCTTCTATCACTCTCTCTCACCTCCACACAATTGATTTCACCTTGTACAGTACTTTAGCTTCAATTAGGCAACGAGGTGGTTATGCCTGAGGACCACTAGATACGTATCAGAAAGGCTACAACCAACCACGGCTGCTGTGGAGACCAAGGACAATTTGTCTGTCAGACATGCTGAAAAGGTTTCATGGTAGCTGCAGGCTAAAAAATGAACTATAAGCATGTAATTATGAAGTAGACGAAAACAAGCTCCATGGTTACCCAGCTCCCTCATTATGATCAGATCACTTGGCACATCACTGCAGAGAACTTTCCTTTGGAAAAACACTACATTTTCATGAATAGTTCAATAAAAGAAACTATTTTATGGGTCCAGGAGATGGTTGAGGGGTTCAGAAGGAAACTATTTGCTTCTATTTTGCTTAGAAATTAATTCCAATTTTTATAGCAATTTACAACAAATTCCTGCACATTAAATACAAAACACTAACCAAAAGTTACAAACAGTATGTATTAGTATTTTTGGAATGAAATTAAAACGTGCTGCCCACTTCTGCAGTCCAAGTCATTATGTTTTATGGCTTAGGTTAACATTGTGCTATAAATACAGTAATAACTGTTAAAAGCAGTCATTTGCTCAGAATGATTATGAGTCATTTTGGGAATGATTCAGTCTACCGTTTTTTTTTTTTCCTGTGTACATGGTAATTTTTTGAATTTTACTGCTCAACTCTTAATTGGTGTCCTGTCATACTGAGTGGAGATTCCAGGTTAAGAAGCCAACTTTAAATAAGACAAAAATTACTGTGTTTGATGTCACTATTTCACTCGTAGAAAACTGTATGTGGTAAATATATATTCCTATTTTTAAACTATCAACCTCATATGGGAAAGCTATGTTTGTTCAGAAATCATTCTAAGCCAAGGAGTCTGATAGGGACTTTTTTTCTAAGTAATCAATGTTATGTAGCAGGAGTCTCAGCAGGAGATAACAGCTCCAACTTCTTGCTAAAATCTCATATAGGTCCCAGTCTTTCACATCTTCTATTCCTAATCAGTACAAAAATACATCAATTACAAGCCACATTAAGATTCTGGAATGTTTCATATATTTATATGGTTATAACCAGTCTGTTAAACAAAGGAATTAAGTATTCGGATTATAGTTGTCCTGAGCTAGCCAGGGGTCTGTGGGTTTCTTCTTTTGATCCAGTACTATACTGTAAGATAGTGAAAACTTTAGTTGTGCTGTGTCTGTATTCTCTTTACATATGTGCTGACTTTGATTTTCATTTACTATTATATTACCTCTATAGTAGAGTATTTCATTATCCCTCCAGGTCCTCTAACACTTCATTAAGCATTTTAAGCTATCCAGCATCATTGTACTGTATTTTTCTGGCTGCTGTTCAAAAAGGTTAAATATATTTTTTCTATGTATTTCATCATTCCAATGAGTCTGCATGACCTTTCATAATTGCTGGAGGACAGATTTGAGGGTTGGCTCAGACTATGTTGTGAACTACACGTACAGTTTACTCTATTCACTTCTCTTTCTGAAATGTTACTTCTATTACTCACACTTCTTGACTGCTGTTGCTCTTTGCAAAGCTGTCTTAAGCCACAGTCACAGCCTTCTACCACTTTTCACAAATCAGATGTCATTTCCTTAGACCGTAATATAAGTTCTAGAGCAGCAAACATAGCAAAACATTGTATTTTCCTGTGAAATGTCATTGGTGTGTATATAAATCAACTTAGAGAAAAGGTGTTTTTCACAGCAGTGTTAAACAGATGTGCCCCTTTTTAAGCACTCCAATTGAACCTCCCTGTTTATTCAAATTTAGAAAGCAAGTGATGTCAACGATTTCTCCCCTAATTTCCCTTTTCCTTCCTGCTTTAGGACAACGACATATATTTTTTTTTTTTAATTCAGATCTTTGTGTAGATATGAGACCTGTTTTTTCACCTACAGTGACCAGTTTATATAGTTATTCCCTTTATTTCTCTCCTCATGCATAATTTCCAGAGCTGTGAGCCTATTAAGCTTCATTTACACCCCTCTGTCAT
The DNA here is from genome assembly GCF_009829145.1 of Chiroxiphia lanceolata. Lineage (NCBI taxonomy): Eukaryota > Metazoa > Chordata > Aves > Passeriformes > Pipridae > Chiroxiphia > Chiroxiphia lanceolata. Next base: position 65,049,490 of record NC_045637.1, on the reverse strand, counting down.
AGGATGAATGATTTTTCTTCTGAGATGCATGTATCTTGGACAAGTGGTCTAACTTTTTTACTCCTGAAAGCATGACATTAAAATCTTCCTCATTCTTATGATCCTAGCCCTGTAGTACTTGAGGTGTTTCACAAAGTAATATTCTTCCCTTGACATGCTGGCAAACTGTAATCGTTTTCAATTCTATTCACTTAAACACTTTGCATAGCCTCTTTGGGCAAACAAGTTCTCCACCATAGGCACTTTTTTTCAAATACATATGTCCTCCCTCTTGTGGCTTTTCTTTTAGTGTTTATATTGTGGTTTCTACTACTATTGGCCTGCTGAACTGTCCTCCTTAGTACTGAGAAGTGCTCCATTTGCTATGAGGCTGAGCGCAGATGGCAACCGTGTGAAGAAACTGTCTCACTATTCATATGACTACAGGACCAGGTGAACCAATGCATAAGTGCATGTCAGCACCTAACATTTCTAAATGTAGGCAATTGATTTTGTTATATGTTTCATAACACTTAAAATTTGCTTTTTCAAACCAACTTACTGCTTACTAAGCAAGGTCAATGCTTGTTTTATCTCACAGTTTCGCTTCTCTTATGAACTTTGCATTAAGAGTTGCCAAGTAGTTCTCTTACTAGAGAAATTTTTTATCCATAATGCCAGATTAACTGGCAGTGACGTAATACCTGTTTCTTATGCAAGAGTGATCTGTTATGCAAAAATTGGCTGCGTGACAAGTCAATGATATAGGCTTCCACGAACTAGTCAGAGTTTCAGACAGACCCTCTTTCGTTGTTTCTTATCAAATAGTTTAAATACATTTGTGCTCAGTGTGCTATTTACTATGAACCCTAATCCATTAACTTCACTTTGCCTAATTAATTTATATGTTTAGTAGTTTCAACTACTTTGTTGGCCTTGTAAATTCCAGTCTGGAGCTGGATTCCAACCTTCAAAAGTAGAGCTGACTTTACAAAAAGACATTGCTTTTATGATTTCAGACCTTCAGCTTTGATCACTTGATAACTTTCTGGCTTAGGCACATTTTTTCATATTTTGATCCATTGGTCCATTGCATCTGGCTGAGATGGAGTTCATTTTCCCATAGCAGCCTTCACAGTGCTAGAAAGGTATTGATAACACACCAGTGTCTTGGCTACTGTTGAGCAGCACTGGCACAGCATCAGTGCTGTCTCCCAACATTCCCCACATCAGTAGGCTGGGAGGGACAAGATCCTGGGAAGAGGACACAACTAGGCCAGCTGACACAAATGAACCCAAAGGGATATTCCATACCATATGACATAAGCTCTTCCAGAGCAAAGCCCTTCTTCCAGAAAGTGGCTGAATATTGATCATTGATTGGAAGTAGAGAATAAACTTGGTTTTTTTCTCTTTGCTCATGCATGTGCAAACTTTAGCTTTTGCTTCAGGAAACTGCTTTATCTCAACTTATGAGTACTTTTTCATCTTATTTCTCTCCCTTGTCCAGCTGGGAAGGGGAGTGATAGAGCAGCTTGGTGGGCACCTGGAATCCAGCCAAAGTCAACCCACCATGATAGCCAACCTAAGAAAACTTGTTTTACTCTAGTTAACAAATTCAAGTATAGTAGCTTCATTTATGGCAGCTGAGCTGGTTAAATTAAAGCACCACAGTCTACAGAGATAAAAAGTAACCTTAAATTTATTTTCTTTTTAACACACAAAATGCCTGTTGCATTATGTGGAAGTCCCACATAAGGACACTCAAATTGATACATATTGCTTAGTTAGCAAATAAATATGTAGGTAGAATATACTAGGAAAAATAAGGTTTGCATCTTGTTAAAGATGTCCTTGCTCATTGCAAGGAGTTTTACTGAGTGACCTTTAGAGGTCCCTTCCAACCCAATATATTCTATGATTCTACTTGGTCTAATAACAGAAGTTTTCATGTGCTTCAAAGACGAATTCAACATGAGCAATGGGTATATTCACAGATGATGTATTGCTTCAAAGTAATGCTTTAGTTTTCAAAATAAGTATAATTCAACTGCAGATACTACACAGGACCCTACCTGGGGCTCAATATGTTGTTAGTGAATAATTGTTAACGGTGGGATTTTCTTGGTGAAGCTTAGATTTAGACTTTAGGATTTCTGTAACAAATCGCAATATTTTGAAAGAAGAACTTGATTATGACTTTGAAAGGATAGATATCTACACAACACAACTATAGAGCCATGAATATACAAATAGTACTAGACTTTAAGGTCAGAAGAACGTATTTATCTGAATTTAATTGAAATAAATATCCCAGCACTTTTTATATCTCCAAACAAAATACCTAACTTCTAGTTCTAGAAGTACTTTGTATGTCAATTTGTGAAGAACAGAGAACACTAGAAAAACAAAAGAAGTATATGAAATCATTTTGTCTTAGACCCAAAATGGATTTTAGGCACCTAATTAGAAGAGAACTAAATCAGAGTTTAGAATTCTAATTCTAGATTTAAGTCTAGCCATGCTGAAAAGTATCTTCAGCTTTCACTGAACCTTAAATCACCCAAATTCTAGAAAGCATTCAGATTTTGGTACTACTTTCCCATGTACCATACAGTCATGCTTCTATTGTTCTGCCTGGAGCCTTCTTGATGGTGATAAGCAGACGAAGTGCCCAGAGAGGAAGCAACATTGCAAGGAACTTCATTCTTTTTCTTCTGCTGTTAGCGTGAGTATAGAAAGATTTGGTGTTAAATCAGCTAGTATTTTACACAAAGATACAGTTAATTTGCACTTATATGTTATTTACAATTTCAGTAAAAATTTTATCCTGTAAAATTTTTTCTCTCACTTATAGCAGCAATTCTGTAGACACTGTGGGGGTTGCTTTTTTTTTGTTTTGTTTTGTTTGTTTGTTTGTTTGTTTGAAGCTTTTTCTGTCCCTATGTATTTCCCTCCATTTAAAGACCAATATAATGTTATACTCCACACTCTTTGAACTAGCCTCTAACATAAGGTGATTTAAAGTCTTGTTTCAGCTCTTCCATGTTCAAAGTGAATAAGTGTTCTCTTTGTACCCAGAAGACAAATGAATGCCAACAACCTGTAACTGCCTTTGATGCTTGACCTCTGTATTGAAAGTTTGTTGCAATGTCACTCTGAAGAAACATAAACACAGAGAGATCATCTCAGTTGCTTCATAGCCTAATGTACGCCTTAAACTAAAACATGTCTCTGACAAGAAGTAAATTTATTGGACTACATGAATTGTGTTGAAGTGTGCTGTTGCAGGTTTGCATTCAGGGCTTCACCAGAAGTGAAGAAGGTCCAAAAACACGATGATATTGCACACAGTTAAAGAGGAAAGAGAACTTAGTTTTTCTTGCAGCCTGAATACTTATCCATTAATAAAATTTTGCAGGCAAATAAACAAAAGAGTGTAGTCAGTCACAGTATGTAAAGTGGAACATGTTTTGTCTGTTTTGTTCAGAAGTATGTGTTTTGTGAAATCTGTGTTGCTTTCTAAATTAGAGATTTGGGGGTGGGTGAGACTTTAAAGTCACTTTTATTTTCCTCTGCTGCCACAAGAGTAATGGGTGGTAGAAATTGTCAGTTATTCCCTGCTTTCCCTGTTTATGTCAAGAGGAATCAAATATAGGGCATGAAAGAAAAATTGTCTCTTTTCTCTCTCTCTCTCTCTGTCAGCCATGGAAGAGAATGTCAGCTATGGAGTCTGGAAGGAGTTTTTTTTAAACACACTTACTCTGACCCTTGTGATCTTAAAAAAATTGTCTGTACCATTGCTTTTGCCCACATGTTTTTTTCCTAAGGAACTTCCAGCTGAGCTGACCATTTTTTTAAGGTACTTTTCAATATCATATACATTTCAGAGCCATATTCCCTGTCAGAACATGGTTCATTCAGAATTCCTCCAATTTGCCCTCATAGAGCTCAAGCAGAGCTACGTCAGCGCACCAACACCAGTTAGGACTTGTTCATGTGCAGTTCCCATGTCAAACAAATAAAGCACTGGATGAGACAATCCCTAAAAAAGGAAATATCTCATGGAACAAAAGCTAATATTTCATCATTCATAAACAGTAGACTTAACATCCAGAGATCTAGTCCTGTGAGATTGTGAAACTGAGTTTATACTGGGAGGAGGATATGGAATGAATATGTCCCAGTAAATCTCTACAGAATCTTTAAGGGACATATGCAGATTTAAGGGTTTGCTCTGCTCTCTAAAAGTCTTATCTTTTTTTTTATCTCTCAAGGCAACTGCTTTATTCCTGTAACCACTTTTGTTGACCTTTCTTGTACCTTTTCTGACTTCAACTTGTCTTTCAATGAATGTTGAATGTCGATCTGACACTAAGCATCTGAAATGATCACCAATGAACTAATGAACTGAAGTTTCATTCTGTTGATCCCTTAGCTCTGCAATATTCTCTTCCCATCAGGAGTCACAGCATAACCAGCACATTTGCTGCCTTGCCAAATGTTAATACCATTTAGTGAGTGCATGCTTGTGTGGATAACAGGAATAAGCAAAGCTTAGTAAAAAATTCACTCTCGCTAAAAATCTAGCTCAGCATTATTTCCTGGAAAATATTCCTTCAATACTTAGTCTTTTTATTTCAGTCGTTTTGTTTGATTTCTAGAAATAGTTTTAATAGAGAGATTTAATAATTGAAATGCTCACTGATATAGAACTTACAAGCAAATATTGAAGGATATTATTGTAAAAGGATTTTGAAATTCAGAGTCGCAAATATCAGGAAACTGGAGCTGAAATTTCACACAGATGACCTAAAGCAAAAATAAATTCAGTGAAATATCATGTAATCATGGCCCTATAATTCTCTGCTATTACAGATTTCTAATTAATTCTTTTACAATCATGAATTAACTACATAAAAAATTAATTGATTAATTTCAAATAAATAAATTTAAGAAAATTATCAACTGTTCACAGACAATTTGCCAACAGAAAAAGGAAAAAAAATCTTATTATTTATTTATTATATGTAATTCTCCCAGCTCTACATGAGTCACTGGTTCTCTGAAAATCCATTATTTATATGCTTTTTTGTTTTGTTTGTTGTTCGGTTTTAGTAAAATCACTGAAGTTAGAAATGGGAAAAATTAAGGCTTTTCAGCCTAGTATATCATCTGAAATTTCAGCCGGTTTATCTGCCATCTTTCAAAAGTTCAATTGACTAAATTTTATCTGTGACCATGACAAAGGAATGGCCTCAATTCTTTTTCCCTTCAGTCTCTGCCCACACCAGTTCCAGACTGCTTTACTCACTTGAATTCAGCTGAATGACACGAAAAAATTTCATGGTTTCGGAGGAACTGCTACCCAAGAGATGGACTCACGCTGGAGAGGTCCAGCAAGGACTGTCTCCCGTGGGAGGGACCCCATGAAAGCAGGGGAAGGACTCCCCTCTCCGAGCAGCGGCAGAAACAACTGACCGCAACCCTCATTCCCTGTCCCCCTGCACCGCTGGGGGGGAAAAGGGAGAACATGGAAGGAAGGAGGGGTGGGGGGAAGGTGTTTTTAAGACTGTTTTATTTCTCACTCTGTTAGTAATAAATATAAGTACTATCCCCACTTTGAGTCCTGCTTTGCCTGTGAAGGTAATCAGTCACTGAGCTCTCCCAGCTCTTAACTCTACTCATGAATTCTTAGTTGTTTTTTTTTCTCTCTCCTCTGTCCAGTAATAGAGGGGAGAGTGAGAGAGCAGCTTTAGTGGGTACCTGGTATCTGGCCAGGGTCAACCCACTACATACACCAAGGTGCTATCACTGTTAACTCAGAAGAAGGAAAATTTCATCTAATATTTCACTAGACAGTTGCAACAAAACAGTCCTGATAATTTTGCATGACCTAGGCTTTATTAATGCATTCCTGCTTATATACAACATATAAATTAGATCATGAATTATAGACTCTGCACAGACCTAAAATTATTTTCTTGGTCAGATTTAATGTAGGAAAAAGATCATGACATCTGTTAGGCTAAAAATTAATCACAGGTGAGCACAACTTAACGAAATGAAGTGAAATTAAATTAAATTAAATGATCTGGACCTTATTTTTATTCCTGTTTGACCCCTACCAAGGCACTGAGGAACTGTAGAAATGATACCCTCAAGACTGAGCCAAATGTATTCCAGGTACATAATTCTACTCTGCCAACTTGGTTGTGAACAGTGTTGCTGGTTTTGACTCGCATACCCTTGACCTTCTGATATGGTACCATCACTGATTGTGTTCCTAACCAGTATCACAGTGTTTTTCTGATTCCTTGACTTGTGAAATGGATTTAGTGTCCTAGGAGAGCTAGCTTAGAAATCTGAATAGTGGATCTGGTGGTGGAGAAATAGGGGGAAATATTAATGTGTGATCTAAAAGTCTTTTCCCAGTTGTAGATCTGGATTTACCACCTGAGCCTGTATATAGGTGTGCCCATTGTTCATTCAGGATGAAGACTTGAACCCTATTTCTTGTTCCTATCTCCACACAAGCTGCTTTCATTCCTGTCACTCTTCCTGAGGGAGCTACTAAAAGGGTTGCATCAAAACATCAGTACAGGACATACAAGATTGTCTGTAGTGCCATCTTTACACAAATTATCCACCAACTCTAATGCCAGAAGTCATCCTCCCCCTATCTCATCTCCTGTCCAGGCCATCTCTCCAGAACTGAGCAGAATGCTTTTCACTGGGAACTTTGCTACCAAGTCAGTTACCTGAATGTGAATTTTCTTTCATTAAAGTCACCCATATAAGCTAAAACCTGCACTGCAAAATTGTTGGCATCAGTTTAACACTGCAGATATACCAAAACAGGACAACTACATATCATTGCCTTTGTGATTATATATTGGCTAATTTCAATATATTTAATGATTACACACTGATATAAACCAGCTTCAAGACAGTAGCCTAACAAGTATAGCCTGCAATAATAAGAGGGTTCCTTTTCCAGTCAATTAGAATTATTAAAATAAATCCCTTAATTCGTTAGAGTGAGAAATGCAGGTAGATGATTCAAAAGATACTTGGAAAGTGATTTCTTTATTATTAGTATTACCTTACTGACTGAGATGTCTGGATGTGTGCAGTTTTCACGGTCTTCATCCGATTCCAGATTCCACATTCCAAATGCTCTGTCAAGATTTAAAATTCAGGAAATAAATCCATTACTGTTCTCAGTAGGTGCCACTTATGTGTCTCTGCATTGCATCTGTCAAGATGAAAGAGCAATCAAAAAGGTGTTCAGCCTCATACATGCAATGCTTCTCTGTGGTGCAAAAAAGAAATTCTTAGATAGAAGTAGTAAACTAGATACCAGTTATAATAAGACTCCCAAATAGTATATTTTCTGGATAAAATTCACACATTACTATGCATATATCTTTTCAGAGAGAATGTGGTTTCAGTTTTGAAAAAGACTACAAAAAGTATTGGATTGCAAAGGATCTAATGAAAAACACTGGAATCCATCTCATACTATTTGATTAACCCTCCGTGTTAATAGTCTGATACTAAGTCATCTGATTTTTAAATTTTATATGTAATCTGATTTATAATTTTTATATATGTATAAATATGCTAATATACACATCTATTTATTTGACCCAGACAAAATATTCCAAATACAAATAAGCTACCATCACTGAAAATTACGATAGCCATTTAAAGTCGGTTTTGTGTTACTGTATGGAAAAAATGCTACGTATTTCTTACTGTGTTAATGTTTAACTTAATAGGTTTTGTTTAGTCAGCCTTATCTGAACTCCAGTTATTTGTTGCAGATTGAGGTATCAATAAATAAGAATCAAAACTTAGGAAATTTCTGATCTCTTTTAGTGCCAAGGTTAAATTACAGGAGATCTTACTGTTCTATAACAAAATTTTTTATAATTACAAAGATTTCTTGACACTTTAAGTAAGGTCTTGGTTTCCAGTGCTTATACGTCCACAGCTTTAACTTCTAGTCTGACACCTTTGCATTCAAGGTGTCCAAATTTATCTGATATTTTGGTATGGGCAGGAGAAAAGCAAGGTGAGATAGGAAGTGGGAGCAAGGGTGGTATGGAAGTGAAAATTCAGCCACCCCTGAAAGTGAAGCTATGCTTTTCCCTTATTAAAAAAGAAATTATTTTTTGTTGTTGTTATTGTTGTGTTAAAATGGAATGTGACCTTTCTGTGGTCATTTCTTCATCTAGAATCCATTTTCTTTGGAAAAAGACTTGAAGTTTAGCAAGATAATGTATTTGTGTAGAGGTATGCTTTGCTTATCCCACTAACATCCACTCAGTTTTGGCCATACTTTTAAGCTTCTTTTAAAATTAAAATTTTCTGTTCTCTGCTACTAGCAAATATCTGTGAAAAGCATCCCATTCTTATTCTAGTATGAGGGGAATAAGAATCTCCATGCACACCTGTAGGCTCCCTTGATGGTGTTCCATACATAGTCGAGGCCAGCCTATCAGCAGGATAAGGACACAATACAAGCCTCAGAATAATGCCATGGAATAATCAGGGAGCAATTTTTCCCATATCGAAAAACTAAAAAAATACAGTCAATCCTACACTGAAAAGCATTATCAAGGCTGTGAAGCCAAACACTGACCAGCTAGGTATTGCCACGCTTGGAGCTGTTGGAGTAAGCTTAATTCAGCTCCTATACATTATGACACAGAACTAACAAAGCAGTCAGAACAACTAAAAAGTTAAGGTGGTCTCATATTTTAGCACTTGAACACTGCATTGGCATGTAGCATCAAGCCACCAATGTCCATTAAATGTATAGGGGAAGCTGGATATATATAGCTAACTCTGTATGTAGATGTTGTCATATGAGAGTACCAGCCTCAGGTTACCTTGTTCTTGGAGATAGTCTGACATTAAGTAACCAATTCATACAAACCTCTTGCTATTTTTTTAAGATTTTATATTTACAATTTATTTTGAATGTACAAAAGACTTAATTATGACAGAGAAACAATTCTTCACTACCAATTGTGAAGCTTACCCGATGATAGAAGTACAAGGCATGGGAAGAAAAGTCTTGAAAGAGAAATATACAGTTGATAAAAAAATGCAGAAACAACATAGGACCCCATTGCAAATTGAACAGTCATCTGAAATATATTAATATAAGAATATGAACTTTTTATGAAAGTAAATGGAGCTACAGAGAAAATTGAGGAAAATTGGATTTTTCTTTTATTATTCTTTTTAGGCCCATGACATTAGATTTGATGAAAAGTCTTCCGTTAAAATGATCAAGAAGAAGCCAATTATCAGACAGTGCTACAGAAATTAAAAGAATGTTACACTGGTAGTGAGAATGTACATAAAGAATTAATCTGAGAAGCAGAGACACTGGCCTCTCATTAATCACTGAATACGAACATCATGTACTTTGGAATGAGATTCCAAATGTTTGCATGTTGAACAACCCAATTAGCATCTTGTTGCCTGGAGCTAAGAAGTAGGAATGGGTCAGAACAGGGATGCATCTTAATTCTTGCAGTTTAACTGCACTGTTATGTGCAAAATGAGGTATCTTTAGATTGTTCAATTCAGAGCCGCCTCGCAGAGACAGGCAACTATACTATTTTCAAAGAAAAAAGGAGTCGATACTTTTTAAAATCAGCCAGAGAAGGAGCTCCTTCTGACCACAGCGTTGCTTTTTGTGAGTGGCAATAATTCTGGAGCATATTAAATGGATTTTGAGAACACTGGCTGAGGGAAAGTCTTTGAGGACAAAAGCAGGCAAATGCATGGCTTCTAGACAAGAGCCTCGGCACAAGCTGGTTGCTGAGTTGCCCAAACTGTAAGGACTTGGTGTGCTTAGGTCTAGGTTCCCTGAAGTTAAAAATTCTGAAAGAGAAGGTGCCAATGAAAACTTAAGTACCTCTAGGATTATCTGGCAGCTGACAGTCAGCTCCTCAGCTTTGTAGTTTTAGAGGCAGGACCCTAAAGTGTTGGTCTTGAATTCAGTGCAGGATTAGTGTGGCAGATTTAGGTGCATTCTTTCATTATGTGATTGTTTGCTGTTTTCCCAGTGAACATCTTTGTTTGTGACACAAAACAAGTATGAACCAATGATGCCATTAATAAAGCTGTTGTCTCCTTCACTCCCACATTAGTGCAGAAATGAGAAGGTATTAGTGAATGTATCTTGTAATTACAGCGGATGATGAGAGGTTATACTGTCTTGCTACTGCCTTGTTTCACCCTGGAGAACAAAATTCTTTACTGCCCTGTCATGATGTTCAGCAAGCTCCTTACACTAGGCTTTTCATGAGAGATCTCTAATTGCGTGTGCCTCATTTTCTGTGTACCTGGGCTGACCTCATGCCACGGTACTGGGAGAAGTTGTACTGATGAGCAGAGACAGACGAAGCTGCACTTTGAAAAATAACTCTAGTGTGTTTTCAAAAACTGGTTGGGTAAGGAATCTCAGGCTGGATATTTAAAATAATTGGAAACTTCTGACTTCAGTGTCTATGTGCATCAGCACTTTGTAAAGTGAAGATAGTTACATCTCTACTTTTCACATTGTTATTTTGAAAATAAATTCTTATATTACAGTGACATAGAAAAAGACCCACGGGAAAAATAGTCTGTGTTCAGACTGGGATTTGAAGAGTGAGCTAAAGTAAAGGCTGTGAGAGGCACACACTGAAGAAAGCCCAGTATTAAACATTATCTCAGGATCCTAATGTCAGCCATTCTGCATGCAGAATGAAGTGGTAAAATTCCATGGAGAATGGCCTGTGATTAATTAACTGCACACTATTTAAAAAGTCACATATGCAAGTGCCCTGAACTAAAATGTTACTGTTAACTTTAATACTGACACCTCAAAATGCCATTGATTTTCTTGTAAATTTTGTGTTATTCTACACTGTATTTTCCAGATGTTTTTATATATATATTATGGTGTGATGTAGAGACTGTATAACTAAATGTTTAAGTAGTTGGTTTTTTTTTTTGTCTTGCAACAGAGCACTGATTTACTACAATAAGTCCACTGGTGTGTAGCAGAAACAGGAAAACCTTTCTCAAGGGTTTTCAATGGATAAGTCTGACAAATCTTCCTTTAAAACCTGACAATAGTACTCATCCTGGATCTTTTAGTGTGAAATGCAGATGAGGTGAAAGGGAAAAACTGTCATGTTTTGTTTTTGTTTTACGAGGAAACTTCTAGTGTATGGACAATATTGGAAAGTTAGAAGTAGATGTAGAGGTGATGAATTAGTAGGCATGTTGCAGGTAACTGTAAAATTACTGAAAAAATGCACTGCAATATTTGTTCTGTGATTAGTCACAGTAATTATTCTCTCCCCATAAAGCAGTCTCAGTATTTAGGTAGTTTGGGGTTTTTTTTTAATTAACATCTAGAGTTGCAAGCATTTTACTTGAAGGGGAATCTTTCAATGGAATTTAAATGTAATAATTTACATCCCGGTCTTCATTAAAAGGGTGAAACTGCTTGATAAAGTGCCAGTGAAAGTGATTTTTCAGCATGCTAAACTCATCTAGATATTTGTGAGCCAGAGATCAGTGATTTAAAAATGCATGTGTAAACAAAATGTCGTTATTCCACTTGAACCATAAATAGAAATGTTTGTCTACCTCAATTGAGGCATTTCTTTCTTTCTAGATCTTTTCTAGGGAGAGTTTGGTGGAATGAGGAATGTGAATTGCAGCTGGTTTTAACTATTAATATAAACAGAAGATATAAAAAGTGATAGGAAGGTATATTTATTCCAGGAATGAATGCTACATGAAATGTGAATGAGCAACTGAGAGAGAAATTAAATTCTATCACAGAAAATTTATCTTTATATGTGTTCAGCCTTTTTTTTGTTTGAACTAATTTTCTTTTCTTTTTAGAAGAAAAATATACATTATACAAGCAATCAGATGAAGAAAGTAAAGTCTGATTCTCTTATTACTGGAGGGTGAGATGGAGAGATATAGAGGATATAACCACTCAAAAGTCTAATTGAAGATCTATGACTTCTAGAGTTAAATATGTCCCGTTGTGTGTAGGAAACACTTTGAAGAAGTTCAAGTCAAGACAGAAGTAGAATACTGTTTAGGTTTATACTTTTTTATTTTGTATTAATTTATGTCTACAGTACAAAGGGTAAAAGTCTACTGGAGAAAAATTCCACAAAATGTTTAGAAGGTACATCTGAAGTAATGTTGAACCTGTGACATACACAAGAATCATGAAATGTGTGTACAGGTAACAGGCAGAAAATCTCAAGAACATTCTGCTCTCCTCAGGTGAAAGTAATGCACAGTGGAAGGCCAGGATACAACAGTCATAAGTTGCAATAAGGCCCTGAACAACTAAATTAATTTCGATGCTCATTCTGACTTAACCAGAAGATTGGATTAGGTGACCTGTGGTGGTTCCTTCCAACCAACTTTTCTGTGGTTTTATGAATAAGAACCAGTCCTGATGAGCTGAGATGTGAAACCTGTGTAATTTCTCTGGATATGGGACTGTGGATATGGGACTGTAAAAACTTATAGAGTCTTACAGTTCGATTTCATCACACTTGTTTAAGTAATTGTGTGGCTTTTTACCTGTAAAATTAGTAGATATGTTTAATTAAATTTATGGATTCAAAGCAATAAACTCTACTGACCCTATATTTACTTGTATCTAGGATGTAAGATGACATAACTTTCTTGTATTACCTTCATATGAGATGATGTTTCTTATTTATGTTCTAACTTCAAATCCTTGTGTAGTGCTGGACTCCGTTTTTGCAATGACTGTTAAATCAAAGTGTCTGTTTAGGACAAGGTTACAGCTCATAGTGTTTAAATATCTCAAACTATCTCAAAGATAAAGTAAAAAGACACTTTTAAAGGGAAAGAAAATAATATTTCTCTAACTCATATTATGAGTGTTAAGAGAAATATTAAGAGAAAATTTAAGCAGAAATAAACAACATGTGAACTATAAATTTGATGGTTGATTTCTTAAGTGTGACTGTGTAATGTGCTGATACGGTAAACCTAACAAATCAGAGAGAAAATCTAAATTTTAATGCTTATTGCCTACACTTGAACTTAACTATACCTTCTGCTCTAGTCATTAGGAGCTGCAAAAATCCTAAGTAATATAGGATTTACCATCATCATCATGGCTAGGCTTTGTGAGTGAAGATTTGGGAAGGGCTCTACCCACATTTGTTACAAGTGTGCTGGTGGCTAAGGAGGCCAATACGAGATAGACATGTCGAGTTGCAAAAGGCACAGCAGAAAGACTCCTTAGGTGGTATCGGCAAGACATGACGTGATTCTTTCCGCGTTAGGATATACCATACAGTACTGTAATCTGGTGCAATGTAATTGAGATATGGGAGTTTCCTTTCTTCCACTATAACTATTAATCGTCACGTTCATCTGTTTGCTTTTTAGATTGCTGAAGGGGCAATGATGTTCTCAGCCTTCATAAGGGTCTGCAATTATAACATTCATAAAATCAGCTAGTCATAAACATGTCACATAAAGTATTTCACAGAGTTTATGTGAAAGGAAATTGAAGTCTCTTGAAAATGGAACTGAATCTTGTTCAAACAACCTTCGATACACTAATCCAACTTTATTGTTGTTATATATTACAGGGTTCTTTATCCATACATACTATCATTAACCGTACAGTATGTTTTGATAAATGTTCCCCTTCCTGGAAACTTGTGCACTTCTTTGACCACTGTCTCTGTTGGTGGTGTTTTTTCATTAAGTCCAAACTGGAAAAAGAGATGCCATATTTAGTTGAAAGAAACCGATAAAATGAAAAAGTAATTACCTCCAAAGGTGTTTGTGTGGTAGAACTATCTGTTTGCACTTCAAAACTCCTGGATAATTGGTTAATATTTGAGAAATAATAAACAATTATACCTGAGGCTAATAGCACTACTTAATTCTTATTAAAGATCTACAATGACTAGGGTCACCATGTAATTTGAATTAGTCAGGCAATAATCCCAAACAGTACTTAGGATATGAGTTACAATACATTCTAGTGGAGCCATTCCTTCATTTTAACAAATGGAACAATAAAGAAAAATAATTTGTTGTATGAATTTCAGGCTACGTACATTTCCATCTATACATATTTTGGTTTTAAAATCCACCTAAATGTTGCTTTGATCCTCATTCAGTCCTTCAGAATTTTGCTTTTCCCCAAAGGCAGTTAGTTATGTGCATGTGCTCTTGGTCAGAATCCACAGTGTGCATTCATGGAGAAGGGTTCATGGAGTAGCCTTAGAAAAGTTGACTTGTCCTACCCTCACCCTGTCCAGGAGCATGTACATGTATGTCTGCATCATGACTTAGTCATCACTTCACCATTATCTTGAAGTTCAGCCTTGCATGTGGTCATGACTGTTATGCATGAGTGCACGCTCTAGCAGAGAGGTAGGTCCAGATCAGGAAGGGAAAAGCTGACTTGTGTCATCATCGTACGTGCATAAGGCATCCCCTCTACAAATGAAATAGACTAGACTGTGAATGCAATAGCAGGCATTTCAAACTTGGTGCCTAGTGTAATGGTAATGATTTCAGTCTGTTACAGCTGCTTAAAATCCAACAATAACTTCAGTAAACCTGTGGATTTTAACGTCTGTGTTACTGAAGCTTCTTTTTCTTTTATTCCCCTGGGCTTTCAGACCTGTCTGATTCTGTCTGTGATACAGCCATTTAGTCACACAGTACACTGGCTGCGTGCCCATATGTGTTTCTGTAGCTGCAGCTGATCAGGCTAGCAGGCTCCCATAGACATAAAGACCCAGAGAAGGTAACTCTGGGAGGTGGTAGATCACAGCTCTGCACAGTCTACGATCTGCTGTCTTTCGCTGTTTGTCGCTCTTGAGGGTACAAACACAGTGTTTAATGTCACAGGTGAAGTATGAGACTGAGGTCTCAGTACCAGCAGCAACTCTATTGTGTTCTGTCTAGCTGGCTTATGTAGCATATGACATTCACAGGAGCATGGCTAAAGCTCCCACAGACTTGTAAGTAACTTTGTCTGTTACACTGAGATGAAACTCCTAAAAAGAGGGTTTGGGAACTTCTACGATTACAGTTTGGGATTTCACTATATCAAGCCCAAAGCAAAATGAAAATTTTAACAGAATTGTCTGCTTGAAGAATGTTTTGATGGTATAGCTGACCAGGTACATTTATGAACTCTAATCAGGGAACTTCTGGAAACCTCCTGCTAGTCTCCCTTTCCACAGCGGGAAGAGGAGACCACTGGTGCACCTGCTCAGACTTTTCTGGTTGATCTTAGCTTTTGCTGCGGTACATCATGGCAATATGGCCAAGAAAAGATATTTTCATCACTAATTTTCTGTGAAAACTGTAACTTTGTTCAAGGTTCAAACCTGGAAAACACTAACTGCAGAAAGTATTTTTTTTAATATTTTTAGGAATTCTTCAATGGAAAGTTGAAAAGTTTCCAGGTGTTTTTAAGTGGGGGTGAAGGAAAAGTTCAGTAGAAATCCAATTATCAATTGAAAAGCAGGATGACATAACTTTTCAAAGATTTACAATTAATTATTATTATTTTTCCTCTCTTCCTTAGCCAGAATGCAAGGTTTTTCTTTCCAAAAAGGTATTATCTATCATGCTTTGATTACTTTCAGTTGCCTGAGTTTTGAGTCTGGAGGAACTCATTGAGTATTGGCTTCTTTCACGTTTGATACTAGTCAACCTTCTTGAAACTCTTTCACTCTTAACGCTGGAAATTATGGAAGAGAAAAACAAACTTTAGCATTTGTAACAATTGTCACAAAGTGATGAAGCTTTGTGACAGAAGGACCTCAACAGTGAGAAAATGAAGTGCTGTTTGGGACGAATGGGGTACATCTGACTGTGGTTTTCACTTTCATTGTATTCTCTCTCACCTGTTTGAAGGTTTCCTCTCAATGTGTCACTTCTATGCTGTTAGAATTATGTCTTTTGTTAAATATCAGAGGTCTCCAGTCTGCCAATCAGGGAAGGATGAAAGCAAGGGGGTTTTCTTTCTTTCTTTTCGTTTTTCTTTTTTTCTTTCTTTCTTTCTTTTTCTTTCTCTTCTTTCTCTTTCTTCTTTCCTTTCCTTTCCTTTCCTTTCCTTTCCTTTCCTTTCCTTCCTTTCTTTTCCTTCCTTTCCTTCCTTTCCTTTCCTTTCCTTTCCTTTCCTTTCCTTTCCCTTTCCTTTTTCCTTTCCTTTCCTTTCCTTTCTCGTTCCTTTCCTTTTTTTTCCTTTTCCTCTTCCTTTCCTTTTCTTTCCTTTCCTTTCTTATTTCCTCTTCCTTTCTTCTTTCTTTTCCTTTTCTTTTTTCTCCTCTCTCTTTTCTTCTTTATTCTTCTCTCTTTTTTTCCTTTCTTCCTTCCTCTTTCTTCTTTCTTTTCCTTTTTTTTTCCTTTTTTTTCCTTTCTTTCTCTTTCTTTTTTTTTCTTTTTTTTTTTTCTTTTTTCTTTTTTTTTTCTTTTTTTTCTTTTTTTTTTTTTTTTTTTTTTTCTTTCTTTTTTTTTTTTTTTTTTTTTTCCTTTTCTTTCTTTTCTCTTTCTCTCCTTTCTCCCCCTCCGCCTTCCCTCCTCCCTCCTTCTCTCATTTCTTTCTTTCCTTCTCTTCTATCTTCAGTTTGCTGCTCTTTGGAGAAGGCAAAATGAAAAAAATTAATATCCACTACAGGTTTCTATAGCTTTGTTAGATTGTTCCTGAAATAAGAGCATAGGTCACATCAGAAATCACATTTTACACTGTGCTTTTTTTTTTTTTTGTGAAAGCAAGCATTCTATCAAATCACATCACTGTTTATGATTACTTTTTTTTAATTCTAACTTGCTTTCCTATCTTTAAGTCATAATGTTTTAAATGAAATCTTATTAAAAGTTTCAGAATATGGAACTTATTTAAAGCTAGAACTTGTGTACAAAATTATGAAACATTTTAAAAATAACAGAAATTCAGACAATTTGTTATTCTAATGTTTTGGGCTTGTCTTCATTAATATGGAAATATAAAAAGTCTTTGCTTCGGGCAGATCCCACTTGATCACTTTGGGATTTTCTTGATATTGTCCTCTTGCATTATGTGTTTTAGCAAGGAAAGGAACAAGCAAAAATGGGCTCCTCCATCATAATGGAGGATATATCAGTGAAGCTGATGCCCCAAACACTGTGAAACATGCAATAATCTAGAAAGATCTTTAGATCTTTAGAAAGATCTAAATATAAATTGCTGAACTCTAGCCACAACATCAACAATTCAATTTTGCTTCCCTTTCGCTGGGCATTTTTCTTGAGAAAATAATGGCAAGAAAACATGAGTAGTAAATGACAAATATGTTCTAGGCTGGTTTTTGTCCAGTGGTGGCAGAAGTTGATAAATATTTCCAGAATTAGACAAAGGATTTTACTAATTTTCTCAGTTGTTTTGAGGATAATCTACTACATTTGGCCACAAGCCCAACTTCATGACATGGGAAGGGTTGTCAAAACCACTTTAAATTGGCTTTGTTCACTCTCATCACAGCTGTCAAAGGGCTGTGACGGGCAGAATATCCTAAAAAGCCCTGTAAAATCCTTCATCTTATGAAAAAAAAAAGTAAATTGGATACTGTGCTATTCAATCCAATGGTTGAGTATCAGTGCTAGACCATGAAACAGATTTTATTGACCTAGATGCAGAATTTCCTGATGTCTTACTGTTCTTCTCTTCTCACCCTCTGCCATCAATGTCATCACCTAGTTGCCCATATGTTGGTAAAAAAAAGAGACTTGGAAAAAAACCAGGAGCCTCCAGATTAACTAAAGCATGAATAAGGAAACACATTACACAACTCACAGACAACAAGTTGAGAAAGTACTGTCAAGGAATGTATGCTCTGAAGTCCTGCTGCATTTGTACCTTAACCTATATGTTGGACACTTTCCTCTTCTCTCTCTTGCCTGTCTGAACAGTAAACATTTTTTTTTCAGTTAAGCAAATAGCTCATTTGTTTGTCCTAGAAAACTATGACTTTTTTGTGTAGAATCTCACAAGTGAGCTGTGTGAAGTTGCTTCCATGAATGTGCTTAGACCCTTGGTAGCAAGGAAGGGAAAAAAATGGATCATATGTTAAACAGCAGTGCTTTGTATGTAACCAAATGGATTTTGATACAAAATGCTCAACTGAGTAGGTTTTTTAGGTTTTAAGAAAACATACCTCTTGCTCCTAAAATGGTCTGTGCTATTACTGCTATGTCCCATGTGGACTTGAACTATTTGCCTTGTCTGGGTTAAAGCAGTCTGGAATGGTAGGTGTTATTCAGATGGTGTTTATTACCCTCATCCTGATGTACAGTCCAAAAAGGTTAATACTAGTGTAAGACTATGTGTGCTGATTTGTATGCCACAATCTTCATGCCCTAATATGGATAACCTGCATCAGCTCCCTATCCTTACAGTTCCTGTTCTCGTCAGTGCTGCTGCCAGTGCAGAGACTCACAGCTGAAGCAAGCTGAGCACAGTGCTGTTAACGGGGTGGCCTGGGCATGGCCTCTTATGGAACAATAAATAGCATCTTTCTTTGTCTCTGTCTGCAGAACTAGCTTAGTTTCCTAGCATCCACCAGTTTCAAAGTTCACTTGCTGAACTTGACTCTTCCTGAGGTACGCCATAGGTCTATCTGTCAATGTAAGTAAACTTCAATTTTCATATGCAAATTTTTCTTTGAGAATGTGAGGATTGGAAATAAGCATATTTGCAGTTTAAATGTAATGCTTTAAATTGATGGGTTTCCCTGAAATCTGAATGTAGAAGATCCTCATATAATTTACCTTCTTGTTTTGCATGGTTGGAATCTAATTAGCATGCTTAAGTTGTACTGATTGTATACACTAAGTCCTGACAGTGCTGTATGTGTATACATTGTATTTATATTCTGGTACTTCCTGTACAAGTGTAATACTCAGTAAAAGTTAATATTTTGATAATTCTGGCATCATTCACATTCATATAAATATATGTAATCACAGATTACTCTCATAAAGAAAACATTCTGGAAAAAACATAGTTAGAGACAGTCTCATAATCTTTTATGCAGTTTTATTTCCTATTTTACAATTAGCACTTGTATACATTAAATCTTCACTGTTGTCAGAAGGGAAACCTAATTTCAATGGTATCTGATGCAGCAGTAACACAAATCTTTCATTATGGTTTTTAGTATTGTAAGTAAAAGAGAACTACAGAACTTAACATAGGGATATTTATTTTGTAAAGGTGCAAAAATGTATCTGAAAACAACCTGAATCTCTGCCTTAATTTGCTATATAAACATTCATCTTCATGAGAAGCAAAGTCCTCTGTCTTTCATCCCCTGTGACACCCTGTAGGTGATGATTACAACACCTTCCTGAGGTGATCACTCCGAGCGACTGAAGGAACAGCTAGACCCCAATTCTAAATATGCTCTGTCTGGAAAATGGACTCTGTGTCTTGCATCTGGAGTCTTTTCTGAGCAAAGGTCTATCAGATAATCTGTCAGGGGTCTACCATGACCTTCATAAAGAAAGCAAAAATGTTTTGCCTGCCTCTGGATGACAAAGCAGTCCCTGAATCCTGTTTCTCATATCTGACTGGACTTGCACAGCCTTGCGAGCAGGCTCTGCTGTAACAGGAATAAACATTTTAGCCCACAAGAAGAAGCTGACTACTTGCTTCAAGATTTTGCTGGTACTTGGACATAAGCAGTCTGGCTCACTCTTAGTGACTTGCTTCCCAAAGTCCAACTTGATTAACTGGATCACTTTCTGTATAGATTAGCAATAATAAATCTCAGTAATGCATATTGAACAGCTTATTAATTGTTTTGCATTGCTACAAAAGATTCCTCAGCACATATTTTCTCTACTAATTTTCTAAAATCAGGACTTAGCACTCTGCTTTGCTGCAGTGTTGCCCAATCTGAAGTGAAGGTGAAGGATGTCACTTCACTAATGAAGAAAATTGAGTTTAATCTCTCTAAGGTAGACCTGCTGGCCAGTATAATAAAAATATTATTTATGATGTATTTTGAGGCAAGTATCCTAAGAAATCCAAACCTTATACAAAAAAATTTTTCATTGTCTGTTAATACACAAGGAAATCCAAACTACCTGGAAATGAATGTCATGTTCAAACAAATGAACAGTAAGATACTCTTGGCCAGATTCTTCAAAATTTCTTTAGATAAAAATGTTACCTTTCTTGTGCCTCTCCTGTCTCAACAGTGTGTGTTTGAATATATTAGACTTGCTTCAAGGTGATTTGAATGTACATGCTCAGTGTTTGAAAACTTCTTTGTTTTCTATTCATGAAAGATCATTTATTCATATTTGATTTTATCCCCCTTCTCTTTGTCCTTATTTGGACTTCACATGCCTAGCAGATACAAATGTATAGAAAATAATCCATATTGGTTTGTATTGGATTCATGTATATTACAAAGGAAAATCCCCATAGCATTAGGATTTTGTGTGTATAAATTCCTCTGAGAAGTGGACCCTTAGTGAGAGCAGCATATTAAGAAGCTAAGACAGAAGATGAATTTTAACATTAGAATGGTTCTAATTCCTCCAAGACAGTTTGGGTTCTAATGATCCTGATTAAAGAAAGAGGATGCTAATGAAGAAGACACAGATAAGTATTCCATCTTGCTTTTTGATATGTTATAGTCATGGCATGACCTATTGATACAATTTGTCATAACCAAACATCAAAGGAAATTCAAAAACAGAGAGAGAATTTATTGGCCTCAAAATAATGAATTTTACAATTCTTTCCATGCTCCTCTATTTTTTAATATGGAGCAACACTGAGTAGCAGAAGGAAAAATGGACATTAATTCATTACAACACCACATTTAATCTTTTTTTCTTCAAAAATTGAAACTGGTTTTAATTAACTAAGGAAGCAGTTCTGCAAGTTTACAGTGACTTAAGCTGACCTAGGCCTTCTCAATCCTTTGTGCAGGCAGCATGACCATGACTTTAAAACTATTTTTTAAAATACAGCCAGAGTCCCTATTTAGCAATCATTGAGTTCTGCTTAATTATTGGTCCATTATGGAGATCCTTCTGTGTTTTCTCTCTCAAAAAACAAAGACATAACTCTAATTTTAGAATAAGAATTCAGATGTTTCAACTACATTTGGAGTTTTTTTTCTTTTCTTTTCCATCTTTGGGAATTATGTAGGGGGAGGTGACATTACAAAAAAAGTGTGGAAAAAAGTAACCCCTTGTCTTGTGTATAATATAAACCTGTGTTGTTTCTCTCACTTGGAATAATCTGCCTATCCATGAAGAGCTGAAGAAGTAAGGGTCTGGAAGTAGCTGAGATGAGAAGAGGAAGGTAGTTATATCTCCTGTAACAACTCTGGCTGTTGGGGGTCACTGAAGGTGAATATGCCCCTTCTGACACACTACAAACCTAGCCTGTCAAAGTCCTTCGCAGGACCTGATGTTGATGAAACTGAAGATCTTCCAAATCAAAATAGAGTGTCTTTGTATTCTGAATCAAAGAATTTATTTTTATTCCAATATTATAGTTTAAAGGACCATATAGGTTTTTATTATAATAAGTAAGGACTACGGGTTTTTATTACAATAGTACATGTGATAATGCTCTAGCATTCAAAATAATCAAAAATAATTTGAAAATAACGAGATAATAATTACCCTCTTTACACATGGTACTTATGTAATTATTACAGGCTAAACTGATCTCATTTAAATTACCTATTTGATTATGTTATGTATGCTTTATGAGATAGTGTTTACCCAGTCCATTTATGTGTCCGTTTTGATTGACATCACTTTCACACTAACTACTTTCTTTTTGTATTCAGCTAAAATAGACTAAATTCATCATGCACTGAATGGAAACTTAAGAATAAGTGTTTAGATAATTGGCATCAGGGATTCTTAGAAGTCTTTATTAGTGAGAGTGCCCAAATAACATCTGTTCCTACATTCCTCTTACTCAGGGTTGCTTTGTAGTTATTGGGTCTTCAGGGACCGTAGAAGCAAGAAACAAAGATACGCTGAATAAAATCCACTTATGTAAAGCATTTTACACCATCTAGCTGGCAAATGTGGCCTGGTTTAGGATAAGACTGAATATCAGTAAAGAAAGGTTGACTGGTTTCTGATACTCAAAAACAGCCACAAGTAAGAATATAGAAAGAAGTTGTTTAGGAGGGTATCAATGCCTAGACACTTGGTGACATGAGAAGGGAGCCAGCTTTTTCAAGGCTTGTTTCAACATCAGTAGTTTTCCCCCCCAAATACCAAACAATTCCATCATATTTTTCTAGAGAAGGTCATACTACAGGTTCAAAGGAAATGTAATTAAAGTTAAAAAGGAATGTTTGAGAAAAGGAAGGACACAGGTATGGCATGAAGGGCTCTGTTTTTGCAGAGGTTAAAAAACAGCTAGTCAATTGTAAAACATCAGGTTACTGGAATTATACCTCATGTCTGTCCCAAACCTAATTTATTTATATCTCAGTTCTTTCTATAGTCCTGGTTTTAATGGTGAATTATGTTAAGTAAGAGATTGGCTTTCCAGTTGACTGAAGATTATTTTCACCATCCCATACCATCATGATTGCAATCTCCCGTCTAATTCTGTTTAGACTTTACTTTTGAACAAAATTGCTAATGGTGTTGGTTGGGCACTGGTTTAGCACCCTTATTTCCTCAAATCTCAAAAGCTGGCAACAGGTATTTTAAGTGTGCTGTTCTCAGAAAGTCCACCAACTTTGTCTCATTCTCCATTCTGTTAAATAGATTTGATCACAACATTTGCCTTTTACTGTTTAAGATGATACCTGAAATTCAAATGTAGATTTTTTCTGTGATGTGTTATCCGAGATAAAACTGATAAGAAAGCAGGCACAAAAGTTAGGTTTTCTTTCAGAAAAATCAGGTGTCTGACACTGTGCTGCTATTAACATTTCTCATAGTATAACTTCAGAATGAGAGGAGGGTGTCTAGACATAATTTAGGAATATGTTCTGTGACAATGTATGGACAAGAAATCAGGCAATCAGTGGTTAAAGAAATGAGTTTTCCATATGTCTCCATTTCACTTTAGTGATTTTCAGCATGCTCTACTTCTATTAACTAATGATTATATGGAAGCTTTTATCTTTCACTATATTATCTCAGTTGCTTATGAAATGAAGCTGTACTTAAAACAGAAAAAAAAGAGAGAATTTTTAATTATTATTCATTCTTAAACAGCAGTGAATAAATATATATGAAATTGAAATTCACAGGCTTAGGAATTCATAGTATGTTTTTCCTTTTTTTATAGCACACCTCTTAATTAATGAGAGATTAATTATCATTACAAAGTTACAATATTATATCAGACCTCTTTATGTCTGCATTAGAATTTTGGATACTCAAAATAACAAAGCAGGTTCTTTGTATTTTGAGGCATATATTACCATTTAAGTTCTGATGTCTTGAGTGTCCCTGGAGGGTTTCACTGCATTCATGAGCCTTAGTTTTCCTATCTGTAAAACAGATACCCAAATTTTATACCAAATATCCTCTAATGCATTAGGGTGAGCAGAGACTGGCAAAACTTGCTCACTTGTGAAAGTAGGGAGCTGTGATTTAAGATTGTCCTTGAAGACTTTACAGAGGCTAATGTAAGTCTGTGAGAACAGTTTGCATTCAGGATTATGTAGATGCTTAAACCAAATCTCTATATGGAAGTAAATCATCAGCATGAAAGATAGGTAGCAAGTAAGAAAAGCTAAGAAAGTAGTGCTGAACTGAGTCTAGAGCTGCTCTGAACTCTGTAAACCCATGTGCCATCAGCTCACTTGGCAGTGGAGAGGCTGCATGGGTGCACAAAGAAGGGGGGGGCGGAGGGAAGGTCAGTCACTCAGTCCCCAGCTCTGTGGTCCCTGCTTCTCTGAGCCTTGAGGAGAGGCATTATGTGGCATCTGGAGTACACAGCCTCTTGATATCCTCTTGTCCCAGCAGTTGCTTTCTCAAACTCAGTCATATGCCAGTTTTCAGTTAAAGGCTCTATATACCAATAAATAAACTCTGCTTCTTAGTTAATAGTTTATAATTCTTTCAGAGAGTATGCGATTGAAAAGAAATTAACATTCAAACCAAACACATAACATATAAACAAATTATTTATTCATATTTGCTTTTGTCAAACTGCAAATAATATAGCCTAGGATTTCTGGTGTTTCCTCCCTAACTAGTATTCTAATTTCGTGTTTTATTTGCTTACTCCAGAAGACGTTCCAATCTCTTTGCAATGGCGACAGATTCCTGTGAAATTGTTCCTCCCTGTTTTCCACTACTCTTCTGTTAAGAGTTGCTTATAAAGTCTGTTCAGAAGAAGTGTTCAGAATAATAAGTTCTTCTGAACATCCCTGACTGCAAGTAAGGAAAGATCGGAAGAAAAGAAGCAGATTTTAAGTACCGTTTCTCCTGCAGTCTGTCACCGTCTTCAGTATCCACAATGTGTCATGAAAGCTCACGAGATGTGAAAAGATCACTTGTGCTTTGGCATGAATAAAAAATAACAAGGAATTTCCTGTAATAAAATCACAATAACTTATGAAAAGATTAATTTCTGGGGCCCAAAATTCAGAGATGTTTTTGGATGGAATTTTGGGATAGTTTAATATCAGATGATGGGTTAGAGCCTAAACCTTATATTCTTTTTATGCAATAACAATTATTCTGTTAAGAAGTTGCAAAGAAAAACTGTGAAATAACCAAGTGATATGATACATTATTAAAAGATTATTTACAGCTTCTGAAAACACTGTTGTCTAAATTCATACCTCCTACTGAGTTATTTTCTAGCTATACATTCACACACAACATTTTCCAAGATGCTTTTCTTTTGTTCTTTTGAAATAATTTTTTAAGGCATTATTTCAAATTATTTGCCAATTAGACCATAATTACAGAAAGCTATCAGACTGCTTCCCATAACCCCACTGATTTTCTAAAAAATTCAATTGCTTTGTTTTTAGTTTCCGCTTGTAATTCGTACACCATCGGTGTGTACAGATCTGCAACATTCCTTCTGCCTGCCTCTCTTCAGCCCTCCATAAGTGTCTCTGTCTGTGGTATTGTTAAAGGGAAAAATATTAAAAAAAAAAAAAAAAGAAGAAAGAAAAATAATTTGAATCCTTCCACATTAGATAGAAAATATTTCAGAGGTGCTGATACAAATAAAATCCAAACCAAGATCCACATGAACATTATTGTATTTATTGCTTTCTGTCTATCTGATCTCTTTCCTTACTTTTCATAAATGTATTTTATATAATTCTATAATTAAAATAATTGTAAATATTTTTATATTCTGATTATTTGGTTTTTTCCAAAGTATTGCACACTTTGAAGTATTTTATAAAAATATACCAATAAACTTATAAATATCTAATATTTTAATAAATATTTAAATTACATATTTATGAAATAAATACATGTGAAATTATATTTAGAAATTTAAATAGATATTTGTGTTGCTGAATGATAAATGGGTTATTTCTCAGTGACATAGCACTCAACCCTAAGTTTACTGATCTAGTGGTTTTACTGTGATATCCCCATTATTTTAGCTCCTACCTTAAAAATGTAAAAATGATAAGAAATAGAGTCAGGTATTTATATCAGTCATTTGTGTTCTTAAGATAAAATGATGTGCTCATATATTTTAGCTTAGGAGATCTATGATATCTCTTAGTAATTGTGGAATATTGCAATTGCCATGTTAGATCTACTTCTGCAGCTAAAATACAATCTAAGGGGACTATAGTTTCATTTCTGTATCTGTTTTAGGTTGTGTGTAATGTATTTAGTTCCTAATAAAAGTAGTCCAGTTATAAATTATTTTTTGACACACATTCTTTCAGATCTGACAGGTCAGATTATGCATATAGTAGAATTTCTGGCTAGTAGTCTATTATTAAAATAGACTGAAATAAATTAAAGATAATGGTGGGTACCTTCTAAACGCAAAATTATTTAACCTGATGATTTACAACAATTTTCTTAATTAGTTCACCTTTGAGTTCAATAAATAATCCTTGATGAAATGAGTATCTCTCCCATCTTCGTGATCTTAGTTATAGAAACTGAACAGTTCTTCAAATTTCCATTATGGCTAAAATGTACTGAAATTAATTGTCTGCACTTGGTCAGGTCTCTTCCAGTGTTAAAAGTACATACAATCCTCCTCACGTCTCAGAGGAATGCAAAGTTTATCTCTAATAAATACCATCATGCCTTTGCAATAGAAAGACAGACGGAGTCCAAACAAGTTTACATCATGTCCTTTCCTCACCATAACTCAAAGTAAAGCACCTGGTGTCTTGCTTTTCAGACTGGGCAGAAATGAGGCGGAGTAGTGCAACATACCAAACCACGAAAGTGTTCTTCAAACTTTCCACCATGTAAAGGTGGCACTGAGGGCATGGAAGCTACCCTAATTTGTATGTTGTCGCAGTGGTTGTACAATGACTCTTTACCTCTTTAAAATGACCAAAATGAAATCACCATCTTCTATTCCTTTCCTTTTCTTTTTTTCCATCTCATACTACTGACGCTGATAGGAGTGAGGATTTAGGCTTTGAAACACACAACAACTCAACCATATCATCTTAACACTAGTCAGAATAAAGAAGTGTGCACATTTCTCCTTGAAAAAAAAAGAAGTCACAGAAGGCATGCTATTTATCAGCAAAATATACTTTAAAAACTTTCATAATATCATAGAATCACAGAATGTTTTAGGTTGGACCTTTAGAGACCATCAGGTTCCAACCGCCTGCCATGGGCAGAGGCACCTTCTACTAGACCAGGTTGCTCAAAGCCACATCCAATCTGGCCTTCAACACTTCCACGAACGGGGGGGCATCTGTAACTTCTCTGGGCAACTTGTTCCAGCATCTCACTGACCATTTTGAGCATATGGTAACTAAATGCATAACAAAACTCTACAGGTCTGATTCAAGAGATTACTTCTCAGCATCAAAATCATGCTGTATGTTTCGATTAATCTCTGCCATTACTGAGAAACTGACTTAAAATAGTTTTTAATAAATTGAAGTTAAAGGACGAGGAAGACTTCAGTCCGCAATCAGTCTTAAAGTTAACACAAATCCCTTGTATTTGATGCAGAAGAGCTTTGACTCTAGGCACAATTAGTCTTTCTTAGCCCTTATTGTCTAAACAGCTTGATCTGATCTGATAAGCAAATAAGATGTGAATTTCCTCATAATCTTGTGCACCTAAGAAAAGACCTTGTTCACCTACTTTAATTTTACAGGAGTGTTTTAATTAGTAATATATTTAATGTGCGTTTTTCCAAACTATTTTGAAAAGTAGAGCAGTTTTTGGTTTTGACAGTATCATCTCCTCAATAGAATAAGGTTGATATTCAGGAAAGACTTCCCACAAAGGCTCTTTTTCTGGCTTTATTCCTTTGTGACTCCAGAACAAGATTTGTGAGTAGCACTTACTCTGAGATTTCAGGCTATGGTTAGCCTTGGGTAGATGGTAATAGTTTAAAATAGTGAAATATTCAAATAGATATAGCAGAAGTATGTATATATTTCACTGGCCAAGGTATGCATGCTATCTGAGATCTCCAAGACTTACATTCTGAAAACTGTCATTAAATACTGGAATATCTCTGACAGCTTACATAGCTTTCATGTTACATATTTATAGCGCACAGTTAAATCTTCTTCACTCTCAGAACCAGCAGGAGGAATGAAAAATACACAGAAACTGAATGGTTCCCTGACAGAGTGGAAGGTCAAGCAAAAACAGCCTTTTATAAGCTAAAAGGTTGGGATGCCGACAATGTTATCAATTAAATTTCTCCTCCTTTCTTCTTTTACTTCTTCATAGAAACATGAATAAGACACCAGCATGACACCAAGTAAACCTCACTTCTCTATGAAGCTGTAATCAAGCTGCTAATTTGTTAAAGTAATCATGTACTTCTCAAGACACTTAGAGATCCAAACTTTGTAAAAACAGATTCTATGGTAAACTTGTTTTTGTAAGGTAGAATAAACTGAAAAAAATTAAGCAAACTGTAATTCATGCAAAGAGTGACAGTTCTTCATACTCAGAGTAAGTATAGTGAGACTAAAACAAACGCAATTTTACCAGGAGCTAATCCTTCAGAATTGAGGTAATATTTTCTTTCTATTCATGGTCTCTTTGGTGAGGTTTCTAACAGTGAAGCATAAGTACATGCCTGCCTTATATTATGATCTGAATACAGATTACCAACTCATTTAGCATATTTCAGGCACAAGAAATACAACTATAAATAGTTGTAATACCATTTAGCTTTACTAATAAATTGCTTAACTAGCTAATATGTTTGATATTGCTGATTTTTTTAAAAGTTACCAGTTGTTTAAACCTTGGAAGGTTGGTAGGCTTGGAACTGAGAGAATATTTTTTATCTCTGACCACCTTATTGGGTTGTAAAAACCTTTTCCTTATACAAAAGATTTCAAATATTGAACTGGATTTTGAGAAAAAGTACAATAGTTGCACATATTAAGAAAAATGAACCTAGAACTAGCATAAATAAGAATTGTACTCAAAGTGCCGCATCACTCCCATTCTTTCTGTCTGTAAGTTTTTCACTTCTTCTCTTAATCAGATCCTAAGGTGAAATTTATGTCCAAGATTTTCTGGAAGAGATGCAATGATTATTGTCTGGGTGTCAAGAGTACAAATTAAAAGAGTCCTGATTCTTTAAAGTCCATAATATGCAGATGCTCTCACTATATAAATGGAACTCAATGTGTTTTCAGCAACTTTAAAAATCCTTCTAATTAATGTAGGAGCTTATTTTGTCACATGAAAAAACTATAATTAGAACTGCATTTCCCCTGGAATCCTTCTGCTGAAACTATGACATTTGCCATTCCTGCTTCTGAAATTGTAGTGTTTACCTCTATCTCCTCTGAGCCTGCAGTTGTAACACTTTTTTGTTTTCTGGTTTCCATTCATGTAACTTCTCCAGCTTTCTTTTACCCCAAATTCTATGTCTAAGAGCACTATCTTCAACTACTATTACCACAACAACATGTTGCACCCAAGCTGTTGCTGTGCCACGAGAGTCAACACAATTTTACCACTAAATAAATCTTCCCTTGCCCCCCCTCAGGATTTCCACTGGAAAATTATCCTCTACGTGACAGGGGTTTTTTGCCTTCTCGCATTCACATGCCTGCCGCAGTTCGAAGGGGGGAGGGGAGAAGGCCACAGCACTGCACAAAAGGGTCCGAGAGTTGAGGTTGTGATGCAATGCCAAGTTTAATGGAGGTGAACAAGGGTTTTATAAACTCTGGCGTGGAATGCACCAGAAAATAGGGTGGAGCATGAGACAGACAATCAGGGAAACGAATCGGGGTAGGGACACAGGCGAAGGGGGAGGAACGTGGGAGGAACAGGGGAAGGAAAGGGAATGGTAACTGTCTCCTCTCGCAGCTTCTTCAGCCTATCAGAGAGGGAAGCAGGGAAGCAGACATGCGTGGGCATGCCCGGGAAATACAAATCCCAGGGAAACATACAATATATGTATTTATAAACACATGCAAAGTCCGCAGAACAAAGTCCTTTCAGTCGTTGTATGTCTTTTTCCATTCCTGAAACCGTTCCCATTCTGATCCTTGTCCTCCACACATGCCCATTTTCTTCTACCCAATTCCCCAGACTTTTCCTGTCCTTTTTCTTTTCAAAGGTTTTTGAATGTTTTTGTCAGTTTTCTTACGCTGATGCTGTCAGTATTTCCTGTTATGTATGGTAGTGAATTGCATTATTTGAGATACAGCTTCTCAGTACTGCATCAAATTTGAACTACTGCAAATAATTTTTGACCACTGAAATTTTGTCCATTTTATTTATTTATTTATAGTAAATTTTGGACAAAAATCAAGAGTTGTTAATAATGCACAGACATGCATTTTATAGCACAATATGGCCTTGATATGACTGGGGATTTTACCATT
Organism: Chiroxiphia lanceolata; assembly: GCF_009829145.1. Classification (NCBI taxonomy): domain Eukaryota; kingdom Metazoa; phylum Chordata; class Aves; order Passeriformes; family Pipridae; genus Chiroxiphia; species Chiroxiphia lanceolata. Next base: position 65,019,401 of record NC_045637.1, on the reverse strand, counting down.
GTTATTGATAATAATAGTAAATGATAGTACTTTCATCAACACCTGCAGGAAATTGAAGTACATTGACTGGATTCAACTTCATTATTTTAGTCTACTTTTGTCTCATATCATCTAATAACTCATTCATTTAAGAGTGGAGTTCTATTCTGCCAGCATCAGTGGGAGAGTACTCACATCTCTGATGAGTCACACTTCTGGTTCCATAGAGCAAATAAATTGACAGAAAGAGACTTGTAGTACATGTTTCTTTCTGTTTTGTTTTACTTCTCTTTGTTGCATGGAGTTGAAGTGCAAAATCAATGTAATTGTAACTATATTTTGACTAAGGGACTGTATTTTTCTAATAGGAATAGTCACACTGCTCTGTTGAACATGTCAGCACAGGCTAAAAACGATAGATTTCTTGTTAACTACTTCAAATGCAGGAGATACGTCCTGATGGGACTCTCCGCTCAAAGAGAATCTATGTGCAGTAGGACTCCTTAGAAGACAAATACCTGAATTTTGAAGTTCAGAAGGGAAAAGAAAATAAGGCAGAGAACATAGTTGAACCATCACTTTAATCTACATAGATGCTATATATTTCTGTTATCTGTGTTCCCAATATATTTAGTCAATTATTAATAGCATGAGTTTCACGTGACTTACCGATTCATATTCTGAACAATTAAAAAAATAGCTAAATAAAATAGATGGTGCTTTGACTGTAGACTGCTGAAAGGATGGAATCTAGGTAGAAGGTTAAGGTTAGAAACAAACAAAATAGTAAGTCTTCACTGTTCAAGTACCACACAATATGTATACATTGTGCTAGAAGGAAAAAAATTAGAAAAGAATGCAGACGATTGAGATTCAAGTATAGTTAATGAATATTAGACCAGAGGACACCATCAGAGCCCTAACACTTGCTGTCATCACACTTGGTACAGAAAGTACCAGAACACAACAAACGCAATACTCCACTATAGTCTTTCAGAAAACCTTCAAATTAACAGTTTTGCTTTTCGGGTAAGAAACACTTACATTTGAAATGTTCAGCTGCATTAATTTATATTGCAGAAAAATGATTTGGCTGTGTACTTTTTCTGCTACTAGAGGTTGTTTATCAAAACCTCAAAAAAAATTCATATTGACTCAAATTCAAATGAAATTGAAAATAATAGAAACATTCTTTCCAGTAGAAAAACATTAAGAAAATGACATAGACCTGAAAACTCTGTGACACGAAAATGCCTTGTAGAGGATTCATCTATATGAAGCTACAATAAGCTTTCATTACCTTTGTCATACCATTTCACAAAGCCTTAACAATGGTACCTATAAGGGTCTTGTAAGTTAATTTTGAATGAATCTTGGATGTACAGTAACAAAACAAAAATAACACAGCACCAAAATAGATGAAAATCTGTGCAACTTAAGGGAACTAGGTGGTTTCTATAACATGGTCTCAAAGGATGACTACAGAATTTCTTCCTTTGTCCTTTTTAATTCTTCCTGTGATGCCAGTAATTTATAAAAGGCATACAGAAATTTGGAGCCCTTTGATATATTGTTGGTTAACTTTTAAAAATTATTATCATAAGGCTTGCATGAATTCTAAGTATTAAAGCTAATATTACTTAAGTTAGCTTTGATATTTTCCTATATTAACCTTTGTTAATAAATTGTTCTCTACAGTAGTGGCTGTGAACAGTTAAATGACTGAAATTGATAAGTCTTTTGAATTTACTGTCCTGTAAGGCACTAAGATTTCTTTTAATTACCCGCAAGATAGGTCCCAGATGCTTACTCTGCATTTGCTCTGCATGCAGATCTGGTGTTGACATCATTGGGATTCCAGACAGAGCAGGAGTGCAGAGGAGATCCTCACAGCAGATAAGAAAGTGCAATGCAGTCTGAGAATTTTTCTTTCAAAATGGGTAGTCTATTTCCAGGGGAAAACAACATCCGTCATTGATTGAGAGAGAGAATGTAAGGGGAGAGAAGAAATTATGCTTTCTTCTTTTTTAATTTTCTTATTCATTTAGTCAAAATAATGAGTTAATGCCACCTGGGTTTTGATTTGAGATTGCGTTGCGTGCATGTCTGCTTGAACAGTCTTTTTCCAGTACTTACAGTTCCTGGCAGAGGTTGATTGCTGTAACACACACCTTTTTAGCTGCCGATCTGAGGCTGCCAGGTATTGGTGCTGCATGTTAGCTAAATATGTAGAGTTAACTTTGACACTAAAGAAATGCTTATATCCCATCCTATGCAGCAAGTATTAACTAAGGACTTAGGAGCTGTGGAATCTTATGGAAATTTTAGGCTTTGACACAAATAATTTTTTCATGTCCCATAAAATATTCTAGTGAATAATCGTCTTTGAAGAAAACTCACTGAATTGTAATCAAAATAATTTGCATCAGACACCTGAGATTTAATAGTCGAGCTTATCTAGTTTAAGAACAAAAATGAGCTGCGTAGCTAATATAAACCCAGTTTTTAAATTAAATATCCAAATAAACTACCTCAGAGTTGTCAGATATCTAATAAATTATCAGAATATTTTTGAGGAATAAATCTGTAATTCAAATGATTCAATAACTGAAGAATAATGTGTTCTGTTTGCAGATAATTTGTGAATCAAAAAAAGAAATCAAATAAATAAAATATTATTTTTACATTACCTGCTCAGATTTATTAAGCATTTATTATAATATGAATTAAAGATTGAATTGGGTTTCTTGAACTGTCTTAGGAAGGTTGTCTTCATTATGACATATTACTAAATGGTAGGCTTGGTATCTTTAAATTATTCTGTAAATATAAGTCCGTAAAAGATATTAGTCATATTTTAAAACTATATATAGGTATTTGTCAAGGAAGCATGCAATAAAACAGAAAAAGTAAAACGCTTGTAATTGGCAGAATGTTAGTGAATTAATGCTTTTTATGAAATAGGATGTAACATTTGTATTAAGGTTTTAAGTAGATAGTACTAATTTGAAATGTCTTTTATTCCACCAGGTTTCTGAAATTCTCATTGAAAACTGAGTTGAGATTCTGTAATAACTCTTCTTCTACTACAATTTCCATAGACATCCAAAAATGCAACACTAACTTAATGGGCTAGAAAAAATATACAAATACTATACCGAATACATTATTTTGCAGTAATTTTCCCCATCAGTATTTTTTCCCCAGGTTTACATCTTCATGAATATCGATTTGTAAAATCAGATTCAAATTTCCTGCACAGAATCTTAAAGAAGAAATAATCAGTTCAAGTTAATTTTTTTCAGAGCAACCAATCTCTTCAAATCCAGATTTATGTTAACATATACTTAGACAAGTCCTGTTAAAAGATTTGTGAGCTGAGATAACTGTCTTGATTTCATGTTGATGAATTTCCTTTATGTACTGATTTTTTAATTGTCCGAGATTTTGTATGTTCCTATGATTGTACTTTATATCTTATACACGCTAATGTCTTATAATGTTTCTTTTCTTGTTGTAACCCATCTCAGCAGACAGTCTTAGCATTCACTTGTTTGTATTCAACTGCTCCATTTAGTCCTCTCTAGTTCATGAGCTGATCCAGAAATCCTGGAAGAAGCACTCAATTTTACAAGCTGCACTTTATATTCTTTCAAAAAGAAGTGTTTCTTCTCAATGTCCTCTTACAATGCTTGTGAGAGTCCAACTGTTATAAAAGTCAGTAAATATGTGGCATTTGGTTTACATGGAACAAATTGTAAAATCACATTTAGGAGCTAAGATGCAGTATATCCTAGCTAGTAACTTACAGTGAGCTTGACCAGTACATCGAGCAAATTGTTACAAGTATTGCTACATCTCTAGTAAGAATGAAAATACATTATTACAATTTTATAGGAGATTTAGGAGACTAGAAGGCCCTTTTAAGGAAAAAAATTATCTGGAGAAGGAATGCAAACATCCACATTAAAAAATCCTGAGGCAGAATTATGTATTGGCATTTCTTAACAGTAACATGTTGCTGCTTTAAGACTCATTAGAACAAAATCTTCTTGATGTTAAATTTTTCTTACAGAAGTGCCAGAAGTACTTTATTCTTAGACACCCCATGACTATTTAATCACAATTTCTATGAGAAAAGACTATTGTATATCATGATTCTAGCAATTAGGAAGTTTAAATGTATCGTTATATTAAACAGATGCTTTGCACACTTTCCAACCTGTAGTCATCTTGAGAGAAATGTCATAATTAATTGCTCTGTTGACTGTTTTGAGAGGGAAAAAAGGAGAATCTGAGTGTTGATGAAACTGTAAATAGTCAAACTTTTCTCAGGAAGAAGAGACAACTAAGGCATTTCTTGTGTAAACTGCTAAATATATCTCAAAAGGCTAGTCTAACGAAGTCCTTGATAGATAACATCTTGACAAAATGATAAATAGTCCCTTTATCAAGGGGAAAATGTTGTAAATAAGTTTTCTAATGCTTTTATTTTATGAGATTAGATTAATTTTTCATTGCTTTATTTTACCACATTACCTTTAACTAGGACACTGAGTATTCCTTGTAGTTTATATAGTGTGCATTTTTTTGGAAACAATTGCCTTTCCATAGTAAATGTGATCCCTTTTTTCATTTCTCTCCTATCTTATACCATTGATACCCAGAGTAATTCAGCTAAAACCAACAGACTTGCTCAAGATTTGCACTAGTATAAATAGGAATGGATTTGAGTTCTTGGTGCTCTCAGTCAGCTCCTTCCTCTGAAATACCAGCCATGCAACTGTCAAAACAGTTATTAGTTCACTAGTGTTCCGGGGGGTGGGGGCGGGGTGGAGAAGAGAAGTAAAGAATATCCTTCTAATTTACTACTTTCACATGATACATTTGCCACTGCAGGCCACCAAGAAAGTGAGCTGAAGAATTTCACTGTGCCTGTGTGAACTAAGTAATTATTATCTTCAGGCTTGACTTGCTGTCTCATAATTTTGGTTGTGCCTGGTGTCATTTTCCTCATAAGACTATCTACATATAAACAGAGGGATGTGTGATGGAGGACCATGAGATTTGAATATGAATTATCTCTTTGTTGTGTATTGTATCTTATGCATAAATTCATGGCTTTACCGTTCGCAAGTTATCAGAAGATAAAAACATTTCATGGTTGAAAATTGTTCTCGTTATTTCATTTCTTAAATATTTTCCTCCATTGTGGCTTTTAATTCACTATGTTTTGTTGTTAATTTATTTCTAAATAGGCTTTTTATTGAATACACTCTGTCAGGATTAAATAAAGGATGCCCCTTGCCTGGTACTAAGTTCCTGTGTATGTGGGTAATGATGTCTGACCTACTCTAAGCTGCTTTTTCCAATGCACACATGACATTTTAACTCTGGGACTCTATTGATGCTTTGGGGAGCATTTTGAAACCATACCTCTGTGTGACTCCTTGTTTGAATTCCCTGGATCCTGAATTACCTGAAAATCAAAGCTGCTACAACTGGAGTCAGTTTGCAGGATCGTTTCCCCAAATAAGACAAGGAGTGTGCTCACTGCACAGGTTTTGTCTATTAACTGCAATGTGGCTAAGTAGACAAACTCATAGAACTGCTGTGTACAATAAACATTAGGTCTGACCTCTTAGCTAAGATCAAGTGTGAAATCACTTTATTATCTGATACATTATCTCTCATGGGAGTCTGTCCTATCCTTGCAAGGAACAGGTTTCCAAGAGCCACACTCGGCCTGGCCTTGAACATTTCAGGCATGGGGCATTCTCAGCTTCTCTGGGCAACCTGTTCCAGTGCCTCATCACCCTTGTAGTAAAGAATTTCTTCCTAATATCTAATCTAATCCTATTCTCAGTTTAAGCCATTCCCACTTGTCCTATCACTATCATTATCAGAGCGTGTCTCATTGATTGATTCTGTGATTCTGAGATAAGCAAATACTCCCTCACAAAATTGCTCTGAGCCCACAACATACGTCTTCCACATTCATTCTATAACACCACCATTTTACCAGAGGAAACACAGGCCTCATGATAGCTGAAGAATTTTGATGCAAAAAGAATGCACACTAGTGAAATAATCACGTCTTAAGAATTCCTCATGTCAGAGGAATGCCACAGGAGACAAAGCACTGTGCAGTGTCAATGTAGCTGGCTATAAGCATTGCAAATAAAAGCTGCTCTAGGTTACTCGGCAGTCCCTGGAACAAATACTTGTAGCAGTGCAGGTGAGACTGGATTTTTTTTCCCCTAAGAATAAGGGCTAACTTGACTCTTTTAAGGAGGTCTTCTACGGGAAGAAAATAAGGTTCTTCCCACTAAGTGCTGTTAGCTGTAGGATTATTGTGTTACAGGGAGTACCTCCATATCAATCATTTTATAGGCTGGTAGTAAGGGCATCGTGTGGGAAATGAGAGGTAGATAAAGTCTTTACTATAAGATTCCTACTTTCTCAATGAATGGTCTTTCATGTAGCAGCTTATACAGTACCCACATACTCAAATGAATGGAGGGTTTGTGCTGCTGTCTCTGTAACACTCTAAAATACACCTAAAGTTTAGGCCTTTTGTTCATGGTGGAGTTTACATAGGTGTTTGACAGGTCTGTGGAAGTTCTTTTGCCCATACCTGGGAACACAAGTTCAGCTCTTTCATAGTACCAGTGACTTTAGGATGAAGTGTAAGTGGTTAATGGACTTAAGACATTTATTTCCACAGCAAGAGTAAGTTGTGTTTTGGCACCTGAGCAGCAACAAATCCCGTTACAAACATACCCTCTGCAGATCATCTGTTAAATCTCTTCACATCTTAGGAACCAACAGGCGGGGACCTATGAATACAGCCATGTAGTTTTCTCATTTCTTTTGGAACTTAGACCCAAGGAAATAAGAGTAGATTTAATTTTTTTTCTTTTTTAAGAAGAATCTGCAGGAAATAGGGATATCAGGAGAATGAAGAAAAGGTCTTTTCTATCTCTTTCTAGTCCCTAGCTTTAAGTAGAAGTCTTTTGGGAGCAATGGGAACTTCTTCGCCATTGCAATTCCTGCTTCCTGTCATGCCAGAGACTGTAAGCAGTCCTAGTGTGGTGGGTTGACTATGACTGGAGGCCAAATCCCCACCAAAGCGACTCTATCATTCCCCTCCTCAGCTGGACAAGGCGCAGAAAATACAATGAAAGGCTTGTGGGTTGAGATAAGGAAAGGGAGAGATCACTCATCAGTTACCATCATGGGCAAAACAGACCTAACTAGAGGAAATAATTTTAATTTATTACCAATTAAATCAGAGTATGGTAATGAGCAGACCTTAAAGCATCTTCTCCCCCACCCTCCCTTCCTCCTGGACTTAATTTCACCCCTAGTTTTCTCTACCTCCTCCCGTCCCAGCAACACAGGTGGATGGGAAATGGTGGTTACAGTCAACTCATCATGCTTATTCATCCTCAGAGGGACAACTCCTCACACTCTTTCCTTGTTACAGTGTGGCATCCTTCCCATGGAAGGACCAGTTCTCCCCAAATTTCTCCAACATGAGTCCTTTGGGATGCAGCTCTTAATGAACTGCTCCAATGTGGGTCCCTTCTATGGGGTGCAGTCCTTCAGGAAGAGGTTGCTCCAGTGTGGGTCCCCTGTGGGGTCATATGTCCTGCCAGAAAACTTCCTCCAGTGTGGGATCCCCTCTCCGTCTTGCCACAGGTCCTGCCAGGAGCCTGCTCCAGTGTGGGCCTCCCACAGAGTCACAGCTTCCTTTGGGCATCCATAGATTACATTGTATGGGCCTGCGGGTGGATATCTGCTCCATGGGCTGCAGGGGGATGGTCTGCCTCACTGTGGTCTTCACTATGCACAGGGAAATCTCTGCTCTGGTACCTTGAGCACTTCATACGCCTCCTTCTTCACTGACTTTGGTGTCTTCAGGGTTGTTTCTGTCACATATTGTGACTCCTCTCTCTGGCTGAAGTTCACAGTAGTCTCTTTGCCCTGCCCCCTTCTTAACTATGTGTTATGGTGACAAACCAGGGGATGGAGCTACAGTGATGAACATTCACACCATCACATTATCACAAGGGGCCACTCTTCCACCTGGTGTGGGGAGGGTTTTGCTGTGGGTCAGAGCTGCACCAGGAGTTCCAGGCAACACTAGTTAACCATTTCTTTGCCCCTGAAGCTGCAGCAAAGCCGGGAGCACCGCTTCACCGCTGCCTCTTGCTGGTGGTACCACAGAGAGCTGCAGGGACTGTGGCTGTTGCTGCCACCTCCAGTCAGAGTTTTTCCGGCAGCATAACTCATCTCAGATGAAATAGTTTTCCAGGTTTTGCTTTGCCACATTTTTCTGTTGTGTTCTGGCTGGGCAGAGGGTGTAGGACTGTGGAAACTAGTTTGCCATAGTTTCCTTTGTTCTCCTGGGCCGCATGGTCCAGTGCTGGGTCCACGTTATTTAGTCTCTTGTTTTTGCTCGGGGGGTTGGGGGGGGAGGAATCTAGAAAATTATTCCTATCTTGAAAGCTATTTCCTTTGTATCTTTGTGGTTGCTGATATTTTTTCCCCCCTTGTCAGTAAATGGTTATTTTCCATTTATATTTCCTTATATTTTGCCTCTCTATATTCACTGGTGGGGAATAAAAAGGAAGGTGGTTCATTTTATTGGATTTCCCACCCCCAAATTCGTCTTTAACTGAGACACCACATTATCCTAGAGGTGCTACCGCAATCACTGATGGGTTTGGTCATGGCTAGTGGCAGGTCTGTCTTGAAGCTGGCTGGCATTATCTCTGTTGAAGATGGGGGAAGCTTCTGGCAGCTCCTCACAGAAGCCACATCTTTAAATCTCCTGCTATCAAAACCTTGCCATGCAAACCCAATATACCTGGTAACCAGATGCCTTTACCCAGTCCCCAAGAAGGTCCATTGTGATACCCCTCAGCAATGTGCCTGAGGTGGTGTCCCAGCTACCTGTTGGAGCTGGATTGCTCTTCTTCAGGACTTGTTACTGAAGGCTCCCCCTGGGGTGACATGAACCTGCAGAGCCTGGGGTAGGTAAGTGACTATCAGGCCCAGTCCAGTGCTCAGCAATTAACATCTTTAACCTGGTGCCAAATGAGTGAAAGATGGACGATGTCTGCCCAAATAGTATTTGGTTTAAATAGGGCTGTAATGGGAAATTGTACTGATGGAAGGCCAATCATTGCATAATAACTTATGTTGTGGGTTTATAAATTATTCCAAATGAAACCTCCAGCAGCCAATTAGCTAGCTGGATGTCTGCATGTTATTTACTCTTAAAACAACAGCAATATAAGTTAATGCAGTCAGAAACCTCTTTATTCCAAAAAGCACAGTGTACTTTTTATAAACTTCGGCCCTTGTTGATACGCTTTCCCTTGGCATCTGTGTAGTAGCTGGTGAGCACGACCTTGTGACTTTTTCCACTGGCACGCTTTCATAAGCAAGACTTATACCAGCTAATGTTTTTCTTTAATAATTTGTGGTCAGGCACAGTGCCTGTCACATCTGTGATGTAAGTACGCATGGAAGCAATTAAGTGTGATTGTCTCCATTTTCAGAACAAATGTGTGGCTATACCTGGGCATCCAACAGTTACAGCACTGGGTTCAGGATTGTTTTGTTTTTAATCACTGCATGAACAGTCTGATATGTATTTCGTTCTTGAGCAGAAAGAAGCTCAGACCAGGAAGTATTGACAGTGGTGTGTGCATTAGGAATGGAGAATGATGACTCCCTGATTATCTTTTTATATTCCCCTTTCAGACTTCTCAAATTTCCACCTTCCAAGCAAAAAAGCCACCTTCCAAGTAAAGCTAAGTTCCATTTCCCGGACAAAGCCTATTTACTACACAGCTGACACTTTGCTTTTCTGTCCTTCTAGCTAGTATAAAGAAGATGTTTGCACACAGCTGTAGCGTAATAGATGCAGAGAGATCTACCACATTACAAGAAGTCCCTCAGCTCAAAGAGGCTGGACTTCTTCCATAAGTTTTCCCAGGTAGTAGAAGTTCTCTATCAAGTTCAAATGAAACAAACCTCACAAATTAGTGAGTACTCTAGCAGCTTTTTTATAGAGTCTAACAGATGGGAAAACTTGCATATAATTTCATAGAATAATAGAATGTTTTGGATTGGAAGGTACCATAAAAATTATCTGATTCCAACCCCTCTTGCACCATGGGCAGAGATTCCACCCACTAGACCATGTTGTTCAGAGCTCCATCCAACCTGGCTGTTTCTTTTTAAATTGTTGGCTGAAACTAGTTTCACATTTAGAAGACATTGACATTTTCTTAGCAGAAAACACAGGGTGCTTTTTTTTCCATAAAACCAAAATAAGAAAGAAAAATATCAGTACTCCTCTAAACTGATGTTGGAAAAAAAGACACAAGTAAAAAATGTATTCCATGACATGCCAATTTCCATATCATATTCGGTCCTTGAAAAGGTACTCTCATTTTCTAATATACTTTGTGAAAACTTTCCTGGCAAAATAAGGTCAATTAGATCACAAATAACAGAGGTACTTGAAGATTAAAAACTAGTCGTGAAATTTTCAAATCCCTGAAGGCCCACAGAGCTTACTATCAATTTAAATATAATTTCTTCACCCAAAATAAGGGCTTTTTTCCTTTCAAAACTGTTATTGACTTCTGAAATTAACTGGAAACAGCAATAGCATTGCTGAAAAGTTATTTTCTTTCTCATTATATGGGTACTGTTTCTGTAACAATTTCTCTTTGGAAGAAGGAATATTTTATGGAGTTCTGTGTATTCAAAGGCATGCACACTCATGGCAGATGCTGATTTGACCACTTGAGTCAAACAAAGTTTCTGTCAAATTAATATTTTACTTTTTTCTTGCAATCTTATTATATATATGACTCTTTATGGCAGAAGTCAGAAAAGTGGTAGCATTTAATCAAATAGGAAAATGACAACACTGTAGTGTTTTATACAGGGGAGGTAACCCAGGAAAATGTATGTGTTTCGTTCAAAATCTGTGTTCTGTATTTTGTTTTCTATGTTTACATCAAAATCAAATAAAAAATATTCACAAAAATACATTGATGCTGCATAGTCATTTTGCACTCACTAAGAATCCTTTTATTGGCCAAACTCCAACTGCTAGACAAGTTTATTGTCTCTAAAAAGGTTTTGTTCAGTTTAATCCATACTGTATGTCCTGGATGAGCCTGTTTTTTACTAGCTGTAAAAATAAACAGAGAATACAAGGAAATAATAATAATTACAAAAATCCTATAGGCTGGAACCAGTAATAATACTACAGCATGTAGTAATAATAATGCAGCATGTGAACCAAGGAATCTTACATTAGAGCTCACACTGTGGTCTTTTATTTTATTAAACGCAATTTAAAGAGAGAATAACTTATCAGTAGCATAATATTTTCTGTTTACATTTTCCAGTATTAGGAAAAGTGCAAGACTCAGGTTTGTCCCATTTGTCTCCAATAGCAGCAATTGCACATAATGCAAAGATCAGGTTTCGGAAGATAGTGGCCTTAGCTGGTATTATTGCTTGCAATCATGTTACAACAAACTAACAAAAAGTCACAAAATTGGGAAAGACTTGTATTGATTTTTTTTTTTTTAGAGCCATTTTTTCCAGAGAAATCTGGATCAGGCCTTAGGTAAAAGATGTCATGAAGGGTTACTGTTTTGACAGATCAGTATTCATAACCCACAAATTTGCTGCCAAAAAAATGACCAAGCAATAAAATGCAGATGCTTTGGTTATGACCAGAAATTCTTGGAAAATTTATAAAAATACAGAAAGTCAGAATGCACAATTATGTTATTAAGTAATTTTTATGTTTCTTCTGAAGTTTTAACCAGGATACAGGCTATGTCAGGATGTGGCTCCTATTCACAGCACCCACTGTCTGATAACATCACAACTATTTTCAGCTCTCTGAGCTAATTGGAAACATCATATCTGCTTTACTAGAATTTAGTCATGCTTCATTTGAAAGTTAAAAGCAGCTCCTGGGAGGAGGGACGTTTATTCAAAACCCCTTTTATAAGTAGTGTGGTTAGAGCTGGAATATTTAAATACTTGTTTCTAAGCCTTGATTTAGGCCTCACCATCTTTTTATTTTAAGGGGGAGAAATGCAGCACTTTATTAAGAATTAGACTTTTTTGTTATTCAAACAGTGTGTTGAAATTGGGCAACATCAAAAAAATACATAATCATTATATGAAATGTTTTCATCCTGGGAATATATGGAGACAAGATTAGTGTCTTCTTGTTTCTTTCCAGAAATAGGATCCTTTGGCATGATTGAGGATTTTACTAGTAGCTTGCCAAGAAAACCCATATTCAACTCAGTAAACCTGCATATTCATGGAATATACACATGCTTTTTTGAAGGCTATTCTGGTCGCAATAAGTATATGTTACCACAGAACACTAGGTTTGGATTCTACAGGGTTGGTAGTGAGTCAGTGCTTACAAATTCTTTACCAGTGTGAGCTGAGAGTTTCAGCCATGGTGGGACATAGATATCTAGTGACCTGGGCACATCTATATTGTGCCATTCTAGCTGGTAAAAAGATGTTTTATTTCCCCTAAAAATCTGCAAACATCTATTTCTCTTCAAATAGAATTTTGATTTTCTGATTCCTTAAGCTACTCTTTACAGAAGCTCCTGTACAAATAATCTGCAGCAATGGCACTGGGAAGAAGGAAAGAAAACAGCAAAAGGTGGGTAATATTATCATGAATAAATACACAAATTTTACGCTCCTTTCCTTTTTTTATTATATTTTTTTCATTAAGAGTAAGACAGTAGTTTTTAATTCCCTTTTCAACACTGGTCTTTTGACAAAGGACTGAAAATTCCTGACACATTCCAGGTGTAATTAATACTGTACTTATCTACCTTCTTTCAGCATGCTGTGAAGCACTGGCATGGCTGATAATCTGCAGCCAGTAGCAAAGCAAATCAGTGTATTTGATTCTGTCTCCTGGTTAGATACCTGTGGGTGTCAGTAATCTCAGCAGGTTTAGGTATCAATTTCTTTTCCTGGTGCACTGGAACATCAAGAGGTACAGACACCAGAACAAAAATACAAGGCAAAGGCATCTCTGTCCTAGGATGTAACCAAACCTGTGATCCATAAGGGCTCTAGGAGAAGAATTTTCCAGTGGTCAGGTTAGTTTTTAATTCTGCAATAAAACTGACGCACACATGGAGCCTTTTGTGATGACATGTCAGAGACAGGCACAAGAGTAGTAATGTCCACTATTCATATAAAAGGATTCTTACCTTCTGCTATGTGAAATACTGATTGTTTTCCACATGAGAAGGAGGAGCTGGAAAAACACACTCACCCCCAACAGAAACTGCTGAAGATATAATCTCAACTAATCTTATCAAAGCTACATATCTAATAGCTCATAGGATACTTGGCCACAAACCGGTAAAAATAACAAAAGAAAAAAGCATCCTAGACATTCCACTGTAATTATGCAAGAATTTTATGTCATTAAAAGAGACTGTATTTGAAGGAAATGTATGTGAAGTTGTAGTAAATGAAATTCATAAAATGTCTTAAAGTGTCCAGGGCCAGTGTATGAGGAAAGCCTTTTTAAAATGTCACAGTGAGTAAAAAATGTGAATTTTATTTCCCAAAATGCTCTTTGAAAAGTCTTCAGCACTGACTAAAAACCACATTGTTACTACAACAGTGTTGCAGTCAATGCACCTGTGAACTTTATTTTCCTCAGGCTTTTATGCCATGTATTTTCTAACAAGTATTGATAGCTTTCTTCCACCACTTTTGACAATGACACCGTAAAGTGCACGGAGTATAAACATTTCTAAAGGAGTGATGCAATTGTTCGAGGCAATAATATACTGTACAGCTGTTGTTTAACCTTGTAAAACTCTTTAAAGAGTCACAAATTATTCGATAAATCCTGAAAAGTATGATGTATGTTCACCTTAATCCTTTAAACATCAAACCCTAGTCTTGTACTTCAGCACCACACATATTACATCATGCATCTGGGTAGATAATGCCTCACTCAAGTAGTTTCAGCAAGAAACACACTTTTGTGGATCTCATTAAGGCATTCTTAGTTTCTTCCACAAGATTTTCACCTCCTGCTGCAAAAAGGACTAAAAATCACTGGCTTCCAACCTGTGCTTGCACAAATAATTGAAACAACCAGAGAGTTCCAGCCTAAAATTCTGCAGTACAATCTGCCAGATATTATTTGGATTCTCAGGCATCTCCAGGAGAATTAGCTTTTAAATTCCTGAGTATTGCCATTGAAGAAGTTATTTTTCCCCATATTAGAAATTGCATAGCTAAAAGTAAAAGATTATTTAAAAATCTGTATTTTAAATGCTTACCTTCCTTTTTTTCTTTTATTTACATACTTTTAATGAAAATCTAAAATTCTACCTGCTGTTTTGTATTTCCAGACTGAGGACCTGAGGCTTGTAAAAACCTCCCCCTTTTCCAAATCTTGTTTCAGAGAGAGTTTTAGAGTCACAGCAAAATCTTCTACATTTTCTTGCACAAAGATATTAAAATAATGTCACTGCACAGACAAGAATCCAACATCCATTTACAGCAGAGGGAAAAAGGGAGCATGGCTCTGCTGCCTCACGATGAAGGCTGTCATGTGGGAGGTCTGAGGTCTGGATACTTCTCTCTTTGCAGGGAACCTTTCTGTGGTTCAGAAACTGTCTAGGAAAATGTAACATACCACTAAATTTTTATAACTTACTTTTAATTCATGATCTTATCGGTAATAGTGAAATTTTTAATCCAGATGTGGAGATTATTTTTGCAAAGCAAAAATAAAAAACCCTCTCTGATTGTCTTGGCTGCAATTATATCCTTAATATGTTTAAAGCCCCTGGTGGGGAACTGACCTTCTCTTACACATGCAAGTGTGTAAGGCCTACTCAATAGTACAGATACATGGAGCTACTAATATTTCTGGTGTTATGGGAATTTGGTAGCTAGCTCCCAGCAGGGAGAAACATCCAGCACATTGTACAACTAAAGCCATTCTTGTTCCTCCTGAGAAGGCAACTGATCAGATTCTCTATTCTCAAGGAAATGTAATGTTTTCCCTCTTGTCAGGCTGTGCAGTGGACATCTCAGTATTTTATATCTTTTTGTCCAAATTGGTTTGGCAAAAATGTTTTCTTCCTGCTGAGCTACGGAGAGAACTTGTCTAACCTATCACTCTACAAGAGTTACAGTGAAGCAGCTATGGGATTATAATTCTGAGGGGCAAGGATTTGGATCTGAATGTGATATGAAGAGGAATTGCAAGCATCCTGACAAAGAGTGAGGTCTTGTAGAGATACCATTTTGTCCTTCCTGACTCTTACAGTCTCTACACATCTGAAATGGAATAACATGTTCACAACGTGAATACAGCAAGCATTAGCGATCCACTTATAAGGCTTCTCTGAATATATCAGAGCATGACATTGTATTAAAAGTTCTGAATATGCTGAAAAGAGAATGGCAAATAGGTATTCTAATGTTCCTCTCTTTCAACCCAAGGGTTCATGTTTTGAAATCTTTATGCAAATCCTCTATGTTTCCAAAAATCAATTTGGTTGCTACTTTTTCTGTGGAAGTACTCTGAGAAGATCTAGAATGAACCATGAGAGTCTTCTTTTTTATGTTATAATCACCATCTGCAGAGGAGTCACACTCTTTCAATATCCCCTTGCTCAAAATTTATTAATAGAAGTAAGGAGAATTCAAGCTGAGATAGTATGTCAACAGAGAGATTATGTAAGCAAAGTTATATCATTTTACCCAACATTAGTAGAATGCCGATGCCTGAAAATCTATCTAATGCAGTTTTACACTTTTTTGGATTTGGTTCCCTACAGTAGGACTACCATCTTTTAAAGAATGTGTATTTACAAATGCCCTGCATATGGACTTTGGAGGACTACCCAGCAAAAAATAGGTGCAACTTTGGTGTGCATGTGCTAACTTAATCTCTTTGCCATGGGTAGCAATAAAAAAATATTCATGAATAGTTCATGTCAATATGAGGTCATACTGCTCAGAGACTTGGAATATCTTCTCTTACGTACTTAGAGCTTGGACTCACAGGCAATGACATCTACGACCAATCCCATTAGCTTTAACAAATAATACACCTTCATATTCTTTGTCATTCATTGGTTTTCATGTGCATGAAGAGTCCTATACCTGTGAGAATAATAAGCAGACAGTTCACTTACAAAGATCAAATACTCTGACTGGCATAGATGTGGTTTTGTGCTGTTTCATTGAAGACATTACAGCACCTCTTGGAGTGAATTAAGGTATTGGCTCTTTAAGGTAGTGTCTGCCTCTTTTTTATGGTGTAGAAATTTTCCTGGGTGAAAGAACTTGATGTTGAATAAGGCAGAGGTTTGTACAAATTTTTTTGCTCCATTTTTCATTGAATTCTCCTGTCAGCAAAGTTTTGTCAGAATTGTCTGCTACAGTTCCTTGATAATGATTCCCTAATATTTGGTACTTCTGTATTTTTTCCATTAGAGTGTGAATGAAAAATGTCATACTATTCCTGTATGCCAAGTGTCAGTCCCCTGAGCATAGCAGCCCTGTGGGCCTCCAGAGAGTGAGCTGTGCCATTTGACGTATTCATGTGTGGTGCCTGACATTCCATCGACCTGATCAGCCACTTTCAGGCATATGGAAATAACCGAGAGAAAAAAGCAACCCTATAGCTTCTTAGCCTTGCTTGGATTGACTTTCTGAATGGCTTAGTCTTAAAATCAGGTTGTTTTGTCTTTCAAGTTAGCTTCCTAGCCACTTTACTTTCCAATATCTTTATTCAGTAGCTTAGAGTTTTTCCTCATTCAGTATGTTTTTCCAGGCAGCTGCATTCATCTCATTCTTTTGTACTTGAAACCACAAAAGAATATGGACAGGAACTTGGATGTTATCGGCATTCCTGGAAAAAGATTGGGCAATTTATTTGACTATAATGTATTTGATCAGATTAATATTTTTTGTTCCTAATTTATATTTTTATTTTTAACAACTTTGTTATCTCCAATGATCCAGTGGATTCTTCATGCAATCGTTTTTCAACTTAGGGGTGGTCTGAAAACCACTGATGACAGTTAATTCATTCCTTTTATTGTGTGAATAGATGCAAAGTGTTTACAGAGGATTGTTTGAGCATTTTATGCAGAAACACCAGTTAAAATTCCTAGTTGTTCATCCTGAAGGGTGCATATGCCACCTTGAATATCACTGTTAAAAATTAAAAACCACTTCTACAAAACTCACTAAAATGTATAAAAGGAAGTAAAAGTATTTTGAAAGCAAACTTGCAGGTTTTTTTTCTAAAAATATTAAAAAATTGAAATCTATTATCTCAGAGACACTATTAATACAAAACTCTTCTCAATACACATACAATTCTGCAAATCAGTCCTTCCAAGTCGGAGGTCAATCAACTCAAAATAAATGTTTGTCACTGTCCAGATTCAAGACACTGTGTGTTTGCCTTTAATGACAGTATAGTAAAGAAAATGAGTCCAAGTGCTCACAGTGAAGCCCATGAATGTTCAACTAGCATTTCTGATATGAGTGAAGTTGTGCTTGTTTTACATCAGTGTAATTGAGAGCAAAATTGAGAGCAAAAATCTACCTAATGTAATTAATTGCTACTGATTTTCTTTCATTTCCTTGCAAAATACAGCAAGAGAGATAAAACTGTATATCTCCTACCTAAGACCCTTACAGAATTGAAATTCACTGATCTTGTGAATTATTTCCTTTTTTTTTTTTTTTAGCTTAAACATTCCTCTGATCATTTTGGATGATTCCTAATATTTTTAGATCTGGTTTTTGGCTATGGAAGTGCAGAAGTTCAAGAGGTCCAGGCAGTAAAATCTGCAGATGGTATTTGCATCTTCTAATTCTGGATAACCCAGAACAACACAGACAGCAGTCTGGGACCATGTCTGAATTCAGAGAGGATTTTATCTGACAAAAATGTGGAATTTTTTTTTTATTTTTGTGTCTGTATCCCTTTGTTTTTGTTTAGTTTAGTTTACAATATTTCAAAGTCTTCAACCTTTCATTTAAGTATGTTAGAATTACAGCAGCTATTGCCAGCTTAAAAATAAACCTATAGCTTTAAAATCTGAACCTCATACTATAGATATTATTACCTCACTTTCCTCTGTTGAAAGCAATTTTCTTTTCCAACTAATCTATATTACTGAATATAGTTACCAGATTACAGTTTGCAGAAACTGAAGACTTTAATATCTTGAGTTAGTAAATATATGTAGCTGATCTAGAAAGAAATTTTAGAACCATATATGAATTCAATCTTGAAAAGATTAGAATATGACTATCTCGAATCATGAATCCTGATTGTAATTTTTCAAATATCTAAGGTAATTTTCATGCAATACATGATCTAAACCTGTTTACTGTGTGTTATGTAAAGATCTATTTGAAAAAATCTTGTAGATGCTTATAGGTATTAAAAATTTGTGCATTTTCATAGCAACAGATTTAGGGGTTTACACAATCTTTAGCCATGTGATTAAACATTGTTGAGGTGAACATCAAAGTTTATGCTTAATTTGAAGCATCTTTAATTTAGTAAGATTTTTTTAATCTTTGTTAAAAACTTTCAATATAGCTTTTCTGTACTGGAGATGAAACTTTCAGTATTTGAATGTCTATAAATATATACTTAAACTTTATTCATTTTGAAGTCTTGAAAGTCACTTAAGCAGTGATACTTAATTAGGACTTACATGCATACTGCTCATACAACTAATTCCTTTTTCAATTGTATTATATTCTGAATATTTATATAGTTAGCATAAAAAACTCCCTAATTTTTCAAAGGATGGTTGTACTTACCACCAAGCACATATGATGCCATCCTATATTCAAGCACAAATGATAAAGGTTTGGATATTACTAGACTGATGGGATAGATTCCAAGTGTACAAGCCCAAAGTCTGCATAGACTCAGTTCTCAGATGAAACAATCAGAACAATCCTTAAAAAAGAAGCAATTGAACAAGCATTTGAAAAGCCATGGATAAAAGCTGGAGGAGACAAAGGAAACATGCCATCAATATGGGAACCCAAACAGTAATAGAACTATCTGAGAGGGGTGGTGGTGAGGAATTAATATCAGAATGGGAGGTATCCACTCAAAAGATCACTTATCTGAAGACTTGTAAGTGGAAAAAACCAAGAGTTTGTAAAATTGTCCAAGCTGGTATTCCAGGGCCTGGGTATACCCACCGTTGAAGAGGTATGACCAGCAACTATTGGATCACCACTACAGAGGCATACTCCACAGAAAGCTCATAAGAGAAATACAGTTGAAAGCTGATATTTACCCTACAAGAGAATTCCAGGCAGGTGTAGGCAAGAAAGGTACACCAAATCCTGCAGACATTGCCAGGCTGAGAATGAAGCATGCTCCCATATCAGCAGGAATTGTGCAATCACGCAAGATGCAAGAATTAAAAGGCACAACTACACCTGTGAAATTTTATCAAAGGAAGCTAAAAAGGAAGACTGGTTAATGTTCAAGGGACCACATATAAGAGATAACATTGAGTTATATAAACTGGACTTAGTATATGTGAAGAAAACCCAGGCGTATATGGTGGATGTCACTGTGAGATACGAGTATACTGAAGCACCTACAGAAGAGGCTGCAATGGAAAAGGTGAGGAAATACCAGCATCTTCAAAACGAAATTCAGGAACTAATGAATGTGGCAGACATTGTATTTATGTGCCTTCCCCTTGGAGCATGTGGGAAATCTTAACATAGAAATTATGAACTTTTGAGGGCCCTGGGTCTCTCCGGATTGAGGCAAGAAAAATCAGCCTGGGCTTTAGCCCCCAGGACACTCTTTACTTCTGTAGATGCTGTACATATGTTCACTGGCAGACCATGTACTGTTACATCATCTTAGTTAATCATAAAGTTTCATGGGACTAAAAACAAACACTTGAGTTTAAGGCCACTACAATCCAATTAACACCATGGGGATAGTAGGTAGACATGACAAAGGAATTGTATCATGACATTACGTACCATCAATTTGGGACAAATCCTATACTTAACCTGGAAAAGCAACATACATAAATTATATATGTTTGATAAATAGAGATGATTTTTGATTAGTTTCCTGTATTTTTGATAAATGACACATCACATCCCCCCAATTTAGAAGTGTCTTTCTTGTTTAGATGATGGACTATGAATCTGTATGTGAGTCAGAAGACAAGAGTGTCCAGTGTTCCTAGGGCTCATTCTGTCATGCAGAGGAACTAAACAGGAGTAGGTGGGGTGGCTGAGGCAATTGAAATCTGTTTATTTTCTTGCCAGTCACTGACCTCATTCAAGAGTAATGAGGAAGCTGATCACTGCCACGATCTTTTTCTCTTTGCCTGAAAAATATGTTTCTAAGTATACCTATTCTTGCATTGGCCAAATTAAGTGCAAAAAATAAAAATGGATAGAATTTTCCATTCAGATTAGATTTTTAATGTGTGAGCACATAGATAAAACAATTATCGAATATCAGAGGTTGTGATGACCAAATCCTTTGAGGGGTATGTAGTATAAAGCCCCTACTCTGGTTTTGTGCTGAACTGATTATGGTGCTTAGTTGTCCCAGGAGTTTCTTTGAATGTATATGGATTTATCCTTAGAATATTGTTGAATAAAATTTAAAAAGCTCTAGGAGCAGGATGTTAAAAGCTTAGGCCTCTTAATTTTCAGGAGAATGCCCTGACCTCTGTGGAGCTGAGTCTAGTGTCACCTTGCATCATTTCTGATGGAACTCATGTTTCTTGTATTTTCATCATTGACTTTCATGACCTTCCAGGACAAGAAATCCTTTCATGAAGAGGTGCCTTCAGTAAGAGATTTCAGCGCAGGTTCATGTCTAGATAGGACCTAAGATCTACCTGGAACTTCCTGGGTCACATTCAATAGAATAAAAATAGCTTTTGCAAAGTATCAATTGTCTGTCTATTTCTAGACTGCAAAAATGTTTTAGATAAGGGTTATAAGTTCATCTGAATGCTTCTGTACAGGCAATCCAGAAGATTTTCATCCTAAGAGAGAGCATCTCTGATGATTTCGTGATAGGGCTAGACATTCCTAAAAAGCAATAAAATAAATTTTGTCTGGAATTTTAAGGGGATTTTTGATTCCCAAGTTGTAACTTACCTGTAATGACTTGAACAGCTGTATTAGTCAGCTGTTGCTGTTATACTTTTACTGTACATAAGGAATAGTGACAGGAACATCATCCCACTCTCCTTCAGCAGTTTGCTGCCTATCAGTTTCTCTCTGAACTTTCAAGTGTTAAGCATGTTAATGATCTTATTTTTTAAAGCAGAGACACAAATTGTTGATTTGGAGCTTTTACTTACTGCAAACTACTGTCTTAATTACTTTCAGACTTAGCTCCATGTAAGTTGCTTAGCAAGCTACAACATATGTTATGCAAATAAACAGAAACTACTGTTTTCCATGTAACTTGCCTAAAACTCATTAATAAGGCAGAATTTCTCATTCCTAACCTAGTCTTACTTTAATCTTTTTCTAGAACCCATAGTAAATAACTTAATTACAACAACAGCTTACAGTACCAGCACAAATCCCATGGGTAGATAAAGGAATGACTTGTTTTCAGGGCTTTTAAATAGAAATTTTTGAGGTTTCATACAGTAGTCTCTATTCTCCTTTTCCTTGTTTTTACAGATTTTAAGATAATGTATAAAAATACTACAGAAGTGCAATACAGAAGGAAATAAGAGATTAAACTTAATTGAAAGTGCTTGTTTTAATATGGAGTATATCAACAGAGATGCCTCTTGGTGTTCCCAATGCACCAGAAGTTCACAGGAAAAAGTCTGGCTTTCTTTCTTTCTTTCTTTCTTTCTTTCTTTCTTTCTTTCTTTCTTTCTTTCTTTCTTTCTTTCTTTCTTTCTTTCTTTCTTTCTTTCTTTCTTTCTCACTCAAGGTACTGTTGCATTTCACTCAGCCCAACTTTTGTTGAAATTATATTTGTCTTAAAATCAACAAAGAGAATATACTAGCAGTCAGAATACATACATACATACATACATATATATTTGTATTTAAATATGTGTTAAAAAGTAACTATATAGATGTACTTACATTTACACATATCAAAATCCCATATCTGATTACATAATTAATACTAGAGACTGTGAAGTTGCTGAAAGAAAAAGCTTCACAAAACAGCTTATGATTGTCTGTCATAGTAATTTTCTTGAATGACCACACTGACTGTATATTAAACCTGCTGCAACTTATAGGAATGTTGAACATCTTTTTAGCATTGTCACGTTATCCTCTGCTTCCATACTTTCTTGTTCTTAATGTTCCTACCCGTCTCATTTGACAGTACATTCTAACCTCTGATGCCAGGAAGTCACTCCATTGGACAATGGACAGAACTCTGTAGAACTATGGGATTTCTCTTCATGTAAAGGGAAAAATCCAAATAAGAAAATAAAAACTCACTGGAGAAGAAGAGGATTTGCTCTAAGCAGACATAGTTCTAAAGGGGTTTGGTACTGAAACCACTGGACATTCAAATCTAGTATACAAGCAAAGGGTGAATGATTGTAATTACAATTAATTTTGGCTTTATACATATATGTTAGCACAAAACATGTCAGAGTAGTAGTAACCTTTTACGGAGCTAAAAATTCAGGTCTCTGACTTTCCATCAGAATGCAAAATCACATATGAAAAAAATGCTTTTGCCAAGCCCTGTTCCAGAGAGATGTATGGTTTTCATATGCAGAGTCAGGAGTTGGACAAAACAGGCAAAGTCTGGGACATGTCTGTTATTATGCCCCAATAGAGCAAAACATCCCTAAGAGCAGCATTTGACTTTATGCTTCTCTGTAAAGGTTTCTTGTAAGCAGAGAAATATGCTGGTAACAGAAATGATACCTTGATTACACTCCATAAAATGAACATAGTTTAAAGCTAATTAAGGAGATGTAAGTATATGTTTGCAAACAGTGTTTTCTAGAAACTATCTTGACTGACCTAATACATAATGGATAAAATGAACTAGCCCATGTCAAATGAACATTCCCCCCCCAAAGTGTTCCGCTTTTATTATGAGACAGGAAAAGGGAGATGATTCAAAGAAAGCAGAACTGATTGTCGGAGCCAGTCTGCAAAATATGTTGAACATTCAGGCTAATACTATAGAAGAACAAATGTTTTGGGGGTTTGCTATAATTGTGACTACTTTTAGAGGGAAGAATAATTTCTTTGATTCCACTAGAAAGAAACAGTATCAACACTGTCAAATAGGAAGAGAAATGCAGTCACTTCTAAAAATTTCAGATTCTAACTAATTTAAAATCCATAAGATTTTCAACTATTTCAAAGAAATTTTATTAATAATAAAGGTGAGTGAATAGTTTGTAATGAATTATTTAGTTAATGAATGCCATGTTTGGGCAAATTTCCTGAGAAAAATTTTAAATTCTCAAGCTATACATGCTGAATTAAAAAGGTCCTGTATTCAGTAAAATGTTCTTGCTCTACACACCATGCACAAGGTGGGGCTCACATTTTTGTGACTATTCTGAGATCAAGAAATAGCCCTTTGGCTTCTTCAAATGAAATGTGTGACTAATGAACAAAGAATGGGCTTCATATTGTGAAATCTTAAATTAAAAAGACACCAAAAATGGACTAAGTTCTCACTGAATGTGTTTAAATACTGAAGCCATGAACATACTATTTTTTTTCCACCATTAGGTTAATTTTATATGTATATATATATATATAAATTTGGGAAATCAAATAAAATATCCGAGTATTGGAAGCATATCACCTGCACTATCACAATTTCATTTAGAGGCAGAGAAATTGCAAAAAGGAGCCTTTCTTTTTCTTCTTTGGCAGGTAATGAAGAGACTATTTGCATTTTCTTGTTTCTGTGCAAAATATCTGACCTAAAATTCTCAACTTGGCTACCACTCCCTTTCACAGCATATACATATAGTGTCACTTTTCAAAGGAGTTCAGAAGTCCTCAAAAGCTTCAAAACCACAATAACACACAAACGGAAACCACCCTTCTAGTCATTTTCTGTATAATTCTTTGACACAACATGCCTAAAGTGATATATCCAACTGTTTGAATGAGGATATTGTAGCATAAAGCCAGCATTGACTGAGGCCAATCTGCAAAGGCTAATCTGTGTTTTCTTATCCTTCAGACAGACCTCTTCAGTGTCTCTAAAACTCTGTAAATGACCACAGTCTGCAGCTGGAAAAGCCTGATGACTGGCAAGGGACCCAATGAGGACTGAATAGTCAAGCTGTGCTATTAAAAGGTACAAGACATCAATCCCAAACCACTGGGATGATGCAAATCAGTTATTGTATTTTTTAATGTACATTCCTTTAATTGAACAGCTTTGTTCATGCTTTGTTGCTATGTGGAGATAAGCCAGAACAGGGGAGAAGCTACATTCCAAGGGCCTATTTCTCTAATTGCCAATAAAATCTACACTGTCCAAGCTAGTGAGCAAAAGTAATCTGTGCTTTGCTAATTCTCTTCTTGCTCTTTCTTGTAGATAGCATTGAACAAACGCTTCAGTTATATATCACATTTACATATATGGAACAGTCAAGCAAACTTTCTCTGTCAAAGTCTGTGAAAATCCCTTTTCAAAGATGTGCATCACATGTATGAAGTACAACTAATACTGTAATTTATTTTTAATTTTTGCTTGTTTATTTTTTTATTTGTTTTCTTTCAAAGAAATTATACTATTTGTGATCACTGAGAAATTGCATTTATGCTGGAAAGCCTATGGGGTTTACAGAGGTATCTATAACTAGGTGTCCTCATTCCAGCCAGAACAGGGTTAATTTTTGGCAGTAGTCAGAAGGGGTGGTTGTTCTACTTTACATCATTTCAAGGGTGGGGGGGAAGGGACTCTGGTCAGGGGCAACTTGGTGACTGTTCCCATATTTGTCAGTTCCCACATGGTGAGATTTTTTCACATGTCAGTTGTTTGCCTTTCTTGTACACCATTTTATTAATGTACTGTACTGTACTGTCTGTTTCTTATCTCATTGCAGTTTCCAGTAAAAATTGTTCTTATCTCAACCTGTGATCTTTATGTTTTGCACCTCCAGTTATCCTCTCCAGCCCACTTCTGGTGGAGGGGGAGGGAAAGGGGGCAGTGAGCGAACAGTGCATAGTTTGGAATGTTTCAGTGGGAGCACTAAATTGGAGAATATCATTCCTAAACCATGATACCATGTACAGCTCCTCAGAGAACTTTTTCTATACATACATATTATATGCATGTTAAAAATTATACATATTTTATACATACAATAATATATTGCAATTTTTAAATTAACTATAATTTTTAAAGAGTTTTATTAATATGACTACATACATTGCTAAGTATTGCACTGTAAGCTCTTGCACAGAAAAAAAAATTGTAATAGCATAATGGGGAACAGAGAATCCTTGAGTAATAAAACAAGATTTTCTATCATATGGTATTACAGTAGATGAAGATAATGTATAACGTATATGTAGTCTAAAATTAAGTTTTAGCATGAGTGGATGTGCATAAGAATGAAATGTAAAGATGTATGATAAGGTCATATCAATGCATATAGCCTCATGTCTTTTCACGAATAGCTTTAAAGAGTCAATAACATATATACATTTAATTTAATAAGCAAAAATAGCAGACTCACAATTCAGTGAAGACTAATTCAGTGAAGTTGGGAGAACTCTGGTACAAATGAGGAAAGATAGAGGTGATTTTAGGCATAATCTGTTTTAGCCCTTTAAAACAACCATTACAGGAATTGCTCTACGGTAATTCAACAAAGGTTACATCCAGATTTTTTCTAACTCATTTGTGTCACAGACCAGAAGCCTCACCTCTGTGCCTGGGAATATCATGTAGCAGGTCCTAATGGAAGCTGTGGTAAGGCAGATGAAAGATAGGGAGGGGATTCAAGACAGCCAACATGGTTTTATTAAGAGCAAATCATACCTGACCAACTGTAGTGGGTTGACCCTGGCCAGACACCAGGTACCCACCAAAGCCACTCTCTCACTCTCCCTCTGCAACTGGGCAGAGGAGAGAGAGGAAAAATAGCAGCTAAGGATTCATGAGTAGAGATAAGAGCTGGGAGAGCTCAGTGACTGATTACCTTCACAGATAAAACAGGCTCAAAGTGGGGATAGTACTTAAATGTATTACTAACAGGATAAGAGCCAAAGAATGTGAAATAAAACAGTTTTAAAAACACCTTCCCCCCACCCCTCCTTCCATGTTCTCCCTCCTGTCCCCAGCGGTGCAGGGGGACAGGGAATGGGGGTTATGGTCAGTTGTTGTTTCTGCCGCTGCTCAGAGAGAGGAGTCCTTCCCCTGCTTCCATGGGGTCCCTCCCACAGGAGACAGTCCTTGATGGACCTCTCCAGTGTGAGTCCATCCCTTGGGCAGCAGCTCTTCCCAAACTGCTGTTCCATGGGTCATTCGTCCACGGAGTGCAGTCCTTCACAAATGAGCTGTACCAGTGTGGGTCCCCCACAGGGGCCACAAGTACTACCTGGGAAAAACCTGCTCCAGCGTGGGCTTCCCTCTCCACAAGCTGCAGGTCTCTGACAGGACCCTGCTCCATCTTGGGCCTCCCACAGGGTCACAGCCTCCTTCGTGCATCCACCTGCTCCAGCAGGGGCTCCTCCATGGGCTGCAGACTGGTCTCTGCACCCCAATGGTTCTCCATGGGCTGCAAGGACACAGCTGCTCCACCATGGTCTGCACCATGGGCTGGAGGGACCACAACTCCAGCTCCTGGAGCACTTCCTGCCCCTCCTTCTGCACTGACCTTGGTGTCTATATTGTTATTCCCATGTTCTCAATCTGCTCTTCCCTAGCTGGAATTCCTTTTGTGCAAAAGCTTTCTGTCCTTAAATATGTTATCACAGAGGAGTTACTATCACTCCTGATTGGCTTGGCCTTGACCAGTGGCAGCAAGCCCATCCTGGAGCTGGCTGGCTCCACGGAACAGGGGAAGCCTCTAACAACTTCTAACAGAAGCCACCCCTGTAGCCCCCACCCCCCACTACCAAAACCCAGCCACAGAAACCCATTACACCAATCTAGTGGTCTTCTGAGATGGAGTGACAGCAACAGGACCAGGGAGCACTGACCAATATCCTCTACCTAGACTTCTGTAAGTCATTTACCACTGACCCATATGATATTCTTATCTTCAAATTGGACACATGGATTTAAAATGTGGACTGTTTGGTGAATAAGGAATTGACTGGATGGATGCAGACAGAGAGTTGTGGTCAACAGTTCTGTCTCAAGGTGGAGGCTGGTGATGAGTGCTGTCTATCAGGGCTCCGTCTTTGGACCAGTGCTCTTTAATATCTTTATCAAAGACAGAGACATCAAAATCAAGTGCACCTTCAACAAGTCTGCAGATGACATGGAGATTAGCGATGCTGTTGACACACCTGAAGGATAGGATGCCACTCAGAGGGACTTGGACTAGCTTGAAAATTGGGTCCACAAGAATCTCATGAAGTTCTACAAGTCTATGTGCAAGGTGCTGATCCTGTGTCAGGGCAATCCCAGATATGAGTACAGATTAAGAGAAGCACTAAACGACAGAAGCCCTGAGGAGAAGGACTTGGGGGTTCTTGTGGTTGAAAAGCTGGATATGAGCCAAGAAAGCCAAACATAACCTGGCTGCATCAAAAGAAGTGTGACCAACAGGTCAAGGAAGGTGCTTCTCCACCTCTATTCTGCCATGGTGAGATCCCACATGGAGTACTGTATCCTGCTCTGGGGTCCTCAGCACAAGAAAGTCATGGACCTGTTGGAGTGAGTCCAGAGGAGGGCCATGAAGATGGAGCACCTCTCCTATGAAGCAGAGACTGAGAGTGTTGGGGTTGTTCAGCCTGGAGAAGAGAAGGCTATGGGGAGACCTTAGAGCAACCTTCCAGTACATATAGGGAGATTATAGAAAGAGGGACAGTGCATTTTTACACTGGTAGATAGTGATAGGGCAAGGGGAAATGGTTTGAAACTAATTAGTGAGGCACTGGAGCAGGTTGCCCAAAGAAGTTGTAGATGTTCTATCCCTGTAAGTGTTCAAGGTCAGGTTGGATGGTGTTTTGAGCAACTTCATCCAGTGGAAAGTGCCCGTGCCCATGGCAGAGGGGTTGGAACTAGGTGATCTTTAAGGTCCCTTCCAATACAAATCATTCTATGACTACGATTCTATGATTCATTTCTGACTATCCAGTTCCTCTCTCAAAAAAGACCCGACAGGTTAGAATGGGTCCTAAATATACATTCGGAAATGCTGTAACCTGATAATATGGATATTGTCCCAGCTATAATGATGTTTAGAACTCTTCTTCATCTACAGATAAGGAACCTTCAGGGTCCAAACAAATGTATAAACCAACTGGCTATCATAGTGTGAATGAGTCCTGCTTCTCTAAAAATATCCTTTCTCACATAATGTAAAAATATATTGAAATACTTGATTTCTTACTTTTTCTCCTAATATACTGTGAATGTATGCTAGCAGGGGAAAATCTACAGCCTTTCCAGTTGCTGTGAAACTGGAACTGGAGAGAGAATGTGAGAAAACACATTTTATGTGTCAACATGGACTCTCATATCTTCAGTGGCAACATCAGAGTAGATCTTCCAGGTACCATTTACTTGAAATTGGCCAAAATACTGATATGAGGTCCCCATGTATAGACTCTATCAACTGCAGCTCTTTGTAAGCGTCCTTGCATCCTTGCTTCTCTGTTTATGTTGGGGTGCAAGTGTTTCACTGAGACAGTGCAGTGCCACCAGCTGAAGGGAACAGGATGGGGAGGAAGTCTAAACCTACACAGCAGGGGAAGGACTCCTCTCTCTGAGCAGCGGCAGAAACAACAACTGACCATAACCCCCATTCCCTGTCCCTGTTTCAGGTATGCAGGAACCAAGAAGCATTCAGGATATGTTCAAATTGCCTACCATCCATTTCTTTTTTCCATTGTAAAGTAGCTCAAGAGACTCTACATATTTTCCACCATTACAGAGACAGGCAACCAGGCAACATTATCCATTTCAAAGTTAAGTTTTTTTGGACAAGACAAAGTTCAAATTACTTATTTGAGAAAATAAATAGCCTAGTCTGGGGTTTTAAGACATATATGCTGTTGCACACATGGCTTTGAGTGATAAAAACACTTGGAGTCTATCTTTCAAACATAGATTTGGGCTATTTTAACATATTCAAATGACCTAGAATTGGCCAAGTGGAGTTTTTTGTCTCTCTCTTTAGGCCACTTTTCTTCCTCTTTTTTCTTCCCTTTGTTACATGGTCCAGAAATAAATGCTTCTTCTGAAAAATATCAATGCAAAAAAAAGGGAAAAAATCCTAAGATAAAAAAAGATAAGGATGAGGTTTTTTTATTGATGTTTGGCATTTAGCTCCAGTACCATAATTTTTAGATGCACAATATTAGAAACATCTTTGTCAATAGGTAGTATACAAAAGGTATGGACATTTTTATGAATATAAAATGAAAAAATATGGGCTGTATGATATTGTGTAGTTAGTCTTTGTGATAACAGTGTGTTCAGATTAGCTTGTACTATTGAGTAAATCCTAAATGTTTTACTCAGCATGTTTCTTTTGATTTTAATAGGAGACTGTCAGATAAAGATTTTGTTAAAAGAGTAGGTGCCTCAGGAGTGAGATTTCTCATGGGAATTGTATTTCTAAAGGAGTATGTATTGCTTTATAAACTTCTATGCTTCCATGTTAATATGATTAATAAGACACATTGAGCTATAAGAGTCTTCCTGTGCAAATTATCCTCTGAAAACACTTCTGCTGACACACTGGGGAAAACTATCAAATCTTATTTATTTGGCTTTTCGTATATGTAAAGCAATGAAGTTTTTGTTTGCTTTTTTTTTTCCTAAGGCTATGAAGAATGGAAGAGGACCAAAGCAACCTGTCACGTGGGAAATATTTTGATGCACCAGAAATCTTGGAGACTCTTATTTAGACTAATCATGAGGTCCTCTTATATAACTAGTGTGAGAAAAAGTTGTAGTGCATGAAGATGAGCTGAAGAGAAAATAGTTATTTTCCTTCTTGAAACATTACTAAGTTGGTATACTTTCAATGTACCTTCAATTACCTGTAGAGAAGAAAAAGTACCCACATGTTTATTTCTATTATGTGTTTGTTCCTGCATTCAGCTCTAATTATGGTGCATAAAGTGGTTTGTAGATCAGTATCTGGCTTTTCTGTTTTTTCAGAGGTTGACCATTATTTGTTTACTACAGCTGAGTCATTTGAGACTTCCTGGTGGTGTACCATCACTGCTAGATGCTGCAAGACGGATTCCAGTTTTGAAAATTTAATTTAAGGACAGGGTATCAAAATATATTATTTGGCTTTATCTTATTAGTGACTTTTTATTGCACTGTATCAGCACTTCCCTGTTAATATTTACAGTAAATTGTCTACAGTGAGGCTATACCACTGGTTGAAGACATGTTTATGCTGACTTATAATTTCCCTGAAGCTTATTAGAGTCTTCTCCTCTCTGCTCCAGTTCACCATGTGCGATGCAACAATATACTACTGTTCAGATATACATTAGGTTGCAATAGGGGAGAAAACGTGCTTTCTTGTGTCCTCGTGTTCTAATTCATAATGATTCAGATCAAATAAATTTGACACAAATTATGATCTATATGAACCTTTTTATTTTGGCTTCTGAGCTGGCACTATACCATTCCATCTGTTGACATCCTGTCACCTCCTGGCATAATCTAAAATAATGCGATGTAATAACGGATGTTGATACAGTAAAGCAATGCTTTAAAATAAAATGGTTCTGAGGACTTGGAGGCTGACAGATGCTGATCAAAGTCTTGAATGAAGCAGACCATCCTTGCAAAAAGATGTGCACAAACAATTCAAGAAGACGCCTTATGCATCAGCCACTAAAGTGTCCTAGGGAGGGCCTCAAACCCCCACATATGACAGTGAGTGTTGACTGGCTCATGCGAGTCATTTGCTCCTTTTTTGAATAAGTTTCTGCTGGAGAGCATAAAATATAATAAACATTGATTTTAGTATTCAAGGGATCAATGAGCAATGTACACAGCACTCCTGTAATTAAAGGTTTTAGTTCACCTGAAAGTTCATTCTCCACAGCAAGAAGGACAAAGAAATATTCTTGGTTACATGGTTAAGTTTTAGAAATTTATAGTACTAAATCTAGTTTCTTCCTATTTGCACTATTCAATGTTGTTTTCAAACCATGATAATATAGAAACACATATCTCTATCCACTGAAAAAAGAATCAGATCAAGAAAACAAGAAAAGACAGAAGCTACATACATTCAAGACATAATTCAATGTCAAGTTTACATATCCCCTTCTTTTGTTCACCATAAATGTTATTTGCTTCAGCTATTTACCTTGATCTGTGTTAGTCACATCTCTACTAGAATTAATGGCATACTAGAGAGGTTTTATCTTGAAAACTGCAGTGTTTAGTCCAAACTCAAGAGGCTTTTTAGAATATTTTGTTTAATTTATAAGTGTCTAGTCATTGTTAATTTAGACCCAATACGTAATTGCAACTCTTTTACATTTTTTCACTGACTGTAACTTTTTAGCTAGATTTACATCAGAACAGTGTAAAAACATTTTTTAATTTAATGTAGTTCATTTGAGGATGGGGTTAAATTCAGAAGTAGTCTTGAGCCTGCATAATTTTAAAGATATAAGGTCATAGGCAAAAATAAAAATATGATGGCTAAGTACCTGGAAAACACGATTTTCCAGAAGCTAAGTGATTTTCCATTTGACCTTTCTATGAGTACTAGACTGTCAATAGGAGAAAAAAAAAAAAAGAAAGGCTAATATGCTTTTCACAAAGACATGACCAATGTCCAGAATGGTCCTACCAACTCTGTGGAGAGCTTAAATAAGATGAACTCATTCAACTCCATCATTCAGGTGAGTTTTGTCTATTATATATATATATTTCATGACCTGATTCATTCTGTTGCTCCACTTCCACAGTAGTTTAACCTCCATGGAACTGCCAAAGATTGTAGTGCTGCCTAAATACCACAGAAGTGTGTTCGCCTTTGTACATATTTGGCTAAAAGTGTTGAGAAAATAACATATAAATAAAAAATCCTGGCGTAGCACCATTTGCACTACACTGTAGCAAAGTTTGTTACATTCTGAAACTGATATATCCAAGGAAATATTTGTCTGCCTCTAGTTATTTGGCTTCAGGAAGCAACATATAGAAGTTATGTTTCCAATAATTGCCCAGCACAACTGAGTCCCTCTTTTCTCGACTAAGTCAGAAACAAAAGCCCCAAACCCAATTTCTAATCACAAAATTCTAAATGACTCAGTTTTTAAAAAAGGCTATTTAGAAAAGATAATGTCATTAAACGGTTGAAACAAAATTTTCAGATTCAGCCTTCTTTCAACCATTTTTTTTTTATACTGTAGGTGATCATCACTGGATGCATTTTAAAATAATTTGAGCGATACAAGAGACAAGTTTGTTCCTTTTACATTCAAATATATGCTTCACAAGGTACAACTTCATTCTTTCATCTCTTTTATGATGCAGTCATATTTTATTGAAATTTTGTCAGTGTTTCTTTGTCATAGTTGCTGGCAAGCTTACTCAAGTATCTGAGATGAGAGGTTGAAAGAAAAGTGACCGAAAGGAATTTTAACAAGGGACAGACAAATATCAGATGGTTTAATATTGTGAAGCAAACTACCTGAATCCACCATCTCTTTGAACAGTTTATCCAAGCATCAATAGAGCCTTCAATCCAGAGTGGTATTCAGACTTACAGAGCAGAAGGTGTCTCAAGCTGTGCTGAATACTTGTGAACAATAATATTTTCAAAATAATGAGTAATTAAAGTATGTATCTGACATTCTCTTGGTGTTGCTGGAAAGCAGACAAGGATTGGGGTTTCTGTGCTTACCTCTGAAAACACTGCCATAACACATAGTTTTGGTCTAGACAAATCTAAACACTTGTGTTAACTGCAGTTCTAGCAGTGACAGTGAATTTTTAAGCCTCTGCTAAACAGTAGGAAGTCAATCTTCTTCAAGAGTAGAGGTATAGAGAAGAAAAAACCCAATACAGTTAGATGAGCAACTTTCTGCAACAAAACTAACTCACATCATCACAAAAATTGCTCGCATTGGGCAAACATATTACTGCTGCTTTACTGGTCTCAGTTAATGTTGTTTTTGTTCAAAGAAGCAGTTTTAAGTGTAAAGCAAAGACAGGAGAAACAAAGTAATCACATAAAATTTGGAAATGTTAAGAATTCTCTAGATGAAATTGATGCTTACAGTATATTAAATATGTTCCACAGTGTGTGATATTTTCAGCCAGTGAAGAAGTGATTTGTAGTAATATGATCACCAGGAGACCAAGTGTATTGTTTTGTAAAGAATTCGCAAACTACAAAGGAAAATCTTACGTGGGTAAGAACTGGTTTCCTATGACCTTATGCAAATTTTGTTCCCTGGATAATGGTACGGTTTTATTGAAAAAATACTGTGTGAGTAGGATGAGATTTTATCAATGCAGAAATCCATCTATCAATATTTTGTTGATGAGATTTTATCAATGCAGAAATCCATCAGGCTTCAAAGTGCTATTAAAACTCTTCTTCATGAGACATCTAGACACTTCTGAAACTGTACTTTATATTATGAACATGCCATATTTGACATTACATGGATAACTTGCCTTCTGGCATTTCCTAACTTCAAGTACTTCATTTCACAATTTCAATAACATTCTTTCAACATAAGTGGGTTCAGTTTTTGGTTTTTTTGGTGGGGTAAAAAGAAGAGGTACTGTTTCTCTTTGTTTTGCACAGCAGGTATGTAGAAATGACATTTGTATAATAAGTAGCAGTGCCATGCAATGAATTTTCACACATCTGTTATCAGAACACTTGCTTCCTGCTCACAAATATGTCCCTTTTGAAACTTACTCTAACATTTTACCCTCATAGGACTTTAAAATAAGAGTTATTTCAAAGTCCCCTTCTAGAGGCATATCCCTTTTTCCCCTTCTGCTCTACTTAAAGTCATACCAAGTTATCCATCTAAGAGAGAGTAAGGGCATAAGGAACTCAATTCTAGATCAGTAACAGAATTTCTGAGAACTATAATGTAAAAAACTTTATATAGTCGACTAACCAATATAGAGGAACATGGAATTTCTTTACCAAAGGTAAAGGAAAATTTACTTTTCAACAGACGATAGACCACTTAATGCTCTCAAAACATGATAATAGTAAATATTTGGAGTAATCTAAATAATTTTGTAGCAAATGTATTTTCATTGGAATTCTGGAACCCCTTTTGCCCTAAGCACACTATCGTTTAGTAACTAAGCATTTATATACGTACAAAATTATTGAGAAGCAGCTATTGTGAGAGTAACTTCATGTGTAAAGAAAAACTCTAGTGAGTAGAAAACCAATCTAGACTAAAAAAAAAACCCAACAAAAAAACCAACCGACCTTCTAAGCATTTATCAAATAGTACTGTTTTGTGGGGAGGGTCACTGTAAATATTGCCTATGAAATAGAAGACAATAAGCTGCATATATCCTGTTATTTTCATTGTAGTTTGTGTCTAGCTGTCTTGTGACTGACGTGCTAAAGACTACTGTGTTGTTACTGTCTTTTACCATGGGTGCTCTTGAGGTTTACAGCATCATCCCCAGCAAATAAAATTGTGTTTCAGCAAAAAAAAATCCACTGCTGTTGCATTTCCAACCACATCTTGTCTGTTTTAACTAAGAAACGAAGAGTTTTCTTAAGGATGAATTTACTAACAGTCATTTAAAGAGATAGACTCAAAGTGCTTGGTTCTATATTCTGTAGACATATATATGTAACTATGTATAGGTATAAGTTATTTCCTTAGATCCTGGAAATAAAAAATATTAATAGAGTGATATAATATCTAAGAGGACAAAAATGAAATGTTCTTTTCTTGAGAAACTAAAAAAACCCAATCTGTTAAATTCCTGAGAAACATATTGGAATGTAATCTTTTGTGGTGTATGTTATATATCAACATGCTGTACATACATATCTGTATTTTTCTTAAAGATTTTATTACTTAATTATTATAAGAACTAAATTAATTTAATGTATATGCCATAATTACTAAGGTGGAGCGTGGAAAGTTTCGAATGCCATGTACTTTATATGACACAGCATATACATTTTACATCTTCTTTTGTAAACATAACTTTATTAACATTTATTTTCTTTTTATTAACTCATTACAGCCCTTTCTTTCAGCTTTCTCTTTACTGAAGGATCTACAATTTCTATAGGAGACTTATTTTTAACTCAGTGTTACTTTCACATTGTAAGCAAAGATTAACCAGGGCAGGTTAAAGTTATTTTCAGCATGAATTCTTTTATACATGATGCTATCTCATCAGTAGCACAGTCTTGGAAGATAATTCTTGGTGGTCTCATTCAGTCACAATTCCAATAGAGCTAGTAAATTAATGTGGAGTAGAACTTTTCACAAATCCCTCATCCATTACAGAATAATTTTTCAAAATATAGAGCACTTTATAAGTCAAACAAAATAGAATTATGGTTTAGTGAACTGCAGAACTGAGTGTGTTATGGTTTATTTTTCTGGTGAAAAAATAAACTATTACTTTGACTAATAACTCTCATGGAATGCAGGAAAAGATTACTGTTAGGCATTTCTTGCCAAAAGAAATTGATATCATAATACTCTTAAAGCACACCAAAAGGACCTGAATTTACTGGTACTTGAATAGATTTTTAGGCCTGGCATGTGTCATTACTGTAAATCTTTCAAACATTCAGAGTGGAGAAGAATCAGTTTCATCTTTCTTCTGGAAAAAGTTGCTGCTAATCCTCCTTACACTCTGGGCTTGATCCAGGGCGAATCTGTAATTCTCATTGACCCAAGATAAGTAAGGACCACAACAACTCAGTACCGTTCTGGCTGAACTACTTTAGACTGTCTATCTGTATTTAAATATGTGTATGTACTTTTCCTACAAATGGAGAAAGAAGGAAAGAAAGTTCTCATTTAGCACACAAATCCCATTTTGTCCAGTCCCAAAGAAAGAAATTACCTCCCTGTAAAATTCATCAAAATTTATACTTATATCTCTAGGGAAGAAATTTTAGTGTATTCTTGTGCCAGTGGGACCAGTGAAGAGCTTTTGCTTGCTGATGGATCAAGTCCTAGTAGATCAAATTTTTGGGAAGATGACTTTCATCTTGAGTGAATATCTTGAAAATATATAAAGGTGAAATTTTCTTAAGTCTGGTTTATAATTGCCTCTCCAATAAAGTTTTGCCCTTGTACAGCTCCACTTATTCTGTTGTTACACAGAAAACACTCAAGCACTATTGAAAATTGTTAGGGATATTTATTTAACTGCTTTAAATTGATTCAGGAATCAACAGTTATTTTGAATGTTTTGATCATTGTTTAAGTAACTGCAGAGTTGAATGATGGCAGGAAACTGCTTATGAATGCTGACAGCAAAAGGCATAGGTCCTCCAGTAATGCCTGTATCTGAGGAGAGCAGGAAAGCATATGAAAATAAAGAGGTTTCACATATAAAATAAAAGTGGTATAAGGATCAAACTGATTCAAAAAATAAAACAGTAAAGTGTTAGCACATTACTACCACTTTTCCCATAGTATGTATCTATGTGCACATGTAGAAGTGCCATTAATCCCAGGAGAACGGGCTATACTCATGTATGAAGAAATGAACACTACAGAGAAAACAACATCCTCCCTTTTGTGTGGACAGTATTTGTACAATAATAATTACAAAATAAGCACCAATTGACTCAAGTATAAAGAAAGTTCCTCAAGCTTCAATGACACTTAATAGCCTTGAAGTTGCATGATTAGCAGATATGGCCCTGATACAGAAAATCCTTTAAAGCATATGTTTAACTTCCACCCTGCAGGTTGTTCTTCTGAAGTATGCACAGCTAAAGTTAAGCACATACTTAACTATGCTAGATTGACACCCAAAGTTATTACAAGGAGAGTGTTAAATTTAATTAGAATAACAGAATGCAACGAAATGTAAGGAAATACATAGAATCATACATATGACACCAGCAGTTTTCACAATAGACTGCACAGCTTGCGTGGTCTGCTATAAAGTTACACAAACTAGTCTTTTTTTCAGAGTAACTATTTAAACATGAAATTTCAAACGCTACTAGTAAAGCATAAAAGTAAAGATGTAATTTTCAGTTGTATACTGAAAGGTTTGAAGCAACTACATTAAATATTTGTTGTCTTAAATCTCAAGTTTTGTACACCAGCTTTGTTTCTATGTTGTATTGATTGCCAAGGTTAAAATGTGCCTGAATATTTGCACAGAAGAAATGTTGTCTTCCTTTGTTAGGGCTAAATCTATATACTGATTACTGTTGTTTGAAGAAACAGTAGTACAGTGCTTTAAATTGTAACCTTCATAAATACTTTTACTTAAATAGGAACCTCAAAATCCTAAGGCAAACAAAAACATGATTATATGTACAGCAATAATGCCCTTATCACAATGGGATAGCAAACACAATGGTTAGCAACATTTGAATAGTGTAACAAGAGTGTTTATAATAAGATGATTAGAGACAAAATGCAATGGCCCTTTCACAGAGTGCTTCCTGAGCGTACTAAACTGTTTGTCACTTAAGGACTTCAAAACAGTTTCTAGATAATTCTTCCAGTAAAGCTACTTTTGGAAGGTAAGATTTTCCTAAGCTTTAATAAAGCACATCTTTCAAACTAGCAATGATAGTAGGGTTTAATATGGCTTGAGGAAAAAAATATATCAGAGACAAGGACAGGAAAAGGTCTCTGTTAACTAGACTTTCTGATTTAATATCATACCTCTCTGTACTTCAGTTCTCAACTCCTACTGTTTGTAAAAAGTTCCTATTGGTTACCCTTTTTCAAAATTTAAGGTTTACAATTTCATAGATTTGTTTCTTTTGTTTTAATATGAACTTGCATAATTTTATGTTTTTGAATGCTTTCTTATGTTAACATCTTGCTAAATCTTACTGCTGATTTATAAGATGCTAGTGATGACGTTCTAAAAATAGGAACTGTTTGATGAACATAACTCATAGTAAGTGAGATTACTGAAATGGCAAATAAAAAGTGAGGAAATTATCTCCTCTACATTTAGCTCAGTTCTGTTCTGAGAACCCCTAGTATCACCACCAAGCATTTAGTGAAGGTGTCTGACATGATAAAGATTAAAGTAATTAATTATTGTAAGTGTACTTATTTCATCCTAATAGTAATGTACTAGAAGAATTATAAGCAGTAGTGAACAAATAAATTTACTAGAATTCTGTTATTCTGGTACCTTCACATGTAAGCAAAGATTTTCACTTTTTCTGCAAAAAAGACATTCCAGATTCCATCAGCCCTCCATCCATGCCCAAGATAATCCATTTGCACTTTCCATAACAACCTTACTAGGCGTATTAGCAAAGTCTGAATTGTCTGATTCTCTACCACAGCAATTTCTGTCATTCCCTTATTATGACACTAGAATGTGTTTGATTTTAAAGCTCATGTGAATTATTTTCTTCAGTGTGAACATGGGACCAATCTTACAAAATTTCAAAGCGAGACAAGAGGTGTGTTTCTGAACACTGTAGAATGGGTAACCAGAAGATCTCAAAACATTTGTCGAAATCTGAAGGCCCGTGTTTGTCCTGTCTGTACTGACATAAGATGACACCAGCTGAAGTTGCATGGTAAGAACAAGGAAGGCCTATAAAAAGTAACCAATAATGTAAATTATTTCTGGATGCATTTTTTTGGCATATTTGTTCCTGTTCTTTTTATTATATGCCATAAGCTATGACTTTAAGTTATTATATGTTAGGATGCCATAGCTAAAATAATGAGCAAATGTTTACTGACAGTATCCATTAGCAGAAAATACATTAAAAAATCATCTAATAAAAAAGAAAAAAAAAGGCTATTAAAGAGTAACAAGGGGCATAACAAAGTGTCCTTCATATCTTGATGCAATATTTCACTTCTACTCCATTCCCAGTATATGCATGCCCAGTCAACACAAAATTTGTTTTATTATTTCTCATCAGTCAATTGGAATAAGAAAAATCCTTTAAAAATCTGTCACAAACCACATTTCCAGTTGTCTAGGGGTATTCAAATAAATTAAGGTTAAGGAAGTGTACATGCCCCATTGTGAAGACAATTGACACACATTAATATAACAGAAATTAACAAATGGACTTATTTATGAAATTAATTGCATAAATATGTTATTTCATATTCTACAGAAGACAAGAATTCCTTATCATAAACATAGATGTGCAGCCGAGAGGCAGCTGAGACAGTTAGAGTTTTGTATTATAGAAACAGCATAACAATTAAGGATTTTGTTCCTGATTAAATTTTCTTCCATTTAATTTCAGGATGTCTTATTCCCACATTGTTTGGTCACTTACATGTAGCTTTATAGAACTATTTTAAACTCATAGCATATCTCATTATGGCAAAAACTTGTTCTGTGCTTTAAGCCTATCTTAAAATTTAGAAATTCTTCTGTAATAACAGACAGTCACAACACAACCATGATTAACATTCGGTCCCAGCCTAGTGAAAGAGCTTATGCCCTTACAGAACAGAAAGAAGGGATTAGAAATTACTAAAAAAGTACTTTCTGTTTCTTATTGATATATCTTTCCTTAGAAAGATATATCCTTGTAGACAAAATACAGATAAACAAAAGTCACAGCCAAATTAGCAAAACTGAACCACAAACCAAGCCCCTTTTTGCATTTTGAAAATCATTTCCACCCAGTTATCTTTGGCTGAGTGTGCAAGTTCTCTTCCAGTGAAACTGACATTAAATCCTACACTAATGGGTTGCAGGGGTTTATTTTGTTTTATTATTTTATGCTATTATTTTATTTTATAATATTTGACTTAGCACTGCTATTAGAGATTCAGTAATGGGATTTCAATAAAGTTTATTGCTCTTGAAAATGGCACAAAATTAGTATGAATTAAAACAAAGAAAGTGTACAGAATTGTTACTTACACATATTAAGAAAAAAATCCTTCCCAGAGCTTTAGGTTAGCATCTTTAATTTATGTATGTCATGAATTAAGTCAATCACTGAAAAGTTACTGCAAACTAGATTTTTGCCATCTTGGGTCCATACTGGACTGTATTCACTCTTGCTGCTCCCTCTCATGGCTTGAATTTCAGTCCTCAAAAACTTACCCTCACATGAATTCCAAGCATAAATCAGCTCATAGGATGAACTGACTGAACAATAAGACAGTAAGACAGAAAAAAAAGCTCTGTCATTGCCTTTATATCACGTTTTTATTACTATTTGCTTGCATGAACAGCTTTGGCTTTTTCCTGCTTTTGAGGGCGTGGAGATATTGCCTCAAAAATTAAGGTTTTCACAGTTTTCAAACTGGAATATTTTACACGATATCTGTCCTACATAGGCCCTCTGTTCTACAGACTTTTCTATTTTATATATAAAATATGTGTAGCCATTTATATGTATATTTATAGAGTACCAAAAGCAACAGAAGCCTGATCGACAGGAGCAGAGTCACTGAGTGTTATGTCAGTCATGAAAACTTTGCTTTGGCTGAAGTCATACTAACAGAAAGGATGCTGGGGATGGATCCTACTTTGTGGAAGGATTTCCTCCTGGATATGTGTAAGAGTGCCAGCAACTGCATGTCTGCTAATACCTCACGTGTTCATGCCAAACTGGACTTTTCTAGCGCATCGGCAAAAAGTCTTTTTCCTTCCTTTTCTTCCTTGGTAATGTCACACCTCATCTCAAAGACAGCTAAAGAAAGGCTAGAGATTTTCTTAGTGCTCTGCCTACCTTGCTCTGTGGGTGAAACTGCTAAAGTATAAGCTGGCCTGGAATTTTATACTTTAGCAGGAAGTTGAAAAGGCTGAAAAGGACAGCATTTAAAAAGTATGGGTTTAGTAGCAATCTTCACTCAGTACTCACCCTCACACTCATTTGTGGTATGAAATGAAAATAAGTTGAGACAAGGAAACTCACATCGAGTTATGTGGCGAGCTCATAGTATTTGAACTTGCATCAGAAGAGATACCACAATGTTTTTACAATCCTGTGAAATGAACCCTGTGAACTAAAACATTTAATGTAAAACATTTCAATTGGTTCTGTTTCTGAGTTGCATTTATTATAAAGAGCAATTTGGACTGTCAATTTGTGCTAATACATGGTATATAGTTTGAATGTGCCTAAATTTGAAATAAAAAGGACTACCTTATTGTCTTACATTGTGTATGTGATGACATGCCAAAGTTAGGGCTCCACATTTCCTAGAAATCGAGTTTTTTATAGAGTTTTTTTCTGTTGAAAATTTAAGGCATTTATGCTGATCTTGTTGGGTTGTCTCTCTTGTATGTACCAAGTTGGAAGATAACAGAAAAGAATATTTTTTTCACAGCCTCTACAGTAGTCAGTTTGAAATGGAAATTTAATGGACCCTCTTTACAGAAAAATAAATATTTTGTCACATATATTAATGTACATTTTTATAATTATTGAGAGTGAGTTAACATTCAGTTTTGAAGTTATTTCTACTCACAGTACAGTAAAGTATTGTAGGATATTTAGGTCTTATGATTCTATATTTGATAGTCACTTTTATTAATGAAAAAGACTAATAAAGAGATAAATATATTTCTGCTGAAAACTGGATGATAAATATGTCTTTTAAATTAGAAAATGAAGATATTTAGTAACAAGTAATCATCATAGATTGACCATTAGTAAGATGGCAACAGGAGTGTATTGTCTCCTGTCTTTGTTTGTCCTACTAAGAGAATTAAACTCAAGTTTTGCCTCATAATTTCAACTCAGACTCCCCTTCTGGGCATCAATCCCTGGCCAGCTTCATCAACAATAACAAAACTCTGACAGTTTGAAGCATGCATCTAAAAAACATACAGCAAGTAGAGATTTTTTGAAACCATTGACTTTCAAAAGTCTCTTGCATACAATCTTGATAAAGGAACTTTCCAACGAGGAATTTTCTAGCTGGATATTTGATAACAAGGTTGTCTTTTCAAAGGAAAATTATGGTCGTCTTCAGTTTGTATCAGAATGCTATCATCTGAAGGGAAATATGTAAGTGAATACTGAAAGTTTATACTTTAGAAATAGTGCAGTGCTCAGGAACATCACATGTGCTCCAAATATGTCATTCAAGACTGAGTTCACTAGTGGGCTCAAAAAGTAAACATAGTTGTCTGTGAAAATTAAAAGCTGCCACTAGCTGATTTAGTCTTTCATCATTCTGCTAAATTACCTATGTTCTTTAACATTATCTCTGGTGGACTGAATTAGTTTACCAATTAGTAGGCAAAGTGAGAAACATAATGAATTGCCAAGAAGTGACAATTTATGATTATTGTAATAAATCTGGTGTTTGTTAGACCCATGGTAAAGCCATGGTACAGTTCTTGAATTGACAGTTTTCCCTACATTTGAAAATCTGTACATGTATCAGTGTTGGCTTCCTGAAAATTTTTGACTGACAGTGAACTTATTCGAACAATGAAAACAGTCAAATCATCATGCCTTCTTTCAACCACTCATTGCTCTCTTACAGACCACAAGACCAATGTTGTCAAATGAAGAATATTTGCCTTGTGATTTACAGCTTTACTGGAACCTTTTTTTTTCCTGTATGGAAACTTTCATAAGTGGTTTGGTAAATGCCTTTAAAATAACCATGGTATTTGGCAGAAAAAAGGCTACAGAACTTGGGCCTGCTGTTTCCATTTTAGTTCAGCAGTGAGACTCCTCTCAGTGATATGAACCAAGTATGGAATTCATAGTCCAAAGACATGAGTTATTAGAAACAAGTTGAGTAAAAAGGAGACATGTGGCTCAACCCACAGAAATTCATTAGACAATGATTTTCTGAATGCCTGTTCCAAACAATTTGTCAAATCAACTGTTCATTATCGTGCAGCGTAGTACTGACTGCGTATGTATATAAATTTACACATCAGTAGCTATAAAAGTGTTTATATTTATCACACAATATTGTTCATTAGAGATAGTGGAGCATGTGAACACACATGTTAGTAATTTATACCCACAAAAATCATTCAGTTGTTCACATGGCAGAGGTCTGTGTATTATTAGGAGGAATCCAAATATACACACTTACTTTATCACTTCTTGAAAGGGCAGACAAAGGTCATAAGTGACAACTTCCTGAGTTGTATTTTCTTCTAATTTTGACATATGTCACCGGAAAACATACTGAAACTCAAGGCTTTCAAATAAAAGGCTAATTTCACTGCTATTTCTTACTCATTTGTACTAAAATTGCCCATAAGAGGTGAAGTGACATTTTGTCATACAGATGCAATCACATGCTGCCCATATGGCACCGACTTCTGAAACACCTAGATTTGATTTCAGTGAGAATATTTATGGACCAATTTTTCCCCAACCAGACAGTGGTGGCACCGACTACCATGATCTGTTGGTCCCAGAGAATTTCCCCGGACACCCATGCTAACAGAGTGGTTCAGGGAGGTGTATAGACGGAACCATAAGTAAGAGAGGAGTTAGGAGAGGCACTGGGCCTAGAAACAGCATGAGAGGAATCAGAGTTTGTGATGGTCTCTGCAACTAACAACCAGCTTCCAGCCTCCTCGGAAGATTTCTCTGGCACAGGGCCATCCCAGACCACTATGTTTCATACACAAGAGCTAGTTCCATACCTCGAAGCACAGACTCACTGTGGCAAATACACAGAACAGCAGGAAAGTTCATCTTCAGAATTAATTCATCCCACGTGTTTACTCCAAGTCCACTGAAATGGGCAAGTGCAACTATATGGGGTGCCTGAAAAGCCTCATGTTGAGTTCCGAATAGTAGTTTCTAACATTTGGTAGGTAGTGATCCTCAGTGAGCTCTACTTCTCTTTGGTTTTGCATGTTTAATGCTTGCTTTACCTATGTAAAAGTTGTCTCTTGCCATATCCTGTTGAGAAAATTCGAAAGCACAATAGACTGGGAGACAATTGGACATATTTTTAAAGAAGGAAGTAATGCAAAAGCAATTTATACTTGTGATTTCAGTGTTGCAAAATGACAAAGAGCAAGGCCCTTTATTCAAGGAAACAAAAAAATCTTGGAGGTTGTCCCTGAGACAAAGCCTCAGAAGCACCATAGTATGAATCATCAGGGCATCATATTCAGGCAAACTGTCAGCATTGGTAGAGGTCCTGCAACCTGTCTTAGTGAGAGGTTGAAGAAAGGAATTTTGTACCTTTTCCCATTATGCTGAACAAGAATTTGCCTGGAAGCCTTGCTTGACAGATTGGCCCCTACTCCCACTATGATTTGTGCTACTGTGAAACAAGAGTGTCTAATGCATGGGCCATAATACGGCAGGCTAGCTTCAGTTCTTCTGAAAAATGATACACAGATGAAAGCACAGGCTCTGCTCCACCTTTCATGTTTTTCATATTTGCATTTGGAGGGTACACAGGCAGGACCGCAGACGGAACTGACAGACAATTAAAAGGCCACTCAATACAAGCAAGTATATCTGCGTGACACATGACCTCTGCGAGCACACAATATTGTAGGGCATAAAACAACGT
Source organism: Chiroxiphia lanceolata (assembly GCF_009829145.1). Classification (NCBI taxonomy): domain Eukaryota; kingdom Metazoa; phylum Chordata; class Aves; order Passeriformes; family Pipridae; genus Chiroxiphia; species Chiroxiphia lanceolata. The sequence continues at coordinate 64,974,485 of NC_045637.1, read as the reverse complement.
CTTGCTATCAACCCAAAGTCAAAGGAGAATTATATTAAGCCCTGCCAAGAGGTTAACTTCTCTGCAGCAGGAGCTTTGTTCTGACTGTGTCTTTCTTATCAAAACTTTAGGATTACTTTTTCCTGAGGGAACTTAATCTCTCAGATTTGGGTCAGGAGGCATAATAAGTAACACAAAGAAGTAAACACTACATATGAAATTTTAAGGGGCAAGTAGGACATATTTTTTTAGGACTTAGTTAAAGTAAATCCTGCCTTATGTGAACTCTGAGAATGAAAGCATGGTCAATACAAATTGTCCTTTTAAAAGGCTACCTAGAAAAGTAATAAAATAAAAGAATTTTTTAGATTTTTATAGCACCTAATTGGGAAAAAAAAGTGACAATATGTGTACTTTAAGTGTGCTGTGTTGTGTAGGGATTTGACAAGGAGAAATGGATTTCAGGAATGTTCTTATTTTCACCTACTCATCTTGCCTTGTAAATTCTAGTGGAAACCCTACAGTATGTATTGTTATTGTTGTATGTGCAAAATCTGAGATTTTAAAAAGCCATTGTTACATAAAGAGGATGCTTATTTTGACAAAATGGAATATTTAAAACAGTAAAATTATACAGTTCATTTCCACCAGATGTTGAATATCCTTTTTCTTCTTTTTTTTTCTTTTTGAGAGTTGGGTTATGTACTGTACAGGAATATAGACAAATGCTGTGTAACACACTATTGTTGGATTGCTAGCATATTTATGTTTCATAATGGGCATTGCAGAATAATGTTTGCAATGTTCTACACCAAATGCATTCTGAAATATTTGCAGTATCATAGAACAGATGGAAATTAAAGTAGTGTTCAAGCTCAAATCTGTTCTCTTTGATAGTTTGTTGCAAGGATGGATTTAAGCAAACTTTTTAGGTAGTTAAGATGTGTAAATATGTATATAGAAAATGCAGTGGAAAGTGATTAAACAAATGGTAAATATTCTGGTTTTGATTTTACTTGAAGTAAGCTAAAAGATAAAATGCTTGAAATGTTGTCAATAGTTTTGTACTAAAGAGAAAAAAATGTCTTCTATGTCTGTGCCCATTGTATTTAATTTGAGGGATTTTTTTAGTTCTTGAATCTGTTGTTGAAGTAAAAAATGAGATGCTTGAATAACTGGCATACTTCTGAAGTTTGATGGCTTCCATAATCCCCATTTTGGTTGCTGTAGGGCTACATTCAATTTATATGAGGATGAGTTGCTACAGAACTGTGAAGGGATAATTTTCTAGAGTTTCACTTTATTTTTTTAATTTTTGTGGATTTTTTTGTTGTTCTTCTTGTTCATTCATTTTATGGTGTAGTAGTTTAAACCAAGTTTTCCCCCTGCAGTTGAAAGTGGCAACCCCCAGGGGGTGGTAACTTTTGAAGTTTTGAAGTTTTGTCCAATGAGTGCTTCTGCAAAATATAAACATATCACAACCAAACGGAAGAGAAGAGTTGTAATTTTGGGTTGATAGAAGTGGTAACCATGTTCTGACGCCACGAGGAAAGGGGCCCGGAGCCCCTGGGGGTCTCTGGCCCCCCGCCAGCCCCGGGCTGGGGGAGCCGCAGGGACCTGGAACAGCATAAAGCTGGGCTAGGTGCCTGTAGTTATGCCAGGAGATGTTTTCTCCACCATGGGCAGCAGAGGTAGAGCAGCAACAGCGGTGGCAGAAGCAACACTGGCCGGAGAAGGTGGCAGAGAGCCAGGACAGATAAGAACTGAACTAAACAGCAAACGGCATGCACTGCAGAGAGGACTCCTGGAAGGAGACAGAGAGCCAAGAGAGAGCCAACAGCAGCAGATGAGAGCAGAACTAGCTCTACAGAGAGAGTTGGGGTAAGAACTGAACCAAAAGACCCCAGACTCCTTTGAGACCCCTCTTAAGTCGGGGTGGTGGACTCTCACTGATTAGAAGTCCTAGATGGAGTAAAGGAGCTAAGAAACTCAGTCGTCCTGAGAGCTCAGCCAGGATGGTGTGTGGAGGTTGACCTTGAGGCCCTCCCTTGCTGCAAGCTACAAAGAAGCTCGCAGCCATCTTGAAGCAGGGCACAGAAGCTCTGCAAGGAATCTGAATTCCCTGAAGATACCAGACTGTCACAAAGACTCCCTGGGCTCGTGATATGACCGTGGTGGAACGAACTTTGTCTGGGGTGGCGTAGCCCATGGAAGACCCCTTTGCCTGCATCAAGGGACCGAGGGGGATACCCCCTCGTGAGTGCTGGCAGAGATTCAGCTATCAACTGTTGCAAGAAAAGAAGAGGGAGCCTGCTGCCTTAGAGACACTGCTGCTCTGAAGAAGGGATCTGTCCTTCTTCCCTCCTGGAGAGGGGAAGAGATCTGATCCATTGTAAATACTTGTCATGGTAGAGATAGTTGAGATCGTGTGTATAATGTATTATAATATTTATTTGTATAGTCATTGTAATATATTCCCTTTCTCTCATTTTGAGTCCATGTGATTATCTGGAAAACACATTTTACACCAGGTTGAGATGTAGGAGGGGGTTTAGACTAGGGAATTAGATTTTGGGGTATCTCAAACCATGACAATGGTTTAAATTGAATGTATTAAAAGCCTTGTTAAAAAAGCAAATAGGAAAAGAAAATTCCACAAAGAAATCTACTGGTATTTTAATATCCAAATATGAGAATATAACAATGGAAAAAAAGATTTGTTTTCTAAATGCAACAGTTTTGAATTCACAAAAACAGTTAAATAAATTAATGTTGATTGAGAATTATTTCACTCCTGTCAAAGATAATTTGCCATATTTACCCTCTCCTCCTTTTCTGAGCATCTTCCATTTCCCTACTAGGTACAGGTAGGCAACGTAAGTTAAACTGGGAAAGTAGTCAAGAGAGAGAAAGACTGCAATGAGAACAGTAACTATGTAATGTGAGCAGCTGCTAGGGGAGGGTTGGACCTGGAAATGTAATGAGAAGACAGGCTTGAATTTGAGATGAGCACCTACTAAACTGGGTTTCACTATCATAGTCACTACAGGTTTGTACCTCTCCTTCTTCTGGGAATGAACATAACCATCTCCAGTTGCCTTTTATGAACTGGTGGTTATGGGAATCTGCCTCTACGATAGATTCCCGAAAAGTATTTGGATTCAGTGCTAAAACCAGATAGGTGTGTTTACAATTCCTAGTTATTAATGACAGTTATATTGTGTTAATTATCATTCAGTAATAGTGTGACCTTTCCAACACAAAATGGTAAGCCCTGGGGAAACTGCATCCAGAGATTATCTTTAAAAGACATATTAGCAAAGGAACAAGCAGTACTTAAGAGCATTTCTGACATTTTTCAAAGCATTTGAGATTGGTCTTTAGTAATCATATTTATTAATCTAAATTATGATAATTCATGTTTCATTCTGTGTTTCTGATCTAGCTTATTTTCAGAAAATAGTGGAAGCTAGATTGTTGCTTTGGAAGAATAGTGGGAAAGGCAACAAGACTAATACTATTTTAAAATTTGAAGGTTAGAAGGGGATAGCAGGAACAAGCTTTTTATCAGCAGCAAACCTATTCTGAAACAAAGAAAAAACATAATGAGGAGGCCTGTTGATTAGAAAAAGCAGGGAACACTTGTTCCAACAGACTTATCTCTGTGATCCTGAGTTTCATGACACTTACCTCTACATTGGGATGAAATCATCACCTGGAAATTAGAAACAAATAGACATTATTTTTCAATTTAACATTCACACAAGTACACTTTCACCATTTTTAGTGTTACACCTTATGATAGACCAGGATGACACCATGTTTCCCTAATTTTCATTGACCACTTCATGCAGAATGACACAGAAGTGTTCCTTATAGTAGTATTAAGTTGAGAGAGGCAGGTCTGTACAACAAGGAACCCTTTACGAAGAATTAGTAAAGAAGGTAATAAAAAAAGGGATTCATAGTATTGTTAGCTTCCTTGCTCTACTGAGGAATATAAGATGGTAGTTCATAGTACTGGCCCTTCCTTGGCCTAGAGTATTTCAAAATTTATCAGAAAGAAAATCTATGAGGGATCATTAAGAGAGGCGAGCAAAACCAGGAGAAACATTAAGGCACTTTAGAGCTTCTATGGGAATTTTACTTGGTGAAATTACTTACATTCATCTACCTGGAAATTCCTTAGGGAATTTTATCAACATTTCTTCCTCTTTTTCCCTTCAACTGAAATCAAGATCAATTCACAAAGCCTTCTAGTACTTGACACAAAAAACAAATGTACTGACATGATTAGCAGTGTTTAGAACACCAGTTCTCAGAAACAAGAGAGACTACAGGCTGTAACATTAGTCTGTTGAGCCATCAAGTCAGACCCTTTTTCCTACCTTTCTGAGATAGAGAGACTCTTAAATTGAATAATTGTCATTTTCCATCTTTCAGTGTGGCCAGAAATCACTAAAGATCTCATTTAAACTTTCTGTTCTAGTTCTCAAGCAAATTTACAGCAGGGGTCAGTCCTTTTGCAAGATTTCTGGAGGGAATTCTTCATCAAAACAGATGTTTTCTTTTTCCCCATTGTAGTTTAAACTATCTTCCATCAATTTTTCTTCTCATTTCACTCATCTTATTATGACCTTCATAGGATAAAAGAACAGTACCAACTATACCTTTTCTCTGAGTATTGCACTTCTCAGTATATTATGTAGTTAATATTGATTATAAATCACAGTCAACTCAATGAATACCTTCCTACTCCTGTGCCTCTCCATGACATTCTCATGCTTTTATCTAGCTTTGAAATAGTACTATTTTTGCGTTTTTTTCTGCAGAAAGATTGTAAGTTCATCAGTTTTACTTTTACAGACATAACAAAACCAGAATTATCCCAGACAATCTATTAAAGCACAAGATTAGGAAAAGTTATTTTCTTCCCACTAAAAAGAGATCAATAAATGCACATTAACCCAATTATCCTAACAATTGAGTTTAGCATGGTAATAGGATCTGACACAGGATGTGACAGTGAATCGTGTATTTTCAATAATTTAGTTAAGGACTGAGTTACCTTAAATAATCCAAAAATAATAATTTTTAAAATTAAGTTATGTATTAATTTAGCATAAAATAGATTTTAAGCATTAATGAATACATTGTTTAGCTGTTATATGAAGAACATAGAAACTGGAAAAAAATCCCTGTTATGGAAAGCAAAGGTAGTGATATATAAGGGTGAGCAAAGCAAATATATTAGAAGAAGCCTATGTGTTTTAAATAATTTTATTTTATAAGTTTAGAGCTTATGGAAGGGAACATCTGGAAGACCTGGAGGCTGACAGTCAGTTTGAAAGGAACAAGACTGTAGCAAAGGTTGGAATATTGTCAGCTCTTTCCTCTTGCCAAGAACCTGAACAAAAGTCTCTCTCAGCACGAGAGAATGGAGGATATTTGGCATACATTGGTTGGGTTGATTTTTTTTTTTACAACATTGTCAGAGACTACCAGACAAAGTGTACAGTTCCACCCAGAACCAAACACTGATTATGGAGCACTAACCACCACTTAGATCATAATCTAAACTTTTACTTAATTGCTGGTTTGAGACAGATCATAGTTTCTGAACAAAAAGGTTTGATTTAACAGGACCATTTTCTGGTTTTCATTAATTTTCTGCATTGAAATCAAATCAAGCTCCCTCCCCTACCTTTTCTTTTGTCTTTACATTGACACTGTATAACACAAAATAATTTTTCCAGTCACATTCCAGATTTTAACTAAGGAAACACTATACAGATGCATATAAAGGCAGAATCACAGTAGTATGTTGGGGTTTTTTTAAGTAAAAAAAAATTCTGAATGGATTTCTGCATGTCAAGAGTTGATATTTTCTTAAAAAAAAAAAAAAAAGAAAAAAGAAATATGTGAAACTGTCTCAGCTCAGATTTCTACAATGTAAGAAGACCTGAATACCATCTTAAACTGCTAAAACTCTCCCTCCATCACTTCTCCTGCTTGGTAGGAGGTACTATTCCTTCCACAGTGCCACAAAATATTTTCATCACCGTAGCACAACTTCCCTCTCACTCAGACATGTTGTTGGATGGGCTACGCACATGAGACTGCATGTTTCATTATGAGATCCAGAGCATGAGGTAAGGGTAATACAAAGCATGTGTGTGACAATCAGACAGGAACAAAACTACAAAACAAGAATAATCAGCAGCAGCTTGAGGAATGAGGTTGTTCATAGTAGTTTTCATCTGAAGACCTCAAAACATTTTGCCAAGATTAATTAATTAATTCTCACAGCAGCTCTCAGAGCTTATAGGTACAGCATATATGTTTTACAGAGGAAGATCTGTGCTCCCAGGGCCATACTACACTCTCAGAATGCCCTGAGGGCTGGTGACTCCCAGGGGTTAGGAGTGATGGGGCTCCCTGTGGTGTGTCAGTATAGGACCTGGAAGACAGGACCCATCCATCAGCCCATCCAGGAGCTCAGAGGGACAGCTAGGAGGCACAGGAGTAGTCCCAGGCCCTGCACTGGATACCTCCTAGGGAATGAGGCAGTTCTTGGGATTGGTGCTCTTTCCACCCTTGGTAGGACTTGACAGATTTCTTTACGTGGCTTCACTCCATATGTGAAGGATATAACAGGTAATAGATTGCCAATGGTTTGGGATAACAATTACCCAAAGACATTTTGTATTTTGGAAAACACCATTCATTCTTCCAAACCAAGGAACAACAGCAGTGGTTATTTTTAGTGATGACAAACAAGACTATCCTATTCTTTAAATTATATCCAGTTATTTTTCAAATACATGCCTTAATAAAATAATCTGTCCCTAGGAAAAAGGCCCTTAGATTTTAAACAAATTTTCCTCCAATTCCATTATGCTATTACCTAAAAGAATCCTGTCCATATGTATCCTAAAGAGGTTAAATAGCTGTACTAATTTTCTTAGTTTTATTGTGAATAAGCATAAGTGAAAAATCAAATGTGATATTGTCAAATAGTATATTTTTTATTTGCCTCACTGTGTGTGATGCCATCATAAGGTATGCTTTGGATGTATTACTTTTTTCCTGGGCTCTCTTTCCAGTCAAATAGAAGAGACAAAACCTACATACAGCCCTAAGAAAAGCTTATTCGAGGTAACACTGCCCATAGGCTGCACAACTGAGCCCCTTTCATATTTGATTCTGTCAAACTTATGCAAGTCAACAGTCCCAGACTTTTCATGTTTTCTCATGGCACAGCCCAGACAATGTCAGTCAAGGGAATGGTATAATGATGTTGATGTTAGAACATAATAACAAGATTCACGAAACCTATTCTCCTATTTCTGTCATAGGATTTACAGATGTGCCACATGAAACAGAGAAGATATCAGGCCAAGTGTTTTCAGAACGGATACAGCTGGTCAAGTCTGGGTGCCATATACTACGTACCACTTTTTTTGGTGGGGGGCCCCCTGGTGGTCTAGTGGTTAGGATGCGGCACTTTCACCGCCGCGGCCCGGGTTCGATTCCCGGTCAGAGAAGTCCCCCGGGCAGATGGAGCTCGTCAGCCCTGTAAGGCCATCTATCTAAGAGAAGGTCACTCTAAACAAACCTACGTCCTGAGGACCTCACTGTCACTGTCCAAGCTTGCTCGGCCCCGGCAGATGAACCTTAGGATTAAAGGGTGGGCTCAGCTCAGCACACACTGTGTCTCACCTAAAAAATCCACTGCGCAGGTTCGAAGGGTAAAGACCTTTCCCAAATCTTCGTTCGCGAAGACTGGCCATACTGATACTTTTTTTGGTGTAGCTATGGCTGCTGTCTGTGGTGATACCTTAAGTGGATGTTGTGTCTGATAAGCAGAATATATTTTCACCAGAATTTCCAATTTCACAATTGTCACAGAAAAATTTATGTAATTTTGAGTAATTGTGATTCCTACAGGGCCCTATATTTCCAATCGTGTTTGTAGGTATAAGAGGCATTTTCTTTGACTGAAATTGTTGAGTTCACTGTGTATTTATGACATTTTCAAATATAATGTGCTCACAGCTTCAGAGCTGACACGGTATGCCAAAAGGCAGGGCAGGTATATGGCTGAAAGCATAACTATTTGGGCATTTACAGATGCCTAATAGACCTCCCAAGGGCTGAACTGGCTATTGGTGTTCTTAGGGCACCTCAGGCCATAGCAAGTTTACACCAGCTCAGATCTGAATGCAAGAGTCCATCTATCAAGAACTTACATTGACCTTGTTAAAGACGGGAAAGATCCAGCAAAACCACAAAGAGTGGTGCAGATGGTGAGTTTGGGTTGGGTAGGGAGATACTGTCAGAGAAAATTACATGAGTATATAACTTGCACAGTTGAAATAAGACTGAGATGAGACACCTGGCTTGGTGATTTTGGTGAGTAAAAAGTAGATTTCTGTATTGAGCATAACTGGTAAGGTTTGAGTAGGTAGCAGGGATGATGGTGCCAGTCACAGCTGACTCCAGATGGCTCAGCGTTGGATGGAAGCACCCTGTCAGATGCCAAAACTTTAACTCATATAAGGATCATGTGGCATCTCTGCTTAGACATATTTGAGTGAAAATTGTAGCTGTTACTCACAGGAGATCCAGGAAGAGACATCTGAAGAAACACAAAAGTGAAAACGAGACAAGGCAGATGAGGACACATGAGGACACACAGAAAGAAGATGTGAGTGTGGACAACGGAGAATATACAAAAAGGGGTTGTTTGAAGAGAAACGTGGTGAGATGGATTTGGAGAAACAAAATGGAAGACTCATGTGGAAGGGGACATTGTAGGGAACAATCCTGGAAACATACTCTTGGGATGAGGTGCTCTGTGATGGAACAGGGCCCTTTGAGGGGACTGCAGGCCAGGGAGGACCCCCCATGCTGGGGCAGGGAAATCCCTGAGGGGGATGGAAGAACCCAAGTTGAGACTTCTTTGCCCACAACAAAGGTGTGCTGTGTGATGTGTTCCAGTCTGCCAAGATTAGAAATAAACAATAATAAGAAATAATTCTAATAAGATTAGCAATAAATAGTCTTCACTGTGGCAACATAAAGTGTCCCTCTTCTTTCTCTGTGGGGATACCTGACAGTGATCAAGTGATCTGTTCTGCAATAAATTACATTCTCTGAGTGGAAAACTCAAGTGTTTGGGATTTTTAAATGAAAAACATTATTTAGCTGATGAATTGTTTCTAGGCTATTGGTTAAGTGGTTGAGACCATGGAAAGAAATTCTTGAGAGCTCAGTTCAGGCAAAGCTTACTGCTCATGGTTTTGGTGAAGTTTTGTTGAATGCTAATTTTTTTTTTATTTTTTTTTGAAACGGAAAATGCTTCATTGCTCTTAAGTGTGTCAATGCGTTATTGTGCCAATAATAAAAAGTGAGACCTTTGGGGTTGGAAATATTTTCAAATATACAATGACATAGTTCTTCTTCTCTAAAAAGGGGAAGTGGAAAAAAAAGTTGAAAAATATTAAAGAAGTGGAAGAAGTTACAAATTTCTTTTACAAATGAGATTTTCAGTTAACAAATATGCTTTTCTCATGTCATTAATTTTGTAATTAATTTTCTAGATTGAGTAAACCGAGATAAAATTCTCTCAGTGAATTTTTTTTAATGATTGGATTTTTGATGAATGAATCAAGATGTAGAATTACATTTACTATAGACTCACTCTGGGTTTTTTCCTTAAGGAACTTGATTATCTAGTGCTTCTATCTAGAAATCAAAACAAAGGGAAATAACAGATATGGAACAGTTGTTCAACTGCTATACAGATGTTAAGATTAAGAATAATTTTTTGATGCTTGTTTTCTGGAAGGCTACCGCACATTTGGAGCATTACAGAGATACAATCTCTCACTAGAGGAACCATTTCTTTGAATGACACTTACGTTTAACTTCCTTACTAGACAGATACCAGTAGCATCTCCTACAGTTTATTATCATCATTATGTGTATAGAACTGATCTGAAATTTATTAAGGATTAGCATATCCAAAAATGCATAGAGGTATATTTAGCTGAACATTGTTGACTGTAAGTTTTGTATGATGTAAAGAAGGATATAGTACCCCTGTCACCTACAAGGAAGTGTTCAAACTTGTGTTCAGTTTTGGACTCCTCACTACAGAAAGGTCATTGAGATGCTGGAGCATGTTCAGAGAAGGGCAAAGGAGTTGGTGAAGGGGCTGGAGCACAGTGTTAAGCCTGGAGAAAAGAAGGCTGAGGGGGGACCGTATTACTCCCTGCAACTACCTGAAAGGAGGTTGTAGCCAGGTGGGGGTTGGTCTCTTTTCCCAAGTAACAATCAATAGGACAAGAGAAGATGGCCTCAACTTGCATTGGGGAAGGTTTAGAATGTCTATTAGGAAAGATTTCTTCACCAAAAGAATTATCAAGCACTGGAAGAGGCTGTCCAGGGAAGTGGTTGAGTCATGATCCCTGGATGTACTTAAAAGACATGTAGATACGGCACTGAGGGACATGGTTTAGTCATGGACTTGGCAGTGCCAAGTTAATGGCTGGACTGGATGATCTTAAAGGTCATTTCAACCCATATGATTCTATGTGAGTGTAAATATATTTATGTATTGTGTAGCCCCAACAAGAGAAACAATTAATAAGAATGAAACACATAGTTTTACTTAAGACTTCTTATGCTTCGTATTAAAGAAGAAATAAAATATTGTAAAATAAAGACTTAGGTAATGATTTTTTCTGAGGAGAGAAGGCTATTTCTTAAACTATTAATTCCAGCAGTACCCATCCAAATTTCAATTTTTTTCATTTTTTAAGCTTTTCTTCCTTCCTGACTTCCTTTCCTTTTGATTTGCTTTTCTCCTTAGTATGAGACAGATTTGTGACATCAAACACTAGGCATCTTTAACACTACAGTACAGTTTTCTGTGTTTGCTGGAGAGTTAGCACTGGACAGAACATGGACTTTATTCCTCTGGTTGGCGAAATTACCCTGGAAAATGAGCATTTCACTATAAAACTTCCCAGGAACAGATTGACAACAAGTTACTCCTTTTAACTCTTCTCATGAGTAACTAAAAAATGCTAGGATTCAATCTTCAGAAGTACCAAATATGTGCAGCTTCATTAGTCTTGTGAGGAATAATGAAATATTGTACAAAGCAACTTTTAAAATAAATAGATCTTATTAATATTTGGTCTTTTTTCTAAAAGCTGTTTATTAATTATGATACAGATTGTTTATTAATTTTGCTTCTCTACAGGAGTCAGATCCTGGGAAGTGTAATTGTGGTGCATAGGCTGTGTTCTAAACATATGAAAATTTAAATCTTTCTTTCTCAGAGTCCCTCAGACAAAATTGTTCCTGTTTGCAGCTGTCATTCATACACAGTATTTGCAAACAAAGTCTAAACAAAGAACTACATGTTTTCAAACTAATATACTACAAGTGTGGCAGCAACAGCATATCTAGTAAAACTCTTCAGAGTACTTATTAAGTTTTTTGGAAAATATTATGAGAGGGATTTGGTACTAAAAGATGTCTATAGGCCTCCTTGAAGTCTATAGTTTACAAGGGCAATGGAATTCTGACCATAGTCTGTGGGCTGTAGACAGTGACATTAAAACACTTCTTACTTCTCTCAAAGGGCCATTGTGAAAGTATAATCACTGTCTAATATTTGCAAAACACTTTGAGATCCTCATTAAAAAGAACATAGCTGTTCAAAGTAAATTTTTTTTCCAGTAGGGAATGTTTGTGACTTTGGTTTCAGTGTCCACGTATACTAGGCTCTCATATGTTTCCAGAACTCAGTTAGATCCCAGTATATATTTCCAGAGAAAATCTTTTAAATGAGTAGAAAAAAAAAATAAAATAAACTTGATTACCTGTATATAAACCAGACCTTTCTATCCCTGATGGTGATATTGTACTGTAACTGGTGTTATCACCACTAATGGAGAAAAAAAGATGAAGTACAAATTGTCAAGCAATCTTTAGAAACTAATTAAGTGAAGTTTGTCAAACTAAAGAGGCCCTAACCTACAGGGAGTGCTAATAGCTTTATTTCAAAGACAAAGTTACAGCTCCATGTAGGGCTCTGCAACCCATCTAGTTCTTGTTGAAATAACCTACTTATAAAAAGCCAAGATTGTTTTGTTTCTCTTTTTAGTTTTGTTTCACTAATATTATATTTTAGTTAAAATTTTACTTGGCTAACATGACAATGTGTGTATGTGTGTGTTTAATTTCTCCAGCACTGTAGATATAAACTTTCTCCTAGCTAATATCACAAAATGTAACAAGGAGTTAAGTTGGAGTCGCAAAGTCTGCAGTTCGTAACTTGACATCCTGTCTTTGCAGAGTCCACTCTGCAGCTGACACAAAGCTCTATTTAATGTGCTGCCAATCACTTCTAGTCAAGTACAGTACCGTAAATCCTCGAGTACTCTTTCAAAATGATTTTATTTATATCTTTTTCCATTTAATCTGGTTTTCTGTTGCCATACAGTGATGTGTAAATCCAAGCAAAATTGCCAGTATTGGTTCCAGGAAAAAAAGCTTTCCTTTAAATTACTTTCATCTTCTCTGATAGACTTGCAGAAAGCAACTAGCTTGCTAAGGTATAAGGGAGAGGGTATGAAGTCTCTATATAAGCTTCAAATAATCAGAAATGTACTGTTAATTATATATATATTACTAGTGCAGATTTGAAGGACAGAAGTTTACAGGTAGTTGCAAAACAGTTTAGATATGTTCAATAGAGTAACTCAGTTGTACTTGATTATTCATCTGAAACCTTAGGTGAACCTTTTCTTAGCCCTCCTTTGTTGTCTCTTATTCAGTCCACCTTATACCCACGTAGGCTCTTCGCTTGATTCAGTCTTCAAGTCCAGTTTTCCTGTTTTTTCTTCCACCATTTTGTGACCCAGTCATGCCATCTTTGACATTACCTTTTTCTCGGTCTCCTCTTCAACCTCTTCTGTGTCTTCTTACAATCTCACAGCTTCCTTCTCTCTGCTTTCTTTTCCTTTTTTTTTTTTTTTTTTCAGTTATATGAACAAGGCTCTTTTGCACTTTATGCTGCTGCTTTCTGCACATTTCTCCCATCATCACCAGCTGCAGTCTCTACATGCTAAGCTCCAGCTCTCAGCAAGAAGGAAATGTATGCACTTATCACAACTATGCTGACTTCCTTCCCTTTGTACTTGATCTCCTGGTCCTCAGATCTGTATTTGTCCTAGCTGAACAAGTCTTATCCAGGTTAACAGAACCTTATACGGACAAACTGAGCTGCCATGGTGCCATTCTTCAAACCCTTTTATTCTTTCTGCTTCTACTTTTTCTTTCTCACAGTATATTGTCTTATCTCCTTTCTCTCTCCCACTGGTTCCAATATACTCCAATCTCCTCCCTCTTTCCTGATGGCCTTCTACAGTAGAGAACCACACAGTGAACTACTGTTCAGCAAAACCAGCACTGTTCAGCAAAATGGTTCACTTTTTCCTATCATAGGAAAAGGTCTGTTTGACTCTGCTTTGTTCTGCAAACTTTGACCTTCTTTTTCACAGTGTGCTTACGGTGAATATTTTCAATTCCTGGTCAGTAGTAATTTCTAATCATATTCTGTGCTTTTCAAACCCACTCTGTATGTTCAATGCAATTGAAATTACTGCCATCTAATTCCCTAAATAACTTCTCAGACCAAAAACTCTTCAAAGTACATATTCACTGATTTATTGCCTTATCTTGACAGAGTTAGCTCATTTTCTTCTTCTTACAAGTAGGACCTTTCTTGATTTCTTGTTTACTGTGGTTTTCATATTTCCATTCTGATTGGTCTTCCACTCTTTGACTGAATAGTCTTTCTCACCTCCTATAGATTTCTAAGTGTGCCACAAAAACCAGTTCCTATTTCCTTTGTCTTTAGTAGAACTAATGGTGGCTGGGTCAAGGACTGACCCCTCTCTGTGATAAAAGTTGCATTTTGCATCTCTTCAACCCATAAGTCTGACTTTCTGTGGGTCGTAGTCCAATTAGGAAGGACAATGATGGAGAAGGATCATGAGAGCTAATCTGGATGCTAACCTTACTTATTATACCACTGTTCTCACTTGTAGGCTCTTAATCAAGAGCAACTATGCAACAGGTTTTGAAAGCAAAACCTGACTTGTTTCTTTTTGACCAAAGAAAATACTGGGATAGGTCTCAGGAATCCTCAGCAATTACTACTTGCCAACTCTAGGTCAACCTACCTGGGGATGAAATTATAAGGGTTTTTTCCTTCTACAGTTATCCTCAAAGTTTTTCACAAAACTTTTTTTCTTTCCCTGCAGTGGGAAAGTATTGTGCCTACACTGTAGGAGAAGTACACTCATGCCCTCAGAGATGCATACTGCAGTCAGAGCTGGATTGTACAATGAAACAAAACTGAGAAGAAGACTTGTTCCCCATAGATGCATCTTCATCTGTATATCTAAGAATTCTTAAAAAAATTTTAGTCAGAAATGGTGGAGCAGAAGAATCAAGACACACAAAGGTTCATACATAGGACCAGGAGTGCAAAGCACACAGTGAAGTTCCTCCATCCTTTATAATGGGCACAAGCAATGTCACCATGATGGCCATGATTTCCGTCTCTATTGTTGTCTTCAATTTGATTGTGCCTCTAGATAGATATTGTTGTGAAAAACATGTCTCTGTTTAGCTGATTCTCTATGTCCCAAGCATTGATAATTCTTCAGTCCTTTCTGTCAGTTGAATATTGCATACATGCACTGTTGCAGAAACTTTTTTTAATGGTTCTGACAAATGTCATCAGCTGACATCCACCCAGAGTGGACCTGTGAATATTTTACTACTTCCATCATACAACAAATGTTAATTTGATTATATTCAATATTGGATTATTCTTTTAATTTTCAAACTATAGACTATCACTACTGCTTTCATAATTTCCTGTGCATTTACAGACGTTTAACAACTGTATTCAATTGAACAAGTCTTCACCAGCCACATTTAAAATTAAAAAAAAAAAAGTTCATGCTCCTTACTATGCTACTTTTCATAATCTTTTTAAAGCAATTCAATATCCTCACATTCTCAACAGAAATCAGTATATTTAGATTTCTCATAAAGCTATATTTTGCCAGAATGACTGTGGAGGACTTAGCAATGCATCTATGTTGCCTCATTATTTTCTTATGAAACATCATCTGTGTGTTTCTACCTATTTTCTCATATTGTAATGGGTCCATAAATTCCCTGGGACATGAACTGTCTTCTTGGTTTGCGTTTTAAAATGTCTGACCATAAGAATGTTGACAATGTTTAGCACACAGATATAGTAATAATAATGGTAATAGAAAAAACACTTATAATGTCATATCTGACCTGATGGTTTCAGAATTGGTTCTAGATTGTGCTAATTATGCTGCTGATGCACAAGAATTGAATAAGAGTTACTGAATACACATATAAACAGAAATAGCATTTTTACAGCTTGAATGTGTACGTTAGATGTTTCTGTTATAAGTCACAATCTGGTGAGTGTATTTTTGTCCATGAGGCAAAGACTGGTGAGATTCCTCAGCAGTGACTAGAATTGGTGCTGAAGTGATAGACTCATGATTGGCAGTGAAAATGTCAGAAAATCTTCTATTTCCAGGTGGTTTCATGACATAGAGTTAAATGAAGCTTACCTATAATGATTAGCCAAATTTGGAAAAATAACAGCAAGAAGATGAATGATACATTGGATTTGATTAGTATAAAACTTGCTTACGTGTCATTGTGCTACACAGGATCCCTGTACATGAGTGTACCTGATTGTACTACTTGTGGTGGGTTGGATCAGGGGGCTGGGGGAGCACAGGAATAATGCATTTGTTTTGGGTCAGGTGAATAGAGCTGATATGATTTTGAAATTACCAAAATTTCATTCATAATTTAGTTTAGGATATTACTTTTAAAATGTCGCCATTTTCATTGGGAAATCTAATTAGACAGTAGACTCACCAAAAAAAATTGTACTAACACTGATATGCAAATAATATAATAGTGAAAATACTTGAAGACTTTCACTGGCTATTGTAAGAATGCTTACAATTAGCACAATAAATATAAATAAATAAATATCAAATGGAAAATTATCTTGTCTATATAAGAGTTAATGTATTATGTGGAGGCTTTGTAATACAAGAAAGTTTTAGTGAAATATTGTTACATGGTTTGGCTAAAGAGAGTATCTGGTATGGTGTCTGAGTACGCATATTGGTAATAGCAGATATTTGGTGCTACTACTTTTTAGCATTTAAAATGTATATCAGAGTACTAGGGGCTTACTGTTCATAATTCCATGCCTTTTGGTGGTTGGAGCAACATTTTTTGCAGGTGCTCTAAAGGCTGGCACACTTCCATGTCTGTTCTAAGTTAACTATGTCTGCCTGAACTACACATCATCAGCACAAATATATGTGTTTGATAGGCATAGAGATTTAAGCTTTTCTCGATCTTTATATGTATATTAGAAATATATACCTACTTAGTATGCACTATCATTTTTTATTTAGAAGGAGACAGATAGTAGAATCTCACAGATAAGATGCAATTAATTGATTTCACTTTCTTTTAGTTTAATTTCAGGATATTTTCAAGACACTTTTCAAGAGAAGTGATTCATTTTTCATGTGTTTTACCCACAGTCTGGCTAACAATCTTTCATGAAGTGCTGGAAAGAACAAAAGCCTTTTCTCAAAAACCTTGTGGGGAACAGTTTTCTCTTCTGTTGGATTCATACATTACATGAACATTACCCTTGTATTTCTATACCTGTTGTCAAATTTGAATGATCACTTTTCTGTTCTTCACTGTACAGCTTCTAAGGATCCACATAAGGGTTGATCAACATTGCTGGGTGCTTCACAGTAATATAGGTAGTAAATGAAAAAGTAAAAAGTCTAGTCATCTGTAACGAAAGACGCCGCAGTGCTCCAGTCTTTAGATTTAATTGTTGTTGAAATTTTCCCACTAATATCAAAATTTGTAGCTGGGACCTGAGGTTTTTTGTTTCTGATACTGATTCTACCCATGTTTTAACTCTGGTTTTATGAGTACCTCATCAGATCATTTCCACTATGAGACAGCAATTCCAGAATGCTACATTCCTATTAATCTGGTTTCCAGAAAAGAAAAAAAATCAAAATATTTCAAGAACATTAAACTTCATAAACTGCAAGAAAATGAATTCAGGGAGGATAAGGTTCCATTTCTCACCTTCATTTCATTTCATTTCCATTGTACTGGATTTTAATTATCAATTCATTCACATCTTCAGCTAAGAGTTACAGAACATTTCTGCAAGCGAATAATTTTGGTTGCAAATACAACAACAATTTCGGACAGCAAGAGCAACTGCAGTTACAAGGAAGAGACATGCTTCTGACTACTTTACAACTGAAATAGATGATTTTGGAAGTAAACTGATCTAGTCAGATTTAAAGATCAGCAATCTAAAGGGTTGAGGTAATTGTTTTCCAGGCGGTAGAGAAATGTCAGCCAGTCTCTAGTCAGATGTGGTATCTAGTAGTAGTAATAATTCTATTAGCTCTTCCTTTCCTTTTCTCTTCCTTTTCTTTGCCCTAAATATAATTATAATTGTTCAGTGACAATAATGAACAATGTTCATGGATGAGTCAAGAATAAGTTAATTTTTTGTGCCTTACAAACTTAGTGGTTTTGAATCATCACATTTTTTAAAAGGGACAGAGTCTCTGTGTTCCAGTGAGATATGGAGTAATTGTTTATAGCACAGCCCCATATACTGAACTTCAAGTTATGATATTTTTCTTGACATTTTTTTGGACTGAGAGAGAGAGAGAGGGATGCATCGCCATACCAAACTCATCACAGTAAAACATGCATTTTATTTTCTGTGTTGCCTTCTTATATTATAATTTTTTAACATCATTTTGGAGTTTCTCATAGATTCCGTATAAGGTTGCTTAGAATATTGCTATTTCAGTGAATGCACCCTTTGTTCTCTTCATTAGTGTTCTTCAAAATAACTCTTCCCAAGATGATATATTGCGGGGAACTGTCCTGTTTTTGTGTGTTTTGTTGTATTTTGTTTTCAAACCTTTTGTATTTTTCAGTATACAATGTTGTGTATAAAATTATTTTCGTTTAACAGTGTATAATTGCAATATGATAAAGTATAGAATATATATAAAAGCATATACCTTTTTAATTAAATATCACAAAGTTTTTTCAGATAAAGTGAAGCATACTAGTATTAATTATACATTTTATAGAACTTATTTACTCTTTCATAAAGGATTAGTGAATCAGTTTTATGTACTTCAGAAATAGAGAGTAGGAAAAGGATCTCAAAATGAGCACATTTTCAACAGTTTAAAATAAAAGACTTTGCTTGTCCAGTTCTTCATGTGAACTCAAATTAGCATTCTGTGTTCATCTTGAGCTTGGATAGATTTGAAGCCTTTCATGTCTAAAACCGCATGATCAAGGGCAAAATCTTTTGCTAGCACTAGAATCTGGAGGGGGAAACAAGACACGCACACATGGCTTTATCACTATGTGTTTTACTGCAGAGACCATGAAAAAAAATCTCCATTGTGTTTTATTTAATTAAAGCACACTGCCCCCTTTTGAATTTCTTTTTAACAAAGAATAAATCCTTGCTCATTAAGATGTAGAGACCTACGATATATAGTCTCTTACCACAGTGCTAGCTTTGACTATACTTTAAACAGCTTACAAATGGCAGACCCTATATAAAATAATTTGATAGTCCCATAATTAATTCAATTGCAGGAACCTTGTCTGGGTAAGAATCATGTTTGAAAATCATCCCTCATGAAATATTATCTCCTGATTAGCTAGGATTTTCACTAGCAGGCAATGTGTATGGGAATGACAGTGCAAGACAAATGCATCTTTCTTTTAGTTTCATCTACTGTTTCACATTTTTGAAATTATTGACTGACATTTTGTACAAAGATAGATAATTATCTACTGGATGTATTAAATACATCCATTGCAATTGACTGTCTATCAAAAATCGCAAATAGATTTGGTCTGATGTTAAACGCATTTGATCACAAGCACTTTTTAAGTGAAATTTGAACTTGTAAATTGCAATGTCCCTGTCTGCTTCAGGTGAAATAGGAAAAACAAAATTTAAAAAGATAGTAGCAAGAAAGGCAAATGTAGTGGAGAAATGGAGAGAGGGATCATATCACGGAGAGAACAAAAATTATAGTGAAGGAAGAGACTGCAGATTCAATATTTGTATTATATACATTGCGGAAAACAACTTTTAAAATCTATATGTGAGTTGTTCTGTACACAATTAGATCTGAAAGAAATTAGGCTTTTAAAAGGAGTTGAGTGTTTCAAGAAAAATCTAAAGACCTCACCCAACACTTTGATAGTGTCAACTTCCATAATCATTCTGACTTTTCCCTTTCCCTCTACTACATTCTTCAACTATAGCAATGCCTCTCTAAGTCATGCTCTAAGTGTGCTTCATTAATCTGCTGAACTTCACAACACCCATGAACTTCACAGGGACCGTTTTTTATGATAGCTATTTCATAGTTCTGATCTGGTCACTTTACCTTCTGACCTCTATCTTTCAGGAAGATCTATGAAGAGGGCATCTATGTTCCTGCATGGAGTTCCAATGGCTTCAGTGAAGACTGAAACAGGTTCAGTGTCACAATGGGTCTAGTTGCAGAGGCACTGTAAGTAGGAACAAATTCTAAAAAAAGGATGATTGTAGACTTGGGCTGATTGAAAGATTTCCTCCCTCCCTTCCTTACTGTAGGACACATACAAGTATCTTATATTCTAATAAGGAATATACTCTAAAAAAAAGCCCAAACAAACCAAACTGAATTGGATAGTCTAACAGTAGTATTTTGAGAGACTGTGATACTGTGAGACAGTATTGATGGAAAAGTGTTTTACCCGGTGATGTCTGAAGACTAACCAGGAAAAATAGCATGGGTAAGCACTGGTCATTCTTTAGCACAGAGTAGCATTAAGACTTGAAATGTTTGCAGTGTTTAATTCTGCACTGACTAGAAAAAGGACAGCATAGAGACTGGAAATGAAAATATTTGAGAAGCTGTGAGCTTAGGTGCAAACCTCATCATGAGACTAATATCCTTCATAAATCTTCCCCTAAACAGAAGGAAACTGGCAGATATCCAGGAGTACTCTAACGCAGGATGGGATTTACCTGCACTCCTCTGTTCATTACTTTCTATTCAGCTCTTAGATGTGTATGGCTCTGCACATATAATTGTAACAGTGAAATACAGATGAGCATACAGAGTTTAGGTCTGTCAAATTATTATTCTGGTTTAGCCAGTTCCTTAGTAGCTACTCTGAGAGACAGTAGACTATTTTGTGGATTACTGCCATGCTTCTGTCTGGTTAAACAGGCCACATTTCTTATTGCACGGTATGAGCATCTTTTCTTTTAGTTTATCTGCCAAGATGCTAGTGGTAAACCACCTCTGAATGAAGGCTATATTAGATCAAGACTGACACTTCTGTATTTTTGTCTTTGGAGTCTTGCCCTCATTTCTCACATTTGATACATATACATGTTTTTTTGGCTCACTGCATCCATGCCCATCTGTTGCAGTGGCATTGTGCCCAGCATTCACAAGTTGCTCAGATTGTTCAGTATGATATAGCTTGTGATAATTCTAGGGGAACAGTCTTCTGAACACTGGAATTCCTTTCTCTGGAAGGCAAATTGAAGAATCAGTATTACACAGCTCATTACAACAGGTTGCACCCTTCAGCTTTAGTGTGACACAAACCAATTGAAGACAGAAGAAAAGGAGATGCAGGCTTCTTGGGCAGTGACAGTGAAAGGAAAGACCCCTTACTCGAAAAAGAGATCCTGCAATCTTCATGAAGGCTTTATTTGCCTATAACAAGAGAAGAATTTCTGCAGACCTCATTCATGATCCACATGTGTATGAACTACAGCTGTCACACCTCAGCATTGTCCTTCACCACAAAGGTAACTTGCAACACAAGGTCCACTGCTGGCTTTAGAGGTTGTGATATTTGGAGTTCCACTTGGTCAGCAACAATATATTTTATTTAAGCAAATAATGATTTTTGGTATGTGATTCATATTTCAAGACAGTGCTCAAAGTAAATCCTGCCCTTTCAATTTATAAAACCTATGAAATGGGTCTAGATTTCTGTAGCAATTATGTATTGACATATGAAAAAAAGGGAAATAAACTTTTGAGAGTGCCTACACAGTAAAGGAAGACAGAAATAAATCAATTATAGAAAAATTACACAAGGGAAAATGACATGTAAAACCACAAAGTACAGGGTTGTAAATGGAACAGATTTTTTCTTGCAAAAGTGAATGTAATGCAAACATGCAGAAGGCCCCTTGTTTATGTAATTAAGAAGGTGGAACATGAAAGTTTCAAAAATTTGCAGGCCCAACTCCCTGCCTAAAATACAGGAGACTACTATAACTATGTAAGTGATTTCAGCTTCCAGTGACTGAAGTGATAGAGCAATACTATTCAAATATGATTGCAATTAATGTTATTTATTTTTTTAAATCTGATAAATAACTGTCTGAGGATTTTTAATAATGCTAACATGAGTTAGATAACAGGATAGGACAAGTATAGCCTATCAAAGAATTAGCAAGGGAGGAGAGTATTAGAATTTAAAAAAACCAATATTTTTTCTTAACTGAAACCACCTCCTTGAGAACAATGCTTGTAATCAGAAAACAGACAGGTTTGCAGGTCATGCTGAGAGTCATAAAATCAACTACAAAGTACTATGTTTAACTTAAAGGAAAGTCCTAGTGTACAGAGTGACCAGACACCGCAATTCAGTAGACTTGACTTTCAGAAGCGTAAAGTAACCTCACAGGCTATGATACCGAACTCTAACAGACATATAAAGCATAATGGAATGAAAAATAACTCTTTCTCATTTTAGAGAATGTAGGGATAAAATAATTGCAGGTGATGATAAAGCTCTTTGAATCTGAAAGATTGTTCTCTTTTTCTTTCATTCTTAGAGTGTATTTTCATATTCAGAGCCAATGATCACAATTTAGTCATACTTGTTTAATAAAAGGAAGGTGATCTTTACATCACAAGTAAGTCTATTTTTTTGTTTGTTTTTTTTTTCCTTTTTGAACATTTTCTTCTGCATCTATAGTCATTTTACCTCTAACAAATTACATTGTTTCATGTTTCATTGTTGTTGCTTATGGTAAGAAGATTAGGACAGCTGAAAAGATCTGGTAGTAAGAGGGTAATAGGTGAAAGACTTTAAATAATTCATCTTTATCATATGACATCAAAAAATCTGCTTTTACTCAGCAGGTCAGAAAATCCTGAGAGATAGGAAACAAGTAATGGAATCCTCTTATGATTACAGATGAATAAATAAGTTTATTTCACAAATAGTGCTGTGAGTAGTGCCCATTAACCCCAGGCAGAATTTGGTGTCATAATGAAAGATTTTATGCACACCAGTCAAAATTAGTCAAAGTTTTGTCCTCTTCATCAAAATTAAATTCTGATTTAATGCTTCATTATCATTTGTAATTCTAGATTTACTACTACATATTTCATGATCCTTGAAAACAAACAGAAAAAAAGAACAAGCTGGGATTTTAAGAGTGATATTTGTATTTTGGACAGGCACAATTCTCATGCACTCCTATAACTAAATATTTGTTTGACTGACTTTTAAATGTTGGCATATCTCCTGAAAGAATATAAGTGAAAGAATATTGAAGCATATTCTGTCACTGGACAGTGCTCAACTCTGGACAACAGAGTTCTTTATTTTATGCTTTATAACAAATAATTCTTTATTTTATGCTTTATATTTTTCTTTTCAAAAAAACCCCAGCAATATTTAAAGTAGTATATTTTAAACATTCACAGTAAAATTCTTTTTGTTGGGAAGAGTTGCATCTTTATTATGGGATTTTGCCTTTACTAATGTTATACCTTCTACATAGTATTCAGAGTATTGAATACTTCAGAGTATTCAAATCCAAAGCTGCTGCAATGGCTTCAAAGCCTTAGAGTGAAAACTGAAAATAAAAAAAATTAGTAGGGACAGGGAGAGGGAGAAGGAGAAAAGATTCTGTAATGAACTGCTTATGACAAATGAAATTGCTATTTAAAAATATTTTTATTATGCTGACTCAAATTACTAATGGCTCACTCAAAAAATATTTCAGTACATTCATGGCTTTGACCTTCACTGGTCATACCAAACAGTTTGCAGAAGCCAGATCTCAAGCTACTCTTCTATGCCTGTTGTGATGACTCATCTATTCAGAACACAGTATGAAAAAAATAAGCCATATTAACATACCCCTGTTGATGCAGAGATACACAAAGTCCTCAGAACAACTTCTCTTTGCTCTGACTACTGAGAATGCCTACCACCTCAGCTGGTGCAAGTCATTGTAGCCACTGAATACTACTTTTAACATTCTACAGTAGGGAAAGTGGAAGAAAAGCATTACTTTTTTGAGAAAATTATTCATTCTGAACACCAGCATAGTGAAGGTTTCAGAAATTCTGTGACCCAGAGACAGTAAGCACTCATTACAGAATAAAACTTCTGTTCAAGGGGGAGATACCACAGACTCATATATGTGCTCAGCTTTACCTGTTCAAATAGTTCTTAAAAAGTGATTGGTTCAGGTGTGTTTGGATAAGACTGAAAAACACAATATAGACTATGTCTCTGGAGACAGTTTTTCCACAGGTGGAGCCCTGAACTACCTCAAACTTCTTAAAGATATTGATTTCTTATCCTGGTACTCCTGAAACTTCTGAAAGATATTGCTAACTCCTCCAGGAAAAAAAAATAAATCCACAAAATGACAGAGAAACAAACAAACAAAACTAATAATAATAAAAACCTACATAGAAATAGTTAAAAATGCATATTCAAAGATCCATTGTTAAGGGTCAGCATTAGTTCCCATCTCATATATTGTTTCAGGATATGAAAAATCAAGTAGACTTTTTAGAGGTCTTTCAATTCAGACCTAAAAAGGGGTGCAGGGACTTTTAAAATTTTATTCAAACCTGAAAAAATTTGCTTTCACATGTTTTCACTTGATTTTACTCCAATACATTGCTACTACAGTCAAAATTTTAAATACAGGGTGATAAATGAGAGTACATAGGGGTCTGTTTCATTACATTGCTGCATTAGAAAAGGTGCATCTCAGATAGTCTTTAAAAAGAGCTTGGTTTATGATGTCATAAGGTGATTTGCTTCCTTTTGATTTTTACTTATGAGAGAAATAAATTGATCTGTAATGAAAATTGTCACCATCCTATTTCTAGAATGTATTAAGTTTCTATAACACCTTGCAATGACAATGCTTCTTATTTTTCCCCACTGCTGTTAAAAAGTCCATTCATTTGGGTTGGCATAAGCCTTTATTATATTTCTCCCCTCATCTATCCTTCAGTTAATAAAACCATAGGTGGTAATCCACAGTGTTTGTGTCCCATTTCTGTGTACAATATGTGTGTAACTGCGGTGGTGCAGGGAATAGTCAATGGACATTAACTATGTTAAACAAGAAGCATTGTATCCACAAGCATGAACCACAGATTCCCACAGAAATTCTCTAAATCAAGTGTTGAGTAGATTTTTGTCTTCCTGGCTATTTTGTTATCTCTGTTGTAAGACCCTTGGTTTTTTTGGCAGTTCTGAACAGATATTGTGATAGACACCATGGTAAACAGCTCTCTTATTGTATTTTGTACTAGGATATTGAACATTTTCCTGAGCAAAGTGCAATGTGATGCCAAGTATTTCCATCCCCTGCAGCTTCTTACAAAGAGAACCAGTCCACAGCTTGCTAATAGAGATGGAGGAGCTCTTCCTTGTAAGCTTTCAAAATAATCCATTTTAAAAGACTGTTTCAGCATAATAAATGCTTGGTGACTTGAAATCCCAGTGGGTTTTGAAGAAACAAATACTGTACTGTATATGCCGAATCTGTACAATTTGAGCTCTGCACTTGAAGCACTGTAGACCTGTCCTTGCACTGATAATAACCATCTTTTCAGGAACAAAAGAAATAATCTATCATTACAAATAAGAAACCAGAATTAGCTGTGATTTAATATTTCTTTATACATAACATGCTTTCTACCTTTGTTATAACTGGATATATGCATTCTGTTGATACAGATGTATGATTCACAACAGAGGAAAAAGAAGCATAAATTAAAGAAACATTGTGTTTGTATCAAGCTTATGCTGTTTAAGTATTGAAACCGCAGTTGAAGTTTAATGGCTCTGTGTGCGGCTCTGATTTTTTTCTCTCTCTTTGTTAGGTTAATTCAGCTTCAATAACAAGTCTTTTCTGTCCTGCTACCAAATACCTCCAAATGTACAGCAAGGGAAACTGGCATTTCAAATTAAGGGAAACAGTGAACCAAAACAAGAACACAATAAAAGAGAGAGCAGGGTGATACATGTAAATGATGTACTCACTGGGAACTAACAGTGGTAGCTTGCAGTGAAGGGATTTAGCTCTCTGTTAATTCAACTGATAGGGAGACAGGCATATTTGGGAAGAGTCTTGGCCAGGTTCCTTAAGCTCACAAAAGCTTTAGTGGTTACATCATTGGCGGGGTTGAGAGAGGGAGTACTTTAGGATTTTTTAAAAATGTGTTACTGTAGTTAGTCTGGTAAAAAGAGAAATCTTACACTTTTATGTGATGGAGATACTCTATCTTTTTGAAATGAATCTTTTGATAATAATAATAGCAATAATCTATCAGTTGAAGACACTTGAAGTAGTTTCATTTTAGCAGAATAAAGGATAAAACTATCTCTCTGTAATTCTGTTACTAGGGGTCTTGTACAGTTCCTTTAGGAGTCCAGCAGCAGAGATTTAGGGTACAAAGTCTGATCAAGGGGGAATGTATTTGTTGGTCTGCTTGCTGCATGCGAGTTTCTTCTGCATAATAACTGCCTATGGTACCATACTGGAGAGGGATTAAGATGTTTTATATTCTGTGTGTGCATTGGAGAGGATGTGTTTTACCTAATCTTGTTTAGCCACCATGCAGACAGCTTTGAGGATTTCTTTTTTTATCCCAGTATCCTTTAAAACCTGCAGATCTTTGGAAAGGGAAGGTATTTCCATTTCTTTCGTTTGCTTTTCAAAAGTGCAGAGCTTGGCCTTTATCTTGAGGAGCAAAGAGGAAAATACTAAGCATGGTCTCCTGCCTACAGGCTTGGTACTTGTTAAATGTTTTGGACAATTAAATGTAGGTGGGAAAGATTGAGCTGTTCTCAGAAATTTGTCTTCATTTTTTTTGTATGAAAACAAAATAATATGTTCTCAAGTTCTTTGATGCTAATTGAATAAAATATAGGTCTACAGATCCAGTATCCTCGAAAGTATAGCAGATGTTCGTTGCTTTGTCTTCAAACAAGCCACGTCTGGCTTCTTTTTCAAAGCAGTGTCTTAATGTTGAAGGACTGACTGCTGCTTTTTTTTTACTAGGTACTATGTGCATGCAGAGGTAGAAAGACAGGGAAGGAAGAAAGCAAAATGATCACCTGAAATGATGGGATTATTTTTGAAAGAGGAAATCTGTTGCCAACGTCTGAGATCTTTTGAAAATCTTCAAATGCACCACAACTATTTGAGCAAGGGAAAAATTGCAAGCATGCCCAAAGGGTTTATAGGGATTGAGAGATATCAAGGTAGCAAGTTAAAGAACTTGAAAGTTTGAAAGGATGCTAGAGGGCTACAGTTGCACTAAGAAAGACAAAATGATTATTAGAAAGCAAGTAGGTAACTAGTGTGTTTCTTGTCTCTGCTAGGTTGATACTACCCCAGTAGCATTTTTATTATTCTCATACCAGATTTTCACATTTTTAGTTCTTCCTTGGGATCTGGTTCTGCACTTTTGTTATCCTCATATCCCTCACAAAAGGTGCTGCCAGTCTTTGTCTGTGAGACACGCATCTATATGCATGTGACTTCATAAGTTCATAATGAAAAAATAATATTTTTAGTTAGAGTGTGTTAATGTTACAGGCAAGTGACCAGGCTCTAGGTGAAAAACAAGGCCACTGAGTATTCCCTGATCTGAGGTTAGGCTGCGTGGACAGTCTAGTAAAAGCTTCTCTACATGAGAAGCTACCGGACATGACAGATTACAGTGTTAGAAGAAAAGAGACTTTAAGGATGTCTGGATTTCATGAGTTATGGGTACTTAGATGAGAAATCGCACAAACCCAAAGAAAATGAAACTAGATTACTGGGGACTTTTTGGGTAGTAGAATCTTTCCAGGTAAACATCCCAACAGCAAGTAACACCCCCACATAACGCAAAGATCACCAGGGTAAGAGTATCAGAAATTTGGGAATGGATGTAGCAAAATTGGTCTTAACAGGAAAAGATGATTTAGGATGGGTTGTTTGGAAAAGATGAGTCAGAGAAACGAAGGTTGAAGGGACGTGAAGAGGAAGATCAAGAAATAGAAAAAAAAGCATAAAAAAGCATTTGATAAGTTTCATTGACTCCCATTGAAGGTGCTTGTCAGGAAATGTAAAACTCTGAGGAATGTTTATATACCAGAAATACAAAAATAACAGCTATCAACAACTCGTTATCAAAGGGTCTTTTGGGTTTTAGTTGCTACAGAAGTGAATTAAAGACCTCACTCCATGTATGTTGTCCTGAAGTTTGTAACTTCTCACAGATTTTGTTTCTTTCTTAATAGATGCTGGTTGGAAGTCCAGCTATTACTCTAGTTTTAGTAAGGTTTATTCCATCTAAGAGAGTATAGATGAAACTGTTTACTAAACTGATGACTTACTTCAAGAAAGTTCTCTTACTATGAAGTCATTCACCTCTACTTTTTATTTGAACACTGAAAAATATAAACATTAAAAAGAGATCAATTCAGAAGCCAAAAATCTATTTAATGGGAAATCAGTGAAAACCCAGATAAATGAAGGTTGACATGGTGCCATGCAGTTATAGTAGGAAAGCTGCATTCCATGCTAGTAAAACTATGAACAATATGAGTGAGTGAACAAGGAAAACCACAAGCAAGACTTAACAGAGTAGTAGGAGAAAACAACTACAAGAAGTTCCTCAGTTTCAGCAACCTGCTCAAGTCGACCCTGGGTTGAACTGTAGGGTCTCAAGAGGTCCCTTCCAACCTCAATTTTTCTTCCATTAAAATTTGTTATGCTATTTTTTTGTCCTCATTACTCCTACCATTCCAGAATAGTACCAGCCCAGATGAGTTGATGGTTGTGTTTCCTTTTCTCAAATTATGCTGAAGTTTCTGAGTTGTGTTAATAGAGAGTAAGACATCCCTCACTGGATTTGTTTTGATATGTTAGCAATCTAAGCTCTTGTAACTTCTTGTCATACAACATGCACAGCACTAGCTTCATTGTTTGTGCATGTCTTCTCAGTTTTAATTTCTCTTTCCTACAAATGAATACAAAGTACACTAGCTCAGTGATGCAAAACTGGGGTTCAGCTGTCAGTGATGCCAAAGCTAGGACTTCTCTCCATTAATAAGATGCATTCAAGAAGCAATGATAGAGGTATAATCACAGCTCTTAATAAAAGAAGCTATTTGAACATCTACTTTCCTGAAAAGAGAAATAATCATGATAATCATATGTCATGATAATTACAACAAAGGATGTCAAACAAAATGGTGAAGAATTCAAAGAATATGAAACATACAATGACTAAGTATAAAATAGATCAAAATGATTGCCACTGTACGATATTGCTAACACACTTGTAAGACATAATATTACTGAAAGAAAGGAAAAGCAGGAGAATTTGAACCCAACATGTATGAAGGAAAAAGGTGGTGCAAAAGACTAGAAGAAATAGCCTTAAACTGAGATAGAGGAGACTCAGATTAGATTAGAAAAATTTTTTTCCTCTCAAGATGATCAGTCATTGGAATAGGTTGCCCAGAGAGGTTGTGGAGTCACCATCCCTGAAGATGAGGCATCTGGATCTGGCCCTGGGTGATATGGTTTAGCAGCTGTGGTTATAGTGGGAGTGCTGGGTTGATGGTTGGACTGGATGATCTTGAAGGTCTCTTCCAACCTTGAAAATTCTATGATTCTATGAAACTTTTGCAAACTGTTATTCTATGATGCTGCTTAGCATCACTTTCTCCTTAATATTCTGAAATGTTCTGTAGGAAATTCCTTTGTTATCCATCAATAGAAAATTAGGTAGGACCTAAGAACTGTAAGAATTAATTAACATAAAAATTTTCATTGGTTTGACCTTTATTTCTGTAAAGTCCCATACGCATTTAAACTGCTTCCTATCCATCCAACCCCTATCCCACTCCCCCTCCTGCAAGTTGAAGTATTTAACCTGATAGAAAAACAGTGAGTTGAAATGTCCAGGCTAGAGAAATACAAAGTATAGAAAACAAGGAAAAATACTGATTGAAAAACACTGGATTACATGCATTGCACTGAGAAACCTCCTTTCAACATCTATATCTCAAATATGAAGCAGTCTTCAGGGACAACTACACAAAGGTGAGGAAACTGTAGTCAAGCTTGCCTTGTGCAGCAATCAGCTTTTCTTTTCTTCTTATGTTGTCTTAAGACGTTGATACCGAAGGGCTAAACTATTAAGGGAAAAGGAAAGTAGACAGGATGTTGCCCTGCAGAGAGAAAGGAAATATAGAGTGCAGGTCTGCCTGGCACACACATAAGGCAGTTGCGGTCCTGGCAGGTAAGTATACAATACGGAATATGACTTTCTAACTGTATACTTTTGAAAATTAATTTCTCAGAAACAGCTTGTGGCTTTCACTGTAACTTGTGATATCCAAATGAAGAAAGAAAGGAGGTGTAAGTACAGTGTCAGTCTTTCTTACCCACTTACACAGAAGGAAGGGTGCAGATAAAGGAATCTGTTATATTTCCATAAAGATACACAATAATAAATATGCATTTTCAGCACTTTAGGGCTCTGAATCTTCACAGGTCAGTTCAGGAGAACCAAAACTATAATGTTAGCAGGAGTAATACTATTACATTGATATATAGTGAATATATAGATATTCTTCCTGCTGTAAAAACAATCCTGCCCTGGATCAGCACAAATTTTCATTTTAGTAGACAGCAGAAATATATTTAATATAAAAAATAATGTCCAAGGAGCATGAGATGTAGACAATACTTAGAAGAGAGTTAACATAGTATATAAATCTGAGACTATTTCTTCTTCCTTAATCTACTTGAAGAATTGTGAAAAGTCCATCAAAAAATCCACACTTTTTTACATTAAAACCAATGGAGGAAACTTTGACTACCCAAAAATAACCCAGTTGGATGACACATTTTGGCAGGGGTAGAAAGACAGATTTAGCCTGTATAAATTGGCTTTGATTCATCTGAAATTCCTGGGCAAAACTGCACATTTGAAACAACTCATAATCTTTCCCCTCAGTCACTAATATGTCGAGAACTAGGCTTTAGGAAATGTTATGCTGCACACATTTCTGGACTAGGTCTGTCTGACATCTTCTAATGATACATTCATAGGAGAAATATAATTATACACTTATAGTGATCAAAATAACATTAGCACTTGTCCTGAGTAGGATAAAACTCTGAATAATGGGCAACTGTTATGGATTTATGAAAATTCTAATAACATTACTGTGCTCTTTTTATCAATGCACATATTTTGACAAAAAATTCATTCAAGGACCCCATACAGTCTGCAAGAATAACATCTTTCAATCACAGTTTAGCCTTTCAGCTACTTACCAATTCAAGGAAAAAAATAGGGCGTGCTCCAGGAGCTTGAGTGATCAACTGTACTTTGATGGTTTGAGTTACTTCTTGGAGATTATGAAATCAAATTCCGGCTATACTGGGAAAATAGTTAAATTTGGGTGCTACAGAAGAGGTTCTTTATTATCATATACATATGACATTACTGTGTATCCCTATCATAACATATTGCTCTTTAGTTAATGTAAGTCCAGTTCACACTTACATCATATGACACACAGAAATGTGTGGAGCATGTCTTTGTGAGACTATATGGCAGAGAATTACTTCATCAGGGAAGCACAATTGAAACTTTAATTTTTAATCCACTTTTAAAACATACAGAAAGATTATTTTCAGATTATTATCTAAATTAATAATAAGAAAGTTGAGAATATTTTCTCAAGAATGTGGTAAAGTAGTAGAGATTTAGTGGATTGCACTTACATCCTATTTCTGCTGCCAGTGGTTTTTGGAAGATCTACTGGACCTCTGTGAAGACCTAGAAAATTCAAATGAGATCAAGCAGATCATTAGGGCAAGAGTTTTAAGCAAGGAAAGCTGCTACAAGCTGTAATAATGATTTACTAGTTTTCTGGCATCCCTTTTCAAAATTATCACTTATGTTTTCAGTTATTTGTTTCAGTTCTAATCAAATGCAAAAATTTTTGTTTTATTACTTCAATAGATATATTAACCTACACTGAAAAATGTGAACATACAGCTAGTATATTCTATGAGAACCCAAGCTTTATATGTTTATAAGGGATATATAACTTCAATGTGACTCAGATGAGGTAACTCAAATATAATTCCAGTTTTTGAATTTATTTTTTCCATTATTTGCTTATTTTTCAGAAGTAAATACTTTGCAGACTAATTATTTTGATCTTCTTATTCCATTGTAAAGTTTATTCCAAACAACAAAATTTTGGAACGTGTCTAGCACTGCAACTCAAGCATGTATAGATGTCAACCACTATTTCACAGACATTTTTCACCAAAATAACGTTATTAAATAGTCTAGTCCCAGTTCCACCCAACTCTTCCTGTCAAAGTGTATTTTATGCATATATATATATATGTAGAAGAAAAAGAGATTAGTTTCTGTTGTTTATGAATATATTAGCTAAGATTTTCTTCTCTGCATTAATTCTCGGTTTGAGAATAATTGAAAGACGTAGAGAACGAAATAATCAGCTGCATCAGTTGGTTCTGAGGAAAAAATTCTCATTATTTCCTCCATTTAAACTTGTCCTAAAAACAAGACCAAGATTCAGCCTCAAGGAGAACTTGCAGGTTTCAAATGGTGCAGCTATCCTTCCAGTAAAATTAGTGTTGTTGTTTTGCTGAGATCTGCAACAATTTGAGACTTTGCCTTACAGTCTCTCTGGAAACTCTACCATTCAGCTATGTTTAATCCCTAGGTCAAGCGATGTAGGCCTATTCACAGGCTGTCCTGGTTTTGGCTGGGATAGAGTTAATTTTCTTCTTGGTAGATGGTGCAGAGCTGTGTTTTTTGCATTTAGTATGAGAATAACGTTGATAACACACTAATGCTTGAGTTGTTACTCAGCAATGTTTATCCCAAGTCAAGGACTTTTCAGTGTCCCATATTTTGCCAGTGAGGAGGTGTACAAATAGCTAGAAGGGAGCATGGCCAGGACAGCTGACCTGCAACGGGCAAAGGGATACTCCATACCGTAGAACATCATGCCCGGTATACAAACTGGGGGAAGTTGTCCAGAAGGAGCTAATCATTGTTTGGGGATGGACTAATAAACAGTTAGTGGGTTGTGAGCAATGGTACTGTGCATCACTTGTTTTCTTTTGGGTTTCATCCCCTTCTCCCTGTCCTTTTTTTTTTTTTAATTTATCATTGTAATTATATTTTACTTTTTTTTGATTATTAAATTGTTCTTATCTCAACACACAAGTTTTATTTTTATTTCTGATTCTCCACAGAATTGGAATCAATGGGAAAACTGCAGCTGAGATTTGCAGGACTCTTAGGACATAGCATTCTTCAAAGGACAAATCTGGGACACTGTTTTGTTTTGCCATCTGATGCACTGTATCATTGCAGCCAACTATCAAAATGCTATAATTACATGTCAGCATGCTATGCCAGAGAGTGAGATATAATTATGCTGACCCATCTCTAGCTAAGTTTAGAGTCTTCTCAGTTGTCTGCAGCCCTTGCTGCTTCAGTAGACAAGGCTACTCCAGTGATATTGGATCACTTCAAACAGGTAACAGTAGCCTAGAATTTCTAAGACTTGAACAAATTTGTTACCAACGCACTACTGGATGCATCAATTTTATTTTTCTTTTTTTTACAAATAAGGCACTTAGACAAGGGCAGGTTTGGGGGAATGGAAAGGAAAAGTCTCTATTTGGGAAGATGCAGTTTAGGTAAAGTTCATAGGGTCCTAGCCGGAGGTCGCTGCACAATTTTATTTTAAACCACTGAAATGAAGTCTAAAGTCTTTTTGTCCACATTTTCACCAGAGTATCATGAGTGATAAAAAAGAAAGGATCAAGGATCAATCCAGGCACACTGAACTCTCCTACTTCTTACATAGTTTTTGTCTAAAGCAGTAAGAGAATAACCTATACATTCCATATATAAGAGGGGTCCCCTGACTTTATTCTCTGACAGTGTTTTTGATTTTTAGTTAGAGACAACCCATAATGATTTTAGGTTTGCAGTTATTGAGAATACTGGACATTCCACACAATTTTCTGCAAGCAAGTAAGCTTTAAGGGCTAAAACTGGGAAACAGAGAGCAAGTCTGGACTGCCCATTGAGGAAGAGGGTTTTTATACTAGATTCTTTTTTCTTTCCCTTCCCTTCCCTTCCATTCGCTTCCCGAGCAAGAAGAAAGTCCTTGAAGCACATACATTACAGTGCATTCAGTTGTTTTACAACATTAAAGTGAAGTACTGTAGCAATAGGCACTTTGGATTTGAAATTATTTAATAATAAGACAATTTATCAGTTAATATGATTATATATTTTTAAACAAGTTAACATAGCATATTTTAAAATATTATAAATCCAGATTTTATTCTGATAAACACAACTATAAATAAATAATAAAATGAAATACAGATTTTAAAATTTCTCTAGATGAATCATATCTAAATAGAACTACTCTCTGATATGAATCTGGGATAACTCCATTAACTGCTTTTACCTTCAAAGAAACATTGTGTAGGAAGTGAATGCTCAGATTCCACACTTATGTCTACAACTCAGGTTTGTAGCTGATGTGCCTGTGAGGCTGAGTTTGCAAGCTTCAAAGACTCTGCTTATGGCCTAAGCCATGCACATGGACAAAGAAAGATGATCTGATTGTGGGTTTTTGTCAAATAGGCCACCTCTGTCTTTTGCTTCACTCACATCCTGAAAGCTCAGCAAGTCCTTAAATTCCTAGTTTAATTGAGGGCTCTGAACCATATGCTCATGAGTCAGTTTCACTCAAAAAAGTGACCGATATTACTGAAATGATAAATGGTTGGAAAGCTCTCAAGGAAGATCATTTATCTTTTCATTTGCTAAGAGGAGCTTCTTCAGAAGATACATTTCCAAGATACACATCTGTGTTTTGAAAGTTGTTATGCCCATTTCTGGTAAGTCTTTTTTGCTATTGTTTACTCCACTGTTTTTATAAATTTTACATAACTAAGTCAAAGATGAGGGGCCTACCATGCAATGACAGGACCAGAAATGTATTTTGTTCCATACACAATATAAGTACTTTAAAATACTGTGTTTCATGATTTCGGTAAGAAGATGACACAGATGTTCCTAAGAGTTTACAAGTGAGGATTCTGAGCAACTTGGATTTAAAACCGAGACATAAACTTTTCAAGATAAATAATTCAAACAGAATTTCCAAAGTTTTCTTGTTGCTATTAGGCATACAACAAAAGGAGATTCCTGTGTAGGTGATAATTTATACTCACAGTACCCAGTATGGCTTTGTCTCTTTTGTCACATCATACATTGTTTTGCCTGAGTTAAATAACTGTAATTATTTTTGATAACATGGTCTTGTATAAGAAAAAATTGATTAAATATATTACAGTTAAATAATTATTTTAACTTTAAGTTTTAGAATAAGTTTCTTTTATTTTGATCAGCTTTACTGGACATTGTACAATCACTATAACACCCCGAAAGACATGCAAACCTTCTTCCTTGGAGATACATGGTAGTGGGGAAAAAGACATAATTAAATCAACATGGAATTTGACATAGATCAGGATTAACTTTTTAAAAAACAGACCAAATACAAATAAATATGAAATTCTTCATCTCTTCCTTTTCATATTAGCCAAACCCTGCTTCATAATAAACATTTTTTGTATAAGGCACACTATGTAAATTCCCATGCTCTCCAGAACCACTGGAGAGAAACACTGTCTTGTGGCTTTCTTTGCATAACCAGGCTTTCTGTCCTGTAACATTTCTCTCTTATTCTTTCTATCTTCTATGCAATGTTGAACTCTCTAGAAGCCTCTTCTGTGACCAACACAAGTATCTTGTATGAGTAGGACCCGAACTACGCGAGAGGCTTTTGCCAGATGTGGGGGTAGAGGGAGAAAGAGAAGAGGCAAGTAACTGGGGTAAGCAAGGCAGTTACTTGCTTCTGAGAACTACAAGCCTTGTTTCCTGCTGTTGTTTATTTCACCTACTTATTCAAGCATATCAAGAGACAATCCAAACAATCTGAACTAATCAGGAATATCTACATGATCTTCTTAAAAACACAGTTACTGCCCCAAGCACATTTGAAGTAGGTGGCCAAAATGAAGGCAACATTTTTGAAAAACCTTATAGTAAAGAAAGAAAAAAGTAAAATCATGTAAATCTGCTTTTGAGATGGTCATGTAAGGTGTTGCAGAGAAGAAATGTCCAGTCTTTTTATACTGTGGCTCTTGAAAATACAAATCCCTTTGCTAAAGGTGTAGATAAAGAATTAGATATCAAAAAAAAAAAGGTCTATGCATTTAGTAGGAAAAAAACCCCTTTCTTTTTTGCACAACTTTTTCTGAAAATCATCTGAAAACTGAAGAACTTTTTCTGTTAAGAATCACAATACAAATTACAACTTAAATTTAGAAAGAGAACAAGAACCAGAAAAATATTTCCTGAGAACTTAAAATCTTCATATTCTATCAAGGACTGTTACTTGAATGCGGTAAAGTGCCTTTGTTTCATCAGTCCCAAGGCTCATATGTTTTGAGAAGACATAGTGGTTCCCTTCTGTGATCTCAGTAGCTTCGTTTCCTTTACAGAATATAGAGAAAAGGTTCCCAATTATGCTTCTGTGTGTTCCCGGACAAAGTGCCCAACTTGCAAAGAATGTAGAACAACTTTATGTGGTACGTTCGCTGTTGTTGACCCTTCATTACCTTTCTAGGTGAGCACTGAAGAAATGTTTTAGCTTTTATTCCAAGAAGCCAGAAGTCTTCTGAGCTACTACCATAGGCTCTTTGTCTTCACTATGTCAAAATGTACATAACTTCCTCAGATATCACTTTGGGTCTTGTACCAGCATAATTATTTCTAGTCATGCTCTAAGGGCTAGTGAGTGTGCAGCACATCAGGATGTGAAAGCACAACCCACTAAATGCACTGTTTGGAGTCTCAGTGTGGACTTTGCACAGTGAATTCTGGACTTTGAAATGTTGACTATTTTGTAAACATGAGCAGGTATCCTTCTTATATCTGAGCCTATATTGTCTGAAGGGGAGTTTCAGATGAACACTTTGAGCACACCCATCACATCAATCCTTTGACAGTAACTCAGGTCTCTCTATACTCAGTATCTCAATCCCCTAATGCAGAACCTAACCCACCACCTTCAAATCAATTATGTGGGTTTATTTGAACCACTGAGGGGAATGGTCTATTCCATGTTCTAATTAGATGAATAAGACAATAATTCACATTCACCAAGTTCATAGGCTGTTACCTAGAAGCAGAAACACATGGGAATAAGTCTGGTGAGACACAAATGTATGTTAATTGTTCTGAAGGAACATATCAGAATGTTGCAGTCATGAAGGCTATTTCTAAATACTAGTCAATATACCTGGTTGTATGAAAATCTATGTGTGTCATCATGTGTGAGCTCATGATATCAAAAGACTAACAGAGACTTTTGTTAGGTTTTTAATTGTCAGTAGCTTCTTTGCTGTGTTCAGATCATGCAGAAGCCAAGTACTGATATCATTACTGATGGGTGACACTTGTCTATGTGTCACTGGTTAACTACTCATTCCACAGATCTTTCTTGGGAACCCCTGTGGAAATTTCACTCAGTTGATACTGGTCACAAATGGCCTATGGTATATATCAGTGATACCATGTCCATACAAGAAACCACACCACTAAACTCCAGAAAGTTTTCCACAAAAATAGGAGCTACGACCTTGCACAATGTGAAGAGGTTGTCATACCTCTGTGATCCTTGCAGTTCACAGAAGTTCCTGTCAACACACTGAAATTTCAATTTAAATGTCTGCTTTTATGAGGCTCTGTCTTTTATAGAATGATCAGTTTGTTTTATTTCCTTTTTACAAAATGAGAACGCCACATTTTTTCTCCAGTATTTTCATATCTCCCTGCTTTTCTGCAGGTCAATGATGGAATGAGTTTCTAATCAAAAAAAGGGGAGAAAAAAGTCTCCCAAACTGTCAGTCCATATTTTCCTAGGAGACAAAATAGTGCTGACAAAACCTTTAGTCTCCTCCCAGGCTCTGTCCAGACGAGTGGGGGCTGGCAACCAGCAGATTCAGAAGAGTAGGAAGTAAACTGTTGTTGCCCAAGAGTTTTGAACTTTGCAGCTATGTCAGGGCAGATTCATGAGGCAGGTGGCAAAGTGAGATTCTAGGTTTTGTTAGCATTTTAATTGTGGTAAACATTCCCTACGAGCAGAATAGACTCCTATGATGTGGTCTTGCTGGCTTATAGACATATTAAAGATGTTAAAAACATTTTTCAGGGTGTAGGTGATCATTCCTTTGTAAAAACTCAGCAGACATTTTGATTTGTCTTGAGACCATCACCCTAAAACAAAGGCACCCAAGGCTGCAGTCATTTTTTTGAATGTAGGTGAAATTTCCACTGAATCAATATCTTTGTGTTCTGTTGGTTTTGCTGTATCTTTCCTTACTTGCTATGTATCAGTATTATTTTCACAGGATTTTGCTTCAAAACACCCAGACTCAATGACTCTGGACAACTTCCACTGATATCAGTGATGAAAGCAGAAAATGATCATGTGGATCAGATCCTCAATAAAGAATACAAATTTTGTTGCTGTTTGTAGACTCTATTGGAAAGGAAAGATAAGTAATATTTTTTAAATGGACAAATAAAGTAAGACAAATGTTTGCCAATATGTCAGGATGTTGAAAAAATAATCATAGTTTTTAGGGATATTATATAAAGTGTTTCACAGTCCCAGGTCACTTACACTTGGCCTGATTTATGGTTTTCCTCAAAATATTCTCATTCATTTTGAGCTTTAACATGCTCATCAGAATTACTTAAGCTAATCTGCTTGATTGCTGCTGTAGCAGCTCTTGGCTCGATGTCTGCTTAGTTTCAGGCTCTGTATTCAACAGGCTCTCCTTGTTGCCCTAGCAGTATGACTCATATAGAGTACAAGGCAAATGCCAAGGTGCTGCCAGTCACAAGAAACTGATAGAAGTGGAAGTGAAGTATTTGGTGGTTTCTTTTTCTGACCACAGGGTGTTGATGGAAAGAAACAAGGCAGGACAATCATGCTGCTTTCACATTTTGCTGAAGTGCCAGGAGGCGGTT
The DNA here is from genome assembly GCF_009829145.1 of Chiroxiphia lanceolata. NCBI lineage: Eukaryota > Metazoa > Chordata > Aves > Passeriformes > Pipridae > Chiroxiphia > Chiroxiphia lanceolata. Next base: position 64,935,762 of record NC_045637.1, on the reverse strand, counting down.
CTTTCACAGTCACTGCAATTGTTCCTGTTTAACATGGAAGCCTTAAGCCAGACATAATTAGACTTTTTCTTGACAAATCATTTGTGCAAAGTCTTGACAGGTTGAAAACTGAAACGGTTGTGCTGCATTCTTCAGGGTCTGAAACAGACAGGATTACAGAAAAATGAAAGCAAGTACTGTGAAAGCTATAACTTGCAGAAATATGTGTCTAGCACAAGTACAAAGTCTATGTCATGTTTGATCAAAACAATTAGACAGAATATTGTCTTGTGCTTTGCTGGTGTTATACTACAGTATATTAGTAATATATAAGGGCTGTATTTCACTAGATAAATTCTGTGCCAAACAAGATGCAAGCAAACACACCAAAAAATATAATATGCACATATCTGATATTACTGCAGAGCAAAGTAAGTGTGTAAGTGTTACATTTTGAGCTCATTTAACAACTGAAAGCTTATCCTAGTAAGATGAGCTCTTAAACCAGAAAAAGGAGACTCCATGGAACTGTTATCATATAATGCCAGTACACTCATGGAAATAATCACAGAATTATAGGATCATTTAGGCTGGAAAAAAACCATCCATGTTACATCTAAGAATTAGTTTTCTTCCTATCATCAGTAATAGACTTGCTCAGTGATGTTATTGTTGGATACCACGGATGTAAAAGTTTTGAAGTATTTGCAAATTTTTTAATCACTATATAATGAACAAAATCCTCAAATATCTTAGTTTGCATTCTTGGTTGTAAATACCATGGTTTTCATGAAAATTAATAATTCTAGATAGGGTTTAACAGTGGATTTGTAGTTATATTGAAGGTTTTTATGAAATTATAGGAAGCTCCTCTAGTATATTAGAATGCAAATAATTGAACCAGTGCTTTTCATAATGTGCCCTGAATGTCTGATGAAACAGAGTTACTGATTATTCCCTGTTACTTCAACTTAGTCCAAAAAATGCAGCAATTTGTAATTAATCTTTTTGATAAGCTAGTCCTAAAGCATTATACAAGATCTTTTCCACTAGTATTTTTCAAGGCATTATCAAGAACTCTGTGTAATATAAATGGGGGAAAAATACATTCCACAGTCACAAGTGATTTCAGCTTCTCTGTGGATGAAAAAATTCTCTTAGAGTTTGTCAAGTCTTAGCGTTGTGTTCTGCACAGTCAAATAAGAAAGAACACCTCCTCTTGTAATGAAATAAATCAACCGCAGCTTTCAAGTTGGGCTCAAGTTTTGCAATTCCACTATGATATGGTTCTGTTGTACCATTGTATGCATGTGCAAAAGCAAAACAATATGTCAACAGTAAAGTTGTAATGTTCAAATGTAAGTCATCTGCATCATAGTATATTTGCATTCAAAATATCTCAAAAGAAATATTCTTGAAGAGGTAAAAATGCATGTGGAAATTCACAGCTCCTACAGATCACGTTCTTTGCTCTTTCACCAACTATGTGGTGAGAGGGAGCATCATGCCTTTCTTTTTTATGGTTTTCCTTAACAGACTGTATTAGTAATCATATTTCAGAATTACCTCAGGGATTGATATAATTTCTTGACCAATACTGAGAGAGAAGTAGCTTCTCTGTATCTCAGTTCATCTTTCTGTTGTCATGTTCTCTATCAGTTCAGTAAGTGGTTAAAAAAATCATACTGTGTTGTGCCTGCATACCTTTTATCTCCCACAGCTCTAGCTTGCTCACAATAATCTGCACTTCTTAAATACAAATTGATCTAATTCTCAGAAGATTATTTAGTGATAAAAATGCAGTTAGTAACCAAAGAAAAATTATTTCTGCCATATATATTATGTTTTTTCCCCCTGCAGCCACACAACAGTGAAATTTTTGTTCATCATGAATATGAGTTTTACCTTTGGTAGCTTGGAAATGTACTCTTTAATTGCATTTTTTATTGTAATCCAAACTTGTTTAAGAGACCAAAATTTTGCTAAATCTGTTTGACTCAGAATATACACTTAAGTCCTTGTAGACCACTCAGGAGTGCTTTTGTGTGTGGTACAGAATGGGTTAGTTAGATGTAGCAAAAGGCAGTAATCAGTGAATTATTCATGATAATATAGAATTTATTAAAGCTTTGCTTACAAGCTGTTTGTTAAAAAGTGTTAGTACAATCTCTTCTTTATTACTTTAAGGAGAGTTTTTCTCTTTGATTGCATGTAGTAACTTCTCAGCTTCAGAGGTCTTATTTTTGCATAACAAATCCCTTCTGTATTTTTCCTCTGAATGCTGCAGCCTTCTAGCTGTACTATATTTGTGAAGTTCAGTCCTGTAGGGTTTCACTTCCCTCTCCTCTTTCTAATGTTTGTTAGCATGGCTGTTCTTAAACATATTGAATTATGGAAACAATGAAAGCAAGGGTGCCTATAGGCAGCTCAGTCATGTGTGTCCATGTGAAAGTTGCCAGCACACTGCCTGGGGGAAAGCAACCTTTCTGCCTTGAGATACCAAGACATGCTGTCAGCATTTTCTAGGAGAAAATGTGTTTCTGTTCATTCTGTGAGAATGAAAAGAATAAGAAAAAAATAATAATACTGAGCTCTGAGAACAGCATGGATGTGTGCTTATAAGCAAAGTCCCTGGTAACTTATTAGATCTTTTGAGTCTGTGACAAATAATCTAGCTTTAAAATAACTGAAATATTTTTGTGTCTAATGATTGACACCATGCCTCAGAGTGTCTACCTACCTGGGGGGAGGTGTAAAGGTTGTGGGAACGGCCCTTGAAAGGAAAGATAAAAGTGAAATCAAAATGGCATTGGTTAGGGTTGTAATTCATAGTCAAATGTGTCTGTACATGAAAAGTCACTGACAATGACACCTCCTTTCTCAAACACATTGGGTAGATAGGAATAAATACAATGAATTCTGTACTGAGATGTAGATATCCTCTTGACTGTTCATAATAGTTATGATTTTCTTGCCAGTGGAGCGAAAAATCTGCTGCAGTGTGTTTGATTAATATTATTTTTAAAGTAATTCAGTATTATAAATTACAAAAAAAAAATAAAATTAGGCTCCTCCCAAAAATATCCAGGTAAATACACATCAGACCACAGCCATCATTGGAGACCAAAAAAATTATCGTGTTCCGGTATGGTCTAGCACCAACAACTGCTGCCACTCTTCTGCTGAGCAATACAGCTGTGGATACTTAACACCAGCACACAAATCCACAGACTATATCCCTGCTCATGTCGTTTTCTGTCCTCTGCATCCAGTGAATTCTGTGTGCTATAAGGCTTCTCTGCTATTAACCTGCTGGACCTGTGCAACAACAATAGAGCAAGAGGAATGATTTTCATTCCTTAGAAAGCTGCCTGAAGTCTCATTTCTGTCTTCTATCACAGCTCACTTTAGCTAGCCTGAACTTGCATTAAAACTTGGCTGAGAAAAATTGGCTCTCAGTGATTTTCACTCATTGTATTATCTTTTATTTTTGTAAGCCCACTGCTAGAGAAAAACTTCTTTTTATGTAAAATGATGATATGGTTAATGTGAATGGAGATGGCTGGAAACAGACAGTAAGAGTGAGAAGGAGTGAAGAAAATTATGTTGTTTGATATACAACCCAGAAAATGAGTATGCTTAAGCCTGGTGGTGCATGAAGACTCATCCAATTTTCTCATATGTAAGCTTAGGAAAATAAAGACATAAATAAATAAGAATTTTTTATTTATATGCTACAGTCACCAAGGAGAAGGCAAATTTTCAAAAGCAGTGTGAACACCTTTGTAAATACAGACAAAATATTCTGAAATTAATAGGGACAACAGGAACAAATTTCTCTTGATTTTAATGGATTTGGGACGAAGCCCTAAACAACAAATTAGAGATGGTACTCCATAAAAAAGAGGAGTGTGAAACTCCATGTTTGATTGTTGGAAAAAGTAGCCTGAGGAGTAAAAAACTGTGGCGGTGTACAGCACCCTGAATAAATGCTGATGGCAGTGTTGGTACACACTGGGAAATGGGTAACACAAGGTATCCAGAGCCAGCATGAATTTCAAGACAGGATAATACAGTACCCAAGACTAAAGGGGATATTGGAGGATATGAGTGCTAAGGAGAGCATTTAGTTGCCAATAAAAACATAATAGGAACCATCTCAAATCCGATTCATTGAAAAGACTGAGTGAACTAATTGACTTTGCACCATGCTGTGACTATCTACTGTCTTGAGCTACACTGGAGTAAATTAAGGTTATTAAAATTGTTTTTCTACAGTCAATAGAAATGCAAACAGAGGATTTTACCAACACAAATGTTACACTACATGAACAAGTCAGGGAAAGATACTACTTATGAGACTACAGATGAAAACACAAATTTTGTGAATTATGTCTGGAAACCCCAAAAATTTTCAGAGGTCTGGGACAGTATGGTGTGAATAATATCACTCCACAGCCAAGCACTCACATGACAACCCAGCTATTTCAAGAAGTCTTAGTGCAGAATAAATTTGATAATTCAATCTACAAGTACAACAACAATGTCTAGGTGATAGAAAGAAAGATATACACTGTGATTTACAGAAATGTGTACTGCCTTCTAACAGAGACAAGAAGGCAGTACAGACTTGAGAGAAAGAAGAAAAGACTTTTTTTCAGCAAAGACAATAGAAAAGTTTAAGGGAATAAAGCAGAAGAAAACAGAAACAGAAAAAGTCTACCTAGTAAAAATGATGGTGTCTTAACTTCCACTTGGATGAGGAAACCTTTCCATAAATAAAATGTGTACTAAGTGAGAATGCTCTCTTGTAGTAACAAGTTGTACTGGTCTCTTGTACGCAGTACAGGACTGGTTAATTTCTGCTAATTTGAAATGTAAAATCTGAACATATTATATGTCTATGACCATATATCATATGGCTATAATCATATCTAGTTGAACTGTCTGGGCTCCAGGAGATTCCAGCAGAAGCCTGGTGTCCCAAAACTCCCCTCATTATGATATGCTGAACCAGGGATGGGGAATCCTTGTTCAACACACATTGCAAAAACATTGCAATCAGGTTTTTGTGGTCCTTCCTCATGCTACCACCTTATCTGAGCTGGTTCTCTGCCAATTAATTTTCCTCCAACTCTGACACAAAGTCAGACATTAGGAAAGCAAATCATACAGCTGAACGGTGAAAGAAAATGAGACAGAGCAGTGTGTCTTCTGCATATTCAGTGTCCAATATCTCAACTCCATCCTATGTAACAGCTCATACATCTGACTGCCAGGGAACTAAAATATGGAGATCCTAAGGGCTGCTAATGACAAACCAATGCTGCCTTCTCATAGCTCCTTCAGAAAAATTACTAGCCAAAAGTAGAAACATCTTCTCAACCTGAAGTCTGCAAATATGGCAACAAAATATTGTAGTTAAAATAAATAAACAGTGGCTGACTGGTTTAAAATAATTGATGGGCATAATCTATCATTATGCATCACTAAGCAATTGGGCAAGAGTGAAATTAATACAGTATTCAAGGCCTTCTCAGGCCAAAAATAAGTTTGGAAGAAATTAACATAACTGAACAAGATGTCAAAATTTTGCTCCAGTTGAATATGTTTGATAAACACGATGCTGTTTATTAGTAAGTTAATGTGGTTAACTGGTACCAGTATGGACGTCTGTTGATCTGATCAGTAATGATGCTGGAATCACTAATTCTCCAGCAAATGGTTTGCACTAGCATCTGTGGGTCTTGAATAATCAGCATGATTAGCCTTTGATGAACAGCTATACTTTCCCAACCTTTTAGCTGGTGGCTTACACAACCTATGTACTGCCTCCTATAAACACTTCAATCTGAAACAATTTCAGGAAAAATATTATTCCCAGGATAGTATCTCAGTTTGCATTGCTTCTGCGAATGCTTTTCTGAAAGGCCTCCCCTGAGCTTAAGGAAGTCTGCTTGCAACATTTCAATTGTTTTATTTCTTCTTTTTCCTTTCTTTGTTGTTGCTCTAAATTAAACTCTATTGGAGACTGCAGCATTTCATATTATAACAATGCCTGTCAGGAGTTCTTTACTGTGCATGATAAAATGTAAACTCTTTAATTAGCTTTTTTGTAATAAACACTGGAAACTACTTTAGCATCTCAATCAGTAGAGTTTCAAAGTTATTTTCCTTTTTACTTGCCTCTGTTGCTCTTGTCTGTTTGCTATGCAACATTTGTTGGAAGCGTATCACTTACTCTAAGGTGAGTTTGCTAGAAACAAGTTGTTCTAATTTATTTGACCCAACAGTGTCAACTGGACATCACCAAATACCTTACATATTCCCAAAGCAAGCATTTACAAAAGGGCTGCTGAATGGATTGCTGGCTGCTGAATAGTATCATACACAGTTTTAGTAAACTAACCTATTTTTGGTATGAATGAGATTTGGAATACAACTAGATTGGTCTTCTGTGCTAGCACCCAAAGCAGCAATACTATGCTAAATAAGTGGTTCCCAAGGAGCCAAAGTCAAATAATAAAAGAGGTTTGGAAAAGATCATGCCCTAGTTTTCATTGGCCAAGGTTTTGCATTTTTTAATAGGTTTTTTTTTTTCTTCACCATTTCCAGGCTTGAGCAGTAAGAAAATAAAAGAAATTGTTTGCTTCTGTGCTAGTTGTTGGATGCTGTCTCCAACAATCAGCTGCTGAGATCCATGGGCTGCAGAAACCCATGGTGGGAATCATCCACCTTGAGAAGCTCCTCCAACAACCTGCTGGGAAGATAGGAAGCTGCAGCTATGGCTCTGGCCTGCAGCTGCCTCAGAGACATCTACAGAAGCACCTTCTCAGTCCTTTTCCTGTGCTATCTGACTGGAGCAGGAGAAAGCTGGGCTTGGGTAACAACTTCTCTTTCACTCTATGGCTTACTGAAAGAGGTCAAAAAAGTCAGATGCCAAAGATTTTAAAAACAAAATTACATTTTTTGGACTCTCCTGATTTTTTATGCTCTGCTACCCAAAGCACCAAGGAGAATGATGGTATTTCTAGGTTTCAGGATTTTTTCATTTAGGGTTTTGGTTTGTTTTGGTGGGTATTTTTTATTTGTTTGTTTTGGGGGGTTTTGGTTTTGTTTGTTTGTTTTAATTACCATGTATAATATGATGTATTTGGTACCTCCTGAGGATTGACTTTAAAAGCCCAGCTGAGATCAAGTTCTCCATTATTCAGGCTTTCTGCAACTCATAATTGGAGAATTACAGTTGAGAGTGTAATTAAAGAATAATTAAAGAGTGTTCTTTAATGCAATGTCTGACAGTAAGTTTGCATTTGACAGGGGAAAATGATCCTCGCCAAGTTCATCTCATACGAATAAGAATGTCTCTAGCTCCTGCAGAGCTGGACAGGCTGCAGACTAGGAGATCATATAAAAGAGACTCTCTAGATCTGTAGCAGAACCACTGTGCCACTTAATACTCCAAAATATTTAATATTAAGCCTTTTGGAATTGAATATTCTTTTTTAAGAGATTATATTATTTATTTATATCTTGAATATTTTTAATATAACAAAGGCAAGTTCTTTTACTAAATATAAAAATCTCCTACTTGCTAAGAAAGAAGCATTTTCTTACTAAGTGTTGATTAGTAACCAAATGTTACTGGTATGTGATATAAGAAATATCTTAGTATAATATCTGTCAGTTCACCTAAGGAAGGTGTTCTACTGTGTGGTATTATTTCAGCAGCTTGTTCAGAGAAGTTGAATAAAATGTGATATATTAGCAAACAAAATATTTTTGAGAATATTATGTCAAATATAGAGTTAAAATTACCATGGCTACAAAAATCCTGATGTTTCCTTATAACCCTAGTCCTACTATCTACTCTATCTACATTATTATCTGTTTTTTAATTAGATGTTAACATCACAATTATTTGTTTTCATTTAAAAAAAGACCTAGTGAAAGCCAACAGTCTGCCAGTGGTCTGCTTTCCGTCAGATCCCTTCTTTTCAAAGGGATGTATTTACTGGAATATATAGTGGACTAAATAAAAGGTCACCAGAATTCCCAAAATTGTTTTGGCTGAAACTGTCCAAAATAATTCATTCTGAAGCAAATATTTATATGGATGCTTTCAGTCTGAAAATACAGCCAACAGACTTAAAGATACCTAATATCTGGAAGGCTTTTCTCTCAGCCTATATTAATAAGCAGTGATACATTTCTCTTTGTATTAACCAGCAGTCTGATGGTCAGGAAAAATTAACCAATTCAAAACATAGGGTCAATTAATGAACACCATCCCAAACCATCATTCGGAATTTGGGGAAGTGAAACTGGACTTTCTAGTGCCCTATTTTTCCTAGCCCCAAAATGAACATCGTAATTTTAGGTTTAGCTATGTTCAGTAGCTTCACGAGAGCACTTACTGTTTTGCTGTTTGCACTCATCAGTGAGAGCATGTAGCATGCAGGTACTAGACATTTGGTTGTTCGCAGACAGACATACTTACCATTCCTGAAATATTCTTCAATGGAAGTTTTGTTTCCTTTTTTTCCCCTGACTTTATGCTTCAAATTGGCATTCAGCTCTTATGCCTCCTGCTACCTTCAGTTTAGAGTGGCTCTTTCTCCCAGGTATGTTTAGTATTGGTCCAAACTTTTATATTGTTTACAGTTTTTACAGTTGTAACATCTCCCCCACTTCGTGGCATGTCCTCCTTTTTAGCAGGTGTTCTCCCAAACACAATGAAGCAAAATGTAAAAAAAATTAATTTCAGCACTGCCTGTTGCTTCCCACACTCAACTCCTCCTCACCCTGCCACATATTGACACGGCAGTCCCACAGAGCTGAGGGCAAAGGAGGTAGACTGATTTCCCATTTCATCCTGATCTTTCAGGTGCGTGCTGTGGTTTAGTTCTGTAAACATAGAGCTAGAAAATTACTTCCACAGTAGCTTTAGAGTCAGCTTTGGAATACATACACTGCTATTTTCTTCCTCCCCTTCCCTTCTGTCCCACAAGGAATCTAGGGAGACATTATCTCTAGAAGCACAATAGTTTTATAAAAATATCAACCACTTCCAGACATGTTGTGCTTGAGACGTAAGGAAGGGGACTCTGAGATAAATATTCACATCTCTTATCATACTTACAGCATCATCTTCATAAACACCCTTCTGGTAGTCTGACTGCCCAAAGATGACAGAGAGACATTTTGTGTCAGTAGGGGTTGCGCAATGCAGGACACTTCACTTGCGTAATTAGTCAATGTTAAGGATATAAACTGTGTTTTGTTTTAGTTGGGACCAGAATTTTATTCTGAATATTATACTTTCTTAATTTAAAGGTGAATGTCTGTAATCCCTTCTACATGTGAAGTTTAGATTAGTAGCAATTGACTGTGAAATAGCTAGAATCCATTTTCTTTGTCTCCCAGTTTGCTGTTTCTTGCAGTTTGCAGGATACATAGGGATATCTTCAGAGTAGGGACCCTGAGTCAACAAGAGTTTTGAGGCAGATATTGTTCTTACAGAAAGCACACCATCAAATGTACTCTGAAGTTCTAGTTTATCTTAGCTCAGATTAAAACAATGGACCTTTATAAAGAGACAAGTGAGGCCTACTTAGTAAGACAATACAAATATAATCTTCCCTTGCCCACTGCATCCTTGCTTCTTTTGAACCTTGTTCTGAATCCAGCAGCTTTCAGGGGCTTCTTGAACCAAACTCAGTGCAATCATCTCTTGAGAAAAAGGGGCTTTTGTTTGGGTTTCTTTTTTCTTTTCCTTTTTTTTTGCTACCCTCTTGTATATATGACCCTGGTCTCCCCAGGACCACTACTCCTGCTGCAGGCTCTCTGCTTGTTGGGTTTCTCACACTGCTTGCCCTACAGGCTTCATCACAACTATTCCCATCTGTTGTCACTCACTCTCAGGTAAGACACAGAAGAAAGTCCCTCGGTCCAGAGCATTCCCTCTGATTCCTGTGAGTTAGTGATAACCAGATAAATGGCAGCTTGTCCCTGCTGCCAGCTAATGTGTTTTTTTAGAGAGCACAATGCACAGCAAATCATGAACAAACCTGGCACATTGTTGCATCTTTTTCATTTCCTGTCCAAATTTCATGCATAGGGTTCAACTTTATGTTATCATCGGGGGCCCGCTCCAAGTAGAGACAAAACTGGCATTGCTCATAATGAATTAATACAAACCTGGAAGTGAAATTAAGTTCTTTCCATTTTCCGTCATTAAGGGATATAAGATAAGGTACGAAAAGGCCAAAACAAGTGCTTTGGAGGATGTATTATTTTAATAGAGTGAAGTTGTAGACATGACAGAGTGCTCTTGTATCAGAGCTAGAGGGTGTTTTATTTTACACTGACATTTCTGGGGTCTAAATTACTCTGCTGCCAATGGTTATTTCTAAAACAATGAGGTTAAAACAATATTTGGTATGATTTCTTGAAGAAGTTGATCTGACAATGAACTGATTGATGTGCTTCGGCTGTAATAATTGTAAACAGCGATTGAGATATAGCTAAAAGAGTGTGGCAAAGTACAGTCCTCATTTGAGAAGGTGCAGGTTTTATAGAATATGTTTATGTAGAAATATAAATGCATATAAACAGGGAGCACTTTACTCTTGGTAATTAGAGCTGGATTGCAGTATTGCCTATTCTGAGCACTTGAAAATCAAAAGTCATACCCCTAGACTGTGCCAAGGGATGAAAATCAGAAACCACTTTAGATATTTAAAATGATATATTGTCTTTGGGTTGCTAAACTGAGACAAAATATGAAGGTATTGCCTAAATGTGGAAACATGGAGTTAAGGTTTAAAAAGCACCACACAAAAAATGTCAGGCAATTCAGAATAACAGCATTGTCGTTATGCACCTGGGCAGAAAGGTAAAAGGGCAAGACTTTGCCCAAAGGGCATGGCACAGAAGAAACTTGAGAGTAAGGCTTAACACTATTACAGTCTCAGTACTCATAGGTATAAAAAGATCTAAGGCTGGCAGGCTGCTTGCAGCCTAAAGGATTGCAACATTCCCAGAGGAAAGGCAGGAAAGAGGGGTGTGAAATATATTGTTTGGCAGCCAGAGAGAAGAGTTAATCCTGATGCATGGCCCTCCCTGAGATTCTTGGGAATGGTGTGACTGTTTTGGTGATGGTGTGATCAGGGCATTAATAAATTTAACACTTCCTAAGGCCAACTTACCTTAAAAATGTCTGTGGTACTAATCACATTTGACCTAGCTTCCAGAAAAATTGGAAGAGCATTTGACCCTGGATGTGCATTTTAGACTACCTCAAGTTTGACCTTGCTTTGATCATGGCTGTACCTTGTGTGGACTAATCAGAGTACAGTAATCTATATTGCTTATAATATTTGTGTGTATGAACATTCATACATATGCACATCTGTTAAAAAGGAGCCCATGTGCAGGTGGAAATAATGCAGAGGAATGGTAAGTTACCTTACATAGTGATCTAATATGACACATTGCATTTAGATCACTTTTGAAAGCCAAAACTAAACAATCAGGTTATTGTATGGAAATGTCAATGAGCTACTCTGCCTGTGGCTAGTTGCTAGCATTTTTTCATTATGGAGTCATAACTGCAAGCATACGTGAAACTGTAGATGTATTTTGATTATTCATATTATTCCAAAGACAAAAACACTGATGCATAGAGCCAACACTTAGGCTCATATTTATAACTCTAATAGAGGAGAACGTCAATCTCATAGCTCACAATTTAACATGTAATACCAACATCTTAATGCACCGTCAGTCTGAACTCTATCAAACTTCTTGAAATAGACAAGATCTCATCATATATGTTCCCCACACATTTCTTCTCTCTTTTAACAGAAGCAAAAATTAAAATGGGGACCTGATCAAGAAAAGTCACAATTAAATAAAAATAAAATAGGCATTATTCTTGGAAAGAATACCTCATTTTCTTCCTTCCTTTTGGCAGTTTCCTAGGCTGCTGTAGATTGAAGAAAATAGGAATAAGCATCTTTCGACCACAAACAGATGTGCTTGATAAAGAAAATGTCAGCAAAAATACTAAAGCAATGTGTCACAGCAGCTTTCTGACAGATAGAGGGAAAAGGTAAAAAATGTTCTATCATGTCCGACAAGGTGTTCTTTTTGAGATTTAAAGATCACTGTGCAACTTTAAACATGTTTGTCACTTTGGCTCTGACTGGAGCTATCTGGAGCTTCACAAGAACTTTATCAGCTCAGCATAGGGGGGAAGAAAGAAGCCCATTCCCATTTATCTCAGCCAGGTTCCCTTCAAAGCCAACAAATAAATTACAGTGTACATTTGATACAAATTGATTTCTTAACTCAAATAACAATGTTGTCCTCCCAGTCAGGCCATGTGTCACTCATTCGCGAGCCTGAGTGAAAGGCTCAATCTGTCTGCGTGACAGAAATAGGCCTGACGCATCTCACCAAGGAATGCTAATAACCCTGGCCTGGCCCGGGCCTTTGTGGGCAAGCTGCGATAAGGAAAATCAGCCCGTCCTGTCAAACGTCGCGAAGGCCTGATCGGTGTTTGTTCCAACAAGCTGCATAGGCCTCGGAGTCGCCATCCTATTTCATGTAGTAAATGAGAGGAAAATAAGATCCGGCTACCACGGTTAAGATGCCAGTGACTGTGATGAAGCCGAAGTGAAAGGAAACCCCATTGAATATCTTGAACTGATCTTATCAGCTGCTGGAGAAATGAGATATTGGCAGGGGCTGTTGAGTTTCTCACAGCTGAGCAGGTTAATAAGGTTGGGAGGCAGGCCACAGGCTAATTGGATTTGCCTTGGTTTGATAAACAGTGGCAGGCCCATTGCCAGAAAAACATACACAATGTGGCTTTTTCTCTTTGTTTCTCTTTAAGCCATAGGAAAAGGAAAAAAAAAGCTGGGAAAAAGAAAAAAAGCTGCCTTTTTTCCCCCCCTTTTTTTTGAAGCTAAAGGTGTCTTCCTGAACTCCCAGATGAAGAGGCCAACAAAGTCAAACTGTGAAACAGTAGTTGTTGGGTGTTCTGATTTTAATCAAACACCATTTAACCCGCCTGACCTCGCAAAGTCAGCTCACATCAAAACATCACAACTGTAAGGGCTAACTAGAAGCAGAAGGAAATAACAACCTATTGAAGCTTTCCAAAGGCTTAAAATATTCAAAAGAAACCAATTTTGCAGCCTCATCTCTGTGCAGATGCAGCCTGGGCGGAACAGACAGCCCGCGCAGCCATCTCCATGCTGCGCCCAGCAGGGGTACCTAGTCTGCGCCCATGGCTGCTGGGCAGGGTACCAGCACCCCTTCAGCCCTCTCACTAAGTTTGAACCCATGGTCCTTCAGCTCTTGCCACGACTCTGCTTCTTTCTGGGCTGTTACTTGGCGGGATCTGATCTGGAATTTGCAAGAATTTGAGGGGCATTTTGATTAAACACTGCAAAACTGTGCCCTGCAGGGCAGACAGAAGGCTATGTCATCACCCCTGTGCTGCTGCACTGGTTGCTGCGAGCTTCTACCCACACTGCCTAACAAAACCTGCAGTGCCTGCTGAAATGCTAAGACCTTCGCATGACCTTGGAAATGTAATGCTTTGAAAAATGTTTAGCTGTTGAAGTTGCTTTTGAATGCTACCAATAAAATCCTCTCCCTACATTTTTTTTTCGGGCAGTTTTGGTTGTATTTGCTCCACTGACTTTTCTAGTTCTTGGGACTATTTTCACTGACTATTTTCACTGATTGGCATTGGCAGGGCTGGTGCAAGAAGAAATCACCAAATGAGGGCCTTATTCACTGAAGATACAAATACAGCACCAGGATGAGGCAGTGAAGAATTCTCTCTATCTACAAAGATAGGAGGAATAGTTTATTTTCTGCTGTTCTATGTGCATTTCAACCAGTTTCATTCAATTACACATATTTTTAATATGAGTGTGAGCATATGAGTATATTTTTCATTGTGTACAGTGTCCCGCACTGTGGCATCTGAACATCAGAATCTTTTCATGAACTTCTGTGACCTCATCTATAAAAGTTGTGAACAGAACCAATAATCAGTGGGAAAACACACACTATCTCAGTGGAAAACTTCTAAATATTTTAATTTTTTTTTTATTTAGATTTTTTTACTTTCATAAAATATGTTTGTGCACCATCAGATTCATTGAGTCAGGCAAGGTGAGGAGCTAGAAAACAAACATTTCCAAGCTTCTGTCATGTTTTATTTTTCTTCATTTATAATGGGGACGTCTTTGTAATTTTTTGAAAGTAAACATGACTTTCTCTGAGGAAATATTGTATCTCACTTCTTTACCTTTTCAAGTCTTTGTTAAAATATGACCCCAGTAAAGAGCTTCCACTCACTTCAGCTCCATTATTTAGAAAAGTAGTTGTATTATTTATGACTTTATTACTTACACTAATTTGTATTTAATTACTTTAAAACATATTTTACATTCACATAGCATATTTTATCAGACTATCTCAGAATTCTACATCAAAATTAATTATAGTTCACGTCTCAATTTTGAAGTTGATACATGAGCAGAGATTTCCTGGCCAACTCTTTCCTGTTTAAAATTTTCAAGTTTTTGAAAACAAAGCTTTTAGCAGCATACCATTTGCAAAAAATATTACCTCTACCAGTAACGTAAAATTTTAGCAGGTTCAGAAATATCCCTTTTTGGGGTAGTTGAGATTCCTCCCCTACACTGGCTACTCCTCCTTCTCCCTTGGCACTTTTTTATACATTTACCAAAACAGAATCAGAATATAACTTGCCCAATGAAGCTGATTTATTTGTTTAGAAATAGGAACTAACTTTCTAGAAAACAATACCAGTCCTCACCTGAGATGTGGACTGTAGCAGAACATAAGACTACCACTTCCATCTGCTTGTTAGCTCACCGAACTGCTGCCTTACTGAAGATGAAATTCCCTTTCATTCTCTGATCTGCAGAATATCTAATTATTTATAGGAAGTGAATTGGTTTGAACAGAACAGAAAGAAGCATTTTTTTCCGAACAAAATGCTGCTAAAAACTGGTCTCCCACCTGCTTACCACATGTCATAACTGTCGGACTTCTCTAGAGCAGGGAAGGTCCAGGCAGTTCAGAACTTACCACGTCCTTTGGCTCTGGAAGAAAACGTAAAAGAGAGAGAATGATTTGCCAGCAGGAGAGTTTCTCAGATCAGGATAATCAAAGAGATTTTCTTTATTTATTTTTTTCTTTTAGTTTTGGGCCTGGAAACATTTAAGAGAAGTTTTGTTTCATGGTAAATAAGAATAAAACCTGTAAATAGCATTGCAACTGAAAAATGAAACAAAACTCAATCCCTGTATCATGATGGAAATGAAACCATTCAGGGAAAATAAAGAAAAGAAAATAATTTCAACTAAACTTTGCTTAAATTAAGATTCAGGTTTGTTTTTAGAGAAAGAAAACTCTTTCCTCACTCTGAGTATGTTTCTGGACACCATCCCACAATACAAAATTGGCTTTGTACTTTCAGTGACTTATGCATAATAGTTTCTTCCTTTCACATTTTGAGTGTTTTATTATTTTTGGATACACATCAATACAGCATGTGGCACATGTATAAGGCATTACTGGGGTAATGGAAGTACATTTTCCGCAGTATAAATACTAGTTAAAACTAAGCTGACAAAACCCCTTGTCCAAAATCTAGGTCCATTACTGGTGAAATTAATAAAATTTGCTCCTTTCAATAATAATAGGATCAGTCTTCAATGGTTTTCCAGCCTTATATACAGCTAGAATTAATATATAAGTCAAAAATCCTAAATTTGCTTTAAGTCACATTTGGAATCATTGATTGGTCTAGTTTCCTGACATCCCAAAATAGCGATGAACAGATGAATATTAAATAATATCTTTCTAAAGTCATAAAAGATAACAAATGAAGTACATATGGACTACTGATTTTAAAATTGCATCAAACCCAAGTACTTAACATAATAATGTGCCCAAGGACTGATTTTATTAGTTTGCTATATTTCAGAAATCATTTCAACGAATAACTGGTCAACTAGTGTTTTCTATTAAGATTCAAAATTTATAATCAAAGTTTATATTTTATTCAATTTTTTTTATTTTTAAATAGACAATACATAAATCAAAGCTAATAACAGCTGCTCCAAAGACATCTCATAAAGACTAACATGTGCTTTTACCTTTAATCTCAGTGAGAAGCCCCTTGCCTTTAATGGAAGTATTCACAGAATATAAAATTGAGCAGATGATCACATCTTTAAAAGATGAGGGCCTAAAGAAACACTTGGTAATTAGTACTGAGTGATACAACATGAATAGAGCTCATAACAGGGCACTGAGGTTTTCTTGGAACATCACTGTACTACTATTTTTGGAAGGAAACAGATGCATCCAGGACTTTAAAAAAGTACCTGTCTCAGTGCACAGGCAAGATATTAATAATTAGCAGGTACTGTGGAACAGTCTGACTCAAGAACATTTTCCCCTCACGTGTAGTAAAATTTCTATGACATTTACTAAGTATCGTATCTGGAAAACAAAGAAATAGAGATACAGAACAGAACCTGAAAATGTTCATCTTCAAAAATAACCATCACCAAAATGACTATTCAGTATTTCAAGACCAATAATGAGATGAGGCAACTCTGCTGCCCTGCAAAGCATAAGGCACTCCACATACTTGGTTATACACTCACTGAAAGGACAGCACACAGATTTGTAGAAAAAGTCAGAAAGTAGATACAAATTTCAACATACTCAAAGTGAGAGCAGTCAATTCAACACCAGATTTTCACCAGATTTTATACAAAATCAACGAATAGCAGAAAAAGTGAAAGTAACCACCTTACACCTCAAACAGAAAGATTAAAAATTTGAAATGGTTGCACCAGATTCAAACCAAAAACTTGATCCAATGTTGAACATCTTCAAGAGGTAGCTTTCAGATAGTATTTATCACGATTGAAATATCCTTTTTCACATGATTCCCAATATTTATATTTTCCTTAATTTGCACAATACTCAGTAATAAGGTTTTAAAACAAGTGTTCCTTAGGGTTCCTAATAATTTAGTTTTAAAATCAAATAATTGAATGAAGATTTACTATCAAACTAGTTTCTTGCAAGATATACAAATGTATTAGGAATAAATACCACAAGAAAAATGAAAAAATAATGTGATAATGTAATAATGTATTGATTAGCACAAATATATTATTGTGTATTACCAAAAATATATACAAATACGTTGCAAATGTAACTTGTCACCCAAATTTTTTTCATCCATATTAACAAATAGGTCGGAGAGAGCTGATAGATTCCAACCCTCAGTATCAGAAGATTCACAGCTAAACCATTATACATATAAGAAAATAGAGCTATTTCAATATTATTTTATCAGTATACCTTAGAAAATTAAAACTATATCAAAGGGCTTTTTATTCTACTTATTTAAATTATTTGTAATTTGGGTCAAAGAAAGGAAATAACATGATTCTGAGAATCTAAATTTGCTTTCTCAAGTAAAGACACTGTAAATGTTTAACCTGAAGAATAAATATTGTTTGAAAATCAGATGTTCCAAGTAATGTCATAAACATAGCTAAAAACTCCCTGATATTTAAAGGCCTTTTAGTTTTAGAAAACATATTCTTCAGCTTCTAGACTAAAGGTATTAATATTACATTATTGTGTTTTATGCATCCGTACAGGAAACACGCTGACACAAGTATTCCTTTTTCCATGATCACATCACTTCATTGTGTTATACTGTCCTGTAATGAATAATATAACCAAAGTTTCTAATTCCAAGTGTTATACAGTGTAAACCTCTGCTATTCTATCTCTGAGTGTTTCAAAGGCTGTACCTACATTAGAAAGTACAACTGCACAGTAGAAGTGGATCTGCATCACAAGATTTGGTACTCAGACCCCACTGTCTACTCAAGACACATGTCAGATGCTTTAGTTCAGATTTGGCTAGTCTGATAGTGTGAATAGTGTGGATTAGTAGGGTGGACCTGCAGACTAGAATAGAGTACAAAGCTGGTACTAAGGACTTGATGTCCACACATACAGATGGGATATGGGTTTTTTTAAACTTTAGTGTGTACTAGTCTGGTAGAGTGAAGCCATTTGTGATTAAAGAACATTGGGTACCTTTCCAGATATTCCAGGAAACATCTTCCAGCTGTTCTTTGAGACATTCATGTTCTGAACCACAGCTCAATAAATGGAGAAAATCCAGAGAGTGACGTCACAAACTCCCTGCTGCCCTGAAATAAAATGCTAATGCAGAAACACTATTTCTTTCTATACTATGCTTAATTCTTTTTTCTTTTGATAACATCACCAGATGTTATGTCAGAAGAATTTTCATCATCACAGTCTAACTTTTAGCACTGACTTCATTAACGAAATTCACAAGCATTTTTCTGCCAGTCCACTATTTTCCCTTCCAGGACAGTCTGGCTTACCTGGTAGCCATTTGATTACTCATTTTAGGATTTAGTTATCATCTCTATCATCTTAATTAGCAAGTTCCTATTTGGATTATATGAGCTTGTCTCTATGATTCTTAATTGATAATTACTTTCCAGGATAATATCTGAGCTTTACTTACATGCTAGTTACATGAGATCTACTATATTTTTCTAGTGTAGAAAGACAATTATTTCACCAGAGAAAGAAAAATTATTCTGGAACAATTTACCTTCTCTTAGTACGTACTTCTTTTTCTTCCATTTTTCATTTACCTCCATGTATTACTACACTTTCCCTCAAAATATATATATTTTCTACATTGTTTGGGTCAAACTGATAGCAAGTTGACTTCTTCCCTTAGTCCAAAAAAAGGATATTTATGGATAGATATATAAATATTCACTCTCTTACATTTATATATTCCTAATTCCGATTTGGTATACTTAGAAATCTACTTCACCTCTTGTTTCATTTGCCAGTTTTCTTTTTTTCCATAATTCTGAGCTAGAGATATCAAGTCCTTGTGACTGGAACACACTTAGTCTTTGAGTTTTATTTGATCTCAGATGTGGAATTTTAACTTCCATACCTTTATCTCCATTAGTCATTCTGACTTTGTCTTTCTATCAGTTCTTATTGCCCTTACTGAAAACTTCATTGACATATTAATTTAAGGTTTTTAACACCTACCTCATTCTTACTGTGCAGAAGCCTTAGTTTTCTCATGAAATGTTTATGAATCTTTTCTTTTAAATTTTCTTTTCAAGACCGAAATAGACTAGATTACCTCTTGAGGTCCCTTTCAATTTTAATTATTTTGTGGTTCTATAGTCTTACCAATGCATATTTAAAGCATCAGGATCTAATCCAAGGACGCTCAAGAGCCAATAGTCAGTTCAATGACTACAAATATTCCCATCAAACTAGAGAGGTTTTATTATATAGTCAGATTCCACATCCTCTGTGAAAAAATCTCAACATATTTGACATTTATTTTCACACACTTTCACAGCAACAGTTTGATATCTTCCATCAATAATCATTAGGCCACTTATCATCAATTTTTTAATTTTCCTGACTATTGCTTTTATTAATAGTATTCTTATTTCTTCTGACCATCAATCTATCCTTTATTGGTCTGTAACAACAGAGGCATTTCAGGTATTAGATTTGCCCTTGTGTCATCCAAATTCTTGTGAAGAATGTAAATTATTTTGCATTGTATTCTGCTTCATGTCATAATTTAAATAGATAGTTTATAGAAAATTATATGTCTAATCAGAGAATCTTATCCCAAGTAGCATAGTCTATTTTTCCAGAAACACATCTGAGAACATTTCAAAACAGTTAATAAAGTATTGTTTATTCAAAATAATTGTTAACCTTTATTATGTTTTCAAAGTGGTCTGATCTACCATATGTTTAAGAATCTTCTGAAAGATGGAACAGCTATTCTTGATCTGTGGTGTCTGAAGTGATGTTTGATCCATCAGTCAGAAGATTTTGCTTGCTCTCTTCAGGATTGCTCTCAGATATGGATATAAAACTCTGCTCCTGGCAGACAGTACAGAACTCTGCTCTTTATTTTTTATCAGCGAACCTATTGCTTGTGTTTAACATGGTGTGAATCTGCAGCCCTTTCTGAGATTTGCTTCTTTCTGCGTACAAACCATTCTATTCTTTGTTCTCCCTCCCAGTCCATATTCCTTATGGATTGAATTAATTACAATAATTTTATTTAATTACTCTTTTACTAATGTGCTTGGAAGGGACATTGTAGAACTCAGTAGAGTCAGATAGTATTTCAGTAGTATCTTTACTAATCTGTTTGCAAATAAGAGCAGATCTGTTTTCCACACAACACCAACTTTATCCAAAAGGATATCAACTGACTAAACAGGTCAGTTTTACTAATACATCATTCATACAAACCCTTATTTAATATTCTACTTTACAGTAAAGTCACTATTTCTGTAAAGATCTGAAAATTGCTTCTGTCTGCTTACATCAATAAATTAGTGCTAATTGCTAGAGGCAGAAGATTCAAATCAAAGTTTCAAACAAGGAATAATTCTTGCATAATTGCAAGAATTGAATGGAGAGAAAAGATATAATTCAGCCTAAAATGCTAATTTCTCTATATGAAACACATTTAGAATGGACACTCCACTATATTTTTACCCTACAAAGAAGAAATTACATGAAATATTTACAAATGAGAAAAGGTGTAAAATAACGTTTGTTAGAGTGTTCAGGAATGTCACAAATCTATGTAAAGTGTAAGTTCTCTAATCTATGTAAATTGGAAAAGAAATGAGAAAAACACATTGGCTAAACTAGGTGGATATTCAACCACTAATATTACAAATCAATATGAGACAAATACCAGGATTTAAGTGAAAATTAATAAGTCGATTATTTCTTCAGTCAGTCATTTCTTGCAGTTTTCAGCACTCCACCTTAAAATTTCTTGTTCTATGATTAAGATACACCATATTATGAAATTCTTAGCATAATTTCAAACCAGATATTCAGGGTGTATAAATAACTTCTTCATTAATTGTCCTCCACAGGCTTTAAACATTCAAGTATTCTGCCTAAAATACTTTAAGACGTTAAAAGATTAGAGGTAAAAAACCTTCCAGAAACATTTATAAGCATGTCTTATGTAGATTTAACTCAAGTTCAAAACATCAAAACTCATAGTCTTCACTAAGCGACAGGTAGATGTACCTTGGGATACAGGGGTATTTTTTTAATTACAGAGACAAAATTTCAGTTGCTCCAGAAGTTTCTTCATACTCCCTGACTGTGAATCTTCAACTGATCCAAAGAATTCTAAATAATTCATAATCATAATATTGGAGGTGAAGGAGTTCATAGGTTTAAGAGACAAAGCCTGTTAATGAACAAAAAATTAATTGTATCTTCCTTCTCATTAACTCATGTTAGCTTTGGAGAAAAAGCATCAAACCATAGAAGCAAAGTATTCCTTATTTTCATGCTGCATGTTTCAAATATTGTAAGACATTGCCCTAATACTAAGTTAATACAGTTCAAGACACATGATCAAATATGCATACAAAACATGCCTTTCAGAGCTATACAGTTAATTTACATTAAATTTCTGTTTGATTCTAAATCTGATATTTGTGGTGTTGGGTTGAAGAAGAAACATGATTTTGAAACCAATTTCCCATGATTTTTTTTCCCAATAATGACTTATTGAGTCAATTTTGGGGCTAATCTTGAGTCGTGTAAAATACGTTTTTTGAGAAAACAGAATCAGAAGCTTCACTCCAAAATCACTTTAAATTCTTTTCCTTTATATTGGATTTTGAGACTGTAATACACTGATAAGCTTCATCACTCTCTGTACTGCCATATCCTATAGAGCATTCCTAATCTGTGAGAGGCAAGATCATAGTATGAAGTTATGATGTGGTCTCCAGTTACCTCTACACCAGTCAAGTATCATGTCCCAACAGAGAATGAGAGAGGTTCAAAGGGAGTAATCACTGTGTTTTCCCCTCATCTGACTCTTAATTTTGGTTAACCATTTCTCAAAAAGTATGTCCATATTTCTAGTGAACATATCTTGCTCCTATTCTGGTACCCTATTCCTTCAGATATTTTCCTATTATGAATGTAACTGTTAATCTAAAACCTTACTATGGATACTTACTTCCAAATGGCACCATCTGTGAAATAAGAAACTTTTTTCCTGTCAGAAAGAGGAAACATTTAACCTGCTATGGTGAGAAAGTAAGTAGTTAAATATCAGCAGGAGGAAAAAGGATATTGTAGCCACTGTGTTTGTTGTATAAAGGCAACTAGACAAAGAAATTATCTAAAGGAATGTATAATAAAACAATTCTGGCCAAATTTGTCAGTTTTCATAAAGTGAACTCTAAGCATTTTGTGTCTGTGAGAAACTTTGGCATAATTTCAAGAAAGGAATGGGGAGAAAAGGTATAACTTAGCCTAAAATGCTAATTTCTCTATATGAAACACATTTAGAATAGACACTCCACTATATTTTTACCCTACAAAGGAGAAATGACATGAAATATTTACAAATGAGAAAAGGTGTAAAACACTGTTTGTTAGAGTGTTCAGGAATGTCACAAATAGGTAAAATAATGAATAGCAATTTTTTTTCCTGGACCTTTTTTTTTTCCTTTCTTTTCTTTTTTTTTTTTTTTTTTTGTCACACAGGTATTTAACATATTCTTCTTTAACACACTAGTGTGATCTTTATGGGTAATCAGTTATCCAGTTCAACTGCCTGTAACCCAAACTAGTAACCTGTGGAAAACATTCACTAACAGCTTACACATTCATTAGCTATTATCAATCAGTACAGTTTTACTTTTTAGCTGCAGCTATGAAAAATGCATGAAGGTAGAGACGAGCTCTGGTTTGTGGTATTTGTTGTGAAGCCCAGAAGCACCAGCAACCCGCAACCTATCATGCATAAAAGCAGAAATAACATTTATGAGCCCAGTCATGTAAAGCTTGAATAGTCAGATTCATGAAAGTCACTGAGATTTGGATTAAATTTAAACCATTCTATACAGCTCTACTTTTGATTAGAGCTCTGTGTGCAGTGAAAAAACTCCTATTTGAATGAAACTTATATTTTTAAGAAGTTTGAATGTGCTAGAATTTAAATTGAGCTTCAATCTTGATCTTAAAATGTACAGTGGGTCAATTTGCATTCAGTTTTAAGGGACAGGGGACATAGCACTCCATTCTTTTAGAATTTTAGATATTGATCAAAGTTTACAAATACAAGGATCAAAACATGACTGAGTTTTACTATCTCCTTTTTATGAAATTATGAAACTTGAAGTGCCCCAATGAAGAATGTAAGCTAAATAGTAGAAATTCTACATTACTCATTTTAACATTTGAAGAATCAATAACAAAAAATCTTTTCTCCTACCACTTCTCTTGGCATTAAAAATGATTGGTACAGTATTTTAAAAAAATATTCCAGCCTTTTACCTTATCTTTGAGCACTTTTTACTTGTGTTTCATAATATATAGTATAGATTTAGCAATAACGGAAAAAAAAAAAAGCATTTTGTAGATCAAATTTACATCACAAACTAGTAGCATTTCATGCTTTGTATGTGTAAATTCTGTATAAGTATCAGCCACAGTGGCTTTCACATGTTTTCAGTAGATGCAGAAAAAATCATTGAGGCTTAGAATTTATTTCAATATCTAAATAAATTCTCAGCTCATCATTCAGATGATTTGTGGACTGCAAATAAAATCATAAAATGCATGACGAGATTAAATCACACATCTGGACTCCTGCAATGTATAAATATAAATATAAATACATGCACATACACACACACCCCTCCCCCAACACATACAGCTATGGTTCAAATCCACATACTTTGATTCAAGTGTCTCCTTTGGCTGTGGTTCAGACTAGACAAGAGTAACTTGGCTTCTTTTCCCCAGATCTACAAGCTTAAATCTCTAATTTGTAGGAAGAAAAAGGCAGACATTCTCATGAATCTATTTAAAGAAGAAAGTTCTGGCAAGGTTCTACCATTTGGAGCCAAAACCCTGCAAAATAGGTAACACAACATTAGTTTTACATAGTCTAGGTTTACAGTTTGCAAATCCACTTGCATAATATAAGTTGGCTTTTTGCAGGATCAGGGCCTATCTGGGATATACATATCCTAAAACAAAGAAGTTGTCAAGTGTTTAATTCTAAAATCTACAATTTCTTTCACAGTATTAGTTTATATAATTTTTCTATTTTTATATTAAAACCTATTAAGAACTTATACACATTATTATTATTATCATTGTCTGAAAAAACAGCCTTTTAAAAGAAGAATATTGCTGTTAATTTTTTAAAAAAGAGTGTTTCAAAATATATGCTTAGACCTTTTCATTTCTTTATGATTACTCATTTGTTAGAATACATCATTAAATATGATTTGAGATTGAGTGATCTGGAGGAAATGCAGGTATGTACCTTATGGGATTTTGAAAATACTAAACAGGAAAAACCTCAAATCCAAATTATTTTAAATAGAAGTATATAAAATGTCTTTGCTGATGTTTGTAAACTTTTTAATTAATTTTCTACTTTTTGAGAGTACCAAATTTTCAAAAATTCTAATATATTAAATATGGAAATCTATCTACTAATCAAATTAAACCTGAAGGAGCTAAATAAGCAATTTTTTAATTTCTGTGCTAGTTTTGAAAATCTCAATTTTTTGCAACTCTTTGTAAAGAAGAATTCCTTTTTCTCAGTGAAACTTAGATCACCCAGAGAGAGAGACCACACAAAAGCCCTTCTGAATTCCATATTCAAAATTTTCCGCAGAGTGACCAATAAGCAAATTTATTTGCTTGTCATATTTGTCTTTGTTTTCAAATGTACCTAAAAGGCTAAATTGTTTTACTACTCTTTTAGTACTAGGCTTTCCTGGATCTACTCATGAGGTTTTCTACTTAGGACATTACTCCACAGTTTTTTTATCCAGACTTTATACCTTTGCCACAGGATTCACAAGGAAATCTTCACAATAATATTTTGGTTCAGAATTTAGAAGCATATGTGATAGACAGTTTAGCTAAAGTTTTATAATATACGTTTTCTCCGTAACATGGTATTCCTCTCAAACCAATGTCTTTCAAAAGAGAGACTATGGGGATTATCGATATTGCAGCAAAGCTATCTCTACCTAGTCCTTTGCAGACTCACATTCCTTCAGAAAGAGAACACACCTTGTAATATTCAGGCAACAATGTTGTATTTTCATTCATGTCCACTGGCACAAGGATGAAAATGTTTCATCAACACCAAAATACTTTAAATTTGAAAAACAAGATGTTCATATGCTGAATATTAACTTGTATTTCATATAGAATGTCCTTTCTACCCAAGTAGTGCCCAAATACAACAGTCTACCTGCTGCTCTTCAGCAACATCCTAGGACAACTTTTGTAATAGGTTGCCTTCAAGCTACTTAAATTTTGCTCAGACAGTTTCCCTTATAATCACAGAATGAACTTGCTGTTCCTTTATAAAGACTCCACCGAAAAGATATGAATAGACTGAGAACGCAACTAGATGTTCCAGTATGGAATTATAATGAGAGCGCTGCTTTATTTTGAGACAAGCTCTGTTTCTGGAATGTGAAAAGAGCTATATGATGCATTGATATTTTGGAGAGAATTTTGACAGATTCTCAAGAAACCTCAATGATTCAGAAAAAGTATATAATGGATTATTAGATCCTTTTTTCTCTGTGAATGAATTAGCAGGACCTTTTTACAGTCTGCAGCTTAGTTTCTTCAAAAGTCCATTGTCAGCCTCAATGCACCCTGGAGGAAAAGTGTTTTCTTGGTGCTGTCTACTTTTCCTGAAGATATAATGATGAAAAGTACAGCAATATTGTGTAAGTGCCAGCACTGAATGAAAGAAATCCAATGAATTCAGTTAATTACACCATCTGATGTGTAATTCCTGTCCTTGTCAATGATGGAACATATTTTTTAGCCAGCTTCTCCTGAAACTATCATAATTGCATCTGCTTTCTTCCTCAGATTTGTCTGTCTTCTTTTTTTATTGTTCTTTTGATTTAGTTTTGGTTTTGGTTTGGGATTTTTATGATGGAGGAGGTAAATTGACCCTATAACAGTGGAATAGTGTTTTGGTCACTATTTGTACCGAATTTTGGTAAGTGCAGCATATATCTTTCTACATTTTGCAGTGTAGGAGCTGCAGGTTTTACTGACTGAAGCAACTAGTGGGAGTTCATAGCAGCACCAGATATTATGAGCAACAGATGAGAGAGATTTAAGGTGCTACCAGTAGTAGAAATATTTGAACAGGGAATGTTCATGAAAGAAAGGACAAAACAGCAGTCGCAAACCGAGTCCTAGAAATTATGAATGTGCACAGTTGAAAAACTACAGAGCTGTTTATCAAAATGAGAAAAAAAATGAGGAGAATTATATCAGAAGATAAAGAATCTCCAGTGACATGAGGTGTCCTAAAGCTGGACATCTACCTGTCTTTCTAGCTATTAAAGCTACAGCTGGAGAAAGTTTTTACCTGGGTTCATTGTAGATACTGGGCTCCCTCCTCCAAGTTTAGAACAGTCCTTACCCGAATGGGAGCTGCTGAGGTAACTTGGCTTGTTCAGCCTGGAGAAGAGGAGGCTGAAATGAAGAAATCCAGACACACCCCATTTCATCGATGATATTAATTTTGAACAACCAAAGTGTAACTGCTGAATTCCCTCCTATAGCTTCCCTTCAACCCCTCTTAAAATTGTGCTATGTAACTCTCTAAATACTTATGCAGAAAGTGTGGGACAGTACAACAGTGGAGCCACGCTCAAACATACTGTCTAGTAGCATTTTAGTTTAATAACAAATAGTAATAAGAACAAAATGCAAGTTTAATATCAAGTAATAACAGCAAAATCTGCAGCAATCTTCCAGTGTGATCTTAACTGGCAGCTTTGGTATCAAGATAGGAAGGAGAATGTGAGACTATAATAAATTACATGAATCAAAGTCTGATGGTTTTCACCATAATATTTCTGTGAAGTAATATTTAACCTCATCAGCGTGGATTCTCCATGGATTTATTGCATTATAGGCATTCAAGAGAAATCATTCTAGTGATGCAGCTAAGAAAATGTGTTTCTTATAAGTTTACCTTATTGGGACAAAATAGAATATGCCTAGGTAGGAAGCAATAATTAAGACTGATAGATAGCAGAGAACAAAGAGGTAAATGGGTGGAAATGTTTTGGAGGCAATGAGATCTGCACTCCATGGTCCGACCTGTGAGCCCAAAGCACAAACATCAAGAAATTGTGGAGTTCCATCATGAAGACGATACGCTCCACATTTTCAGGTAAACTCTACCTCTGTATCAAAGTCAATGAGATTCATTCTGTTTGGGGATATTCTTAAAATGGTTTAATGTAGCATAATTCCCATTATGTTAACATTCTGTCCTGAATTCGACAAAGCCAGTACAGGACAAAACACACTTGAGTCCAAGGCTTTGTAGTTTAACCATGTAGTGGGGGTGATGAATTAAGTAGTTGCTACATTTGCCTGTCATTTTCATCCCCCTGCTAGAGATTGCCAACCTTACATCAATAAATTTTTCGTTAACCTGCACTTCTTTTGAGTCCCTTTAGTTCTTGTTTTGCTTTGTTTCATGTGCCAGGATTAAAAAAGCCAATCCAAAACCAAACCAAAGTAACCAAAGTAGCCAAAATACCAAAGTATCCTGAATTCAGCAGTGGTTGCTTTAATGTCCCAGACCTCAAATCTCCATATTAGAGGGCTGTTTGCAGTTCACCATTATTCCTGGAAACTTGGGAAACCTTTTGGAGAAGGCATGTCTGGGTACCTGCTGCCATCTCTCACGTTGCTCATGAATCAATATCTTCATTTGAACTTATTGTGTCTTCCCTGCTGAATTCTGAACTTTGTGGACCACTTCTTGTACAGATTTAAGGAAAAGAGGGAAGGGGAAATTATTATAAAAGCTGCTGACCTTCTGCCTCCTAGTAGAAAGAGTTATTTAAGTATGGTAAAGCACAATTTACTAAGGTAACCTTAGAAGAACAAAATATTTCCACAAAAATATGACTGTATCTCCTAATACTAATAAATT
Source organism: Chiroxiphia lanceolata (assembly GCF_009829145.1). Taxonomy (NCBI): domain Eukaryota; kingdom Metazoa; phylum Chordata; class Aves; order Passeriformes; family Pipridae; genus Chiroxiphia; species Chiroxiphia lanceolata. The sequence goes on along the minus strand of NC_045637.1, from coordinate 64,907,576 downwards.
GTTCTAAGAACAGATTACTACAAAAAGTATTGAATAGAATTGAATAAAAATGTAGATAGCATATGCATCTTGAATCAGCCCATCTGCAATTATAAATAGGCGCATATATATATACACACGTGTATATGTGTCTGTTCTCTCTCTCTCTCCACATGTATATATGTATGTTCTACAAATGCATATTATACTTACTTGAAAAGCATTTCCCAAAATTGACTGCATTTTATAAACTGAAAATTTTTTAGATGAAGTAATTATTTTTGTAACAGCAGTTAACCAGAAAATAAATACATTTTTAATAAAAAAAATTATAAATCAGGTAGTTGAAATAGAAAACCACCAAAGGTAAACTGCCTGATAAAGAAAATGGCTCTTCCTTCCTTCCTCCTTCCCTCCCTCCCCCCTCCCTCCCTTTCTTCATACATTTGAAAAACTAAATACCAAAATCCTGCCAAATAAAAAAGAACTGAACAGGAATCCACAACTTCATGTTACACAGGAAAACGGAATTTTCTTATTCTAAGTATCAAACTTAGATACTAATATCAGCAGTTAAAAGGAAAAATGATCCTATCACTTATTTAGTGAACAATACCTGTTACATTATGTGCCCTCAGACTTTATTTTTCTGGGCAGAAATGGGGTTTTTTACTGGTATAAAGATAAAAATCTTAATTCAATTTTAAATATAAAGATCATGGTGAATTGAACTACTGCCTTATATGGAGTCAATATAACCAAAGGTGGATCAGAGATTATGTAAGCATAGGACCAAACACCGAAAACAAGCCAACCAACTTAAATACTAACAACAAGACTTCAACTAAGTTACACATAACAAAAGGTTTTTGGAATAATAAACTAGAAGTCGTGCTATGGATGCTGATGGCATTTCTGTCTCGATCCATTACAGTCATATCATGAAATCTGTGGTGAAATAAGTAGGACTTTGATATTCCTTGTTCATAATTGCAACCTTTGGAAAAGTAAAAATAGCAGCAAATCTTCAGGAATCAATACATTCTGTCCAGGTTTTATTTATTTAGAGTATTCAGCCTACAAATCTGTAGCTCTACCCTAGAGAAAAAGAGCAACTGCATGCCTTGGGCAAAGTCTTCCTTCAGTGTAGTAATGATACTTAGAGGATTTCTATTAGTGTTCCTCCATGTGTTTATAGTGTACCATGCATTTAGTACAGTATCATGAATTGTTTGATTTAGTGATGGATCAGAACAGATTTCATGTAGCAAACAGTCCCCAATCTTTCCACTATTTTGTATTATTTTTATATAGTACCCCTTTTAAAACCCACAACTATTTCTGAAAACTAACTCACCAGATGTGCCATTATAATGAAAAATTGGAATACATCTATCTTTTCATTTTTTCCCCCTTTTCTTCGCTTTTCAAGCCCCAAAAATTCATGTAAACAGATGTTTTGTTGTTGGAAAAGGACAATAAGGAAGGTAAATAGACTTTAAAAGGGTTATTTTTCTGTAAACTGCAGTGTTTCTTGGTATTTACAGGCAAAAAGGAGGTGACTGTATTCAGTCCCAGCCTGAATTCATAAACCTAACTTGATCATCTTCTGAAGAATTTATGAATCATGGTTAATAATCAGCTTTAGGCCCTTCTGAGGGAAGAATCACATTTTGAAGCTACAAAGGTCCACTAAATAGCCCACGGGAAATGACCTTGCATCCCATTAAATTTAAAAACTCACTACTGTAGGACTCTATGTCAGAGGCAAAGCATTTCAGTCTCTACTCCCTTCAAGTGTTAGAGAGCTCCCTCTGTCTAAATGCTTTATTAAGATTGAAGAAACGTACCAGATTCCTGCTTCTCAGGAAAAACTGTTTTCTTCTTGAAAAAGTTTCTTTTTTTTCCCTTTTACTTTGGGGGAAAGAAAACAAATCCTTTCTTTTCTTCATTCCTGTATATTCATTATGGTCCACCTTTTTTTAAAGCACTTATCTTTCTTTTATCTATTTCATATGCCTGTGGCAAACACCATAGTTGTCTTTTTTCTATTCCAAGAATCAGCTACACTCTATGCTTTATCTTAGTTTGACCAGGTTGCTATTTTCCTATTTAAATGGAAGGTATGGATTGAAAGTCAGATGTGAAGGTCAAGAAAGTGGTTCTTAGTTTATTGTGATTTGAGTCTTTGAAGGCTACTTTTTGCTTGATGGAAAGCATAATCACAAGCATATTATTGAGAAATAAAATGAAATTCACATTTCCTTTAATAATCTATTTAAGTTTCCCAGGCATAAGTGGTCCCACGTCTGTTTTCCTGTCTCTTCAATTGGAATGATGGTATTGTTCACAATTCCAACAGAAAAGGTAATTTAGAAGCTCTTCTTCATGTTAGTTCAATCATTTTTTTAGGGAACACATATACAATGTATATGAAAATGAAAAAAGACAAACAGAACAGATAGGCCTACAGCTGTTGATTACCACTGTGTGATTTAAAAAGTAATAGCAACAAATAATGGTAGTCTTATAGGTGGTGTTAGAATTGTCTTTCTCTGCTTATAAATAAAAAAGTGTTACCAAATTATTTTCTGATGCAACCATTCTGACTTAAGTTAATTTCCCATAGCCTATAAGACCTCTGTTATAAAAATTCTTGGCATACTTGACTGCTGTTTGGAAGGTCCTTAGGCTTTATATATGTGACACAATATAAATAGTATCCAAGAAGAAAAAGTTATTATAAAAACCAGTAGTGGTAGTAAGCTACCACCAGAAACAAAAGCCATAAATTATAATATCAATATAAAAAAGTTACCTTCAACCACTTGAGATTTGACAAAGAATTTTCATCATGAGGAAAGAAACCTGGTATGAAAAAGGAGGAATGCAAATATGGAAATGAAAATAAATACATTCTGATTCCATTATCTGAAAAATCCAAAAGAAGAAAACCTTCTGGAAAGTAATCAGTGTGAGAGTCTTCAACAAATTAGACATGACCTTACAGCATTTTAGCTACAAAAACCAACAAAACAATTTTCAACTGCCTACACAGGGATTTCATTTCTGAAAGCAGAGAAGTATAAACAGCTATGGTTTTACAGCTGCAATGCAGCCTTACTTGGAATATTGCCTGAATTTCTGGGTATGAAATTGTAAGAAAAATGCTAAAAATTTCCAGGAACTTTAAGGGGAAAAATAGGAAGAAAAAAACCCAGTAAAAATCATTAAGAAAATAATGTTAACAGAGAAGAAAAAAAAAAAAGCCCAGTGGAGCTTCAACTGAAAGAGAGTTGTCAAGAAACCATTTATACAACAAAAAAAGGAAGCCCAGCTGAGAATAATGCTTATTTGTAAATCATTTCTCTCCATCTATGAGCTTTATGTGCTTTTTTTTCTTTGAGAAAAAAGTGAACTTCGGTTGGTTTTAAATGGTGTGTTGGCTTTGCTTCAATGAATGATCACCTATTTTTCCAGCCTGCAGGAACAACATATTATTTTAAAAAGGACCAGATGATAGATGTTCGGGGAATAAAATCCAAACCCTGTTTTGTTCTGTTTTATTTGTGTCTCTTATATTACCAATATTTTGCTTCATCCTTCCAGAATAGATTACCAGAGAGTGTCACACTCAAAATCTTGACAAAAGGAACATGTAAACACAGGAATTGCTGTTAAAATATATTGATGCTAGTATTTAAAATAATAGAATATTAAAATATTAAAATACTAAATGAAGTCTAATGAAATAAATATTAGTTTAGCTACACTGATTATAATTCCAAATATATTATAACCAAAATATTGTGTATCCAAAACTTTCAAGTGTATTTCCTCTTTTTTATGGCACTATGCTCACTCTTTGCTCCTCCAAGTTCCTAAGGTCAATGTCTAAAATTCTGGGGAGGGAAGTTGCTACAACAAGTCATCAGCATCTCTAGTCTGTTGCCAAGAGTGCAGTTTGGTGATGGTGTCATCCTCCTGATATTGATATATGCTCCTGCTCGATCTTTATTGTTCTGAAAATCCAGCTACATGCAAGCTTTTTATGTACTTATGTGTTTTACATACATTGGATGCTTGTTCTCTTTTTCCTTTGTTATGACTAAACCACGTTTTACTTAGGTGACATTCCTATGATTAGTAATAATTGACCATGAGTCAGTTGCTCATAGTCCTGGAGCTGAGTCACTCGCTGTATTTTCAGGATGTCCTGCTACCATCCCATACCTTTACTCATCTATGCAGCATTTTATTCCATCCTTCATCCCACATAAATATTTGTTATTACTGTGTATTAGTTATGAAGTGTATAGAACAAGAACAACTGTTGAAAGTTAAGCAAAAGCTAAAACAAAGCAGGTAACCATTACCTGATCATAAAGTAAGTTAAAACCACCATAAGCTAAAACCAAATCTCAAGGCAGGCTAAGACAAATCTCAAGTCCAGGTCCTGAGATCTAAAAGGTCCTTGGGCTTCTTACAAGCAGTAGCAACTCCAAATTTACTGGGCTAAAAGGCTATACTGAATAGTAAGAGGGAGTTTCTCACAAGCACTGAGCACCAGAATTCACAGTAGATATTGAGCAACAGTGCAACCACTACTTACGTCTCTTGGAGCTCTCAGTAATTCATGGTATGAAAAAGCCACTTGGGAGAGGAGAACAACTACGGAATATGCACTGGAGCCTCTCCAGCTCCTTCTGGACTAAGATTTCTTGGAGACAAATCTGGTTTGATACAAGCAGCACAAAAACCTGAATAAACTCACAAGTTTTCAAACTGTGTCTCCCCCGAAGCTCTTAGCATCTTCATCTTGTATTTATTTATGTATTTATTAGCTAGTATAAGAAAAAAAGTGTGACTTTTTCTGCCCAGTAATTACTCCAGAGAGATTTTGTTTTCTCATAACACAAGGTTATGATCATTCTTAGCCTTCTGTTTCATGTGTAAAATGGTTGAACCCTACTTCATTGTCCCTTATGTCTTGCCTTTGCAGAGGAAGACCTCACAAACCTGTCATGTACCCTGTAGGACAGGGTAGAAGTGTCATTAAAACCTTATGGAAACAGACACTATGATTACACATTGTATTGGGTCTGTCTGAGCTGCAGTTCATTTCCCCACAGTAGCCGTGCTTTGCATTGGCAGCTAGAAGGGTGTTGATAACACACCGGTGTTTTGGCTACTGCTGAGCACAGCACCAACACTGTAACATTCCTTCCTTAGTTGAGAGTAAGATCCTGGGAGGGCACTCAAAGTAGGCCAGCTGACCCAAACTGACCAAAGGGCATACCATATGACGTCAGCTCAGACGTCTGGTGGCAGCTCTGATGGTTGCCTACTGAGAAACCGAAGTCCTGCTTCTCAGGAGTGGCTGACCATCACTGCTCATGGGAAGCAGAGAATAAAACCTGCTATCTTTCGCTTCTGCACGTGCAAGCTTTGCTCTGCTTTTTGCTTTAAATAAACGGTCTTAACCCACGAGTTGTTTCCTTTTTTCCACCTTACTCTCTCCCCTGTCTCTCTGGGAAGGAGAGTGATAGAGCGCCTGGGTGGGCACCTGGTGTCCAGCCAAGGTCAACCCACCACACACGTGCAAAACCCTAAGTGCTTTCCTGGTGTCATACATATTTCATTATAAAACTATTAACGACATAGCTAATTAGGTACATAAAACAGAATCTATGCATATTCAAAACCAAAATGGAAATAAAGTTAGTTTTATAACTAGTCTTTAGCTTCTTTGATTAAAGCCAAGCTGTTCTTCAATTTCTGTGTCCATGCACTTCTATTTGGCCCAAGAAGGATGCACAAGTGTGCAGAACAGCCTTGCCAGGAGTCTGATAAAATATGTACTTACTCGTTCAATTCCTGGATTGCTGATTCAATGTCTTTGGAAACTCTTTATGATAGCAAGCATCTTACTAAATATGTTTAAATGTATCTTGTGTATACAGATGGGTCCAGTGTATCCAAAAACAACAGAAAAATAAAGACATCTACTGAGAATTGGTCACATAACTTGAACATGAATATTTAGTTGTTATTCAGTGCTTTACATTGCTAGACCTCATTGTGCTTTTGTAAAATATTACCCACATTTCTGACTGTGAAAACTGAATCACAAAATGATAAACAAGTTATATAGTGTCAATGCACTCCAAGATTTGATAAAGTTTCTGGGACAAGCACCAGGTTTCACCCTCTGCTATAAGAAAACAATAAGACAAAAACTACCAGAAAATTTTCTGTGGTTATTTCTCTGATACAGATAAACGAAACAATGATATTTTATTTCATCCAGGAGAACACCTGAAAGTGCTTTTCATGTTACCTTTGGCTGATAAAACTCTTGCAGATTTCTTCTTCCCTTCTTTTTAAGTTCAACAAACATAGAAGTTGTAGGAAGAAAACTGGAAAAAAAACCCCTCATAACTAGCAAAATCATAAAGTATTTTTTTAAGCATGTCCATAGTGAAAGCATTTTTAAGAAAGACTCAAGAGTTCTTTTCTATGTCAAAATAAGTTTTTAAAGCACTTTTGTGTATAAAATCATAATATTTAAGATTTATTCCAAAACACATTAAAGTGAACAGAAAGATCCTCAAATTTCCCACAGGTGAAGAAGAGGTGAAAGATTTTTCTTTGACCCCTAAAAGCAGCTCCTTAACAGACATTCAGCTTACTTGCTTAGACAAAAATACAACTCTGAGAAAAAACTGAAGCTACTGAAAAGAAAAAATATTTTCTACATAAAAGGTTATTTATAGATCTCACCTGGGATTAGCCAACAATTTCTTTCACATGTGAATCAAATGAAAGAAGAATGGAAAGTAATTAAAAAATGATATATTACATAGAAAGACAGAAGTTTAGAAGCACATCTGCAACCTACCTATGTGAAAGACACAGAAAAAATTGACACAAAAAATGCTTGTAAATGTGAACCAAGCAAGTAACCACATGCTACTGGTGCAAAACATAACTTACATTTAACATCTGGATTTTGTGAAGCGCCTTAAAAATAAAAAGAAAATAAAAATAAGAAGTAGTGGAGTGTCGTCTAGAGCTGCAATTTTATATTTAATTTTGCTCAACTTCTATTAGGCGTTAGAAGAGAATGCTCTTCATTGTAATCCTGTCAATGTCATTGAAATTAATTATGCAAATAAAACACTTCCTACAGGAGTGCATCCTGTTGAAAAATCAGCATATTTTTAAGCTTATCCGGTGCTTTCATATGAAGAATTCTGGACCTATAGAAAGAATTTTTTTCTTAAAAGAGTAAACAATAAAGGTTACTTGTTTTAGAGCTCTTTACAGTGACTGAAACGATCAAGTCCCAGTTAGAGGAAACATTCTGGAAATATGCACACTGTACCACCATGGCTTGTTTACTCTTTGACAGTTTTCACATTTCTATAGACAATGAGCACACAGCGTCTGACTGGACTGCTCTAGTCAAGAACATTGGAATCCTGTCTGCAAGTGAAGGCTACTTGTACTTCTAAGAGAAGTTAACATAGTGGGAAGGGATTTTATTTTGCCAGAAGATTAAGTAACTCAATATCACACAATGCCAAGCTATGTAAGCCCTGCAGCACAATGCCAACGCGGAGATATGAATGCTTTTTTTGATCAAATTTCCACTCTGTGCTAAGATAGGCATTTGGAAGTAGACCAAACAATAAGACAGCTCCAGAGTGCAGGTAGTGGGAAAAAAAAAAAATCTATAAATAATGGATGCGCGGTGGATAGTTTGGTACATTTCATCATAAGATACACAAAGTTAAGAAAATGGGGGGGTTATCTCTCAAGTAATGATTCATAATTTTCATACCCTATCTTTTTTTCCTTCAAAGATATATCCTTAGATAGGGGAATGGGAAACTGCAAGGGAAAAAAGTCTTATTTACCCCAGTAATGTTTGCAAATGGGGAAAAAAAAGATTTCAAAGGACACAGCCTGTCTACAAGGTAGGCAGAAGAATCCAGAAAAGCATTTTTAGTGGAGATTCTCTAGAGCTGCTACCAAATGATCTCCAGCTAAATATGCAGTAGTGAAGACAGAAGCCTACTGTGATCTTAGCATCACCTTCCAAAATATGTAAAGCGAAAGTATATATATCCGTATATAATAATAGTGAAAAAGAGAGAAAGGTTTGAAGTATATAAATATTCATATACAATAGGAAGAACATACACCCCCTTCATTGTGCAGAACTCATGCAAAAATTATCTGATCCATAAAAAAGCATTCATGCCCCATGAGAAAAAAGAGGTTTCACCATTCGAGAGATCCATAAGTTTAATTTTCTTTTTGTGGAGCAAAGACCTAGTCTCACAGGTTCAAAACATATTTTTGAGCCAGAAGAAGAGCACACCTGTAGGATTTATGCTACAATCCTACAGAACAGTAGGATTCACTGTTCTCAGCTGGACATAGAAATAGCCATCTCATTATGACTGTTCCAGTTGTGGGTCTGTGGTGGGTTGATCCTGTCTGGATACCAGATGCCCACCAAAGCCACCCTATTACTCCCCTCCTCAGTTAGTCAGGGCAGAGAAAATACAATCAAAGACTTGCGTTTCCAGATAAAGACAGGGAGAGATCACTCACCAATTACTGTTATGGGCAAAACAGACCCAAATTAGGGAAAATTAATACAGTTTATTACCAACTACCAATCAAATCCAAGCAGGGTAATGAAAAAAATTATTAAAAAAAAATTCCTAAAAATAACTTCCCCCCACTCCTTCCTTCTTCCTGAGCTTAACTTCACTCCTGATTTTCTCTACCTTCTACCTTCTGGGGGCTGCATCACACTGTCTCTGTCATTCCTTTCTTCTCAGGGGAAGGACTCCTTACGTTTTTCTTCTGCTACAGCATGGGGTCCCTCCCACGGTAGACAAACCTTCATAAATCAATGTGGGTCACTTCCAAGAGATGCATTCCTTCAGGAGCAGACTTCTCCAGCAGGCATCACAAGTCCTGCCAGCAAACCTGCTCCACTGTGGGCTCCTCTCTCCATGAGGCCACAGGTGCTGCCAGTGCTCTGCTCCAGTGCAGACTTCCCATGGGGTCATAGCCTTCTTCAGGCATCCACCTGGTCTTGTGTTCCTCTCCACAGGCTGCTGGTGGACCTCTGTTCCACCAGGGAGCATCATGGGCTGCAGGGGGAGAGCTGCCTCACCGTGGTCTGCACAACGGGCTGCAGGGGAACCTCAGCTTTGGCACACAGAACACCTCCACCTTCTCCTTCTTCACTGACCTTAGTGTCTGCAAAGATATTTCTTTCACATATTGTCAGCCCACCTCCATTTGGAGTTGCTTGTTGCCCCTCATCCCTTCTTAAATCTGCTATCTGCCACTGTTGCTGATGGGCTCATCCTTGGCGAGCAGCAGGTTCCCTTTGGAGCCAGCTGTCATTGGATCTACTGGATATAGGGGAAGCTTCTAGCAGCTTCTGGCTTTAGCCATTCCTGTAGCTAGGGAACACTTGAAGCATTTATAAATGACCATGAAGGCATTTATTGTATAATGATATTATAATACAAGCAAATATTTAATAAATAAATATAAAATTGATTTATATTTGTAATGTTTTTCTATAGCATGAAAGTAAACTTCAGTTTAAGAGAGGTATTGAAAACCTACAGAGAAGTCTGACAGAAATGGGACTGGCACCATTCCATTTAGCCTGCAAAATTCAAAAGAAAATGGCCATTGGTATTGTTTCATGCAAATCTACTAATATTTGTCTTTGTAAATAAAATGAAGGACACAAATAAAAGACTATTATTTACTATTATTAGCATAATATTACTAAGAACAACATGTAGTCAGACTGATCATAGCCTTTTTATTAGCACATATTTCAGAGATATCCCAAATTATCTTTTAGTTGGTTTCCTTATTAATTCAGCTGGAGAAGACATATCATTACAAGATTAAAATGGCATTATTATTGCTGGGTGAATATGAAGCTTACTGGAAACAATAGTTGTTGTGACAACAATCACTGAAAAAGAAAATTAAATATGTCTAAAAGTACTACTGATAAGGCTGTAGTCAGAATTTCCTTTTTAATCTACATTATAACAAGTGGGTTTTTTTCTTTCATGTTACTAAACCATATATATATTAGACTAAACTGCAGCAACATTAGTGCATTACTGTAGTGCTTCACTTACTTGAAAGTGGGAAATATTTACAAATTTTCCAAATATGGTATATCATGACTCTTGGAAATACTTATCTACATGATTCATGAAAAAGAAAGTTGTTTCCAGCAGGTAAGAACAATACAGACAAAGAAATATTTTGCAATGCAAATAAAAAAGATGAAAAAAACCAAACACTTCCATCAGCCTGACTGTAAAATCATAAGACTGCAGAGTATGATATGCATTAAGCATAATTATATACAAATGCATACTTTGAAAATGAACATCAAAAGTGTGTTTATATTGCAGTGAAATTAAGCACATGTCCCAGTTAATATTAATAACTTCCTTGTTATACTAGTGTGTTTTCATTTTAGGATCATTTTATTTTGTAGTCTTTCCCACTGTGTTGGATTCTCTGTTACAGTTCTTACACCAAAACTACATGAATAGAGGTCTGTTGTGGGCCAAGATGCTTTCCTAGCTTGTCTGTCACTGCCACTTCCAAACAGGATATTAAAGAAACATATATGTGATCATATACAAAGTCCTCTTACATGCACTGTTCTAGCTGGCAGCCACCTGTACAGTTTGAGGAATATATGCATCAGAAAATGTAATAAAATCAGTGTGACAGTAAAATAGAAGTTGAAAATGGAGGGAAATGATGGAGGAAAGTTGCTCTAAGATATGGAAAGCTTGGAGTTAAGTGCTCACAAACCATGTTTTTGGAAACAGCCGATGATTGTCGGACAATTAGTGATTCCTGGGCCAAGCCACAAAAAAAACCTCCGAAGAGAAATAATTCTCTTGGTCTTGAGTCCATCCACAGGAAAGTGTCGTAACACTCTTGTCGAAGAGCCACTCTGCCATATTAGACAGAACATACTTCATCTTAAAAGTTCTGTGTGAATAGCAATCTGAAAAAAACTCTACTATCTAGCAATTTAAAAAAGGGAACAACATGAAAGTGAGAAAGCTACTTAAAAAGAAACTAAAAGGAACATCTGAAAAAGTAAACTCTTCACTGAAGATTGGAGCCTCATGTTGGAAGCACAACAAAAATGCATACATTTTCTAAGAAGATATGAGAAAGAACAAAGGAAAGTCAGCATGGGCAAACAGCAGAGGAAGGAAGTCTATTAAAACTAAAAAGTGATCCTTCAAAAACCTGAAGTTCAATCTGAACAAAGAAACCAGAAAAGAACATCAACTTCGGTAGCTAAAATGTAAAAATATAGTAAGGTCAGACAAAACCAAAAAGTTAAAATCTTATCAGGTAAAATGAGTACTTGGATGAGATGACAACACAGATTGCAACATAGCAAAAGAACTAAATTATTATTTGGAATATTCCTGCATCAAGTGGATGTTTGATTTATTTTTTTTTTTGAGCCATAACTCTTTTTGTCAGAGAACACAAAAGAGAATACAAATATCACATTTAAATGTCAGGAGTACATCTTATAGGACAACTTGAAAAAATGAATGATTTTACATCATCAAAGCCACACTCATGCTTCCAAGAGCTCTGCTGAAATTCAAGGAATAAATGTCTGAACTACAGACTGAAGTATGTAACTTTACACTTAAAACTGACTTTATACCAGAGGACTAGAAGGAGACTTACTTAAGGAAACTAAGTAGCCATGGTATAAGAGGAAGGAGTCCAACCTGGATAAATAAATAACTATAAATTATGAGGCAGTAAAAAAAAAGGTGGTTTTTTCACAGAGAATTGACCAGTGGAGTTCTGAATAAACTATATGGCAAAGTTTGCTGATCATGCTGATTTATTTGGGATCTTAAAAAGGAGAGCTGGCTGCAGAGAGTTGTAGAGGGACTACACAGCCCTGAGATATTGTATAGTAAACTGGAAGATGGGATTTGATACAAAGAAATGTGAAATAATGTGCATATGGAAAAACAAACCTAATTTTATGACAAGTTCTATAATAATGGGTTTTAAAATGACCGTTAATACTCTGGAATGACATTATCAATTATAATAGATAGCTTCACAAAATTTTCACTTCAGTTTTCAGTAAAAGGAAAAAAACCCAAATATTTGTAATAAATAGGTAAAGTATAGAAGGCAAGACAGAAAATACAATTATTAAACTATATAAATCTTCAGCACACCTGTAATTGAATGTTATGTACCTCTGGCCCTCTTATCCTGAAGGAGATACCATGGGAAATCAAGAATATGCACAAAAAACCCCCAAATGATGGCAGAGTCAAGAGTTTGGAACAGTTTCCAAGTGAGGAAATGCTAAATAACTTAGCATGGTATGAACTAGACAGAAAGAAGGGAGGTGTGATGGCATCTATAAGTTCAGAAATGATGCAGTGCAGAGACCACATCCCCTTCAGTCCTAGAACTATCTGCAATCAAACAAAACCAAAAGGTGATAGGTTCAAATTTCCACACAATATGTCAGTTAGTGGGAGTAATACAGAGTGTGAAAGGCGGTGGGACACAACTGCTTGTTTGAGTTCAAAATAGCATTAGAACAAAATATAAAAGATGTCACTGGAGTCTGTAAGGAATGGAGATAATACCTCTACCTCCAAAAGTTTCCTAAGTTTGCAACTGTTGGGTTAGGGATGAATGTTCAGGGGAGCTTCACAATATCATCTTCCTTCACTTTTTTCCAGGCATCTGCTTTTGCCTACTGTCAGAGACAGGATACGAGACCAGACAGGCTTTTGGTCTGATCTTGCACAGCTGTTCACATAGTCTTCGTGATAAAACTCACTGTTCTTCATTATAAAAAATAAAAATATTTTATTTTTTTTTCTGTTAAACTGTCCACATAATAGTCATGAGTGAGTGCTATATTTCTTTGCAAGTGAACTTGAAAGTCCTTCTCTTGATAGTCAAATGCTGAAGGCAAGAGAGTTCCATAGTTTCTGTCTCAACTACTCAGTGCTGTTATATATTAAGAGTACTATAAGAGCTTAAAAGTGTGCTCATTGTTGTGGAAATCTTTAAAACTTGAATGAAATTCACAGAAAATTTCACATAAAAATTGTAAAATATTTTTATAAAATATTTATAAAAACATTTATAAAATAATTTATAAAAATTTGTATTAAATAAAAATAATTTATAAAAAATATAAAAGCAATTGTATAGAATGGGAAGTCTTGACAATTATTCAGGCTAGATGAATAATATTCTCCTGGACATGATTCTAGATGCCTGTCATAGGTTGAAGTTTGCTGGAAAGCATCTTGACTTTCAGATAGCACCTTCAATATCTTTACCAAATAGGCCCAGTAAAGCTAATGGCTTTCAAGTAATACTCTCCGACACACTTGCAATATGGACACCAATAAAGTCCAGAAGTTTTACTTTGCCACCTGCTGAAAAAGTGACTCAGAAAACTGCTCTATAAGGAAAGGATTTAAGCCTCCTGGGTGACACATAGTGTCCATTCTGCACCAAATCTCTTCTCAGCCATAGAAAACATTCTTGTTAATAGAAAACAAAAACATTTAAGGGACTGGAAAGAAATATCAAATAGAAAAATGCAAAGGAAAAGTTAAGGGTCTTCATATGTTATCTGGAAATTAAGAATACATTAAATAGCAGATTAGCATGAATCATCCCCACTACCAGCCACTGTCAATCACTGTACCCTCAATTTAGATTAGAGAGCAGGAGGTGCTTCTGATTCTGTCATTAGGAATGTGAGGGTAAGAAGAATTGTCACTGAGAGTCAGGATATAATGTTCAGCAGAGAAGTGGGGAGAGAAGAAATTGGAAGTTGTAGGCTATGGATACTATCATCATGGTTTGCTGGATGTTTTAGACTTGGCATGAATTCTGCCTAATTTTGCTTTGTATTTTATAAATTCCGTGCACCCAATGTGACTTGAAAATGGTAATCATCTCACCATTGGGAATACATATCTCTAGGCTTGGTTTCTCCTACGTGTACTGAAATAAACCAGTATGTTTCAGATGCTTCTGGATTGGGACTTTCTGGTTGTTGTTAGAAAGTCTGATATTGTGTGACATTTCCAAAGAGACTTTGTTTGGTTTTTCTCCAATGCAGAGATGAGCATTACTGATGAGCAGTGGGAAACAATTTAGGAGATGGCTGCAGACCCTGCAACTGAAATTCATCTCAGCTAAATCTAAACAGGGAGAAGGGTTACAGAGGTCAAATGTAGTTATGTAGTATGTAAAGAGTAGAATGAGCAAATAATTGAAAAGCTTTTGAAAAATATATAAACAGTCTGACAGAAAGACAGACTGAAGAGAGTTTATACAAATAAGCAGATGAAAGTTAAAAGGATAATTATAGGAGCAAAGAAATAATATTAGATGTCAAGTTGTATGAAATATTTCAATTAAAGGCTCTTCAACTATATCTGTAATAGAGACATAGGTTCAAAGGTTAAATTGTCCCATTAAAAGCAATGATGGGGGATTGGAGATAGAGTATAAGGAAATGGCAATTTGTAAAATATTATTTAGCTTCTGTTATTACAGCTGAAGAAGAAGATGGAAAACTGCTTGGTAGAAGAATTGTGTTTCTCACAAAGATAGGTCAACTCCTAATAAGGTGCAGGTAAAATTGGAAGTAAATGAGTCAATTAGCTGCAAATGTACATTATCCCGGTGTCATAGAGGGAAGTGTAGGAGATGTAGGAATTATGCTCTAATTGGCTATAAATTAGGAGGTTCTAGCTTATTATCAATATTTTTTTTTATGTAACCTTTGTGCCAAGTCTCATATAGTACTGGGATAGCACAAATGCCTTTACAATCATTTTCCTCAGTGCAGCTCATCATGGGCTTTTATAAAGTGAAGTAATAGAAGTTATCTAGGTTAGTGGCAGATTATACACCAAGAAAAACTACCCAAATACAGAGATGGGAATGTACAATAAAAGAGTAAAACCAATCCAAACCTTTACTGAAGAACCATATGAAAATAAATGTTGGGAAACCCTAAGAAGATTCTTGCAAAATATACAGAAATATATTTCCTCAGATCAGATACCAGCACTGAAATGAAATATTAAAGCTTTGAACTGGAAGAGTATCACAGCATATAAATGAATACATTAACCAGCTCAATTTATAAACTGTGAGTAAAATTCAAGTAGAGTATCACATTCAAAAGAACCGGAAATGTTCATATGGCATAAGTTTTAAAATAACACTACAGAACAAAAGCAACTATATACACTATATAATGAGATGGATTAGAATATTTTTACAAGAGAGACAAATAAGAATAATACACAATGCACAGTGACTATAAAGACTTAAATACAACGTGAGGTTTCTGTCATTAAATACTTCTTGAAAGAAGAATTTTGGCACCTCTTACATCCAAAATTCCCTGTTCAATATTGTCCTAAAGATAGGTGGACATTCAAAAGTGTCTCCTATTAAAATAGGGAGAGTTTTGAATATCTGGCAGTTTGAGTGCATCATCTTAACACCATTTTTTCCAGTGAAGAACCAGATCTGTGTTGCCTTTGACAGCTTTGTTTTGGCATTTCCACTTTTTATTGCTTACAGGCAAGATTGACTTGTTCAGCCTCTTCTCTATGACAGCTAATATCAGCTAAAAGAGATTTTTTTTGGTGAATCCCATCTTCTCTTCATATTTTTGCATCACTGGAAGCTATGATCTTCCACAGGAGGAAGGAGCCTTTAGTATACAAAATGGAAAGTGGATGGCTGGAAAGCTGTCCAGAAACCAATCTCCCCCTAATTATGGGGGTCTAGGAGGCTAGAATAGCAGATTCATCTGTGAATTAAAGAAATGGTAACCGTCTTTGTTATAGACACTATGGGAAAACTTTCCGTTAACTGCTTTGGGGCCTTTAGGGGAGCTCTAGAGGAAAATTGGAACCTTTTTTTGTCATTTGATTTTTCCTTCTGTAAAAGCAAGATGTGGGAGAGTCACATTAAAAAACTCAAGCCTCGTTCCTGACTAAAACTCCTGACATCTCAGGTGCAATACCAATGGACTTATTTCCACTTCAGTCCTCACAGACTATATATCCCCTACATATTCCTTACCAGCTTTACACAAAATATACCTGTTTCACCATGGGACTTCATTATTGTAATTTCCTCTTTAAAAATCTCAAGTTTGTCACATCATCTCTGAATATAAGAACTCAACTGGAGTTGAGATGAATTGGAACTGTTTCTTAAAAAGTTGATTTACTATAAAATGCCACTATTTTTTAAACTTCTTACCGGTGTGGGCCCTTGTTCTGTTCTTGAATCTCATTTTGACAGCTATATAAGCATCTCCTATAATTTAAATACCATACTGTTACTTCTTTGGAAGGTAAATGTCTTTTGCATTGTTTGCTTCAGATTTAAGATGATTCTAAATTGTATCATAATGTATATTTATATGTCTTTACGGTGTTTAAAAAAAACTCCCAATAGAATGAGAGGAAAAATATCAGTAAATTGCTATCATTACCATGATAGCAATCATGTTCATTATTTCAGTACTTTAGATACAAAGAGAATGCACAATCATCAATAACCTGTTATAATTATTACACCTATGCAAAAAGTTTCTGTATTTTAACAAAATTCTCAATAGGAACAATATATGCTAAAAGGTAAGTCTTGAGGCTTAAGTGTCAGATTAAAGCACAAAACTACTTTTATCATAAAAGGAGAGAGGAAAAAGCCCTTGAATTATTTTCCTTTTTCTTGCTACATATCTCAAGACATTACTGCCAACCCATCAAATGAAAACTGCATCTTCTAGAAGCTAAAATTGCGAACACTACAAGTCATGTTGCAGTTGACATGAAAACAACCATTGCTGGCATATCTTGTATTTTTACAGCTGACTATTCTCTCCCTGACATTTTTAGTAAAGTTGAGCAATATCCAGATTCCAGCCTTGATACCAGTCGGCACAGTAACATTCATCTTAAGATGACATCTGTTGAGAATTTTTCAATAACTTAATGGTTATAAAGCATGTGAGGAGGGGGATAATAGAGGGATTATGACATAAAAATGCTAAAACCCTTGTGGGGGAACTGCTGCACATAAAGTTTTGATTTGGTAATTCAAACTAATGCAGTTTGTAGTCCTCTAGAGAGAGGGCAATAATAGTGCACAATATGCTCTTAAACACTGATGCATAACACATTGTGCTAGAGCCAAAAGGCACTGTACAATATCATTACAGTGCAGAGAGAAGTAGTAACTTTGGGAGTTGCTTCCACAAAGATCTGATTGCACAGGTAACAAACAATGCTATTCTTCTCCTTTCTATGTCCTTAATCTGTTCATTTGGGCATCCCAGGAAAACATGACATTGTTTATTGTTAATACAATAAATTGATAAAGCTAACACTACAAAGATCAGTGCCATGCAGTACTTATAGGCTTGATTTTTCTTTTTTTTTTAGAAGATGAATTAGACAGGATTAAAATTTTTATTGTTTGTCTTTGAAGTATAATGAAGTAGGGAATGTACCTCTTTGGACAAAGCTAGAAAACAGACAAAATGGAAGATCTCTCTATCTGTAATGGACCCAAATTTACTAGTAAAACTATTTTATTGATGATAAAAAGCATGCAGAAATTCTTAAAATGGAATAAAGAATTATTGTATAATTCATAAAAATCTTGTGCAATATACAAAGAAAATACTTTTTTTGGTTGGTTGGTTTTTGTTTTGCCAATTTATTATTGTTGAAATTGGTTTATTTAATTTACAGTGCTGCTGGATGTAGTGTGAAACATAACATTTAAATGAGAAACAATTTTTTGATTATTTCTCCAGGACTTCTAGCAGCGTGAATTTAAGGAAACAAGACCAGTTTGCTTGAATGATAAATTGTTTGTAAAACAAACAAAACAAAGCAAAAGAAATAAAAAAGCTCTACCAAATTAGCTGATTTTCTAGAAAATGCATATACAGATGACTTTTTGCTTTGTTAGGACACTTTCAAGGTTAAACGACTCCATCATTCACTTCTTGTAAATATAGAAATATTTTTTTGATTTTCTAATCTGAGTCAAGAGTTTAAGAAAAAGGTCTTGTCATTTAAAATACCTTTTCTTTTGAGTAGTCCCATAAGATAAGTAAGAATTTTTGTGACTTTGCATAAATGGTGATTCATCTCGTCTCCCTTTTTTTACCTAAAAATCAGTTTTCTAGTGCAATTTGGTTGATTTGTCTCATCATCCTTAATGGTATCAATATATGGATAAACGATGATGAGTTCCATTTCAATGTGTTTGTCCAATTGGATGGGACCAATCAGACTCTCAAGGGCTTATGTCCCTCAACTGTCTCTAAAGAAGTAGCCCAGAGAACTAGCTTATCTCATTCTGACTGACAAGAGTAGGTGGAAATTCTGTGTTAATGACCAAGAAGCTGTGGGGGGAAAAAGAACCCAAAGCAAACAACAGAGAAAAAGGTACCCAGTCCTGCATGCAGGTGTCAAGTGTCATTTCAGGCACCAAGGTTAAATTTCTTGGCTTTCTGCTGCTGCTCCAGACAGCTGTGACTTTCCTGTAAGTCCCAGATCATAGATGCCATCCCTATGCTGATGTGCCAGGCAACTGAGGGTGTGCAAAACGAGTTAGATGCTTCTGCTGCTCCCTCTTTTACTCACCCCAGGTCTGCGAATCCTCTGTGGTAAAGGGAAAACCAGCCTGTACTCAGCAAGGGATGAGGCTTTGAGGTCTTGCCTAATTTTGAGTGTCATATCTGATACTGCTGTGTTAGAGAGGAGTCAGTGAGGTTGCTCCAGGCTCTACCCTGTACTTCACTGTGGTCTTCCACATCTCTGCTGCCAAAAACCTGTTCCTCTCCAGTGGCTTCCTGAACCACAGGGGTCTGTGTAACAGTACATCATGCTTCATTGTGCTCAGGAGGCTTGTGCTTTCTGTACAGCCCTTGTGTCAACAGAGACCTTTGCAAAGGGGTTCAGATCTTCTCAGAGAGAGTAATTTATGTGCCATGTGATTGAACTTAATTTAAATTAATGCTTTTTTGGCATCCCAGAGCATATAGTGGTCAACATCTCCTCTTTGTCATTCGGCTGCACTCTAACATTTTTTTCTCACACATTGCTGGTGACACTAGCTTTCCAGTTCCTCCCACGTTTTCCATAAGGAGTCTGATTGCAAAGTTCGTTAAGCAAATGGAAGATTTTTATTTATAGTCAAACTGTTTGGCAGGAATTTTCATTTTCAGCTGAGATGTTTTTAAGCTTAATCATGCCTACATGAAAAGGAAACTAGCAGACAGTGGAACCTCAGAAATGAAGAGGTTTCTTGACAGGGTATTCTCCAACAACACAGCAAACTGGACCTTCGAGCTCCCAAAATCAGTGCTATAGGCAGCTGTGTGATGCAAATAGGGCCTGATTAGGAATAAATTAGGTTTAGGTTCAAATGTGTTTTGAATGTGTCCCACATAGCTTCCCCCTGGCAAGATCCATGTAAAATCAGGCCCATCATAAACAATGTGCTCTGTGATTGTGTACTTACTTCTCATCTAGAGCAGAACAGTACTTGTCTGGTGAAGCGTAGTTCTTTCTGATTGAGAAGCTATGACATTCGAGACATTTCTCAACAGCACAGTTCCCCCTCTACTGTCTTGAAACACCTGGAAAGGTGTAGGAACATGGATGTTGCAAAACTGTCAATAGTGAACCATAGTTCTTCACTCATGTCTGGTCAACAAGTGGCAAAGGTAAGGTTTCGGCCCCATTGTTCCCACTCATTCATGAGGAAAGAGTACCAGGCAATACTGTGTTCCTTCTCTAAGCTATAACCAATTTACAGTGCGCATGCAAACCAGGAGGTGGATTTGGGAAAGTGTGTGTGCTACTCCAGTCATTCAGTAAGATAAGTGATTTAGCCCCAAAAGAATAGCTTGCCTTTAATCCATTTTCCCAGAGTGTTGGTTCTGGGACATCTATTGGATGCGATGTATGAGATGCATATTATCATTGAAAATAGAATGCTGGGGTATAAATTACCATTAAAAAAATATTTTGTGATATATCTACCAATAAAAAGACTCAAAATTCTGCTCGATGCTTAATATATAATAGGGGGAAATTACATGGAATATATGTAAATCTTTTTATGTTTTCTTTATATATAGTATTGTAATCCCTAGAATGAGAATCTGCTGCATTGTTCCATTGCCAAAGTGATGTCTACAAATGAGGGCTCAGGGAGTTGCTGCAGGCTTTCTGATGAACTGAGCCAACAAGCCGCTGTGGACACAAGCTGGAGTTTTTGAATGAAGAAAGAAGAGGATTTACACATGCAAAGATATTTGTCTCTTTTTCCTTTCAGATTTCCAACAAGCAGCTCCTCCTTTCATTTACTGGCAATGATTGGAAATAAAATGCAAAACCTAAAAGTGCTTGCATACTCCAAATCTTCTTCATCTTTTTCAGCTATACAATTTGTTCTGCTAAAAGATGTAACTCTTCTTTACAGTTGTCACTGACTAGTTAATTAATACAATAACTTGAAAATTCACTATTTTAATAATCTTCTAAACACACCTAAAAATACTTAAATGCCATTTTGCAGACAAATTAATTGTGAAACTGTCTATCTATCTATCTCTCAGTGCAACTTTCAGTTAAAAGTTTGTACAAATAAATATATTCTATATGTTACTCTTTTCAAAGAATGTTTGATCTAATAGCTTCTAAAGACAGAATCTTGTTTGATTTCCTCATTGTTTAATACCTAAAAGAACAGTCTGAAAAAGACAAAAGATATATTAGTTTGCTTAGCTACTTAGCATTAGAAGACTCAGTATTTTATGAATTATAGGACAAGATTCAGTTTAAAGGATGAAATCTTTTTTTTTTTTTCCCACCGATTGCCTCCCTGCTTGGAAATACTAAGTGGCCTCAAAGTCCCAAGGAGTTTTAAGAACTTTAAGTCAATGTTAAATATCTTAAGCATTCAGTATATTTACACATTCAAAGCCCAGATATTTAATGATTTTTATAACAAATCTTATCTACATTAGTGGTATATAATGAGCTGAATTACAGAGAAAACCAACAAAGAAATTAAAATAGGACTGCCTTTGTCCCTGTATCCCTTGCATCTTTGCATGGCCTCCTCATATGCTGGGATTTGAAGTATGTGGTTCTATGACACTTTGCACCCTTTATCGTTCCTTGTGCATTTGGCTAATATACATTTAGATGCTCAGATAGTGCAGGGGAGAAAACTTTCCTGAATATATTTCTATAATCGTTTGTATACATAAGGCCATGGTATCTACAGATTTGGGGAAATAATTATTAAATGCTAAGGCACAGCAGCTAGCAATAGCTAGGGAACATTCAAGGTCATGGCTGCTGAAATAATTTCTTGTACACTAGAAACAGTATTCAGTCACTTCTGAAAGAACAAAAGATAAAACATCTCTTGCAGTTTTACATCACTTTCATGGTTTTTCTTTTGAAAAGAAGTGCTACCTATACTCCAGACTCTTTCCAGTCAATCAGAATGCAGAATTCTTTTTCAGAAATACTTATTTTTTTCTACAAGAAAGCCATATTCCCTGAGAAATCATTTGTTAACAGCAGTTGAGCTTTGCTAGTCCACTTTGCCAGTCTGAGGTGAATCCAAAAGCAGTTATGGTTTGAACATAATTTTGAAGTGTACAAATAACTGTTTTTAAAGTCAGTATTCTCACTGTAGTTTATATTTAAGGTTTTATAACTGAGGTGGTATATTAAGAAAAGTTTGTAGTTAAAACTCTGCAATGGAAAATGTACCCCCAGTCAGAAGGCAGGACCCACTCTATCAAGTTATAATTAAGCAATAATCTCACGAAACGCAGTCATTACCAGAATTTAATGACTACTTTGTTGGTTAACAGCTCAACGTGAAGTTGAAGATTGTTAACACTCTATGAAACTTCTCGTTAAGTGTGCTAAGTTTTTATTTAAACACACTTGGATCGCAGCTGGAAAGCTGTGGGGGGAATCAGGCCTTCCCAAGTGGCTAATGACCAATTTTTTTCCATCACTCAGAACACAGGGCACATTCCTTTATGTTTACATAATAACTGTTAACTACAGATGGCTGGTGCCACCCAATTGTGGTACTTTATGTGACCTTAGCCATCTACTGTTTCTCTTGATTTTCTTTTGCTGCAGAGCTTTTGTGGAATAAGAGAAGTTTATCTTAGAGCCTTTTGGAGAATCCAGACAAGAAGACATAATAATTACCACAGAAATTATTAGTAACACAAAAATTGTAAGTACCTTTCCAAATCCCATGACAACCTCTGCTGAATCAGATTTATTCTGATGGGCCAGAAAGGGAATCATTTTACCTTGTCAGGTGGGAGGTCTGGGAATTGGTCTTACAAAGTCTACTGAGATAATTCAGCCTAGGGACATTAGCTGGAAAACAAAGTCATACCTCTGAGTTAACAGCAATTTTTCTTCAGAACTGCCTGTGACAAGCAGCCATTTTCCTTTGTTTCATGCCCTAGCAGAGATGCTTCTGTGTTTATGGTTTACAATAACTTTCTGGACAGGTAGTAAAATTTCCACTGCAACTGAAGAACCCTTAAATTAGTGGCACGGGTCAGACTTGCTTAAAAGCAGCAAAGAGAGAGAGTAACTGACATGATGTTGTATATGCGTTTGTTGACTTTGTTGAAATGCCCACAACAGTCGTGGAGTCAGACAAATTCCGCCTAATCAACCCGATAACTTATTATCAAAAGGATCTATTTCTTTGTCACGTCTGTCAGGGTAATCCGGAATTCATTATCATATTAATGTCCTGACTGGGCTCCTCTGGACCTCTGAGTTTTGTTTGTTGAAGAGCTTCCTGGGGCGTTTGGAGAAACAAAGCGCACTCTCTGGAACATGAGGCGTACAGATGGGCCCAGGCTCTTTGTTCCTCTCTGCCTGGGAGGCTGTTATGGGAAGCAGCCAACCTGCAGTCTGTCACAGTGAACATTGTCAAGTCATTGTGTACTTTTAATTGTTACTATGTACATGGAATCTGAAAGGTCGCTCTGGATATATAGTACAAGTGCACAGAGCCCTTTGCCAGACCAAACAGCTGTCCTGTGGTGTTCCCATATTCAGCTCCAGTCACCTTTCCCTCATTGAAGGATCCTTCTGACAGAGCAATTAAAACATACGATTTATTACTAAACAGTCAATAAGGAAATCTTAGAAATGCACTCTTTCACCACTTCACTGTTTCCCATGTGGCTGTCTTAACAGGTCCTTTTATATTTAAGCAATTATTTCTGCCCCAATGATATTACAGACCTGGCAAGATTAATTAAAGAGCCGACAGGAAAGTACAATAACAACCTCAAAATACAATCAGAGAGGTCAAATTCTATACCAAATTCTGCACTTAGACACTCCTAGATAAAATAAAACTCCCTAAATTTGGCTGACCTGAAAGAGATGAACTACATTCTTTTTTTAATTGAAGATACATGAATATTTCTTTAGAAGACTTGTGTAGCTTCTCATTTTTATCCACAACATAAAAGAATCAGTCCTAAAGAAAAACGCAATTGTATATGGTGTGAATAATCCTTGGTTGTAGAAGTGCTACTCACCAGGGAGTCTAAAAACCATGTTAAGTCTAGATATGCTAATATTTGTTTTCCCATCCTGCACCTCAACTTTTGTTTAGAAAAATATGAATGCTTGCTAACTACAGCTGAACACTAATAGGATGGTGTTTCTAAATCTTTGTAAAGTAAATGAGGTTTCTCAATATTTTTATACATACAAATTCAATAATTAATAAATACTTAAAAATTATTAGGTTTAAGACAAAAATAAAGAGATTTCTAGTTCCTGCCTACTCTGCTTATCCCAGATGGGCAAAATATGAGAAAGCCATACAAAAGTTGTTGTGAAGAACATGGTCATTCCCATACAACTGTCCTATATTAAAACTTGTTAATGGATAATTTCCATGTTGTATATATGTAAAAGGTAATAAATATGTATGTAAAGTGTATTTATACACGTGCGTATATGGGGGAAAATACTATATTTAATGTCCTTAAAAATAGAATTTAACACTAAAAAGTCAGAGATAATGAACATGAATAAACTTTAATCCATCTTCTAAAGTATTATATAGCGACTTCTTCATGATTAACAGAATGATTTGTAATTCTGAGGGCCTTGCAATCCTGAAAATGTACCTCTAGTTGTATACTGAAATGGGTATTCAATTTGGTACTGATTTCCAACTCTTTTGGGGGAGTGGGCTCCTTTTCCTCTTTTCTTTCCCTTTTTGTTTGTTTGGGTTTTTTTCTGATTTTTTTCTCGCTTTTTTTCTCTGTTCCTTTTTCTTAGAGAATCACAGAATGACAGAATCACAGAATGGAAAGGCTGGAAGGGACCACAGTGGGTCATCTGGTCCAACCTTCCTGCTTACATAGGGTCATCCTAGACCACATTGCACAGAATTATCCTTATCTTATCTTTACTTCCTCCCTTTTATTTTCCTTGAATATGAAACACCAAAAAAAAATCTAGTTTAGTATTGTAACAACATATGATAATGAAAATAACCTTCAGAATTCTCCAATAGCCATTTCAGAAATCCATTTATGACAATGAGATATATTTTTATGATACTATTGTCATTTTTGTTATTAGTATTATTGTTATTCTTAAGTGCTTCCTAATGATCCTATTTATAGAAATGAAAACAGTGAGACTTATACAATTAAATTTGAGAAATTTATTATGATGAAAGCCTTTCCAGCTAACATTACTAACTGCATTTCTCAGTCACTCTTTTTCTACACGAATAGTAATATACATTTATTATTTGTTTAGGTGTAGTAGTAACAACTCAGCTTCCTACAACTCCTGTACCAGTAGGATGAAGATCACTAGCAGATCACCTCAGCCTGCAAATTCTTTTCATTGCCTTGGAAAAGTCTGGAAACTCTTGCTTTCCTGGCTCCAGATTTAAACCAATTGTTCTGTTACTCAGATCACTGTGGGTAACTGTGGCAGTTTGAGCCACATTAGAAAGCCAAAATCCAATTTCCAGGCTTCCCCACCCCTTCCCACAATTTATCCTAACACCGAAGAGAAAATTTTCAGGCCAGAGGCTTCTATATGGGAAGGGGAAGTATATACATTTATTTACACAAATAAATATACTATACAAACTAAAAGCAACTATATATATATATATATATTACACTTCTATATTACACTTCTATTAGTCCCTTCAAAGCTTCTCCTTTTAACTTTAGTCCAGGAAAAGCCTTTTCAGGTTGATAAGTAACCAGTCTCTCTCTCGTGGGAGTGTTCGGGGACCCAAATGCTCCCCCCTTACCAAGCTCCAGCTTCCTCCTGAAGTCCAAGAAGGTAGCTCTGAATCCTTTCCTCCTTGGTCCTGTGTCATTTCTGCTGTGTGATCTCTCTCTCTCAGTCTCACACCTCAGTTCATTGCTGCTGTAGTGTAGCTTATCACAGTAGGCGTTTGGAATCTTCATTCCTCCAAGTCAGTTTTTGGCTGCCCCCAGTCAAACCTCTGTAGGGCAACTCCCAAACCCTTTGGCCCATCTCCAGTTTCGCCTGGGATTCTTTTTCCCTAGTGCCGAGCTGTTTCGTTATCAGCCCGTCCACTTGGTTCTGCTTCAATGCTGAGCCTTGCACCACTCCCACTAAACAGTGAAAGGGAAAAACAACCCCCTTCTGCAGCCTGGCTGCAAAAGGGGGGGAAAGAAGAAGGGGGCCTGGTCGCAAGGCCTACCTCTCTCCTCACTTAACGAGTTGTTTGTGAGTCACGTCCCTCACAAACATACACAAACTCCAGTGCCTCTCTCTCCCTCTTACTTACCAGTTGTTTGTGAGTCGCGTCCCTCACAAACATACACAAACTCCAGTGCTGTCTCTAACTCTGGCCTAGGCAGAGTTGGGGGCTGCAGGGCTCCCCTCCCCCCTGGAGGGCGGAAGAAGGAGCCCAGTCACCCCCTTGGCCTTCTACCCCTACACCCAGCAGACACCAACAGAAACTGCCAACAGCTTCCGGTGGCTGTTGGAAGCGAACAAGACGAGTGGTGATTGTCTCTCCAGGAAACACTGCCCTGGCACACAATCATCTCTGAGCCCCCGACTCTCAGGGGGGGCCAATCTTAACCCATGACAATAACTTACTAGTTTCACAGAGAAAGAATGAAAAATGACTACAGAAGCTCCAGTACTAACTGTTACAACAGTCACCTCCCAAGCTGGAATTTAGATGTCAGTTTATAGTAATTCTTACTCCAGTTTCATTAAAAGCTCTTCCTGAATAAAGCAAAGGTAGTTTACTCCTCAAACTGGGATTGTGTCTGAGTACTCCAAAGAAACCGTCAGGTGGCCTAACGTGTAGTGGTCTCACTATAAATAATCCTACAGGGAGCTTTTATTTAGAAATTCTTGATGCTGATCAAGAAACCTCTGCAGGCACAGTATTACACATACAAGGCAAAGCAGGGCAAAGCAGAACCTATGTAATGGCTGAAGGAGTGGGTTTTAACAATGCATTTCTATTCAATACACTTTTTACAGAATTTCAGCCCAGACTATTTTCTTAACATTTTGTTTTTTCTCAAAAGAGAAGCAGAGAGAAGTTTGGCCAATAGTAAACACATACATCATGACAAATTATTCCATGTCATGGGCTGTTTTATTTCACCTTAGCCTTCCCCTAGAAAACTCCATGGAGTGAAAATTCACAGTGAGTAAAACCTTGCTGAAGTTGATAAACCTAGGTCTTAGTCCATGGGAGACCATAGTCAGTGGAAGTAAGACATTTCCCTTCCTTGAAAAGTTCTTCATAGACCTAAACCATTTTTTTTTTGAATATATTTTGTATCAGTCTACAACCCTTTCAGATCACCTATTTTTTTCAGAGAATTGATAAAAGTCAATAATGAACAATTATAATATCTAGAATTATACCCAGTATGGTAGCCTGCTATAGCTTACCATAGTCTTAAATTCACATTGTGACTGCCCTGCTGATGACAGTTCATAACTGTGGTGTTCTTCAACATTTCTTTACATGAGGCTTTTTTTATTTTAAGTAACTCTACAAATAGCGAGCACTAGAAGACAGCTACCAGGAGATCAGCACCAGTACTGCTGATGTGCTGCACTGCTTCACGACAGGATGTGAGTACGCAGGAGGGATCCTGGGGTGCACTGCTGACCACAGGCTGCCGCAGGTGTCCTCTGCTTCTCCTCTTTGCCTGTCCCCAGTAGGAAGTGGTGCTAACACAGCCCTCCTCTGAGCCAATCTGGGCGGGCAGACAGGACGTTGAAAAGAAAGAAGGGAATATTTTTGTCAGTTTACTCCACTGAGCCAACCCTCTGGGGAGTTGGATGAGCACCACTGCCAGGACAAGAGAGTAGAAAGGCACACATAGCCAGGGTAGTGAGGAAAGGTAGGGAAGAGGGAAGATTGTCTGGTGGCAGTTAGCTGTCAGATCAGATTAGCTGTATCATAAAATAGTGTGTTATGGCACAGCTCCAACATAAACCCAAGGCCGCAACACTTGAGTGGGATGAGGAAACTTATTTGTATGTTCCTGTATTCGAGGCGTGATTCCACTGTGCAGTGGATTAGTGAGCTGGTCTATGCAAAAAGAAATATAAAGCAAATGAAAACAAAATGTACAAAAAGGATTATTATTTTGAATACTTTGTGTTTTGGATCCATTTTGCACCACTACATGCAGTATCATTATGCCACAAGGGACAGGAAGATGGGGATAGGGATGTCTTCAACCAGTGCTCATACACAAAATCCATTACTGTAAAACTAAAGTCCAAGTACATTTGCCCTTATAACTAAACAACGGTTTGGTTCCGTGATTAGGAGTGTCAATCATACCACTATGAGTATATTTCTGTGGTGATTATTGCATCTAGGAATAGCTCACTTTATCTAAAATTATACTATAACTGAAAAACTATTCATGAAATGGGATGAATTTCTTAAGTTGAAAATCACTTCTAAAACAATTTCAGTTGAGAATGAAGCACTTTTTTGAACAGTGATGGATGCTGACTGAATTTTCTTAATTCACTGAATGAAAGATAGTTACCTCTATGCATATACTGTAGCTTAATAACACAGACACCATTTCATAATTTATATTAATTTATATGATGTGAAAGCCAATATTATGAGGTAACTAAAAGAATTGTACAAATATTGTCCATTATAATTGTAAGAGTCTTCATAAAATAGATATTTTTTCTTTCTCATTCTTACTCTGATTTTCATAAATAAGGTCCCAAATTAATCCAAAATTAACAATCTCCCAAGTATATAAGAAGCTCATAAACAATACGTTTGTCTCAAAACTGGAAGAATTATAAAATAAATAAGAAATAAGCAGAGAATATGTTGTAATATTTTTGTAACGCTGATGCACACAAGGGTTAGCAAAGAACTTAATGACCATTTTACTCTAGTGGTGTGGCTTTTGACACCTGAAAACCCATCAGAAAACAGCCTTTCCTCAAATTTTTCTCATCTGCTTAGAAGTGTCTTTGAACTGTCTGAAGCCACTATTTCTTGAGCTTACAAAATATGTGTTGGTTTTTGTGCCTGTTCATTAACCTGAGGCTTAACTATTCCTCTTTGGAAAAGCATCCAACCTGTCTTGCTATCAAAGCTATCGCTTCAGTTCCACTGTTTTTCTCTTCATTATTGCAAATCTTCTATATTACAAATCTTCATTTTCCCTTGTATATTCTCCTGAAAATGTAGTTTGATTTTTTTCCCCCTTCACAAATAGTACCCATCAAAAGTTGTCATCCCTCTGTTTTAGCTTTTTAACTTCTCACAAACAGAGCTGGATAACCTTCCACATGTGCATCTACCTAGCATGGAATTGATGTTGTTGACACAGTGAGGACAGGGACAGTCAGTGGTATTCCTGCTTTGAACAAAGAGAGGAAAGGCAGACACAAACTAGTCTGAACATCAACTTCTGCAAAAAATTTCATTTTCAAGGAAGCAGAAGAAGAGAGGGAACTCTGTATTTTGCTGTGCAAAGGGAGGGCAAAGAACCCATTTCTGACTAGCTAAGACTGAATGGCAAAGAATAGACAATATAACGTATATTTCTATTGAAATATTCCTCATGCAAATATTGAGGAGAAACGGAAAATCCCCAACACATGAACAGTGAGCTCTGAAACTACTTTCCTGTATTTTTTTGTTGTCAAATTAGCCTCTTGGACTTTTGTTTCTAAGACTTTGTAATGGAGTATATTAAAAAATTAGAAGGGAATCTTTATGTAGTTAGCATATAGATGGTTGTATTTTTATTTTAAACCAAGTTATAGATCCACAGTGAAATTAGGTGAAAATTAGAGGAATTAGGTAAAATAAATAAATTAATAACGTATATACATACATATTTCCAGTTAAAGGTTAAAACCCAGACTTAATAATGCAAAAAAAGCCAAGGCCAATACATGGTATACAAATAAACCAAATGTTCATAAATTACAGCAAGTTACATTAAGACACATGTTGTGAACAAGAATGAAAGATTCCGGTATTCAAAACAGTTTGTGTTGAATATCGTTGAATCATACTACTTTACAAATATTTCTCACTCGGATTGCGGAGTTAAAATGTATCGTGACCCCTTTCCAGAAGACATTCTAAGCTATTGTATATTATAAAATATTGCACCATTCTTAAAGTATAAATAAATAAATGATATTTGTTATGCTAGTCACAATGCTAATGCATAATGGTCCCCACTTTTCAATTTCCTGATTATTACTTTTCCAATTTATCTAATCTTTAAAATCAAGGACGAATTCTTTGCTGAGCATTCACCCTCTCATATTTTATTTAACTTCATCCTTGTTTCTGCTTTGTGTCTGCCAGCTACTGTAGTTTCATTTCACTTCAATCCATTTGCTGTCTCTAAAAAAAAAGGGGGAAGAAAAAGCAGATAGATATAAAGACAGAGAGAGAGAGAGAAAGAGTGGAGGGAGACAGAGGGAGAGAGGGGAAATTTTCAGTGGACAAAATATATCAATTAAAAATTAGGTTAAAAATAGTCTTTCATGTGCAGTGGATGTCCCTGAGCTAGATTAACATTGCTGTGAGCATGTTGCACTAGTCAGTTCATTGCCTGAGGAAAGTTTGCGGGCAAAATTCATCTGCACAGCTAGCACACTTGAAAGACTCAGGCACAGGGCTGTGTTCATGGACTGGCAACAACAAAACACCTGCTTGAAGTTGAGACAGAATAGCAAGCTGGATGGAATTCAAAAGAATCGGATGATAATCACACCCTGATTAACAGAAAAGTGAATTACTGTAGTCCTTTGTCAATAGCTGGCCTATTTGCATACTATCTTGCAATGCCCAACAGGTTAGAACTTTTTAGTTACGCATGGTCAAATATTAAAAAATGGAAGGAAAAAACTTTATGCCTGTGCAACTCAGACACATTGCATGCATATTGTGTGTGTTACATCTTTTTAATACTATCTAGTCTGATATTGGCAAGCGTACAGATAACTCCACCCACTCTCTTTCCTCCTTTTCCCATTTCCCCCACCTTCCAAATATACCAGGCAAACAACAAACACAGCCTGTAATTTTGTTTGGCACAAATGTTTTTAATATATTTGACAGCAAACAACTGTATATTAAACCAATTTGTTTCAGCAGATGAAAGTGAGTAATTTTTGATTCAGTCCATTAGAGCTGCTCTTGGCTATGTGAACTTTTTGAGGTTTATCAGCAAAAAAACCCTGTAACAAACTACAATGCCAGAACATAAAACATGGAATGTACTACCTTAATTTCATACTGGATGCCTTTTGTTTCATAATTGAGTTTTCTGTGCATAATCTGGGTTTTATTTTAGATTAGTTTCAAAACTGAATGTTGTCATGATAAAATGAGTACCTCTGTATTCATATCTTTACATTTCTAATAAGGTAGGGAGGCATGGTAAAATGGAATTGGAAAATATAATAAAGCCAAATTACTACTGCTGCTTGTTTTTTTCCTTTATGTTATAAATTTAATATTGCTACATAGGTATTTATTAAAAAATATCTTCTATTACTGCAGTATAAGCAAAGTCCTGCTGGACCACATCTTCCATTTATTCAAAGAATAGGCAAAGCACAGATTGACAGTGCTGTATATAACACCTTCACTTTCCCTGGCAATATCTGTCCTTTGTAGGAAAGAGTATGAGAGGAAATGACCTCATGGGATCATTTCCCTACTGTAGTTAACTTCAAATATGTCATTGCAAATATTTCTATCTTGTTCTTAAAAATGTTCACAGTTAAAGACTATAGTCACAGAAGATACTTTCAAAAACCCACATAAATCTCCATTATTTCAATTTAAATGTAAGAACGCTTTCATTGCACCTATTACTTCTTAAGCTCCTCCATCTTGGACAAGGAAAAGAGATTATACTATTTCTCATTGCAATAACCTTCCATTTGTTAGAAAATTGTTGATTTGTCTCCACTTTCTTCTACAGCTTGATGAAGACTGGGTACTTCATTCTTACCCCATTGATAATGCTTTCTAAGCCTCTGAATTCCATGTTTCTCTCTTGCATATGATCTCCAACTGGTCCTCTGAGGGTTTAAAAGTAATACAACAGAAGGATGTCTGATAGGTTTCTTGTTCTCCTTTCTTGTTTACCAGTGATATAAACATTGTAATTCTGAATTTAGTCTAACGTGTCTTGTAATCTACTGTGACATTAAATTTCTTTTTGTAAAATTTTCACAAGACCAGTTTTCCCCCTTTACTACTTTTACAATGGATAACTACCGCCCTTGTATAAATATGAATTTATTTTTTTTTCCATACAGTTTTTCTAGTGTTTCAAGACAATTTTACATTTTCTTCCTGTTTTCTGAAGCTTTTTGGTTGTGTTACTTTCCACTAACTTACTAAACATTCCGTCATCTATGTCACAAAAAGAAATCTTGAACAGGACAAGAGATGATATGTTTGGTTTTATCACTGAAGGCTATCTTTGATAGCCTTTTTTTTGCTGATAGTGTAACATTTTTTTAAAAAACACGTCTCTCTAACTGGCTTAGGAAAATGCCATGCACGCAACATTAAAAGATTTCTAGTATAACAAATATGTCTACTACTTCTGCTTTGTCCACAGGGCCTACTGCTCTATAATAGAAGGAAATTATTTGCTAATGCCAAATCCATGCTGGTTGATACATAGTTTTCCATTATCTTCCAGGATACAGTCTGTTGGATCATATGATTGGTTGAGTAGTTTTCTGAGCACTGAAATCAAACTGCTTGATCTGTAATTCTCTTGTACCTCCTTTTAGAGTACCTATCTCATTGTAGAGATGGGCAGACTATCTGCCCTATTCCAGTCTTCAGTATCGCTCCCACCTTTTATGTTCTCAGAGATCACTGTTAACAACTCTCAAATTACTGTCATATCTGACTTCCCTAAGTATTCTCTATTCCTGTCTAAGCTTGGTATTGTAGTCTTAGATTGTTTGGGGTTTTTTTAATTAACTGTGCTTTATAAATGGCCACTCTCTGATTCCAGATTACGTTTTTAAGGGAGATCAAAGCTAAGGTTCATACATCATATAGGAACATGTGTTGTCCCTATAATGTTTCCTTTCCTCTCAGTCAACATTTTAGATGATCTTATATTATATACAAACATCACAATCCTAAATATAACTTACTATTTTTTTTTGTCCTTTAGTTTTGGGATTTTACATAAATTTTGCATTCACTCAGCAAACTGACATTTCCATTTCCTGCATACTGCCTTACTATCTTTGAGGTCAATAAAGTATTTGTAATTTAGTCCCCTTAAACGCATCACCACATTTCTGTTTTTTATCTGCACTAATACAATTTTTACTTGCACCATTAGTAAAAATTAAAAAAGATTAAATATTCTTAAATGCTTGTGTTTTTTTCCTTAAACTTGTTTCCCGTAGGCAATTCTTTGAAGACACACTGACTTTACAGAAGCTTTTCTTCTTGATGTTCACTTTTTCTTGTGCTGATTTCCAACATGATGTTTCTCTCTTTTTCCGTCTCCCTCCCTCCCTACTACTCTCCTTCCTTTCCTTCAGAATCATGACTATATTCATTTTATGGTCACTCTAGCTCAAGTTGTCCTCTATCTGCCTATTCTCAGTCATCTTCTTCAACTAATTAGAATAAGATCTGGAATCTCTAGTTGTTTTCCTCAAAATATCAAAAAATACTCCAAGAACTGTTTTGGCAATCTGTGTTATGATCCTCAAACAGCACATACGCACACATTATTCCTCCATCCAGCAAATATTAATCTACTCCATAGTGTAACAATTTCAACACGAGGCCACCGGAATCTTGCCTTGCAGTGTGGTGGTTCTCGTAAGTTCATAGGAAAGGGCTTCATAGTCCTCAGGATGGGTGGAAGCTCATTCAAGTTCTTTTTCACACTCTGGTGAGCACTCTAATCATCATGACATCTGATCAGTGGTCAATCTCAAACAAATTAGATGCTGTGATACTCAGTAGTATAACCCTATAACCTCCCGTATCCTTTACAGTGTTAACATAAGATGCATATTTTCTCTATTAGATATGCAATTATTTATTGAGTCATGACATTCGCTGTCTCATATGCTTTTCCTAGAACACTATTAGTCTTTGAATGGAAATTAAAAATTCTGGAAGTTTTTCTGGGTGATAGACTTACTTTCTATTCCTCTGCAGTGTTAGAACATGTCCATTTGTTGGAGAATACACAACTTTATTCCTTATATTCAGAAGTACTTTTGTCTGCTTAATTTGAAACAGACCATGAGAAAGTAAAGTTTGAATTCTAATCGAGAAGTATATGGTTTCGTGATGTTGAAAGTCACAAATATTATAGATAACTTATCAGTATCCAGTAGAGTAGTATTCCACTACAGTGCTTTCAAAAAGACTAAGATATTCAAGTGTGACTTAAAAGCAGCTAAGGGGTCTAAATACCTTTAAAAGCCTTGCCTTATCTATAGTCATGGATCATATTCTTTTCATTAACCTCCGTTCTATCAATCTATCTGTTCTGATCTCTCAAGAAGTACTCTCTAGTTTCCACTGAATCAGCTGTACTTCATCTTGGTGTTAGAATGGAAAAATCAAGAACTAGAATGGAAAAATCAAGTGCATCACTTTTCAGTTTAACTGCTAAATGTATCAACTCTTTACTGTAGTATCTATCAAATCACTATTAAAAGATTTCCATGAAATTCAGAAAAAAAATAAAGTCCAGTTACTCTGATATATGGCAGAAACTAATTGACTATATTTTTTCAATTGTCTGAGATTTCTTCTTTATTTTTTCCAACCATATTAGGGGTTAATAGAATGATATCACAAAGAAGGTAGAAATCCATTATTTTTCATTTTTGTTTTGACAATACTTTTCTGATGATTAGAATTTTTCACATGATGTAGAACAATCTCATCAGAAAATAGCTTAAGCCAAAGCCTTTTTTTTTCAGATACTACTCTGCAGTATCAGTTTCAGAGCTCAACCAAAGCTTCTAAACAGCTTAAATGGCAAATGTTCCTTCAGAACATTGGCAAGTGAATACAGCACAGGAAAAGGAAGTCAAACTTTATGGCTATTTAAATGCAGAAATTGCTCACGCTTCATAATTTGGGGAAGTGGGTTGTTGAAGAAAGGTTGTAAGGAAGAGATATTAATAAAGTGTTGGTATCTCCTACCGCATAGCCATTAATGTAACACTGACATTATTTAATGTCATTAAATGTCATTTGATTTGATGCCATTACTACAGCATTTAATAACGGGTTGGAGGAGATAAAAGATGTATCTACAAATCTGTGTTGCTTCAGTGGTAAGTTGATCAAAGGAAAGGATACTTGGAAATACCTAGTAGATATGACAGTGTTGTTATATTGATTGCGGAGAACTGTGTTTTGAAAATTAACACATGAGGCGGTTTTAAAATCAATGGCATTGCACTGTGACATAGATTTCCAGACCAGCTACATAGGCCCAGCAGAAATATCTGTACCATATCACATCGGCTCTCCAACATGCAGCAAACCCATCAGGTATCCAGCTATTGTCTTCGTATTGACATTATAGATTGTATTTATAAAACAAAAGGTCATAATATTTCTCATTTTGAGATGAACGCTTCAAAAATAGCTCTAAAGAACTTGCAAATGTTACACTTTTGCAGCATTTGTGTAATTCTCTCTAGCTCTTGGCCTATGTTATTTCATTTTTAGGAACTAAAGTTACAATTTTCATTACCTGTTGGTACCTTCTCCACAAGTTTTCTGCAATTTTTTGAACAAAATAAAACAAAACAGGCTTTTAGAGTAAGCCATGGCTTGAATGCCTACTTCTGATTAGCTCCAAAATAAGATTCTTCTCCTCACTGACCAATTCAGCTGATTAATATCGCTTTCCTTCCCCTCATTTTGGAGTTTGTGGACCAACTGTCTGAGAGGCAGTCAAGTGTGTCTAAAATTTGTTATACTTATTGATAAAAACTTTTTTTAATAAAATGCAGTACTGAAATACTTATGTGCAAAAATATGCCTCAGGTGAAGAGGAGCTTCTCTTTCTTCAGGAACTCATTCAGGAGTGGAATATCAAGGAAATGGGGTTTTAGAAAAGACTGTACAGGGAATGTAAAGTCCGACACGGAAGTGAAATTCTACCATCTTCGGCCCCATACCAGAGACCACAGCAGAAACCACTTGCTACCACAACAAATAATCCACTATGTCAACGATACATGTGTTATGTTGGATTTCTGGATTATTGTAGCCACATAAACACAGAACTTGAATTTCTGTGGCATAAGGTAGACTTCTACCTCATCCATATCCAGTCTGATAACGCATTTATTTGCTTCCCCACCTGTACTCACTAACACAGAAAGATTTGAAATGTTCTTACACATTCTTTTGGAATAACCCCAGAAGAGAATAAATTAACAGCTTCACTTTTAAGTGACTCGTATTTCTATACTATTACAGATTAATTTCTTAAAAGTTGCGAAATAATCTTCTTCCTCAGCAGATATTCAATGTAACTAGTATTCAAATCTGTGTGTTGGACTCCTGTTGGTTCACCAGCCACAATTAAATGCATTTTGTTGATAACTCAGCATGCAAAAAAGGTTCAGAATTACAACTGTGACACCTATGAAAATGTAGACAGGTGTATGAGAGCCTATAGCAGTCGCATATTAATGGAGTATAGGTGCATGTATGTCTAAACTCTAGCATGGACATGAATCCAGTTCCGTATCAAGCCATTCATTACCTCTCTGAGTCCAAAAGCTTCCCTGTTTTTTTCCTCCTGCAGCTGCTTGTCTAGTTAAAGATAATCCCTATCTAGGTTTCTCTTATTCAGAAAGGTATCTGGAAAATCAAATGTGAGTTTTGGAGAATATTTAGTTGTTCAGCAAAGATGGCAGTCAGGATTCTCTAACCTGTTACAGATTTTTTTGATGACTTTCTCTACTGTAGGAAAGATACATTCAGTTATTTTAGAGCTCATACCATATGTTTTCCAGTCATAATACTCTTTTTGGAAACAGTTATGCGAATAATGGAGAAATGCATGAAAAATTTATATATTCAGTGTAAATCACTGTATGAGAATTATTCACTTGAATGAAGAAAATACAGTCATTTAATTTATTTGATTATATTCAAACTAAATTTACTCTGTGAAGTTTCATCTATTTATGCTATGATTGAATTTTGACCTTTTCACGGGAAAACATTTCAGCAGTCCAAGTAACCATAGGAATTTCCTGTCATCACATAGCAATAAAATACAAATAGTGCTGTGGAAATTTCTTCTTCCTTAGGATGGTCATATTCACAAGAATGCAAGAGTCCAAAATCTGTCAGTGTGCATCTTTGCTAACTTTTGAGTTATGTCTTGACATCTGAACCAAGAATAAACTCTTTTAACTAATCAATTAGCAAAAAGCACTCTTTTTTTTTTTTTTTTTTTGGACAACTGTAGTGCATAGGAGCTATGCAGATAGTTTCTCAGTTCTGAGGTATTGTGCAAAGTGAGTTCATTCTTGACACTTGTTATTGTAGACGTGCAAAAGCTCTTAAGTTAACAACCAAAATGAATCAAAGTAGTATGAAGTAGCCCACAGATGTAATATTTCACAAGGAATCTAATTGTTTTTCATTCTAATCTCTGTAGAAGAAAATACACTTAAGAAATGCAGACAGTAGCACCAGATCATCACAAAAAAAGAATCAAGTGAAAAGGAATTTTTTTCCTTCAGATCAATCCGCAATAGTCCATTCACACAATTAAAAAGAAAAAAAAAACTGTAAAGAAGAGTAGGAATCACTCCCACCAGGAAAAGTAGTGCTTTCACTTAATTTCCTTATTGTTAGTCCTGCAGCAGGGGAAATTTTGTATTATTTTATTTCACAGTTAATATTCAGGTAGTTGGAAAAGATGCCACTTGTCCACCAGTACATACCTTTCACTTAAAAAGAAAATATTCAAAACGAAAACTAGTTAGTCATCTTTTTTCCTGAAGGGACTAAATTAAACAACAATGATAACAACAAAAATAGAAGTAAACCAACCTGGTTCTTCTGGGATTGATAGAAATAAATAATTAAACTTTTTTTTTCCTGTTATTTCAAATGCTACCTAGTTATTTCCTTAAGAGTTTTGTGCATCTAGTATTTGATTTTCACTTTCGTTTTATTTGACTTTAGGAAGCACTAAACAGTCTAGGAAGAAAACCTTTTAAAAGAAATATTTATACTCAAACTTCAGAAGATAAAGACAATAGAAAGTGCAAAAATCAACTCAAATATCTTCAGAAATAATTTAATTCTCATGTCACTGCTGACTGACAGCTCTAATAAATTCCTACATTTTAAGCAGACTTACATTTCACATGCATTTGCTCTCCACTGCTGAGCAGAGTGGAACATCTATTGTCAAATGCATAAAATAACATTAGAAATGCAAACTTAATGTAGTCAATGGTAATGTGTTATTTAAAACTTATGAGCCTGAATAAGGGCTTATTTTCTCTAAATTGAAATTTATAGTTTCATTTTAAAGTGCTAACTTGAATATTGATAGGCTTTAGGCATGCTGTTATAAAACAGGAAAGAAAAACAAAGCAAGGAACTATGAGGCATAAAGCTGCTATTATGGTAATATATGGAAACTAATATAAAAAGTGGATCCTAGTTACCTGTACTAATAGAAAAAAAACATACAGTAGAATTTGTGCAACCGGTATAGGGAAGTCATACTTTCCTGCAATATATGTCAAATCTAGATTTAGAATCACAATCTCTAAACACAGATGGTTAGAGAATAATTTTGAAATAGCACCAAAGGAGGTGATAGTTTCATCTTTCCTTTTGAAGCTTTTTTTAGTTTTTTTTCTCTGGGCCCACTCTGATCAGTAAAAATAAATAACTAAGAAAGTGTTTCTCAGTTGCTTTCTGGAACCAAATTTTCTTGATACTGCATGGCTATACTATACGTGGCTATAGGAAAGATAATTAAATTTACATTAAAAATAAATTTCCTTCAATTTCAAAATAAATATTACCTCTTTACCATATTTTGATTTTAAGGATAGTCTAAATCACTGAAGTTTTTTTCCACCTCATTTATTCAAACATATTATTGAGCCATATATACATCACAAATAATGCAGTATAGCTCAGAGCTTACAGAAAACCTTACTTGAAAGTCTGTAGCACTTATCATCTCTTGACGCAAATGTTTTAAAAAGCAGAAAATAGCTTATAAAATACCCTTAGAAGAAGTGTTTATGATGATTAAGAAAATTTGCTTTGGAGTTACCTAATTTTTCTGGTCAGTTGCTGAATTAAGAACAGAATTCAGTCTTCCAAATCCCATGCATGTGTTTCAGTCCTGCAGGTGATTCTTCACGCTAAAAATGCTAACTCCAATATTGAAAGATGTGGATTTCATGAAATACAGGTAAGGACTCAGTAGAAAAACATATTTTTAAACAGCACAGATCAAACAAAACCAATCACAGAATATCTTGGGTTGGAAGGGACCTTAGAGATCAGCTAGTTCCAACACCCGTGCCATGGACAGGAACATGCTCCACTAGACCAGGTTGCTCAGGGCCCCTCCAACCTGATCCAACACTTCCAAGGATGGGGCATCCACAGCTTTTCTGGGCAAACTGTGCCAGTTCCTCACCTGAACTTCTTCCTAAATCAAGTCTATTTCTTAATTTTGACTTGGATGTAGCTAGGTATCAGGGCTGTGCCTATATGCCCACTCAGTCCGCTTGAATCATTAGTTCAGTCACCCATATAGGTGAGATATCAGTTGCCTGTAGAGGTGAGATAAATATATTGGGTTTCGACTGGGAATCAATTTGATACTAGATGATAGGCAGAACTTTCTCAATTAATTATTCTACTGTTACATTAACCCAGGTGGTAATTTTTGGTCAGTTCTCAAAATTCCTCAAGGCAGCTCCTGCTGTTTCACATCTGATTATATCCTTAAATGTGTTGATTATCAGTGTGGGTGGAATACTCCAAAGGCTGATCTCTGTGACTTCTGCTCTGAAAGTGTGCACATATAAGACAATAGAAACTAAATCTTCAGTAGAAGCTCTTGTTGCATGAACAGCATCTACAACATTCCTTTCCATGCAGTTAAGATATTTAACAGATGTTTTGCACAGTTAAGGCTATATGTAAACGTAGGATTGTAGCCAGTTGAGTAAATACAATAATTTGAGGTACTCTTCCAATCCAGCTGAAAATACTGTTGCAAGAACTGTTGCAATGGAGACTCCTTTTGCCACAGGACAACTATCAAACACCCTGTTCAGGAGATTTGGTTCCTTATGAACATTACCCCATACCTATAAGGTATTACCTATTACCCTATAAGGCTTATCATCTACTGCCTGTCATCTACTATTCTAGAAACACATATTAAGAAAGAAGGTCTCTTAATATCTTTAAAAATGATTATACAGTATCGGTGCACACAAAGTCCTTAACTAATGTAACTCAGAGACAATAACAACAACGAGTTGCCATCTATTTCCTTAGTACACAGCATGCATCCAAGGTCCTTTTCTGGTTTAGAAGAATATTCCCCTAAATGTGAGCACTCCCAAGTTTGTCTTATTATTGATCACATTTATTCCTAGTGATAACGTGAACTGTTTCTTATCATTGAACTATGTCTACAACAAGTGGTTCTCAAATTATTTGAGAATAAGGGTTTTACTGACGGAAAAGCTTGTGTGATAAT
Organism: Chiroxiphia lanceolata; assembly: GCF_009829145.1. Taxonomy (NCBI): domain Eukaryota; kingdom Metazoa; phylum Chordata; class Aves; order Passeriformes; family Pipridae; genus Chiroxiphia; species Chiroxiphia lanceolata. The sequence goes on along the minus strand of NC_045637.1, from coordinate 64,867,039 downwards.
TTTAAGGTTGTGAAGATTCTGAAAATCCTTAATTTACAACCAAAATTGCCAGGTGTTAAATCTATTAAGGTCTGCTCAAAATATGCATTTGCCCCCAGTGATCATTCTGAAAAAGAAAAAAATAGGGACTGGAGGATGATCCAAGCAAAGAGATCACAGTCAGGAAGGTAATGATGAGTGGTTTTATATTATTTTCCTGACTTAGACCTGCTCCGAAAATTGCAAACTACATCCAGTCTCCTGTCTTGCTTTCTCTGAATAGTCAACTCTTCTGAGCCCCTTACAGTAAGTTATCAGATAATTGTTAAGGTATGTTACTGTATTAATTTTTGGGTCTCCAAATAAATCAATCATGTTCCTATCTGGAGAATAGAGATAACACTGTTTTTCTTTTTTTTATTCCTTAATTGTTTTCTGGAGAAGGTTCCAGGAGACCTTATTGCTGCAGTTCAATATATAAAGCAGAGATATAAGATTGAAAGAGACTTTCTACCAAAGCCTTCTTTCTACTAAGATCAGGAAAAGGGGCAACAGTGTTAAACTGAAAGAGGGTAGATAGGACATAAGGAACAGGTTTTTTATGATAAAGGTGGTAAGACAGTGGAACAGGTTGCCATGTGAAGTTGTGAATACCTCATCATTTGAAGTGTTTGAAGTCAGGTTGAAGTGGGCTTTGAGTAACCTTGTCTAGTGGAAGGGGATTAGTCTAGATAGTCTTGAAAGGTTACTTCAACCCAAACCATTTTATGATTCTATGATTTTTTTGTATGATGTTATAGTTTCAAAAATTGAAAGGAAAAAACAGGTGCTCCATTAACAGACAGTGAAAACATAAGTACTCATCTTCTCTCTCCTAGTTCTATAGAGTATTCACAGATACAGGAGGTTCCAGAGTTCTAAAGGGACACCCTAGTAATCTGACACACCCTGACTGTGTCAGGTTTGTAAAAAAACCTTTCTAATAAGCATTTGCCAGTGTGATAGAAAGTAGTAGGACATTGTTGAAAGGATCTAAGAGTTGCATGGAATAATTAGAGTTTGTTGTTACTTTTCAGTTGAAGCATTTTAACACCATGATATGTGTAATTTTTGGTCTACTAGCAAATACAATGTCATCACTCGGTTTTAGTTTGCATTGATCTGACTGCTGTTGCTGAGAAAGCTTCATCATTCAAGATGTGTCTGATAGAACCCAGTAGAAAAGATGTCTATGTCTCTAGAGTTTCTTTTCAGAGGTCTTATATTAACTCTGTACTTTTTCAATGATCTATAGAAGCACAGGGAAATATCTGCTATCAACATGGCTTGGTTGCCACTTGCTGTAGTTGCAGAAAACAGAATTCAATTTTGTGTCAGAGCCAATCGTTCTTCCATTTTTGATACAGAACATCTCTTAAACTACCAGTAACAGCCTGCATCTTAAATCTTGGGGAGCATAGTTCACTTTTGCCACAATACATGAGAAATATTTAGGTTTAATACTGGTAGAGATAGATGTTAGAAATATGAACAGGTTCTAAATGGGATTTAAAATCTCTCTTAAGTTTGCAGCATTTCCAATTTCTAATTCTGGTTCATTTATGAAAAAAAAATTAAAAAAAAAAAAAAAGAAAAGAAAATGCCTTTGATAAAGCCTTTTGAAAAATGTGTTCTTTAAATAGTTAAAATACATGTAACACATACTTCATAACAATGAATTTTAAAGAATTATTGGCTTATGCTAGGCCAATGGAAAGCAAGCTAACTTTAATTCATTGTAACTGTGATCTGTGTAGCTGGCTTCTTTCATGATCTACTGAAATATTTATAGTGGACAGAGAAAAGAGGCAGCCACAACTGCAAATTCCAGCAGCTGGGGACATCTCTGTCACTGTGGGCTTCACTGAGACAACTCTGTCCTAATTTCATCTGACTTTGAATATGTGCAAATCACAAGAAAATGTGAAGTGACTACAGACTTAGAAAATCAGCAAAGACAGAAAATCATTTCAGAACACAGTGTTATCAATATTTTACTTAGTCAGGATTAGATAACTTTTTGCAGAGATTTGCAACCCTAATTTCAAGAAATTTATACAATTTTCTTAAAGCATTGATGAGTAAAAACAACAACAAAAAATCTATGTAGAAATTAAGCATGTCATTTCTTCATGTTGATGACATATGACACAAAACAAATGTTTATCTAAATTTACCATAGGTGGACAACATAAAGCTTTATTTTGGATTGTTATAAATAATGTCTAAAAGCATTTATAATATGGTCTGCTTCCTCTATACTGTATACTAATATTTTGTGAAATCATACCTGGAATTCATTAACACTGACGTGACTGTCACCTTGAATTCAATGATCAATGTCATGATACCATTAAAGTCCTTCCTGATACCCAGAAGCAAAGGGGTATGCTTTGTTCCAGCCTCAATCATCTTCTTAAATCCCCATGGTAATGGCTCAAAAGTTTGAGATCTTTTTATGTTTCTTTTAGTTTTAAAGGAAACAGGAAGTAGTGGACAACCTTGACCTTTGTCAGTCTGAGTTTCCAATTTGATGAGCTCAAGGCCAGATAAACCCTTTTCATATCAAAGTCTATTCTGGATATATTGTTCTGTAATAAATTTTCACTTGACTAGAGGAAAGCAAAATATCAAAAGCAAATAAATAAAAATATCAGTTAACCTTCATCTTAATGGGGTAGGCTGAGTGAATACTTATCCATTGTGCTGGATCACACTGATTGTGGATATCAGCAATACCTGAGATGGCAGAGGTAATACAGGAAAATATGTTAAAGAAATGTCAAAAGGTTTTGATCAAATTAAAATGTCTAAGGCATACTCAAGGCAATCAACTTCAACACAGAAGTTCAAAATACAGAAGAGGAACATGCTGGAGGGTTGATTTTCTGTTGTTTCAGGGTTTTTTTCCTTTTACTAAGAATGCTTGCATACCTACTTAGCAAAAACTATCATTGTTTATTTTGTCATCTCTGCACGTAAGACCTGCTGAATCTCCTAATATGGAATATCATAAATTAATAGGGAATTTTGCCATCAGTTTTAGACATCTGACAGTTTTTATTAATTTTTTATAAGTGGTTGCACAATTTTTCTCTCACAGCTTACTCGTACTAGGCAATTTTTATTTTGAGGTAATACTTAATATTTTCAATATTCTCTGTAAAAAGGCAAAGAAATCCAGCTGTGTTTGTCAAGAGGTAAGCAAGTGTTAAGCAATGCTGTGTATGCATCTGTGTTACCTTTGTTCTGTCTATGTTTCAGAAAAAATTCTTTGTGAAAGGATACACAGAAATTTTGCTTAAAGAAAGCAATAGCTTTTTCCAGAAAACACTGCTGGGTTCAACCTTACGTTAACTGAATGTAAAATTTTGATAAGTCAGAATTAATAGTTTCCAGTCAACTTTCAAAGAGATAGTACCACATAAGTCTTCCAATTAAAAAGAAAATTAATGCATACAGAAACCATTATAAGTAGCATCAAATATAGCAAACCGTATTTGGAATACTTTGATTAAATTTTAAACTAAACCTGTTGGTAGGAATTACTGATGTTAATATGTCCCTCAAAGTTTCTCTCTTCATCATGATTACGTATATTCAAATATAAAGTATTAACGGGATATTTACATTGCCATATTTTTAGCATATTACGCTTTAAACACATTCTCCTGTGATCTTGTCCGCGAGTTGAAGTCTTGGGCTTTGTGTATGGTAGATCACTATTGCTTTAGTAATTGAGTCGAAATCCTCTCTGAAAAGCTAAAAAATCTCTCACCAAACAGCAGGGCAGCAGTCTCCACTGCTATCAGAGCTTTCAAGTTTGCCCTTCACTCGCAGGCAAAACCCAAACATAACTGCAATTGTGTGGTACATAAGAGAGGTCTAGTGTTCACTACAGGCACCTCTTTTGGAGCCACAGAGGAGTCTATGGATCTGCCTTTCACTGCTGTAATTAAAACCTGTCCTCCTTCCTCAGAGTTTGATGGTGACTATACAGGTCCTGTCAGATAGTCCATCTATAACGAAATCTTATACAATCTCAGCAGCAGCTACGGAGCTAGTCCAGTTACCGTCACACATCTATTTCTGAATCTGGGTGCTCCAAGCAGAGCAGAGCAGCACTGCACACCACATGTGTGTAGAGACATAGAACATCCCAGCTAAATGCTATGTCTCTGTCCATTGCTTCACACACTCTCTTCTTTGGGCTTAGGCATATGGTGTATATTTCCATACAGTACATAATAATGACACAAAACAAGTCACAATGCTAGTGATGGGGATGCCCTTTGAAATGCAGGAAACAATCTTTAAACAACAGTTTAAGCCAATTTAAAAGTTCTCTCACATCTTCCTTCTAAAGCAAACAAACAACAGAACAGATTATTTCCAGAACCCTTTATTATTTCTATGAGACCAGGCAACCCAACTTCCATCATCACCCATAATTTATTTGTGACTTTGCTCCTTTTCACAAAGACCCTTCTTTGTGGGGATGAGAGTCACAGATGGTGTAAAAAGATTTGGTGTTGGAATGTCATTAACACAAGTATAATTATTGATTCAGGGACATCACTGCAAACCTACTTGATACCCGGAAGCAAGAGGTACCGCAAATAATATATTCATCACAAATATTGCCATGTGCAGAACAGAGGAAAGGTAACCTAATCTCTAACTTGCCTCAGCAGTAAACTATATTTTTCCCAAATCAATGCTCCCTGTGGCATCCCTGTCTGTATTCCATGTTGATTTGTTCAGCTTATAGTTTGAATTTCCTAATAATGACTGCATAGCGGATGAGTGTTTTTGATAACTTGGTTGAGAGTTATCTTGCTGGTTAGAAGTGCAGCAACCTTCTGAGCTGCACGACTTCTGAGTTCTGCACAACGAGATTTAGGGTGATGATTGTGATGGTAACTATTTCTCGGTTAATCTTTAAAGCTTTCTCTAAAAAAATAGAAATAAAGAAATAAAAATTAAAAAAAATAATTAAATGACTAGCAGGAGGGAGGTGAGTAAAATAACAGCAGTGTTCAGGCCTGTAATCACAGCAGTGGCTGCCCCTGTCCGTGTCTAATGTAAGGGTTATGGAATATCATAATCCCTTCTCTGAGCTCCTTTACAGCAGCAATGATGACTAAATTTCTTGTGTCTTATCACACTGTCACAGACTGGAACTAGGAGAAGGAACTCTGAAGAAAACACAGCATGAAAACTAGAGAGCAGATCATCAGATTAGCTGCTATTGGATTTGTTAGCAGGGCCACAATCTGACTGAAACAGGCTTGATTCCGGTGCCCATGGAGATTTAAACCATCAGCCCCCCCACGCCACCCCTTATCCCTATCACAACATTATTATTTTTTTTTAATATATATCCCCCTTCTCCACATAACACATATCCTTTTACCTATTTTAAGTCATCTTCCAAAAGGATGAGGTTAAGAGTTAACACTTCACAGGTTCCAGTGGTATCAGATGAGTTGATGGATTTTGAGTAAGAGGATCCATCAAAAATACCACACAAAAAAATCCCCAAATAGGGCTGAAAAGCAGCATTCCTTTACTATTTAGTGAGATTTTCTCTGTTTTACAAGGTTTCTGCATGGCACTTTACAGAGATCTGTTATAATGTGTCCACTTGTGCTGCCTACATGATCTTTAATGTAGATCATATACCACCCACAGTCATACACTGGAAGGAACACAGTGAGTCTGTCCCAGTCATGATGGGCTAGATCCAGTCCTAGTGATAGCAGGTACAAATTTCACTGCATTAGGTAAAAATTTAGTTTGATGATGTGTGGTAGTTACTGGTTTATAAAAACAAATTGAATCCTATATTGATTAAAAAAAAACGGAAAAAAATTTTGTTTCATGATATATAGTAAATGTAGTACATGTTCATCTTTTTATATGAAGTCAAGTTGCAAAGGAAATCAACTAGAATATTGTAGAGCATACACCATAATAGAGGAAATATGACATAAAATGAAGAGTTTAAGGAAATCTAATAGAGGACATACTTTCTTAAAAGGTATGAAAACTTGTATGAAAGAAGCTCAACTGTACAGTAAAGTGAAATTTGGAGTACAGTAACAAAAGTAAGTGGAGTATTCAAGTCTTGAATTCAGCAAAGAGATATTCATAATGCACAAAAATTAACACCTGCTTAAGTGTTTGCACAGTTGGGGTTTTAGTTTGTAGTTTAAGAAGCAATCTATTCTTAATAGTGCCAAATACAATATTTTCCAAATAAATCACCGCAAAGAAACAAAGACGTATTGAAGTCCAGCTCTGTAACTATCTTGATGAAACACTGCATTCACTAGAGTGGTAGTTAGATATGTAAAAGAACTGCAAGGTCAGAGTGATAACACATTTGAGTGATACCTCCACTGTGTTTTAAATTAAGAATATTTGAGCACCTGAAACTCTGAAGTATGTATTTCACTCTCCTTTGAAAAGTAATATACTTTCTTGGTAGAATATATGATTCCAATTTAAGATCATTTCAGGGAGGATTCTCAAGTTACAATGATTCTGTAAACTTCATGAGATATTAATTTACACAGACATGGATTTATTGCAAAAGCATTCAAGAGTTTTGTTCTTTGAAGCTATGATAGAAATAGATCCTTCATTTGCTTCCTGTCTTCTACCAAATATTCTTCACACCTAACAGTCAAAACACCTAAGAACTTTATCTGTGTAATCTACATCGTAGTCCATTCTTGTTATCTGTATTGATCCATGCAAAACTATTTATTCATTCACTCAAGATGATGCAATTTTTTTATTTTTCAAGAGGAGACGTCGGTGTGCTGATAAGACCTCACCCAGAGTCACTGTCTTTGCCATGATCTATCCTTGAGTGTACAGCCAACACTTCTAGATACTGTACTCCAATTAACCATTATTTACCCAATGACAATTAAGCAAGATAAAAATATTTTTAGATATCATAATGTTAAATATCCTAGATGTTGTTCTTTTGAATAGATAAGTGCTGTTCTGGGGGTTTTGTTGTTGTTCTTTTTTGTTTGGTTTTGGTTGGTTGGTTGTTGTTGTTTGGTTGGGGTGGGAGTTGTTTTTTAAATTTAGTTCTCTTCAGAAACTGTCATACAACCCTTATGGAAGCAAACCTTATATCTATATGCGAATTACATTTGCCAAAGCAGTCCGTTTGAAAAATGAAGCAGTGTGTCACAGCAAAGCTCTGCATGGTCTAAAGACCTACATTTATAGGTTGTTGCATCTCAGCAAAAACTGAGAGCTATAGAAATTTCCAAATCTTGCCTCATTCTGTCATGTGTTGAGGCCTTATCTTTCCCACAGAGCTCACTGAAGTTTGTGATTGTACAAACAAGTTCTCATGCATTTCAAACTTGTGCATTTTTCCCGGCTTTTAATTTTAATTTTTCCCAGAAAAGGTCTTCCTTGTTTGCCATTGACTCTATCAGATTAAAATAAGGAAGAAACTGAGGACTTGAATTTTTATTAAAAAAAAATCAAACTTTTGGAAAAGGGCAAAAGGAGAAACCATTTTTCAACCTTTCCTGTCAGGATATAAATTAAAAAGTCCTAGGATTCTTCAAGTTTAATTCTATACCAAAACTAAAATTTGATTAACAGTTTTATTGTTTATGTTAGTCTGCAATAATATAAGGAAGAGTCGCTTGATTTCTGTAACTTTCCTTTTACTTATGTGATGAACATACTACAGAATACATGGTTGCCCAAAAGGACATATGAAGTATGCAGAGGAGATATTTAAAACCTGAGTATGAAGGATCATCACAATAAAGAGCTCTGAACACCACAAATTCCCATATTTTAAACTAGAAGACCAAATCACTAATTGCACAGAGAAAATAAGATAGTAACAAACTGAAATACTGCCTTGGTGATTATCCATCTGCTTTTACCCAGAATTGGATAAAGTCAAGTGTAATAATAAGTTTTGACCTTAGTGTCTGTCACCCTGAACAACGCATATGCAAAGCAAGGAAATGTATGTACAAGGTACTCTTATTCTAGTATTGTTTATATCAAGCTGTCTTCAATCCAAAGCACAAATTTATTTGTTATAAAAAAAAAAAGGGATGAAACAGTTTTTCCCTCTATCCAATTGTTTATCCAAACCACAGAAACCTAATATTTTCACAGTATACTCAAAAACATAAAAATGAAATATTACATATTTAAAAAGTTGTCACATATCATCTTTCAAAAAGAAGTAATAGAACTATCCATAGCTATTTTTTTCTAACAGAAACATGGTGAAATTAAGCCCAGTTCAAGCCATCTTGAAGATATAAAAGGAATTCTGTAACCTAAAATTCAAAACATGTAAAGTTTTTCTTTATTAATCCAAGAGTGAACAGTGTTATTGTTCTACAGTGTTTATCTTCCCTCTCATTAGGGAGCAGGCTGGAATTAGTTACAGGTCATAGAGCTATTGGGACTTGTAGTACCATCTTCCACATCTGAAAAATAAGAATACCCTGACCACAGAGCTACTGAGTCAACCTCTCTAAGATTCACTTTATCTTGAATAAATAAGTAATGTTTAATTACTTATAAAGAGTGGAGTGAATTATTTATAGAAACAGTTTCTCTAACAACAGAAGTGAGAAACATCTCACATGTCTTTCGGTGTAATGGAATAACTGGAGAAGGCATTACCTGAAGCATATCACAGTCACTCACAGTCAATAGGTTAATTTCAAATTGGATTTCTTGGACCTCTCTGAGTACAGTCCTTCATTGACCAGTTTGGGTTGTTCCTTCTTTTTCAAGAAGGGAGTATGTAATTCCTCCTTTCTAGGCTATGTCCTGGATGCCAGACAAGATAAATCAATCAGAGTTCACTTCGATCTTTGGCAGTACTTTCCTGGTAGTAATGCCAGTGACAAGATGACTATGTAACATTGTATTTTTATCAGGTGAGGAGAAAAACATTTTAGAGGAAACTAGCCTCTAAACAGTGAATGAAACAGTATTTCTTTTTCGTTTATGCCATACCATCCCATATACTGGCCACCTGCCAGCAGCTGTTAAGGTGCTTTCAAGTGCCTTATCCTCACCACAAACTTTCTCAGAACATTTTTCAACTAGTAAGTCTCCTTTAGTTTCTAGGACTTCATCTTTGACATAGTAAAGCTTCTAGACACTTACAGATGGAATAAAAGAGCCTTTAGCTAGTTAAACTGGTCCACTGCCTTTTAAATGCACTGAAATTCTTCTTTGAGGATCCAACACAGCATTTTAATATAATTTTGATAGGTATTTTCAGACAGAAAAGTCTTGTAGCCCATAAAAATATTACTATAGAGTAAAAAATCCCATACTACTGTCTAGTACTATAGCAATGTCATAACAAGAGTCTGGGCACAGAATGAAAGCAAAGGTGCATCTATCACACTAGCCTGTCCCTACCAATGGCAATAAGTGGAGGTAAGGAAAAGCATGAAAAAAACCAAAGTTTTTAAAGATACACTGACAAGTACTCTCTCAGCCTTCAAAAGCTTACATTTTAGAGATTTTCTGAACCAAAAGTGGTGTCCATGTTTTTACTAATCCTCAAAGGATTTCTAGTTTATCAATTTTTCCGGTAACCCCTTGCATGCCACTAAACTTCCAGCAGCTGCAACATGCAACATATTCTTAGAGAGCATTACCTTTGGACTCCTGTAGACACCTGCATTGAAAGTAGTAGTTTAAATTCTATTTATGGTTTATAAAGAACTCATGTAAAGAAGTGATTAAAGGAAGTCTAGACAACTCAGAGTCAAGGTCTATGCTGTGAACATCTAAGTTAGCTAAGATGAATGCCAATCTTTCTGCCAGTTACAGTTCTTCTGGGGCAGTGTCAGATATAGCAAAATTAATCAATCTTCACAACTGCTCCCAGTTCCCAATAAAATACAGACTAAACTTCTAGAAAAGTCAATATGGAATTTCAAAGGGAATCATATCTTTATAAATTCCATTGATTCAAAAACATTAAAGTCCCTCTTCTCTGAAATTATTGTCAGTACATTAAAAGGATGGTGTCAATGTTCACAAAATAAAATCTTCCTACAAGAAAAGCCTGGCTGAATGGTCACAGTATATGCCTCAAATGTTCAGTAATTTCTCATATGTTTTTATTTCCTTATATAAAAACAACAGCTTATTTTACTGTGTATCACAATAGTACAATACTTAACATTAGTTTACACATATAGAGCTCTAATAATATGTTCCCTATGTTTTGCTAGATTTACAATATAAGTATAGAGTTGATAACAATGCCTGGACATCCATAAGTGTGATATTACAAGTGTATCTGTTCTAATACTAAGGAATTATTTTATTTTTTCTCCTGTAATATTTATCTATGTTAAAGTATTTTACTTTCAGATAAAGTGTCTGACAACCATTCTTCACACCAGCAAAGAAGATACATTTTCCAAATATTACACAAAAAAGCTACTTTCTCCACTGCTAGACGAAAAGAGATAGATTCAACAGTGTCTGAAAAAGAAGTTGGCTTCTAAATGTCGGACAGCATTTATTTTTTCCAAGTTTTCAATTATAATTCAAACTGAACAGGACATTTTAATTTACATATATTTAGTTGGAAAATGCTCAAGCAAATAAAAAATCCCAGTGCTATTGTCTTAGTTTCTCTGAAAAAGTTTCTTGGGATGGACTTCGGCTTAGCGAGGATACATGATATCCTGGTTATAACTGTCAGGGTTGTGGGGGCACCACCAGCCCTGACTGTCCCTGCCCAGCCCCTCAGGACTCCCCACACTCTGCCTGTGGCCAGGGACCCCACAGTAGCCCCCCAGAGCTGTCAGCCCCTGCCCTAGCAACACTGCAGCAGAATCAGTCTGCAACTGCCCCCATCCCTTCCCTGCCCAACCAAGGGCCCTGCTGACCTGAGCCCACCCATGGGCCCATGTCCCAGCCCAGTCTCAGCTCACCCCCATGCCCAGGGAGGTGCCAATTCCCAGGGCTGGGGCAGTGGGAGGTGCTTTGGCTGCCAAGCCTTACCCTAACAGACCCTACTGACAGTGCTCAGCCCCTACAGGGCCCTGACAATTAAAAGAAGTAGATTCAAGATTCTTCCCCAATCAAATCTTTCAGTCCGATGTATATTTACAGGAAATGGAACAGCCTGGCTAAACAATTTTAATCTTACTCCATGCTTCCCTTTTAATCTACTCAAAAAGGATGTTTAACTAATTGAATATGGATCTACTGCCTCAGGAGATGAAAAACCAAGAATTCTCTAAAACAGGTACCATGCCCTAAAAGGTCTAAAGAGATCATCAATATGTCTTTATGCCCTCAATTTGCAGCATGCCTTCTGTTCAGTTGGTTCAACTCCTGAAATCTGTTTTCTAGGAGACCTGCAAGACTGTATATGCCCAAAAACGGTCAACAGAGCTTCCATGCCCTTTTTCAGGTAGTTTAAACTGCTATGATTCATCTCTGCTCTGGAAAGAAGCAAACCCAATTTGGGGTGTTTATTTTCTCCCTTTTTAACTTTATCCATCAAAACAGAACGAACCAGGCAAAATAATCTAAAGGAACTATGGCTAGGGAGAGACAGAGAGCAAGAGACAGAGAAAGTGAGACTGAAACTGAGAGGTATAAGGAGAAAATATGAGAGAGAACTAGAGGGAAAGAGAAATTAGACAGAAGGGAGAAGAAGTAAGATAAAAAGGTGAGAGAGAAAAAAATGTGGAGAGAGTGAATGAAACAAAGACAGGGAGAAAAAGGAAGAACAATAAATAGGAAGAGAGGGGGGAAAAAAAGAGAAAAAAAAAGACAAATAGGTAACCAAGAGGCTATAGCAACAGTACCAAAAATTCATGAAAAGATACTATAAAACATGAAAAAGTAGAAACTTCTTGGAAAGAGTCCAGAGTGGAGACACTAAGTTGATTACAGAGCTAGAGCATCTCTCCTGTGAAGACAGGCTGAGAAAGTTGAGGCTGTTCAGTTTGGAGAAGAGAAGACTCCAGAAAGACCTTATAGCACCTTCCAGTGCATACAAGGAGGGGAACCTACAAGAAGGCCAGAAAGGGACAAGGGCATTGGGTATAGTGATAGAACAAGGGGGAATGCCCTTAAATTGAAAGTAGGTAGGTTTTGATTAGCCACTAGGAAGAAATTCTTTACAATGAGGGTGGTGAGGCACTGGAATAGGTTGCCCAGAGAGGTTGTGGACTACTCATCCCTGGAGGTGTTCAACACCGGGCCAGATTGGGTTCTGAGTGAGCTGGTCTAGTGAAAGGTGTCCCTGTCCATGGCAGGGGAGTTGGAACTAGAGGATCTTTAAGATCTCCTCTAACCCAAACCGCTCTATGATGCCACGAAGAAAATATAATGAAGATAATGTAAGTTGGAAATATTTCAGAAAAATATTTAGGTCATATTTTCAATTTCTTTATCACTATTCATGAGTCCATCTGTATTCCTCACATCCTGCAGAAAGAATTCCCTGTGAAGACAGAGTCCTGGTTAACTTTTTGAGCAAAACACCACCCATTGCTCTGTTCCAAGCCAGGTTTTTTAATGTGAGGACAAGAGGGTTAGAGCCAGTGTCCATATTTTGCTCCTCAACCTTCAACTGCAAAGTGTGGTTTTTAATTATTCAGCAAAAGATATTTCTGAGAAGCATACATATATGATACACTTTATGCATTATAATATTGCTGTGGGCATCTGTCAATTTTATGAGCTGGCTTTTCAGTTTTCTACTCCTTTGAATATATTATAATAAGTACACTAACAAAAACCCCAGTAAATAGTAACAATTAATAAAAGTTAGAGCTGTTCAAGCTACTGGTAGTAAGTAAACTTGAGAGGATGGAGAAAGAAAAATAACAGCGAGAATTTAATAACTAAAATACTGCACATCTAACTCACAGGCAAAAACATATTTCCTATGGAAGGAACAACAGGACAAAGGCTACCTACAGAAAATTTATAAATGGAAGTTCTTGCAATGAAGTCTCACTTTTCCCCTGAAATCTCATCATATCTCTTTTGGAGTGAGTATTATCACTTCAGAAAAAAATCATTTTTTTCATACAAACTTGTTTCTGTGAAAACTTTTACAGATAAAATCACATGAATTAAGCTTAGACAAGCAAATCCCACAAACTCCTCTAACTAGGGTGTTCTCTTGCCCATCCAAATTAGTACATCTCCACCTGAGAAGAGTGGAGATGCAGAGCCTGTAGATCAGGCTATCCTACAAAGAGTACAAAATTTCCTGTGTGCCCAAAATACTAAAATCAGACAACTGGTTCACACTTTAACCATTACCTAAAAGGATTCTGTCTGTTGGGGTTTTTTTACTATATTCTGCAAGCCTCTAAGTAAGAATTTTCTCGTATTTTCTCCCTTTTAGCTGAGCTTTGTGGCAGAACATGAGGTCTTGACTACATGCAGTTCAAATATCAAATTAACTAAATGGATTAGAAAGCAGCCTAATGAAAACTGTGATCCATGTTCACTCTTCTTCAGATTCCAGAGGAGAATCCACCGATTAGCCAGATCCATTTCGATGGATTCTCTGCCAGAATTTCACCCATTCTGAAAACAACCTTGAAAATGTGAATAAGCATAATTTGTTCAACCCTTAAATTTTTTGCAGACTAAGTAAAATAATAGACAAATACTGTGTCCATTGAAGTAAGTTTCCAAAACTTCACCTGAAAACCCTGATGAGGGCATCTCAATACCTCATTCACCTATCCTAGAATTTACCTGAAAGATTTAACTCAAATAGGAGAAATGGCTGAATTTATGTCAAATTTAGCTCTCATTCTAGCCAAGGAAAAACAAACTATTTCACTCCTGATCATTTTAATCACAACATTCATCTTAATTTCATATTCTGCAACCCTAAACTACCCCTCTACTTTTTTTGGAAGACTAGCTATCCAGAAGAAAATAACAAGAAAACAGATCCCCTACTGAAAATATTTGAAATTTAATGGAATTATGGTACAATTTTCTACACAGAACACAGTATAGTCAGTATATATCTCTGGCCACTTATTCATTGTTGGGTTAGTGTTCCTGAGGTGTATTGTTCTAAGAGCAAAGGAAGTTACAAGTTTGTTTTTTTCTATACAGAAAAGTGCACCATAAATTCTGTCTGTTTGTGCCATACCAGATATACTTGATGCTACGAGTTTCATGAGCCACTCATGTTCTTGAAATTGTTTGAATTTAGTTATGGTCTCACCCATTCTTCCACTGAGTGACCAAAAAGAAGATATCTGCCACCTGTTACGTGCTCTGTGGCTTTCTCAGCTCACTCCTCATTGCATTACTTGCCAGCTGCCGCACGTAAAGGTGCAGCTGATAGGAACAGGGTTAGAAGGGCAGTAAGAGTTTATGGTTTTCCATCCCCAAGGAAGCTGCACAGACACAATCAAAACAATTTCCAGATACCCCGTAATTCCTAGGCCTCTGAGTCTCAGACACTCAAGCTTAGGTTTGGGTATTGCTGCTTCTGGAGCTCCAGAGATAGTTGTAGATAGTGATCTGTCATGGTCAGGATAGGGATCTTCAAGTAAATACATATTTTAAAGGGAAATCAGAGTTCTGAGAAATACAGGCCATATTTCTTCCCATTTTACTGATATAGTTATATGAATATTCATGTTGTTAGATATGACTGCTGTGGAAGCTCTCAAGGGAGAGCACATTATTTGTAAAAGCCATATTCTGTAAAATGCAGGTTATATTATTCAAAGCCACAGAAGGTCGGTTTCAGCTTACATGCCTGATTTTTTTGCTTGGTCACACTGTTACTTCCATATAGTTAAGTTATATCACCCACTTTTTACATGGTCTTTGTCCCTTTCGTAGGAAGCACAGCATTTTGTATAACCTGGGATGAATACTGTTTCTGGGAAGGTCATAATGTTATTTTCTGAAAATTATATGGTACAGCTGACCAATTTGTATGAGGATAAATAGGAACAATTTGAAGTTTTGTGCTCAATAGATCAAAAAAGAATAGGGATCTTAGGGATCTTAATGCAAAACAGCACCCATTTCTTCATGTTGTCTTTAGAGTGTTTAGTTTTTCAGAAAGATTTTAAAACATACTGAATACACTCTCCTTTTTTTTTTTTTCAATTTTTAGCAGGTTTTCACAGTCCTGAGATTGCAATTAACTATTTTTTTGGTTATTTTTGTCGTTTGCTCTTTTTCGTGCCCCAGGAAAGCCACTGTGTACTGCCAAAGCAGTGTCGAAGCTCAGTGAGCTCCAATTTACCTACTGGTTGCCAAGATGTGATCCAGCATCATGAACTGAGAGAGACACCCTCTCTCAGCAAAACTACCACCTCAGCATAAGCAAGCTGATCAATAAGTTAATGGCATGAATCAATGAAAAAGATTTGGGAGAGATCTTAATTAAAGAAACAACTGCTGATACAAATTATGTTTCCAATGTATTGATGTAGAAGAGGGCATGAGGTTGAACGGAGATGAGTGCTGATCAATGCCTTGAACATTTGCATTTCTTTTCATCAGAAACCGTCTCTCTTCATCCTTAGGCACATAGGCACGCACACATGCAGACACACAGCACTACCACCAGCACCTCAGAAGTGCTTGGTTTCTTTGTCTTTATTGATTCCTGTAGGACTCCTCTGGAGGCTATTATGGTTGCCTCACTTTACAAGGTGAAATGAAGGTCTCCACAGACTAGATGATGCTCATCTCTTTAGGCCTTCCTAGATACTTTCTCAATACCTTAAATCAGTAAAAAGTGTTTTGCCTTACTGTGAACATCATGACTTACATGTTGTGATATACAGATGTAATAAGGAAGCATAAGTGTCACTTTGACAACTTATAGTTACACAAAAAATAATGAAAATATTCCATAACAGAAAAGGACAAGCATATGTGTGTGAGCATGTGCACATATTCAGGAGAGACACAGACAAACACATGGACAGAGGGAGAGAGAGATAGTAAAAGAGCATTCTCCAGTGGCTGAATGGCACAAACATCCAAAGTCAATAGCTGGTTTCCCCAAGTGATTAAATCTGAGACACAGTTTGAAGAGACATCAATCTGTGATGTCAGCAGCGCTCAACATATAGCTAATGGAGCTTCAAAAGATCAATATTCAAACCTGACTTCTTTTCATACTAGAAACTCACACCACTATGACATGTCCTGCTAGATGCAAAGTACAATTTATTTTAACTACTTTTATCACTGCTATTCACATTTTTGTTAAATCAGATGTTGGTGTGTCTGTTTTTCTTTTCTTTAATTTTTTTTTAATTTGAGGCGGGAGGAAGCTTTATTCCCTAAGATGTAGAAAAGTAATTTAAACTTTTGCTCAGCTGGTAACCATGTAATCCATCTTATTTTTCTGTCAGGTTTTATAATGAAGTCAAAAAACTGGTGACATAATAATCTAATGCTGTGTAGTAATGATTATGCTGCATCCAAAATATGTTTTCACTGCATACATAAATTGAAGAAATAGAGCAATTTCAATTATCATCATCATAGTAGTATCCCAGAGCAACAATAATAAAAATATCTGATAGGAGAAGAAAGAAGTACATCTTTAGCTACTTAAATCATAACCGAGACTCAGTGAAAAGGCTGAAAAAATGAAAAGACTGAAAAGTATCTTTCAATAAAATACCAATTTCCTGTGATAGAATCATTGGGTGTTTCCTTAGTTGCTTTTAAGAGGCCGTAGGAAAAGTAGGGGAATGTAAAAGATTGAAGTCATTAGCAATACTAATATTATCACTGTTATAAAACAACATCCTATCTAGAGCTAAACTGTAACATGCATGACATTTATTAGAGAATGGTTCTATTGACACATTGCAGTACATGTAAACTTGCTGAATGTATAATAAAATGCTTTAAATAATAAGTGAGCCCACTCTTCCAAACATTAGTTCAAAGACTGGTAGAATTGGAACCCCACTTTAATCAGGCTTTCCCATTTCCTTCTCCCACAAGAAATAAAAGAAAAACAAAACCAAGTCAAATTAAGTTGTTAAATGGTTTAAGGATTTGATATCTTTTGCTGTTAATTTAAAGGGCTGAGCTGCAGCTCATTTCTTTTCATCTTTATAGCAAAGCACAGGGTGACCCCAAGGGTCACTGAGGATTATCTCTGTGTCTTACTATTCCATCTTACGTTATTAGTTTACACTGCAAATGAGAAACTGATGTCAGAAATATGCCAAACATTATTTATAAATATAGAAAAAAACAGGGTGAAGTCTGATAGGTCTGTGGCTTAGCGTGTAAAGGTCTCAAAAGCAATTAGTAATTAAGATACATCCACTGTAAGGTGGAAACTGTCATCTGAAGAGTACGAAATATTTTGTTAGTATATTGACAATTTACATGAAATACAATTCTGAAATGCCATACACTAAGTATGAAATGGATCAGTAATCCCATAATTAAAAAAAAAAATCAAACAACTAGAGCAATATCTTAAGGTAAAAAGAAGTATTGAAGTCATTACTACTTTTAAGTTGACTCAAATTTAGTGTGAAGTTACTTTCCATTTTTTCATATACTTTGATTGATTGATCTAAAAATAATGATTTCTGACAGTTTGTATAATGAAGAGTTTCAGTTGTGTCAAAGTATTGAAATGGTGTATACAAAAACATGTGAACATTCTCCATCAATGAAAGGCCATGGTAGTCTTATGAGGACTTTTAGTTAACTAATTTTAGTTAATTTATAAAAAATACCATATGATACAACATTGTATTTTTACATTATCACCAAGGAGCAGAAACTACTCATAATGTTCATCGTTGTAAGAACAATCCAAAATTAGCCAAGGCAGAATTTAAGATATAAAACACTTCAAGTAGAAATTGACTTTTAATAAAGTGTGAGGGCAAAATAGCTAACAGTGAATGACCCTTGGGGAGCAGAAATTACTCTGGTATAGCAAAATCCACTGTACTTTTACCAATGTTGTTTAAAAATTTGTGCCTTGGTATCAGAGGCTTTAGATGAAAAATATGAATTCCTTCTTTTATGTTCATCACAAGTTACTGGAAAGATGTGTTTGATAAATACACTAGGTGATATATAGGTGATATTGCCCTATAACATACTGCATTAATAAATCAGAAAGCATGAAGGTCACGCATTTGAATAAAGATGCTGCATTTGTAACATGTCTTCCTTTTTAACCTAGTCTGTAATGAAGTTAGAAGTTAATGAAGTGCAGTGACACACGGAAGACACCTGAGCACACACACACAACATACACACTCACAAGGGCTGATCACTGAGGTGAATGCAGCATAGTGAGAGATATCATATACCCCACTTTTATTAAAGCAAAGAAACATGATGTTCTGACCCTTACCACCAGAAAATTAAAAAAAAAACCTGGTCTCTCTGGCCATTCAAATGACCAGGTATTCCATTCAAATTTAATTCCATCCTCATCTCTAGCAAAATTGTCTAGAAACCCTTGTAATGTTTTGAATCCCATTTTGTAGAGCACTTAGCATATTATGTACAGAAATAATGTCTAAGTTTGTAGATTTGTAAATTCATTTTGCTTTAAGTTTGTTCTAAGAATTCATTCTTTCCTATTTCACATCTCCATATTCCTGCGCCTTAAACCAAGGAAAATCAAATATTCCAGGTTCAGAATAAGTTCCAGAGAGGGAACGAGCAACTGAAGACGGGGACAGAGAGACAGAGAATTTCTTCACTCAGTTATGCTACAGTGGCCCATGGCATTGTATCTTAAGTACTCCTAGGTGTTTAACTGCATATTGCTCTCTCCAGCATGGTTACAGTTGTTCCTCTGGACTGCTAAGACAATATTTTAAAATCTAGTAGTCCAGTTTTATTTGACAACATTACTAAAGAGAAGTCAAGGAAGACATAAAGCATTGAAATAAAAAAAAAAAATAGTAGTTTTGTTTTCCTTTGGTTTTGTAATGAAAAAATACCGGAATAGGTAAAGAGAGAAAAAAAGACAAGTGTGTTCAAAGAGAAAAGATTCTGTGAAATCCACCAGAAATTCATGAGGTAATAAGTGAAGGTGAACGCTATTTAAATCATAAGGTAGATTTTAGCCTGAAATACTGAAGACTAAATTGGCAGAGGGACAAGTGAGGGTTGGTAGAAGGAGGCAATGGATCATTGGTATCTACTGACTCTGGGTCTGCTGCATGGGTATTTCAGCATTTAACTTTCAGATGTCTATTCATGAAGTTCCAAATGTGTGTATTAAACCCAAAAGTCACGTATACTGTCCTAAGGAAAATGGGATTAAAACATCCATCATGAAGTTTACAGCTACATGAAAGTTCATTTTAGGTATAGGGAAGTTTTCTAAGTGTTGGTTACCTATTCAGGATTTTGGGCAGGTTTACTCAGATTGCACATTGTTCCCAGGGTAACTGTTCAGAGGAAGGGACAGGAATTGGACATTGATGATCCTAGTGGGTCCCTTCCAACTCAAGATATTCTATGAAAATTATGAAGAGAACACCAATAACCATACCTCCAGAATTAACAAAAAAAAAAAAAAAGAAAAAGGAATCAGCAAGTTGCTCGAAATCAGAGGTGCTTAGTTAAAATATCACACTGAGGAGCCCTTAAGATATAAAGTGTCTTTCATCCACACCCAAAATTCTCTCAATGTTGTTAAAAAAATAGAAAAGTGGAGCAAGCCCTTCCCTATCCCTCCTGACTTAAGTGAACTCATGAGGAGCAGGCATTAGTAATATACAGGAACATATCTGTAACAATAAAGTAACAGCAAATCAGTGATATACAGCACTAAGCAAATTGCCGCCTTACAAGTGAGGCTGAAGAGCACTTCCAAAATAGGTGCTTTTTCAGATAACATCTTATTACCTGTTACTCACATTGACTTATGTAGCATGTTTCTTTATACTCTTTAGGTCACTATAGTGAAGAGGTAGATCTTTACCCTGGCAAACTCTACTAAAAGTTCATCAAAGCATTGGTGGGTTCTTTGAGACTAAGTTAGAGGCTTGATGTTTTTAAAGGATTTAGCCTTTGTAGCTCTAGTACGTGTTGCTAAGCTTCTGGAGTTCTGCAGATTATGAATCTTTCCCATAGTCAGAGAAAGAAGAGCTAGTAGAATATCCAAGTCTTGTCCATTTGGATCATCTCCTAGCCAAAGCAATCCCAACAGCTTGAAGGAGTGATTGATAAAGAAAGAATTTGCTCTCTATGCAAACACAAGCTTTCAGGTCCCTCAAGATGCCTAATAAGAACCGTTAGACAAAAAGTCTTCAAGGAGGTGGTAGCACAAGCTGTGACAAAAAGCAAGTTTCATCCAAAGTTCAGGATATAAAGATGCATAGAATTAAAGCATTTTCTGTAAGATCACATTTGAAATGGATTGTATTATGACTTGACTATTATTTCAAGGAAAATAATGAGTGGTCTCATGCTAGGCTATTAGTACATTTAAATTTGCTGAAGGTACTCTGCTTCTTTCCTCATTCGTTAAGTCACAGCATCTATGTCATGTTTGTGTGTCACAGGTATTTTTATATGGCAAGAATATTTCTAGGAAAGTTTTCTAAAAGCCTCCTTGAATTCAACATTACATTACTACTTTCTCTGTGTACTACTGTTTTAAACAAAATATAGTTATTTAAAATGAAAAAATCATAGGACAACCTTTCTAACTGATTGAGCTGCCATCTAATTAATCTAATGAATTTTTGAGATATAACAGTATAATTCTTGGATTTTATCCTAGATCTGCAAGTATTCACCGCAGATTATAAAGCAGTAATCTAGTTATTACTATATAACATATAACTGTGGAGGAAGACTAAAAAAAATGAGTTTGAAAGAATGCATCACGACTTCTTATTAAATTAAAAGAGATTCACTTCACTTTTCAATGCATACCTGCACACTGCACACCTATATTCACTTCCCTGTACATAATATATACAGTCCCCAGAAAGTTTCTGGACATATTTAACATGTTCTAAGGCTTTTCCTGTGTGAATCTGTTTGTAAGTTGTGAACTGTGTCTATTGATAAATACCATAAATTCAGATTAGCTGCCATTGTGCTATTAAACCTTAAGCCTTGGTTGGACTTGAATCCTTTCCAGACAGCACTTAGGGGCACTTCAAAGGACTGAACAATTCAGAAAATGTTACAAAGATTCAGTATGAACGATGTTACTTTGCTTTTTGAGATTATGAGACTTCAACCATGTGGACTCGCACTGTGCTGTGTTACATGCCCCAGGGGACCAGAGAGCAGACACCCAATTATTATATTTACAAGCACAGACACAGCCCACTGGGACAGTGCTAAGTATTGAAACTAAAACTAAATATCATCCATTTCTAAGATGGGTAGTCTGACTCCTCTTCCATTTGGTCATTGGCAAGTGGCTGTTTCAGAATTCATTTTCTGCAAGTGAGGAAATGACTGTTTAAGATTTTGCCTATTAGTAGTCAGCAAGTAGATCTTGTGTGCTTGCCTATTTTTCTCTGCAATAGGCACTCCATACAATCACTCCTGTTCTTGAAGAAAAAGACAAATCCTGAATTTGCTTTTAATGAGAGATGGGATCTTTTCAAGGTCTTGATATACTTTCAGAGGATGCTCTATTTTTGTTTCAGGCATACTCCAGAAAATTATCCATGTAACATAATCTTATTCATCAATAAAATGTAGAACATAAATACATATGTGGCTATTGCTTGTTTAATTAAATGTATAAGATACAGCATTATTTTTTCATTGGAACACTAAATTAAGGTGAAATTCTAGTCAATTAAATGTTCTAATAAAATAAAGTAGCAACAAAAGATTTAAAGACAACTTTTACCTAGATACACCCAAACCAAAGACATGCAGAACAGCAATAAAACAATAACACCAGAGCAATAGGTATTTTATTTTAAATTTTGAACCACAGAAGTTACAAATTAATTCTTTTTTTCTCTGAATCCATTTAAATATTCTGAATGTCATAAATGTAAGTCCACTTTTCTGCAGTTAACTATGTGTATATTTATATGTATTGTTTTCAGATGCCACTTGAAGCATTTTAGAGGTACCATATCGTATCACATTACTGAAGGACTAAATGTCTTTTATAACACTCATTTTTGGAACATGGCATAATGCTTTTATTTACAGAAACTACTTGCACGCATTCATTAATTAAAAAAAAGTAATGAATATTGTTAAAATTATCATCTCAGGGTCATCAGATTTTGCTTTGGTTTTGAAGGAGACAAAAATTTTATTGCAAGAATAAGTAATCAGCTCCAAATAGCCTATTGACATATCAACCTAGCAGGGCACACAAAATATAGGTCTTACTGAAACTGCTCAAACTACAAGGACTTCTGAATTCTGGAATGTGCCAAAGGTACATAAAAGAATTTTAAGCAACTGTGCTTCCAATAATAATGCTCAAGGAGAAAGTCGCATTCCGATTCTGAGACTTTAACAAGCATTTAACTAAGGTAGATCTGAGTCTCTTCCTCCTATTTGCCAGAGAACAACATGGATAAAGGTCTGGTCATGCAGCAGGTATGTCTGGAGTTCAATAAACTCACTTTAGATTGTTGTTACTTCTCATTCTTCATTTCATGCTGATATTTTTTACAGTATAAATAAAAAACATGACATACAAAATACTATTATACAGAATAAATACATTTCTCAAAATAGAGGAGTTTTTCCTAACCAAGTTATTTATATGTGTAGCCATTATGATTCCTCAGATTTTCTTTCATAAACTAGCATCTTTAGGGTAAGATTTTATTGGGAACAGTCTGGGAACATTTTGTATGACAAATTTCACTAAATTCCATGCCTTAAAAATGTTAGTATTTTTTGAAGTGTGGAAAAAATATTCTCCCTCTCATACAGAAAGTCATTAATAATGATGGTCCGAATGACTAAACAAAACATATTCAAAGAATATGGATTTTGAAATATTAACCTCTATTAAATCAGGGACATTCCATGACTTTTGATCCAATAATATTTTTCCAGAATATTAGAGAAAAAAATTACAAGGTAGTCAATATTGTATCTTTTGAGTATTTAACTTGTGTCCAGTTATAGGGAGAAAGCCCAGTTGGTATAATGATTTATCAGCCTCAGCATTTTAGTCACATGCCTACAAGACAATGGCATGACTTCAAATTTGCACAAGCTGTCTATATATTACACTGCTGTGAATAGATTTATAATTTAGGAAAGGATATACTCTCACTCACATTTAAAACAGAGACAAAGCTGATATTGATTTCTATGAGACAAAATCTTGGACCAATGACTAAGATTTTCAAAACCTGAATTTAAGTTTCTGAAAATAATATTCAGTCATATAAGGAAACAGACTGTTTTTCAGAACTACAGGGTACCTGAGAACTCTTGTAGAGATTAAATGTTTTGTAAACACTTTTTTTTTAGAAAAATAAAACAGGTCATTTATTTGTATATCTAAAGGTAGACTTTAAGGGTCTACATTTAGGTTCTTATTTTTAAAATTCTTGGCCTAGATATTTTAGAAATGCTTCTCACACTATTGAAACAACAGTTCAGGAGGTAGGATGAGTACTATAACCTCCATTCCAGCTCTAGTTCTCTAACTTATGTAAATACACAAATAAATGCATGTTCCAGTTGCTGCCCTCAGTTTTTTAAATCTTTGTCTCTTGACTAGAAAATTGCCAAGACACATTTCTGTGTAGTGATGAGTTCAACTATCTTTAAATGTGAGAAAGAGATTAGGGTAAGAATAAGAACCTCAAAGTTCTGAGAGGCAATATTTCAGGGAAAAAAAGGTCTGATTGTGAAGAACTGAAGAATGATTAAATGTAAATTAGTGCAGATTTGTATACTTTATGATCCCTCACATTTTATATTTTATTGGTAATAGCAGCAATTTTTAATGATGACTCCTTATTCTGAGAGAGACACAGTTTGTATTGCAGTAAATTGGCTGTATTCATAAGAATACACTGAATATTTGCAGCAAATACACATTTTTTAATGTGTATCAAGATGTATGATTTTTTAATAGCAAATGGACTATATATGTGTATATGATAAGAGAATATTCAAGAGAAGAATTTGGATGCCCTCAGCGGAGAAACATTTCATACTTCAAGTATCTTTATCCCAAATTCTAGTCTAAATGTTGAATTTGAACAATGATATCTCATATATGTGTTTTCAGAGTCATGTGGACACTTGGCAATTCTCTTACAAGAGAAGGATAGCTGAAATTTCTTTTCACCAGGAGTATTTAAAATCAGTGAAAAGTGAGTTTTTATGATTGCTCCTAAAACTTGAAGTATAAATGTTCAACATATAGACCAAGACTATAAGGAACACTTGGGTCTGAAAATACTTTTTGATTGAAAAATTTATTTTTTTTTTTGTTCAAAAAGAGAGTATTGTATTTGATTTTTTTTCTCCCAGTTCATTGTCAATATATTATTTGGCTTCAGCTGCTGAAAATTTGAATTTAGTCTCAGGTGTTGGGCTGGTGAATGACTGATGAAACTGTGGAGCCTCCATCCACAGAGATGTACTGAATTTGGCTGGACACAGCCCTGAGCCACCTGATCTACACTGACCCTTAGGCAACCTCCAGAAGTCCTTTGTAACCTAAATTATTCTGTGATTCTGTAACTGCTCTTTATCTCTTCAATACCAAAATTTCATTTCCAACTAATTATAAAGCAATTTGCAAAATTTATGTCTTTTCTGAATATGCTGTAGGTTATGGACCCGGCTATTTCTTTGATGTCTTTGCTCCATACAAACAGAAAGGAAATAATATTTCTGGTAGTGCTTTGAAGGTTTTTCGTCTTCTGAAGAGAAACTGCTTTATGAGGCTCTCTGGACAAGCTTCTCTGAGGAGACCAAAGACTAAATGAACAGCCTAAAGCAGCAATCAACTGAATCAACAGACTAATGGCAGCAATCAGTTCCCACAAGGGCATTACTTCTATAACACAAAGGATACAGAGATATGTAAAGATAATGAAAAGGAGGAATCATTATTTAGCACAGACTCCTGAGTAATACTTTCACTGAAAAACAGTGGAAACATAGCCATATGGTAATGGTTTACACGCACTAAATATATTTGATATGCATGCACCGATAGGAGTACTTCATATTCCTCTTCCTCTATTTTCTGTATCTCTGAAACCAGACAACTAGAACACCAGCTAATCCCAGAGAGCTGGAAGTGTAGTTGTTCAAATACTACACCATGATTAAGACTCCAATGCAACAGTTCATTACCACAGCTTAGCCAAGCTAATATATGACAGCTGACCTTTGGGAACATTCTGTATATTCCTAGACCACCAAAAATATGAAATCTATCAACTCTATATAGGTTTCTTCTACTGATTTTTTTAACTAATAGGTTCATCTCATATTTACCACAGGTTGGTTGGGCATGATGACAATTATTGTGTTCACAGTTAATACATATTTATTTGTTAAACCTGTAGATATGTTTGAATTCTTAGGACAGAGAACAGATGATGACTTTAGGTCTCAAGTGGGAGCCAGGCATAAGTTTGGGTTCAGTGTTTTGTAAAAATCACTTTGTTCCTACTTTATTTCTGTAACTTGAAATTGTGGATACTAAGACACCTTTTTTGCTTACCATTGGTAAATTTGAACAGAAGGTGCATTCCTTCACTTTTCAAACTGTTTGGAAGTTGGGTATGTCTATAACTACCTCTTAATAATTTGAGTAGAGTAGTATTTCCTGTTTTAGGCTTCAAGGACTGTTTGGTTTATCTACCTTCATGTGTATCTCTCAATGCAATAAATGCTTCCACCCTGGTGGAGAGAATTTCTATACATTTCTGTTTGAAAATAAAAATTAAGTGGACCCTATGCTAATAGAAAAGTATTTTCACATGTTCTCTAACCCACTCAATTACTTTTCAGTCAATGAGTAAGTAAATCACCAGATATATCACTAGGCTACCAGGTATTGATTTTCTTGCTAATTTAAGTCATGGTAAATGAAGGCTGGCCTTGAGCTGGAGATCAGGGATTATTTTTTGCTGTACTTCTCTAGAGTCATGATCCATTCTTCAACCTTTAAAATATAGGTGTGAAATAAGTTAGTATATAGTAAGAAAATATAAAATAAGCAAATACATAAATGTAATGGAAGCATATGAAAGGGAACATTGAAGCAACCCAAAAATTGTAATCCCACAGGAGGCTGTGGGTGCTTGTGTTCTCTATGTGCCCAGTATTGCAGTTTTTGCTGATGCAAAACTGCCACCAACATTAGATCAAGCATTATAATGGCACCATATTCAAAGTACTTAATTTGAGAGTCCTCTGGAGTCCCAATTCAGAGGTCACCCCTGCCATTTCAAAGGAGAATGCTACAGGGACATCGATAGAGAATCCATTCTCTCCAACAGATATTTAATGCATTCTACTAGTACGTGTTTAATGTGTAGCTCTAGCCTACAGAATTTTAAAATAAAACAAAACGATGCAATGCGCTTTTAGAAACAGAAAGTTATTCATGGGATTTTCCCTGTAATTTTTCTGATCTTCAGACACTGGCAGCTGAGAAACACATACTGTTCCTTTCAGCCGCATAACTATCCTTCTAACGATTAATTACTTAGATACTTCTGAATAAATAGGATGTAAAGAAATACCTAACAAAAGCCTAATGCATCTCCAATGATGGAACCCTGTGCTATGCCTGAGATGAATATCCTTTTCAATTTTTTTTGAAAGACAAGCAGATTATTCAAAATTATGGCAATCAGATACTGGCAGAGAAGAAAAATAGCGATATGCTGAACAGAAACCACTTAAATGCTGTGAGTCTCGATAATATAATATTTCCACAACTGTTTCTGTTTAAAACTAATAAAAATAAACATAAAACATTCCCTTCTCCTCCTATCAAATTCATTACTTTGAGCGACAAAATGACAAAATGATTAGCTGTTAATAAGGCCCTGGTTTAAAAGATTGACTGACATTGCATTACTCATTTAATTTCCGCTTCTCCTAGGTTTTTTTTTTCTTTCCTCCAAGCACAGAGGGAATTAATATTATCACATCAAAGGCCTCCCTTTAAATGGGGGAGAAAAATCATTTAAAAGGACAGAGGCTGTGATTATTCAAACTAGGTTATTTGCACCTTGTATATATAACGATATCACGGAACAACTTCATTTTGTTCAAATTGCTGTCAGTCACTAATAGAAGAAATTTGCTTCCGTTTTATCAGTGCTATTGTGTTCAGTCAGATTTGTGGGTGTAGGACGGGGGGTTCAGGCTGGGCATTAAACATGAAATCTGATAAGACGGATATGAGGAACGAGGAGTAAGGAAGGTACAGAGCAAAGGAAGACTGATTGTGAATCCAACATTCACAATGCAAATGCATCCCCACCCCAGCCTCCTCCGTGGTTTTCCTCCCTCTGTGTGTGTGTTGTTTTTATTTAAAGACACAGATACGACCACATACTAAAGTGCAAGTGTGAGCCTCTGTGGAATACGAGATTTAGCTCTGTGCTCTAGTGATTTTATTTCCTTTCACTTTGATTCCTGACAGACAAATTATTCTAGGGATGATTTAACACCTAAAGATGTATGTCATATTCTATAAAATAGTTGTATCAGTGGGAAAAATTATGAGTGGCACAACCCTTGGCCTAGCAACAGCCAATGATCTATCAGCATTTAAGTCTTGGTAGATTGAATTATTCACCTCCCTAACTGTAACTGCGTTAGGGCTTGCATGACAAACAGTCCACTTGTCAAATATTTATCCTTCCTCCTAAAAAAAAAACAAAGAAGGGGGAGGGATTGAGTGGAGAGAGAGGGAAAAAAAAGATTGACCAGGATAAGGAGGGGGAATATAAGTGGTAAAAGACCAACCACAGCATGAAATATGAAACATAAATCACTGGGGTCGGGGAGAGCAGGGGAACTTGGTTACTAAGGCTCCAGATGGATTAAATAATGCACGTCCTGAGGGAGGGTGGGAAGGCAAGCGCTAAAATAATAACAGAACAGAATGCTCCTATGTCGAAAGGTTTGAAGACAAGCCTTGTTAATTCAGAAAACAGCAGAGTTAAATTAGCCCAGGTCCCTGTGAAAAGTAGTGTTACATATTGTGCAGGAGAGATAAATTTTCACTCACTCTCTCCAATAAACTGGCCACTGACAGGTGACTGCTGTGAGTAGTTCATTAAAATGTCCAAGTCATGAGAGACTTCCAAAATTTATAATGCTTCCTATAGACAACAGGGTCAAGTTCAATGAGAAAGGAAGAGAGTAAAGTAACTAAAGGAATTATTCACTAATTACCTTTTAAACACATTTGCAATTTTTTTCAACAAGTATTAACTTACTTTTAATGCCTCCGGGTTTACAGCTTTAAATCAGAGAGAGAGATCAGAGTTCAGCATATATCCCTGTTTTCATTGTCCTCTGGATGGAAGAGTTTTGAACATGTAAGACCATGTACTATAGCCCTCAGAGTAAGCGATTTTAGAAGATATAGGATCAGATGTTTAGCAGGGAATGTAACAGTGATGGCAATTTTAATTAGGCTTCATTTACCTCTAAGCCAAGAATAGACATTGAAGTTCAGTAATTATGAGTGGGGTTTCTCCATTAGTTCAGCATTGAGTCCTGATAAGACTCAAACCCCAAAAAGCTTTTGTTTGGAATTGTCCCTATAGGAAGAATATAGTTTAGGACATTTCTGACTATGTCTGTCTTCTGAATGAAAGTAGTGATAGACTGCTAGAACATGAGGACTGACTGATGCAAGTAGGTGGAAGAGTCTTTTTTGTCAAAAGAACAGGGAAATGTAATGAATTGAAAACTATTATGAATGAGAGAGAAGAATAAATGAGTCAAAGGAAGGTTGGACAAGGATACCAAAGGAAAACTGGAACAGATTCACAGAAAATCTTGGAAAGGCAAGGACAACATATGACTAGGCCTTTATAAAGGTTAAACTTAACTAAGGACAAAGAGGTTACTCTGGAGTTGCTGCCAGCATCAAGGAAAAGATTCCAGGCATTTCCAGAGAAAAGTGAGTTACATTAACAGTCACTCTGTTGCTTTCTAAACGCCACCTAAGCTTTGTTAATTAATATAATATCATGTTCATAGACTTACCTTAAGTATAGAAAAGCATCTTTTATTTAAGTGAAAATGACAGAGGGGAAATTAAGGGAAGGAAGAATCAGAACAATGGTTAGAATTGTGCAAGAAAACTGGAATAGTTTTCAACTCGCAGACCAAGACAGCTAAATTTTGGTGTCTACATGTGAACAAGGTGCTGCAGCTGCCCTTGTACTCAGCTAAATATATATACTGAAGGACTACTCAGCTGAGCATATATGCTCAGAGTGAACTGATTAACTCAAAACTACATTGACTCACAGGCTGACATTGTCAAGACTCAAATTCTAACAAATCTTGGACAAGAAAAGATTTTTTCATGAGATCACCATCTGTGAGTTCCTCAGGAGTTCCTACCTGGATGATTAGACGCCCAAGAACTTGTTTGGCATAAACATTGAGAACCTACAAAATCTAAGTACCTTCAAAAAAAAAAAAAAAGTCAGACATTGGGGCTCTCAAATTCAGCATCTATTTTGGAAGAAGCTTTGACATGAATCTCATTCCAACCCAGTTCTTTTTGCAGGGGGATAAATTCCCTTGTTTGTTAAGTCCCTATTTAAGTGAATGATGAACACTATAGATAAGCCATGAAGGGCGTTCATTATTGCATCTTCAGAAGAACCTTGAGTAAAGGGGTATGTCCCAAAGACTACACCTTGAATGATGATGGGAAATGAGTATAGTGAACAGTCATTTGTAAGAAAATATTATCTGTTTTATGAGGCAAAGGTCCTGTAGGAAACAAAAAAGAAGATAAAAAGAATCTGATCATAATATTAACATCTTCATAATAATGCATACACTGACAGAGTAAATTGAGGTTGCATGAGCAATTTTAATTCTGGGGTTTTCAAGTTTTGAATGTTTGACTTTGCAACTTTAATAGCTTCTTTTAATATATTTTTATGTGCAATTATATAAAGTGCAGAGCCTTTTGATTTATTGCAAATGAATACTCTTTGTTTGCTAGAGTCATGTACATCATTAGTTCAAGTGGAAGAGCAGCATTTAGATTATATGTGCTTAGAGTTTCATGTTATGGCTTTCTAAGGCATATCTGATCATGTTAAAAAGCTCATGAAAACTCAGGGTGAGAAGAAAAAGATGGATGTGATTCAAACTAGCTTTCCGGATATATTCGTAAATTTGTTCATAACTATTCAAAACATTGTTTTTAGAAATGAATTGCCATAAAAATACCTTTAATTGCTATTTTATTAAAACATTCAACATATTTTAAACCAGTTTGTGGAGGGTTTTTTGTTCTTCTAGGGTCGGTCCAGTATAACGTTCATTTACCTAAATCATATAAATAGTTTCAGGGAAGTGCACGCGGCCGCAGAGGGGTTCAGCCCCTCCCCAGAAGCGCACGTGGCCTGGGGCCACCCCTGGGCCCGCACAGGGCCGCCCCCGGCTGCCTCTGCTGCGGGAAAGGTGAGGCGGAACCTCGCTGATGTGGTTTTGCTCTCTTGTGGGAGAGGAGAGAGGAAGCCTTGCAGCACACAGAGGTTTGCCGGTCCAGTTTGGGGGAGGGGAAGGGTGCCGGGTGGATTACGGGCAGGCCGTGGGGGTCCTTCGGATGGGCAGGCAGGGGGGCAGGTGGGGCAGCCCTGCATGAAGTGTCACAGGTAAGCGGTGCATGGGAAGATATGAGGTAACATGGTGGAGGGAGGACAAGGTCAAGGTGGATAATGGTTTCTTCTGGGGGGGTTGAGGTTATCGGCTGGGCTAGGGCCTGAGAGGTACTCGAGGCCCGGGTGGGTACTGGGGCCTGAACGGTTTTGTTCACTTGTTTGTTTTTGGCTCACCTGCAGCTACTGCCCAGGCTCAGTATGTTCTGGATATATTCGTTACATCCTGCAAGGGTGGTCAGGACAAGTGGTTGTTCCTGGGTACTTCCTTGGGATTGAATATAGATAGGTAGCAGAAAAGTAGGAAGTGAAAGACTTGCCCCAATCGTTTCAATAGGCATGTAGCCTGTGTAACCCTATGTGGTTACGAACTATGCTGGCGATGGTACATGCCTTTGGTAGGGTCGCCCATGCCAGACAGGCCAAAACTGTAGGGTCAGACACAATACACCCTTGGGCCGGATGAGCTCATTAGCCTTCTGGCAGTCATCCTAGGAGAAGGACAACTCTAATCCCAAACCGGGACAGATGGAACTTGTCTAGCCCTGTAAGGCCATCCATCTAAGAGAAGGACACTCTAATCACACCTACGTCCTGAGGACCTCACTACCACCGTCCAAGCTTGCTCGGCCCCAGCAGATGCACCTTAGGATTAAAGGGTGGGTTCAGTTCCGCGCATACTGCATCTCACCGAAAAAATCCATTGTGCAGGCTTGAAGGCTTTACCCACATGCAAAAAGTCCTGTAGCAACAGGTGAGGGTCAAAACAGCAGGTGAAATGTGCACTGGAAGCCGCAGACCCAACCCTGCACGCAGGTGGTTCAGGATATTGGTCATTTGAGACTGACCGGAGATGACAGTCTCTTGGGGCAGCACCCTGAACGACCAAGCAGCCTTTTCAAGGACAGCACTGCTTGCTCCACTCGGAGAGGGGTCTAGAAAAGGTGACCTAAACAAAGCTCCTCTCCACATTTCACCTAGTTGGTTAACCGCAGACCAACGGGCATCTTCTTCCAATGTGGTCACACAAAGATCAAGAGACAAAGACATACACCTGCCTCCAAAGGTGTAACCAAACTGACTCTCGCATGCTGGAACATCAGAACCATGCTTGATTCTGCAAATAGTGGTTGCCCTGAACGTCGCTCTGCCCTAATTGTTCACGAACTATCACGTCTCAACATCGACATAGCTGCTCTCAGTGAAGTCTGTCTTCACGAGGAAGGTAGCCTCAGAGAACATGGTGCCGGTTACACACTCTTTTGGTCAGGTAAACATAGAACCAAAAGGCATCTCTCGAGAGTAGGCTTCATGATCAAAAACTCTATTGTTCCTAAACTCGAAAATCTGCTGACAAGTCATTCTGACCACATTATCTCCTTACGCCTTCCACTACACAACAAGTAACACGTTGTCCTCTTTAGTATATATGCCCCAACTCTCCAAGTTGACCCTACCGGAAAAGATAAATTTTACACTGACCTGCGCCGCCTTACCCAAAAGGTTCCTGCAGGTGATAAGATCATTATCCTTGGTGATTTCAATACCAGAGTAGGTAAGAACTTTGAAGCCTGGAAAGGAGTATTAGGCAAGCATGGTGTTGGAAACTGCAACAATAATGGTCGCCGCCTTCTAGAATTCTGTACAGAACTACAGCTCACCATCACTAATACTATCTTTCAACAGAAAAATAGTCTGAAGACAACCTGGATGCATCCCAGATCTAAGCATTGGCATCTCATTGATTATGTCTTGGTGCGACGGAGGGATGTTTGTGATGTCCACCATACCTGCGTGATGCCTAGTGCAGAATGCCAAACAGACCATTGACTTGTGCGCTGCAAATTTAACTTCAGCCTTAAGTTCAAACCAAAAACGGGCTGTATCCCAAGGAGGAGATTCCAAGTTAACAATCTCCAATCATCCACAGTGAGAGACAGATTCCAGGCAAATCTTCAAACGAGGCTTGAAAATCGTTCTATAGGCTCTTCAGATCCCTCTCCTGAAACACTTTGGCACCATATTAAAAACAGCATCTAGTAGTCCTCTGAAGAATTTTTAGGGTTCTCTTTCAAGAAGAACAAGGACTGGTTCGATGAAAACAATCAAGAGATCCAGGAATTGTTGAGGAAGAAGAGAACTGATGGAAGCCTATTCAACCTAAGACGACTGAAGGCCCACACCAAGACCTTAAACCATCTTGTCCGGGAGCTGCTTTATGCTGATGACGCTGCCCTTGTTGCCCACACAGAAGCAGCTCCGCAGCGCTTAACATCCTGCTTTGCAGACGCTGCTGAGCTCTTTGGGCTGGAAGTCAGTTTAAAGAAGGCAGAAGTTCTCTATCAACCTGCACCTCAGAAAGTCTTCCATCATCCTCATATCACCATTGGCCAATCAGAGCTTAAATCAGTCCGGCAGTTTAATTACCTAGGTAGTCTCATCTCCTCTGATGGTAAGATTGACGGAGAGATAGACAACAGGTTAGCAAAGGCATATAGTGCTTTCAGAAAACTCCATAAAAGAGTATGGCATAATAAACACTTGAAGAAAAGTACCAAGATCAGTGTTTACAAAGCCATTGTGCTGTCTACTCTTATACGGTTCCGAATCATGGGTTATCTACCGCCACCACCTGCATCTCTTAGAATGCTTCCGTCAACACTGCCTCCGTACAATCCTAAACATCCACTGGTCAGATTATGTGACCAATACATCTGTTCTAGAACAAGCAGCAGTCACAAGTATTGAGGTCATGTTGCTGAGAACACAGCTGCATAGGGCAGGGCACGTCTCAAGGATGAAGGACCACCGCCTCCCTAAGATCTTGCTTTATGGGGAACTTGCCACTGGTTGCCACAAGAGAGGAGCCCCGAAGAAAAGATACAAGGACTCCCTGAAACAACATCTCAGCCTTGGCCATATTGATCAACATAACTGGTCTACTCTGGCCTCCAATCGAGAGGCCTGGAGACACACTATCTTTAATGCTGCTGCTTCCTTTGAGAACGCACGCAGGATCACTCTCGAGCAGAAAAGACAATGCAGAAAGAATCGTGTCTTGCAGAATATACCTCTTAAGGAGTCTTTCTGCTGTGCCTTTTGCAATCAGACGTGTCTATCTTGCATTGGCCTTATTAGACACCAGCGTGCTTGTAACAAATGTGGATAGAGCTTTTCCCAAATCTTCATTCGCGAAGTCTAGCCGTGATGATGATGATAAATAGTTTCACTAATTTCATATGAAACTAAGTTAAAATTATCATTAGGTCTTTAGTGGAACAGGACCTTTTGATAATTGTCTAAAAATAACATTTTTGAGAGAAATCTCTGTATACTATGTCCCAGACCTTTTCATGTGTAGATTCCCAGACAGGAAGAAAAAAATCAGAAATTTTTAAATCTCAGTAATTTACTTTGTCCCTTCATTTACTGAACGTTACTGAAAGCTCCTTATGCTTTTTTACAGAAATACTCCTCACAGGCATGGTATTTTTCCTTGTGTGATCTATACCGTGTTATCCTCACCATGCTCCACAGAATCTATCTTCATAGAGGGTAACTTTGCTCCAGAAAGTGTGTGATCATGGCACTTGTCCTCAGTGGCATGTCCTACTCTTTGCTTATCAGTGGGGTTCCTGCACTGTCAGAGGCAGAGTCTCAGGAAAGGGAATATGGGCACAAACTGTACCATTACATGTTCTGTGTGCCCCAAATGAAAGCAGAGCTAATGAATACCATTCCCATCACAACCACAATTCCACTCCACTGCTTGTAATACATGGTTTTATGATCTGAAAGACAGTATTTTATATAGCTAATGAAAATAATTCCATCTAAATAAGGGCAGGGGCTTGGGGGTAGGACAATTTTTATTCATCCTCCATAGCTACTTCCCTTTAGCAAGACCACTTTGCATGAAGAGAATGAGGAAGGATTTTACCTGGGAAGACATGACATCTACTTGCGATGTCATGTCACTTTTTACGAAAGTAAAAAACATTGTTTTTCAGGTTTTATATAATGTTAGAACTCAGTTGAATGGTAACTTTTTGAGGGGCATCATTCCAAAAGGAACAAAAATTTGACATTCCAAAAATTTTTGCATAATAAAAATTATCTTGAAAAACCTGACATATTTCCTTTGTTAAAGTTTTCTGTTTCATGTGAATACTAAATATATAGACTAAATGTACATATAAAATATACAGATATATACATACATTTTATATTAAAATGAATACAATAATCTGTATTGTTCAGTGAAACAGACCAAAAGGTTAAAAAAGTGTTCGATTTAGCTTGTTTAACGCCGAGAGGAAAAAATAGCATTTTTTCATTTTCTATTTAAATGTTGTGAAATTGACATATTTCCATCAAATGTTTCACTTTAATAAATCTACATTTTTTGCTAAAAACCTGTTCAAACAGTATGCTGGCTCAAGCAATCACTTCCATATCCTAAGAGAGACTATAACCTGTTTTTACACTGATGTGGTCTTCACAGATTCTGTAACTTTTTCAAAGTGAGAGAAACTCAGAGAGGTTCAGAAAGCAAGTAGAGTGTGAGAACTTCAAGGGAAATCAAGAGACCACCTGCTAATGTCATGCTTTCTCAGTTGAGAAACAAAAAACTACACGTAGTTGTCACATCTCTTTATCCAAAGTACAGAAATAACTAATAAGCCCCATTAGTGAGCATGATACAGTTTTGATTGTTGCCTACAGAAAGAGAGGAATGAATTACTCATGCTTTTTTATTTTATTGATTCATCACTAGTATATGAATAATGGGTATAGATATAGAAACAAATTTTGAGAAATTAAGAGTCTTCTGATTTATCTCAGTGTGGTGTGGTGTTTCGTAGTGTCCCTGGTGCCAAGCATTCTTAAAAATGGTCAACGATGAATACGTATGTATTTACTTTTGGTTGAATGCTATTTATTTATTATCACACCAATTTTAAGATCAACTCACTTTTTGCATAAGCAAACAAAACTCTCTAGGTTCACATATGTGTTTCTTGTGTACATCTGGAAACATTTCTATCTGTAGTGGAATCCAAAATTTGACAGTTCAAAAGTAGTCAAAACGAGAAAAGGACTCCAAGAGATCATATGGTGATGTTAGCATCATTAAAATTATTTCTTTTAATTATACTATTTTTCTATTAAGTAAAACACAAGTCATAAAAAAATTGAGCTTTGTTGTTTTGTTTTGTAGTTGTTGTTGATACAGTATCTGCAGCAGTAAGTATCATCATAACAGAAAGTACCAGAAAAGAGACAAAAGATTACTGCCACTTATTCAGGTTCTTGAGTGACATCATTCTGGTCACTTCATAAATCAGGGAAGAAAGACATAAAGGATGCAATTCTAGTGCTATCATTCATATATTCTTCTCTGAAGCCACACAGAAAGGCTCTGCTCATCTGTGAGGTTTGCTTGAGAGGTGGTGTCCTTCTACATTTTCTCCATTTAACTTTGGCTTGGATGACTATGGAACTTTTTCAGTGTTGCAAGCAGTAAACTGTCACATGAAAAGGAGGTGGCTAGTGTCAAATACAACAGGCTTGTATGTTTCATGGAAATAAAGATCTGAAGCCTATTTGGTACTTCTCTTAAAAGTCACATATGGCATCCGTTGAATGAGTTCACCTCACTCCACTTCTCACCCATCTCCTGATTCCTTATTCCACTCCCTATATTGAAGTTGGCTCAGAGTTCTTGCTAGATAGGGTGAGAATAGGTTTTTGTCTTGCAGGCTCTCCTCTCCATCTTAAGGATCTCTCTGATCACAGTGTGATCTACTAATGAAAGTAGAAGGGAGGTGATAGATCAGTCTTGTCTGCTACAGGTTGCTATTCCTCAAAAACCCCTATGTTTCTGGAGTGTTTCAGGATTTATCTCTGAAAGAAAATACAGCTTCTGGAATTTCTTCTATCCTTGCCTCCATTGCAAAAAGAAGGAATTTTGTCAGGAATGTAAAGATCATGAAAGACCTCCTATATCTTTTCTCTTCTATAAATGCATGTCAGAGAAAGAAATGAGAAACAATTACTAAGTGTGTTTCCTAGTAAGAGCTCAAATTCTATCACATCTTTTGAAATCTATAGCTTCCTGATGAAGCATGGTCCATTTTAGAAGAATTCTGTTGGACAGTCCTAGCTTTTATTGGAAGAGTTGCACACTGACAAATTCAGAATTCTCTTGGCATGTTTTCTATGTAATTAATGTAAATTTCTATCAGTTCTTTTTTGTCTGAGCTTTAGTGAGTAATAACAGATTTTTAAATTTTACATATGCCTTGAAAGTACTCTAATCAGAAATTCACTGGAGCACACCCTGCAGCAACTTTGGTTAAAATTGCATATTTAGAAAAGAAAGGTTATTATATAGATAAGTTTATGCACACTTAAATTGGTGAAGGAAATACTTATCCCAGGTATGTTCTTTTGAAATATAATTTCACAAATCTAATTTTTAAAAATAAATAAAATAAAAATTCCTCAACAAGTAACATCTACATCAGAACTTTAAGCAAACCGCTTTCCCTAATCCCCTTCTTTTAAATTAATGAAATCAGCAGGGTTTTTTTCCTATGAAATTGACAAGTCACTGGTTTATGTCTGGCTTTTTCTTCCGTTGAAAGAAATGAGGATTTTTATGCAAAAAGATAATTAATAAAAGGAATGACATTTGTATAAAAATGGTGTTTAATTTGGTAGTGAATCCGGAAGTCAACTCTACAATATCTTTCATCCAACGTTATAAAACCACTTTTGTTCAATACAATAAATGTGTTTGTAAAGCTACAGCTGAAATAACATTTCAAATCTGTACTTGGCAAAACAATAATAAATGTATTTTGACAAAATTTAAATTCCATTTGTTGAGGATTTATTTCTAAAATGTTGGTACACTCTCCACCTTATAAAAAAATTAAATGTGTTCTGGCAGCATCACCATCTGAACAGAAACTTGAAGGGTGTCTGAAGTACTGCTGCTGTGTCTGAAAAACTCTGATCAGGACCTTGTTTGTCAGCCTACATGTTTGTCAACATTGATATATCAAAGAGGTCAGGTCAGTAGCACTTCCATATAAAGTGAGCAGGACTGGGTCAAATAGAAGCCCTGAGCCTTGTACCAAGATCAGACGGGAAAAATGTGAAGTACGTTTAAAAGGAGGCAATTGTTTTTCTCTCTTCACTGAATGCAGGTGTATGTCTGTTGACTGGGATGATGTTTTTTAGATTAAGAAAATAAGGTAACTTTCAGCAGTATTAAAATAGGAAAACATTCACAGTAGAAGCAGAATTTTGCAAAGTTTGAAAATCCTCTTAAAGTCTTAAAACCTCATAAGAGAATGTGAAATTGAGGGAGGTTGGAAGAAACAGGACTGGAGGCCAAAATCACACTTCCTTCTACCACAAAATATTTCCAGTCAGGATACTGTTCCCAAATGCACTCATGATCAAGTCTAGATGTCATATCCATCACTTATTCAGGCATTAACAGTGCTGATTCTCTTTGCTTGTCTCTAAGTGTCTTTTCAAAATCTGTCCTCATTTTAGGCTGTGATTACACACACCAGTCAGAGATGGTGCCTTTGATCAGTTATCATCTGCTTTTACAGATGGAGGCAATGTGATTTGCCCTAGGCTGCAGAGCAAATCAGAAGCAGAGTCAGAAACAAAATCTGAATCTAGATTTCAAGTAGATCTGTTACCAGTAGACCAGCCGAGTAGATTTTCCATATTTATGCCATTTCAGCCAAATATTGCAAACAGTATTTGATTTTCCAGCCCAAGAAATGTAATTACAACAATATGTTATTGATTTGCATGGTGCATTCTGATGTTGATACTAAACACTTTACTGAAGAGTGGATAATAATATCACTGTATAGATGGACAGCTGCCATAAACCAAAAGGATGTGATGACATTTCTGCAAGGAAAACGTCCAGTGGATCAGAACCGATATTCAGCAGTTTAAGCAGAAAGTCAAATGTTAGGACACTGAACTTGAAAGCCCCCACCTAGTACACTGTCACTCTGCCATCTGTCAGAGCAAGTTGGGATAACACTAGAACAAAACAAAAATTTACAGCTAATCTGTATTGAAGGTTTTAAAAATTATCCCAAGCAGTTACTCAGCTACAATCCAAGGACAGATCTTTACTGCCACCAAATTAAGTGATATTATATGCAGTAAGATCGAAATGGTTTTAGTTGGCTCAGCTGAAAAAGGACTCCTCAGAGCACTATTACCTTTGCTGTTTTTTTGAGTGAGAAACAAAGTAAATGAAAGCCAGAGAAAGATTCTTTTAAAAAAAAAACCAGACGTGTATAGATGCTGGGGACTGACACACTTTTGTCACCATTAAGAGAGCTGTCCTCACATCAGCACTGCTTAGTCAGGAAAAGAAATATCTGACAATGTATAGCACAAATCCATTTATATTTAGTGTCCCTTAGCAGAAAGTTGACAAGGTCTGCCCAGGAGGTTTACAATCTTGTACTTACCATCTCCACCATTTTTCCCCCTTCTCTCTCTACGTAAGGAATATTCTTTATGTTTTGAGACATAAAATGACAATCTTGGGGCTTGGTTGCTTTTTTTCCCTTCCCCCTAGGTTTTTCTGTTAAGGTCAACATTGCTTCAGAGTCCACCTATCACTTCTAATCCAGTTGTTTCCAGTATTCATTATATCACTTCCTAGCACAAAAAATATCACCTTCCGTGACTCTATCTGTGAGTCCTACTGCTCATCATGAGGAAATTCAGAGCTTTGAATGATGATAGGTTAGAGTGAATAAAAAAGTGCCTGCAACAACAACAAAATAATAAAAAAGGGAGGAAAAAAAGAAGTGGAGAAGAAGGTTTCTGAAGAATGTGGGAAAGATAAATAGGACTGATACTTTGTTTCATTGTCAGTAGCACTCTGGGGTTATTTGAAGCACTTATTTATGCACTGTAAGCAGAACAATACTGCAGAAGAAATGATTAAATACCAGCTCTCCGAGCAATAGACATCTCATTGTGGCAGGCCTAGACTCACCACTGGGTGGTTTTGATAAAGGCAATATGAGTTGATAACTGATACAGTTTGCCAGGGAGTCATCTGGGGATGCTGACAGCTACTATGCTTTAATAAAATCATTAGAATGTAAATGTTTTTATTGCAAAATAAAGAGCCTCCAGCAAAGTTGACACTATCGCTGCTCCCTCCACTGAATGAAAGCACCGATTAGCATTCAAATGATATAATGATAGTCTGGTTATCTTTATTAAAATTTTTCAAATCGAGTCTTCATTTTGCATGATTGAGTTTTAAACAAATGCAATATTCAGTAGGCTGGTGAGCCAGTCTGAACACTCTTGAAATAATTAAAGTGTGCCTTTTATTTTTTTAAACATGTGTTTCATAAGCAATGAATTGGATTTGCTATTTTAATATGACAATATCTAGTTAGCTTTGCATAAAATAGGGATGTTATAGCATAATTATTGAAAGAGTACAACTTTTAAACATATGTTTCATAAAGCTGAATTCAATTTTCTGAAATGTGACAATGCCAGTCAGCTACTGAAATAATATCAAAGGATGACTTGATTGTTTAGGTTAATTTACTATATGATAATTGATGGTAAATGGTATGCTTTGTGGTATTTCTTTTCAAAGGAAACACAGAACTCATTTCCCATAATGCTCATCAATTTGCAGTTCAGACTTTACCATTGAAAGAAAACGAAACAAATTCTAAGCAAGTTTTTCAGACCTTGAATTTCTGCAACATATGATTTAACGTAAACTAACAGAGGTTTTAAACTATTGAAGAAGAGTCTGAGGAAAACTGAAGAATAAATTAACTCAGCAAGTCCATTAGATTGTACTCTACGTAGGATTAATCAATCAATTCTAAATATTTAGAAATCCTATAGGACCTGATCTCCCTTTCAATGCTTCTCTCAGTCTTGTCAAGCTTTCTCCTGGATTAACCAACCCTATGAAACATACTGTACTACAGATACCAATAAATACACAGTATTGCAAGCAAGTATGCTTTGGCTGGTTCTTGGTTATAAAGAATCAAAAGAATCAACGGTGACATAAATGCTCCTTAAAAAATGCGTGCCTGAAAACACTGTAGTATTGACTCCAGCCTGAGACAGCTTCAGAGTTGAATTGTAAAAATATAAAATAAAATGTGAATAGCTGACAAAGTCTTGTATCCATTGTTTGAGGAAGAAATGGATACTGTAGGTGCATTCTTAGTTCTTAACTAGTCTTTTATTACAATGACTTTCTGAAGTTGTCCTGGATGCTTTAGAAGATTCTAAAGAATCAGACATTTCACTATTTACATTTCACTGAAGATGTGCCAGGGAGTATCATCAAAAGGAGGAATATAAATACCCCTCTGGTAATAAAGCTATCATGTAAGTGAACAGGAATGTTAAAAAATATCCTTTTAGCTCTTGTGCTTTAGGAAGTACTGGCACACAAAGCTGCATTACTGGAAAAAGACAGCAAATAATTGAGAGGGTTTGGTGTGGGGTTTTTTGTTTGTTTGTTTGTTTGTTAATATATGAGTATGTGTGAGACAAAGAAAATTAACTGAAAAATTAGAATTTGACATCTCTGTCAATGTGGTATTGTTGCACCAATGGGACTAAATGGGACCAGAATGTCTTTAGCATTTAGGAGAGGACTAGTCAGAGGTGCAGTACCTGCTGTTGAGGAAAATACATTCCTCTTTCTATCCAAAATACATCTTTACCATCTAAAGGACATAGGAAATAGTTCGGGCCAGATCATTACGTTCCCTCTGCATTAGATTTCAGAGCAGTCTGTAGAGCAGTCTGCATCATCCTAAGATGGTGTACTATTTTGTGTCTGAGGATTAATCCATCCCAAAGAAGGAGAGCACCTCTCCTGACTAGTGCCAGTGCAGTCAGTCTGGTCCAAACAAGGGATATTGAAACAATCTGCGGAACTAAGCTTCAACAATTGCTTTATAGTATTATTAAGGATGTGATGAGATTACTGAGCTGGAAAAAGAAAAGGTTTCCTGTTTATAAATGCCTGTGTTCCCAGTCTTTTAATGATAACTTGTAAAAGTGAGGGCAAGACAGCGGTAGACCTACGTAAAAGCAATTTCAATACAGATTTTGTTGAATGACAAGGGAATTCTTCTCACTACCACCCACAAAATATTGCTATATGGAAATTTTCTTATGGGGTTATATACCTTATCCACACAATCACTTCTGTTGGTACTGGGCATACAACATTTCTTTTCAATTCTTTCAAAAGTTTTCTGAAAGAAATTGGAATTTTTTCAGGTAGAAATTTTCTCTTCACAGAGAAATTCAACTGCAAGCCTGATACATACACATATTCGTTCATTGGGACAGGTATTGTACTAAAAGTCTAATTTGGTTGTAACATGGAATTTCATAAAACATATCTAATCAGTGTGTCTGGTTACACTCAAAGTCTGAGGGGGGAAAAAGAAAAAAAAAAGGTGGCTTTCCACTTTTTGTTATCCAGCCCAGGTATTGCATTATTGATTCAGGGAGGAAATGTGCTGAGCAAGTGGCCCTGGATGGAACTAAAAGAAACCCTGGGGACCGCTTATGAGATAGAATTTTAGCTCAGTTAAAGAGCTATAGCACATGCTGTTCTTCTTATTGACAGGGAAGGAGTTTGCTTTTTTTAGTACAATCAACACACTAGCACCTGCTTTAGAGATTTAGGAAAGATTACAATCCATCCATACATAAGAGCTGGACAGATATGGCTGAAGTTTGAAATAAATGAAGAGCAGAAATGTAGACATGGATTTGGGTGGACATAGGCATATACCAGGTAGAAAATAAAGTGACAGAAGAAAAAAAGGAAGAAAGGGGAGAAAAATTGGATATCAATAGAGGGCTACCTGAGTAGGGAAGTATTTGGGAGCTTTTGCTTCCAGGAGGCATGCTTGTTTGTGGTTCATTCCTGGGCAGTGCACTTTTAAGTGGATACTGGGATGCTTTCAGAGTGTGCTTGTTTGGTTTCAAAGATAAAGCGGCAAAACAATTGCTGCTTTTTGAATGTGGGAGATTTTTCGTAGGTATGTAGGCCTGAGCAGCAGAAAATATTAAGCTGGTAAAAATTAGTAACAGGGGGAAAAAGAAAAAAAAAAAGAAAATAAAAAGGAAAAGAATGATAAAAAAGAAATAACAGCGAAAACTCTGGGAGAGGATTCCCAGAAAGAAGAATAAGTAGAGAAAGATGAAGAATAAGAATACCGTACAGTGTAAAAAACCACATGAAATGTCAAGAATAATATAAAAATATCAGAATATGGTAAGGTAGATAATAAAAGAAAATTAAGACTCAATTATAGCATTAGAAAGGGATCGATCCACTGCTACATTTCATGGTGTTATCAGTAGCATTATGACATAACCTGCATCCTTAATTTTAAGTCTTTTTTAATAGATGGTATCAACCTCATGGGGGAAACACACCAACTGTGTATGTTTTTCAGATGCTAACACATGCTGGACAAAGTTCAACAGCTGCTTTCACAAGAGCATGTTGAAAATGTGACTGAACTCCTGGCATAGTGATTCAAGTGTCTTGAAAACAACTGCAGTATAGTTTTAAGTGCCATCTTCTGCTTCCTCCCTGTGTTCTTCCTTCTGGCTCACAGAAGGCTGTCAGACACACAAAATTCTCTGGACTTTAACTAGCAGAATAAAATATCTAATATAAATTACCTTTGACTGCTGAAAGACTTTATTTACAGCTGCTCAGAGCTGCATCTGGAGAGTTTAGGTAGAGACTACAACTGCCAGATGGTGGCCAGACTTACCCAATTAGCAATCTCTCTCATCCTGTGCCTGGGTTTGCAGAGTGGCTCCTCACATCACAGTTGCCTGACTCAAGCCAGTATCTCTATGGTCTAAAATAGTAAATACTAAAATAGTAACGATGTTGTCAGGTGAGCTAACACAGAGCTCTGTAGGCTTGGCTCAGTCGGAAGATGCTCTTTGCTATGGTTTTCTGGCTGTTGAAATTAACTATGTAACTCTTGAAGTTCAACTTGTTGACAGTTAAGGACCAATGCTGGATTGCTTTTCAAGCCAGTGGTATATTTAAAAGAGCCTGAGTGGACAAAAAAGTGACAGGGCAGGGAGAATGGGATAGAAAAGGTTGATTTTCTCAATTATAGATATTTATGTTGAGAAAAAAATAACAATGAAGCTCAACAAAGCATACTCATGCCCAGAAAGATCATCCACTGAAATTTACATGACATATCAAATGATTGAAAAATTGTCATTTATACTTGTAGCTGTGCTAAAGCACATCATCTAGACTGATCTGTGATCAGACTGCTACAGGTAGGTGGAAAAACAAATATCACAGACTTTTCCAGTGCACAGTTTAGGAAAGGCAGAGATATGCATAGAGTAAAAGTACAGATCCTTGTGGAAAACATTCCCTGTCCCTCTTGAAAAAAAGGACTAGTATCATACAAAAGGTCTAATTAAAACAGTTACATTACTCTGGTTTTGCTTCTCCAGGTGATTGGGAAGACAGGGTCTTGTATTACAGCCTGAAGCTGGAAAGAGGTTGATGCTTGCATTTTCTTATATAGAGTTTCCTTTGCCTTTTCGACCTGCCCTTGGCACAGAACAGGGACTGGGGGAATGTCAGCTTTAAGCCCTTCAACAATCAGAGACCCTGAGATCACCTGAGAATCATTAAAGCCTCTTCTTC
This sequence comes from Chiroxiphia lanceolata, assembly GCF_009829145.1. Classification (NCBI taxonomy): domain Eukaryota; kingdom Metazoa; phylum Chordata; class Aves; order Passeriformes; family Pipridae; genus Chiroxiphia; species Chiroxiphia lanceolata. The sequence goes on along the minus strand of NC_045637.1, from coordinate 64,822,354 downwards.
ATCACAGTGCTGAATCCTCTTGGGAAGGGAAAGAACCGGAAGGGAAACAGGAATGGGAAGGGTTTTCTTGAAAATATATATAGATATAACCTGGGAAAGGTAAAGTGCAGAACTTTATTACAAGTACTGCAAATCTCATGAGAGATATTCAGCATGCTATAGAAGTCAGATTTCCAACTGTTTTGTGTTGCAACAGTAATTAAAAATGACTACTGATTAGTATTGAAGGTATTTACCCTCCTCCAAAAAGCCTGCTGCAATACCAGCCTGTTATTGTGCTCACATGAAAACCATATTCCTTCCTCCACACTACCTTTATGGCTGCTTTGATTACAGTTTTATGGACACAAGGCCCATAACTTTGCTTTGACCCTGAAACAAAAATAAATGCAAAATAAATCAATATGAAATTCATAGCATGCCAGCAAGTTCCACTACACCAATATGGAAAACTCATGAAGTTTCAGCAGGTGTAATATATCAGTACACAATTGTACCAGTTCAGTTATAAACTTATGACTAGTCACAATGTTAGCTTTCATTTCTGATTGTTTTGTACGTATAGTATTTTAAGGATTTGCTGAGTAAATTTAATTGGGTCATCCAAAGAAACAGTACAATTCACACAGTAGAAAAGTTAAAAGATTGTTTTATTCCCTCTTTAGTTTTATTCTGTTTCTAGCTGCTTTCCATCCTTTTCATGAAGATGGGATATTGTCATCCCTAGTTTTTTTCTGCTATTCTCTTAATTGTTATTTGTCAAACATTATATTTACTATTTTTCTTCCTTTGTGTGTAGAGACAGTTTAGTAGCAACTATTGTTTTTTAACAGAAATTATATCTTTAGAAATTACGACAAAAGAGAGATAAAATTAGAACTCAAAGGATCTGTTTGGAAAAAATAAACACCTATAAAATTTGATCTGAAGCTGATTAAAATCCAAAAATGTGGGGAGGTTCAAAAATACTCCTAAGCTGAGGTAATAATCTCTGTAACAAATTTGGCTATAGCTTAATATGAAATTTCTTGCTAAGAGCAAGAACAGTTATTCCCCGATGTCATATTATTGATATCTAACCTAGGAAGGTTACATCCAAGGAAGAGGTGGGAATAAGATACCATTCTGAGGTCTAGCTCTTCTCCTGGTTCTGTTGTGTTTTGAAGTGTAGCTTTTTGCTTTAGCCCAAATTTGCTACAAAATAATGTCTTGAGCTCTGTGTTATATGTAGTCACTTGCCCAAATTGTTCTCTGCTTCTCATTTCTCCTTGTTACCCATTTCCCTGGCCTGTGGGTAAGGGAATTACAACTTATTCCTATGCCCTGCAACCTGAGATTTAAGTATTATGGCTGGTGATATAAAAGAGGATCTCATTCTCTTTTATTCCTCCCAGCATATGACCTGAATCTCTATCCTTTAGATAGCTGATTATCCAGATCCTCTGACTCTCTTCTTTTAATCCCTTCTTCTTCATTTCACTGAGACCGCTCATAGAGCAAACCAGGATTTTCCTTAAGTGAGGTGGAATTATCAAGCTTTCTTAAATCACCAATGTATATTTGGCAAGACATTGGTCTACTGAAAGCGTAATTATAATAAGCTGTGCTAAAGGTTTGTTTATACCATTTGCATTATAAATAAAAATGGTTGGGTTTTTTGGTTTGGTTGGTTGGTTTGTTTTTTTTTTTGGTTGATTGGTTGGTTTTGTTTTTTTTTTTAAATGAGAGATATTTAAGGTTACTCATATACAACCCTAAAAAGACAGGAAAAATTAGCAAGGGATTTATTCCAAGTAAGTAGATCAAGAGTGGAATTTTCTTCACAAGGGAAAGAAATAGCACAGCTTGCAGGAAATTGATCAATGCCTCCAGAGCCATATTGTGAATTTCTCTTCTTTCATCTTTACACATGGAAATAAAGGGAGCTATCTGTTTCAACTGGAATTTTATAGGTATGTTTTACCTGCACTGACTGAGTTATCTGTCTCCTTGTTGGTAAGGAGGCGGATAATTCCCTATCTGAAAGTGTTGTATTTTTACCATCAGCTTTTCTGGGCAAACATCAGAAGTGACCACAATTTCAAAACACAAGAAGGAACATAAATTGGTAGAAAAACACAGCATAATAGACCTTCTCATATCGTGCTCAAGGGGACTCCAGGGACCAACCAATCCATATAAGAAGAATAGTGTGAGCTAGATGGGACCCAGTATGATTAATCACCTGAGCAATGCAGATTTAGCGCATTAGGTGAAAAGATAAATGTGTAAAACGCTGTGTCAGAACCCATGGAGTGGCCCACACGGTAATTCAGGGTCAGTAATTGAACTTCACTCTAATTATCCTGGGGAGATAATATTAACTTACAGTTGAGTGTGAAAGAGAGAGTCCATAATTCATCACTCGATGGGGCTGCTCATTGCATTGTGTTATTGAAATATGATGGCTCCATTTTTATCCTGTCATAATGACAACTGATGTGCTTATTTTCTTTCTCTGTGCCTCCAGGGGATGATGAAATAGTAAGCAAACATTCTTTCTGGTGAAAGAACAGCACTTTATCACACTGGCTTCAGCTTTAAAAAAGCATTTGCAGTCTCAGAAACAATTTCTAGAATGAAGACCAGGCATTTCCCCTCGCATTGTAGTCATAGACAGCTAACCTAAATAAAAGCCACTGCCCTTTTCTTTGTATGATATATAATTTTTCCTTCCCCAGTTTTCAGTTTCAGTTTATTAATTTTTTTTTGAGAAGTTTCCTTTCCTTTTCTAATTTTCCCAGGATACATGTGGCTTTCATTCAGTTCCTTTCAAAAATACATTTTCATCATCAAAGATTTTAAAATCAGCCCTTAATTTAGTTTGACTATATTCAGCATTTTAGAAGCATTCAAATTTTTTCTGTGTCGAGAACTTCCTAGCTTTTGCAAACTTTTTCTCCAAGTAACCTAGAATCATAGAACGTTTTGGGTTGGAAAGGACCATAAAGATCATCTAGTTTCAACCCCCCTGCCATGGACAGGGACACTTTCTGCCAGACCAGGTTGCTTAAAGCTCCATCCAACGTGGTCTTGAACCCTTTCAATGGTGAGGCACCCACAGATTCTCTAGGCAGCCTATGCCAGTGTCTCACCATCCTCACAGTAAACAATTTCTTCCTAATATCCAGTCTAAACCTATTCTCATTTTAAAGCCATTCCCCCTTGTCCTATCACTACATGGCCTTGCAAAAGTCCCTCTCCTACTATCCTATAGGCCCCCTTTAGGTACTGGAAGGTCTCCCCGGAGTCTTCTCTTCTCTGTGCTGAACAACTTGAATTCTCTCAGCTGGTCTTCATAGGAGAGGCGCTGCAGTCCTCTGATCATCTTTATGGCCTCATCTGGACTCACTCCAACAGGTCCATGCTCTTCTTATTTTGGGGGCCCCACAACAAGATGCAATACTGCAGGTGGGGTCTCATAGGGGCAGAGTAGATGGGAAGATGGTCATCTCCCTTCACCTGCTGGTCAGGCTTTCTCCAGTCAGTGGGGAACCTCACTGGAGTGCCACAACTTCTCAAATATGATGGATAATGGCTTAGCCACTTCTTCTACCAGTTCCCTCAGAACCCGCAGATGCATCTCATCAGGTCCAGAGAAGTTGTGGATGCCCTATCCCCGAAAGTGTTCAAGGCCAGGTTGGATGGGGGTTTGATCAAACTGGTCTAGTGAAAGGTGTTTCTGGCCATGGGGGGGTGGGAGGTGGAACTAGATAATCTTTAAAGACCCTTCCAACCCGAGCCATTCTATGATCCTATAACTTGTGCACCTTCAGGTTCCTTAATGGTCTCAAACCTGATTTTTTCCTACAGTGGGTGGTTCTCATCCTCCCAATCCTTACCTTTACCTTCTGTGACTTGAGCAGTGTGGCTGAAGCACTTGCCTTTTATAGGAAGGAAAATTCTTGTTACTAGATTTGGAATGAAAAGGGCTGTGAACACTTCTCAGGTGACTTATAGTGCATGGAGGATGATGATGATAACAGATTGAAGTTTTTAGATTATGGGCTCATATTAAACTTTTACAGTAAAATAATTTCTAATTGATGATAAGTTAGAGATGCTTGATATAAACAGGATTCAGATTGAATTCATATTTTTCTTGTAATATTAAAAAATAAATATTTTATACTTGACTATCCAAATGCAGCTTTTTACCACTTTTGCTGTATTTCTTTCTGTTTTTTACACAGAAAAGTTTATTGTACACAAACCATACCTTTTTCATCTCTCATATATTTTAATATCAAATTATTTTGGAAAAAAAGTCTTCTGACATTGTTTTCCAATATGTAATATTTTATTATGTATATAGAGTTCTCCATTTTATGGGTGTGGAAAATTTAAACCTGTACAGTGAGGATATAAAAAGCTACAAGTATATGTATAAGAACATCTTAGTTTCCTTAACATATTTTTCCTACTCTTGGACTATCTGATTTTAGATCAAATGCTTTAAAGAGAAAGCACTAAGAGTAAATTACCTTTCATAAGAATTCATATTAGCATACATATCCAGATATAATGGAACCTTTCTGAAGCATGAAATAATCACATGTAGCCTTATGTCAAATAAAAATGGTTAGAGCATGGAGTTAATTAAGCCACTGATCTCTACCAGTGGCTGTGCTCGTCAACTTAACTTCCTGCTGCCTTTTAGAAGAAATGGGCTTCTGTGTGTATCACCCATCTGTAGTATTTTAGAAGTTGCATATTCAACATAAGAAAAATGAAAATAAAAGGTACAGCAGTATTTTCCATTAGTCTCACAGCTTAATCAGCTTTATCTTTTTAAATAAATGGCTGCATTTACATTTACTGACTCTTGTATACAAGTCATAATGTCAAGAAATCCATTTACTCTTTAATAAAACTTATCATAATGTCTGAAGGTTTGATTTATGGACGAGTCTGTTGTCACCTTGACTGCCTGAACCCTTTCATTTACTGCAAGACTTCTAAGACAGGCCATGATAGGTCAGAATAATAATGTCACCAGGATCACAGCCCCTGACAATAGCCTATTTGTCTCATTTAAATAATGAACATCAGTGGTGAAAATTGTACAGTGAAACTATAACACACAAAGCACAGTAACACATGACTGTGCAGAATATGAAAAACTGATGTTGACACAAATCATGACCTAGCTGGTCCAATTTGCTAACCACGTTTTTTTTTCTCAAAACAGTATCCAGCAGTAGACAGATGACCACGAAATAAAATAAAGATGGTTTTGTTGTGCCAATTCTGAAAACCGAACATTCCTTATAATAAGTAGAATAATAAGTTCCAATAAGGTCAATGTGGTGTTGCTTTTTGCGTGGCGTACTAAATGCCATGGTAAACACTTATATGATATACTCTTTAGAAACAGCAGAAATAATTTATAAGGTTTTTTGGGGTTTTTTTGACAGCAAGCAGAAAACTAAGTCTTTTGAAGTCTTTAAAAAGTACTTCCTGATTTAGTACTTCAGGTATTTAGGTCCAACGTATTTCAGATCACTGTAAAGTTTAAAAGTCTAAAAGCATAACCAGATATTAATTCCCCTCATGTACTGTTTAAGGATTGGAATAAAAAACCAACCATGACAAAACTCATTTTGGACAAAGGATGCAAGGGACACCTACTTGTTCAATGTCCAGTTCATGAAATTCAGCAACTCAAGGTAGAAGCCTATTTTCCATACACAAGGAATAAGACAAGGCAGGCACCAAGACTGAAGATTTGAAGGCTACATGGCAAGTGCAGAGGAAGTAACACCAGATAACAAAAAGCACAGACTTGGTGTATCCCATGCACTGAGATTGAAAGTTCTACTTGTGACACCTGCCCCTGTGTAGATGCCTCTATGTACCTGCCTGTTGCTGTGAACCTATGGATTCTGCAGCAGGTTTTAGTGCTCCAGCCCTTTCCCAGTGTGCCCTACGCATTCAACCTACCTGCTGTGCATACACATGGTGCTGCATGACGGGTAATACCTGTCATTGGATCTTTCCACGCATGGCCATCTCTCCATTTTCCCCACAGCACGCGTGTCTTGAGCCTTAAGATGCCACATACCAAAATGATCTGGAAACAATGATGCGAGCATGCACACTGCCCAGAGCTCAGTAATTACACATGATCTTGAGCTTCATGTCTGCAGAAACTGGGATTTATGGCTCAAAACCTCTGTTGACATAGGCATGTAAATTTTTTCTTGAGTGTAGATAATTGTACTTGTATTTTGTTACTGAACATATGTGGCTGCTCAGCTGGTGATAGCCTGAGAGGGTTGAAACTCCCTCTCCTCACAACAGAGAGTCTTAACCTATCAAGGTTAAGGAGTGAAATTTTCCAAAGCAGAATTGGGGTAAAAAATGTCCTTTCAGATGCATGAAAAATTACCAAGTGCTCCAAACACCTTACTTAAGTTGGGCCACAATGCATCAGGAGCACAGAAACCATAATACTGGAAATAATATGTCGGATTATGCCTACAATAGGAAGTATTATAGTATTTTCCAGTAAACTACTTAAACTGACGAGGAACAAGTACCTAAACATAAGCAACTCATCTAAAAACTAATGCAGTATTTTAATATTGTAATAAGATTTCAGTTCTTATTACAGAAATTACACTGCATGTTAAGACAGCTAGTCTTCCATTTGGTAGTTAAGTGTTGCATTGTGTAAGTAAAATAGGTAACCTGAGATTTTGGATAAAAGGTAATTCTACAACACAAAATGAGACAAGGTAAAAAGTATAACTTCAATTTCAAAGTAATAAATTTGTCTGAAAATTTTCTCCAGAGATGTATTTCTTCCTAGAGCAAAAAAAGACCTACTCAGCCCACAGACCTAAAGATGTGCTTCAAAGAAATCACACATTTTCTATCTAGGTGGTAGGTGTTATCCTCATTCCTAATTCACTCACTGAATTTGCACTACAGAGAGTGAAAGATAAAGTTCTTGCCAAATGTACTTTTGTTAAAATACTTTGTTTAATCAATGTTTTTTTGAGTTAATACTTTCTAATGGGATGATTTCTGTCTTCCAGAGCTCTCTGATGGTAGAGAAGGAAAGAGAAAAATTGAAGCCAAGAAATACTGTTGGTTTTGCTCCAAAGAGCACTTTTTTATTACAGTTCTGTCTCAGGAAGGCATATGATAGTTTGGTCCAAAGTGGCCAAACATAAATTTTGAAGCCTCAGATACAGTTGTGAAATAGAAGTCTCTGAATACTTCCAAGAGTACACACTCATGAAAAGGTATCTGGTTCACGGGGAACTTTGCGTCCACCTTATGTCTGTGTAACTCAAGATGACACATTCATAACATGCTACTTCTCATTTTTCTTGCTTTCTTTTTGAATAAAAGGGTAATTTTCACCATAGTTATTGAAATAGTGGATGTTTCAAACACGCATTTCATTTTTAACCAGTTATAAGGAATTCTTTTAGGTAATAAGTTAGTAATTCTTTCAGAAATCAATAGAAATGCTGAGAGCTATTATTATCTTGACAGCATATTGCAAGATTAGTAGAGCAATTTCACTAAGTTTATAACTACCTCATGCTGGCATTTGATTCCCATTTGTCCTTAAAATGAAAACAAAGAAAATAGTTGCACGATTGCTCTCCATTTCCATCTCTCAAGGACCAATCTTTCTATCAACTACACTATTATTTTCTCCAAAGCAATGATAAAGTTATTGTTAAAGAAATTTAAAAGTTCAAATGGATTTTAGGCAAATGTAATGAAAAAAATGTGAAGAGTAATTCAGTTAACACCATACTTCCAAAAAACCCACATGTAGACTAACTATATAGTCCTATGTCATAGTCTACTTTTAACGGCTAGAAAAAATCCTCAGAGAGGTCAAAAAGAACAACAAATTCCTGACCTACAAGTCTGTAGTAATTTCATTAAAAAACATATATATGTATAACATATATATGTATATATACAGAGTTAGAGTGTTTTCTTCTTTATATGTCCATGTTGGCTGCTATTTATCTCCTTACTGTCTTTCAGATGATTAGATATGGTTGATTATTTGTCTATGTACTTTTTATTTGTTTGGGGGGTTTTTATATGTAATTGGTGTGTTCCTCCTGTTTTCTTTCTTTTTCAAAATAAATAAATCACTCTTGCATTTTTCAGGCCCCAAAATATCTGCTTCGGTTTTGTGATTTCATTTGAAGATTATCAGAACCAAATGAGTTGAAAACATCTGTTTTATTTAAGTACTCCCATTTCTTCTTCCTTTGTTCTATAAACTTCTCTTTCTCTTTTTTGCACCAATTTTGCTAAGAGTAAATGGTGGCTTATAATTTTAATGTCTTATGAAGATCCAAAAGCCATTAAAATATTTGGCTTTCCAAGCATCAGTTGTCAATACTTTTCCTTCTACCTGAAGAAGCTGGCCAATGATATTCCTAGTTTTCCTTTTGCTATAAATGTACTTTTTCTTTACTATCAATGCCATTTCTTGTAAGTTGCACCCCACTTTGCATCTAAACATTTGGATTTTTGTCCCTATGTGTTTGCTCTGTGCTTTTGAACTTATTTCTAGTAGGCTAATATAGTTTTTGCTTCCTGTGCACATTCTCCATACATCTGAGAACTATGAAAATCTCACAATTGAGAGATGTTTCCTATCTGCCTATCTCTCTTTTAGTTATTTTGTGTGTGGACTCATAAGAAAAGACCACCTATAATTTAAATCATTCTTTCTTACGTTCACCTGTAATAACTGTCAACCCTCTGACTATATATGTCTTCCTGAGAGCCTGACTTTTTGATTTGTTTTTATGCCTTTTTACTTCCTAACCCCACCGGATCTTGAATTCCATTCGTTTATGATTTTCACATTAAGATGGCCTTTACATTCTTATCCGATGTCTCCAAGTTGGTGGGAATTAGCTCCAACCTTCTGTATCATTTCCCTAACTCCCCCATTCCTTTTGAAAGCAAACTCTGTGTGCTGAGTAATTTTACTATTTCTTCAGCCTTATCCTGAATTTCTCTACATTTTGGACTGTAGTAGATCCTAATCAGATAGTGCCATTGTTCTCTTCCCCATTCATCTCTACTGAGATTTCCAGAAAGCCTCCCTTCTTTTATTTTCTCTCTTGGCAAGCACATGCATCCTTGATCTTCAAAGCAGTACTCCTCATTTTCATTACCTGCCTTTCTTGTACATGCTATGCTTATTTTATATTAACATTCCACAATAGAAATTATCCTATCATGTTTATTATACCAATTTAGTCTTAAACTTGACCAAGTAGTAAGAGTCTCACACTTTTTTCTTTCCTATATTTCTTGCATTAATATACTTATAGCAGGGCATTTTGCAGACTGTCATACTAATTTTGATATCCTTATATTATCACATTAAGAAGACTCACTTCCCTTTTGCCAGTTATAGAGGTTTGTGTGCACTACTGTTTCTTATTGTCAGCTGGCTATTGACATTCTTCAGCTACTACTTCTTGTTCTGTCAATCCTTATTTAAAGCTGTTTTCATGAAAGTTTCAAAGCCAGGTTTGTAAAGCAACAGGGTTTTATTCAAAATAAATTATCAGTTGAAGTGATCAGTTATTTCAGAGACCATATCTGGATTTTTCAGTGGAGGACTACACATATTTTTTACTCTAAGGTGAATACTCACAGAGTTCTCTCATCTGCTTTGTACAGCATTTAGAAAGAAATTCTGCATTCTTCTAAGTGTTCAGCAGCTTCTTCATGAGGGGAAGAGGAGGGGCAGGCACTGATCTCTTCTCTCCATTGACCACTGACCCAAGGCAATTACTTAAAGTTGTATCAGGGGTGGTTTAGGTTGGATATCAGAAAAAGTTTCTTGATCTAGAGGGTGGTTGGGCACTGGAACAGGCTCCCCAGGGAAGGGGTCACAGCACCGGGCCTGCCAAAGTTCAAGAAGCATTTGGACAATGCTCTTGGGCACATCGTGTAATTCTCGGGGCTGTCCTGTGCAGGGCCAGGACATTTGATGATTTTAGTGGGTCCTCTCCAGCTCAGGATATTCTATGATTCTATAATTTTATACTGAAGTCCTTCCAGACTGCTTAGAATTTCATTCTTGTTTTTTGATTACTGAGTTAGAGTCTCTTTTGACACTTAACTCTTCACAGGTACCTCAACATTATTACCAAAGAAGATTGTGTTGAAGTGAGGAATTTCTTCTTTCAAAGCTATATAAAGAAACAGTTCTCAGTGACATGTCTATATATGCATATTTAAAGAGATGTGCTGCACCAATTAAATTTGAATTATTATACATTCATTAAAATATTTATCTGATAAATAATATTTTGTCCATAAAAATATAAATTCAGATAGGCTGTTATATCATATATTTACACTATAAATCAGAATTAAAACTAGCAAGTATTTTTTAAATTGTTTCTTCATTGCTCTTCCGTTGACATTACATTTCCTTTGCACAGACATATGAACTGAAAAATATTAATAGTCTTTCAAAATAAATAATTATTTGCTTGTGAAAATGTCTCTACCATACCAACTTTCCACTTACCCAAAATAATGTGTCAGCAATGCGGTATCAATGTACAGCTATCTAAAAACACTGTGAAAGATGATTTTAAAAGTAAAGTGGGTCACCTGGCTTTAGATTTTTAGTAAACTTTTTTCTAGACCTACAATTAAGTAGAGTCTTTGTGGAGATCGACAAGGACTTTATGCGGTTTATACAGGCACTAGCCATGTAATCATCACTAAAAGAAAATGATGGAAGAGGACAACACAGAGTGCAAATAACAGTGTGTAACTGCATGGCACCTGTTTTGGTTTTGGTTTTTTTTTTTGCCTTAGAGTCCAATCAAAGTGCTTCTTTTATCATTTTTTTTTAAAGATATTAAAGAAACAAATCAAACTTGGGGTAAACTATCATAAACCTTCAGGATGAAATATACTGCAACTACAATATGCTCTATTTTTCATAGGGCTTATAAAATTAGCTTATAAAAAAAACCTTTTTAGTAAAGATAGTAACAGGCACAGCTTGAAAACCAAACTTATGCAGGAAAACAGGAGTGACATGACAAAGGGCTGGTATAATGTCCAAGATACTGATTTTTATTGTATTTGATGTCTGTTCAGACATGTTTGACATGTCTGTTTTCACATCTCTTCTCCTCTAATAACAGCTGTACTCTGATGAGATATAACACTTTCAATTTCCAGCCTTTTTTTTATTCTTCTTACCAAAGTGAAAAAAATTCTCACACCATTAAAGTAGCCCTACTATCCACTTTAACTGAGACTCCAAATTTCAGTTTTGATGGAAACTTCTAACAAAGTAATTAATGCTAAAGTAAACAGTTATCAAGAATGTCTGTGTGTAAGAGGAATGCTCCCAATTCACCCTTTTATTTACTTTACACTCGTATCTACTTAACCTTCTTTAACCTACCCATCTATCAAGAAACCATACAGCTATTCATGATGACTAGGCTTTTGTTGAATAGAATATTTTAAGCTAGAGAAAAATGAAATTTATATAACTAGCATTATGTCCTTATAAAATTTACAACTCAGTGAATGATGACACAGGTTTAACTGATGAACTGTTGTAAGAATCTGTTGTCAATTAAGAGTGTTATTGCTTAAGTAAAATTCCTGGTCATGCTGTCAAAACTTTCCAAATTGATTACTTGAACCAATTAAACCTTTCTGCACATTATACTGCTATGAAAAATTATTTGCATAAAGAATTTAAAAAGGATTTCCTAATGTTGCTTTCCATGAAGGAAAAAGACTGTAGTAAAGGGAAGAATCGAATAAAATTCAATGAAGTCTTGAAAAACTTAGTATTTTCTTTCAGGTTGTATAATATTAAGAAAGTTTTGGTTGGCTGGTTGGTTGGTGTGAGAGGCTGCCCACTGAGGATTTGACACAGTCAAAATGCAAAATAAAGCCAGTTTGCTTCATTTTGCATGGAGCTTTTAAAGCTGGGGTCTAGGGAATATGTTTTATTAGCTTATAACCACCTGTCATTTCAAACCATACAAACTATTCTCTAGAAAGAGCAATTAAACCATAAGTTCTCTGAGGATCATTATAAGAAATTAATTACAAACAACAAGGGAAGGGGGGTTGATATAGAGAAATATTATTTATATTAAAAATCAAACTCACCTTATTTACAATTCTTAAAACTGAAATTCTTTCAGATTTTACAGTTGTGATAGAAGCATATATTATTTTGATTCTGAAATTATTCTACACACTACACAGGTACATTTATAGACATGCTTTTGTGACTCAAAAGAAAGTGGTTATATATTTCCAGTTGTTTTTCATTTCTGTTGGCCTTTTACTTTGAAACAAGACAGGTCAAACAGAAAAATGATGAATAATTCAAAATGCTGAAAGCAGAAGACAGTGAAAAGCCTAGAAAGGTCTGTTCCAGACAATTCAGGGTATTAGCTGTTTCTTCTCCTTTGGTAATATGCAATGTTTTCTTGGAAAGAAGGCAAGAGCTTATGTCCCCTCCCATTCTAGGGTGACAGTTACAAAAGCATGACTTGATAAAAAAAAAACTGTGAAGATATTTATGCTGATATTTTCCTGTTAATCGAGATTAAAAAGCAAGGATGAAGAACATTTTACATTAATACAGTAATGTGGTGATATATCCAAATAACCCCAAATAACTAACTCAGCTGTTTTACACGGTTTGCTGTTTTGAGTTTACAAAAATAATTTTATCCTTAGATGGTTTTGTTAGTGTATTTGCTGAAATGCTTAAGTCTTATAGCAAAGCATCCATTTCTAAGTCAATTTAAGGCATCACCTTAGTAATTTTATTTAATTAGAGGAATTCCTTAGCTTGTTAGAATTCAATACAGTGTTTGAATAGACATATGAAAAGAAGTAAATCAGATGTCAATAAAACAATCTTCTCAGGACCATCATGAATATGCACATTTAAGCTAATCACTTAATGTTCTCTTACGTTTAGTTCTTTACATTTATAAAGATGAAACAGGATTCACATTACACTTAAATGCTCTCCTACTCTTCAGATTCAGAGTCAGATTTGGTTTGTTCCCCCCAAATCTGAAAATGCCTAATAAAACTGTCTTCTAGCACATTTCATTATTTTCAAGCTACATCATTTCAGCTAATACTTTGTTTCAGTGAACATGGTGATGATAGGTCATGCCATAGTTTAAATAAATTTCTTCCCTTATTTACAATTCCCAGCCTAGCCTTAGCTGCTAGGTATACATGTGGCACTTGTAAACAGAGGCAGAGCAATTCAGTGAATATCAATCAGTCTTACCAGGTTGAATTTCCCCACTCCTATCAATATGTTTAGTCCTTCAGGCATGACAAGTCACATCAAGGGGGTTTGTATAGTGCTTAAGCTCCTTAGGTCATTTTAGGTTCTTTCTACTAGATCATCTTTTGACGTGTGCCTAGGGATAGCTTCTTTCCCTCACATCCTGCTATTCAAGTGAGTAGGTTCACATCCAGCTTCTCTCCATACTGTCCTTAGAGGGATACTGGGTTGCATGTTTGGAGTAGGCCTAACATCTAGCATGTCTTAAAATGGTGGAGATGACAGGCAAATAGATCTTTATGGCCCCTGTGGCAAGCAGGTCAGCCTTGTCTTGACAAAATATGCTGGACTTCTATAATTACAGAATTCTTTGGCTCACCAAAAGCCATGTCACCATTAGCTCAGTAAGATAATGTGTACAGGAAAAGCAGACATCCCAGGATGAAAGTTTCAAAAATTCCCATCTAAGTGCTTGAGGTTGAGGCAAAACAACCAGAGGTGAGAAACTGCTACGTTGCAGGACAGAACACAAAAGTTGAAAGTAAAGTAACAGAAATTGCAATTAAAAATTAAGATGAAAACAATACTCTATAATTTTTTTTAAAATAAAATGATGGCTTTTATCAAACTGCACTGTATGCAAGTAAATAGTCACTTTTATCAAGCAGCATGCCTGAGCAAAAAGAAACAGTAGTGTGCCAGTAAAACTCCAATCTTTCTTCTGTGTTCCATGCAGTTCTGTCCCATGGCAAAATTCTATTTGTTTACTGTGCTTCCATGGATAGGAAATTTGTAGAAGTGTATTAACATCAAAAACTAAAGCCTGTCATTTATGTGCTTGCAGCTTCACAAAAACACAGCATATATGTTTAGTAACCTGTAGCAAAAAAAAAAAAAAAAAAAGAGAGAGAGAAAAAAGAAAGAACTAAATATGAAGGATCAAAATTAGCATAAGATAATGTTTATCAGTGATATTAAACACCCATTAATCTAAATAATAATAAAAATAAAACCAATACTGTTTAATGACAATAAACTTAAGTTTCTCTACTGAATAAGAAAATACACTAGATTTAAACCTTCCAGTAGTATCCCATTTCCTTCAAGGCCAAAGAAAAATTTTTAAAAAGTCAGCTGCATGACATTTTTATACATCTATAATTTTAAAAGATCACTTAGAGAGTCAAGTGGAAAGAAGAAGGGTAAGTTTTTAAAAACTATATGAAAATTGCACTTGATAGCAATATCCCCCTTTGGTTGCATACTAGATAGTGATCAGCATGAAAAATATGGGCAAGTGCCCTTCAATCTCTATATAGTCATCATTAGTAAACTGGGAATAAGAGGACTTAAAAAACATGGGACTGAGCAATGACCATTACACTAGTAGTGGTATATTAGGACATTCTGTATGGAAGGGCAATGTAATTTGTGTGAACTGCCTGACTATGCAACTTTAACTAGCATTTCAATAATTTCCATTCTAAAATTACACTGTGTGCGTAGGAATTCCGTCAGTTATGTCTGACAGTAAAAACAGAAGTTAACCTGTTCAGGTTAAAAATCCGTTAAAAATTTTGCAAATAGAATTTTTGCAGAATGTTTTCAAATAGAATTTTCTAATTTGAGTGTTACTAAAGCATATACCATGATTCCTTCCTGTAATTATAGAGACACATAAAGATAAATAAAACTGAAAAACTATCAGCATATCATTTTGCCATAGCTTTGTGACTAAAAAGTGTATATTTTTTTATTCTGGTAAACAATAAAAATAATTTTAAGCAGATTTATTTCATTTTGTTTAGATCCTTAGAATGCAGATGTGTAGGTAGGTGTGTTTGCATGCCCACATACATATATGCATGTGTGTGTGAGAATATATTTACAAAGGAAAAAAATTCTTCTTCTAATATAATAGGTTTTCTTAATTATCCTTTGCAACAGAAGTTAAGGCGTATTTCAGGATTTTTTAACTGTACTGGATTAATCTGGAAGTCAAATTCTTAGTGCTATCTGCATACAGGAAACCCTGTTTCACACTGTGAGCAAAGTAAAAAAAAAAAAAAAAAAAGAAGAAAGACAACTGCTAGCTCTGATCAGCTGTGCCATATTTTCCAAAAGCCCATGAACCAGAACAGTGGGTTAAAAGGAAGTTGACCTGACACATCCAGGTAGACTGATAAACTGAGCTGAAAACATTTCATCTTGCAGCTGATGCTAGGTGAAGCATATATGACAAATTGTAATAGCTGCAGGGTAATGGATCACCTGTAAGGGCTCAGTGTTCACTCACTAACTTGCTCATATTCTCTCTCCTGCTTTCTCCCACACGCGGCAAGAAATTTTCCCTTCACAAATCTTAGGGCTGCAGGGAAAAATCACAACTCTGGCAAGTCATTCAGCATCGCCTACAAAGCAAGAGCCTTTGCACTCACACCTTTACAGCAGGACAGGCTGTGCACTCAGAGTCACAGTTGATCTCCCATAAATTCTCACTTTAGGACAATACCTGCCTGGCTGGCAGTGCTGATCATGCCTCTAAACAAAGCAGTACCTGCAGTGTTTTTAGGCCCAAGAAACTGTTTCTACTGGTATGCCATCATCAGCTTTCACTACTTATCATAGAAGAAGACCTATTTCCCTATAAATAAGGGAGTCCTAAAGAAAGCTATGTATTCCTAAAATATTGTGTTGTTTGATTAGCCCATGCCACCAGAACTACACTCAACTGGGGTTCCAGCTCAAGGTTGAACAGTTCATACACTTTAGCATATAAACAGGTAAACCAGACAACAATATAAATAGCACACTCTTTGTTTCTGGCTCACTGTCTGTCAAACTACCTCCCTCACAACCTAGCTCCCTTTAGATGCAAGGTGTTGAGTCTGCCAGAAGAATGTCTGACGTGGGGCACCAGCCACATAAAAGAACATCATATACATGCAACTCAGAAATACCAGATAGGCCTTGCTTAGAGGTCCCCAAACTCTCTGTCATTCTCACTTTAAATTTAGAGCTAACCTCCACCTCTTGTTATACCTAAGAACACAACTAGAGTGCTGCAATTTGCTGGATTTCTGCATAATGGAAAGTACAGGTTTTCTGCACCTAAACTTACAAAATATATAGCAATTTAGTTAAACTGGGGTAGTTGAATATGTAGACATGACAAAGTTCTCTGGCTTGTTCTACACAATCATTTTCTTATGGTGCTATTTTAGAATAATAGATGCATGTGAAATCAAGGTAAGCTAAGATTAAGAACAGTAACAGTAACCACACAAAAGTTTGCCTATTTTTTTCTGAGTTAAGAAAGTAAAAATATGTAGAGAAAAAAAAAGGTTTAAGATATTCACATTCCTCTGAATGAGCAATCTTCAACATCTGTATTTTCTGGTTTCCATTCTCTTAACAACCTGGCTCCAGGTTTGCATGGAAGTTGTCCATGAAAACATTTAAACATTTCTCAGCAAAAATGGCTTACAAACTAAGTATTTTCTTTTATTTGTAAAAGCAGCTCCCTTACACATAACCTAAAGCTCTCACATTGTTGCTCAAATACATTCCAGGAATATTCTCCATTTTCCCTCCTCCTCACTTACTTTCTAGATCTTGATTCTAAGTGGCTATCGCGTGGATTATATTTTACCTCTTATTTCATCTAAACAAGGGCCGAACAAATATATTTTCTATTTACAAAACATCACAGACTAAATTCACTTTGTTGTAAGTTGCAAATGAGGTCTTTTGTGGAGTTGATACATTGAATGCAGTGTTAGTCACCATGAAACTAAATGACATAGCAGACATCCACTGCTGACTTTGCCTACCTAGAAGCTTTTAATGTGACACAATATGTGCCTTGCCTCTCAGTTCTACTTATTCCAAAAATCTATCAAAATTAGTGGCATTACTGTGCTATAAAAGTGGTTTCAGTGAGACAAAATTATTTCAACAATTTATAGTGAATAAGTAATGAAGAAAATTATTTTTCCAACAAAATGATTTTGTACCAGCTGAAAATGAATGCACAGTAGCAACTGGGGATTCAGAAGAGAGATTCAGGTTATCACTCAATACGACTAGCCTTTTTGTCATGTCATACAGCCAAGTTGAAAAAAGATCTACTTTTCCACTTCTGGTCTTTTCATATTATATATTGAAAATTTCCGCATAAATTGCATCTGAAAAGAAAGGAAGAAGGGAAACTCATCCAAAACAGAGTCAATGACAAAACATATTTTGAATTTTTAGGTTTATTTCAATTTGGACGCTGTTGGACTTCAACTCATAGTGAATCTTCAGTCTAGGTAGTCAAATCTGACATAAATAGGAGGAAATTACATTGATATTTTAATAATTAAAATAGCATAATTGAAATAAACCAAAATATGTAGGTCAGGTTTTGGTACCAGAAGATTAACAAAAAATCCAAAAATTATTGGCTGTGGTTTATGATTAGGTTGATGCTGATTAACCAGACTTGGCACTAAAAAGACTATTTTACTTTACTTTGGACCTTAAGAGTGTGTAGACAGTCCATATCAACCTCTGCAGAATTTGAAATGACAGTGAAGAGCTGAAATGCTTATCTTGGCTAACTGCTAACCACTGACAGTGTCATCACGAGCATCTCTGTGTACCGGTCTGGCTCAAAGTAATGCATTGTGTTGCAAAGGTTTCCATCCTTTGATTTTGAGAAAGAGAATAGCCACCCTTACTCAGACATTATGCTGTTCTCTGTGGTCTATAAGGTATTGATACTCCTGTCAGACTGCTTGCAGGACCTGAGTACGGGAAGGGAGAAGGCAACAGTAGCCTTGTGGTATTGTGTAGAGCAGTACTGTAGACTCCAGGAAGACTGGCAGCATGACTTTTTTTAAGATAAGAAAGCTTTTGCTGTGAAAAACAGCATGGGGATGCTTTAATCAATTTCTATGTCAAATTATTATTGCTTGGTGGAAGCAAGGTTGTAGCTGAAATATTTTGTTAAAATATTTACATGTTTTGTCAGCATACAGATTTTCTGATGTCTGTCCTAGGCGTTTCCTTCTTATTCCGTCTGTCTTCTTTATATCCTTTCTTTCTTGTTCTAACTTTCCTTCTTTTAAAGTCATCTTCATAATTTTTCACTGAACCTCTTTCTTCTTCCTATTAACTGATCAATGTTTGGTTTTTTAGGTGGTGATGAAAGGTAATGTCATTTCTATAATTCCAGTTTACTATGTGATATTGTGGTCAGTTGACCTTAGCTGGCTGCCAGGTGCCCATCAAGCAGCTCTCTCACACTCTGTCCTTAGCAGGACAGGAGGAGGAAGTATGATGAAAAACTCGTGCGTTAAGGACAGGGAGATCACTCACCAGTTCCACCATCACAGGAAAACAGACTCACCTTGGGGAAGAATAATTTCACTTATTGCCAATTGATAACAGAGCAGGATAGTGAGAAATAAGAAAAAAACTAAAGCCATCTGCCCTCCATTCCCTCTCTGCTTCCCTCCTAACTCTTCAGCCTCCCTCCCTTCCAGCCCCAAGAAGTGCAGAGTAGATGCAGAATGGGGGTTGTGGTCAGACTATAACACTTCATGTCTACTGCTTCTTCTCACATTGTTCCCCTGAACCAGCGTGTGGTCTCTCCCATGGGATACATTTCTTCACAGACTTCTCCAGTGTGGACCCTTCCCACAGGCTGCAGCTCTTCAAGAACTGCTCCAGTGTGGATTCTTTCCATGGAGTCCTTTAGTCACAGATTGCTCCTGCGTGGACTCCCCTCCAGGAGCCGTGGTTCCTGCTAGGAGCTTTCTCCTGCATAAACCTTCCACGAGCTGCAGCTTCCTTCAGGGCTTATTGACATGCTCTGGTGTGGGGTTCTCCACAGGCTGTAGTGTCAATTAACGGCTCTGGTGTGGTCATTGCTGCAGGTGGCAGGGTCACAATATGCTTCACCATGGCCTTCTCCAGGGGCTGCAGGGGAGTATTGTTTTGCAGATGACACTGAGTTAGGTGGGAGTGATGATCTGTTGGAGTGTTGGAAGGCTCTACAGGTGAACTATTTTTAGTAGCTAAGTCAAGATATTCATTTTACAAAGAAAGAAAAAAGAAGGTATAAATACTAACGAGCTCTGGAATTGATCTCAGCATAACTAGGATATCTATAAATTAAAACAATAGTGTTTCCCACCGAAAATATGTTTTCAATCACTCTATATAGGCTGAAACCAAATGCAGATAGAAGGTTGAGGTAGAACTAAACATTTGCTTAATGACAAGCCTTAGCTTACTGTGCTAAATGAGTTGTCTAAATATCATTCTTGTTTGAGTCAACGAAATAGCAAAAGATAATGACTCTGTGAAAACTGAAAGGAATTTGCCTGTTTTGCGGTAGTACAAGCAGGACTTTCTCCTAAATGGACAACTTGGTCTCAAGACATAGAATTGTTTTCTAGAATGAAGCATAATTTAGTAAGATCATAGACTCAATAAAATTAAACATTTTTTTTTTGTCTTCACTAAGAATTCTGTGCTGATGTTTGCAATGGATATGTAATTCTATCAATATTAGGATACAAAATAGCAGTTACTTTTCTGGAACTGTCATTTTTGGCACCTTTGGCAACTAGAACTGCTAAGGGTTATTAGTACTGGTAACATGAGTAGAACACAGAAAGATTAAAAATATCCTTAAGTAGAAAACAGGCAGATGAGCTGAAAACTCGGACCTCAGAGCTTACAATTTTTCACATTAAAGTCATCAGTAAAACTTCCTTCGTCTTTAACAGTAGTCAAATAAGGTTTACATTTTCTGGTCAATCAAACGACTTGTTCATACAACAAAGTGCTAAAGAAATGGCAAAAGTACTCATTTCTTATTGAAGTACTAATTGGAAGAAGTTTCAAGGACCAGGGATAAAATGAACATCCCTTATTGAAAAAGTTGTTCCAGCTCGTTGGAGCCCTTATTATTGCATTAATCAAGCAAATAATACAGAGAAAATCTAAGGAGGAAATGTGATTTATTACACATACTTCCTAGAAGGAAATGCTAAAGCAGAAGCAGAAAATCTACAGGTAAGTTGCAGTGGATATAGTGGAAGTAGGAGCAATCACCAAACTTTTATCAGAGGGTTATTTGAAATCAGGATTAACACTCTTCATATCGCAGTCACACCACATGCACATGACATTTAATATGTGCTGTTGGCAGTTAGATAACCTCAGAAGTGGTAGTTGAAGAGCCCATCTATGTTTAGGTTTTCTCACATGGTGTGCACTGAAATTGAGATTCCTGCAGTATGTGGTTACTCTGTCTCACTTTCTCAGGGAAAAACCGGATAGCCAGCATCACAGAACATGATTATTCTGTCAGATACACCTGATATATTTTCATTTTCCCCCCCAAAACAAAAACTAAAAATCAACAGTAATGTCTTCAGCACCAGTAGGCAGCTAATTGAATAGTCCCAAAGTCCAACTAAACACATGTTCCCCATTAATGGAACAAATCTATGAAGACCAATAAAAATGGTGTTGAAGACCTAGCTCTTCTCACATATCCAACATATGCTTCTTGTACGAAAGTCAGGTGACTAAAGATGGAAGTTCTTGGTTTTGTCATAGCTTTTTCTGTGTCATATATCCTAGAAAATGGCGTATTATCAGTTTGATACTCTGTAGCTACTCTATAGTCTAGTCACTGGTTAAAAAAATTTGAAGCACTTTCCAAAGCATGATCAGCAGACATCAGCAGTGTTTCTTCCTAAAATTTTAATTTTTTTTTTCCCTGTAGTTAATGGACTGTGATGTATCCAGAAATGTTGATTACAAGCATCTTTTATTGTGACACAAAAATAAACTAGAACAAATCTGCAGGACAGAATTATTGTTTCACAGCCTAACACAGTGAGAGTTGTTTCATGTCAGTTTGTGTGGTTTGTGGGAATCTTTATTCTTTTTTATTATTATTGCTATTATACACAGGCTTTGATTTTTTTTTTTAATGCCACCTTCACTTTTACTGCCAAAAAGGAGGAAATAGCAAAATACCCAGAGAAACATCACGTTATCAATAGGACAAAAATGCTAGGAGATGTCTTTATGTGTCCACAAAAGAAAGCAAACTGGATACCAAACAATACCTGACCTTGTGTCATAACTGAAAACTTAACTTTAGCATGAGATTACTACCTAATATTCTTAAATTGATTGTTGTCCATATAAAGTGGTACAAGTATGAAATATTAAATAAGCTAGATATGCCTATGGGTCAGGCTCTTCCACCTCACTTAAATGTTGCCAACTAAAGAATAAATGTCAGTAACATATTTCCTATTTTTTGCTATATAGATTGAGTTCCAAATGATATTGAAGGCTGTGGAGGGAAAAAAAAAAAGGAAAAGGAGAAAAATTAAAAAAAAAAAAAAGAGGATCTCTTTTCACTGAAGAGGGGCAAAAAGTAGTTATAGAGGAGTAACGGGGTGGACTTAAAATTATTACTTGTAGTACTAATCATCGATACTCAATTACTGCTGGTAAAAATTGCCTATGGGGTGTTCAAAAGTGGAATTATGAGAAGAGTGTAAAGTCTGTACCCTACTGCTATCAGAATGCCTTTTTTCAGTTCATATGCAATGAATATCTTCTAGTGGAATTGTTTAGAAGGCAGAGATGAGAAGAAAAAGAAATTTGGATGAAATGCACATAGATTCATATGAACACAAGAAATAATATAAATTGGTTTTGGATGTTAAAAATCAGAAAGTTGAAAATACTAGAATAAATTTCAATCCAACAAAACTCTATGTGCCTATTGATTTAGGCACAAGCCTATTCTCAGATATTAGACCTTACTCTGAAAAGTAATATAACATGTCCTCATCTTCTCTATTAATCCTATTAAGTGGGAACTTGCATGACTATATGCTAAGATACAGTTTATACAATAGTAATATTTTTAAAAATTAAACTTTAATTGTTCAGCAAGTTTAAATAATTGTGCAAATTGCAACAGAAAAAAGGGATTGATAAAAAATAAATCTGAATCTAAAAAATTTAAACAATCTGGTTTTTTTCTTCCTCATTAGCTGTGTGCTAGAAACAACTGTCTGCAACTTTCCCCTAGAAAATTAAATTAAATTAAGAAAGTGAAAATTATGTCTTTCCAGTTTAATTTCACCTTCTGAGAAATTTGATGAAATTTTATTTCTTTGAAATGCTAAAACAAATGTCTAGTTGCAGACTTTGTGATCTGAAATACAGTGCTTCCTATACTTCTTTGGGTAGAAGTGTAGAAAGTGATAAATATGAAGTAATAATACATAAGCAAAGGAAGAGAGCAGAAATCAAGGTATAAACAACAGCCCCAGGAGGAAATATGAGCAAACGCTGTTTGACATTCTCGAGAACTTTCCAAAAACATGGTGTAAGTTATATTGTGTGGTTTTTTATCAAAATTCTGTTATAATTGCAGTCTAGTCACCTTTCTTATTTTCTGCTCACTTAAAGAGAGACTTTATAAGATGGATTATTACTATTTCAATTCATGCTTGGTTTTTAAATGTATAGCATTTTCAGGTCTACAGAGCAGGCACTTGAAGTACGGAAAGAGTACATGTTTTCTGCATGATATGGTAGAAATATTCCTATGGTGGAAACCTTGGTATCAGTAAAGTTGAAGTTTTATTTCATTTTAGATGACAATAACACCCATTCTTGTGTACAGTATTACAAAAAAAAAAGAGGCATTCAGATACTACAAGGTTATTGGGTCATTCAGTAACATATAAGAAGGTGCAATGGATTCTCTTTATGTTTTCTGTGTAAACACGCACTCCAAAATCATTAACAATATGAGTGACAAACTGAAGCTTGCCACATCTGCAAGCATGCAAGCAAGCATGCAGATGATGGCTGCGCAGCCATCATCTTCATTTACAAAAGAAATTTGTCTCCCGTGAGTTATTTCAGTGTGGCTGAGTGCATCCAGATGTAAACTGAGTACATTTTAATTAATGCACCAACGTGTTAACAACCAAATCTCAAAAGATGTGAATCAGAGATCTAAATTGAATAGGTGTCTGGTTTCTGATACTGTTGAAATAATCAGTGTGCAAAAGATCAGCAGAAGCAATAGGAAGTTACAAGGAATAATGAGGAAGTTACATCCTTGACCTTCATTTAAATAGCTGAACTTGGGATGCCATTGTAAGCATCCCTGGTCGGTTTACCAGCTGGTGTAAATCAAAGTGACTCCACTGATTTCAGGTGCAATAGATCTGTTTACATTATCTGACATCCTCATTGACATAATCCAAAACTGCAGAGTGACTAAATCTGACACACAATCTAGTATCACAAATCAGAGACTTAGTATAATGCTATGGTCCCTTCAAAATCAGTGTCCAAATCCCAGCTGAAATTAGTAAGTATAGACTTTCACCTTCAGTCTTTAATTGAATCGTTATCATGAGAACTACCAAGGCCAAACTTGAACTCTTTCTATAGTTTTACAATTTAGACTTTCAAACATCTCATTAGACCTGCCTACATCCAGGCACAGATATCCACATGAAAGATTCAGATGCCTAGACAGAGGTGTACTGAGCAATTTTCCCCTTGTTAATTTAAAAAAAAAAAAAAGCATTTTCTCCTCTACTTTTTTCCTCATTCTCCTCTGTAAGTCTATTTTTGCATATGAGCCTGATGCCTTATCTTCCCAGTATTAGTTTTGCTTTTCCTGCTTTTTCTTTCAGTTTCTGAGTCAAAGTGGTTCAGATTCATACTAAAATATCTTGAAGATTTTCCTATATCCAAATAAAACTAGGCCCACTGAAAACTGGATTTTAAGAAACTAAATTAATTAGCTAATTCAGTATGAACTGCACTCATTATTTCATTCTAATCTGTTTCCCCATTAAGTCAGACTGAAGTGTCATGAAATCTATCTGCCATATTGACAAATAGGCATCGCACCATTTTAGCAGGTCTGTTTTAAAACTCGCCTGAATTGATGCAACTCTGAAATTGAACTAAATTGATCGATCCCAAAAGAGTGGTGTAGAGACACCTATGTCAATGTGAAATCACTGTGAGCGGGACGTATCTGTTAACTTTAGACAACTACTGTATAGACTTTCACATCTCAGCTAGTTATCTGGACTCTCTCTGTAGTCAGTAAAGAGAGGCACTTCGAGGCCATGACTCATTTGGCTAATTTTAGATGACTGCTGTAGGAGAACTGTGCCCTAGAAGCCTTTCTTTCACACCATCAGTCACGAAGACAATCCATGTAATAGCTCAAATACAGATGCATGCTTAGTTGGCATCAAAATGTAAGCATAAATTAGACTGTGATTTTACTGGCTTTATTATGTTGAGCTGTGCTTTTCAGTATGTATTGCAGACATTCCTTTCTGAGTAATGCTCAGTTTGACTGAGATTAACAAAATTAGACCACATGAGTCCAGGTGAAAGTATCCAACGTGATCCCAAGTCAGATTCTGTTTAGGTATGCCTAAGCAATTTAGAGAACAAAGAACATGCATTTCTGTAAATACAGCTGGATAAAAGATGCTGTTTTATTTGCTTTCTGAGATACTATTTAAATTAAAACTTCTACTTTACATGTATATATAAATACTTGTATAAGCATTTTATGGTAGTGCCCACAACAACTACCTTAAAACATATTATAGGGAATGAACAGAAGTGCAAAGTATTTTAGAACAAAAACCTAAATTGGGCTCTGGTCTTTATTTTTACATCTGCAAAATGAAATAGCCAAAACCATCTCAAGTACAGAGTCAACTGAAAAAGAAATAATTACCTGTAACCTTTGTTCTTTCTCTTTTGTGGTTCACATCACAAAACTGCTGCTATAAGGCTTCTGAGTAAGAAAGAAAAACCTTCAAAATTATTCCTACACTTTTAAGCATTAAAGTAAAAGACAATAATAGCAATTCAGAACCTGGAAGTGCTGTGTTTCATCCTACAGTACCCCAGTAGCTCAATTAAGACTATATCAGATCAGTTGCTTGCTTACAACTGCTCGGATTTATGATCATCTAAGTGGTCAGATCCTAATCAAACAGTAATGATATCTAAGGGTAAGGGTAGAAATAAAACAGTTCTTTTTGTTATCTGATTCAAATACCATTTGGAAAATTTTTATTTGTTGCTGAAAAGCTCATAAGTAAGATCAGAAAAGAAAGAACTCTATCAACTGTCAGCATGAATTGAGAAGGCAGCACCATGGCACTAGATTCACTGTAACCCGTGACAATTATAGAAAAGACAGACTAAAACATAAATGTATGTTCCTCTGAAGAAGTAGTTTTCTCCTGGTTTTGAGAATAAAACTTACTTTTGTGTTTAGAATCAGATTACGCGTTCTGTGTCAAATTCTACATCATGTAGGCAGACTTATTTGCTGTATGTTGGAGAACACTGAAAGTGAAAGAATTTATTTTGAGAATTTGGACCATCTTGAAGAGAGACTTTGCTATCTATACACTGGAGACAGAGCTAGATGGCTTGAATTAGATCCTAATCATATAATTAATCCTGAAGCTCCGACTGATTTGTGGTCTCTTTTGCTACATACTCTTCAGCTCAGCAAAATACCAATAATTTGGTTTTATTTTAATCTTTCTGTGAAGACTTTTCAAATGTGAAAGGTCAATATTAATGCCATTCATAATTCTATAAATGAGATAATCCACACATTTGCGTGATATGAACATTAAACAATAGGGATTTTTTCTGTCCTTAACTTTTCAAATGCCTTACTTTCTATTTTCAATGTCAACAATGGTTAAGTGATGGTGTAGGTTCTCTGGAACTACCAGATAATAAGGTACAAACTGTATTTATTTATTATTTTTTTTTAATTTCTTCAGATCATGTGCAACACATAAAAGTGTGCCAACAATCACTCCTTGGTAAAGAATGACATAAATTATGGAGATTTTCTACAGAAAATAACAACAACAAAACTAGCAGATGATAGATCTAGCTGGATGACTTTACCTGCCTCATTCCAGAAAGATATGTGTACAATACTCTACTATGCATAGTGGAAGAACAGGCAAGAAGCATTCTCTTTGTAAATATTATATTGGGAAGGCAGATTTAGTTTTAATTTTGAATGACAAGTCAAGAATGTCGTTTAATGCAAATCCTTTCCAAAAGAGAACATACAAGACACGATTTATTATTCATCATTCATTTTCTGTACTTCATTATATATATCTGCTATAGGGATTTTGTGCCATTGTTTGGTCTAAAAAGATGAGAAATATAAATGTACTTTTAGAGATGAACTCAATCTGTATAAAAGCCATGCTATTCATTTGTTTATGATGGTTTATATTTCTAAAGTCACTCCTCATTCTATTGCCATAGAACCTTCCATTTTACTATGCCCAAGTGATTACAATACTTTGCACTTTATTTGCAAGAGCACAGATTAAAACCAGTAACGTAATTGCTCAGTAAGCTACTGAAAAAGGAAAAAATATTTTCCTGTCTTCTGGGAATGATTTAATTTTAAGTTCAAGGATGTGCAGATCCTAGCATGATGTGGTCCTAATTTAGTACTAGCACTCTGGAGTTCTTCAATAATACCAATAAATTGCCAGTGCAACATAATTTGGTAGAGAGAAAATTATTTTATTTCTCAAAAAAGGAGCAAAACTTGTTACCTAGTAGTAAACGAGAAAGAAAAATCTAATTCTCAGCACCATTTTTTGCCCTCAGAATAGCTGTGTCTCAGGTATCAGAACTTATCATGCACATAATTCACAAGGGCTTGTACAGTATCAATTCTATTTAAAAAAAAAATCAAAAAACAAGAAAAGAAAGAAAATAAAAAAACCACCTAGAGGTAATTCTAATTATAACATTTCGTACTGAAAATTACAATTTTACTACGATTCCCAGAATTCAGGAGCTAGAATGTGCCTGTGTTTGTCCAATAAGCACAAAACTTTTCATTTTTATGGTCCATACTAAGGTTACTTTTTTTTTTTTTACACATACCACACTCCATTTGACAGACTTTGGAAAGAAAAACAAGCTGCTATGAATACACCCAACAAAATAAAAGAAGGTAGAGCACAGTCAAAACAGTCTACTATTCTTTCTGAATCAGAGATTAGTAGAGGAAAAAAATGAATCAGTTTTCATCACTCTTTAGTTACATGAGTAATCTGAAAAAAGTGAATTAGCTTTTCATGTGATCCCTTGAAATATTTTTGCATGGACAAGGTAATAGAAAATGTAGTTTTGAAAGAGTGCTTTTATGTGCTTTTTGTTTTTCTTAGACAAACATTTGAATATTAATTTAACATATGTGCAGTCTAAGTTCTTTGATAAAGAACTTTTAGTTCTTACGCAAGATTATTTTTTTAATAATTTGTTATTATTAGATCAAAATTTAGAATGGACTATAAATCTCAGCTCTGTAGGATAAGTTGGGGGTTTTTTAAACTATAAGAAAAATATTTATTTCAGGTTAATTTTTTACTTTAAACAACAGAAAAAAATGGAAACAATAAAACTTTCCTTTTTGCCTTTTTGCCAAGTTGAGTGCTTATATCTGAAACCAAAATTAGCTAGTTGCTCCAAACAGATCTTTTAAGTCATTTTGTGTTTCTTTTTTTTACCCAATATGAGTAAATATGGCAGAATCTTGTATGAATGATTTACTCTTCGCATTTCAACAGTTTCCGTAACTAGTAGAAAACATTAAAGATTTACTAGGAGTTGGTTACAAGAGTAACAGACCACTTTGAAAATATGACTAGAAGTTCATTAAGAAAAATGTCTATGGGCCATTAGAAATGATTGGCCAGATATTTAACAATGATGTGTACCGCGAAAAAAAGCACATCCTTACTTCACTGGAAAAGTTGGGAGTGTTTATCTGCTCAGAGTATTTTGGACCAGCGCACTTGTTCTTTATTAGATGAGTTCTACTATGGGGCAAATTGTCCTTTAAAAAAGACCCACCTTACTGCCAAACAGATCTTCTGGCTTAAATCCATCTCACCTTTCTGTAACATGAAAATGAAAATTGAACTCCATGCAGTTATAATGTAGTATTACAATTAATAATTCAATTAACCCAAAAAGAAAAAATTTGAAATATAGAAGATATTCAGCAGAGTCACAGTTTGTACCTCCCCAGAGGTATTTAAAAGAAGTGTAGATGTGGCACTGCAGTATATGGTTTAGTGGTGGACTTGACAGTGCTGGGTTAATGGTTGGACTTGATGATCTTAAGGGCCTTTTGCAACCTAAATGCTTCTGTGATTCATCACAGCACACATTGACTAAAGCTGTGTATTTCTATGACATAACCCACAAACCCAATGTGAATGAATTTGGATGCTTATGAAACAGCCTGTGCTATGAAGTTGCTTGTGCTACACAGGAAGGACAGTGTAACAGTGATTGATGATTGACCTTCCATGCTGGACTGCTTCGTATGCTTATGATGGAAGACTATGGAAGGCCAGTGTCTCATTGCTAAAATCCTGGCCTTTCAAATGTCTCATGGGGAAGCAGGACAGCTTTATAGTGCCTTACCAACCAGGTATATTTAGCAGTCTCCATCAACCAAGACATTTACACTGCATTAATTCATCCAATCTAAAATTACAATATAAAATCAGTACTTAAACCACAGGCTTTGTTAATTTCTACTTTACTTTATTGCTTAATCAGTCATGAAGACTTTACCCCATCAAGATACAGTTCTGGTTCTAGGGATGATGCAATGCTTTCAGAGTGCATAGCGAAAAAATCTGCCTGAAGCTTCCCTTTCTTTCGCACTTTTCTTGTCCTTCCTCTGTATTCCTGTAAAATGTTAATGTGATAATTTCACCAGCACCATTTCCTAATCACTAAAGAGTATCCTGAGAGTTTCAGAGTTTGTCTGGTCTAAACAGTTTACATAGCCTGAACTCCACAGTCACATTGGGACTTTGCAATGTTGATTTGTTGGTTTATTTTGGCTCTGAGTTGATCATCACTGAGTTCTGCCTTTTTATATTTTACAGTGGCGAATTTCCAAATAGGATTCACAGTGACCCCACTGGAATTTTATATCCTTGCAGACAAAGAAAAACCTCTGGCTTAAGTAGGTGAGCTGCAAGTGGTATAGGGATGCAGATAGAGTTTTAGGTCCCACAGGTCCTACAAATAGAAACTATTTTTTTTTAATCCTCTTTCCTGAGTTAGAGACCATGTCGTGCTCCCTGTTAAGTTTCAGGAATAGATGGGACGCTCTGTATGAATGGGGAATATGAGAAGAGGAAAAAGTGGCTGGATTAGATTTGGGCTGTGTAAATGTTGATCTTTCCTCACCTGCTATGTGTAAGTTTTCACCTCACTGAACACTTTTATTAAATTTTAATCAAAAGCACAGAACAGATTGTTGATCGCTGAAATGTCTAGCCCTGCTCTAAGCTTCCCTGCTAGGCCAGTTTATAGATGTCAACAGTACCACAACTGACATTGAGGTTAATGTTGTTTTATAGCATAGATGTCCTACAAATTGTCACAAAACCCAAAAACACCAAAAAAATTCTGTGGTTACATAATTGTGACAGACTAAAGAGCCCAAGCCTCTACGAGTTGTTAAAGACTGACTTATGTTCAGAAGGTTCCCTCTACATTTGTTGTTCCTGATGCCAGTCTTCTGTGAAATCACAATTTGGTTAGAGGAGAAGAGGGCAACTTGTGTTGAGACCCCAATTTGAGAGTCTGTCAAGTGTATGTTTGGGGGAGTATAAACTTGCATCTCATCCATAAGATCTTTGATCACAAATAGATGGCCTGCCTCTTTTTTGGAAGTCATACACGATCAAAGAGATCCTTCATTTAGAGATGCAAATGCTGCTGTCAAGCCCATTAAATGCATGACAATTTTTTACAGTCCTGCATTGTACTTCAAAAGAGTACTTTTTTTTTAAAAGGTCACAACCATTTTGATATCAGATACTGTTATTTGTGAGTGGAGAGTTCAGCAGTCTTTTCTTCTGACTTAACATCATATGAATATGTGTATTAAAGTAAAGATTAATCGCTCAGAATGAGGAAATGAATTTTTTAACAGATGTTAAAAGGCTAATAAGTTCACAACCCTTAGCACCCAGTGTAAATACCAGATTTTTATACTACAATAAAATTTTACCAGATTTCTGAAAGTATGTGATCTCTTGAAAAGAAAAATCATAAGAAACTTGGATCAGATGTCTATTATTTAAAAAACTTTACAGTCCACTAAAGACTGCTTTGGCAGGGAAGTAGGAAATGAGTTGGAAAGCATTAATAAACTAAAAACAGCAGCTTGTGGTACTTGATCTGTAAGTGAACTCTAGATTACTTTCATTTTTTTTGAAGCCATGAGTAGTCCTTAGGAAGACAGTTTATCTAAGTGTAAAAAAAAAAAAACCAAACAAAAAAAAAAAAAACAAAAAAAAACCACCTAACAAACAAAACCCCAAATAAACAAACAAAAACAAAAAACCAACCAACCAACCAACCAAAAAACTCACCAAAACCCCCCCACCAAAACAGAAAGAGGGTAAAGTTTAGCTTGGACAAAAGCTAGAAAAGACAGAAAGCTAAGTACTTGGAAATACTTTTTTTTTTTTTTTGCATTGAATTTGAGTAATACTTTTAGTATTCCACAGAAAGAAACATAAAATTGCACCAGGATTCCATTTTAACTTCACTTAAACGTTATTGAAATCCATTTTACAATGAATTCATAACAAAATATCATTAGTCTGGCACTGTAGCACAAGAAAGGTATGTCAACTAGTTGATAACAAGAAAAACAGGGTACAAAAATTTTGGAGATCTAAGAATTGATTCCAAAACAGCAGTTTGTTCCACTGGCTTGACAGGTTGTAATTTTTTCGGGTCTTAAGCGAGACCTACTTCACTCCTCAATAAAAAATGTTAAGCAGTTCAAATTCAGTACAAAACTATGGAGAATGAGGAAATCCCAGTGAAAATACTAGCATCTGAAAAGCACTATTTCTAAAAAAGGTAGAAAACTTTGGAGATTGTCCTGAGACTTTTAAAAATTAGGCATTTCCAGAGTTCTTGCTTCTTTTTGCAAAAGGTCTCAAAGCTGTTTCTATATATTACTGGCGGGGGGTTGTTTCCCTTTTTTTTTTTTTTTAAAGGGCCCAAACAAACTTTGAAAAGTCTCTCTCCTTTTATTTAAAATAAATTTGTTAAGATTCAACTGGTTTTCTTAAAAGCTTTTTCTGAGGATTGGAAAGCATGTTTTGTGTGAACTCAAGCACCTTAATTGAAAGGTGTCTATGAGTGTAGTGAAGCCTTAATTATGCTGTGTTTTATACAGAATGTTAATTAGGTGTTGTGCTAGATGGGTATTAACAAGAAATAAAAGCAAAACAGTTTTAAAGAGTATGTTTATAAATCTCCTATGTTTCAACTTTCCTTCCTGTGATCTTTTTATCAGTTCTTCAGTTACATTAGAATTTTATAGGACAGAAAAGACATTCATCATTAAAAACAAAAATAATTTTCTTGAAAAAAATGTTTCTGGTTGATTATGCATGTCAATAACAAACAAGAATGAGATCAGGGGCAGCAGCTTGTTTTCCTTCTGGTAAGTTTCCTTAACATAATGCTAATAAGACCATTCTCTGTGACTATTACCAAAGCAGCAGCCAGAGCAGATTTGAATAGATAAACTGTGTGTAGTAGAAGTTCTTAGGTATAAATCTTTAAAAGGCTAAAATAAACCATTTTTGTGTGTATGCTGATACAATAGGTACCAGCCTGCCTAGATAATTAGATGCATATGACTATTTTCTGCACTGAGTAGAATGATCTCAGAAACAACAATTCCAAAAGATTTGAAAAGGCTTCCAGAAAACACTGTAACAAAGCACCTCTGGTAGTGCACCTTTAGCAGAATAGGAATCCATTCCACTAGAAGGAATAATATGCTGAACTAATAATTAGCAATATTTGAAAATATTGCTAAATAGGAAAAGAAAGAAACCTTAAGTGTAAAAGACTTTAAGAGACGAAATAAAATTAAGAGATGCAGTTGGTCACCATTCAACGAACACCTAGAGTCTACTGCTTCTTGCTGTGAAGCTAAGGGGAGTCAGAGAAAATACTGAATATTTTTTTTCTACTATGCTTCAATTCATCCCAATAAGAGCTTACAGTCAACAGGAAGATATTTTGGTTAACAAGTTAAATTACAAGGTGCTTACTAAGGCTTTGAAATTTTGATTTTAAACTGATATAAGGAAATGAAACAGAGTTTTCACCCAAAACAAAGATTTCTATGACATTATATACCTGAAAACAGAACTATGGAGTGCAGAGCAGTTTTATTTGTCCTCTGTAATTTTTTATACTGTTATGACAAACCACTATCACAAAATTCTTAAGAGCTAACAGTGGTGTGGGATTATAGACTGCCTTATATTTACCAGAGCATGATTAGTAGTACTGAAGACAGTAGAGGAGCAGACTCCTAATGGACAAGTTGACAGTGACACATATAATTGGATAATATGGTGCAAAAATCTTCGGGACAGACAGGCAGGCAGACAGACAGGGAGGGAGAGACTGAATTAAGAGCCATTGCTATTGGAAAAAATACCAGTGGTTTAATTTGGATAATAATTATACCTAACATCTCTGCTTGCCTTATTAATAGCATTAGTGTAATTTTTTCTGTGCCACTTTGTGAAAACTTGACTTTCCAAGGCCATGCATTCCTTGGGCATCACTTAGCAGAAGGCCAAAAATGTATGAATATTTTTTTAAAAGCCTCCATTTTTTCTTCAGAATGATAACTGAGACCAGAGGTGACCCTTATACACAATTGCAGTTATTCAGATCTAAAAAGGCAGCAAATTCACATGTAACTATATCTTCCAGCTTCAACAGTAGGGCAGACTGTCAGCTCCCTCATCTGTCAGCACTTGTTCAGGCTAGTAAATGAAGACCGGTGCATACTAGCAATATCTATTTGCTACAGGATATGCACTCCAGAAAGTCACGAAAAGGAGTTTCAAGCAAGGGCCAAAACCAATCAGTCATTTTCTCCTGTCAATGATAAGAAAAGCAACATAAAAGAGAGAGGTGCTTGTCCCAGAGGTGGTATCAGTAGCAAACTGTCACCAAATAAAAATAGTTAAAGTCCTAATGACTGTACTAATTCAATACAAATAGTCAGGTTCTAGTTAGCTTAGCATTTCCTCTTGCTAGGCCTCAGGCAGAAAAAACAGAGGTCTTACTGTTCAGAAGACAAATTATGTGCAACTTGCTTTGGGTGAAAAAAGATATGCTGAAATGGTGGGACAATCAGTGCCATCTTACTTCCTTGGAGCTGAAGTCCTCGAAAACCATGCCGTATGTCATTAAATTAGCAGCAGTCTTCCTGCCTTTTTCTTCTCTATGTTATGGATGACTCAGTCACAGTTATAGTCACTCCCACGCTCAATATATATTTAATAAACCTTGAAGCAATGGGAAGCTCTGCCATCACGCAGGAAGGCTGGAAGAGGACAGCAAAGCAGAAAGAGG
Source organism: Chiroxiphia lanceolata (assembly GCF_009829145.1). Taxonomy (NCBI): domain Eukaryota; kingdom Metazoa; phylum Chordata; class Aves; order Passeriformes; family Pipridae; genus Chiroxiphia; species Chiroxiphia lanceolata. The sequence goes on along the minus strand of NC_045637.1, from coordinate 64,788,402 downwards.
ACAGCAATGCAGAGGAGCTGTATTGATAAGTTCTTCCTTCCAGCAGTGAAACTGGATGGTCTTTGAAAACTCATCTCCCTGTTGCCCAGCACCATAAATTGAATCACTCTGTAGGAAATTGAAAAGTATCAATAAAAACCTACTACTCTGACTTCTATTATTCAAAAATTAGGTTAAAAGTCTTCAAATCCAGAGTGGATTTGTAGGGAATGACTGACTAAGGCTCCACTGATGCTGCCCCATCTGACATGTATGATCCTAATCACATTATGTGCTGCTGTATGTCTCTTCACATGTATATTGAAGATGTCGTTGGCTATGTAAATTGATTGTACTTTTCCAGTACCATATACAATGCTTAATTCAACTTAATCAAATATCTGAAAAGGAAAGATGCTTTGATAGTTCTTTCCAGGCCTTTATGCATACAGTGTTACGTTCTAATATTTTAGAAATATTTTACATACATAAAATATGACAAGGAGTGCCTTGATTCTATAACTTTTATTTACAAATTTGCAATCTAAATACTAAATCAGCACATGCTGCTTGTGGTGGTGTAAATCTTTCCAGAATAGTCTACTGTGATGTCACATGAAAGAAGCCAAAACAACTATACCTGAGCTAACAAGGTAATGAAACAGCATGGAGCCAGCTTAGTGCATCCCACTGCCCATGTTAGTATATGTTGGATCTCTTTCAGGCAAGTCATCCAAGGAACAGCACTGTGATACTGTAATGTCAGAGCTCTTGAAACGGTGGTAGTTCACACTGTATTTCAATTGAGCACGTTCGGTTTACACAGAAATACATGTGACAATTTTTTTTTTAAATGTAGAAAATATGTCACCTAGAGACTGAAACTATTTAAAATATATGAGTATTGTTCCCCAGTTCCAATATAATTATAGGTTTCTATGATAATTTGAAATTAGAAATCAGTTAGTGTTCTCATATTACAGTGTCTACCATAAAAGTATTGTCTACGTTGGTAATCTGTATCTGGAAACATGATTTGATAAAACATATATGGGGGAAGAGTTCTGACAACAAAAGTGTAGCTGACAATAAAACAAAAGATTAAAAGAATTCTTTCTATATAGTGGAACTTCCCTTCTCATTGGACTTTTTCTATCACTATCTTTGAAACATTAAAAAAAAAATCAAAACCAAAACATTCAGATGATGTTTTTAGTAGTTGCACTTCCATTCCTCTTTCATTTTTGCCTGTCAGCTTCTTGCACTGATGTCAGTAATTTACTGCAGATTTGACTTGCACCTTGCACTGCCTTTCCAAATCCTTGCACAAAAGATGTTTGGAAAGAGACTGTGGTATAATTATTTCATTCAACCTGGAGGTTTGATTTCCACAGCTCCTAAAATCTACGGTGAAACTGATAAATTATTGCAATAGTAACAAATCCTCCCTAATCTTGAGTCTGATTCTGTCTTCTTTTATTACCAAGAAATGAATCTTATTCCTTCTGCACTGTAATGAAGATCAATCTACTATTGTGTTTTCACTTCTCATGTGGACAAGTTCAGGTTTAGCTCGGGTCATCTCCTAAATTTTCTCATTGATAAACAGATGGTTGGAGTCTTTCAGTAGAAAGAATACTTTCCAGTCTTTAAATTATTTTGATGGCATGACTCAAACCTCTCTTAAGCCTTTCCAGTTTACTAACATTCTTCTTCTGTTGTGGGTGCAAGCAGTAAGTTCAAGGTTGCAGTAGTCACAGAATCACAGAATGACAGAATGGTTAAAGTTGAAAGGGACTACAGTGGGTCATCTGGTCCTATTGTTTGGCACCTGCACAGTAAAGAAGTTCTTCCTCATATTCAGGTGGAACTTCCTGTGCATCAGTTTCTGCCCATTGCCTCTTGTCCCATTGATTGGAACCACCGAGAAGAGCTTGGCTCCATCCTCTTGTCACCCTCCCTTCTAACACTTGTAGACATGGATAGCTCATTGTTCACCAGAACACCAGCTCCTTCACCATAGATCTGCTTACCATCAGGTCATCCCCCAGCCTGAGGTTATTCCTCGGCAGGTGCAGGACCCTGCACTTTTATTTGCTGAATTTCAGAAGGTTCCTCTCTGCTCATCTCTCCAACCTCTCGAGGTCCTTCTAAAAGGCTGCACAGCCCTCTGGGGTATCAGCCACTCCTCCACGAATAATTATGGGCATGTGAGTGGGTAACAAGCTGTTCATGAGCCAGCAGTGTGCCCTTGGGGCCAAAAGGGCCGGTGGTATCCTAGGGTGCACTAGGAAGAGCATTAACAGCATGTCAAGGGAGGTGATCCTGTCCCTCTACTCAGCCCCAATGAGGCTACATCTGAAGTGATGTGTCCAGTTTTGGGCTCCTCAGGACAAGAGAGACACGATGATCCTGGAACAGGTCTAGCAGAGGGACACAAATATGATTAGGGAACTGGACCATCTCTCTTATGAGGAAAGGATGAGGGAACTGGTCCTGTTCATTCTCAGGAAGAGATGACTGAGAGGGGACCTCATCAATGTGTACAAGCACCTCAAAGGAGGGTGACAAGAGGATGGATCCACAAGAGAAAATGGGCAGAAACTGATGCACAGGAAGTTCCACTTGAATATGAACAACTTCTTTCCTGTGTGGGTGACTGACCACTGGAAGAGGTTGCCCAGAGAAGTTGTGGATTCTCCCTCTCTGGAGATATTCAAGAACTATATGGATGAAATTCTGTACAATGTGCTCTAGGATGACCCTGGCTGAGCAGGGAGGTTGGACCAGATGACCAGCTGTGGTCCCTTCCAACCTTATCCATTCTGTGATTTCAAATTCACTGTTTTTAGATCAAAGAATTGCATGGACTTGTTTTAGTCACCATCTCATGTAAATGTTCAGTCAATTATAATCCACCATGATAACTAACTTATTTTTTGAGAAGACTAGGGTAGAATATTAAGAAAAGATGTATCTTCTGCAGTTGGGCCAAAAGCGTAGACACGTGTTCCATCACCTGTGAACCAGACAAGAACTCACAGACCTTCACTCGTTCCACATCAGCACTCAGGATGTCGATTTTTACAAATGAAGTTTATAAATTTCTTAGGGAAAAAAAAGGTTAATTTTATAAATGTATTTTTGCCCTTTTATTTCCAAATAATTTTCTTCTGATAAAATTGATCTAGTTAATATTCATTGCTCTCTTTTTATTTATAATTTATTTATTGTTTGTGGAGTTACCACATTTTATAGCTGCTGTTATTTATCCTCTAAGGTAACTTACTGGTTACTTTGAATTTTGACCAGGTTGAATTTTTGCCAATAGCATTTTAGATATCTAGTTAAAAATTATTAAATAATTGGCAATAACTGTTTAGTCTTTTCTAATTGAGTTTTGTCTCCAAGTTGATTTGCCTTATAATGGTTTTTTGCTTTGTTAAACTGGCCATTTCAAGCACCAAGTGTATATCTCATTGGTATGTCTTTTATTCTGTTTGCGTACTGTAGTAAAATCAAGCTGTAATCATTTGTATGCAAGAAACCACTAATTTTTAGTTCAGTGACCAGATCTTCTTTATCTGCCAAGATGAGGTATAAGGCAGAATTCCTCTGTGTAGGATGAAACACTCTCTAAGTTAAGAAATTGTCATCTATAATTTTTAGAAATACCTAGGATATTTTAGTAGTAGCAGTCTGAGAAAACCCAGCATATGTCAAGGAGATTGAACTCCTCTCCATCCCCTACCCTTTCCCTGATAAAACATTTTTTCTTCCTACACATTATAGCAAGGTGCTTGAGGGCAATCCATAGCATGGAGGAGAGAGAAAGTAAGAGGGAAAGAAAAAGATAGGTAGATTAATTATCATGATAAAAACTCTTCCCCCCAGAGAAGGGGATGATAGAGATGGTGATCAGCTCTGGTCCTAGATTTTTTTGCCTGGGTGATCTTCTTCCTTTGCTTCCTACTGAATATCTGTGGGAAAAGAGCATCCCATTTTAACAGGTGTAGCATACACATTTTTTTATTTTTTGTGTCCCAAAGGTGGAAGGAACAACAGAGAGTGTACCAACACAGAAGGTATTCCAAACCATCAAAGTATCTGTCTCTGCAAAGCACATAAGTAATACATTTGTTCTGAATATATATGTGTGATAGTTTATTATATTGTCACATTGATTCATGATTCAAAATTATTCACCTTAAGATGATATGATTTAAATTGGATGAGGATGGTTTTCCTTCCCAACAGTGAAATTATCAGTAATAAGGAGAAGATGGAGTTTAACTGAATTCTCGAAACCTGGGGCTGAGACTTCATTCCAAACATTTCTTTTTTTTATTCACAACAGCCTTCCATTTCCCTCTCTTTGTTGTCTGCATCATTGCTATTGCCATTCTGTCTGACATCACTCTACCTTCCAAACTTGATTTCTGTGTATACTAACAAACTAGGAGGTTGGTAGGGTTATTTTTGTTTGTGTGTTTGTTTTGTGCAGGTAGCTAAAAAAATATAAAAATAAAACAGGAAATAACAGCCCTAAATAAAGAGAATAAACATAATATATACTTAAGGAATTTAAGTTGTCTGGGCCTGATAAACTACATCTGTGGCTATTTATAAAGATGTATAGGTGAAGCAGTGGTAATCACATTATTGAGATGCTGGAAATTTGTGAATGATTAAAGTGATGAAGTATTGAAAGACTGCAAAACTGAAAATAATACTTGGTATTGAATAAGTAGATGAATAAAATTAAGCAACCACAACTCCTTAAATTCCATTCATAGAAATGGTATTCATGGGATATCTGCCGTTTTGAAAGCACCTAGGGGAAGGGCTCAGTTAACATGGAGTTGGCAGAAGCTAATACAGTCAAGACAATTTAATTGTTATCACAATTCTGTGTCCATTCCCTGGAATTGCTAAAATAAAATAAAAATACAAAATTATAGTGGTGAAGTTTGCATAAAAAGCTTTATTTTGAAGCAAGCCACTTTTTTTTAAATGTTCAATGAGTGTTGCTGCAAGATGATGCCTATTTGGAGGCACATACTGAATATACCAACTATATACTATGACAGCAACATAGCTGTAGATAGTTTATCAAACCCATTAATTAGAATAGAATCAGAGAAATCATGGGATAGAATTTTTCCTAATAATGAGAATTATCTTTTGGGATTTATGAATGAATTGTAAGAGTAAAATGATGAAAATAACAGTTGTGTTTGATAAATTAAACAGTTCTACAGTAATAATGGTTACATAATTTTTAAAAATATCAGGAAACCTGTGCCCTGTTGACATATTCTGAGAAAAAACAACATTCATTTCCCTTTCTTTTTATTAAATTTTTAGTTCTTGAACTGTGGACTCGTATCATTTTACTGTTTATCAAAGGTCACATGAAATTGTGCATGAAAATACATGCATTGTACTGGCTTTAAATTTGCAATTAGAATGGTATGTTTAAGTTGAAAAGTAATATCTGAAGCATCAGATTAAATGGAGAAATGATAAACAGGCGAAAACTTGCTAAGCAAATTATTAAATTAGTAGCAAAATTATACATTCCTTGACTATTTTAAAAGACAGTAAGTAAAGCACTTGGTGAAGGTTGAACTGAAGAAGTCCTCCCTTATGTACATCAATTTGGCATAAGGGGAGGAAAATTACCAAGAAATTAGAAAAATCCAAAGAAAGTGGAAATAAATTAAAAAAAAAAACCAACAACAAAACATAAAAAACCAACATTGTGCGACTTTTTCTTTCAGTGAAAGTGTGAAAAGATATTTATATAAGTAATAAAAAGTAATAATTTTGCATTACTATGATTAGCATTCCATCTTTGTGTAGAAAAGGCCATTAAAGTAGCGTAGCTGAGGAAATAAAATTTTAAGTAGAGAAAATCCTCTCAGACTTCAATTGCAAATGAATTGCACTAGTAGTTCTTTTGTAGATTTGAGACACAAGCTGCAGCACAGGATGCTTACCATGTTATACCTGAGAGATATGTCCTGACCTCCATGTCCTGTTTTTGAGGAATTCCTTGACAACTCCAACAGCAGACCTATGTTCCACTCAAACGCACTAGGAAGGTTTATTGAAAGCAGACTTGACTACAAATACTATTAATACTACTGTTCAACATTTTTATTTCAGCCGATTCAAAGCAGTTGAGCCTCTTCCACTCTTCATGGCATTTGGAGTAATATGCACTGCTCAGGAAGAGTAGGGAGCTTTGTAGTACTATCAGAAATCACAGTACTACATTACATTACATTATGATAAAAAAAATAAAAAAGGCAAGAGTTTTGTGCTGTGATTAACAATGAAGTTACTGTGCAAAAGAAAGGGCTGACTCATGCTTGTCCTACTATTGCCACTTGCTTCAGATCCCTCAGATTTCAATGTTACCAATTTGTTTCTTTAACCTGTGAGAGATCTGTATAACAGCAGTGCGCACTTTCTAGAGAACTCGTTCAAGACCTTTTCAGACTGCCCATCTCATCTCTTACACCTTCCCCTTGCATGCTCAATTCCAAATATTTTTCTTGACCTTTTGGCCTGCAGCTTCTTGACACAAACTGCAGAGAAAATCTAGAGCTCTGGCTCCTGTTAACCGTAGACATGATGTAATCCTGCCTACATTACTTCACTATTTTTTTCAGTATATGCATGTATATACATATTCTGCTTAACTAGTCATCCGGGGAAGGATGTGAGATCATTTTGTAAGATTGGACCAGAACGGAATTTAAGGGTCGTTTTTATAAGCAATTGGGCAGCTGCAGTTAACTCCATACGAGGAAGCAGTCCCCAGACATTGTCTGAATTTTAAGTCCTTCAGGTGCAGTTTTGAATATCTATGTATATCTACATTTATAATATTTTAAAGGATAAGCAAACAAAATAAAATGAAAGATAAGATGGTACAGAAGTACTCAGTTACTGCAAGCACTTCTGGGCTTCCAAACACATCCATCCAGCCCACGGGCACTACAAATCTGCACAGGTCAGAATGTTAAAAAATTATTAATATAACCTTTCATAGTAGAAACTAGTCTTGGCTGTTACGAAATCAAGAAACTGGATTAAACTTTCAGAAGCTTTTTTAATTAGTGGATTTCAAAGAGAAATTCTAGATTTTATAGCTATGGATCTTTATTGCATTCCTGTTACACAGTTGCAGTACCTGGAGAAGGCAATTGGTTTCATCTTATTTCTCAAGGGGCAGGAAAGAAGGTTGAGAAGCCATCATGCATTACAGTTAATATGGCCCTTCTCTGCTTCTAGTCCCTGACTAGAATGCTTCTAGTCAGGCCAAGCGCCGGGTCCTGCACTTTGGCCACAACAACCCACTGCATCGCTACAGGCTGGGGACAGAGTGGTTGGAGAGCAGCCAGGCAGAAAGGGACCTGGGAGTGTGGCTGAACATGAGCCAGTAGTGTGCCCAGGTGGCCAAGAAGGCCAATGGTATCCTGGCCTGCATCAGGAACAGTGTGGCCACCAGGACCAGGGAAGTGATTCTGCCCCTGTACTCAGCACTGGTGAGGCCTCACCTGGAGTGCTGTGTCCAGTTCTGGGCCCCTCAGTTCAGGAAGGATATTGAGGTGCTGGAGCAGGTGCAGAGAAGGGCAACAAGGATGGTGAAGGGACTTGAGCACAAGTCCTATGAAGAGAGGCTGAGGGAGCTGGGGTTGTTCAGCCTGGAGAAGAGGAGGCTCAGGGGAGACCTCATCGCTCTCTACAACTACCTGAGAGGAGGTTGTAGGCAGGTGGGGGTTGGTCTCTTCTTCCAGGCAATCAGCAGTAGGACAAGAGGGCATGGCCTTAAGCTGCGTCAGGGGAGGTTTAGGTTAGACATTAGAAAGAAATTCTTTACAGAGAGGGTAATCAGCCATTGGAATGGGCTGCCCAGGGAAGTGGTGGATTCTCCGTCCCTGGAGGTTTTTAAGATGAGGCTGGACGTGGCACTTAGTGCCATGGTCTAGTAACTGTGGTGGTAGTGGATCAAGGGTTGGACTTGATGATCTCAGAGGTCCTTTCCAACCCATCTGATTCTATGATTCTATGATTCTATGATTCTATGATTCTGAGAGCATTCATTTGTATAAGCAGTTCAGGACTTTGTCTAATGCCTGGACAAGTAATACTGTAAGTATCCAAGTACTCTGCATGTGATACAGCTGATAGATATTAATTGGTTGCCAAGACATTGACCTTGTCAATATTCACCCAGACAATTACATAATTTAATATTTAATATCTTTATATTATTCATATATAATATGTATTATATACTATATACTATATACTATATACTATATACTATATACTATATACTATATACTATATTATATATTATATATTATATATTATATATTATATATTATATATTATATATTATATATTTATTATATATTATAACACATGCTTAATATAATTAATTATATTAAGCATATACACACATTTTATGGGTTTTGTGTATCCAGTAGGATTTTGTTAGTGATAAAAATGCAGTAATTCCTTTTTTCATTCTTCAGTGTCTTACTTTGCAGTCCAAGATTCTATCAGAAGACAGTATTCCTGTAAGAGTTTTTTCACCCTTTACCAAGTTTTTATGATATTTATAAAGGAGCTGTGAGATACTTTAAATAAGGAGCTCCAATAAGCTTATTATGAAACAATTTTTACTTAAACAAAAGTTATTTATGAGAAAACAAATTCATTTTTAAGCCCTACACATCTAATACACTTATCTATTACAGCTGTTGTTGAAATCAGCAGTTGTTACTGCTAAAAATCTCTACAGCTGTGTGTGGAATTCACTTTTTTCCAAATCCTCATATTAATTATAAACTCTGTGTAGGAAGTCCTAGGAGATCTCATTGTATCTTTAATTTAGATTTCCTCATAGACTTATTTTCTTTATGACAATTTTTAAGAATGTCTTAGTGAGGACATTATATTTTACAAAAGGTGTTTTAGCATGAGCCTAGGCAGAAATGATACACTTTATTCAAGCAAATTAAAAGAAGTAAGCAGAAATTTGCAAGTAATCTTAATTTCACTACACTTTTAAGTAAGAACCTCAGGAGTAAACAAGTTGTTTCAGTAGAGCTGGCCTAAATCGAAAAGGCTCCATATGCTAATTTTAGAGGTGCTCAAAGTAACCAGACATAATTTCAACAAGTCTATCATTAGCCTGGATTTGTTTCTCTTGGTTTCAACCGCCGCTAATAATTTCTCGGCCTGTCAACTTTTATATAAAACAAGTTTTGTCATAAGAAAATATATTTTCACTATCTTTTTTCTCCACATACTTTGGGTAGTGGCTGTAAAGAGATTTTTTTCCTTAAGTCTACTGTATTCTGTTCTAGTATTCATTCAGCTTCTCTTCTGGAAATACATGACAGTTACAGAGTCAAAACTTATTATTTTTAGTATAAACATCTTGGTTCTATACTTCTTTATCAACAGTACTTTAAAAGAAAATAAACTTTTAAAAGAGAAATCTATACAGCAATCCTGTCTCTATGTCATTTCTCATAAGAGTGAAATAAACCTTTTTACATTTTTTTTCAGATCCACTCTACTTTCTCTTATCCCCTCAGCTTTCATTTCCCTCATTTGTACATATTCTTCATATACATATGGACATATGTATAAATTATTAATTTGCTGTACATTTTCTCTCTCAGTAAGGGTCAAGGAGCTGGAATTTATTTTCATTGTTTAACCTATGCTCCTCACAATATGTTCTTTCAGTTCTAATTGTAATTCATCTATATACTGAATAGATAACATGCAGCATTATTCTGAGATTTCTGACAAGGATAAAAACCTTATGTAAAAAAAAAAAACAACAAAACAACAAAATGTCAGGAAGAAACACATCTCTGGAAGCTTACATAGAATGGAGTTGTTTTGAGAGCACAATTCAGGCTTCCTAGGAACTTCCCCTGCTGCTGCTCTTTTGAGCTTTTAAGCTACTTGCATTGTTTCATGACATTATTGGATGTAACACAAAATTAATTTTGAGAAACTCTAGTTATAAGTACCATATATAACTTTATAAACAACAGTTGATGTAAAATGTATAATATTTAACATTTAAATTCTTGAAAAAGAGGAATTTTGAGAGTCTAATGATGAATTAATGAAATTAAATAATCCCATCTTCAAAACATGTCAGTTATAGACCTCAAAATCATGATCTTGGTACAGTTCACCTCTATACAATAGACTTAAGTAAATAAAATGGGTAAAATTAAATAACCATCTTTAGCCTCCATATGGAATCAATGTTTAGCTCTCATAATACCTTTAAACTTTATTTGAATTCCTTTTTAATTGAGGATTTCTTTGGTTTCTAAAAAGAGAAAGGGAAGGAATTAAAATCTGGTGGACCCCACATGTGTGATTTGTAAGGCTTAAACCAATACATAAAACATTTTAAAAAAATTTTTGTAGATGGCTTGACCTTCACTATATTGATTTCTAGCATAAAATTCTAAAACTTATGAAGAATGACATTTTCTTATTAAAATATAGAAATATTTTAAAAAGTCTCAGTGTTAGACATTGCAAAATAAGGTGCTCATCATTGCATAAAAGTGGTGCTGCAGAAGTGTATGAGTACAATGTTAACAATTTCGTATTATGTAAAGCATGTGCTGAAACGTGGAAGAAACATATATTTCTGGTTAGTTCACAACATGGAAATAGTATAGCTGCATACAAATAACAGAATGATTTTCTGGCTTGTGCTCTGTAGAAGAAAGTGTCTTTACAAAATTTGTGAAAATGGTGAGAGCCATTCTTAAATGTTACTTGATGATCTAATCAAAGTTCCTTTTAGAGTCTGAATTTTCTTTGACTTTCCTGACTCTCTTCCTGCAGTTCCATGAGTTTACAAACAACATAGGCAATCACAAATGAGTATAAGTATTCCAAGTGATTCAAGTGTTACATATGAAGATACACGTTCACAATTTAATCCTAGAATTTCAAACATCCAACTACCTTCTCACACAGATGTTACCTCCAGTTCATGATCTCTATCTGTGAGTGTTGGTTGGTGTTTTTTTAATTCAGAGCAATAACATATTCTTAGTAAATATAATTCCCAGGATATCTCTGGGCTAGCACTACAGGTTCAGCCCTTAATCTTGCTATGAGAAACTCATTTTCCAGAGGCTTCCAATGACGTCATGATTTCTCTGCACTGGAGACTTCTGTTACTTCTTATTCCTACAGTAGCACTTTTCTATGGTGACATTGCATAGTCCTCCCGTCACAGAAGGACTCAAAGTTTTCAGATATTAGAAAAAGCATTTGGCAGCAGCTCATTTCTTCCATGGAGGGAGTCTAATATTTTTGGTTGTTTTAATGGCTGGAAGAAGCTCTACTTCCTCTGTGAGCAAAGAACGAATGTTTATATTATATTTGTGATTAACCACTAGACTCTTCTTCTTTTTCTCATTGTCGCTGATTAAGAGGAACATGTCAATACAGGGTATCTAAAAGTACATCTCCAAGAGAACTGTCCTAAAAGGTAAGGTTTTTCCCTTCCTACAGTTCTTTCTGCCTGTGATTGAATGAGACCACAGAGAGCACGAAGCTATCCTGGAACAGTGCAGTGAGTAAGCTTTAACTACATCCATCATTTCATGAAAGGGAAGTCTATATATGTGTGAAAAAGCCTGAGAAGTACAGGGGAAATTTTCAAGGTGTGAATCTGTGCACAGGTGCTAAAAAAGCTGTATTTTTTTTCTGAAGCCTTGCGACACTCTGATGATTTCCTCTTGGAGTAGAGAAAAGTGAAATCCAGAGCAGTTGTTAGGAAGCCTATGTTACATGGCTTTAGAATTTCACACCATCAATGCAAATAGTTGCAAAATTATTAATGCTTTTGAAAGATTTAATCTCTATTAAAAAAAAATAAAACAAAAAGCAACAGAGGACTATGAGGTTACACAGAAAACCTGAATATTTATGTATACTATCTGAATATTCAGATTCACGCCCATTACCCTCATGCCCATTTCTACCTCAGATAAGTGGTTCCAAGATGATGTGAAAGAGGAGCTTCACCCAGGACAAAAAGCAATATAGCTTTAATAACAGGCTTCTTGATAATATAGGTGTCTTTAAGAGTCATAATGGACACGGTGGGGATTAAAGTCTGTGTTGTTAAAACCAAACCATATATTGCAAAACTCCAGCTTCAAAAACATCAGCACTTAGCAAAACTAAGAGGAATTAAATAGCATGAGTTACCAACCTGTATTAAACCTGTAAGGAGTAGCATGTGGCAGGAAGTGGTTTGGTAAAGGAATCAGTCTGTTTCCATGAGGATGGCTGGAAAAAAAAAGACAGTTACTCTCTTCTGTAAGCAATTAATCTAATAAAGAGATGGATTAGTTTTATGAATCATAGAATCCTCTTACCACTCATTCATTACTCTAACTAGTGTGTATTAAAAATCAATTTCCACAAAATAGAAATTTTCCCACACTTTGAAAGTCAAAACAACATTTCGTTCCTAAGATTGGAATAATTTGATTTGCAGTGAAAAAGATTTTATGCCACTTTAGATTTATAAGTGAAACCAACTGAATTAAATGAAAAAAATTTGCAAGCAGAGCAACTCAAAGTAATTACTTCAGTGTGGTTCGGCATGGCCACAGTGGTTGTCCTGTGTGTTGAGTCTTATCAGGTCCATGGGAATGGACTGCTGTACAAAGACCTATCAAAGTCAAAGGGGCTCTGGAGTACACCAAAGTTGCTGATTTCTGGCCTTTACACATAGCAAAAATGGGAAGAAAGGTATGCCCATGTGTCTTAGAAGAAAAAGGAGAAGATATATAGATCAGGAAACTGGTTGCAAGGGCTGATGAGTACAAATCAGAGGAGCAGATAGATAAACAGCACTTAATAAATTATGGAAGAGGCAAAGGAGCTTTTGGACAGCTCAGATAGGCATTCAAGCTCTAGCTGGCTATAAATATGAACAAACTAGAGTTATGATCAATAAGGTTTCTCTAAGAAGTTTCAAATGGCAGTTTGACAATCTGTTCATCAAAAAAAAGGGATTGATTACCACTATCCTCAAAATAATTTATATTACGCTCCTTTTTGCTTAGTATTGCTTAGATCTACATTTACTAATACAATGAAATTTAGTTTTAGTTTAGGTATTTAAAAGACAAATCTTACATTAAGATTTAACCACTGTCAAATGTTTCACAAATGGAATGCCATATATACAGATCTATTTAATTCATTTCATGCAAATCTTGACCTCTCTGAAAAATATATGACTGACAAAACCTAAAAAATTGCAAAAATCATCTTTCTAAAGCATATTTAGTTACATCAGTTGGAAACATTAAAAAATAGGTTTAAAAAGACATGCTGAAAAGCCAATGCTATAAAGATTTGAGTCTGCCTAACTGGTAGGTCTAGACTCATTAAATGTCAAAATACTGACTGTCTCTTATTTTCAGAACACAGAAATGTATATTTTTCATGTCACAGATGCCAGTGGTGAAAAGCAATTCAATTCCAAGCTGGCATGATATTAAAAAGAACTACTGCAAAAATTTCAGTAACAACAAACCCACTTCAGACCTAAGGGAAAGCCTGCAGAGAAGTGTCCTTACTAAAATTTAAAAAGAGAGGCTTTGAACTACAACATGGAAACAAATATGGACATTTTCTGTGAGCTCAAAAAAAGAAAAAAGAAAGAGAATAGATTATTCCAAAATGGAAATAAGGTCCTGGCACCTAAGCAATAAAAAGCTCACAGGACCAAATATGTTTAGTCTCTTCCCTTCATGTTTAGCTTCAGTTTTGACTAAGAAAATGTTATCCTTTCAGATCAATAAATCTTGGTAATGGCCTCTGCAGAAGTCAATTTCCACTTTATTCTATACAGTAGGGAACACAGTATGAGAGACTCAAAGATTTATAAAGCGTATTGTGGGGCTGGGAAGAACCGCAGGTTAAGTGCAGATCTTGCCTCCTGAAACTTCAAAAGAGAGTGAAAGAGAACTGAAGGAAAAATAGGGCCAAAATGAGGCACTGAATGAAAAGAATAATTTAGGATCTTCCTTTTTACACTGAAGGTCAAAAAGCCTAACACTGGTTCATTAGGAAACAACCTGAAGTGAGTTTAAAGCTGTAATTGGTTTGGGGTATTTTGGTTTGGTTTGGGTTTTTTGTTTGTTTGTTTGTTTGTTTTAGTAGGAGTTTTTATACACTGGGCAATACTCCCAAGGCTTGGTAGCTACCAACAGGCTGAAGACCAACAACCAGCCATGACTTAACCACATGAAATAAGGGCTTCACAGTCTGGCTTCAGCTTAAATGGCACATGCCTACCTCCTCTGGTTTATCAACCTCATCTTATATGATGTTTTCATGTGAGATGGAAAACGACATCACAGAACCACAGGGAAGTGTAGTCTTGAGTCCTCATATGTATGGGGGAAATGGTCTTGTTGAGAGAGGATTTGCTGATAGTAAAATGCTTTTCAGTTAATCTTGGATGAGTAACTGTCCATGCAATTTTACTGCAGACTGCTTGACAGAATTCTGCTGCAGCTGCAGTCAATGCAAATGGCATCCTCTCAGACACATTTGGAGCTCATGTCTATGGCAGACCAGGAATGGTAAGAACTAAATATGAGGCCGCATGTTTTACAGTGAGAAGAGACTTTACTTGTGTAAATAGACAGTGTGCTACCCACACTCTGGATCAGAGCTGCACGGCCAAAGTATAGCATCAGATGGGTCAATGGGAGCTGCAGGAGAGCCTGCAGTCTTTAAACTACATGTTCTCTGAAGGAAACCACCTCTCTCCAGAAGACCACACAGAGAGTACCCTCCTAAAATTGGCACTGTGAGAATCTGAAGGCAGTTTTGTGGAGATTTACTGAAAAGACAGCAAGGTAGGACTCCACAGCTGAAGGTAGAGGTTTAGGTAGCTGGGATGTTGCAGATTAAAAGTAAAATAAAAATGTCAGATAAAATTAATTCTACCTGAGCTCACCTGAATGTTAACCCCTGTTAACATCAAAAGGTTAGTCCAGAGGATTAGTGATGGGCTCTTTTTTTGTTTCTGTTGGCCATAATGAATGGAGCTAAGTGATCTTTAAGGTCCCTTCTAATCCAAAACATTCTATGTTTTTATGTTTCTGTTTGATAATTTTCCACAAGCAGCAATGGAGCTTCTGGAAGATCTATATAGTTATCTACACAGCTTGCTGGGGTTCTGCATGTCCCCCTACCCAGAGGTATGTGAACAGGAGTACGTGAACCAGCACAGAGCTGACAATGCAGGTTGCCCATGGGGCAGCTGAAGGCCGAATAGGAATGAACAAGAAGATTTTGTTGGTTTCCCAGATAGTATCTGCTCTTGATTGTCCTGATATGTAGAAAAGAAATCTTTAATTTATTTCATTAAGCATACTATAAGACTTTAGGACTCACTGTGCAAGTTTTATTTATGTGAAGAAACAGTGCACACATGAATAGTCCTGTTAAATTACCAGTATGTTCATATCTGTGCAAGCTTTATTCATATTATCAGGTTCTTTTAAGCTGTATTTGCATAGAGTATTATAAAGAATATCTTTGCAATTCCCCAAAGGGAATATATGTACTTTCATTTCTAGTTTGCGGACACAAAAAAATGGAGTGAAAGAAACAGTTATTTTACTTTTTTTTTAGTGTAAGAGCACTTATTACTTCTTACTAATCCTAAATGCCTATTGCAAAGACAAAAATTTAATTAACATTAAATTTTATCACTGTAATAAGATATGGATTACCATAAAGGCAACATAGAACAGAATCATAGAATATCCTGAGTTGAAAGGATCATTGGGTCCAACTCCTGGCCTTGCACAGGACACCCCAACAATCCCACCCTGTCCCTGAGAGCATTGTCCAAATACTCCTTTACCTCTGCCACAGCACCTCTTTGGTGCTGTGACCACTTCCCTGGAGAGCCTGTTCAATGCCTGACCGCCCTCTGGGGGAACAACCTCTTTCTAATATCAACTTAAACCTCCCCTGATACAGCTCCAGTCTTTTCCTCAGGTCACAGAGCTGTTAACAAGGCCTCCTGATGGCTCTACAGAATAGTTTTTGCACAACATACTTTAAAAGGCATATTTTTAGAAAAAACTCCAAGTACGCTGATGGGCAACCCAAGACAGAGGACAGCAAAGAACTTAGAGAAAATGTTGTTGCACTATTTAGAAAGTAAACTAACACTTAAGTCTGGTTTAATTTCATTCTGTCTTAATAACCATGATCTACTGATTAAACACTGCTACGAAATTAGGGCAATTATTTTCCTAATTCACAAAGTGTTTATGACAAGAATGTGTAAACAATGTTACCTAGAAAGTGGACCGGAGAACTTGCTTTAAAAACAATACCTTGAGGATTGCTCAACTAAATTTATTCAAAAAGTAAGTTTTTCATTTTCTATTGAAAGAGAAGCTTGGCAGACTGTTAGTGCCTTTCAGAAAGTTATAAGCATTTGGAAATAGTAAAATTAAAAAAAAAAAAATTCCAGTGTGCACTATAAATTCAACTCCTTTTTTTAAATTAAAAATGTATTTATAATAACAATTTTCACTGCTCATGAAATATAACAACTTGCTTAACACTGAGCAGTGAAGCACGATAGGATACAAGGTAAAACCCAAATTCAGTTAGTTTTCAGAAATAGTCTTACTGCTCTTGACATGTCACCATCAGAGAGAGTAGACAAACCTAGAGAAAAGATTCAACACAGAAGGACAAGGAAAAGAATAAAGGATACAAAAACTGTAGCAGACTATAAAGAAGTAGGTGAGAGAGATATGCAGAGACTAAATGATGGAAACATGAATTAATCTTCTATTCACTTACACTAATTAGAAAACTAATAAAATTTTCTAAATATGTAGGTCACATTCACTTTTACATTCACAGCCAGAAGTAGGACTGCATGTTAATTTAATTGATGATGTTATGAAAGGAAAATGTACATTTGCAATTTTGTTTAAAACTGTACTGAAGTACACATGTTTATTTCTATACTATGCATAAGCTGACAAGATGTAAGATTCCTTCTGTGGTATGAACCAAACTATGCATTATGTTCAGAGCTAAAGGTAGTCTCTTTTTTCAAAATCTTGTAGGCTATGCAAATGCAGATGAAAAAGGATAAAACATACCTAGTAGAAAGATTGATATGATGGTGACTCATATCAGCTAGCTAGCATGTTTGTGGTGGAAGGAAAAGGTATAAAGGAAACTACTCAAATGGAACAGAAAAAATGAGAAAGGTAAAGAGGAAGCATGGATGCGAAGTAAGGAAATTGTCAGAAACTGTGCCTGAATGAGAGAGTGGGCAAACAGACAAATGATGCAAAAGAAGTGCTAGTCAAAATTGTGGTACAGATTTTGAGTACTTAGGAAGTTGATGAAATTCTTACCGTTTCTGGGTAGCTTTTCCTTGATTTGCCCCCTGAATATTACAGGGCTGCAGAAGATATGTCATATGGATCCAATCACCTTCAGGGATATTTTCCTCATACAGTGTAACACAGGAGAAAGTGTAAGGAACAAGCCTCAAATGGTCCTATTTTATCCTTCTCTTTGTTCAATGCTATATAGATAATTTTTAGACCTTTTCACTATCTATATAGTAGAAGGATTAAGGAGACTGGTTTTCCTTTTTGTAGAACCATTTCTAGGAGGAATGGATGTCTCCCCTGTAGAGTATTAGATGAAAAACTCATAATGGGCACTGTTGTTAGAAAAATACCTTGTAATAGGAAAAGAATAGAGTTGACATAAGGAGAAGTAGGTTTCTGCCTTTACTTTTGTCTACTTAATTCTTCAAAGTGTAAGGAGAAGGACACTTTACTTTTAAAAGAATTATCACAAATTATACTCCCCCTCTACCTGAAGGATGATCTCCCCAAGGAGGCATCATATTTGATTGCAATTCCCCCAGTGGATTACTACAGGACCCTGTTTGCCTTCTACACTGTGAGGTTGATCACAGCAGCTCCAGTTTAAGCTATATTTTTTTGTTCCTCTATATTGTTTTATTACAGAATGGTCTAACCTGATCTGTGCTTCATCCTAATTCTATACTACAAAGGAACATTAAAAATATAAATAAATAGTTTTGTAAATTGTATTTCTAAAGACCCTATGAGTTTTGCTGAATGCAGAGACGTTTAAACCATGCAGTGCTTTATCTACCCTTTTCATTCACTTCAACTTTCCCAGCAAATGAGAAAAGAAAGCCCTAGTTTTATTTGACTTTTAAAAGGCACTTATTTCCTGGAAAGTCAAAACAATGGAAACACAGTCTGCAAGTAATAAAAAGTATACATAAAATGTGTTCCAAAAAGTATCTACTGCTCACTATCGTACTTCCAGAAATAGCACAGAAGCCTGAACTGTCCCATTTCCCTACAGTTTTAATTCATTAATCATGTAGTTTTCCTTCAACTTTGAAAATTAACTTATTCCCTTTCCCACTTGTATTATGATGTCATACCACAAACTAGCTATGACAGAACATCAAAGAAATGAACCTAATTCTCTGATCTTGACAGCAGTGTGAAGAATATTTTCATGAATCCTCTGCTTTTACTTAATATGCAATAGGGATTGTTTGACATTATGTAAACGCTATCATCTTAATTTCCAGAATTCTGTTTCGTGGTAATAAATCTGTCCCAAACAATCAACAGTATAACTGTTTTTCCATTTCCATGTATAGTCAAATTAAAATTTAATCTGGATGGTTTTGTAATCACTTTGCAGATGGGTGTTTTTTTTTTTTTTTGGAGGGGGGTTTGTTTGTTTGTTTCAGTGGGTTTTTTTGTTTTGTCTGTTGTTGTGGTTGGTTTGGATGTATGACCTGAGAAAAATGAGGCAAGTAACTGAAATCTTTTGACTGTATATGCAAAGCAACAGGTTTTCTTTTCATGGGCTATTTGAACACCATCTGACACACTGAATGATGCTCATTCTTCCTCGCTCCAACTTTGGAAACCACAACCTGCTTCAAACAGAAAAGTGATATTGATGAATCCTATATTTAGTTTCCTGTAATATGGCATATCAGCAGGAGAGTTTCCATCAATCAGTTGGAGCTCTGCTGTTTCCTCAGCTGACATTAGCTGGAGAATCTCTTTTCTTGAGACATGCAGAATCTGAAAATGACTCTTTAAATATGACTCTAATGTTAGAAAACATTAGAGAAACTAACTCTAATGTTAGCCACCACTGGTTAATTCTAAAACATGGAGTAAAAAATGTTTTGACTTTAGAGATGACACACAGAAATATGCTCCAAGTTTGGAGCACGTGCTTCATCATTTCTGAAGACTTTCAACGGAACTTTCACTTTTCATGTTACTTAAACAATGATAAAGTCACACACATATATTCTTTCTTCTCTGGAAAAAAATTATTACACTTTCAGAAGCAGAATTTGTAACATCTAGTCTCCCAGGAAAAGCACTTTCAGGAAAGTACAATTTTGTCTGGTTTCACAGTCCATTGGTGATTGCCAGAACTTGCAACAAACACTGAGCAATATCTGCTCAATTTGATGAAACCAAATCAATATAAAATCCAAATTTAGGTGCCATGGTGTCTTAAGTAGTAGAATCCTACTACCCACACATGGTTCCTTATTCTGACTGATGCTTTGGGAATGTGAGGCAGGCAAGCTCATAGGTCGATGGTGAAAGGTATGACCCTGCTGGCCCCATATTTTGAAACATGCCAGAAGCCTGTGTACAAATAGTGCTCTTTTCCTCACTTCACAAATTTCAGCAGTTTAACAAGTCCCTGAAGTGAGGCAGAATGCAAAGCCTCATCCAAAGCATCACAACAAGAAGCTGGAAACCCTCTGGAGATCTGCAGTCCGCCAGTGCCTCCACTCTGCTGATCTTGTCTAAGCTGTGCTGAATGAAGGTCAACCTTTCAATTAATGCCTATTCCACCATAGCAAATTGCTTTTTTTTTTTCTGAACTGATATGATATAGGAGACTTTTTTTATTATTAATAATTTAAAGGTTCCATCTTTATTCCTTTATCCAATGGCCTGCTTTAAAGCATTAGTGGAGAATACTAATAGGGCTACTTTTACATGGGAGATGTTGGTGTAAGAGATAGTACCTATAATAAGGTTCAGCATGAGGCATAGGTAATCCCTAGGTACTTTGTGATATTTGATTTGATTTGTGGTCCTTTGCAAAAGAGGTAAAACATGCTTGAACCTGATAAATGTCCTGTAAGAGAAAGAAAAATGTTTATTGGCCAGAGAACAAAATTGCTCCCAAAGGGATATATTGCTTTAAGAAAGAATATTTTCCATATCCAACTTACTGCTAATAACATGATAAGACAGAGAAAAAGGCAGAGAAATGTCAGATTTAGATGACTCTTCAAGCTCCTTCTATTTAGTCTGTAATAATGCAGTGTAATAAAGTTTTATAAACAACAAAATCTTCCCAGTAAGTATCTTATTAACTATTAGCAGGTTTGGAGTGGATTAGTTAAAACACTGCTACCTTTATGCTTATCAGACATATCAATAAATTTCAGAACCTTTTAGTTCTATTTTCATTACATATTTTCCTGAAAGGAGTCTATTTTCATTTATAGGTTGATAGCACCTAAAATTTTGGAATAGTGCTTTTGCTTGTTTACAATTAAATTTTTGCTATGAACAGTATTGCAGTTAATGCTGCATGTCTTATGATTGCATTCTTCAAGGCTCAGACCAATAAAGGCAGTGGACAAGTTTATGAAAGACAGTAGGCAATGTCTTTCCAGTTCTATTTGTCAAATAAAAGGTTTATTTCTCATCAGCACAACCCAGACCTAGCATCCAAACTCTCGCAATGTGATGATCTTGTGAAAGAAAAATGGGTGGCAACTACTTGAACATTCTTAGCATTATTCCATTGGAATTTTTTTGTTCTCCAACCTTTCCTGTTTGGCTTCAAGTACCTCGTAGTTTATAGATGTTAAAACACTACATTCCTGGAAAATTAATACTGATACATCTAATAGTGTAATTTTTTTTTCTTTCTAAGACAAGTCTTCTTGTCCACAAGCACAAACAACTCTTTTTATTTTTTAATGTCTTTGATGATATGGTCTTCATTGCACTCACCAAATGAGGATTTTAGGTTCTGACTAAATCAATTTCCCACTTATTCAGATTTTCATTTAGGAAGCCATCAGCTGTATCTTTCACATGTAGAGGACCTCCCTACTATTTGCAGACGTTTAAGATTATTGAGAGAAGATGGAACTAGCCGAATATCCACGGGACTGATGCAGTACAAGAGACACATAGTGTGTGAAGAGGACCCTGAAAGTAAGAAAACCTTCTGGAGATGACAAATAAAGGAAAAGTCTTGAAAAGTCCTTAAGACTTGCATAACTGGGCTACTTCGACTAACCATTATTCAAACTTTAAAGTGGGAAAACGTCTAGATGTTAAAAGTGTTTGAATATCATAACACAACTGGTGGTGAGAAAGCATATCCTAAAAGAATGTAGGACCAAAGAAGCCATGTACCTCAGAAGTGAGATGTCTAGTGTTCAGTAGAATGCCAGTCGTGCCACCCCTAGGGTAAACCATTGCATTTTCCCCTTTTCATGTGGTAGATCAATAACATTAATTATTTTAACTCATGAATGTGTTTCTGCAGGAAATGGCTAAAAAAGGGAAGAAGGGCTTGAAAAATGACAACATTGGCATCTTTCACATTGTGGTGTTATGGTTTGAAGCCTTAAACCAATGCAGGAAAAGAAATGACACTGCTTGTCCTATCCTCCTGGTGAAAGTGGCTGACAGAAGGTCTTTATCATGCACACACACACCACACACAAACTACACGCAAACTTACATAAATGCACAGAGAAGGCTTGCACTAATCTTTCTTGTTATCACCAGCACTGAAATCTCTACTCTCCCTTTTATTCTCGTGTATATAAACTGCAAGGATCTCCAAGCTTTTCTCATTAACCTCTCTTTTCTATACTTATCAGCATCTTTTCCACATTGTTGGGGCCATTTTCCAAACAATTGTTTGAGGGGAGGGGAAAAGCCAAAGCAATAATGGGCTCAGGGTCACAATTGAAACTGCTCCATATAATAAGCAAACCTGAAACAGTAAACTAAGAAAGAGAGAGGGAAGGAGGAGAGAAAAGAAAATGCTGACTTGGGTCAGAGGTCAGCTCTCTGATCTCATTGTCAGCGCCTCTGCCTTTTGCGTTATGGAATTTGTCTTTCATTACCCTGTCTGCCACTCCTGTCAATACACCCTGAAAAGACTCCTCAATAGGAAATTGTAAAGTTCTGGTTGAGGTAACAGGGGGAACTACCCGCTGAAGCCAGTTTGTGACTCACTGCTGTTTCTCTGGCCTCTGGTCTGATGCCAATCTTTCCTCAGCATTGCCCAGCAGAGCATCAACAATGACTGTGAGGGAAGAGGGGTTATGCAGCCCACCCCTACCAACCCCTTCCTCCCAGGCAGGACATCCCTGCTGCTTGAGGTAATGTGTAGCTTTAATATGTGAGCCCCTCGGGTGCTACAAAGGTAAATAATGCAGGAACACCTATTAATATATAGAATATAAAAAAATCATTTGTTTCACCAAGAGAAAGAACATAATGCTCCTCTGAAACAGGGGATGGGGTAAAATGAAAGCTCTGAGTGTGCTAACAATGGTAAAATGAAAGCTCTGAGTGTGCTAACAATAACTTTATGCATCATATACCATGAATCTAATGCTAGTTTATTCTCTTTAACTTCCTACCTTTAACTGAGTGGGAATGTCCATCATAGTTAAGAGAGTTATAATCTTCCCTGACATTTGTACTATATCAACCTATACTGAAGTTCTTTCCAATTGAGTAGGCAATTATCATTGGCACTGCTGAATGTCCCAAGAAGGGTTTTTATTGGGTACAAATTAATTAATGATTTTCATTTTCCTAGCCAAAGTATTTTTACATTAATATCCTATTTGAAATGCCAGATTTTATTTTGTTTTCAGTCTATCCTTCAATTTAAGCTATACTGTATTTAAATACCTCACTTTTTCATTTGAAGTATTTTCTTCAAACTGGTGTAATCTACTCAAATTTGTGATGAAAAACCTAAAATTAGCTATATGACTGGCAAAATTATAATACCCTTCACTGGAAACATTCATTCGAAATAAGTATCACACATCCACTCTTTGTTTCTGAAATTCTGACAAGCTGTCATAAAAGTTTTGCTTTTTCTCCCCCAAAATTTTTATTCTAGATAACAATGAATTTTAAGAACTTGCAGGTACAGTGACATTTCTGAAGCCAAGCTTTAGTCTCTGCACAGCACTACTCATAAATACACTAGGATATGTCTCTTCTAATTGCAAAAGATTGTCTAAATTTACCAGAAAGGGTTCTGGTATCCATCCTAATTCAACTTACACTTCCTATACAAGTGAAAGCTCACTATGGAAAATGTTTTCATTTCCATAACATTTTCTGCAAAAGTCCAAAGCAATCCAGAAGTTGTTTTCCCAAGTTGTTCTTGTCTTATAAGTTTAAGAAAGTATCTTGATTTCATCCTATGTAGGATATTAGTTTTCCTAGTTTCTCAATCTAGAGGAGGAAAACACATCATTAATATATTGATCTACACCAAAATTTGACATCACTGTAGGCAGAAGTTGGAATGAGGGAAGATGGAAAGGGAAGGGAGGGAGTCAGGCAGGCAAGGAGGGAGGGAGGAAGGGGAGGGGAGAGGGAAGGAGGGAGAAGGAAGAAAGAAGGAAGGAAGGAAGGAAGGAAGGAAGGGAGGAAGGGAGGAAGTTGTTCTTCCTGCTATTTCAGAGAGGACACCATCTCATAAGAGTGATTGTAGAGTAAGGAAATAATTCATTCTTACTGATCAGCTTGAGAAAATGACATGATGCCCCTCCATCGTCTCTGAAGGACAGGGAATGGAGGATGTGGTGAGTTCATCACACTTTGTCTCTGCTGTTCCTTTCTCCTCAGGGGAAGAACTCCTCACACTCTACTGTTGATGTAGTGTGGGATTCCTCCCACTAGAGACAGTCCTCCATCAACTTCTCCACTGTGAGTCTTTCCCATGGTCCACAGTTCCTCATGAATTGATCCAGAACGATTCCCTTGCACAGGTTGCAGCCCTTCAGGAAAACACTTCTCCAGCATGGGTTCCTCATAGGGTCACCAGTCCTACCAGCAAACCTGGTCCAGTGTGGGCTCCTCTCCACGGGGCCACAGGTCCTGCCAGGAGTCATAGCGCAGGCTTCCCACGTTGCAAACTCCTTTGAGCATCCATCCGCTCTGGTGTGGGTCTCCTCCACAGGCTGCAGGTGGATCTCTGCCATGTCATGGACCTTCATGGTCTGATTCACCATGGTCTTCACCACAGGCTGAGGGGGAACCTCAGCTCTGGTACCTGGAGCACCTTCTCCCCCTCCTTCTCCACTGACCCTTAGTTGTTCCTCTCACATATTCTCACTCCTCTCTTCTCTGAGCGCAATTATCTCCGAACAATAACTTTTCTTCTTTCTTAAGTTATCACAGACGTGTTACTACCACCTCTGACTGGCTTGAGCTTGGCTAGCAGTAGGTCCATCTGGAGCCAGCTGTCATTGTCTCTGTCTCCACTCCACCTCCCAACCGCCCCTCCTCCACCCTCTGGTTACAAAACGTGGCCATGCAAACCCAATACACCTATTTAGGAAGAGAAATTAACAAATCTCAAAGGATCATGGGAATTTCTTCATGATAGGAAAACTGAGACTGGACTTTTTCCCTAAAATTGATATGTTCCTGTTCATAGTGAAATGAATTTTATGCCAGTCCTATTACCTTTTTTTGCATAGTCAGGTTAGTTAATTACAACAGTTCTTCTTATCGTAACAAATCCCTAAAAGCAATAGAGGACCAGATCCAATCTGGAAAGATTACCTTAGTAATGAGAGCTCTTTGGATCCCTTAAGATCTTCTCATTGTTCCCTACCCTAGATGGATCCAATCCGGACAACCAATTGTGCTTCAGTTGTTAAGCATCATAAGATAGTCATGTACTACTATCTTCTGTACTTAATGAAGTGCAGTTACTAGAAACTGTTTATCAGTAGAACAGACTGTCCCACTTTCATAGTCTGGTGTATTTGGAAAAGTTCAGTATCTGAGGAAGTTTACATAATAAAGTCCTCCAAGGGCACTGATGTAGAAAAAATGCCACTGGATTCATTCGGAGAAAAAGTAAACGGTACAGTGCACTCACAAGTGTCCCCCCAGATCAAAGTAAACAATTATCTATTATGAAGTAGTTCCAAATGCTGATACAAAGGTGAGCTTTGGAATGTGGAGAGTTGGCTTTTTCTTTACCTAAGATCTTCTTATATGCTTGCATCAGTGTAGGAAAGTGAAGTATTGTATATTATAAAAAGGCCCTTGAGCCATTTATTTGAATCTTACTGATAGGTAAAAAGTCCAACTCAACTCAAAAGTCTAACTGTGCCGTTTCGGTACACAAAAGTGAGTTTCACTCCCAGCAATTCCAGTGGCCAATTTACCAACAGATGTTGTTTTACAGGAAGATCTATTAAATGAATTTGTCCTTCATTAAGAGACACTATGCTATAAAGTTTCCCCCAATAGCTTTCCACAGCACACTTGCTCCCAATTTGGTCGAAGTCCAGTCTTTGCTATAAAGTGTAAAATACTTGGCTGTTAACTAAAAATATGTAGCAAGCAAGAAACACTTTTTAATTAATATAAAAGAAGTAGTTGTATTATTAATAGTGGTACTGGGAAAAAGTCAATTTTATTTTTCCTCCTAAATTATTATTATATGTCTCCCACTGCTGGCATTTTCTTTGAAATAATCGTCCTTTTACCAAAAGGTAATGGATACTTTTACCTTCCATACTTTCCCTTTATGAGCATTTATAAGCCTCACTGCACATACTTTATCCAACAGGTAAGGTTCTACCTTATAAAAAGGCAATTTAGCTTTATAGATTTGGCAATACTGAACACTTGGTTAAATGAAGGGTGCCTCATTTAAGAAATGACATATCTGAAAAGGCTTGTTATCACAGTTTTAAGTCAGTATAAAAAGACTATCCAGTACACTACTTTGATATGGATGGAAACTATTGCTTCTGGTATATTTTCACATTGGTGGGTGCCTGGAAATCTTCCAGTATATGCTTCTTTTTAGCTGGAAAAAAGCTGGTGTATATCTTGAGGATGAATTTTTTATTTAAAACTGTGTTCTTTTGTTTAGGAAAACATTTGTACAGAAATTTGATATATTATTTGCTCAAGTTTTTAAGATAAATTGCTTTCCATAATAAGGGACTTCAAAGGAAGCATTGCTAGAACATGATTGAATCATAATGAAATTTTATGGTATTAAATGTTACACTTTCTGTATTCCATTTTTAGCCAATTTAACATTCAGGCATCCCAAAATTGTTTTCATTTGAAAGAAAAACAAGTCAGAAATGGCAGAAAGTGGTAATTAAATACTATGTTTTATAATGTTAATGAGATTAACATTTCATAATAACCCCAGGTTATTTTATACTATTTTTAAGTTGGCAGAAAATAAAATATGCAAATACTAGGGCATTTGAGGGTCACTTTGGGAGCTATGCCTATGGTCATTTTTTATTAGACCATTAACTGACTGACTTTAAAAAATAATCTGTTAAACAGAATAAGAGCATTTTTGCACAATTTTAATCTTAATAGGAGTCCTTTATTTTTATTCAGCACACAGTAGTTTGAGGTACCTAGCAAAACTCTTAATTTTTTTTTTTTTCCGGGGGGTTACTTAAAATTAATGTAACTTTATTTTATTGTGCGGTTTGGTTGGGTTTCTCGGGGGTTTTTTTCAGAATGAGATGGGGGGCTTCTAGTGTGTTTGTTGCTTTGGGCTGGGACTTCTTTGTCTCTGAGTGATAATTTAATTTCAAAAGGTAGAGATTATCTTAGATCTTAGTCTTCAAAGCAACAACATTTCCCCACTTTTGAAATGTTCCCCAAGATATCCAAGTACTTTTCAGCTATTTGTCCTGGTGATACTTTCACAATAATAAAGTTGGGGAACTTTCTTACAGCTCTCTATTATCGCATTTTTTAAACAATTTAGTTACCAATTCTTTAGAGCTGTTTTCACCCATAATCCTCTCTTGTGTACCATTGACAGAGTGACCTTCATACTCACTGTCTCATCCATCATAGAATGAACTTTTCACTCTACACCATGCTCATCCTTTCCTAGTAAGGAAAACCTTTGTCCACATCCTACTTTGTCATTCACTGGAGATTTTGTACTTTTGCAAATGTGTATCATCAGAAATGAAAAAGGAGAAAGTGGGAAAAGATCACTAGTTCAGCATCTTTGAAAGTTAGTACAGATGGCTATCTTTAAAGTACATCTATCATTCTCATTTGCAGTTCTTTATCCGATAAGCCTCCCTCATTTGTGCTCCCCCACTGGACAGAAGTACCTAGTGAATCAGTAACACTGAAAAACTAACTGCATTTGAGAAATGAACTTTGCCTACACTGCAGGATGCTCTATGCATTTGCCTCACATCCCTAAATTTAAGGATCCTAATGAATAGAGTTGGTTTTTTAAATCATAGATACTCTTTTAATTAAATATAACAAAGAATTTAAATAACTTTCTGCCTTTTGTACTGGCAAAATTTGCTTTCAAAGTTGCTACACAAAACATTATTAAGGATGGGGAATTAACCCTGTTCATATATGTATGTACAACGTGTTGTGTACTCTTGCATTAAAATGTTTCTGGCTTCTCCAGTGAACAGGTTAAAACATTCAATTCTGGTACAGTTCTATTTGTATTTAATCCTTATTTTTCTCTGCCTTTATTGATATGACACTTGACTAAAACCTAATTGTGGCTTTTTAATATCACCTCTTCATCTGCTTATTTTATATGAATATAGAACCAACACCATTTTGAGAGTATCAAAAACTATGTGGTGCCGCTGGGAAAAAAGTTGGCACAATTACATAGAATATGAACTGGGTTATTGGATCCCTATGATTTCTTATTGTTGTACCATTAGGTTTTTTTACTTTATTTTTTCCAGATATTTTCAGAAAATGTTTAAAATAATATACATGTATTCATTCTTTTAAGTTATATATGAGGCAATAAATCATAGTAAGACCTCAGGTTTAGAAAAGAGGAAGAGAGATTGACTGATTGACCTGTAGAGCTGATGTGGAAAACTAAGGATTGGCAAAGGGTGTCACTCACATTTTCAAGTAATGAATGTAAGTAGATTTGGTTATGTTTAAAGTTTTGTTTCATTTGCTTCATGAAGGTAGAGTTGGACTCCAAACATTTTCTATTTGCTATTCTTTTTCACAAATATATGCAAGCAAGTTTGCATTAAAAGTCCTATTTACAAAACACTATGAATTAGCTATTTCCCAAGAATTTATCTGCTTTTATTAAGAGAAAAACAACCAAAAATACCCCAACCACCAACCCAAAAAACAGCCCAAAATCCCCAAACAAAATAACAAATCTTTTAAAATAAAATTCATGATAGGAAATCAAACTAGGCTATAAATGCCCTGTGAATATCTTTTGGGTTTTTTTTCTATTGCATTTGAAAGAGGCTTTCCACTTTGTATTCTAGAATTTTAGTGTTTTTATAATCCCAGAATCATGGACTTGAACTCTCTCTCAGATGTAGATATAACTCAAATTAACGTAACTTGAGTAATTTCCACTAAAAAAAGTGAGTAATTACAACACAGCAGAAAGAAGTATCAGACCTCACACTCTGGTGTTACCAGTACCTTTATTGGTATTTTCATCAGCTTTGCCTCGTAGATGTTTAACTTGTGAAACTGTGAAACTGCAAACCTTTATTTCTCAGTTGCATATATTCCCTCATCAGAAAGCTTTCTAATTTAAAACTTGCGCCTTTTAATCATATCTAAATAGAGGGAAAATATAAGAGAATAAAATATTTTATATGGAAACCTTAAGTAGCAAGAGTAGTATTAATAAAAATAAGTTGAAGTTGACTTTGAGTGTGCATGCTTTTCAAAAGGCAATTTTATTTAATTTTTTTAAATTGCACTATTTTATCTTTTTTTTGCTGTATATGGATTTTTAAAAATTATTTTGTGATGTCTGTTTGGGATAAGCATCTCTTGCCCCCTTTTATGGGTAAATTATATAACTAGTTTCTCTACAAGTTTATAAAAAAACACACAGAGATTTGCAGAGTGAGCTTCAGTAGATTAAAGAAAACAAGGAAAGCACCTAAAAATTACAAATGCCTTTGAAACATCTCTTTAGACTACGTTTTAGGGCTGACTTCCACTTTGGCGGGATGACGCCTTTGCCGTCCCTAGAAGAGAGGTACCTCTTGGTTACAGTGGATCCCAATGTAGAAAATATTCCTCATTTCTACTGATTAGCAAAACAAGGTACTGTCAAAGTGGACATAATCTGACAGGTATTGGGTAAGAGAAGGTACACAATACCAGTAAGGGGAGTAGGCTTGTTGCTTCTCTTCAATATGACATCCACTTGCACTCGACTAAATGCTCCCTTTTGGGACTCTCCTGCCCAGCTCAGAGACTCAATACACACAAGAAATCAATTTGCACCTCATCAATATAGCTGTGAGGTTAAAGGCTGGAATTTCCTTCCCAATATGTTAATGCCACAACCAGAAATTACGGGAGCATTGTATATCACCTAAAGAAAAAATCCTCTTTACAATGTCAACAAAACCATCAGCTACCAAGAGTCTTAGGTTAACTGTTGAAAATAATCTCTTTAAAACTAATAAAAGTCAGAGAGGACTTTATCATTGGATTTCCATCCACTCACATGACCTGCATGCAGGGTAAATAACAGAGACAAAATAATATATTGTACCATTTCAGAAGTCAAAGACTGCAACAGGAGACCAGCATGAAGGAAAACCTTTCGCAAGTAGAAAGCACAGTATTAAACAGGTTAATACTGTTTTTGCTGTTTTTCTGCCTTGTCTCTCAATCTTAAGTCAGCTGAGCAGCAGCTTTCTTAGTGGGAAAAAACAGGAGGAGGTCAGGCGGAATGACCTCCCTATTTTGTCTCCCAGTGGCCTGCCTCCCATTTACTACACCTTTTGACATCCTTAAGTAGATATCTCTTTAAGTGTTCAGTCAGTAAAACAAACTGCAGTGCAGGCAAAGGAAAGGGGGATGGGGAAAGAAATGTACATTGTAAGGCTCAGACGGAACGTGAGGCACGCACAACCCGTAAACGCTTCTTGTATCTTCAGCCACAGATCAAAAATAGTCTATTATTCCATGGATTCAAAAAATACTAATTTACAGTTTACTACCAAACTACTACAGCTTTACAACTGTGTCACTCAGTGTCACTTGTGAGAAAAGCCATATTCTAAAATAAGCTCTGGAACTAACATTTCATGGACTCTATTAAAATCTGTTAATTCAGCCACAGTATTTGATATTTAACTTGACTAACGAATAAAGAGTGAGGAATCTTAGTGCATATTGTACTTAATGAATCCATGCAATGCATATATGAGAAATCAAATCATTGAGTAATCGTGGTAGTACATATGTGAGATGTGTGATAATGGGATTTATGGCTTGGAGTATATTATTTAAAGACTGTTGTGGAAAAGTTCCAGATGTTCTGCAAAACTTTTAAGAGCTTTTTTCAATTTGCAAATTACACATTTCCCGTCTCTTGCTATTATCCATTAATTAAGCAGTTTAAATATTATGCTATGAAAAGAAATTCTTAAATAAATATCAGATGCAACTCATACACTTTAAATAATCAGGACCATAAATTTCAACATCCTTCACTGATTGGATGTACCTGTTTTCATCTGTAACCCCTAAAAAAGAGAGCTGAAAGTTGTGCATGAGATTTAGGACTTCAATAATTGGTAAAGCACTTTAAAAAAAAAAACATTTAAAAGATTCAAATGTGGCTACAAGCCTTGCTCAACATATCAAAACACTAGTGAGTTTTTAGTTTTTCAGAATTCTTATTAATTTATTCTCTGACTGTCACAGAGTTAAAGCTGACCTAAAGTTCTTATGTTAATCAGTTAATTTCAGCATTCATATCAACTGGAAGCTTCAAATACAAAAAATTTTTAATGAAACAATAAGGTCTTTTGGAAGATCAGACTCATATAGATCTAACTGGGTACATATCTTTCTTTCAAGTTTAATTCATTTGAATCACATTTCTTTTAAAAAATTTGGAAAATGAAATTGTCTTCCATTATTTTTTTCTGAATCTTGCTGCGCAGCTCCCACCCTATATGTTTTAAAACTACTTCCCAAAAAGAAAAACTAATTTTTCCACTACTTTTTAATTAATTGTAATAGAGATCAATCTCTACTAAAAAAAAAAATAATATATATATGGGTAAACAAATTATTAAGATATTTTATAATGCTTATAGTGAAACGTTATTTTCTATTCCTGCACATAACAAATGGTTTGGTCAAGTCAAACTAGGTTTTAGAACTGAGTCAGATAAAAATAAAAAGAAAGTATTAAGAAATCATTTTTGTCATTAAGGTGAACAAATATGAATGAAACACAGAGACATCTGGTTTCAGATGTGCTAATAATAAAAAGAATTCAGAAAAAGTAAACATCAATGATACATTTAAAGAAGTGATTAATTCACATCCCATAGATCTGCTAAAACACATATTAGCATGGGAGAAGGTAACGCATATTGTAGATCTGAAGGCTCTGTTTATTTTTAAATTAAATCTCTGGATAACAGGTAATGGCATTAAAGATCCTACCTGGATCTGGTCAAAACATTTTAACATCATGTTTTCAGTTACCTGTTTGGCAAGGCTAAGCATTGCTGCCATGACAGGTATATTTATGAAGCTTTTGATGGGAGGATGCCTGAGTTTCGTGGCTTTGTGGTTAATCTGGGTGTTTTAAAACAATCTTCTTTAGGGATAACACAGGAATTTTTTTTTTACCCTATGAAACCAAGCAGCTGCATTGGCTTAATGGAGTTCACCTATTACGGCCTTCCAAAAGGAAAGGTATTTAGCTAAGAACAGACACTGTGGTGACATGGCTTCCAAAGTGGGGTTATTCAGCATCCTACTTGCAGGCAGCAGAAATTCAGGACAGTCTCTAATTATGCAAACATTCCTCTAAAAGCAAAAGCATTGCATTCTCATGGTTAGGCAGCCTGGTAGCACACTCTGTCCATACTTCATTCATCAGAAGATATTCTCTCTTAGATATATCCTTTCTGGAGAAAGGTGGAAGAATGGAGGAATCAGCCTCTGTATCCTTTAAAACTGTGCATGAAATTCTGATATTCTGGAGCACGCTATTGAAAATATGATGGCAAGATATATTGTTTAGACACTGCAGATAAAACCAAACCCGATATATTTAAACTCCTTTTTATTAGGAACTGTCTTCCTCTTTAGATGTATTAAAAAAGTAGACTTATTTTATGTCATTTTTCAAAATTTTGATAGTCATCTGATAATAAAAATTTTCATTTTTTATCCACATTTAACAAATGAAATTTCTCTGCATACTTAGACAATTCTACCACACTTTTAAAAATGCCCTACTTTCTTTTTTGAGTAATTATTTTAAGAGGAATATATATAAGGGAGATGCTAGTAACATATTTTTCTCTTCAGTGGTTAACACATTTCTTAAACCAGACTTCTGAAATTGGCACATTCTCTTCAAAATGTCCCATTAATTCCTATTAGGGAGCTACTGGTAAAGAAAATTGCATATTAACTTTTATCAATCTGTATGAATAAATGTTAACCATTCCCAGTTAAAACCTTTCCTTTTAGCTCCACTCAAGTGAAAACACCTAAAGCAGTGCACACGTTGGCAAATCATTCAGAAGATTAATGCACTTAGGCCTGTACAAAGAGTTAGAGATGTGTATTAGCATTATAGATTTTAATTTGAAATGATGTCAGTCTTTTCTCAGCTGCATTGTAGTGCAAGGGCTGCCATCTGCTTATAATAATGAATCTGACAATCCACGTAAATGTGATTTGCTGCTCCTTTTGCCAACATAATGGCGTGGATATTGATCCTAACGGTGGAGCAGTTGCTGCCATTTCATTCAATAGAAGTGGGAGGAGAGGGTGTAAGAGTGAAATTTCCAGGATTCCTACTGGAATGCCAGCTAAGAACAGAGCTGCGGGGTTTTCACTATGAGAGGGAATGAGGATATCCCCTATTCTCAAGTGTGTTTGTTTTTTTTTTCTTGGAACAAACCATATAACTCTCAACTCCAAAAATGAAACAAACAAAAGTAAAAGTGAACACCCGTAAGGAAAAGGAGCTCACGACAAGAAAAAACTTAAATAAACTCTCCCCCATACAGATGTTCATTTTTCCTCCTGATGCTGATGACCATCAAGATGGCATTTGTGGGTGGGGGAAGAGTGCTGTAATAGTCTACACGGTAAGGCAAGTTTGAAGCCTGGCAGTGACTTTTCTCTGTGCTGTGACAACAACATATCTGAGGTGCAGCATTTCATAATCTCTCTCTAATTTCTTCATGAGCACTTGCAGCCTTGAAAAGAGGCATTGGGTGGAAAAAGTTCAGTGTCATTCAGAAATCACAGATCTCAGAGGGAAACTTCTCTCCAGCTCATAGTAAATGAGGGGATTTCATGCCTGCCATTTTTATGTGCACCTCAGTGCACAATTGCAGGTGTCCCTCAGGATGGCTTTCCTTCAGGAAATGGAACCTGGTTTCCCAGGAAATGCTCAGACTTGGAGCTGTCCAGAAGAGAGGAAAGGGGCTATTTCCCTAAGCCTACAACCCTTATTATGTCTAAGTTGATTCCAACTCCACTATTAATGTGATTTGTGCAGAGCTCAACAGTATTATAGTACCTTTATAAGAGGGTGCATGGCTGTTTCCATGACAGCCAGAAGAGGTAGGGATGGAAAATGCCATTTGAGATAGCTCAGAAGTGTTTGATTGATACAAGATGTAAGGTCAGAAGCTTTAAGGAGAAAACTCCTGTAACGCTGAGTCCAATTTTCTTTAAAAAGTGGAGTCTACAAGTAGTGGCATGTTAATTTTTAATAGATTTTAATCAAAGGAGATAAAATATAAAGATGCTGTTAATTTTACCTCAAACAGTTCCTGGACCAGTGTGTCCTCAGTGACTGAAATACTAATCTCCACGGCTATTTGAAGTGGCTACTCAAACCTACACTCAAATTTTACAGCATACCAAGGAGTCATATATGAAGCAGCTTATACATAACTCCATTCCATAACTGTTTCTTTACTTCGAACAGCTTTAACTACTGATTTTTCAACTTTCATTTCTTACCTTGAAGGTTGTTATATTCATAAATGGAACAGGCACTGTTCATTTCAAGATATCCTCAACAATCCATCATCTTCATGTCATTTGATCTCCCAGGACTAGAATTCTGAAAAAGTGTTCTCAAAGTGTAAAACCAACTAAAAGTAAGACCTGCAGCGTGCATGTAAAATTTTTATATTATTCTATCAACAGTAACCATACAGCCTTCTGATTTAATACAGATCATCCTAGAATACCTTGCATCCTCTGCCTTATTTGAAAGGAATTACTGTTTATTTCCCACAAAGCAGTACAGCCGTGAGCAAAAACTCAGTAAGAGATAGAGAACAAAAATGGTGAGTATGAAAGAAATAGAGGAAAAAAAAATAAATTCCAAAGCTGTTTCCAACAAGCTTACACAAAAAGCATAAAACTTTAGGAAATCAGCACAATACTTACTCTTCTTTTTTTTGATGATTGGTGATAATAAAAGCCACCAGTGATACTCAGTTGATAGTCAGAAAAACTCATCTGCCCTGAGGCGAGTAGGCAAACAGAATTTGGCATAACCATAGAAAGGTGTTATTCTCAGACACATATATAAAACTGAGGTGACTTTGTACTAATGATAAGCTTTTGTGTGACTGACAGTACGTTTCAAACTGAAACACATCTCACATCTTGGAACGGAGGAGAAAATTGTTCCCTCATCTTCTCTGCCTTCATTCCCCTCCCGTGTTTCTGCTCAGGTAGCAGCAAACAAGAACCTTTAACACAGGCCTTTCACACAGTGAACCTTCATCTTTCTGTGCTGAAGATCTGCTTTTCCACAGGTGTTTCCCACTGGGCTCTTTTTTTTTTAGAGCTGCATTTCCAGTAGTTTTCTTTCCCTCAGAGGGAAGGTCAGGTTATTAAAAAAAAAACAACAAAAACAAAACCAAAAAAACTTAAAATTTATATCAGTCCAGAATTTCCCTGTGTGGAAATCATTAGGTAAAACCTGTTTGCAATCAGAATGGATGCCTTTAGAGGATGGGGATTGGATTCAGATGCCTTCTACCCATTAGCCATATTTCACTACTGTTTAAGCTACTATCAGCTATCCAGTACAGCTATCCAGATATATATCTTTTATTTGGATTCAACTTTCTGAACTCCCTTGTCATAGGAATAAGAACAACCATTTTAGTTACGTACAAACCAGCAGGAAGAAAGCTCATGTTCCAGTCCCGGTTTCTGAGCTGTCAGTGCATATGCTGCTGAATCTCAGGACCAGTTTATTTGTATCTCAATAAAACTGCTTTACTAGGCACACTTTCCTGAGGAAGAACATTAAAACTGAAATAAATATCTTTAAATCTGAAGAAACACATATATTATTTTGGACATCTATAACATATCTTTTACATTACAGCAATATTTGTGTATGCACGTGCATGTATATGAATAAATAAATAAATAAATACTCAATATACATAGTCTACCCATATAGTAGATGTTCATTTATAGCTTGGGCATATACTGTGTTTCCATCTTCAGGAAAGAGCACTGGGAAAGCTGTTAGCATGGTGACAAACACACAATATTTCTTCACATATTGCCAAATCTTCATTTCATTTCAAAAGGAAATTACTATTAGAGGAAAAAAAATGTTCAGCTGGGACTGAAACAAATACATCTGCAAAAGTACAAGTGATGTGCAACTCTCAATATGAAAGTACTCTACCAAATCTCTCCCAGATGTCAAGTAAGCATGTAGAACCACAGCAGCACATTGTCCACCCAATCCACGTTCCAATCCTCCCACTACAGGAAACCTTCCACTAGATCAGGTTTCTTAAAGCCCCATCCAACCTGACCTAGGGATGGGGCATCCACAACTTCTCTTGGCAATGTGTGCAAGTGTCTAACCACCCTTACACTAGAAAATTTATTCTGTATCTCTAATCTAAACCTACTCTCATTTAAAAGCCATTACCCCTTGCCTTATCTCCACATGCCCTTGAAAAAATATTCAAGCTTTCTTGGAGGCCCTCTTTAAGCACTGGAAGGTGGCTTTAACATCTCCCTGGAGCCTTCTCTTCTCCAGGCTGAACAGCTCCAACTCTCTTAGCCTATCTGGAGAATGCTCCAGCCATCTGAGCATCTTCGTGGCCTCCTCTGGATTCAAACTTACTGTTTTGGGCAGCATTAGCATCATGTCCTTTTAAATTATTTTTTTTTTTCTGAGAAAGGGAAGTACATCAAGATACATAGAATACTATCCTTCAAATTTAAACAGAAACACAGATTTCCTACCTTATGTAGAGAAGAAAGGGGTCTGGACCTGTGTCAGGTCTGAACTCTGTCAACAATTCCCTAAGGGGCCACAACTGAATAGACTTCATTTGTCTGACAAGAAAGGACTTCATTTTGGAGAAACCTTTCAAGGCTTCTGTCCAGGAGAGTTATGGAAAAAAAATGCTACATTGTTCAATTGTAATTGGCATTTTTTTGTGATACATCAGTAAATATGTGGTATATGATAATACCTCCCAGCACATTTCATCTAGACCCTGCCTCTCTTCTTCAATTTAATAGAACCTCTTTTTTTTAGTAACCACAGTTAAAAATACTGAGTGGGAAGAGCTCATTTTTGAGTTTACAAATATAAGCAGTCAAGAAGGTCTTTATGGAGGAAAAAGAAGAAAATAAAAGTGTTTGTCAGTGCTTCTTCATCAGCAGAAAAGAAGCAGCTGTCAGCCTGCTGGAATTCAGAATTTAGATGAGCTGTGAGGCCACACTTCTGCTACCCTGCATCTGGTTTGGAAACAAAGAACAACCTGTCTTTGGTTGCTCTCATCTTGTAAGTACAACTACCGCATAGGTAATTAACACTCCATGATAAGGGCTTAGTTTTGCATATCTTCATTTCCACTGACTCTTCCACGGTGTAAGTCTTCCCACTTGCAATTAAAACAAAGGCTATGCAGAGGAGAGGAAACCTGGATTTTCTGATGTTGAGGGGGAGTGAGATACATTTATTTTTTCAGTTCATTTCCTGGAGAACACACCCATAGTATATAATACTTGAAATGTATGTTTTAATCCTATCTTTAAAAGAGGAAAAATGCTTCTTCCCTTTCTCTCTAAAATGTTTAGAGATTAACTGAATTTCTGAAGTACATGGTAACTAAGAGCAGTAATTTTAAAGTATCATAGAATCATAGAATGGCCTGGGTTGGAAAGGACCTAAAAATCTTGTATTTCCAGCCCCCTACCATGGACAGGAACACCTTTCACTCAGACCAAGTTGTTCAGAGCTCCATCCAACCTGTCCTTAAACACCTCCAGGGATGGGGCATCCACAGCTTCTTTGGGCAACCTGTTCCAGTGCCTCACCACCCTCATAGTAAAATTTTTTTTCCTAATATCTAATCTAAATCTACTCTCTTTCAGCTTGAAGCCAGTCCCCCTCATCCTGTCACATATTGGTGCTCTATAGTGAGAGCAGTATTATTCTATTTTTTAATTATTTTTATTATTATTTCTGTTTATAATACAGGTTCAATTGTGCTGCCTATAACCTGATGAGTAGAGATTCATCTCCACAGGGGAGGGAATGAGATTTCTCTTCCTCTTTGCTCATTTGCAACGAATTCCAGGCACAGAAGTCATTCATCACTGCTGCATAAAGGCCCCGTGGTGAACACTGGTTTTCATGGGTGGCAAAGAGATAGAGGGGACAGACTCTTGTCCTCCCTAGCTTGAACATCACACAGGGTCAAGACAACCTGAACTTCTATGATTTCAGCCCATGAACTCGTCTGTGAACGAAAGCTTATGTACTCCTAAATTCAGGCAAGACAGATTCATTAAGGCATCACTGTCCATAAGATAGAGTAAAAAAAAAAACATAACCCTGTGATTG
Organism: Chiroxiphia lanceolata; assembly: GCF_009829145.1. NCBI lineage: Eukaryota > Metazoa > Chordata > Aves > Passeriformes > Pipridae > Chiroxiphia > Chiroxiphia lanceolata. The sequence continues at coordinate 64,750,023 of NC_045637.1, read as the reverse complement.
TTCTATATTTTAGCCCTCATGTCCAGTTGTTTTCCTCTGCTATTTTAGGAAGTGAATCCAAGTACATAGAGATCTTACAGTCTTGTAAATTGCTTCTTAACAACTAGTATGTAGACTTTTTTTTAATATATTTACACACAAAAATGTTTAGAAAATGGAAAAAAATCCTACTGAGACAGTTTAACCAAAGTTTCCTAGTTGTGTATTTGCTTTATTTCAGTTCCAGTATTTCACAGTCCTTTTCTGTTAACTGTCAAGTGAAAGATAAGGCTGTCATACTGTCTGAATAACAAAAGAAATACAATTTTCCTACACTAAAGTGTACTGGCCTTGTGCCACTGTTAAAATTAAATTTGTCCAATACCAGTTAGCTGCAGCAAACATTTTTATGGAAATAGTTGGCAAAGGAAAGAGACCTTTCTGGGTTTTTTTGTTGCTCCATTTCTCTGAAACAATGGGAAGAATTGATATTGCCTATTCAGTATAGATAGGCTGTCAAGTAAAGCAAGACAAATGTGATGTCTTGACTGATTATTTCCTTAGATATTAAATCAATGAGCTTATTATCACAGCAATTACATTACTAATGTAAACAGATGTTATATGTAGAAGAATGGTTAACAATAAAGTAGGCAGAGTGTACTTTTTTCTGTTACACAAAAAAAAATATTTCAAACGTATTATATAGCAAATAACACTCAATCATCAGTTCATATGTATTAGTTAACTGAATATAATGCTGTATCACATGATTTTACACGTAAGAGAGATGTACTGTAAAGATGTACATAATTAACATTTAACTTCTGTAACTTTTATTGCCAGAATTAATGTTCCTATCTATACCAATCAGTAATAAAATTCAGGGGTTCTGAAATAAAAAAGAAGAACTACAGTTCTGGTCATAAATTAACTGCCAATTTTCTTAATACAGCTTGTTATTTAGTTTATAATGAAATCAAAAAAAAAGCAATATCCTGTACAATGACTATTTTCATATAACTCAACTTGAACTTCCCATCTATTCTTCTATCTCATAAATAGTTATATATAAATTTCTAAAGCCTTCTCAGTTCTGGTCATTGTACGTGTGCTTTCGAGATATCTAGTATGTATAAAATAAATCATTATAAATACATTATAAAACAGTATTTATAATGCCATGTCTTTTTAGCAGAAGGTAGTTCCTACCTACGAAACAATTCAATCAGCTCTTAAGCTTTCTGAATACAGGTGGGTATTCAGGATATGCATTGTATTAACCCAAAAAAGTAATGAGGAATCAAAGTTAATTGGTATATGAGTTCTATAAGAAAGGACCATTAACCAGTATTTAACCTAATGGCAGGACACTTTGACATTATCCTGTGGTCTTCTAAGTTGAAGGAGTCTAGCAAGTACTAATAATGAACATATGGAACTAATCTAGATATAACAGAGATCATATTAGAAAACTTGTCAGAAAACATTGTTTCACTGAGTGCAAAACTTTTAATGGGATGCTGATCACAAAGCTCTCCCTACGGAGAGTTTTAACTCCACTGAATGCAAACAGTGAAAAACTTCAAAAATATTTTTTTCCCCAGATTGGATTAAATCAAGCAGCAGATAACAAATTCTCTTTTCATCACTGTTATTCTATACAATGACAGTGAAAGAAGCAGTCATATTCCTCCCTATTTTCCTGTTTCATGAAAGCTTCCTACTTATCATCATGCTAAATTAAAACCCCAGTTATTTTCTAAGGCATTTTCGAAGCAGCAAGATCTGTTTTGAGTCATTTAGGAAGGCTCTTTAGGAAAACTGTGTTCTCTATTTTCTGTAAAAAGCTGAGTACTAATCAAAAATAACCAAAAAAAAGAGAAATATTTCCTCAAAGATATAAGTTAAGTGGACTATGAATCTGAATACCAAGAATGAGCCAAAAGTTCCTACTCCCTGTTGTAGCCACTGGACATTTTTCTCTGTGAGCACTGCAAGAGTTTATTTTCATGAAATCTTGTAATGTTGGGATATTTGCATTTTACAAATCCATTTTATCTATACGTATTCATGTGTATCAACAACCTCAAAGTGCATTTTTCTGGTCTGACACCTGATTCTGTACCAAAGTACCATCACTACTGCATCACTGAGAAGAGTGGGTGCAGGATTAACCTCTTAGCAACAACACACTCAAACACGCATTTACAGGCAGATTTTTAGTCTTGTCACCCAACTGACAAAATACATTTTCCCTCCAAACAGTCAAAATCATTTCTCCTTTGTGGAGAGTGATTTCCATGACAGATATCAGTCACAGCTGTTTATGGTTATATGCATATTTTGTGCTAACTATTATTAGTTGTAGTTTTTCAGTCAAAAATAAACCACTTTTGCTAAAGTTTAAAAAATTGCTCTGTAAAAAAAGATAGAGATCAAGAGGAAGATGTTGATAAATTGCAGTCTTGTTATGGAATATCTAATAAAGAAAAAATAGCCTTAAATTGACAAATAAGAAAAATTACATATGTACTTATTTTTAGTAATGAAAAAACCCAACAACTTGGTAGACCTGTGAAAACATCAGGGAAATTTCAGGTAAAAGACTGCATCAAAGGTTACTCAGAGACCACTTGCAATTAAAGAGAAAATAATTTGCAGAAGTTCAAAATTCATGAAGACTTCTCTATGCAATAAATAAATCTTCTACAAACTAATTTTCATTTAATATGTGTGCCAGAAATAGTGCAGATATATCTTTTTTAATATCTGTTAGCTTTGGTACACAGTACGGATCTCTGTCTTCAGAGAACTTCTCTCCCTCCTGCAAAATTTAATTCTCTTGCTTTTGAAATACTAGAACAAAACAGCTACTTTTAAAAGATTTTTTTTTTATGAAACGAAATATGTCTTTGTTTAAAACCACAAACTAGACATATCAATAGTTATGGTGTCTTTTCTCTGTGACTGAATAACTCATTGGCTTTCCAGACACTGGTTTCTATTGCTTGGTTTCACTGTCCATCCAGAACACCAGGTGAGTCTTCACTTCCCCAGTTTACCCAGAAAATAATAAATTTTGCTCAGATTATGAGGGAAATACTGTTGTGATATTTACCTGTCACCTTCTTTTAAAATTAAGTGTAATTTGAAGTGAAAATGGGATGGGAAGGTTCTGGAAGGGAAGGGAAGGGAAGGGAAGGTTCTGGAAGGGAAGGGAAGGTTCTGGAAGGGAAGGGAAGGTTCTGGAAGGGAAGGTTCTGGAAGGGAAGGGAAGGTTCTGGAAGGGAAGGTTCTGGAAGGGAAGGTTCTGGAAGGGAAGGGAAGGTTCTGGAAGGGAAGGTTCTGGAAGGGAAGGGAAGGTTCTGGAAGGGAAGGTTCTGGAAGGGAAGGTTCTGGAAGGGAAGGTTCTGGAAGGTTCTGGAAGGTTCTGGAAGGTTCTGGAAGGGAAGGGAAGGGAAGGGAAGGGAAGGGAAGGGAAGGGAAGGGAAGGGAAGGGAAGGGAAGGGAAGGGAAGGGAAGGGAAGGGAAGGGAAGGGAAGGGAAGGGAAGGGAAGGGAAGGGAAGGGAAGGGAAGGGAAGGGAAGGGAAGGGAAGGGAAGGGAAGGGAAGGGAAGGGAAGGGAAGGGAAGGGTGGTGTCAAAGTCATGCTTTCTCTTTTGTGGAATTTTTGAACTCTTGGAAAAATGTTATAGACACAAGTTTACCCTAAAGGTAAAGAATCATTGTTTTCAAAGAGAAAAAAAATAAGGACTTTTAAAAGTCCATAATTTTCATGCTTCTCAAGAAAATATATCACATTTTACAGACCCAGCTGACTGATTTTTTTTAAAGAAATGGCAATATGCATTTATTACTTCTATCAGTGGCTAATAAGTAAGATAAAGGTTTTTAGCTTTGTGGTTTTAATTTCTTTTAAAATCATGTTTTATTACATTGGACGTAATAAATCAAATTGTTTGCTATCTCATCCACTGTCTGAGCAGTTCTATTGATCGGTGATGAATGAGTCCCCAAATTGCCTACTGTGTGCTCTATTCAGGCACACTGCATTGCTTGTTTTAGCTACGCTTATTGTGAGACAAAAAAAAAAACAGCAAAGCTGCAGGTGTGGGAAAATTAAGAAGCTTTGCCAAGGAAGGTCAGAACCCTGGATATGCTGAACAGCTCTGAAATACTCTTAGAGGCTGACTTAAGGTGTGAGACATCTGCCTTTCGTTTTCTAACTGTATCTTAACTCAGACAATCGCAAATCAAAAACTATAGGTCTTTTAGAAGCTGGATCATATACTGAGGAACAAAAGGAAATCATAAAGTTGGCTCAGGCAACAATGCTCAACATATAGAAAGCGGATATTCTTTCCTTTCTCTCCTTTCATTGTACATATGTTACTCAACAATGTATTTATAAAAATAAGTAGAAGTCCATTTCCTCATGGCTGGTTTTCTACTTCATTCTTTCACACTCTTCCAAAGGCTTTTAGCTCATCACCACTCATGACATTGAAACTTTGGTGCAGCACTGAATGCTCTTTGTGCTCAGAGATGACACACCAGCTCCTATAAATGATGCAGAGCTGAGCACTGTTTAAATCACTTTTGCTTAAGTGTGGATAATAGCATACAATTGGCAGAGAATCCAGTTTTGAAGTGTGGCTTCAAGGGAGCTAAGTTTCACTTTGTCCTAAAGATAAATTCCATTCCAACTTTTTAAAAGGACAGCATTTAGAAACCAAAACTGATTAAATAATGTTGCCTCTTTATTTTTCTGTGGTCATCAAAAATGGTCTTCCTCATTATGCTCACAACTGGGGAGAACAACAGTTGTTTCCACCAGTGAGTATGCAGGCAGCAAAAAAGGAAAAAAGGGTAGTGTACTGTCTTTTTCCTAGGATATATTTCTTACATTTCTTGGAAAAGACATGCGTTCAGAGTCAAATGCCCTAACACAAGATTTAGAATCTGACTGGAGGAATCCTTGTTTAAAAATGTGGATTCTAAAGTAAAAATTCAAAATAAAAGTATACATAAGGCATCTTTTTTTCCCCTAGAAGTGCTAATTTTAACAAAAAGCAGTGACAGCTCATCACTTGGCTACTAATAGATTCTTAATACAGATTTTAGGAACTAGATTCTATCTTTCACCTTGCCACTGCTATTTGTCCCTTTAGAATCTTAAGCCACTCAATTTAAACTTGCACTTGTTTTAAGCTGGAACTTCTACACATTATTCCTCTCACTCAGGTGCATTTTGGATATGGAAACTATACGCACTTTTGCATAGAGAAGATGAGAAAACGCTATGGAGCACTTGAAGCACTTGAAAGGAAAAATATAAAAATAAAACTGTGAGAAAACTCATGAAAATCACTTAGAAGTCTGGAATAACAACAGCAATAATGAACAATGGAGGGACGAAAATCACATCCTAATGGTCAAAGTTTTGTATTAATTACAGTTCATCATTGTCAGATCTTTCAGAGTGTTATCCATTTGTTTAAATATTTTCTCAAGGATCTAACCATCTGAGTCAGTGCAATACACATATATGTATATTATAAAATAAGCTTAATTAACATTAAATTCCCTTGCATCATTCAGTAACCTAATATTTCCTGGCAAAAACTACAGAGGAAAATTAAAAATTTAGAAAAAGATATTCTGGTTTTCACTTGGGTGACATTTTAATTTCTAAAAATTTCAAAATGCTACAGTGCTTAGAAACTACATTTGATGACCCACAGGTAACAATTCAATATTCACATCACATATATAGTAACAAAAAATCATTATAATATCACACCATGTTTAGCAAAATACAGAACGAAAGTCAGAAACCTCTCTGTTTTAAATCATTCACTGCAGTCCTAGCTTTTACATTTGAACATCTCATCCACTGTATTTGACAGCTTCAGAAGAGATCTGATTCCTACATCTGCCTTCCACCTTTGATCCAGCAAATGAAAAATGCAGCCAAATAATCAGTGAGTGCTCATGGAGTCACAGCCACAAGCAATGAAAGCCATTTAAAAAGACAGCCATAATATAGTATTTCCTACCATACTTCAAAATCCAGTAGCACATATAAGTACTAGCTCAGGGAACAGTGTTGCCCGAATTCCAAAGACCAAACTTTGATTTATCCAAGCCTAGATTACCAACAAAGCCACTGTGCACTTCCTACAGTAACCAAAAGATGTTTACAGTAAACCTAGTGACCCCCTGGTGACTTTTAGTCCTAAAGGTAGGACTGACACTGTGGAATTTTTTACCAGGTTGGCCAGTTTCATGATCCTTGCTTTGCACAACATGCTTTGAGTCACTGGCTTGCCAAGGTGAAATAGTTCTTTCTAAAAAACATAGGCCTGACTTTCTACAGATCAAGCATTTTGGACAACTGCTTTCTGAAGGAGACATTGAATCAGAACTGGTTAAAATTCTTTTATTTTTATGTTATTGAAAAAGTAATTCCACTATGCAACACTTAACAGCTAAGTTTAACCATGCACAGATGCAGCTGCCGCTAAAACAAGGAGCAGAATTCATTCCAGATAGTCATTATGCTAGATCTTTGAAGGCTACAGAGGAAATGAGGTTGGACTTTCTAATAAAGCATTTACAAGCCAATTATGAATTTTGTGCTTTTCTAGACTGGAAAGACTGGCTACTATACTAAGACATTCAAAAGAGCTAAACAGTATTATGCATACATGAAAATAACATGAAATTGCAGCTTTCACCACAGTATTATATATAAGTATTTTATATTTGACATGGTAAAGTTGTACATGAAAGGGCATATTCTGCTACATTTACCATGAAGGAATGGTTTTATCACTGAGGGATGGATTATTTATTTATTGATCAGAAGAGCTGCTTGAAACTCTGACTTTCTCTAATTATCCATCTTTGCTACCATTGAGTAGGCACTGGACAAATGATACTGCCCTCTTCGAAATCAGCACATAAGCTAATCTACTGATAATTCTAAGAGATCTGGGGAAATGATTTTAAATAAACTTCTTTGTTGAATACTCAGAGCACTCTGCAGAGGATTAACTGAAACCTGAAGCAATGAGTGGCGATGTCACATGCATTCTGCATTTCCATCCCAGGCTGTTGAAGCACAGAAATTAAGGTCAACAAAAAAAAAGTCATTACCAAAATGATTTTAGATTTCTGTATCCTTTGTCTACTGTCTGAACCAGTGAACCTCAGAGTAACAGCAACACCAGTAAGCAGCCTTGCACTGTCCTGGTTACTTGTACCAGAGACCAGTACAACACCTGCAAATTTGCTTACACTTTGAGATACACACATTGTGATTCATATCCACACTTTTTTTGAAAGGAATGAAACAAAAGGTCCTAACCTGAGACAACATTTTTGTAACTTTGCCAACCTGGCAACAAAGCATGTTCTATGTTAATCTTGTATCTAGATTCGCAAGGAATGAAAGTATACAAGGATTAATTTTTTTCCATATTATGTTCTTCAAGTATGCTCAAACAAGATACAAAAGGTCACACATTTCAATTATTAAAAAACACACAAGGATGGAGTAACATGTTTTATAACCCTTTATAAACTTTCTAAACAACACATAAGTATTAAACAATTTCCTTGGACTTAATACCCTTTATTGTCTTGATCTTTCTCTTCTATTTTTAAAAGCCAAAATCAAAATGTTTTTTGTGTTGATCTTATTTTCATTGTAATTTACTTTCTAGCTGATTTTGAAAGCTGTTTTAAAGTTCTAACTTAAGTGAAAAAGCAGCTACTGCACAAGAAAATCCCTGGGAAGAAATGTGATTTATGTAGATGAGTTTGTTAACAAAATTTACACATAAATGAGAACTTTTTTCCATCCTGGTTGCTATTACAAAGAAACACTGGGAAGTAAATTATCTGTAGAAGAGTACAAGATAAAAAATGTATTAAAAGCTGTAAGAATGAAATTGAAATGTCAAACATAGTTACTTATAAAAAACAGGTGATAGACTCCTCGTAAGCTACCTATTAAAAAGAGTAATCAAATGGAACTAAAATGACTTTACTTCTCCCACTAAACTTGTGGCTCAAATTCTCCACAGCTTTATTGCCTGTTTGCAGAGTTTCATTCACTTCTAGGCACTGCAGGCTTTCTGAAAGTTAAGGCTATATATGACAAGAGTCTTTATTACTCACATACAAAACATTTGAATCCTGCTATAGGTTTTCACAAAACCCAAATAAATGCTTCTCAGCAGTAAGATTTTATGCGTGCCATAACCAAGATGTTCTGTAGCCTGCAGAAGAGGGAGATGTGTTGCAAATATGGGTTTTCAAGCTGCAAAAAAGCCGTGAAGCCAAAACTGAGAGACAAGGTCATTGTGAGCAAGGCTGGTCCTGGCTGCAGGACACTTCTTCCTCAGGACCCCTCCTTCTGAACCCCCACCTCATTTCCATCCCCCAGTCCCACCACCCCTGGTTGCCTTCTGGTGGGGTTAGTGACGCCTCCCGCCCAGGACCTGAGGTCCTGGGACAATGGGGCCAGGGGCACAAAGCATAGCGGTGTGACCGAAGTCTCCTCACCGGCAGGCCTTTTCAAGCTGATGGGAAGTAGGGCCACTTGAGCTGGACATGGCTGGCTTGTCAGTTCCTGACAACAAACTGTGTTTGGTACGCAGTGCTTTCATGGGCAGTGTCATGCTTTTGTCCAGCGCCATGCTGACTTTCCTCGGGTCAGTTTCTGGCTTTTGCAGATGGGCAACTGTGTTGAGAAATCCACCCAAGCAGAAAGGGCCCCCCTGGCTGGTGATTTCTCACATTTAATTACTTGATTTTCCTTTTCTGCAGTCAGGAAGAAAATGGAATTACATCATGCACCATGTAGCCTTGGAAAAGGACCAATTGTTTCTAATAGAGCCGCTGGCGACAGGCACAATACATGCGCTCCTTGTTTCACATTGGATATTAGATCCTCCAAACAAGTCTGAGTACTCCTGCTTGGAGGATCCTCAATAGGGAACAAAGGAGACCAGGCTTTTTCTGTGTCACTCCCAGCACCCCACAAAAAGAAAATCTTTATTTAAGGCACGCTTCACTCTTTTTCCCACTTTCCAATCATCTTCTGAGACTCAGCAAACGGTTTGGAGAGCAACAGTTTGCTACACGTAATTAGTGAGTTGATATTTTATTCTACCTGCCAATAATTAGTTATGTGCATACCTCTGCCACTTCACTTAACTGCAGACATGCCTGCTTGTAAATTTATAGTCACCAAGAAGTATGCGATGGCCCTATGATACTTCGCTCTGGGATTGTACAGTAATGACAGTTTATTAAATCAAGTATGTTTACCACAGGCAGAGAGATTATGTTACAGATCTTGTGCAGATGTTCCAGTATGGTTTATATTTTAAAAACCCAACCAATCAAACAAACAAACAAAACACCCACAAGAATTATCATATTTGATCAGATCAGTGACGCATCGCACTCAGTACTGGGTCTCTAATGGCAGCCTATGGAGGATGGCTATGGAGAAGCGCGGGTACACAGAGTAATAACTCTCAAGAACACAGCATACTTGTCAAAAAAATACATAGAAGTACTTCCCTAGAATACCCTCCCCACTTGCAGTGATTTGCAGCTTAATGACTTTGTGAGCCAAAGTATTTAATAGCAATGGATGGACTTCTCTTTTACCGATCCTGGTATTAGTGACACGCTCAGGCCTTGTTGCACAAAATATCTAAAAACACCTTCCCCAGTCACCTCCCAGTCTCAAGGAAGATGCATGCCTGATGATCACCTGGGTACACTTTTCTTCCCAGCACATGTTCACTTGCATCCCTGTCACAACTGAATTTCAGCACCTGTGCTTCTAAACAGGTATTCAAGATCTTAGGAGAAGTTATTTCTTCCAGGTGCTAAAAAATGTACGTATAGTTCTAAAAGAAGGCTTTCATCAGCAACAAGTTTTAAACTAATAAACCTACAGGAAAAATGCAGGCAAAACAAACGTATTTCTGCTAACTGCTGGAGATGAGGGTCACTAGTATCCATGTTAAAACATTTCTCCTCTTCTCCTATCAGTATCAATCTCTGTGTGTGAAATGCATGAGATGAGAGTTGTTCTTTCATGCCATACGTGGACAGGAGGCCACAGAGTCACTCTACATCAAAAAGCAGGCCCAGAACACAATCATGATCAATGGAAGGGCATGGAGGAACACTTGTAGCAGGCAGACTTCAGACAGGGAGCATCATCAGGATAGGATGAGAGGAAGAGTAGATGGTACCAGCTGATGATAAATCTGAAATAAAAATTACTGGACATCACTGCTTCCCAGACAATTCTGCAGATGTATTTATCAGAGAACTTCTTCTTACTGCTAATGACACTAAGGTATAAATGTAGTATTACCCCTGTTATTTATTCCAAACAACAGGCCTCTAGGACTGACAATATCTACACAGATACAGTGTGGTCCTGTACCAAGAGAGGCAGAAATCTCTAAGCTTTCACTGAGAACTTTTAGATTCAATATTAATGAACAATGCAATATGAGTCCATATGGCTGGTGAGGCCTGAGTTGGAATTCATAGGATATCAGTCAGTGTACTGCAGGCTTCAGGTCTTATATATATTTTAAGACAGAGTTTGTTTTAATGGTATGTTAAGCCACTGATGTCAATAATGAAAGAGAAGCGACAGATGTGCCTGCACAGATCAACTAAGCTTTTTTAATGTTTTTAAATTATTTGTTGTGTTGCAGACCTACATTACCTAACAAAAGAAAAATAGATTTGACTGGTACACAGTCTAATTACTTATACTAAATTTAGTCGAAAGTAGGAATTTCTCTTTCATGCATGTCTTTTGATATGTTTTTTAATGAACATGAACTGGAACAACATATTTTGATGTTTCCAAACCAGTGGCTGCTTTTGTCACAACAATAAAATATCAAGTTTACAAATAATAATTCTCTAGAAGAACAGAAAGCAGTAGAATAAGCACATTAAAAGAGACTTTACAGGAATTTATGACAAACTAGGCTTAACACAAAAAGTACATTTGCCAAAACCAGAAATTTTGCCTGAAAAAAAAAGAAATTTATTTTCTGGTAGTTTGTCAGTCAGGAAAAGAAATCCAAACATGTAAAACATATAGAGTTGAACACAGAAGATATAAATCACTGCACTTCAAATTGGACCTCCACTCTGGGCTTCCCACAATGCACTCTTTTTCAGATGCATCCACCAAAAACATATACAAACCTGATCAGAGTGATGGATTAATGGAGTTGGATGACACCACAGTCACTCTTGGCAGCTGAGGCCTAGTTAGATTATAGATATCTATGTTATAAAACTGCACCACGGCCATACTCTATCTAAAACTATGACAGAGGTAAGGAATCTGGGTGAATACAATGTACAAGTAGTAAGTCTAAATCACATGTTTAACAGTGTTGGTGGGCAACTGGCTCTCCTGGTGCAAGCTAATATTCAGTGTAGTCTGTAGTGGCTCGATAACCCATAGTTTCTAAAAAGTTCACCATATCTTAAAGAAGGAGAAATCTGCTGAAAACAGTGAGAAAATTGTGCTAAAAGGAATAACAACTGCCCAGCAAAAGTGCTAAAACCACATTAACAGTCTAGGGGAAGGAATGAAGATGGATAACTGCTGCACAGCGTGGTAGAGCAAAGACTGAAGACCTTCTCCCAGAAGGTGAGATGATGAGTACTGGATGAGCTGAAGAGTTCCTTGATGTGAGAACTCATTAAAACTTGTCATAGCTGCTCTCTCTACAAGTTTGTGGAATAATATGAAACAATTAAGGTACAATTATATATATCTTCTGGACAGGCTGTCTGTATCAATTCATAATCAGTTACTGGTATCTCCATGATTTTGACAATGCCTTCAGCTCAAACTTTCCCATATAACACTCTAGTCATCATATCAGATACAAGGTAAAGTTCATTCCCTAATTACACTTACTCTGATTAATTTAAATTTATTTTTGTGACAGTGGTTTGTATTGTGCTGAACTACCATTAATATCCAAAAGTTGTACTAAATAATCCAGTTTTGAGTTTGTCACATACCTGGCAGCATCATGAACATCTCTGCATTATTTTAACATCTGTATTGCAAGTCATGGTTTAGACTACTTTCTCTGCCCCCTTTAAGTAAGTGTTATTTTCACAGTGTTATGACTTCAAAACAACAGCAAAGGGCACGGTGCTTTCCTGGTATTTATTGTAAAGGTGAAATTGATATGTTTGAAATACCACAAGTAAACACAGGGCTCAACATGTAATGAAGCCCACACATCCTAAACTAATACAGGTAGCATAAACTCGGAGCTTGAGCTAGATAAAAACTCAAACTATGTTTCCTGGATACTTGCTTTAGACAGCACTGCTTTCCCATGATCACAGAACTCCGACTGTATTTTAAGTCAGTATTCGCATGTAAAGAACATTTGTTAATTGCCCATTCTAACATACAGTGAAATGCGTGAGCTCAACACAGCTGAAGACTTAGAACCAGTTTGACTTGTATCAAGTGGGAGCATTGAAAAGGCAACTTCAAAACTTAGGGATTGTTTTAAGTGGTTTAAACCGATCCTCTAAGCCAACTCTGTTGCTAAAAAGCTGTAGAGGTTTAAAATAAAAATAACACATTCTTAGCCTGTTTGCATTTCCTATTCAAAGAGCTTGTTCATCTTTAATCTTAACTCTTTATCTCTAGAACCTTGAATGGGGGAAAAAGACAGAGACTAAACCAGAATCCTTTGCTCTATCAACAGATATATGGGAATTAGAAAATAACCCTCTGCTCATTTGCCAATAGCTTTTGCAAGTCATCTAATTAGATGATTAAGTCATTAAAGGGATATGCGCATCTGAAAAGCCTCTAGTCAGCCTCTGAAATCAGAGGAGATAAAGACAAGACTCATTTCTTTTTTCTCTTACACTGAAAAGGTAATTAATCCATTTAACTCTGCCTAGCAGTGCTTTTCTGTAGTAAAAAGGAGAAACTGAAGCAGGATAGGTTTTCAGAAACACTCTTTGAAACACCAGAATGACAAATGCCTCTTTCTTTTGCATGCCACATGAAAAGGTTAGGCTTAGCCCCCAGTGGTCAAAATTATTTAGACAAGAGATCAGCAGCAGTGTGTGTAATACTGACTTTGGTATTCAGGATGTTACTACCTGCTAATTGGACTTTGTTGCAGTTCAGTAGAAAGTCTCCCTCCAGAGCAGCACCTAAGGCTGGTAAATAAAATTCTGGAAAGAAAATTATTTAGCATCATTCACCTCCTCCAAAACAGGTTTCACAGAATAAATCTTGGTGCGTGTCATCTGCAGGATAGGGGATGATTTCCAAACAGTAACAATGATGTGTTGTGATTTCCAGGCCTTTACCATAAAACTGAAAGTAGCGTGTTGGAAATGACACACAAGCACGTGTGCTACCTTAGCAACTAAAGTACTACATTTCAAACTGAGAAAAAAACTAGTGCTCCAACACTCAGAATTGTTAAGACCTCCACCTCTGTAAGGTGTGAAGCTTAATTTCTGTTAATACATGTTGATATTTTCAATACAACACAACTATTAAGAAATGAAGGCAAGGTCAGCAGTAAGAAATAGAGCTCAAGAAAACCTTAATCCACGATGCTGTCGTAGGGTCTTGTGAGATCAGAGAGTGCCACCCATGTTGCAATAGCTCATCCTCAGCACTTCACCTGTGTGAGATGATCTGAACATAGGTGGCAGTAGACAGAGATCTTATGCTCTGCTTTGCAATTCACCTCCCTAGAATTAAATTGGTGAATGAGGTAAAGAAAGAAAAATTAATCCTATGAGCTTAAAACAAAAAAGAAACCTTTTGCCTCTAATTCACTAGTCTAGAATTTTTCCTGGGTCTAGCAGCAGAAAACCCAGCAACAACTATACAGTGCAAATGGCAATATCAAACATGGAAATATTATTTTAACTAACTGACATTGTTATTCTAAAACCTAACATATCTATGTCAAAACAATTTCTAGTTTTGAGCCACAGTTGGAGTAAAACCTTATGTACTCACACACTTTTTGTACTTAGAGTGCTGTAAGTTAACTTAGAACATTATATGATTTCCACAATAATTTTTTCAGAGAGTTCAGCATAGTTCCTATTATTCTACTGTATGTAACCTTGGAAGCAATTCAGTATTGTACCAAGTGCAAGGAAAGACAGAGAAATCACTCTGAAAGGTTTAGTACACGTTTCAGCACACATTTTAGTAGCATATTTTGACTGAAATTTTCAGTGACATTAACAGAGACAAAAAACTTGATGTATGGACAGACAACACTCTCCAGGTTTTGTGACTAGACTATAGTGATGTGTCTGCTTATATGCATACTTTCTTGGGAGGGAGGGTGCAAGAAATGAATCAAAATCTTCATGAAATACTATAGATCCTTAAATATCCATGAATTGTCAAAGGAGTCCAAATATTTCATTTAAGAGTCAATTGGTATCTTGATATCAAATAGATATACTGCCAGGATGTGTTCCTTTAGGCAAAATGATTATCAGTCATCCTTAGTTGACAGCAATTTAATAATAATACCAACATGAATTATTAATTTCTAACAATACTACAAATACATTGAAAATTTCTTGTCAACCCTTGCCTAGAAGGCAATAAATGAAACTTCCCCCAAATAAACTGAAATAAAACTCCTAAGCCCTTATTTTTCTCTGAAAAATGCAAATGAATGAAAGAGCATTAACCTAGTAAATGTTCTTTATTTTATTCATTCTTCAATAGTTCGTGCTCACTTAAATCCTTGTAATAACTTTGGCTTTTTCTTGTTTTTAATAGTATCTATATTTGAGAATCATAAAACAAATATCTACTTCTCACCTCTTATGAAGAGACAGTAGTTCTTTCTGTCCCACACTAATTAGCACAACTCTGTATTATAAAATAATTTTCATTTCAAATATAAAAAGAGGAGTGGTCAATTGGCAAATAAATATGTGACTTGAGGATGTCCTGTTCTAATAATTTTCTAGTCTCTAAAACTAGTTTTGGTTTTGGGATTTTTTTTCTAGTTTCTTAAAAAAATTAACTAGTACAGGAATGGCCAGACTAAAATATAAGTAGATCACAAGGTGATGTGGGTTATTTTAATCTATATGCAAGTTCACTATGAGAAATCAGAAAAAACAAGCAACAGTAACAGTGTTTAACAACTTAAGCCATTATTTTGAATTCTATATTTGATATATGAACATTATTTTCATAATTATAGAAAAAAGACAACATATTATTTCATATCTTAGCATATCCTAGCTTTGCAGGGAAGGGGAGCAAAGCCGAAAAACCTTAGGCTACAAACTCAGCCTCCAGCAAAAAAAACCTGCCACCGTCTTGCCTGAGTGGCCCTTGAGAAATCTGTAAATAAACATTTTTTTTTTCTTATTGTACACAATATTTCCTTCCTTCCCTATTGCAATTTACATTACATACTTTTGACTGAAGGCAATAACAACTATACCAGGAAAAGAAACACATTTCAAAGGACGCCTAGATAGCAAGTTCTCGATGGTTGAAATCCTTCAAACAACGTAACTTGCAAATGTAACCAGTACCATACCATAAGGCAAACTCACTTAAATTATTAGTTGAAGTAAAGATATTTGGTAGCTTGCTGAAAATTTCTATCAGCTAGCATTCCAGATGCAGTGAAAAAGTATTTTTGCCAGGATACCACAGCATATTTAGGTATTCTAACCTACTGATGAAACATCCTTACTTGCAAACATTTAATGAAATAGTTTTACATGCTAAGTATGTACTTTATCCATAAATCAATTTTTAAATGAAATGCATGCATATGTAATAAAATGAAAGAAAGGAGTGTAAGAGAAACAAAGAAAAAGTTGCAACAACAGCTGTTGCAAAATAGTCACATAGGAAACAGATGATATGCTGCCAGTAATTAACAGGTAGCAATTAGGTCAAGATTAGAAAAACAAGACAACCAGCAGGGCAGGACAACTCTGGATGGCCGCTAATTCACCAGGGAGGACTTCAGGAAGTAACTGACATATCTGTATAAAAGAGACAATTAAAATCACTTTTAGGGTTCAGGTAAAGACTTATTTAAATATAGTGTATGTGTATATTCAGTGTAAGGAATAAATCAGCATTGCAAATCTCTGTCATCACAAACTTCCCTCTTCCTTTTTTATCTTAGGTCAGGCTACCATTTCTAAAACCTTCTTAAAGCATTAGCAGGTTTCTACTTCCCTTTTTTCACCCAGTTTTTGATTTCTTTCTTATTTTTGCCAGCTGCTTCATTCATACCTCCTATACACTAAGGGCTCCCCCTGTACACAAATTCCCACAATGCAGTTGGGTAAAGAGTGTATGCAGGAGCTGAAAGAGGATATTTTCAGTCTGTCCAATGTTAGGTTTAAATACTTGTTGTCTAAAGTTGTTTTGCTAGTGCAAAACCATCAAAATGTCATCAAAACTGTAATCTTCCTGGCTGGCACAGGTCATGAGAGTAAGTTTGATGCAAGTAAGCTTTAAGTATCACAGTCAGAGTTAAACAGCAAAGCTTAACAACATTTTCCAATGCAAAAATTATTTATTGCGTTTTTTTCCCACATGACCTTTTCCAGAGTCAGTACTAGACAAGCTTCAAGTCGTGCTGTGCAAAATCTTAAGATGTTAGTACCCCACCAGTCTGTTCTTCCCAAAAAACAGTCAGCAAACGGGCAAAGCTGACTTAGTTTGGCTGCTTAGCATCAACCCACTGCCACTGGTGACATAAGCCCTTAGACTTCTTGCTGATGCAGCTGAGGTGCAGAAACATGTTCCCATTTTGTAGTGGGAGCAGTAACCTCCCAGACGGAGAAGTCAGTTATGGACTCAAAATTGATGCCTCTAAAATCATTACAGGTCTTCTTTGATTGCCATAACAGAATTCCTCAAATCAACAAAATGGTCTTGAAAAGAAATTTTCAGACTGCATATCATCTTCCTAAAAAGCATATCCATTGACTTCCATTATTATATCACTTTGGAGTCAGTTGTATGATTCTCACAAAATGTCAAATGTGCAATGACTTGCCAGGCTTTATTTTAGGTATTTATCCTCTTTGGATTGCACAGGATATAATAGTACTAATGAAAGGAAAAACACAAGCTGTTTCTATCCCAGGATTTATCTCTGCTCAATTCAACCTTGTTTTGCTCTTCAGACAAAGTGATAACTTGAAGAGAAATGACCAGAGCTTTTTGGAGCACAGTAATGCCATCTCAAACAATCCTCTATCAGACCTTGGCATGCCCCCTCTCCTGTATTCTCTCCTGAATTCAGCAGGAGGCTTCCAATATGACAACTGATCTACTAGACTTCCTACTGAACAAGCCAGAGCTTTATATTGGATAAGCCACTTTAAAGGTAGCTGTGAGGAGCCTGCCAGCCATGAGCTGCATGCAGATGAAAGTGAATAATGCAACATGCAGCATGCAGCAATATTCTGCCAGTACTGATTCCATCTGCACAACAAATACTCATCATGTTCACACAGACGGCAACTGAATCAATTATAATCTTTCAAGAAGGCTAAAAACAAAGACCTACGTTTTCAAAGCAAATGTCACAAAAACAGTTAAAAAAGACAAAAGCCAGGTAAAAATATGAATAGAAAAGATCTCTTGATTGCTCTTCTCATTGTATACTGCATGGTGAGGGTTTTTTCTCCTGTTTGAAGGGTCAGAATAAAAAGTCTGAAGTAAAAACCATGTTTAAGTTTTCATCTTTGAAAGGATCTACTCTTGGAAACAGAAGAGCTGAAAATATTTTAACACATCAGGATCAAACTAACAGTGCCACTCACTATCAGAAAGTAAAAGACAGTTGAAGCATGCTATTTTCAAACTTTTTTACCCTAAAGAATAATGAGCTTTCTCGTGAAGCTAGGGAAAGCATATACACAACAATAAAACCACAGAAACCACTCGTTTCTGCTGTGGAAAAATAATGCCCACTTAAATACATTTGATAATTGAGACACAGAATGCACATACAAAGTCTGCATTTTTCTATGCTCTCAGAGAAGAAAACATAGGTACAGAATGCACAAACATCTTAGACCTGCCAAATTAAAACAGTGGGATACACCTGGAGTCTCACAATCTTTTATTATGTAGTATGCTAAGTGGTGTTGCAAACTGCTTATACCAAAAAAAAAAAAACCAAACCCCCTGTGTTTTATCTTCAAGTTTTCTTTTCCATTTACCTGTATCAATTAAAACAAGCAAGCAGACACATATACCAAAACATAATTAAATAATTAACTTTGTTCACACCTTCTACTCATTCCTTGCTCCCAAAGCAGTTTCTGTGCAGCTGATAGCACCCCCTTTGGATCATGGAATGAATTAAGAAGGTGCTCCTTCAGAGAAAACCAAAACCACATCCAGGTTAGTGGTTATTTGAAGGTCTCATGACCCACCATGGTCATGTCCACCTCAGACTGAAAGAAAATGTATTTTAATCGTGTTTAAATACTTTTAGTTGCTAATTTTATTCAGTGAGGAACTCAAGTAGTTGTTGTTTGAATGTACTATTTAGGCTGTCAATCAACATTATGCAATCCTAATCTAAGTAAAAGACACTAAAATATATATGTAATGTTCAGTTATTTTCACAATAGTTATGCATGAAGTTTATCAATGAGACAGGGAAGGTGTGAATGTCCTTTTCACAGTCTAATACAAGGCTGCACAAAGTCAAATTTTAACACTACACTTAGTTATCGATGAAATGTTGCACTGCTGTGAGAAAAAAACAGAAGTTAGACAAATTCGAACTATTGTCCACTGAACGTTTCCTTCCTTCCTTTACAAAGACAATTTCAAGATGTTCAGATACGTCACAAAAAAATCATACCAAAAATCCAAATAGTTGTTTTTCTCAGTTTCAGTGAGATATCTGGAGTCCATCAAATAGGATATAGCTGTGAATCATAGTCTTACAGCACGAAAAATAAAAAGTCACAAATGCTGTTTTCCTTTGATCTTTGTTATATTTGCCTACACCTTTACAAAAGCCACAGAAATACGTGAAGTAATGTGAATTCATGATGAGGGAGATGAGTGACTTTTGCTGTTCACAACTGCAGAGAACAGCAGTCTTTCTTCCCTATTCAGTGCCTCTCTGGAATGGAAAAATCTGTCTCTAATTTTCCATTTACCTTAAGTGGTAGATTAGAAAACATTCCCAAGTGGAATTGTAAATCTTTGACTGCACTCCTTAAAAAGCAAAGACTTTTGCTTTCTTTCAAAAATGAGTTACCCAAGTCTATAGTGAAGAAAACTGATTTTGCCACATTCTAGTATATGCTTAATCTGAGGTATTTATAGATTGTGTAACACAAATTAGCAAATTTCAAAATAATGATAAGCATGAGTTCCTAAATGAATCAAACGCTCAGCTTCATGAAATGATTTTGTAGGCTATAGCATGCTAGCACTGCCAAAAGGCTGCTTCTTTTCTCAAAGGCATCACAAACTCTCACATGATCCCTTTCCAGCAGAAAATTATAAGATTTGCCTGCACATAAGGAAGGGTCACTATGCAATTTCCTTTTACTATAATTTAAAATTCTGCAAACATAATTTCTCATCCTACTCCAGGGAACATAACAGTTTTGGCAAAATCCAAAGAAAAGGTAGAGCTGAAAAAAAAAAGAAACACTCCCCTCCATTAATATCTGCAAAGAATTTTAATGTTTTCTCCTCAAGAGACAATAATTATCACCAGACCAGTTTGAGATATTTGTTTTTTAATTAAAGAAACAAAATTATGCAAATAAATGCTCCAAGAGTATTTTAGGTCTAAATGGTTATTTGACATTCTTCCCAAACTTACATGTTCAACTTTAGAATCATACCTTCCATAGATTAAATTTTCTTTGCTTGTTTACTGAAGCATGAGAATTACATATTTATCTTAAAGATCAATTTATCAGTATGCATAGAATTTAGTAATACTGATTCATAAGAAGCTTTCACTTACATTCACAAACTTATAAGTGTCTGTTACCTATTTTTGAGTGTCTGCCCCGAAAGACCTAAACACTATGTTTCAAAAACACTTTAGAAACAATCAGAAACTCTTCATTCTAAATTATTTCCAAATAATTACTCAAAAGTCATCTAGTTATCCTAGGATAGGATGGTGTAACTCACTATTTTTAGCAAGAATATCACTGCAGTGACTATAACAATCAGTTCTCCTGGGCAAGAGGGAATTGGTTATCTGGCAGAAACTGCATATTCAGAAAGTTAAAACAGAGAGAATGTATAATCCAGCAAATACAGCCAAATATCAAGCTGCAGGACAGGCTGTCCTGTTCATATTTCTTGTACTTCTTAAAGGAACAAGGAAGGTCACGTAACAAAGTCAGATATTTGTGGATGTATATATGCTGGGCATCTTGTGTATTTCAAACGCAGAGGAAAGCTTTAAAAAGTGCTGGTGCAGCTCATCCTGTTTAAGACATGTATATGCTGCTGTCCACTAGTTTGGCATCCAAAAGCTCTGAATGCCTTTTCTCAGAAGTCATGTTTGTTAGAATAATTTGTCCAACACTCATGCTGCAGGGCACTGAAGTAGTTCTGTTTGCTAGGGCTGCAGCAGTTTCTGAAAAAAATCATCTTGCATTTTCCCCCAATGTACACTACATACAAAGCAGAAGAATGTGATCTGTGTTCAGCTGGTGGGAAGAGAGAGCTCTATGGTACTCCTTCCTGTCCTGGTCTCTTCAGCAGTTAAAAATGGGAACACACTGCAACTCCATTCCTACGTATTTATGAGCTTCCTCCTAAAAGAGTCAGGAAAACAAAAAGGATTGCTGTATGGTTAGGTCTCAATACAATGTAGAAACTAAAGCACCGAGAAACTAAAACTGAAGGCATGTCACAGAACAGACTTCTCTGGTACCATAATTATGAATATCAGATGAGCACATGGTCAGCTTGCTTGCTTTAGGATCTTCTAAATCCATGCTTATTTTGCACACATTCCTAAAGTAGGAACGATGTTCATTATACGTAGCTTTTTGCTTTATAATGGTGCTGGTGGCATCTGCAATAATTAAATCATTAGTCATACCTGCCCACATTTGCTTAAAATAGGAGATGAAGTGGGCTTCTGGCAAGTAGGCTAGGCAGTAATCTTGCATTAATTTGTGAGACCTTTCAGGTACCATAAGTTTTTCTGCAGTGGCTTTCTATCATTAATGCTTACACACAGTATGCAAGAAAAGCAGCAACATTTCTAGTTATTCCATCCAGAACTGCTCTGTCTAAAAACTTCTGTCTTTGGAGGAAGAATGAACTGCTAATGACACATATTATCTTTATTTGTACTTTAACTCATGCTTACTCTAACTCTTGTGATTTGCTTTCTTTGTTGCATCTCCTGCCAGGAATACTATTTCAGATTACCTGAGGGTTCTCCTTGCTCAGTAATGTTTACAGTAGTTTGAACTATTTTGGTAGACCTTTAGACCTTGTTTACAATATTCAATCTTTCAAGTAGAACCCAAACTTTGCAAAAATATGCTTCAGAGCTGCAGTTTAGGAGAACATAAAACTACCATAAGCCCATATGTGAGAACTGAGAGCCAAGCCAACAATAATGACAAAGAGGTTCACATTAATATGATGCCAATATTTTTCTTGATGCAATCACATATAACCTCTGGATCCTAGAATTATGTTCCATTTCCGTTATTCCTGCTTTACATCTTTGTATGGGACAGTTAGTCAATGGTCTATAAACCATTAAAATGATGGATAGTCAAACATTCGGGAAATGGATGGCATCTCATGCTACACAGTAAAGATGACTGATCTTTCTGCAAGGTTTCAAGAGTTCCCAAGTCCTCTTGGACCTAATTTGGACTCTTTAATCAGTGAAGGTATGTTATTAAAATTCTGGACTTCTGCTTCCTTTTTGAATCCCTTTTTGCTTCAGATTAATGTGGGACAGGAGGAGCACTGCCTACAATATCAGATACATTTTCCCCCAAACCCACCTCAACCCATACATCAACATCTTTGGTTATGTTCTCTTTCTTTTCTAAAAAATCTTAAGAGTCCATGTGGTTTTTTGGGGGCTGTGGCTGAGCTCTGAACTGATCTTTTTGCAGGAAATATTTTCTCCTGTTGTGTTTCATGGTGACAGACCCCATTTCACCCTGACCACAAGTGCATTGTACAGAGCACTGCAAAACAGGAGAGTGGGAAAGGGCAATATATACCTCAGGATGGGCAGCTATTTTATCTTCAAGAAGAAGAATCAGTGTTTCAAAATCCTTCCCTGAAGGGAGAAACCATGTCTTTGCTCTCCTGGCTAGAGGAAAAACAGTGGTGGCCTACAAGCCTCGCTCAGAGGCCACTCTCCCCTCCAAAGACTCCCTCTGTAATGCTATGTGTCTGACCACGGTCACAATCTCTCCTCACCCACTCCAGTGAAAATGTGGACCCACTCTGCTATTTACTTATGGCATTCTGTGGTGTTCCATGACACAGTTTTAGAAATGCAGGATAAAATACTCAGAGCTTCCTTTTCATGTCTCCTTCCTTTGCAGCATGTTTGCTTTAGTAGCAGGCAGAGTACAGAAGGATGGCAGATCAGATAGGAGAGCCAGGTGATCCCCTGGCTGATGAGGGGGTTTGCACTGTCACTGCAGGCACCAGAGAGCAACTGAATGTCTGGCATTTAAGAAAGAAGCCTGACTCTTATTTCCTTTCCTTGCATTTGAAGGAACTTCACGGTATTTGACAGGTCTTAAAACTGTGCATATCTGCTGCCATGTAAGAGGCTTGCCTCTAATTTAGAAAGGTACAGTAGATAAATATTACCTCAGTAGGGTTTACTAAAAGTCTTTCTTAAATCAACAGCTATGCAGTGTAGTTAGAACTATATGCATGCAGAGCAATTTTAGGCTTTTTGACATCTTCACAAAGCCAGTGGTGGATACCCGTTTTCAGACTCTGAGAATGATTACATGATATCTTGGCAGGCCAAGATGACAGTATGCAGCTGGTAAGCTGTTTCTAGCTGTCATAATAGGTAGTGTTTGAAAAGGAAAAAACAAAGGCTTGCTTTAATGAGGCCTACAGCAGCAGCAAACTGAAGTTATAAACACATTTGCTGCTATTTTGAAATTTCAGTGAACTTTTTTCTTACTTCACATTCCTTTTTCAAACACATTTTGCTGTCTGCCTTTATAACTTCAGCCACTGCTGTGTGCCGTCTTGTGTAAAAGTTGCTGGGAGAGATTTAAGAGTTATTTTTTGTTTGTTTGTTTTTGGGGTGTTCTTTTTTATCTTTATCCCATGTCTCCTTTGAATTTTTCCTTGAAGAAAGAAACTGTTTCCTCTAAATACAGCCATTTGGTTGAGTGTAAAAGTGTTAATTGGGGCATTTATTTACTCTGTCGAATTAAATTCCACAGTGATTCTACACAGAGCTTCAGCAAATCCAGTATTTTTTCTTCTGAAAGCCTATGCAGGTGGCGTCAGTACTGGATATTCTGTTTACAAATCATTAATGAAGTGATTGTGGCTTTTTTCATTTGCTCACACTTTTGAACTGCTCAGAGCGACACATTCCTAAATAGGGAACACAAGAGTAGAGAGAAGCACACAATAGCCTTATTATGGGGGCCACACAAACACTGGTAGTGCTGAGGGTTTATATTAACCCAATCAATTAAAGATGTACGGAAAGAGTTCAGCTAGTAGGGGACTGGGAAAAAACGGTACACAGCAATGAGTTGCTAGGCATGCTAATCTGGACTCCGAAATTCTCGCTTAGCGCTATATCTGAGCTTTCTTCCTGCACAATAAAAGGTCCCTTTCAAAGCTGAGAGTCCTTAGCAGTGCAACCATTGGAAGTCACTGCATTCTCTGAATGAAATAAATGCCTTGCTTTAATTTCTATAAGGCTTGTGTAAATTTCCTTCAGTACTAAACCATTAGAATTCTGAAAGAAAAATGCATATATTAGGCTATACTGTATCCCTATTGTGCACTAAACATCAACTCATGCTACTGATATGGAGTTTAAAAGCTTAAATAAAGTGTGGAGCTCCTGCTGGGCAAACAAGCTGAACTGGCCCAATGAAGCAACCTTTTTGTTAAGAATTCTCATTTGAATAAACAGCATGGTAGAACTGCTGAATGCAGATGGCTTAAGTGTTAAGGTTCTTCTAGAAGAAATAAGTCTTAGCAGTTTTACACTTTCATGAACCAAATCATATTTTATGAAGGACAAGTACCCCAGTTTCTCAGACTGCATGCTAGAAATGAAAGGAGTTAGGAGTTAACTGGTTTATTTTAAAGTCTGCATCAAGGCAAAACAAATACATGGACTTTATTCTGTAATTCTCCTGTTGTATGTTTGTCTATGCAAACACACATATAGACACATGCAAGACATAGCTCTAAGAGCTGTGTAAGTTCTCCAAGAAGTAAATTAAAGCTCTGTGCTTAGGTTTAGCACTATTTTTGTGTTCTGCACTTACCTGGGATACTTTTTAACTGGACACAGCATCAAGAGCTATGAAAGACTCTGCACAGCACAAAGTCTGTTTTAGTATAGATGCTCTGCTTCAACTTTTACTGTATTCTCTATCATTTGATAGGTAGATATTTTCCCTCCTGTCAGCAGAATGCTGGTCCTGTTTGCCTCCTTCCTCTGTGAAAGTGAGCAGGTGGCAGGAAACTCTACTGATCATGCAAAGAGCTCACAGTGCCATCTAAAATGAAATATAACAACTGAGAGATAGAAACATTAATTTGGGATACTATTTAATGGGATGCCATTGTGCAAATGAAATTGAGAGCTGACTGCACTCAGCTGTCCAATAGATACTCCATTCTAAGCATCTTTTATAGGAGAGGAATAAGCTATTAACTTTTGTGTGAAACATCAGTCAGCTATTTCTATAGGCTTTCCCCCCATATTGTAAGAACTGCTTTGGTTTTAATTATTATTGTCGGATATCTAATAGACAAATATGAAAGACTAGGGAGTGGGGAAACAATAAAAATATCTGTCAAAAACTTGTCTTTGAAAGGGTCTGCTGAATATAGGAAATGTATTAGGAAAAACTTACATTTGTCAAAAGTTGGGGAGAAGAGAGGGAAGATTGTCAAGAGTCAATCAGGTAATCTGACTACATTTATATGAGAAAATAATTTTTAGTAATCAACATCTGTAAAACCAGACATTTGCATATTGGAAGAGAAGAATGGACACTGTGCACTAAAACTCTTAAGACAGACCTTTATTCTAGCTGTTTTGTTACCATTTGGTCCCACAAAGGTGAGGTAAATTTTTACTATGTTGCAATATCATTAGTCTATATTTAATTATTATTTTTCTTCTGTTCCCACAGCACTTTAAAGAGTTCTGTAGGTCTATGTATTTGAACCTGTTGTGGTTTAATCCCAGTCCGCAACCAAGTAACACGCGGCCTCTCACTCACTCCTCCACCAGTGGGACTGGGGAGAGAATCGGAAGGGTAGAAGTTAGAAAACTCGTGAGTTGAGATAAAGACAGTTTAATAGGGAAATCAAAAGCCACACACATGAAAAACAAAACAAAGAATTAATTTTCTACTTCCGACGGGCAGACAGGCGCTCAGTTATCTCCGGTTCTCAGGAAAGTAAGGCTTCATTACTGGTGATTGATGTCATGGTGACCTGGAAAGACATATGTCATCACTCCAAATGTCCCCCCCTTCCTCCTTCTTCCCCTCATTTACATACTAACCATGATCACATAAGCTATGGAAGAATCCTTTGGTCAGCAGCAGTCAGCTGGAGGCTTTCCATCAGACCAGGGAATAAACCACATTAAACTGTGTTGTGCATTATCGTGATTAAAAACACTTTCCTTATTACTCATGGTAGACCAGTTTTAATAGCAGATAAAGTTAATCTAACGACATTTAGCCAGTAAAGATCTCTAAATCCACCATCTTCCATCAACTTGTTTTAAAATTTGGCATGAAGTTACAGGATTGCTCCTCATTGCTCCTCCCACTGCTTTTGCCACTCTCTGCTGTTGCCTGCAAGGTCTGCTCATTGCTTGTAGGCAACAGCCTCTTCATACTTCACATCTCTCAACAGCCTCCATAACACTTGCCTGGTGAAAGAACACTGCTAGAGCCAGAGCAGCTGGCTGGTCAACTTGGTGAGGTGGGCTTTGAACTGAAGGATTTGGAGAGCAGGGTCTAAAGTGACAATGCTCACACCAGTTCAACCAAGTGAGGAAAAAGCCAGGCTAACCAGAGCAGCAACAAATGTGCTGTTATTCACAGGAATAACTGAAACATGGTGTCACAACCCACATGGCTCGAAGGATCATGATGGATGGCTACAGGCCTTTTGTAAAGACAGGGAATAAGAAGAGAAGTTGCACTCTATATTAAGGAGTGTTGATTGTATAGAAGTGAACTATGGTTCACTTCTGCTCATCTCACTGGGGTCACAATCAACACCACCTTAAGTCTGAATCCATTCAAAACAAGCATAATGACTTAACTCTAATAACACACTGAGACATTTCAAGTAATTCAAAGAAATCTGATAAATGGCTTAAATAAGGTCAAAGTTTCTGATACTAAGAATAATTAGAGGGAAAAGAGCAGATACTCAGTACATCACTCATCGAAAAACTTAGGCAGAAGGAAGCAGAGTTTGATTTTGAGGCTCAAGATGGGCTGCTGGCATGTTCTGTGTTCTAAGAGATGCTTTGATTGGACTGAGCCATCCAGAAGGTCCTATGTGACATGCCCTGGAGCTTTGAAATGCTAGACATCTCCTTTTATGTGAAAATTATGATTCTGCTGTCATCCTTTCCCATATATCTTTTTCCTACTCTTCTTCCTGACCTCTATTTTTTTTTTCTTTCTGCTCTCTGAGTACATCCCTGTCTTCTGATACTACCATGACCAAAAGGATACTGAAGTAGTCTGGCCCAGCAAACAGAGAAGGAAGCTTTCAGATGTCAGTGTCTCAAGGAATGAAATACAAAATGCCACTCGGGAGACAAAGGTCATCTTTTGGAAGATTTCCCATACTGATATATACAGCCAGAGAACTGTGTAACAGCAAAATTCTTAGGCAAGGCAAACGTTTTTCTCTCTGGTAAGAATTATTCACTGTTTGTTGCCTGTGTCTAGAGGGATATAAATTCCTTGTTGTTGTGCACAATTCTGTATTCCTCACCACTCAACAACACCTCACGTTTCTAATTCTTTCCCTGTTGCCCTCTTAAGCATGGCTGCTACACCTTTCCATCAGGATCTTCACTAATACATAATGCTAGAACATTTATCCAACAGAAACTATACACAAAGTACAATAAATCTGAACAATTCTTTTAATAATACTAGATTTTACATAGCCCCTTGATATAAAAGGGTATTAATGCACAACAGAGCTTGAGAAAAGTCAAGTACTATTCCAATGTTGCTTAATAACTGAAGAAAAAGAAAAAGCTTTAATCTCAAATATTATAACATGCAGAAAATGAAAAATTTTCTGAAAATGCATTATCAGTTACTAATTAATACATATATAAAACCATTCTGAAGCAAGGGTTCGCTTACAGACTTCCATGTCAACTTATTTTGCAATAAATTTTGGAAAGTGACACCAAAATCATCATCATCATCATGGCTAGGCTTTGCGAACGAAGATTTGGGAAGGCACTATCCACATTTGCTACAGGCACGCTGGTGGCTTATGAGGCCAATACGTGACAGACATATCCGATTGCAAAAGGCGCAGCAGAAAGACTCCTTAGATGGTGTAATCTGCAAGACACGGTTCTTTCTGCGTTGCCTTTTTTTCCTCGAGAGTGATCCTGCGTGTGCTCTCGAAGGAGACAGCTGCGTTATAGATGGTGTGTCTCCAGGCCTCCCGATTGGAGGCCAGAGTAGACCAGTTATGGTGATCAATATGGCCAAGGCTGAGATGTTGTTTCAGGGAGTCCTTGTATCTTTTCTTCGGGGCTCCTCTCATTCGGCAGCCAGTGGCAAGTTCACCATGGGGCAGGATCTTAGGGAGGCTGTGGTCCTTCATCCTGGAGACAGGAGCCTTTCCTGTGCTCCGGGGGCGGGACTCCCTGCTGGGGGGACTTCCCGTGCCTCGTGGCCGGGTCCCCCGGGTTGCCGGGAGCCTTTCCCCTGCCGCGCGCGCTCGCGGTTGTGCCCCGGGGCGCAGCCGTTGCAGGAGAAAGGAGAGACAAGGGGAGCCTTGCCGGCAGGTACTGCACCTCCATGAAAGAGGAGAAGGAAGCTTCGGAGCACACAGAGGTTTGGCGTTCCAGGTTTGGGGGGGGAGGGGTTGGGTGGGGGGGAGGATTAGCGTAGTGTGTCAAGTGGGCCGTGGGGGTCCGCCGACCAGCAGGAGGGAGAGCGGCACAATCCCATATGAAATGTCGCAGGTGAGTAGTGTGCCTGAAGATATGTGGAAACACAGTGGGGGAAGGATAAGGTCAGGGTGGATAGTGGGTTCTTTTAGAATAATGGGGGTCCCCGCCAGGCTGGGGCCAATAAAAGGCACCCCCGCCTGGATGGGTACTGGGGACACCAAAATAACTGATAATCAAAGTCATCTGACAAGTAGCCAGGACTGTTGTGAGTAGAGTCACACATAAAAACAAAAAAATGAAACACTTCACAAATCTGGCACTTTTACTATTACATTTGCAAAAAGCCTCTTCAAAATAACTCCCTGCTTCTTCCCATTCTTAAAGAGTTTTAACATGAGAAAGAATGGAGTATCTGATCTTTCCACAATCATTACCACGAAGACATTATGCTGTATGATTTGCACTGAGATTCAGCAAGGACTCATTACAAATATTACAAAAAGGCAAAACTTGGAGTCTGTGAAAACTCTGACTTGTTCTTGAGACTGTGGACAATTTGAGGACATCCATATGATAAAGAAAGAGGATATCATTCTTTCATCTGCAAATGAAATAAAACACCTCCTTCAGTAATGATGTGAGTCTACCCAGCAAGATAACAGAGAATCTGTTGACAAATTAAAGGCAGTTTGGAAATAAGCAGAAAAATGTGAGGAGACAAAGAAGATCTATGTCTAATAAAAGTTTTGGTATTGTGGAAATTCAGGTTAAAATAGTAAGTTAAAACTGCATTGCTTAGATTGAAAATTGACAAAGAAATATTCAAATTGTTGATTTACTGAAAAATAATTACTTTGAGTTATTAAAATGTGTTGCAGCACAAAAGCATGGATTTGTTCCAGTGCAGCAGAAAAATTATGTCTGGAAAAGACCAAAAATAACTTTCCTCATTCTGTTTGGTTTCATGATGTGAGGTAGGGAAGCTCATTGAACTTCCCTTCAGAAGGAAGAGACCAAAGAAATTAACAGGTACAGATGGAAGTTCAGTAGTGTTGACAGTGTCACAGAAAATGGCAGTTTATCTGGACACATGATTTTTTCTTGAATCCTAGTAAAAACTTGCATTAGTAATGAAATTATGTCAAAGGAGTCTAAGGGAGGATTAAATCAATTAATTAAGTAAATAACAGGGATCAAAACATAAATTATTTTTAATAAGAAACTTTTCTTCTGGCAGTTACGTTAATTCATACGTTGAGCAGAAGAGGAAATTCAAGAGACCCTTGGAATACTTCATCCAATGAGAAGACTTGAAGCTGGATGAGAAACAGTTCATTAAGTATTAAAACTTAAGTCAGTCTCTCAGCCAACCTGGTAGAAGCCCCATTATTTGACATACATGCAGCTTAGTTTCACCAAGATCTCAGACCTGAGAAGTAAAGCTATCAGACTTTCTGATGTACCACTTTGCCAACACAGGGACCTACCCTTAAAAGTTACTTCATATATTTAGCCTTGAAACTTCTCAGGTAAAAATGAAGTGGCCTTTAATATACAACTTGCTCTGGCTGACGTGTGTTGCCTGGTATGAAATCAAGGGGTTCACTTTCCACCACTTCTTTTCTGTTTCTGAAAATTCTGCCACTTGTTACCAAGCATCCCGTAACTGTGTTTGTAACAAAGATTACACTGATATTTCTGTCCAGCTACATGTCCTGCAGGGCTGTTCTGCAGTCTTCCGATCAGTAAAAATGTAATAACATTTTCACATAGTCAATATTTAATTCTGTAAATGCAACTGGTAGTTGTAATCTAGGTTATTAACCACACAGTGATTTATGAGGGAGGGCAGACAGAGGAGGGCTGCAGAGCACTAGGAAGGTCCTCTGGTGACAATAAAAAAGTTATAAATTT
This sequence comes from Chiroxiphia lanceolata, assembly GCF_009829145.1. Lineage (NCBI taxonomy): Eukaryota > Metazoa > Chordata > Aves > Passeriformes > Pipridae > Chiroxiphia > Chiroxiphia lanceolata. Next base: position 64,719,643 of record NC_045637.1, on the reverse strand, counting down.
CATAGCTCTGCCTGAGAAATGTATTTATATCCTATATTAAGAATAGCTTTTTATAAATTTTAATGGTCCATGTTATTAATGGTGCTGTCATCATTACTGCCTGTGCAAGACTGCAGTCTTTTTTTCCTTCTTATACTTTTCCATCAGCTGAAGGTCTTATAGTTTTTAAAAAGCTCTTATTAGCAGTTTGCCAAAAAATCTTTAAGAGTTATAAGTCTATCTTTGTTCCATTGGACTGCAAAGACTGCAAAGAATATTTTGCATAAAATTTTACGGCCAAGGCAAAGTTTGGGCTAATTGGGCAGAAAACAATTGCTTCTCTATCATGTTTACAAAGCATAAGCCAATACATAGGAATAAAAGTAGCACCATATCAAAAAGAGGAATTTATACATGAAAATTGTTCTTAAATAGTGTAGTATACACTGTAGGATAACTGTAAGATAGACAGTTGTATATCGAAGATCTGATATAAATATGTATGGTACCACAGACTTCATTACAGTGAAAGACAGTGGTAGCATTCACAAAAAAACTCCACATTTTTACTTGCTTTACATTACTTTAGAATGCTCTGTGACACTTGACTAAGTTTGCCAAGGGAAGGTAGTCTATGGCACTGCCTGATATTTGAACAACTTTTCTATTTATCTGATCTTCATACAAGAATATTAGAAACACAAGAAGAAGTTTGGGAATGGATCAAAGGACAAAAAGGAAAAAAAAATAGAGAAGAAGTAGCAGCATTTAGTTCTGAGCAATTCCCATTATCCACATCTAAAAGCAGAAACAGACTCCTACAGCAGTCTCCTGCTTTACCGCTCTCATGAATGGAGGCATGTTCTCTAAAACTGTCAGAAGTCTCTACAGTAGCTAGCATCCCTCCCACTGTCAGAAGCCAACAATAAAAATGGTACACAAACATCTGATCTGTGGACAATGAAGGTACAGATAGAGTTCTGGCAGAGCTGTTTGGCAGGGAAGAAAGACAGCCTCATATGATAGTGTATGTAAGTCACATAGGTCCTCTGACTTACAAGCATAGGTATTTTTAATCATAAAATCATAAAAATAAACCAGAGCCTTATTGGCTTTCAGGCACTCTGATGCTTTGGAGATAGCAGCTGTACAGTCCAGGCAGACATATTAAAGAAGATATGTGAGTTGGAGCAAGGTCCTGTGGCATTGTTTTCCTTGCTGTTTAATTTTAAATTATTCACCAAAAAAAAAGGAATAAACACTATCATTGCAATCTCCAGACAAATGTAAGTACCTGCTATTTTACAGGTGTTAGTATCAATTACGATTTTCTCAAGCAGGAAAAAATATTTGTAACACTGAGTCACTATTTTCCACAATTATTCTTCTTTCAAAAGAACTTATAATCTTTTTTCTTCATTATTTTTTATACCTACTCTACTTCAAATAGATACTGTAAAAGCGATTTTTCCCCTTGTCTCTCAGCTGCTTATTTCTGGGATAGGAAACATGAATATTGCTAGTTAGTAAAGCCAACATTCCACTGCAAATACCGCATTTCATATTTGAAGCTCAACTTGAACTGCTTTCTCACCTCATCACCTATGAGTTATAGACTAAACCCCCTTCAGAAGTATAAAAATACTTCTGTTTCACATTGGCTTCAACTGTTAGATGCTCAGCCTAATTGGAGGTAAGCCCTGAGCAGAAAATGTAAGGGCCAATCAATATGAATAAAGATGAGTAAGGAGTAAAACAATATGATTTCGATGAAGACAGAAAAGAAACTTTAAAGACCACAACAGTGGAGCACGAAAAGTTCCATTATCCAGATTTTCAGAAGAGTATTAGAGCCCTACTCCAAATTTTCTTCCATAAGAGAGGAATTTCCATGTCAATCCTATCTGAGAAAAAAACCACAACCTTCCTAATGCTAAAGGAAAAATCAGTCTCCCTGCAGCCTGGTTCTCTTCCTTTCTTAAACAAATTCTGCTAACTACATCACACTATATTCCTATAAACTCTTTAAGAAATTATTTGAAATACAATTGCATTTTGAGTCACTAGAAACTCCTCTTAATGATATCAGCTATTGAGCAAAAATAACAAAAATTGTAATTCATTTTTAGTAATTATTTTTGTAAGATTCTTCTTTTTTTTTTTACAAACAGGACTTTCACAACACTTAATACATGTTAATACTTATCTGAATTTCTGATGATTGTTTGCAGTAATATAGTAGGGATGTTCAATAATATTTAGGGGAGATTGAATAAGGCTAATAGTTAATGACTACTATGTCATGTGCAGGATGCCTCAGCATGTAGCATCTGTCTCTGCAAGATTAAGTGTGAGACAGACTATGAATTACCAAGGAATAAGTGTGTTGGAATGCTTTTCTAAATTAAACCTTTCACAAAAAAAGTTTGCCTAAACCTCCAGAAGTAGGAAATTCAATGGTTCTTAAGCAAAGCTAACATAATTTAACATCAGTCTGGCTTAGAAAAAAAACCTATTTTGTTTCTCATGATAAATTGCTTTCAGAACATAACACTAAGCAGTGTAAGAATGCTAAATAGTGCTTTTCTGGTTCATGAATGAAAAAAGCTTTTATTCAAGGTGATTACAGAGTACTCTATTGATTTAAGTAATGGGTATTTACTCCAAATCTCCTTTAAATTACTAAAGAACCAGCTAACAGCCTGATCTCAAAATGTAAATGTATAGTTCCCAGACATATGCATTAACTCATAGAGGCTGCTATCTTATTTTATGGAGTAAGCAGGCAAAAGGACAAATATCATAGATGTAAAGATAATGCACTATTGCCATTTATTCTGAAGGCAGATAAAGCAAACCAAGGCAGGAGCACTGATTCAGCAGAGAAAACAGGAATGCATCTTTGTGGGAACACTTTGCTTCACACGAGCTTTGCAGTTTAGCTAACTTAGAGTATATTAGAAAATGTGAAACTGATTGATATACATATGAAAGCTAAGGAGGATGAAGCAAAGGGGGAAGCAATTTTTCAGTTGTAGCATCATATGAAGATATTCTAGAAAGAAAGCTTCAAACTGAAAAAAACCTCTGAAATGTCAGGGAACCTCCTTGTAATTCTAGAAGCCTCCTTTGAAACCTTCAAGTAGCATTTTTAAAGGTATGCCTACACATACTCTCTGTCTCAGACAGTGGCAGGAGACTTCCTAAGTGAAGAAGCAAAAAATGTGACCAGCAAAAGGTGGCTTGCTTACTGGAAAGCTGCTGAAAGTGCACACAGTGGGAAGCATCAAGGACTGTGTGACTTGAACCCATTTAGGAAGGAGTTTTCTGAGAAACAGGTCAATCTCTGATACTTAAAGCCATAACCTTTTTTTCCAGTCAGCCCGGTTCTCACAAAGCATCAGTGTCAGGGCAGGTTGATGACGCTTTCTGTTACAACAGTATCTTGGTTACAACAGTGGCTCCTAAACACACTGCTCTGCTGTAAACTGTTTTTCTTGGTAATCTGTAGCAATCCGAAATTTGAATATCAGCAGAAAAGGATTATGTAGCCGGCCTTGGACAGGAGGAGCTGGGAGAAACTCCTTACTCTGAGGACCTTCCTCACAAGACCTATTGATATTTAACTATGTTGACTGGCCTGTCTCCTGCAGCAAGACATGGAAAGACTTTGTGATGATGTTATCAGATCATGTAGAAACCCCTTTGTTCTCTTACCCCCACGTAATCCTGGTTACAGGAAATATTAACCAATTCTGTAACTGTAGCAGAAACTTGTGTAATCCCCTAGTTAGCATAACTCATCCTCCTCATTAACATGCCCCCAAGACCCTTAAATTGTGTTTCACGCATTCAATAAAGATTCCAGTTTTCACCCCCAAACCTGGGATCAGATAGTTATTGACCTCTTCAGCAATCACTGCATCCCTACTCAAACTTGACTTTCAAACACTTATACAGCCCTGATGCAAAGCAATATTATTGCCTTGTAGTTGGCTAGTAACCAAATGACCCCATCTGGAGGGGCCTCTGTCACAGGACCCACCCAGGCTATAAAAGACTTTCCCTGGGCATCATTATAACCACCAGGCTATACACACTGTGTTCCTCGATGGGAATGCTCTCTGTTGCATCTTACACTGATTATCCTTTTTCCAAAGGAAGATTTTATGTCTCTTCTACCAGTTCCTCAAAACTATTGTTCACTTGGTTATTAATTTACTTTTACCTTCTAGTAACGGAGTCCAAAACATGAGGAATACGACTTCTTATTGTCAAGAAGTTGTTCCTTGCTGTTCCTTGCAGAGGAATGCTGTCTAGCAATTGTCTTAGGAGGATTAAAGCAAAATTATTTATTCAAGTAGGGCTCTAAAAGCCTCACTGAAATCTTGCTTTAGCTCTTTTCCTTGCAGTCTTCCATGCCCTAATCTGTCCTACCCTCCCGTACGTTTTAAGCTCACTTCCCTTCAGTCTCCTTTTCTTTCTTCTTTTTTTTTTTTATTCTTCCTACTGTTTCCCTGTACACTGTAACTGTCCTAACAGAAACGGAAACAAGAAGTCTCTTCACATTTGTCAAATGACTTTGTTTTTCCTGTGTAATTCTCTTCCATTTTATCTGCTTTTTCATTCCAGATAACAACCATTTTTCTGCAAGGAATATGTCTATATTTGTTAAGGAACACTATTTAGGGTACTGCCACAACCTGGATCATGTTTTTGAAAGAATTTTACAGATACACATATAGATACACACATATATTTTCAAGCCCCAAATGCCCTTCCTTTATTTATAACAATGAAAATCTGAGGTGACTTCCAGAAACTATGCAAAAAATAGATGAAGAGTACCAGATTCCACAATGGTGAGTGAAAAAGGATAGCCACAAATCCTCATCCTCCCATTAGAATGATGGAAGAGTTTCAAGACAAAGAAAGAACAACTGGACTGAACTAACTCATGCATGCTGAGGTCTGGACTGAATGAATACATTTTATTGTTAATTTAGTGGTTTGGAGTTTTAATAAGTAAGTGGAAAGAATAGTGAAAACTAAAAATATGAGCAAGGACTGCATTAATAAAAAATGAAAGATCTGGAAAAGACAAAGGCAGCCTGACCACAGAAACCTTGTGGTGGTCCAGAAGGACCCAGTAGAATCTGTGACTTTGACTTGAGACACTCGCAATATTCCAAGAATCATAAAACGGGAAAGATTTTAAAGCAACCAGTGGACAAACACATCAACTGTGTGCTCCACCTACTGTCATCAACTTATTTCTCTGCACTTCTTACTGAAATCCATTTAAGTCCCAATTCTACAAATACATGCTTAACATTCTGAAACTACTGAGATCCACTATAGTCTGAAATGCTCTATCTTCACATAAACTAAATTACTCATAGTAAAAGAAAGATCAGGACTTACATCTATAAGCTTGTTATAGCAGAAATCTTAAATAGCAACCCAGCCCCTGAAAATCTGTATTGATTCAAAGAGCAGGACTAGGATAACTCCTTCAAATTTCATTCCTACCATTTATAAGTCCTCCTTCATCCTAAAATGCATTTGATAAACAAAACAGCAATGATAAAAACTGGCTTTTGTGTGGTGTTTAACATGTCTTCCGTAATACCACTCTGCCTAGCTTCCAAGTGCATTGAAGACTTACTGAGGATTAATCTACTGCTTCCGCTTTGCCAGTCATATATATACACGTGGCAGCTCTCCTACTGCCTGAGCAGTACAATTTGGAGACAGAATGACCACTGCAGAGGTGTAACAGACAAACCTCCCATTCTACAGCCACAGACCCAGAAAAATAAGAAAATAATAGAGCTCACTCACTTGTGCCATTCCATTCATCTTCAGTGTTCTGCCAGTATTAACCAGTTGCTGTATAGATCGGTGTAGGAATCAATCAACACCCTGGCACTCCTGCAGTCTATCATCCAATTGAAAATGTTATAGTTCAAGTGAAAGGCGTCCCAGAAATTCCTGAGTTTAAATTTAATGAGAGGGGGTGAAAATGTAAAACATGCTGCCAAAAGTAAAAATTTCTGCTAAATTTGAGTCTCTTGGATATAAAGTAATTTACAAATAAAATCTATAAGTGAGTTATTTCCTTATATTCCACCATATTTTTAATTATTATTTTACTTACAAAATTAAGCAATATACAACATATTTGTGTTAAATTATATTTTTAAAAAATTGAAACTAGTCAATACATCAATCCCCAACATGCCAGTGATCTCATTCAAATCAAGTCAGAAACTGACAATACACCTGAATTCCGAAACAGATATGTCTGAATTATCTACTGCTTCTTCAAATCTTTTTCCACTGAGAAGACCTAATTTTGATTGGGTCTAAGAACGAATACTTATCATAACCATGAAACCAGAGCCTTTCATCTTTACATTATGTGAATGTGCCAGGAAACATAACAGATGTACAAAAAAAAATCTTAAAAATTGAGGTTTTTTTTCTTGACTAAATTTTCGCTCTTTATGGTATAAATATACTGTCTCATCATTGAAAAATACACATGCTGACTTTTTAAGGTCTAATCAATGTTGATTTTTTATTATTACTTCGGTAACCTAAAGCCTCATAGAATATGCTTGTTCTCTGAATGTTTCAGATGGAAAAGAACTGGAGCTTGATTTTGCAAATTTGTTTCCAATGGTACAAGGGCAAGAGCATTCCAAAATTCACACTGCAGTTCTGCAATATAAGTCATATAATTCATATTTACTGCAAAATAAGACAAACATATTTTCAGATCTGAGAGGCAGGAATACAGTCCCTGCGCTGCCAGCAGAGCAGTTTTGCAATGCTACTACCCATGAGCTGAGTTTACATATATGGAGCCCAATTCCTTGTATAAAGAGCAGAACTGTGGAGGACAACCACCTCTGTTAAATAAAAGACTCTGAACTTAACTTGGAGGTAGAACCCATTTTGATAGCTTGGCATCTCATTTTTTTTCTGAGATAGGACTTCTCCTGTAGAGTAATAATTCCTATTACCATGGGAACATAACAATTTTAGAAAGCCTTGTGCTGTATCAGCTACAACAGAGGAGTTACTGACTGCAAAAGCAGCTCTGCTTCAGAGTAGAGAAGAATCTGAATAAAACATAGCTGCAATCTTTTTTTCTCTGCACTGACTCTTTTTGTCTTTGCTTGTTTCTGAAACTGTTCTCTTCCTCCAATTGCAGAAATGCCTGAATAACGACTAGAGTGTGAGCAGCAGGACAACAACCCGTTCAAAGCCACAGAAGGACAGCCCGTGGGTCAATACCTGAATGGTTTATAATATCCACAAAATGAGTTAGACCTTTCTTATTACTATTATTTGCACCTATAATCAAACCAATAGTAAATATGACAAGATCAAATCTACATAATGAGTCCTGCATATTAATAAAGAGATAATTAGAATATTCACTATTCTTGTGAGAATATGCAGTCTTGACAATTATGATATTTTCTCCATGGCATCAGATACTATAAGGGAAAAAAAAAGGTTTGGAAACCACTTCCTTCCATGTGCTGCCAGGTGTGTGTAACACTGAGAAAATACTATACAGATCTCTGGTATTGCAAGTGTAATTCTTTATCTGTCTTCCCAGTACCAAAACAATGATGTAGTTCATCAAAGTATACAAGTAAACAAAGGAGCTCTTCCACATCATTGGTAAACTACATGTCAGAAATAATCTTTATTGATTAGAAACACTGGGATAACAGAAAAAGTCAAAGAAAGGTGCCATTTTACAGGCATGTTTAAGCATTGTAAACATCGCTGAAAAACACTTGATTTTGATACTCATAGCCCATTCTTATTCCTATGTGAAGTCTCAGGCAATTCTCATAAGAATTTAACAAAACAATACAAAAAATGGTGTACTAGGTCAGATCAGAGGAACCAATTATATCTGGTCTTTCATGGGAATGAGAAATGAAGGCCTAAACACAACAGAATTGTGATTGCACAGTGATACTTCCCACAAATACCATTCCAGCTTTGAACAATTTGCAACCTTGGCCTTCTGAGCCAGAGGTAATACCTCCGTACTTTACAGTCTTTTTCATTTTCATTCTGTTTCTCACTCTTTTCCATTTTCATTCACTGTGCTGTTCACCTCCTGAATTCTTTTCAATATTTTAGCACTAATAGCATCCTCAGGTTGAAGCTCCTCAGACTAAATATAGGTTTGGGACAATATCATGGACGTTTGCACCATTTGTTTTGAAGAGGTCACAGGCTGTTTTATGCTGACATCCCCATGATCTTGTATTGGGAGAATAAGCAAATAACCAATTCTTATTTACCTTCTCCATGGTTTCATAGACGCCCATTATATCTTCTTGCAAGGTTCCTCCTTTTCTCCGAGCTGAAGAGTCCCACCCAACTAAGCTGTTCCTTCTGCAGAGCTATTTTATGCATTTGATCTTATTCGAAAAGAGGAGGGGTGACAGGAAGAATCTGATTGTTCACAGTGTTCAAAATGCAGAGCATCTACATGTGTATTTACACAATGATGCAGTTTTGTGGTTTATCTTGTGTTCTAGTAAACCATAACATTTGATTAGGACTCACTGCACTACCGAGCCCTGAGCAGAGTTTTCACAGAACTACATCTTAAATTCAGGATCTTCTATAGTGCTAATGGTCATCCCAGAGCTGAGAATCACATTGTATGTAACATTAAGACTTTTCATACCGTCAATTTTCCCTGAAAAGTGAGCAAGAATGATACCGTTACCACAGAACATTCTTTCACATCACTTAAATTATTCCAATGGCTTCAGGAGCGTATCCACATCTTTAATTCATTTATATTCTAAGACATAGCTCATCTTCAGAAATCTGCATCTGATATCCTTAACGCATTTTGGAACTGGCTTTGGTTTTGTAGGGGTGGTGAGGTGGATAGCACTTTAATTTAGTATTCCAGTCAAAGATAAAAAAAGAGAACACAGGAGTATGAGATTTGGGCTTTTCTCAGAGGAGAGAAGAGCATAGTAGCATGTATAAAAAGAAGACAGAGTGTCTTCTTCTGATTGATTCAGCTGCTACCACTAGTTATGGAGCATTTATGAACAAGATCTGCTTTTCAAGTAAACAAACCTACAGAAGAACACACAAGAAAAGAATTATAGACAAATATTCTGTATGTTGAATCTTAGCCTGAGGGGTTTTTTGCTAAAAACTGCTAAGTCCAAATAAATTCTACAGCACTTGGAAATGATTTCTCTGCATTAGGCAGAGAAAATTACTTTTAAAATTACTTTTAAAAAGAGTAATACCTGTAGGAGAGCTACCAGATGGTAAATAAACTAGATTGGTGCTCTGCCAACATTACTCTAAAAAATCTGAATTTGTGGCAGACGTTGAACATTTGATAGTCCTTATGTGCCTCACATTATGTGGGGTGTTACGTATGTGCTGTCTTCTTAAGACACGGGGCAGAAAGCACTTGCTGTATTAAATGTATCATTTACTACCTGCACTCTGCCCACACCACTCAGAACATTTCCCTGCATTTCTAGCACTCTGAACAGTTTCAAACCCCTATTATTTCCAGACAAATACCTCATGAGAAAAATGCAAACATCCTCAAAAGATCTCTGAAATAATCATGAAAACAATGACAAGGCAAGATAAAATTTTAAGATTTATTCCTTGATCAGCAATGTTTTAATATCTTATTTGCACCAGATGAGAAGAACTTCTGGGCAGTTAATTGTAAACATTCAAAAACTTTTACAAAACAACATCACTACAATACACAGAGTATTGTACAGAATACTCAACTGTGTTCAGGCTCACTCATTGCTCAAGAACTGGAAAAGAATGTGCTAAGGATATGACTATTTTTCTTGGTCCTAGAATAATTATTGTAGCTGATAATAACTCTTTATTATAATTGCACCTGAGTAATTATTGAGGTCACAGACAGCTTGAATAAGGCATTGTATTAACACAGGAAAGCTGTCCCTGTTTTAAACAGCTTACAGTTAAATTAAATATGATATATGAAAATGACAGGAAGGAATAAAATTCACAAACTAAACAGTATGATTACAACAAGTGTCAACCCATCACTGCTTTTCTTGGGGCGAATGGGAGGCTATTAAGCATGGGCATGGCACATGAAAAGAAGAATGGAAACACCAGAAAGGACAGGACCACTAGTGACTGAATGAAGGTGAGAAATAAATTCAGTGAAGGGCAGGGACACACAAATGAGAACTGCAGAAGGCTTGCTGTGACTATGTCCACACAAATAAGACACTACAAAGATGCCCCCTGTGAAAACGTCCATAGATGAATTGCTCTCACACTTTCATATGACAGGCTGTTTGGGCGTGCCCAGCCTGGCACAGGCACACTGCCTTACACTTAAAGGGCTCTACAGGCTCCTTGGGCTGGACCTGTATACAAGTTAGTCATGCTTCCTAGCAGAAACAGAAAGGATGGGAAAATACGAGCAAGGAACTGGGATCCATGAGTAGCATGCATTGATACCACCTGTACCTGCATTCACTAGATTGCCCACTGCCAGCACCCACTCCCATACCCATCTCCTTTGTCAGAGGCCGTGCCCCAAACTACGGCACAGTGTCCATGACTAAAGGAGAGTCTGGGGTAAGTGCTCCATATTTTTTCAGTTATGTCCATGCAAGGTCAAAAAGGTACTAAGCAACCTCAGACGCAGTGTTCCAATAGCACTGCTCTGACAACGTTGTCCTTGAGAAAGTCAGCAAAAAGGGCCCAGCTGGCCCCACCTCCAGCATGCAGTGATGTTTACAGCATGGACAGAGACATTTTTAGTGTGAGCCAAGTGCCAAGTTTGCTTCTGCATCTTGGCTGGGTTCCTGAAAGACAATTTCCCAGACCAAACTTCTGACCTTGAGAAGCCAAGCCTATAGGAAAAGCATCAGCTTGAACCTCATCCTTCCAGGGTCATGGGCTTTGCACTGTCTGAGGCACACAGCCTTCATATGGCAGGATTTTGAATCTTGAATATTGCAAGGATAGTTGTGCAACCTAAAAAGCTCCACTGCTGTTCAGTTTTTATTTTGTTTGTGACTGTTCTTACATGGACTGGCTGCTCAGATACACAGATGCAATCAGGCCAGCATTAAAGCGGGCACTAAAAACACCCTGTAGGTGTTTTTAGCAGCAGGTATGGCAGGTTCAAGTAAGAATGCACCAGAAATGTGGACTGGGCCCTAAGCAAGTGAACATTATCCATCATCACAGACTAAGCAAATTTTAATTGCCTGGTAACATCAGTAACACCGACCAGCTGCTGGTGTTGGAGCAGGAATTTCAGTGGTGCAAACTGTACACAAAATGCAATGAGCTTACCTTGGGAAGAGGGGGGCAGTGATGTAGAAGGACTGTTCCTTCTAGCAGCTCTCCACTTCCATGATATGTGGCTGCAGTCTGCTTCTGTTTCAACCAGGGGCATACATCTTTCCAAGAAACATTGTCCTGGCACCTCTTTATGGTACATCTACTTTGCTGCAGTTGAGGCCACTAAGTGATGGCCGAGAAGGTACATGTTCTCTTCTGGATCTGAAGAAGTGTTGTGAAATACGTAATCCAAGATGAACCCAATTTAACTACTTCTAAGTCTCTCAGGATGTCTCATCTTCAGAATGGGTAATAAAGGACTCAATTATTCTGATCGTGTCTCTGCCCCACAAAAAAACACATTCCTTGCATGAACTTAAACAAGATGAGCTTTTCACACAAGGGGTAAAACCATGGCCTCCTGAAAATCAACAGTTATTTTAACAAGTAATTCAAAATTTCAACAAGCTAATGTAGTATTCTGTGAAGTGTAAAACAAGCTCCACTGAAATTTGGGCTTTAGAAAAGAATTCAGGAGATAACACTAGCTGAGAGGATAGCATAGTTTTCTTCATGGCCAAAGAGAAGCTTCTTGAACATTTATGCATTACTCCAGCCAGTGCTCAGATCTCCTTCAGGGAAAGAATGAATTTGAGTAAGAACAAAATGTCCCTTGGCTCAGTCTGATAGAAACTTTCTCAAGTTGTACACTACAGAGTGGAAGCACTCAGCAGGAAACCTCCCAAGGTGTACGGAGAGGTGGTTCAGCACCAAGGCTGCCTCTGCTTTATAACTGCAAAGGGGGATTTGAAGAACCTGAAATGCTAGACTTTGTAAGTCTGTAAGATTAGCAGCTAAAGTGCTCTATAAAAAGGCCTGAGTACTTAAAGGAAAAAATATTTTCAAAATGTAATACCTCTAAATGGCTTATTTAATTACAATATTTTCAAGGAGTCTTTTATACGTCTTGATTACCACACAGGCAAGTCTTAAGAAAAATAAAACCACAGATTGTGATATGTAGATATTCCAAAATAATTTTTACCTGATTTGTAAATCAAACCACAACACTTTTGACTATCTTTTTGCCCCATAAAATAAATGAACAATGCCTATTTTTTTACACCAGACAAAAAGAAATTGCTCTGAAGTGTAACAATTGGGTTTTTTTCCAATAATAAATATTAAAATTATATTATTTTGCCATATCCCTCAATAGAATATAAATTGAATTATGATGATGGTAATAATAATATCATTAATATCATCTTAGTCTTCTGATGTCTTTCTTGAGTTTTAAAAAAGTCCATTACTTTTCTCACTCAAAATGCAGAAGACGGTTTTTTGGGGATTTGGGATTTTTTCAAGGGTTTTTTTCATTGAGGTGTTTAGTCTTAAGTGGTACTAAATTTAGCATTACATATTCAACAAACATTCATTGGTTTTGTGAAAACTGCAATTCTTGGCATATTTGCTTCAATTATATCAACCATAAACACATGTTATGTGGGTGTGCAGTTATTTGGTTCATTTGTGAACATGGGTAATAAAATGCCTGTATTGCAATACCTCTTTGTGTGTAGAGTATTCATGTTATTTCTTCCCCTAGAGTTTGCTCATTAATCATGGTGACAGCTGATACTTTTTTTTACTGACATGAGATATACAGTTGTTAAAAAATTTGTTATAGAACTTAATATTGTCATTTATGATATGTGCAAAATAGAGAGAACCTTCATGGAAAAATTAATATGTCAAATATTAATACTAATGTTAGATGTTTTTTGCCTCTCAACAAATGAAGACCCCTTTGAAAGGCACTAAGATGTTAAATGTGAAGACCACAGACTTTTAAACGCATAATGCTTGTGAATTCAAGAATTTTTTCTCACATAAACTTAAAATTACTATTTAAATTACACTAGTATCTTAAAGGGTGTGAAGAAGCAAAAGTGATATTCTAAATAGGATAACAGATCTATAGAGAGGTGGAATAATTAATTTAACCAAATGTGCTATGTCTTAGGGAAAAAAAATTAGAATCAAAGTATCAGCTGACATCTGCAGAAAGGGGTGAGGCTGTAAACTGTGGTCTGGTGAGGACATGCTGTCTTTGTGGAACAGGAGTAAAAAGTACATCTGAAAAGAGATAACCTCCAGAGCTCCCCAACTGGACAGCAGGAAACAGCCATAAAGGATAAACTCAGACCAACCCAACTTAGATTTCACTTTGACAGGATCCTCTATAATAAACATATTATATAATAGCACTACAAGAAAAAGAACAATAAAATATTTGGAGGTGGTGACGTCCTCCAGTGACCTGATGTGGATGAATACCAAGAAGAGTTTATGAAAAAATGCTCAATGAGTTTAAAAGAGAAAAAGTAAACTGTCAAAGGAAGCCTCCAGGTCAAATTGGGAAAAGCCTTGACTTCTGTATGAGAAGTGGAGAAAGAAAAACAAAAGTAGCCTCTTCTCTATTTCAGTCAAGTTCTTGTCACAGATAGATTTGGCCACTCTAGAAAGAATTCAGCCTTCCCAGGCTGCTTTTGTGATAGTGTGACAATGCATTTGGGATCAGAATCAATTTCCTTGGACACTCATAACTAAATTCAAACTGTTAACAACTTACCAGTTTTATACTGTACTTTCCATCTTTGAAAGTGTCACCAGGAAGTTTCACCTGTTGGAGAAAAGACTTCTAATGCATCATGACCACAGGAGGAGAAACAGTGCCTGTTAAAGGAGCAAAGGACCCCACAATATGCATATTCAGAAAGCTCAGAAATTATGAAAGTGTGAGTTTTAGTGATCTGGCAAGTAAACTGTTTAATCACTATCAATTTCCTTTAGCTAAGACAATAGAAAGTTATTTGCCCTTTGTGGATATCACCTTTTTTTTTTCAAAGAAGATTCATATGTGTAGAGAAAGTTTTGACAAGAGGCTCAAGACACATATTTCCTGTATGTAAAACATATCTTACTGATGTTGCTGAAAGACTCAGACTAGAATTTTGTCCTTGACTATATATGCCACTGCTGTTTACTTTAATGGAAGATATGTGTCATATTCCAGTGATCAACCTTGGCATTTGCAGAGAACTCCAGCTAGGAAACCAAATGCTTATTTCATAAATATGCTGCACTTGCTATTGTTGGAGGGATGTAGATACCAGCAGACCATACATGCTCTTTCCATTTTGCTTATTTTAGAATTATAACTGGTCTATGACATCCTTGGAGAAACCTCACTTCCTGTATTAAACTCAAAGTGCCAGCTCATACACCAATAACTCTGTGAATATCCCATCATCTTTTTTTCTTTCAGGAAGATACGACTGCTTTTAGAACACACTTAGATTTCTAGGACAAAATTCAGACGTACTCTGTTCTTCCAACATGACATAGCAGGGAGAAGAATCAAAGGTAAAGCTTGTTAAAGTCTCTGAAATTCAGTTTTGGATTAATCTTGGGGGTTTTTTTTGTAAAAACCCAAGGTATTATCCTAGGCTATTTATTTTTAAAATTCCGGCCGCATTCATCCCTCTTTATTTCATATTGGTTTAAAACACCTAAAAGCAAAGATTTTTTTTTTTGTTTGATCAAATTCCACCAAGTCCATCAAGTTAATATATTAATTTGTCATAGGGCATAGAATATGAATAGTTTGTGGGAAGAGACTGAAGAGTAGGAACAAGCAATTCATTTTTGAAGGAGAAAGGTTTCAGTCCCTGGAGATAGCATAGCAGGTATTTTGCAAGTGGAAGCATACTATCACTTAAATCCTCGAATACTTTTGTCTATTGTCTTCAAAAGTAGAACATGCATTAGCCCATATTAATTCAACCTCACTGTGACCCACAGTGACATATCACTGTCCTTAATCTTTATAAATGGCTTTTGCACTCTGCACCATCAAAAAACTTTCTTTTTGCTGATCAATACAAAGTGTATTTGAAAAGAGCATTATCTGCCTTTGAAAAGGCCTTCTGGACAATCAATGGTCTTCAGAAGCAGATGCTGATCAAGCAAGCATAGGCAACATTGTAGAAAGCTAGTAAATATTGATCTCAATTCAGAAAAGGAAATTGCCTTGTAGTTGCAGTGTCTGACTTCATTTAACTTATAAGTTTACTAAATGTCTGATTGGTTGATCTGGTAAACACTCTGGTCCATCATCGCTGATCTGTGTGCTTGTATGAACAACATGCCTTACAAGTTTTCCGTGGTCACAGCATGAGATTAAACTACGGCTAAAGCAGATTTCAAAAATTTTGTGTTTTGTTGTAAAAAAAATCACGAGTAATACTAATTGTCCACACAATTTCACAGTGGATTGAAACAAGCAAAAACAAAATCTCTGACACTCGCATAATTTATGAATCTGTACTCCTCAACTAAAAAAAAAAACCCAACCATAATATTCAAAATAATGTTAAATCACTTTTATATATCAGGGAACCACCTGAACTCAAATGGTTTGACAAAGTTACAGACTCAATTAATTTCTTTGTTTCCCAGGATTTTATTGATAGAACCTGGAATTTCTGAAAGCAGAAACAGCATTTCATGGTAGGCCTAGATCCATTCAGTACTACTTCACTAGTGTGGTGAGAAGGAAAGATGCAAGGGAACCTCAGCAGATGATCTAAACTTCCATGTAATGCATTACAATAAAACTTGAATTATTCTAGATTTATGATGTTGTTTATAACAGAAATCTTGTTTAGTACTTCCAAATTGGGAGAGTCACATAATTAGCTGTCAGAAAAGTGCAGTGATCGTCATTCTGCAAAAGATATTTTAGCTTACAGCACTGTATAAATCACAGAAGGTGTATGGTCATATTCTGTGTCACTGAAGACAATAGGACTTAATTGATATTCAGCGGCCCATCTGAGCATTCCTTCAGATTATTGTAGGAAAGGTTATTCCTCACAAACATAAGGCAAAAATACACTAATTTCAGGTCCAAGATTCAGAAGTAAATACACTCGTAGAAATGTCACAAATACGTGATCAGCCCACTTGTCCAGTCAGCTTGCTTGCTCTGGAATAAGAACTAATCCCAAATCTCAGCAATCATAGGAGGGACCGTTTATCTTTAATCCTGACACAATGCTAGGTAATAAATAATAGGACAATAACATGACAACATAAGCATTTTGTATCAAATAGCTATTCTTCATTATGGCTCCCTGATGGAAGAATAGGACCAGACTGATGAACTCTATGAATAACACAGATACACGTACTCAAAAATTTACTCAGAAGAGGAGGGATGAGAAAGGCAATGGCCATTCCTCCTGCCCAACCTGAGGTTAGGCAAATTCACTGGCCCTCACTGGCAAATCATCTTTACAGAAAGGTCCAAATGGACTTTTCACAGAAAATATGTCTTCTACTTAACCATAAAAATAAGTTTGAAATTCAAAGATTACCTCCTGTATCACAAAAGTTTATGATAAAATATTTTACTCTTTTTATTATTTAACAAATTTACAGAGATTAGTTTTTAAATAACTGCAAAATACTTTCATCTCTACTCTCAAACAAAGATATATGACACCACATGGACAAAACTAACTTAAAGACTTTAAATATTTCTTAGAACTTGATAAAGGTTGAAGGAATATTCAAGATTTACTTATAATAATTACAATATAAAAATGAAAAATCCACACTTTTCGAACCAAGCTCTCAAACAACTTAGAGCCAAATTTCCTAGACTGAGACTCTAATTTTGCACACACAGATACAGTAATTAGGCATGAAACTGTTCACGTAACATGAAGTTTCACAGTGTGGTATTTGGCCAATATCAGGAGGTAAATCAGGGAGCTGTTGTGTGGTTTTACAGCTACTATATATTTGGAGGGTGGGAAGAGTAGTTTGGGCTGTCCAGACCATTGCTGAACAATGGATCTGAAATAGGGTTGTTTCTAGTATAAATGTGGAGAACAAAAATGACAGAACAATATTTCTCACTGTCAGTTTGTGGGCAGTTAAGAAAAGTGCTTGGTTTGGGTTGATGAGCCATATGTGATAAATGGTACATAGTTTTGTAGGACAGTATTTTCTCAGCAAGAGGTGAAGGCTTGTCTTATTTTAGAAATGAAGTGGAATGACTTTATTTTTGCAGAATGATGGTCTGATGCCAAGGACTATGGGAGGAACTGTGAAATTTCACATACATATATCCACCATAATGGATTATCAGCATTCTTTTGCAATAATGCTCAGACCACATATTGGAATGGAGACCACACTGCGGTCTACATTTGTTCCTGTTCAGCACAAACACATAATGAAATTGAGTTCTTTGCTTACTGGAAAAGGCTATTGTTGCATCTTTGCTGCTGATTCAATATATTACAAATATATTACCAGAGAAAGGTCCGTATAACTGTAGTTGCCAACTACATACTAACATACATGGCTTAATTTATGTCCCCTTTGGCGCTGGTACTCATGACTTACACAATTCATGTTAAGGAGGCCCATCAGAGGGCTCTTAAACTATTTTAGAATACTAATCACTCACTACACACTACAGCTTTTATGCTGTTTACAGTAGGCTACAAAGGCAGAAGCAAGCTGCAAGTGCAAACCTCAGCCAGGGCAGCAGTCCTTAGTCCTGTACTCTTACTGGCACTCAGCAAATGCAGTTCTAAGGGAATTACACCCTTGCTAACCATCAACTATGTGACTACACAAATCCTTAAAATAACAGCTGTTAGTAAAAATTAATTCCTACTGCATGTCAACTACTACTTCTCTCCAAGACCCCACCTTTCTAACTAAGCACCATTCAGAAAACCCTTAGTGATCTCAGCATATTCAGAAGAGCTTGAGCTGTGCAGGTCAGAGAGCATGTCCACCACATTCCAGGCCCTGGCTGTGCTGGGGTGGAGGTGCAGGGCCAGGATGGTAACTCTGAAACTGAAAAGAACAAGTAACAGTGAAGGATACTTCTGTATAAGAATAACTGAGAGAAAGACTGCATCAAATCTATGTATTGGGGTGCTGTTTAAATGATCAGTCTCCAACAACCCGAATAAAGAGCAGCACGATAGTGCACTAAAAAACTGCCACACACAAAAGAAAGCTGTACAAACACAGGCAATTTTCGTTAGGCAAAGTAATATGTCCACTTTAAGGATAACGTGATGTCTGCAAGCGCCTAATTAAAAGGTCTATTTGTTTGGCCCTGGACAAAGTAAAAAGTGAAGTTTAGCACAGTAACTTTTTGCCTTAAACTGAGCAATGAAAGCTTGATCCCCTGACATAAACGACAAAATCCTCTAGGCTTTCGCAGCGTGGTGGAAACAGCCAAATCTGCATTCAACTTGTTTTTCACATTTCCATCATTGTGCAGAATGAAGCCTTGCAGAGCCCAAGGGACACGTGTTTAGCTGCCATTCTGCAGCGCTTGTAGCATTTTAACTTCAAGCCTCTGGGAAAAAGCCGCATACCTATTACTGTGGCTTTGGAGTTTAAATTGTTAGTTGATGTGTCCTGTTTATCAAATCCAAAAAGCAGTTAGTGCCTGAAAAATAGACCAGGCCCTGAAAGCAGAGACGGGGTTTGGCTGCTTTTTTTTTTTAAATAAAAGCCTAGAGAAGTGGCAGTCAAAAGTAAATAATCAAGTATTTGTCCCTCTTGTCTGCCTCTGAGTTATTTTACACTTAAATTGACTCACTCTGACATTCTAAGTTTTGCAAGGTACAGTGCCTACCTATTTGACCTTCTGTATGAAATACGCTTATGAGAGTAAAAAAGGAGATGGGCTGACCCATTCTTCTTTCAGTGGGATTTTTATTTGTATGTTTGGTCAATGAAAAAAAACCAAAACAAAATCAACAAAACCCCACGCCTAGAACCCCTTTTCACACTCTCATATAAATCTCAGTATGCATAATCAAACAGGATCAGCATTTTGCAAGTAGAGAGTCATTTCACTTTTCTCTACAGCTATTAACAAGGAAATACATATAATTTCATATATATCAATATATATAACATTCATATATAAAATTGTGTTAAATTTTATATATTTTTGCAGACAAGTTTATTTCTGTAGGCTAGGATGGTGTGTTGTTGATTTTCATTAATATATATAATCTGCCATACATTTATTGTATATGCTGTAAAAGAAATAGTAACTGACTTACAGTGCAAAGACAGTCAATATACTTTTTAAATCTAAAGAAAAGCCTTCATAACTGAAAGGATTAACTTTTTTCAGCTTGTTTAAAATACCCCTTCTTAAAAAGAAGTCTATTGTTATGAATGAGTTTATGTTGGCCAGTTAGACTATTATCCAGGGAACAAATGTTTCCTTGTGAGCATGAGACAACTTGCAACTTTTATTATAGTAATTCAAATAGTGGAAAGTAATAGTAAAATTGCTGCAATAAACCCAAAGAAAATCTTGATAGGCAAGTCTGTTATGCAATATGTATTCCCCTCGCTGTTCCTTCACTGGTGCCAAAAGCATGTCACTCAGGTAATTTGTTTTAGACCCTTAACAAGACTTAGAAGCAATTATTATGAAACACTGACACAACAGATCTCACCAACAATTGAAGTTTGACAGCTTGTGAGAAAAGTCTCATGTTTATGTCATTGGAGAGGTGATCCTTGTATGACCTCCTTTTTCACTGCTGTGAATGATAAACTATCGCTTTCCAGTGGTTCACAATAGCTGAAGGCCCAGTGTACTGTACTTGTAAAGGGAATTTTCAGCCAGTTCTCTGAATCAAATAAAGCTGAAAACTCCTTTGGTCCCTTTGACTGATCTAGTTTAGGCTATATGATATGCTGTAACTGAGCAAGGAGTTGAAAACCTAAATGTATCCACACCATGCACTTTGTAAAGGACTGTTGAACAAACATCAGTAGAGATATATGCACAGAGATAATGCATATATATTTTCTGATTGAAAATAGCTTGACATTTGCTTTTCTAAGTAAACTGAAGTAACCTGCATGCCAGAGAGGGAGAGAAAGGACATGTTAATACCTATTGCAATATATTTATTTGCCTTTTTTCAGAGTAGAGGATGGAGGGATTATTTACTGCTTCACGTTCATTCCAGCATCTGCAAGTACTCAAATCACCTACTCTTAATCCACATTTCAGAGACAAGTGGAAGATGATGTGGTAGGCAGGACTACATACTCATGCTGCAAGTGTTCCTCAAAATTCGCCTAAATCAGTCAGAATTGCCATGGAGCAGTGGAATAGAAATAATCTTCAGGCAATGAGTTAAAAGTTCCCTGCATTCCTGCACTTAGTTTGAACAGCACAAGACAAAAACTGTACTGCTTTCTTTGCTGTTAGGCAGCTTTCTTACTGAAGATAATTTTCTCAAAAAAAACAAACCACCACCAAACCCACAAATCAACACCAAACCCCCCAAAACAAACAAACAACCTACTAACTTTTCGACAGTTTTATTCATCTATCTACTCACATCTCAGTTTCTTTATGAAGGCCATGCAGAAGCTGTATGTAGCTGTATGCAGCTTCACTCCATGTTATACTTTATCCTCCACCCAGTGTGAACCCCATGAGACATTCTCTTCTACCTAACATTAAGTCACACACTGGCCAAACTGCTAGCCTTCCTAAAGGAATACTTCATCTTACAATTTTGATCACTTTGTATCTTAAGCACATGCAAGTAAAAGAGTGTACTTCTTTGCTTAATGGTTCTAAAAAGAGTAAGACTTGCTACACATTTCTTCTAGGTTACAAAGTGATTTACAGGACTCCAGATTAACATATCTTCTCATTTGTGCATTCTGACCCTTTATTTGCATTGCCTGCACAACAGCAGAAAAACTAGACTAAAAAACTGTTCTGCTTCAATTAGTATATTACACTGCTGATAATTTATCATGGGTGCTACTTAATTGGTGTTTTCACAACATCAATCTAACCCATGCTCTGCAGCTTTAATAACAGCTTCTAATTTCAAAGGATTTTTGTTTTTATCCAGATTTTTCTCCCTGTTACTGAAAGGAGAACATGGCAAGAACTTCGTTCTCCCTTTCTATTTCCAGAAAGGACCAGAAGTGACATCATTGTTAAGAGTATTGAATATGAATGTTTCTGAATCTTAGATGCTCAAAGAAGTACTTTGATCTCTCATACCCACGCGTACTTTTAAGCACATGACAGTCACATTTAACCACTACCACAGGAAATCAAAATATGACCAGACCCAGTTGACACCAGGGCACCAGTTATAACACGATAAAACCTTTTTTTAACACAATTTTTAAACCCTATTTATTTTTCCTTCTGTTTAGGATTGCAGATTAGAACACAGTTGTAACTGCAATCTGCAGAGAAACCAGCTTTGGTCATATCTAGGACCTTCCAGCAGTATTATATAAGCATAAATAAATAAATAAATAATCATGAATGATCATATCTTTGTTCTAAATATTTGCTGCAGCTAATTTCAGAGGGTAGAACCTTAACTTGAACATATATAATGAAAATAGATTAATCTATTAACTGCATAGAAGTTGCAGCTCTTAAGTAAGGTTAAGAATCCTGTGATTACAGCACACATTGACTGCATTTCACCACATCCTTAAAATGTGTTTAATATGAGTTAGATTACATCTCAGTTGAGAGGAAAACCAACAAATACATCACTCTCAGGTTCTTATCTGCTAGACCTGCAGGACAGACAGATACAGTCTGGACTCCAGGAGGTGGGATGGAGCAGGGAAGTGAAAGACTTAATGTATGTTCCAGAAATCCACTGGCATCCTCTGATCTTGCTGTGACACCTGGACATTCAGCCATGGAGCAGACTTTAAATCAAATTGTAATTCTGTAAGACTTAGTTCTTGGAACAATATAGTTACAGTGTGCTTAGTGCAACCAGTCTTATTCACCCTGGAAAACTAAGCCTACATGCTGACTACACATCCTACACTCCAACACAAGTCTCACTAAACTTTGAGCCATCTGCTAACCAGAGAGGCCTGAACTTTTGGAGTTATCTTCTGTTTCTCCTTTTGCTTATATGTATGCAAAGTTCTACTAATTGTATCAGAGAAGAATGGATAAAAGTAATAACAAACACTGCTTGACTGAAGGTTATCTAATAATCTGGAAGTAATACTGTGTGCCTGCTGCATCAGGAAGTTTCCAAGACTTTTTCCAAAACTTTCAAAAAGTTGACAGAACAGCAAACTGGTGCAAAATACTGTAATTTTCACACACATATATATTGTACTTTAGTGACAGCCTGGCACACTTCAATAGCATATTGAAAAACTAAAAGCAGTGTCAGGAATATACCTGGCCCTGCGATTATTTCAGACATTTAAGATACTAATGAAATTTTAACAGTGAATTCCTCGCTGAGAATATAGTCTTCTGCTAATCTGGGATCTTGACTCTCTTATTACTACAGTTTATCATCTCAAAGATCTGTAATAGAGATCCTTTTTCAGTCTCTGAAAAAAAGCTTCAAACATAGCTGTTGGGATGTCCCCAACAATAACAGAATACAGATCTATAACTATGTTGCTAAATATGACTGAACATAATTATTCTTTAATTGCACTAACTAGGAAGTTAAAATCTACAAATCCATACAGGTATGATCCCTCTACATTTCTGCCTACACTCCATGACAAACATTTGATCAGTGCCCCTCCATACATCTGCTCCCCTCCTCCCATTACTATTTATCTTTATTTTATTTATTGCCATTGAAACTGACTGGATATCTCAAGGATACGAGGTGTTTAATGTCTTGCTCATTACTGCAAAACAAATGCAGGTTTGTGTGAATCACCATCATTAGCAGAAACGAGAGCACTCCTAATTGCAAACAATTACTCAACAAGTGTTGCTCTTCCCCAAGAAACCTATTAAGTGCTCACAGTGGAGCACCTGGCAGCCTTCTGAGACTTCAGTTTTCCATGCAAATGCAAATAATGCCATGGAACTTGGTGACTTTTACCCATTTGGTTTAGATAGGTAGGTAGGAGTCATTTAAGTCTCTAATAAGAATGCTCACAAATGGCACAACTTGTCAGATTTACCTGCACTCTTACCCCTCTTATCCCAAGTGATTTTATGGCTATTTGGCAGGGAGGGAGAAGGGGGGAGGAATTGTTTGTTTGGTGTTTTTCATTTTCCGATTTTTGTTTGTTTGAGTGTGTTTTTCTTTGTTTGTTATTTTAGTTTTGGTGGGGTTTTTTTAACAACAGAAAAAAAAAACAAACTACTTCTGGCTTCTGATCTTCTCCCAAAGATCTCTCTTCAGAAGTATTTAACACCTTCTTTACCTCAGTCTTCAATGGTAGGACAGCTCTCTCTGAGGACAGCTGGCTTCTGGAGCATGTAGATAGGAAGATGAAGCTGAATAGTCCCCCATAATCAAGGAGGAAACAATCAGCGACCTGCTGAGCCACTTGGATCCTCACAAGTCTATGGGACCAGATGGGATCCACCCAAGGGTGATGAGGGAGCTGGCAGAAGAGCTCACCAAGCCGCTTTCCATCATTTACCGACAGTCCTGGCTCACTGGGGAGGTCCCAGATGACTGGAAGTTGGCAAATGTCACACCAAACCACAAAAAGGGCTGGAAGGAGGACCCAGGAAACTATAGGCCCGTCAGCCTGACCTCAGTGCCTGGCAAGGTTACGGAGCAGATCATCCTGGGTGCAATCACACAGCAGCTACAGGATGGACAAGGGATCAGACCCAGCCAACATGGGTTTAGGAGGGGCAGGTCCTGTCTGACCAATCTGATCTCCTTTTACGATCAGGTGACCCACCTGGTGGATGAGGGAAAGGCTGTGGATGTGGTCTATCTGGACTTCAGCAAAGCCTTTGACACTGTCTCCCATAATATACTCCTGAAAAAACTGGCAGCCCATGGCTTGGACAGGGGCACTCTGTGCTGGGTTAGGAACTGGCTGGAGGGCCGGGCCCAGAGAGTGCTGGTGAACGGGGCTGCATCCAGCTGGAGGCTGGTCACCAGTGGTGTCCCCCAGGGATCAGTGTTGGGCCTAGTTCTGTTTAATATCTTTACTAATGATTTAGATGAGGGGATTGAGTCCATCATTAGCAAATTCGCAGACGACACCAAGTTGGGAGGGAGTGTCGACCTGCTGGAAGGCATGAGGGCTCTGCAGAGGGACCTGGACAGGCTGGAGAGTTGGGTTGGTTCCAATGGGATGAGGTTCAACAAGGCCAAGTGCCGGGTCCTGCACTTTGGCCACAATAACCCCCTGCATCGCTACAGGCTGGGGACAGAGTGGTTGGAGAGCAGCCAGGCAGAGAGGGACCTGGGAGTGCTGATTGACAGGAGGCTGAACATGAGCCAGCAGTGTGCCCAGGTGGCCAAGAAAGCCAATGGCATCCTGGCCTGGATCAGGAACAGTGTGGCCAGCAGGACCAAGGAAGTGAGGAAGTGATTCTGCCCCTGTACTCAGCACTGCTGAGGCCTCACCTGGAGTGTTGTGCCCAATTCTGGGTCCCTCAGTTCAGGAAAGATGTTGAGGTGCTGGAGCAGGTCCAGAGAAGGGCAATGAGGCTGGTGAAGGGACTTGAACACAAGTCCTATGAGGAGAGGCTGAGGGAGCTGGGGTTGTTTAGCCTTGAGAAGAGAAGGCTCAGGGGAGACCTCATCGCTCTCTACAACTACCTGAGAGGAGGTTGTAGGCAGGTGGGGGTTGGTCTCTTCTCCCAGGCAATCAGCAGTAGGACAAGAGGGCATGGCCTTAAGCTGCACCAGGGGAGGTTTAGGTTAGATATTAGAAAGAAATTCTTTACAGAGAGGGTAATCAGCCATTGGAATGGGCTGGCTAGGGAAGTGGTGGATTCTCCGTCCCTGGAGGTTTTTAAGATGAGGCTGGACGTGGCACTTAGTGCCATGGTCTAGTAACTGTGGTGGTAGTGGATCAAGGGTTGGACTTGATGATCTCAGAGGTCCTTTCCAACCCGTCTGATTCTATGATTCTAAGTGATACATATTGTCATTTCCTAGCCATGATATGCTATGGACAGAAAAAGACAGCATCTTGGTCTTCCAGGGATATTACAGAATCACAGAATATGCCAAGTTGGAAGGGACTCACAAGGATCATCAAGTCCAACTCCTGGCCCTGCACAGGACCATTCTCAAGAATCACACCATGTGCCTGAGAGTATAATTCAAATGCTTCTTGAACTCTGTCAGGCTTGGTGCTGTGACCACTTCCCTGGGGAGCCTGTTCCAGCACCCATCCACCCTCTGGGTGAAGAACATTTTCTAATATCCAACCCAAACCTCCCCTGACACAACTTCAGGCCATTCCTTCGGGTTCTGTCACTGGTCACCACGGAGAACAGATCAGTGTCTGGCCCTCCTCCTCCTCTCACAAGGAAGTTGTAGTCACATCTTTTATCACTAATTAAACCTGAAACAATTTAGGTTTCTATGCAATTTATGACTACCTCCTTGATCTAGGTATTTCATATCTGGAAAACTGCATCATAGTATCACACCTGAAAAACAAAAAGTTGTTTTTTCTATTTTTGTATCCCCCTAAGAACACAAGTCATAACTATAGACTTTCAATCTCATGGTTACAGTAAGAGCTGTATTCTTCTTGTGCAGCACCAAAACCAGGTGCTGGACACAGTGAAACTTCTGACATTTAGGAGTTAATATAGCGTGTGTGTGTGTGTGTGTGTGTGTGTGTGTGTGTGTGTGTGTGCGCGTGCACTAATTATAGATCACAGCATGCACTAGGGTGCTAAGGAAGTTCAAAGAGAATATTAGATCCCTGACTCCAGCAGATGCACAGCTCTGGGGTATAAGAAAAAATGTGTGAGCAAATCACACAAGCTTCCTGAGCAGCCAGAAACAAACCTGGAACCCTGCAGGCTATTGTTGGATTTGTAAAATTGACAATAGCCTCTGCAACTTGTAATTTAGTCTTGTTTTTTATTACTATTAAGATTATTGTTTCAGTTTACTGAGCTCATGAAAATGTAAGTAGAGAAGAATGCACAGATTCTCTGCCAGTATTTATGCTATAAAATATTAACCTGTTGACGGCTTACATTAAAATGGATTCATTTTTAGAGAGAGTGTAATAGTTCTATCATCTTTATGTAAGCATTATACACTATTCTGAAGTGCCTTGAAACTGTTCCTCGAGTTCTGCACTTCTAAACTCAGTTTATACAATATTTAGAATACATTTAGCACCCACAACCCTTGATGTTTGAAGACAACCAGATCAGGTCTTAGAGCTGATAGCTGCGATGTTGCCTTACAGCTGTTTGGGCAGAGCAGGGCAGGGCAGGAACAGTTAAGGTTAGAAATACATAGTGAAAAGTTCTTTCATTCCTCCAATGTAAACCACAGATTTTAAGGCCAAAAGTAATTGTTTTGCTGTACCATCCAGTTATCTTAAAGAATATTACACAGTCAGTAATAGGACAGAGAGTTTCATTGCCCAGTAGGGAAACCATTATCAGTCTGACAAGACTAACCTCCTGACTAATAAGAAGCCTGCCTTTCATCTTGTTTTCACTGTATGCAGCACAATAGCTTGGAGAAACACATCTTCCAAAAAGACATCAAGTCCTGAGCTGAAGTCAACATGAGAAGGAAAAGCCACCACTTTACCCCAGTAATCTGTTTCAAAGGCTTCTCAGACCTACTGTGAAATTGTGTACTTGATTTCTCAGATGACTCTGCCTTGCCTCAGCCTCCAGCCATTGGTTCTAATTATGCCTCTCTCTACTAGATTAAAGAGCCTTTAGTATCCCACACTATCTCTCCTGACATTACTTTTACAGTGAGATCAAATCACCTCTGACATTCTTAATACAATAAGCAGAATGATCTTTAAGTTTCTTGCAGTAAAATGCCTCCTCCTGGGCTTCAAATAATCGCTGTGTGTCTTCTCTCCAATTTTTGGGCACCCCTTAAGATGTGGATATTAAAACTGAGTCCATGGATAAACTTACATACTTGTTCACCACTTCCATGTTAATATATTCAAGGAGCATACTCTTTTTTTTTTGCCTCAATTTTGCCATTCAAACACTTTGCTGCCAGGATCGGTTACCTCTCAGGATGCAACTCCCCATGCTGCAGCTACATTGTGCTCCTTGACATGAGATTTTGTGTGTCACTGCCCTGTCTCCCACCCTCCATGAAATGCACCCTTTTCACTCATGCATCAAGACTTACCACCTAGCCCCAGCGCTGTTAAACTCTCTGGTAATCCCCACCAGATTTTTTCAACTGCAGTTCTGTACGTACTTCCAGATCAAAGTCTGGAGTCCAGACCTGGAATCTTTTCTAGGCACTGCTCACTCAACAACAATCTCCCACTGACGTTTCTGGACTTTTAAACTCTGTGTAACCCATGTCTGTGTTACAAAAATCAGGGAGGAGCACTGCCAAAATATGACATGTCCATATAGCACAGCACAGCACCAAGCAGAAACCTAGTTATTGCAGATGTCCTGTTGTGGCTCTGAGTCACCACTACCATGTGCAATACTCTTCTGAGTAGCACACATAACACTCTGCATTTGCCCATATATGAAGATCATCTAGTTCTCCAACACTGCTCAAAGCAGGGTCAACTAAAAAAGTATACTGACCAGCTTCATTTTTTTAATATCTCTAAGGATAGAGACTCCAGAACCTCTCTAGGCAATCTGGTCAAGTGAACAATCACCCTTACAGTAACTTTTTGTTTTCTTCTTACATTTATGTAGAATTTACTGTTTCATTTTGTGCCTATCATTTCTCAACCTTTCCATGGATACCACTGAGAAGAGTCTGGCTCCACTTTCTTCATTGCTATCATACACTGGTAAGATTTGCTCCTGAGCCTCCCCTTCTCTAGCCTAAGCAATCCCAGCTCTCTCAACCTCTCCTATGTCAGAGGCTATAATCCCTCTGGCATTTTTGCGACCCTTCACTGGCCCTGCTGATGCATGTCCAAGTTTCCCTTGCACTGGGCATCCCAGACTTAGACACACAACTCCAGATGTGCACTCAGCATGGCCGAGGAGAAGAATCACCACCCTCGACCTGCTGGTGAAGCCAACTACTGCTGGCTGCCTTTGTCACAAGGGCACTTTGCTGGTTCACATTGCACTTGGTGTCCCACCAGGAGCCCTGCAGTCTTTTCCGCAGAGCTGCTTTCCAGTCAGTCAACCCTTGTTCATGTGAGTGCCTAGAGTTTACTCCCCAGGGCCAAGGCTTGGCATTTTCCTTCACTCAGCTCTGGAGATTCTCATTGGCCCACTTCAGCAACCTCTCAAGATCCCACATAATGGCAGGATTAGGATGATATTTGCTTTCTTTCCATTGTCAGGAAACTACTCCAATGATTACAGCCTTTCAAAAATAATCAAGAGTGGCCTCATGATGACATCAGACAGCTCTCTCAGCATTTGTGGATGTCTCCTACTGGGTCCCATAAATTCCTTTATGCCCAGTTTACTTAGTGTTGATCCCTCACAAAGGGTAAGGTTTTCTTTCTCCAGAGTCTTCCCAATGGCCTCGGAGACCTGGGATTCCTGAAGGCTAATTTTACCATCACAAGGGGAAGAAGCTTGCTGTCTCTTTTTCCTTCTTGATTCACCAACCAACCAAACAGAAGATTTAACTCTAGTAAACCAGATAGTCTAACACTTTAGAAATTATGGCATAATAGAGAAAAGAAATTGTAATTTAAAATGGCAAGCACTGGTTTAATTCTTCTAATATTCTGGAATGCTCTTAAAATGTAAGGAAAATGAAAATGGGGGATAGCAGAAAAAATAGAGCAGAATTAGATAAACAAATTACAGTAGTTGTGGTACAATGTTCTGCATTAGAAAGCATCATAAAGCTGTGAGGTGATCAGTGGAGAAGCAGCAGTATGGCCACGCTAATTAAATATTTTTAAAATTAAATACATAATACAAAATAGTGGTTTGCATTCCCTGTTTTGAAGTATTAACACAAGCAGACCCTCACAGGAATGCATGATAGATTCAGGTCTTAGAAATTAAAGCAATCCCATATTGAAAATGCTGAAATCACAAAAGGAGCATCAGAACCACTGTATTGATCAGCCAGTTGGTAATTAATAGTCTCCAACCAAGAGCAGCAGTGGGGACACGGCAGAAATTAAGAAAGGTTGGACAGTTCCTAGCATAAATGGACTAATATTCCTTGAGCGTATTCACCCTTTTTTATATTCTCTGGTTAGAGAGTCTGTAACATCCTTTTTTGTGTATGTGGTTTAAATCTGCTTTCTAATAACTTCTTTGGGTGCCTTGAAAACATTGTACTGAAATACTGAAAGCTGCTTCCTTTTCAGCCTTCTCCAAATCATTCACAATTTTATCAATACCTACCATATTCCATTTTCGCTACCTCCTCTTGAAGCTGAAAGGAATAGTGTCTACTTAGAGGGAAGTTGCTCTGTTCCTCTGACAAAGGTTCCCCTTCTCTGCTACAAAGACCAAAAATATGGCAAAACTCAGAAGGAAGGAAGATATTTTCATACAATCAGGTCCTGATTTGTATTACATAATCTAAGCAGAATGAAACCAAACATCACATTTTCAGCACGGGTTCAGGTGTATTCTACTTTTTCAATTTTGTCTTATGTCTTTTTGCCTTTATTTACTAATTTTTCAAATAAATGAGCCCTTTTGACTGTATTCCCCAATATCCTTGCACGCACATACAGTTGCTGGGAGAAGGCCATTGTTTTTTTAAGTCCACCTAGAAGTGTAGCGTCTGGCTCTAATTCACTATTCTCCCATGAAGGCCATGGGGAGGATTACATTTCTTTCTTCCCTATTCCCTCTTTCCTAGCTAATGTCTGCTGCTGTCACACACTGCTGATAGCAGCAGAGCGAGATGGGTAAACCAGATCAAAGAGAAATGTCAGCTCCAATTTTTGTCCACAGCATTGTAAAGTAACATGGAGTTAAACAGAGTCATGCCATTTTTCAGCATTTACATTTCATAGCTGGTATTTCTTTGCCATACATCTCGCATTTAACAGCTTCATAATAAGTAAAAACCAAATTTCTTACCCTCCATAGCCTCGCTGAGTTCAAAAAGTCTGAAAAAAAGGTATCACAAGGCTGAATTTTGGCTCTGTGCTTCAGAACTGACATCCCGGTTTAGCAGCCTGCAGCAGCAGCAGCAGCACACATAGGAAGAATTTCTTTCCCACTGTGGATTGCTATTGCAATTCTTGACTCAGCCTTTGCGTAGATTTTCTCTGGAAATCGAATGGGAATTTATTGTATGGAACCAATGCAGAATATGCAGCAGTGATTTTCAGGTTAGATAACTAAACATAATCAGAGAAGGGAGTTTTGCCTTTCCCTACAGCCAAATCTGCATTCAACAACGCAAGGGCTGTCCTAGTTGCAAAATACTCTGTAAAAAGCAGAATCTATCATCACAGCACTAAAAATGTTACTTAATATTCACACAGTGAATAACTTCAAAAGGAACAGTAAAGAGAAATGAAAACAACCTCAGCACCTACCAGTATTTAATGGCAGTGGTACTCAACCTATGGAATTCATTCTTCAGAGGCCTATATAGAGCTTTTATCATGGGTCTGAGTGAGAAATCATATGACATGCTGGCTCAGTTCTGTTTCTTTTCAGCTATTCTGCAAACCTGTTGGATGATATCTTTCACCATTTCCTTCCATTTACGTATATAAAGTTCCTCTTTTCCTTCTTGTAAAAACATACAATCTACCCTATCAATTATTTTGCCCTAAGACACAAATTGCAGAGTGCCTTTGGACTTGCTCAACTGTTTTTGATGAATACATTCATTCATAATTTTTAATAAAATTGTCACATGCATTTTTGTATTTTTGACTTGTGTGCCTTTTTGTGATTTTAAATGGCTCTTCAATTGTTAAAGGTCGAGTGCCATCGCTCTAAGGGGCATATTTTCATTTCGGTGCACGTTGAGTTATGCACGTCAATCTTTAATCAGGATGAAAAGTCCTCCTAAATGCTCTCTGCTCACAAGCCCAATGCACAGTTAAAGAAACAGAAAAAAAGTTGCAAGTTTCAAAAAAATCTATTTTGGTATGTTTTCATGCAGTAAATCATTAATAACTTCATGATTCATTCCACATTATTTTATTCTCTGAAACCAATGTCATTAACATGAGTAGTTCCTATAGAACAGCCCGTGTCGCCTTGTCAAAAACTAGTTTTATCACGAGGCAACTGCTTCTAATAAATAAGGTTAGAAGGTACTTCATGGCAGCTTCTGAAAAAAATTACAAATGAAATTATGCACATGGAGATCAATTCTAACTTCCAGGAAAAAAATAACTACAGATAAAATTCTGGGATGTAATAAAACCCATGCATTTGAAAGCAGCATTTCTCCCACACAAAACCAATAAAGAAACAGAATCTTGATCACACCGAGGCTATAGCTATATATGCTAATGCATATATAAATATACATATATATATAACTTCCCACATAACTGTCACAGGTAACATGTACATGCAAAAGCCCTTATTCATACAGCAGCAGTCCTGTTGATTTAAACAGACAAACCTGAAAACTCCATTCTTCTTTTAATGTTTTGCCTTATCCTCATGTCTATAAATGGATCAATTTTTTTATTTACATAGGAATGGAAAATATTTTCTGTAACTGATTCATAATCAAGAGAAAAAAAAATAAATTTGAAATTCCAGCGGTTTTGCCTAGTTTTGAAAACCCAAAGAAAGAGAGTATGTAGTGCTTTGGTTTTTAATTTGACTGATTTGATATTTGTTTTTTTATACAGATGACCACAGAAAACACATTTAAAATTTGTCTTCTAGTGTATGAAAGCACACTAGATTAAAATGTATGGGTTTTTTTCAAATTATTTATAAGAAGAGAACACAGGAAGTTTCTGAAAAAGAAAAAATAAGAAAAAATGTGCTGAAGTACAGAGGGAATTTATTTGGCCTATTCACTTCAGCTTTGGTTGGATCAGGTTGGTGCAATTCCATTTTCTGTGAGAAAGATAACAGAACATTTAATGTAAAAGTTTCTGAGGCCTCTTTTAATGTTACAGCAAGAGCTCCCTTGTTCTGATAGCAAAAACTGCACTATTCTTTGGAATTAATTTTTCAACAGGAGGCTTGGAACAGCTGAAGGCAGTACAGATTTGCAGAGATGACTCTTCCGACTTTGTCTACCAACAGAAAACTAATTTCTGGCATATTTTCTGAATTCATAATTTTTTTCTGGAATAAAGCTACTAATAACAGTGAGGAGAAATTGATTGGGTTTGGATTTTTTTTCCTACCAAAGTAGAGTGGATTGATACACATCATGAAAATCACTTCAGAGAAAAAATTGCGCTTTATAGCATAGCAAATATTAAAGTTAGCCCAGTGCAATCTTTTTAAGACTAAAAATATTTAAAAAAATTACTATAGTATTCCATCATCAGAGTATCAGTTTTCTTAAATATGTGTAATTGGTGAAGTCTTCCTTATATAATGTTTCTTAACTTTCTTCCTAAATATTTGATATCATATCATGAAATACAAGTACTGAATTAATTTTCTCCCCTGATGCTTTTGCACTTCTGTGGGAACAAAATGATTTTTTCAAGTGCCTCACACAGCTTCCGTTGGCTTTAGTTCCCTTTAAACGTTGCCAACTCAGGCTGCACAGATTTGGATCTTCCCTTTTGTACCTGCTATTTTCAGGCTTAACCCTATTTCAGTGTTACAAAATTCACAGCTATAAATAATCAGTTCATACTTTTAACTGCAGAGCTCTGTTAATCCTTCGAGAGTCACATCTTTACGTGCCCAAACACTTCTTCAATACCTTATTTCCTGTTGTCAAGCTGTGACACCCAACGCACAGAGCATGCATGCAAGAATAAGCAATAAATACGTTTGCTAAAACTCTCCCCCTCTCTCTCTGGTGGGAAATGCATGTGTCCCGACTGGATGTACATGTGTTTTCCCATGTGAGAATCCCCTCTCTAACAACAAAAAATGCGTGTTTGTCACTGCCATTGAACTGACTAATCCAGGCAGTACAGAAGGCGACTTATATATCACAGAACAGCAGGACTAATTTGAGTGACAATCACTTAAGCTGAGCGGTCTCTTAAGTGGCAGACGGCAGCACTGGAGTTCAAAAAGTGAAATGCAGTGCTGCTCAAAAATAAGCGAACAGTAATGGTAACATACAAAATTTAAAAAAAAAAAAAGAAAAGAAAAAGAAAAAAGAGAGAGAGACATCATTCATAGGGTTAAATACAATACTAGCTGGAATTATAATTCCAAACAAAATCCTCATTAACAGTGCTTTCTTATTGATATGTGTGTGTGTATATATATATATATATATATATTTTTTTCCCCTATATAGTCAAAACACCGCATTTGTCCCTTGACTAGATTTCCTTGGGGAAGAAACTAGTTTGGCATTCCTTTCCGGCACCAATACTCCTTTCCGGCAACCCACAGAAGCGACCGTGCCGATTTGGCCCGCCGTGCTCCTGGGGTGAGGCGGAGGGAGCGGGACGGACAGAGCCCCGGGGGTGGACACAAGCTTGCTCCCTTTTGAGGTCTCACTTACAGCTTCGGGTTTAGGACCGCGCCTTACACCGTCCCGATGCGAGTTCGGGGGGTCGCCGGGCTCCCGGTGCCGGTGGAGGCCGGTTCCAGGCAGGGACTGCCCTGAGGGGACAAGGCGGGCCCGCGGCTTCAGTGGAGCTCTTGCACCCCCTACAGCCCGGCCGCCCGCGGTTCACCGGGAGAGGGACCGGCTTAGGGGGTTGGGGGGAATAACATCCCGGCAGCACCGCAAAGAGAGAAAAACCCACCCCGTAATGGCATTTCCTCAAGCGATTCCTGCCGTCCCGACCGAGTATTACGAGCTTTTACCGTCGTTCTAAATTAATTGCCTGACAGAGGAGGATTCTTGAGGAAGAGGTGCGCAGGGAGGAAATAAACTTCTCCTGCGCGGCATCCTGGGCGGCTCGCAGCTAACACCGCGCTGAGGGGACCTAGGCGATGGATAGGAGAAGGACGTTAGTAGATTAATAAATAAATAAATAAATAAATAAAAACAGCTGGCTTCCAAGCCAATGTCAAGGGGGAAAAAAAAAATTTGTCAGCCCGACGCAGGGCCTGTGCAGAAAAAATACAGGCTAGCAGATACCTGATCCTTAACAGGCATCTCAGCAGAGCAGCGGTCACACAAAGGACAAGGAGGCTGGTAAAAGCAATTCCCATCCTCCCAGTAAATCTAAAATAAAGGTGTCAATAGGTGTGGCACATTTGAAAAGAAACTGCGAGTCCCGGCTCAGGCTAAACTGGTTGTAAACTGGCCGCCCATGAGCCATCTCTCACATACACACACCCAGAGTACTCTAGAGGACACTCATGTCTGCTGGGTGACAGTGGGGCTTGCAATAGGCACCAGTGCCAGGCAGCAGGATAGACTCACCAGCTTTTACTCTAACTTAGTAGCCCCTTTGCAGGCATCCTGGAGCCACTGCATCTATATAAAAACTGGATTTGAACCATTTTGTAGCCTCAGTTGCACCACATAAATTTTGTTTGACTGAATTAGCTGCAGTAACGTTAGTGGAGAGTGACACAGAGTAGAGTATTGTACAGAGATAACATTAAAGTGAAAGAGGCAAAGGGAAGGCCTCTAAAGGGAAAGTTCACTGTGTGGGCCAGCTTCTAGTTTTTAGGAAAGTGAGATTACAGGTGTTTAGTGTGGCCTTCCTGTTTGTGTTGGTCGTGTCCCATCCCTTACCTGAGCCATAGTCATTCTACCATTTTTATTATATGTATATCCATTACATATGGA
This sequence comes from Chiroxiphia lanceolata, assembly GCF_009829145.1. Classification (NCBI taxonomy): domain Eukaryota; kingdom Metazoa; phylum Chordata; class Aves; order Passeriformes; family Pipridae; genus Chiroxiphia; species Chiroxiphia lanceolata. The sequence goes on along the minus strand of NC_045637.1, from coordinate 64,684,394 downwards.
AATACAATTCAGAACAGAATACTAATTTTATACAGCCAATTAACAAAGTTAATATTACTTTTGAAAGCTCAGACCAAACCATTGCTCCCATCTCTTCAAATCCACAGGTTTCTTATCTGTCAGGTTTTACAGAACATCAAAGGAAATGTTCTCATACTTGCTTGTCTCCTTAGGTAGAGTGGCTTTTTGCTTCATGATGATGTAGGGAGATTGAGAACCATCAGAACACCCTTCCTGGTGAGACAGCTGTAGGTGAAATCCACCACAGCCCCAAAATTTGTTTTGACTGATACAAACCAAACAGTGAGAAAAAAATATCAAGTACTTTATCTTCTCCTTACAGTCACAAACACTGGACGTCATGTAACAATAGGTGGAGGAGTATTTTTTGCAACTAAATGGTTCTATATATGGGGGATTTAATTAAAACAATAATTTTTTTGTGCCGTGCTGAGAAATTACCTCTCAATAGACCTACATCAGAAATACTGAAAATGTGACAGAAAACACCAAGTAAGATGGCAGAAAAGAACATCTGAAAGGAACACGTACTGCTAGGATTTCTGGAACTTTAATAGCTTTCCACCTCAATTTTGGCCATTGTGAACTCAACCTAAGAGAAAAAAATACATCTTCTTATTAAAAAAATTCAGATTTAAAAATATTACCACCTCTTATCCTTGCCTTACTGTTACACAAAAATGCATGAAGGATTCCTTCCCTCAATTACACCTCCTCAAGATAACATTTCTTAATTAACACCTTAATTAGCACTGAGAGGGTATGGCCTGTAGTTTATTGGATCTATTTAGCTCTCCAAGCAGCTGCATTGCTTTTAATCAGCAGTGATATTTCCCAGAAAGCAGAAACAACACTCCTGTTCTAAATATGCTGCAATATGTTTAATCATTTATCTCCTCGTCCAGCAAGGGGAATTCTATGTAAAGTCATGCTTTATACCTGGGCTTTTTCTCTTCTGCGAATACCTGAAGTTTATGTTTTTCATGACTAACAGTAAGAAATTAGTCTCAACAGCAAAGGCTTGGGAAAGTGAAAAGAATCACTTCAGTTTTACTTCCTATCCAAAGGTTATAGGGACTTAGGGTAATGTTCATGTAATGATAGGGTCTTTACCTGCAGAGATGAAGACAAGGTCTCTTCAGTAACCTGATTAAAAATGAGTGAAATGGCGTGTAAATTAAATGTGCAACACATCTTGTCTTTTAACTTTTGGTTATCTCCAATTTAACCTGAAAACACAACAATTATGTTTTGGTGCTGCCTATATGAGCAAGTTGATATTACAATTTGGGCTGATCACCACTGAGAATGGGGGACTGCTACTCTCAGCTAAGAGACTTCTGCTCTACCCTTGTGGAAGTAGGATTTGCTTCCTTGCTGCTAGATTTGACAGGTTGTGCTAGTTCTTAAATTATAAGTGAAGTAGGATGCTGTTGGCGGGGTGGCCATTTTCAGCACAACAAATTACAGTCTAAGTCTGAAACACAGCTCTTCTGAAATCAACTCATTTCAATGGGAACAGAACTGAACTGTATTCCTGCTGATATTTCAGTGTAATGACAGTCCCTAATTTTCCCAACCACTAGAGCAGTAAGCGTGTGCCCTGGTAATTGTCTGCTTTTGCAGCCAAAAAATCCCACAAAGTCAGCACGAGATGTGCATATACAGTATGCAAGAGAGTAGCAAACAGAGGGACCTGAGAAATGCTGAAAACAGTAAGAGGCTAAAACCACTAAATTAATTTTAAAAATGCTCTACATACTATCTTTTTCTGTGGTTTTCCCAGACAAAGTGTCTCATAACTCACTGTCGATAAAGCACTGACAAGTGTTAAAATCTGTCCAGGCATTTATGACAAAAGTTTAATTTATATTTTTATATTATATTTCAGTATCATTCTTCTTTCACTTTGGCTTATGCCACTTTCATTCAGTTAGCAACTGTCCTGACCAAATCAGTGTAAATGACAGAAACCAGGTAACAATTTATAAGGTTGGGTTACTAATCCCGTAGGAGTCTTACTTCGGCTGCCGTGCTGAGAAATTACCTCTCAATAGACCCACATCAGAAATACTGAAAATGTGACAGAAAACACCAAGTAAGAGGGCAGAAAAGAACATTTGAAGGGAACATGTACTGCTAGGATTTCTGGAACTTTAATAGCTTTCTACCTCAATTTTGGCCATCGTGAACTCAACCTAAGAAAAAAAAATATATCTTTTTAATGAGTTTTACAACATGCAAGTTGCTTTATAACATATTGCATAATGATGTAAGTGCCATAAAGAAGGTTGTGTGCTGCTCTGTAAAACGTATTAGATCATCAATATTTCTAGTTTCTTACTGAGGAATTAGAAATAATGATGAAGATTAGGGTTACAAGAATTAAAAAAATCCTTTGAATTGAACCATTCAGCTGTCCCCAGGGAAATACTAAGGAATTTGTAGGCTGAGAAAATAGGTAAGTTTATAGGTTCTCCTTAGGTGAAAGAAGTCATGTTAACATCATAAGTTTTATACAAACTTTCCATATGCTGTAGTACCCTCTCTGCTTACCCCCAGGTTTCATTCCCTTGCACCCATATTTGTGTAGCCCAGTTGGAAACAGATTTATTAAAAATGATCCATCGACTTTTACACAGAAGGAGGTCAAACATCTTTCAGGAGCATGATTCAAAACAGGAATATCCATTTAATCCCCCTGCAAATGACAAGTCAGGTGAGTTTGCAACAGTAAGAACAGAGGCAAAGGAAGTTTGCAGAAGATTAATCCTTCCACTTAGTGCCATGTTTCCTTGGAGTCACCTACACTCTATCTCACAGCCCGCTTCAGCAGATGTTCTGTGTTCCTGGAGAGAAATGCAGACACCTGGAGATGTCTTGCTTCCAAAACTTTTGTTTACTTTTTTCCTCTTGTTCAGGCATGCGATTACAACTTTTGAAATACCTGTAGGACTGCTATGTATATTAGGCAATCAGCAAGCTAGAAAAGCATCTTTACTGAATGGGTCTGGAAAGGACTTTTGTATAGTTTTTTTGTCAGTTCAATTAAAGTTCAGTATTTAGCTACTGAAAGGCCAATTTGGCACATAACTGCCCAAATGCAGCTTCAAATCTGGCACTGAGCAAGCTAAATCATGCTGGCTGCCAATAAGACATAGATTTCAGTGCTCTTTTTTTTCCATGGGAATTAAGTTTTAATAATATTAGGCAAAAACAAGGCTGAGTGATTCTAAAATGATTTAAAGTGAAAAGAGAGATTAATTAGCAAGCTAAATGTAGTGATTTTCATCGTATAGAGCTCAGTGTGCACTAACACCAGTGACCACTATAAGTGCACAAAAGAAATGCTGTCTTTACCTATGGTCTGGGGTCAGGAACCTTGGCAAAGCTATATTAAAAACTATTCTTACTTTTAAAGTTAGAAAGCAACCTCTACCATAATGAGATGTGTTCATTAGTATATAATGAACAGCATCTTATGAATGCATGTGAGGTATAACACAGCCTGATGAAATTCGGCTTTAGTCTCCGTTGATTTCATTTAAAATAACTGCAATTTCCAAATTCCTAAGCGTTGTTTAGAGTGACAAAATAAATCAACATAACATTTTTGAAATGCTGATTCAGGTGGAAAAATGGAAAAAGAGGTCTGAAGCTCTCAGCATCTACCAATGAACAAGTAACTTGATCTGGCCTGGTAAGTTTTTCTGTTTTGATAAGGGGCAAAAGTGGCTTTTGCCATATTTGAAGCACTTTTTGGTGGGAGTCTCTAATTTTTGTGATGAATGATGCAAAGAAACTGCAGTAGGTAGAGAAGTCTGACTGATGCTGTGGAAGCCTAGGTATCTAAAATAACCAAGTTAAAGAAGACTTAAGAGGTACAGAGAAGGAAGAAATAAACATTAAGGTAGGAATCAGAGAAATAAATCTCTTTGCTTTCAGCAGGGAGTGCAGTTTCCAGGCTGGTATTAAGCTCAGGAAGATAAGGCTGTTATGGATATATTACTCATACATAAAAATTAAAGGAACTAGGAAAGCATTGAAATGACTCTTTAAAGTCTAGTGTGATTTTAAACTTTGCACCTGGCCTCACAAATTTTCCTTCCATAAGTATTTTGCCTAAATCAAATGCAAAATAACAGCTACATACTATACAAGTTTTAAGTGTCTCATTTGGGAAGAGGGAGAAATTATGTCATTTACAGTTTATTAGGACAGCAAAACCCAAATGGATTATTAGACACCTTGAGTGATTCTCCAAACAGCAGCTGTTCCATACCTATCTTGCTGGTCCTTCATGAAGTGAAAATATGAATAGGTTCTTAGATCTGGATGCTGACATTCAGGTACTAAACTTGGTATTGACATCATTAGCATTATCTTAAGAGTTCATTCATTTTGCTTTCTAATGAAAATTAAAATCAGGATCCCCTAACACACTAATATTTTTTCTTGCTACCAAGTAACTGATAAGAAATGTAGGTCAAGAGCAATGCATTAATAAAGTTGCCTTACATGTCATATCTCAGTTCATGTTTGTAGCCACTTTCATGGATATACTCTCAACCACTATAAACTCGAGGATATTTATTGATGGTGTTGTGTTAACCGTACAGCTACACTGAAATTTGTCAAATCAAGTGATAGGTTGAGCAAAGGGTGAGCTGGGAAGTTCTTTCTGCTGTGAGCTTATCCATAAGATAATACTAAAACAGTTCCAAGTCTTCCCTGGCATTTTTTCAGTTAGTTTCAAAATGGCCTCGTTGTCCCCAGATATCTCAGGGTTTAATTTTTTAATATAAACTCTAGTAACTATTCACTACTAGGAAAAGACAGAGGTTCTTTAGAGTGAGCTGAATTGCTTCCACTGACTGTGCTGGCTGGACATCGGTTCACTAGGGTAGGAGCTTCAGACAATTGCAGTACACCAAGATACCTTCTTGTGCATTTTCCTTCTTACATTTAGGAATCATAACCCAGAGCTGAATCTCACTAGAGGAGTCCCAGCATAAACTCAGCATGGCTAAAGTTATGCAGTCATTTTTTCAGTATGGAAATGACAGAAAAACCTCTGAGAACCCATCTGACAAATTATACTCATATATTTCAGACATGATTCATGGAATGGTCCTGGTTAGGGATTCTTTCCTTAAGAGATTGCATTATACATGGGACATGTTACATACAAATACATTTTGTTCTGTCTTGGGAGAGCCAGGAGATGAAATGTGACTGAGATTAAGCCAATCCTCCAAGTTAAATGGTCACTGTTCTAGATGAGACATCTTCCAATTTGCCAGCTCCTAAAGGCATGAAAACAAGTGCTGAGAAAGGAGAAAATTTTTATCAGAGAATACGTATCCTGTACCAAAAGAGAAAAGAAATGCAAAGCAAAAAATTCGAACAGCAATAACTATAAGCTAATACTTTTAATAACTAATTAATCAAGTTGGACACAGAAAAGATTTTCTTTTGTAGACAATTGCTTCGCCATCTGTGACAAGATAGCATGCTGTAGAGGTTGGATGGCTTCCATCTCAATAGAAGGGAAACCAATGTTCTTAGAGAGAGGCTGGCTAGACTAGTAAGGAGGGCATCCAAAATGCAATATATGTACTTGATGCTTTTAAAGGACCATTTCACAAAGCTGAAAATAATTACAATACATATCAGGGCAGAGAAAGAAATCAAAAAGAAAAACATAAATGGCAGTTTGAAACTGTTTAACAATGTTTTCTAGATGTCCACAAAAGCCACAATTCCATGTCTGACAGAAAAGGCTATGAGGATTTAAAAAACAGCCTGGTTTAGTGGGGAAGGGATGGCAGCTACAAAAAAAGGGAATTAAGAAATAATATAGAAACAAGATTAATGTGAAGGAGAGGAGAAGTGGAGAGCAGTGAATATAAACTTAGAACTGCACAAAACTGAGGGAGAAGCAGGATAATGCTAAAAGGCTTCTAAAGTTGGGCATTTTGAGATCAGTAGCTTTAAATATTTGCTTCCAATAATTTGAAAGCATTAATTTTCTGGATTATTATTGTTACTTTTCACTAATTCTTAAAATACTTTGGTTTTCCTGAAGGCTAGAAGAAAACCAGTGAGGTACTGATTATTTAAAAAGGGAAAATTGGATGATGTCAGTAACTGCAGGCCTGCTGTTATAATAACACTGGGAAAAGATGATGGGATAGCTGATAGGAGACTTAATGTACAAAGAATCAAAAGAGAGTAAAAAGACCTAGTCTCAGTCAATATGGGTGAACCAGAAATAGATCTTATCAAGCTAACTTAATATATTTTTAATAAGATTAGAAATTTGGTTGCTAAAGGTAATCAAGTTGATATAGACTACTGACGTTTCAGTGAAGCATTCCACTTATTACAACACAACACTTTGATTAAAAAATAGGAGTGGTACAAAATCAACATCTAATATATTAAATGGATTAAAAACTGGCCAACCACTATATCTCAAAAAGTTCTTCTAAGCTGAAATTATCATCAAATGCCTGTGCTTCTAAATGGAGTCTGAAAAATTAGTTTTACACTTTTTCTATTTTTATCAGTGATCTAGAAGAAAACTTTAAATAGCAACCCATAAAAGTTTGCAGATGGGAGAAAAGCAGCAGGTACAGGAGATAATAAAGAAGACAAGTCACTCCTGCAGGACTATCTGGCTTGCTTGGCAATATGGGGTCATGTAAATGTAGCAAGTTGTAAAAACCTACATGTACGCACAAAGAGTGAAGGACATATTTATGTTTGGGGGACTGTAGTATATAAAGTAGTGATGATGAAAAGGACTCCTGGGGTGAAGGCAAGGTCAGTGGGAGATAATCAGCTGAACAAGAGTTCCCAGAATTATGCTACGCCAAGATGAAATGATATTTGATAACACAGTGCTCTTTGATCTACCAGACAAAACCATAATAAGATCAAATGGCTAGAAGTTAAACCTTAGTAAATGTGTAAATGTGTAAAACACATTTTCAGTAGTGAAAGTATATATATCTTCTCTAATACATGCAATTTTAAAATATTGTTTGGTGACTTACTTTTTATATGATTTGATTTTTTTTCTCCCCCAAATAAAAGAAGTGCCAAAAGGGGTGATTCAGGCACAGCTTATGTTGCACAAAAGACCATACAAACTCATCTCACTTGGTTAGTGTTATTTCTGAATTTTACGTACATTTGGCTAATTTTTCTTTTTGATTTCTTTCTCTGCCCTGATATGTATTGTAATCACTCACACTTTTACCAATGGTGAGACTACTATCATTCAAGTCTGATTTACCTGCATGAAAAGGATTTTCTTCTTGTCAGGTAACTGCAATTAATGTGCCTCTGAATAACCACCACAGTTAATCAAAAATACTGTATTTTCAAATGTAGGTGAAGATCTGAAGTATTATCAGTAGTGCTGCAGTTGCCATCATTCTAGACATTCAGTGCTGTATAAATTGAAAGTAGAAAAATAATCCAGTTAATAAAAAATGTTAAGGCCTCTGTTTTTTCCATTTTAAAACATTAGCACTAGGACTGGGGGGCATAGTTGGCTTCTTTGATCTGCTTCTTGCGTTCAAGACCCACCTCAAGTGCTTGAAAAATCTGTAGGTCCTAAGCGCAACCCTCATAGTAGACTTTGTCCTTCTAAAGTGCTTTCTGCAGTTTGCAATTCACAAGCCTACACTTTTTGACACAACAGACAACTCACTGTCTTCCTATCCAGCCTGGAAGTTCTGGAAAAATTTGACTGTCAGTAGCTTTCCCCAGAAATGGTAGGATCTTTCCACTCGTTCACCAAGAGTGACTGAGTCCCTGCTCTTCCTTAGTTCCTGAGAAATCAGAGTGCCAGCCCTGTGTAAAAGATAGCAGCTCAAAATCTTTTAGCAGGGCTTCATCTAAAAATTTGTATTGAGATCCAAATTAAGCCATTCAAATAAGGAATAAAGTTTTAATCAGCCACAAGTCCTGTAAGTGCTATTAAAAATCATGACCTATTTACCTTATTAAAAATAAGAGACTGAATGCATTTCTAAGTCATATTTAAGCCTCCTGCTGACATTGCTAATCTGAAATATTGGGACTTTATTATGTTACTTGGACGTGTGTTAAGGGACGTTACTGACATTCTCCATACTGTATAAAATTGAGGAAACAAGTAAAAATGTTTTGGTTACCTCTCAGACTTGCAAAGAGAAAGTATTAAAAGTTAACAATTAAATAAGTAAAGTATTTTCTTATCGAAACAAAATTTAAGTTGTTCTCAATCTGCTATTTCAACCTAATATCTCAGTATAGGCTGAGGGGAAATTAATTATTTTTCTGATATCTGGAATCAATTTACATAGGAAGAAAAAATAGAAGGAAAGAAAATAAACAATCCTGAAATGTCAGTTAGCAATCAGATGTGACGTAAACACCAAACAAGATTCTGGGGTCTAACCATACTGTGCCTTCCTCTAATACAAATGAAAGGTAATCTGCAATTATGAGCTCTAATTATTTAATAAAATGTTTATTTGTATTTCTAATTCTCTGGGTGAAATTCAATCTCCTGCACTTATATGAGGCCAGCGTAATTGGGGGTCTATGCAATGGTTGTGTAAAGGGACTGGTGAGGTGAAATTCATCCTTCCCAATCTGAGACTCATGACTACTCTGCACCGCTCCAGTTCCCCAGCCAGCTGCTCTCATCTATGCCTTTGAAATGCTTGGTTGGGAATGGCAGTTGCAAACTCTACAGGCAGTTTATAAGACTTGGAGCTGGTTTTGGTGTCCTGTGAGTGCTGTTTATAGCTTCTCTTGCCCTTCCTTGACTGAATATCTATCCAGAGAAAAAAATGCTCTTTACTGCACAAGGAGAGTTAAAAAATAGTGAAAAAGAGGACCTTTTCCTGACTGCACCACGGTTGATGATACTGGTGTGGTAATGGCTTGGAACATCCCTGATTTCCAGGTGTCAGACAAAACTACAGAGACTTTTATATTGACTCAAAAATGGAAGGAAAAGAGACATCGAAGCAGAAAGTATTTTAGTATATGTATGTGTAAGTCAGCATTTGTTTTTTATAAATATTTGTGAAAAAGGAAAAAGAGAATCCAAATCTATATAGCTAGGTTCTGGGTGCATATGTGTGTATTAAAATTGTCCAGGTAAAGAAGAGCTGTGGAAATGAGTGATGAAGATGACAATTTCCGTTCACAGTCTCATGAAAGAGGAGATTTGAAAGGAAATCAAACTCTTATACAAGTAAAGTTTTGGTCCATTTAGTGTAAAATATGAAAGAGTTAAGGCAACATTTTGGAGGCTTTGATAAAACTAGTGGCCTAAGTAAATCATATGTTATCAAACTCACAAAGTATAGGACATTCTTGTTATCTTCACATGTGAGACTTCCAGGCCAGATACTGTTTCAGATTTACTGAGCATTTCCTCTAAGACTTCAAAAAACTCATACAACAGCACGTGAACAATGCTGTGGGACTGAGCAACAACTTATTTCAGCCCATATGAAAGAGTCCTAAATACACACTATCAGTGCTTTTGCAAATCTCTGACAATGACCTATACATTTATAATCTGCAACAAATAAAACACTTCTATCAGCCCATCAGAAGAAAACATTCAATTAGATAATTTCTTTTAAATGAGACTTAAATTTAAAACTCCTAACATGGATTACTAAATCTTTAAAAAATCCTCCTTTCTCTATTGGAAAAAGTGAAGGGAAAAAGAAAGTGACTGAATTATTTGAATGAGGACTTTGAGCAGGCCGTTCTTAGGGAAAGTTGTTTCTTACTGAAAGCTTTGGTGAGTGTCTAATTATTTCCTTTAGAGCCACTTTGAATTGAACCATAAGATTCCAATGTGTATTGAATTTAATTTCTACTTATGGGCTCTGCTTCCTTTGATTCTGCATTTCTAGCAAGGGGAGCTCCTTACACCACATTAATCATAATATATGGAAGGGCTTCTGTGTTTGCTTCTGCAATGCACTAAGTTGTCCCTGAAGATAAAAAAAATCCCCTTGGAAGAAAAATCTCATTCTAAATGAAGATTTAAATTGAAAATATTGGGGAAGTTAAGAGGAAAAGATATGCCCGGTAAAATTAGAACAAGCATTTAAATGGAAGAGGGTATCTTTAATTATTTTCTTCCTTGGCATTGCAGAAAATCCCATGATATGATAACTAGGGATACTTTGGGGGGTTAAGAGCCCAACAGCAGAAAAGCTAATGGGATTTTTTTTTTTTCAGATAGAGGTTAAAGTGATGGTGCTGTAAGTAGGCTGTCAAAATATCTCAGCTCACCATCTGCTACATATTAATTTACAATAGAGAGATAGGTGAAGTGGGTGTTACTCTTCAGGAGCTATATAAATGTGTAACTTTCTCAATTAGTATTCATTTCAAATGAAGAGTAAAATCCCAGGAAACTCAGATGAGAATACAAGCCAGGCAGTATTATATTTAAATGGTAATAGTATATCTATAATACACAGCTAGAGCTGCAGTGTGTTGCTAAGAATAGAGTCCAAAAGATCAGGCTAAGCCATTTACCACTAATGTCATGAGATGTCTTTGTTTTGTTATGCAAAATGGGGTAGAATAAACGTGTGTTTCCAAAAGGCTTTTTTAAATTATTTTTTTCCCTTTTATTTTGTTGGAAGTGTTACACTTCTAGTTTGCAGAAAACTGTATTTTCATTAAAAGTATGAATTCCCAGTTGTACCAGAATCAGATCAAGAAAACGAAACAGATACTTAAGAAAAACGAGCTCTACTTTCTCCCATTCCTGTGTGAATCATATAGCAGATGAAGAAAAATAGAAAAGAACTCTTTAATTTTTGTAAGGAGCCACAAAAAAGTTGAAACAGAGTTATCTTTCTCACTGTAATGGCAATAGGGAGCCCTATCCCATCTCCTGGATACAAGTGGGACTTCCTTCCTCTCTGAATGAGACTGAAAATCATCCTCTCGATCTCAAAGGAAATGAATCAAACATTGATACAAGTATGAAAATGTAGGCTTTGAACAGTTTATAACTTTGTTAGAGATACCCATTAAAATATGGTGAGGTTCTTTTTTGGTTATTAAAAGTTTTGGGTGTATTATGATATATAGAATAATGTCTCCCTTTCAATTCATAGATATTATTTTCCCTGGTCTCTTCAGCATTTACTGTAGCGTGAAATATTGGTTAACAATTAGCAGTGCTTAAGTGAAAATGATGATTAGGCTTAGGCTAATCATAGCAGACCTCTCCTTGTTTTGTGTTGAAAAATCTCTTAAATCTGAAAGAACACTTTATCTCAAGTTAGAAGCACATTTATTTTCCTCATTCATTCATTGCCCAAAGAATATGTGATTTCCCACCATGACAATCTTTGCTGTCCTGCAAACAGAAGTTCCCCCAGACTTCCTCCTCTCCCTTCCCTCTTGGAGGAAAAATACAAAATTTGGGGAAAAGTAGGTTTGTGCTCCAGCTTTCACTATTCTGTATCTCCTGTGCAAATCCAGGGTGGTGACAGTGAGTAAGCAGCAGAAGACAGTGGGAGGCTGCAACACTCTCAAAAGCAGGAAGTGTAGGAGTAAAGCTTTTCTACAGACCACAGCTGTAATGGCATAGTCCACCTTGGAGGCAAGTTTCTTTATAACACACAACCATCTCCTGCTAAACGTCCAGAGCAAAGGTGGTATGCTCAGCCATAATTTAAAGGACCATGACATGAAGAAAGGGTTATGATGTTTAAGTTATAGGCCATCCAAATGTTATAGGCCCAAGCAAGTTCCTATTAGCAATAACTCAAGTGCACCGAGGAGATTTGACATTCAAAACTGATGAGCACTAATCCCTCGAGCCTGCTCCGACCCAGCCACGCTCAGGCCACTTGGTAACCCGAGTGACCCAGGAGTCAAACCATGATAACTCTCTTCAATTTAAAGAGCAGCTTCTCCCCATCTGTCTGAGTTCTGACTCTGCACAATAAATTTCCCAAAGAGCATAAAGAGCCATCTAGTGTATATCAAATCAATATCATTGTGGCTTGCAGCGATATCTGAGGCTACAGTTCACAAAATAAACTAGGCCAGGGCTGGATTTCTGCCCTTGGCAATCAATCAGACTCACTGGGTCATAGATTTTAGTGTAAATTAACACAGCAGAAACAATCACGCTCCCCAGATGATGATATAATACAGTATTTGCTTTTCTTTTTCCCCCCATTTCATTGCTCATGCTTGGTGGCTAAGCTGTACTGAACAAGAATAATAAAAAGCAATGATTAGAAAGGTGGTGGTAATCATAAAGCAGAACATTAATATTCTCCTGACAAATGTATATAAAATGCACATAAAATATATACACAACATTAAAAGGAAAAAGGAGAAGGGAAGTGATGTTAACTTGCTGATGTTTCAAAGGCATTATTTTTGCTTAAGAATTGTAGAAGTGCTCTTGTAAATCAGTGCAAGTGGTTATCATTTGTTTTCATTATCAGATTTTTATCCAAAGATGCTAAATGCTTTGTTATTTTCTTCATATACCACTTCCCTTACATGCTATGGAGCATACTGACAAGTCCTTTCTCCACTTGCAATTCAGGCTTTCCCAACATTTACCTGAGCGTTGCCAACAGTTTTCCCCAGAGGAGTTTTAATTTTTTCTCTTTAGTAGGTCGTTGTTATAGGAGAAGAGGCACCTGGTACTTCCTGACACCCACCTTTATGCAAATCTCATCTTTTGAAATTTTCTCAGAGTGTGCCACATATGAAAGCCTTGCAGGAATTACTATAATCTCTAATTATTCCATTGACATAAGACAGTGTATTGTGTTTTCTGTCAGAACCTCAGGAAGAAATGTCAATATTTTCAGCACTAGCAGGACATTTTTTGAATTATAAACACCCATCTTCTAGTGTTATTTTATCTCATGCATCTTCACAAAATATTTTACAGGAAGGAAATGACATACAAATAAAGGTGCCAGCTGGACGTTTAATTTAATGCAGCAGAAATTTCGGGTAAGAAACTGTTTTATTTTTTAAGTATTCAAACTCTTACATTACTGTTCAGATAGTGTAACTCTGGTCAGAATGTATTTATTTGCAAAATATCTAGTTAGATTATACAAACAATATTTAGTTTAGATATAATAAAATACTAATCTGTGTACAAAAGCTACATGGTATGGATTAGAACCGCGTGAGAATAATAACTGCCATGCAGGAGTGGTTTCTGTTGAATAATCAGAATAATAAGATTTATCAAATAACAGTTATAAGCAGGAATTCATTTCTTAGATTAAATTTATCCACTATTTTCTGCCAGGGGCATAAATAAATAGAAGCTTCAAAGATAGCTCTCTTCTGAGATGATGGAAGGCAAACTGTACCTCCTTTAGTGACAAATCTACCCTTCTGTTCTCTGACTAATGAAACAAGCTGGATTAAGAGGCTGTGGAAGGGAAGCGTTCCTTGTGTGCTCTGGTGTGTCCAACTCAGGAAAGCTCTTAAGTAGTTGCTACAAAGCCAAGATACAGGGTAGAACTGAGGACTCTGCCATCCCAACGATACAACGTATATTCCCTTTCCTGTGCAGGGGGACGCAATCTGGACTAGCAAAATACAGTCATTACAGGGCTGCACATTGTCCCTCTGTGCTAATTGTGAAGGAATCTCCTTTCTCACTGTCTCAGTTCTCATCTTGTTCAGTGAGTACTTCCTATGTGGCTGAGGACTATTCCATGGAGAGAATAAAATTTCTGAGAAAGACTGGGTGAAATTTGTAGTATTTATGACAACTCACTGAATATAGTTTGTCTAAGGTAAAGCAACATTCTCCTCCCAGACAAGTCTCAAAAGAAAAAAAAAAAGCAATCAACTCAGCCTATAGGCTGAAGAAGTAGATTTCTTTTTTTCCTCGTAGTCCACCCATGAACAGCTGAGTTACAAACTCTTGCAAATTATTATTTTGGTTTTTACATTTAGATTCCTCAGGAAAACTCTAGTTGTATGCCACTAGATCAGCTGGTGTGTTCTGACACAAATTAGATTGCCCATATTTCTAAAAGCTGGTGTAGGGCAAGATTGCCTTGAGGTAGCAACCACTTTATGTGTTTGTTCACAGTGATTCTATGTTTAGCTTAAGTAGTTAAAAATAATTTTTTAATATACAAAATGTAGCAATTAACTCTGCTTGTTCTACATGGAGATTACTGTTAAAATAAACTGCTGATTTTTACTTCTTTTTTAAAAACTTAAGTCCTCATATGTAGAGAAATTTAGCTTAAAATGTTCACCAGGCTCCACGCTCCATCTGAGATGGAAGAACACAAAAAACGTCTCAAAAAATTTTATTTGATCCTTTGTGAATCTGTATTATGATGCAGACCTTAATTATATAGTGGTAGGGTATTTTTCATGAGACTGCTCCTTACAGAGTATAGGCTGGATGCACACAGGAGCAGAATTAAAATCTCACAGGGTACCATAAATCTCACCATGCCCAACTTGCTCTTTCTGGAGTTTGCCGCCTAAGCATCATTCCTCTGACCTATTTTCAAGTACTTTAAAATAATAACTTTCTTGCCTCCCTGTCTTTCCCTGCATTTCATCAACATAAAGGGGCTCTTCGTTTAGTGATGTTTACATGAAACAGCTCTGCATCTTTGGAGTGCTACAGTGATAGTAACCCCTGAATGAGGAGCAAATGCTATCTGTCAACATGCTGTGTTGTGCAACACAGTAGGCTGCATGAGAGGTCTGCATTACATCATTTGTGGACTTTCCAGGCTTGTAATGTCCTTTCAGTGAACCTGAACTGAGTGTTGAGCTTATAACGAAAACTGAAACCCAGGGAGTTACTTGTGGTTTAGAATTTTTGCACGGCTTCAATATGCACATACTGGGAGTCATTGCAACAGGCTAAAGATGTGTTTCAGCCACTTTGTGAGGTGGTTATGTTAATAGGTAAAAAATTTGCTTCCTAACATAAAAATTATTCATTTCTCCATTTTAGAGGTTTTGTGTTGTTTTGGTTGTTGTGGTTTTTGGGGGTTTTTTTGAACGAACACAGTACACCTGTGCCAAGCATCTATAATACTTTTTGCTGTTCTCCAGCTGTAGAAAACAGGCATGTATTGCTAAGACTATTATTAGAGATACTATTTTATAGATGTGTGAGTGTATGACTCTCTGTGTTTATCTGTATGCCTGTGTATAAAAATAATGAAATATTAACTGGGCTAGAAGAAAGAGGGGAAAATTACAAATAAATCCTACAGTCCAGTGGTCAGGGTACTCCCTTGGAATGTGGGAGAATCCAGTCACAGTCCCTGCAGCGATGAATGTTAATTATATACTGGAAGTGGAGCACTTCCAATGGGAGAGATTAAGAGGTACCTATTCACTAGCCCATGGATTAAGTCACCTTTGGGGGAGATTTGTGTTCAGAGACAATTGGGATTCACTTGAAAGGTGAGTGCTTCTAGGCAGTAAAAAGCTCATCTTCATGGTGTGAGGCAGAAATTCTCCTCCTGACCACTGCCTAAGTTTTGACCTTGTAAGTGAGATGAGCATCCCTTGCTTTTTACCCCATGAGGTCTTGAGTTTGAGACTAGCATTGCAGCTCAGGTCTAGCAAGACACTGACAGACCTTTCTGTGATATTCTGGGATCTGGGCCATTTCTCTGGTGGAAATAGGCATGTAAAAAGTGCAGATATCTACAACATAAAGGAAGGTGGTGGTGAGGTAGCATGGAGGAAAGAAGACAGGAGAATGGGAATCTGAATGTTATATTTGAGTTTCCGAAAGAAGTAGATGGTTTTTCTGTATTCCCCCATGGCAATATAGAGTTATTTTTTTCCCCTTTCCTTTCCAGTGTACACTTCTGGCCCTGTCTTCTCCTTTGTTTTCCTTACCACAATCATTCCATGCCATTAAGGACCATTTTCATAGGGCTCCCTTTGTGATAATGCTGCCTTGAAAGTCACCTTGGTATAAAGCTGTTCTTAGGTTTCAGTAGGCCTAAGAGCCTTTGCCTTTGCTTGCTCTAGGAAAGTCAAATGTCCATTGTGAGGGTCCCAACATCTTGAGTCAAATGACAAGTTTGGGGAAGAAGTGGGCCAGGAAGCAATTATTCTTTCTTCCACACAGCAGCTGCCATGTGTCAAGGTCCTTTCTTTTCACACTCAACTCCGAAAGCTTTCCTCTTCTAAACTGTTAGTGTTTCTGGTCTTTGTGCTTTGCGAGCAATTATTGAAATCTCTCTCCAAGCCTTTCCTACCTGACTTCCAAATACAGCTATAGAGAAACTATAATTATATTTAATGAAACACCTTGATAAATATGTACAAATTGCAGTCTTTAAAAACAAAAAGTTCATTCATATTTTGTCTTACATTTGGCAAGCAGAGGATAGCTTCATAAATCCAGATGGAAGAGCTGAACAGGAAACACAATGGAAATCCTCATATTTCTACCAAACTAACCAGATATCTTTCCTGTTTGGATTTATTTTTAAATTCACTTTAATGTTTAAAATATTTCACTAATTAATCAAAAATAGTTTATCCAAATTATATTTTTTGTTTCCTTTTAGGCAAGGAAAGTACTTCTTAAATCACAAAAGAAAACAGTTGCCAGACTGTTTAAAGGCAGGTAGATTTTTAAATCTTGAGAGAAAACCTGGTGATCTCAGCTTTTCATCCTATTTTCCAAAATTTATTTATATTCAGATAACTCAGGTAATCCTTTGGAAAAAACCCAAATGCTATGTTTCTTATGAGACCAAAACTTCCAATAAATCCTTTGGGATTGAGGTAGTGAAAGCAATGCTAAACTGGGTTAATTTGGGGGTTGGCCCCCACATCTAATTTGACAAATGGCACTGAAATTTAACTGGTATTTTTTTCTATGCAGGCCATTTTTGTTTGGTGGCTGTAAGGGTTATTAGTATGACTTGTTTCCTTCATGTTACTGCTTTTCATAAAGTTAAGTAGTAGAAAAGGTGCCAAGAAAGAAAAAATATACCCAATTGGTTCATGGTTTAAAGTTATAAAACGATACAGCATTAAAATGGCAACAATCCTGCCCTTACAAAATTGGCTGTTACAAAACTAGACTAGTTGGTTACAAACTGTATGTAAAATGTAAAACAATAAAAAGAAAGGCATATTTGCCCATTGTTTTACTGAATGTCACAAACAAAACCAACTAAAATTCTGGGAAGTAATGCTCTGCTTGTTTTTCTAAGTAAAATTAAGAAGCAGTTTAACTTAAATGGCATACCATGAGAAAATAATTACTAATTATTTTAAGTAATATTTAGATCAATTCATATTAATCTTATTATCTTTCATGTTTATGTCAGTATTAGATTACTTTCATGTTTGTTTAAGCTCTTTTGCTTTTTAGAATGTTGATTTCAAAGGCAAATTGAGCATAGTTAAAATAATCAATGTTCTTTGTGGTTTCAGCATATGCAAAGAACAACAACAGTTGAAAGGAGTCTACTGCTTTCTTATACAAACCATTAAGCTTTTACTGAAGAAAAACAGAATTATCTAGCTAATTATATCATTTATTATTGCTACCTGCATATAGTCAGTAACTTACAGTCTACTAAAGAAAACTATAGTGAA
Organism: Chiroxiphia lanceolata; assembly: GCF_009829145.1. NCBI lineage: Eukaryota > Metazoa > Chordata > Aves > Passeriformes > Pipridae > Chiroxiphia > Chiroxiphia lanceolata. The sequence goes on along the minus strand of NC_045637.1, from coordinate 64,666,718 downwards.
AGAGATATGTGTCACATCATTGTGTGAAAGAATAGCAGCTGGGCAGCCTCAATCCCTGTACAAAATTGCTCAAAAAACGTTCTTTGTTTGCTCATGTGAATGACTAGGAGTAAACAACAGTCTGATGCTGAAATGGCTGGATTTCACCTGGGAAACTCTGCATTCACTTTTTTGCTCTGCCACAGACTTTCTGTGTGACCTTCAGCTTATTATTTCACTGTTTCTGAGCTCTGGCCTGCAGCTAAAAGGAGCTGAGGTGCTTCCTTTCTCCTTTCCTTTGCCTACAGCTAGATTGGAAGAAACTTGTGGCGGGGGTTATACCTGTGTTTTGTGATGTGCTGGTGTAGCCCATAGCCTGGTAGGGCGCCTGTCTTGGCTGCAGCCACTCTCCCAGGCTGTACAGTGAGTAATGATACTAATCCAACAGGCCTTCTGTACATGAAAGCACTCATTAGCTTCACTAAGATTTCCACTGGAGCCATAATTGCAGCGGTGAAGTGCTGACAATTTCTCAGCATGGGTCACCTTCTGAAATATTTAATGGGAGTGAAAAATACCCAAACTAATTGCTCGTGTCTTATTCTTTGTTGTTTATTCTTCACTTCTGCCTCCTGTGCTTTGTGCCTGATTGTCATGAAAGGAAAATTAACATTTTGTAAGGACTCTGGGGGCTCCGTTGTAACAGAAGCAGCAATGGGTGTAAAAGGTTGGCAACACACAACAGGGCACTCTCTGCTCCTACTCTCCTCTTGAGGAGAGAGGTGCCTGGGGTATGCTGTTGTTCCTGCTGGTTTATGCATCTAGGGTTTTTCCTGAGAGAAGAAACCAAAGCCTGGAAGGAGAGGGATAAAATTCATGTCCAAGGCACAGCTGAGCTTTTCCCAGATCCAGGAATACAAAAAAGCTATTGGAACTAGTCTAAAATTTTTTAAAAGTCAGCCTACAAGTTTTTGCTGCTTTTCTGTCTCGAATGTGAGCAATGTAAGTCCATTACAAGATACCATACTGTCATAATACCACATCACTGTGCACAGAGAACATCCATGAGATAAGGCATTGATAAAAATATGTTAACTGATCTGCTCAATTTTTAGATTATTTTGTTATTTTTCTTTTTCAGGAAGAAGACACTTCAAATCACTCTTTCCAAAATGGTAGTAGATTGTGTTTTCTTTTCTTAGTAGCCATCTTTTTAAACTTCCTTAACATTTCAACTGCCTTTGTATAAATCAGTCAGAAATTTTTTCTACTCTGATAAAAGCTAAGAGTCTTCTTTGAAAGATCCACGAGTCGGATTTGCTAAAAAAGCATGTTTCTGTTCTTAATAGTTGAATACAAACATAATATTGGTATATGGCAAATTTTATTGGTTATGTTCAGTGGTAATACTGGTGTAGCACTGTGTTAGCAGACTAATGCAGTTTTATTTTAGCAAGTTTCTCCTTTGCAGTTTTAAATTACAGGCAGTGGCTCAGACATCAAGACCATTTGGTAGCTGAAAATAAATGCAAGGAGAGTATTCAACTCAATGATTTCAGTGTGTTTCAAAGAGAAATATAATTTTTGGATTTGTATCTCATTTGCATCTTTTTGATGAGCCCTGCTGTAAATTGATTTATAGAGTTCAATATTTTCAGAAGTACACTACATATTAAAAACTACTCATATTGAGTTAACAAATATTTGCATTCTTCTGTTTCTGATTCTTTCTCTGCTCAAGGGGACTTCTGATTCTTTAGCTATTGGCCAGGTGAGTGTGACACTTCCCATCACTGTATAAGAACAGTACAAAGCCTCCACTTTCTTTTTAAAAGGGTGTTCAATGTGTGTAAGAAAAATGCTTGGTAACTGTCTCTGTCATTACCCAAAATGTCCAGGTTCACATGAAAATCACTCTCTTTCAATATTCATGTGTATTCAGACCTAAGGTTGCAGGTCACGCACCACTGAAAAGAGGGAAGTTCCTACATATGCAGAAGATTCCTCCTTGTTTTGAGAAGGGCCACACAGAAAAAGTGCAGGTATTAGAATTTGAGCATTCCAGTTGAAATTCTACAAAGATTTCTTTCTCACAAAACTGGAAATGAGTGACTCTATTCTGGTCTCGAAAACTCTTTGCTGGATAACAGTGGGATAAAGAAGCCCAAACCGTGGTGACCTAGGCATATATATTAAAAAAAAAAAAAAAAAGAAAACTTGAAACACTTAGCAGAAATAAACTATTTGTAGAAATCAAGAGCTACACTTAACTATGAAAATGCAACTGGAAAATCATAAAGGAGAGATTTTTGGAAAAATTGTAATTTCAAGTTTATTGCTGTAATAGATTGTAGGAAAATTATAGATACCATGAACTACTCATGCAATCAATAACCAGTCAGGCTAGAAACCAGTGGTTATTTTTATAGAAGTCAAAATAGATAAGTAAAAACTTTGTATTATAAAATGTTTGTTTTATGCCAACAAAGCAATCTGAAAATCAGAAAATACTTATTATTTTATAATATTCCACATACGATTTGAACTTATTTATGAAAAAGAATGCAATCATATTTAACCTGATACAGATGTTCTAAAGAAAAAACCAAGAGGGGAAAATATACACATACAGGAATCAAAACAGAAACTATATTTATTCTGATAAAAAATATCATTTAACTGCAGACCTAAGGCATACAAAAAGGCAACAAAAAGGAAACAAAATAAATATTCTGTGATCGGATAGTTCGATATGATAAAAAGAGATGTAAAAGAGGTGCAATTTTAGCAGTGGCAGACTGCAACAGTGCATTTGATTGAGTAAACTTCAGTGGGACCAAGAATTTTTCATGTCCCAAGGAAACATCAACTAGCATTAAGATTCCTCAAGGAAAATCGTCCATAGAAGAATAAAAATTTTAGGTCATGTCGGTTCTCATGGTTTTGTTGCAAATGTTGAAGTATTTATTGTCCCTTTCAGAGTTTGTATTCCTGGAGTTGGACTTTTTCCTGAGAACCAATTAAAAAAAAAAAAAGGCAAAAATAGTTTTACATGTTGAAATTATTTTTCATTCTTTAGAATTCTTTTTTTTTTTTACTTCAGTCTCATGAATTCTAAATGCTAGTATTTGGCAATGAGAAAAGACTAAGAATTCTACAAAAGGTTGTTTGAAAAACAGAAGACTAAGAATCTAGTTAACGATTAACATGTAATTTAATAATCAGTCTTAATTCCAGACAAACTAACTAAATGTTATATAATAAAGAAATAAGGGAACACTAGATTTCTCTGAAACATAAATTTTAAGCAAGTTTTCAAGAGATTAATTTTGCTTTCTTATTTCTTTTTCTTGGAAATGTTACACAGTAAAATTATAAAGCATAAATTTGCTTAACCTTCTAAAACAGACATTATTTATGGAGAGCATGGCAACAATCATTATGAAAAAATCAAATATTGACAGCATTTGAAATAAAAATGCCTCATATTACCAGCAAGACTAATTGCTGGTTTTGATGAATCTCCTGTTTTTAAAATGGTCTAATCCACAGAAATAGATTACTAGAAATCATGCATAATGCTAGTAAACATTTGAGATCTCATGCATTCAAGCCTCATCTGAAAAAGTCCATGCTCAGTGTTGCTTTTCAAAAAGAAGCAGCAGTGCTGAACATCTTACTATTTCACCGCTAAAGTTACTGGACTGTGTTGCAGTAAGAGCAATCAATATTGGTTAATAGGCTAGATCTGTGTTATTAGTATTCTTTACAACCTTGACATACTTCATTTTATGTACAGATTGCCTATGAAAACTTGGGCTTATATCTTGTCTAGACAATGCCTTACATGGCCATTCAAATTAATAATGTGCCAGAATTATCCTATGCTTAATGCAGCTGTGCTCTGTATTGACTCTGAAAATTAAATTTACTTCATGGTGCCTATTGACAGCTGGGTCTCAAGCATATTTAATGGATTTGAATGGAGTTTGGTCTATGGCTTATGCCTCCAAGCAAAATGTTAATAGCTAATAATTTTCATTAAAAGTGAGAGTGTTTATCTATAAACGTTGCATTTCTCAGTATATGAAGTCAGCATAAAAAGAAGTTTAAGATCACCTTTCAGTTAACTCAAAGCACACAGAAGGAATCAAGAGAAAAGAAAAATAACCTGTTTGCCATCTTTAAATGCAATTCGTTGGCTTATTAACAATGTATTTGCAAATATGTGTTAAGGGAATCCCATTTTAGTTGAGAAAAATAGCTTTAGTTCCAAGAAGGCAGAGACAATACCTCAAGTTGCATCTGAACATAATGAAAAACCTCATACATAATATATTTATTGACAGCCCTGGAAATTGAACTTCTTTATTTATTGACAGCCTGCACATAGCACAGGCAGTGCAGGCTTCTTTCACTGATAAACAAACATACTTTTTACCTGGACAGAAGAAACTAGTTTTTCTGAAGGAAATAGAACTTATTCACCATATCCACTTGTTCTTTGGACTATCTGTGAAATGTCAAGAAAAGTTGTAAGCCAATTCCAGTTCTGCTGGTCATTTTTCTACTCTGGAATATGTTCTCAAGGGAAACAAACAAAAAAATTACTCACTACTAATATGAGATTGACTTCTACCAGTAAATCTACAGTTGGGCAATTACACATCTAATTACTGGGAAGCCTCTTAGGTAAATAAACAACCATCTTCCTGTTTATAATTAATAACAAAATTGATTATTTTTGTTCTAGCAGCCATCAGGTAAACAGGTAAAATTGTAATTTTTTGCCTTCCCTCCACCCTCCCATGAGAATTTCTTGCCATATATGTTTGGTAGTGTTGCAGTGCAAATGGCAGTATTTCTTGAGAAGGATGCTTCCTGATCTCTACTTAAGTCTGAAATTACCACTTTAAAAACAAACAAACAAAAAGTTTGAACAGACATGCCATTTTTAAGCACAATTAGAGTTTAAAGCATGCTTTCTGATTTTCAAGTGATAATAAACTTTCTTGGACAATATGACAAAGAAAAAAACATTAAAGGTTGAAAATTGAAAAATGGGAAGACAGACCTCCATAATGTCAGGCTGCAGGTCTGCAGTACATTTTGAACAAGACTGTTTGCTAAACTTAGAAAAGAAGCGGCTTAGGAAGGACTGCACTGGGCTGTAGCAGAAAACAAGGCAGGCCTGAATTCCAGATTAAAGTGGTCTAGCAAGGTTTGTGAAGTCCATTAGAGATACCCTGCCAGTTTAATTTACATGCAGCAAAACTGTTTCTATTTAAGACCTTCCAAAATATTTTGTGTGCAGTAGAAGCCACCGAAAAACATATTCCTTTTTTTTGCTTTTTTTTCCTCACTTTTTCCTGCAGACTCTAACACATTCAATATAAAAGACTGTGGTAAGATTAAGAGGAAAGAAGAAAACATATATATTATAGGTGTAATATCTATACAGATTTATAAGAGAAATGTTATACATAGACACATTGATATGCGCACATGCACATATCTATACATATGTAGAGATACACATGCACACAAACTTACAGAATAATCCATAACCCAGAGAAATAAAACAGAAAAATATATTACAAATAGAAAACAAACATGACACCTGGCTCAGCCTCCCAGGAACTGTCAGAAACAACTGCAGTCTCTGAATCACATTGCAAGCAGCAATAATTAAAAAAAACAAACAACCAACCAACAAAGAAAAAAAAACCCACACAACAGAAAACCAAACCAAACCAAACAAATTAAAAAAAGGTAGTAGTTTGATGTGGAAGAATTTTTAAAAGATTAATCAAAGTTCAGAGTATATTATAGATAAACATTAAGGATAGGCAGCAACTACAGGCCAACACACTGCTGAATTACAGTTAAAAAGAAAGCAAGAAAGTATTATATTATCAGCTGGCACATCTTCCATAGAAGGGAAACCTTAGGTGATATTCCATGGTCTCAGATGAGACCTGTGCTGTGAAGCAAATGCACAAAGTCCTCACAGATAACCTTAATTTTAACATTTTGTTCTTTAGGATGGTTCACCTTAGAGTTCAAGAATCTTAGGGGGTTTTATTTGAAAATGGCTTTTTAAAGACAAATTCCTAAAAGATTCTTTCTCTTAGACTTCCCACTGAATTTACTCCTGATGAGAAGAAGGGGTTTGCCTCCTTACAGAAGGAAATTAATTTGTACATTGTGAATCTTTGATATACCCCAAGATTTGAGAGGTCTGATTGAATTTAAAAGCTTTTAAGGCCAAAATCCTATGACTGCAGCCCCACTTTCTGATGACACAAGCTGACTACAATTGTTTTTCCTTCTACAGCATTTTTCCTGCAAGAAACTGCAAGAATAGTGTGCCTCTCTCTGACAACAGTGATTAGATATGTCTTTTATCCACTAGTTTTGATTTTGACTTGTTTTGATTGCTGACAGTCCTGCTATGCATCTTGCCTTTTCAACAATCTGCACAGATCCCAGCTTCATTCAGAAGTCCGAAGGGCACAAGCCCATACCTCTCTTGTACTGAGGAGCATGATTTTTAACCTGAAATGTAAATTTTTTTCCTTACATTAAACAAATCAAGAAACTATTGAGGTTGATCTTGTTGAAAAAGAAGCAACTTTTAGCCTATGAAGATAAAAGTAAATGTCTTTCAAAACTCAAAGTGGAACAGTAGTTGGACAATGTAGTTTCATGTTGATAAAATATTTATATTACTAATGATGCTTCTTGATGCCAAATTTTTCTCTTCCTGTGACTTGAAGCAAACAAAAGAACAAAGATTGTTTCAGATTGTTCAGTTACAGTTTTTCATTCTTCATATGAAACCCAATAAACTCAGTTAACCTTCCCAAACACAAAAGAAAGTCACCGCTGTTCCCCTTGTTATGCAATTACCTTTAGAAATGCATCAAACTTTTCAAAATTATCCCCATTAAATTTTTTCCAGTGCCAATGAGGAATGAAGGGTGTCATACAAAAGTGAAAATGTGTCCCAAAAGAGTACTTTAATAGTGGATTCACACATCTCCCTCCCCCAAATATCAGCAGGCTTTTACTTCCTTTCCTTTCTTATTCTTTCCCTTCTCTCTACTTTCTTTTCTTTTGATGGAAAAAAAAAAAAGAAGAAAAAAAAAGAAGAAAAAAAAAAGAAAAAGAAAAAAAGAAAAAAGAAAAAAAGAAAAAAGAAAAAAAAAAAGAAAAAGAAAAAAGAAAAAGGAAAAAAAAATAAGAAAAAAAAGGGAAAAAAAAAAGCCCTGTACCCTTCTGGGCTTACCTCTGAGGGAGTGGTAAAGCAGGAGTAGACTCTATAGATTACACACATTTGAAATTACAGGATTTGGTAGTCGTATTTTTGGTTCATGGAAGTAAAGGTTTCTAAATTTTACAAAATAGCCATACTGTGACACTCTGTGACTTGAAATTTCCATAGCATATATACTTTTAGAGACATCTAAGACATTCCTTTTATGCTATTTTGCCCTCCCATAGCTACAGAAAACAATTGCTACAAACTTTTAATTAATTTCTATCATGCATGTCCTGATAACATCCACCCATGGGCCATTTTTAATTTTGAAATAAAAGTAACTAAATAAAATAATTTCCTCATAGTAAAAGACTCCTGCTAGAATACATAATCTAATGAACTACTGGCAGCACTGAAAATTTTACCAGTTGTGAGCAGGTTTTTCTTCCCAATACAAGCCAGTCACTAAGCTGTAAAAAATAGTAAATACATAAATCATATGCATATTTGACACGACACAGATTTCAATAGTTTGGGGAGGACAACTGATGCTGTATGAAGGAGCACTTCTGAAAAACAGTGACTAGGACACGTGCTTGTAATTTGGATTTTCTAGTGAAGTGTGTCTTTATATCCCTTTAAATCCTCCTAAAAATTAAGTATATTGTTCATAATTTTACCTGCATTACTTTCAATCTCCAGATGGATTTTATTTGCATAAGAGCTCCCAGGAGGGCTTTGCTATAAAGAAGCCTTGCTGAACACATTACAGAACTAATCATTTCTTTAAACAGACATTTGTGAATAAAATAAAATGTCTGTGCAATATGTCAAATGTGAAAGGTTAGCCACTGTGCACAATAACAAAATAATTTAATCTTAAATAAATTACTTTGCCTTAATTAATTATGAGGTGAACTGAGCCTCAACTCCTAACATAGTTAAGGTAGAATATTCATGCTTGTGCAAAAAGCAGATTGTAAAAAAATATGAGGCTGAAAAGCACTTTCCCTTCACTAACTAGTGCAAGCCTAAAGTTTCTGCAAGCAGGGGATGCTTTTAGAGCCAACTCTCAAGGCTGCTTTGTATCACAACGTGACAGGAAAGTGGCTATAAAAAATACAGAATGGACAATTATGTGATTTATTTGACCTTTAGATATGGTTCCCCATCAGAAAGGAGAGCCTTCAAAGGTAGTAAGGTGACATAATCAACAGGATTAAATCTCTAACTACTAGTAAGCATCTAGAGTGAAATTCAACAACACCTTTGAGACCCCTTGTTTTTCAACAGTATCTGTAGCAACCGACATCGGTATGAGATTTACACTCTAACTTTTAAATTGATACATACAGGAACAAAAGAATTGGAAAAAAATGTCCATGCAATATATATTTTGGTTATTTTCCACCCTGAAACTTTCTTTAGGAATCAGTATCATGGCTGCCGCTTGGAACTCCAGTCACATCCTGTAAACAGGTTCACATGTGACTGTTGATACCTCAAGGGACTTCCAGTAAATCCTATAAAGTCTTCAGAGAGGTAGAATTACTCATGTGCATAATTATCTGAGGGACAGATAATTATCTAATAGTAGTTTCTTTTAAAGCATTAATTTATAATAGCAACAGTGTATTCCTTTTAGTGGAATATTATTGCAATTGGCCTAGTATGTGTTTTTTATCTTTTATCTTCTCAGGCCTGAGGGACAGAGGGAGGGAGGAAGGAGAGGGCAGAAAAACAGTAAACCGGCGACTGCTCTTATCTTTGACATGCTGTGAATAGACAGGATATTAGACTAATACCCACAAAATCACAGATAAATTATTATCTTGTCTTGATTACTACTGCCCTTTAACAGGCTCCTCTTTTTAGCCAAAGACATTAGTTCTAATTTATTTGACACAAATTTTAAGGCCTTCTGCCAAGAGGAGAGCAAAAGCTTGATGAAAATGTTCTTAGCATAAATTTGGGACATCACTTGTAAAATGAGTTGATAAAAAGAAAGAAAGGTCTTTCTACTGAAACCAGAGGATCTCCTAACTTAAAGCAGTTCTGGTTTATATATTTTACCATGTCTTTATAATAAAGACTTAACTCACCTTTGATGTGAACTTCCTAGCAAAAGCTGAGGCTTAGAAACTGTCTATATTATAAGCACTTAATCATAAAGTACAGGAGAGCACACTTCATACCTTCATATGATTTATTTCCTTACAGAATAACCTTTAGGAACAAGAAGCCTTTCATTTTTTTTCTCTTGTGTTTCTGTGCTAATTAATTTTCAAGAAGAGTCAACACTTTATTTCAGCTGCCAGGGAAATTATTTGCCTTGCCATAGGAAAATGCATCACTGTATTATGAACCTCATTCACCACTGGCGATGTTCCTAACAGCCTGGGATGTCGGTGAATAATGTTAGTGTTACTTTGTTATGTCTGTTTTAAAAAGCAATTTTTTAATACTTTTTGGATCCGTATTTGCTGAGTGATATGTGCTATTGCTTTCATGGTTACACAGGTTTAACTTGAGCAGTTTATTTGGCTTGAGTTTTGTTTGCTTGGTTTTACCTTTTGGTTACTTCTAATGTCGAATACATAAAAAGCAAATGCATAAAAATGTACATTTTTATTACCAAGGGTCCATGGGTTAGGAGGAAGGTGTGTGCCCTGGATTCTTCAGTCCAGAAGTGGATTTGCAGTTACAGCAGTTATTGTTTTCTTCTTCATTTTGGGTGGTTTCCATTTTATGTCATTCCTAAATGGCTTTGTGTGTAATGACACTATCATTCAGTAACAGGAAGCCACATTTTCTCTTCTTCTGCCGTACCTTTTTTAGGCCCTGGTACCTGCAGTCCTTCTCATGTTCAACCCACATTAAATTTCATCTTATACTTATGGAATAATTTGTGTTGGGAGAAACCCCAGTGAGTCCACTCTCCTGCCCCAAACAGGGCTAACTTCAAGGTTAGATCATGTCAGTCTGGGGGCCTGTCCAGATGAATTAAGCCATCTCCAGTGTCTAGTTTTAGGGAAAAAAAAAAGGGGGCTTCTTCCAGAGACACAGCTTAAGGACATATAGTGTCTACTTCAAGACAACTAATTCAATACAGTATGACTTCTGCATACCTACAGTCCTGAGTAAGACCAAATCAATAATGACAAGCACTTTAATTAATATTATCTGAATATTTTACGAGTACTTGAAACTAAAGGTCTAGAAGGAAAAGAGTGAACATTATTAGTTGAATAAAAAGTTTTGAGTAGACTAGTTGGTCATTTTTTAGGCACTCATTCAGAAGAAGCACTCATGAATATTCTCATCAAAGCAGTCTTTTCTCCGGAAATGATAAAACATATTTCTCCTCTAGCCTTAATTCTGTAAAGACTCAGATGTCTGATTAAATTTAGGGATTGGGACTAGTTCCAATGAAATAATCCACCTAATAAAAATCCCGATGAATTTAAATCAAGGAAATAGTTTTGAAACCTTCAAATATAATTTCTATTTTTATTCATGGAAGTTAAGAATGATATGATTGGAAAATAAAAGAAAAGTAGAGATATTAATTCTTATTTTCTATTTTTTTTTAATATCTACTATGACATTTTCATCAGGCTTCTCATACGAAGACCAAATTTACATACCCATAAAGCTAGTGAATTGAAATTTCCAATCATCTAATTGGAAGCTATCTGTGTTTAAGGGGAAAAAACTAACTGAAGTATTATTTTTAAAAAATCTGTTTAAGATTTAGCTCAAATATGTACGGGCAAGAAAGGCAGTTTAGTACAAATGCTAACAATAACATATTAACATTGAGACATCATAGTTAATGACTGGAGTGTTCAAAGACAATTGTTTAACGGCTTTCTGCAATAGGAAGCAAGACGGTTTGGAATAATATTATTTATTTGGATTAAATACCACATAAGTGAAATTTGCCTGAAGTAAAATTACACTAAATTGAAAATAGAAGCTGAACTGTTTGACTTTAATAAATCTAAAGGTTGAAGAGTCAAATCCTAACTGAAGAACACAGAGGAAACATTCATCCGGTTCTTTGTAAGAGATTCTTTTTAGAAATTTGCCAGAATAGTCATAATAAGAAGTGTAATTAAGCAATCAGCCTTTTCAGAGACACATCTGTAATTGCCAACAATGAAGTGTCTTATTGTGGATTATACTTCATGTAATTTAAGAAAAACAACTGTAATTGTAAGTAAAGCTTACAGCATCATACCTCATGTTTGCACAGGTGTGATGTTTTATCAAACTGAAAGTTTTCTTTAACAGAAGAACAGTATAAAAATACCTTACAACATTGCCAGAAGTAATTGAATGATTAACAAACAAGTGTATTCACCTGTTCAGAAACAGTTCTCCATGCTCTGCTTGCAGTGTCTGTGCTCCATGCTTAAATCGAAGTGGTTTGAGTACGGAGGTAATTTTAAGGATTTTTGTACCTGTCTGGCTCGTCAGTTTTGTATTATGGACAAATTACTGCCACTGTACTGCCAAGTACGTGCATGGCCCATGAAGCTTGTGGTGGAAGCAGACAGCCCACACTGTCTTATGTATCAGTGTTTCTGGATGAGGAGAACTGTTCCTGTGGAAGGAACTGATGCTGACTGCACTCAGGGACCCAACTAGTGGCTGGAAGCAGCAGCCACTGGCACTGTCTGATACACAGAGGGGCTATTGCCAGTCTCCATTGTCTGGGAACTGCCAGGGGCAGCAGCTCAGGAGAGGTTTACAAACAGTTACAGCTCTCCTCTGTGCTTATTGGTGTGAGTTGAAACTGGTAAAGCTGGTTTAAGGGGAAAAGGGCTTGGCCATCATGCAACCACTCAGTCACATCCCATTTCTACTAGTACACATAACCCACTTAGTATTCTTTCCTTCCACACTCAACTTCATGATTCATGGTACACCTGGTAGCAGGAATACCTGACTGACATCCTTTCATCTTACATGTAATTGTGTATACTACCTCCTCTCCATTTGTCATTACAGAAGTTTCCTGGACAGTTACAGCTTCAGTGGGAAAGCATTTGTATATTTTTTGCTGCCTCTGGGTCATGCTATAGAGCAGGTTTGAGTTTCTGGTCTCATATACAGCGGAAGACCCTAGAGACATAACAGGGCATCTAAAATATGGTCTTTACCTATCTATATTATGAGCAAGGGAGCAAAGGACTATATTTTTTTGAATCTTATTCAGTGGCCAGTGCTGAAGCAACATGGCTTGTTTTTTTAGTCTGTAAAGTACAGTAATAGTGACAATTACAGTAACTGTTCTTACATTGGGAAATTTTAATTTTTGTGAGACCCCAGTGTTGAGTTTGTTGGAAATAAGTTAACTGTTCCACAAAGGTAAAATAAGATATCCTAAGACAATACATGCTCCTCATTTCCATAAATAAAATGTGAAGCTCAATACTTAAAATATTTCCAGAAAAAAAAAATTATAAAATACTAAATAAGCAGTCCAGCATTATCCATTCTTGCCTTCCAGTGATTAAACTGTTGGCCGTACCTGATCTATGGCATTAAATCCAAATGTGTAAACCCCTGAAGTAAACGGTGATATTTTTCTATTATCCTTATTTTATGTGCAAACTTTAGGCCAGATTCTCAGCTACTGTACTTTAGCTTTTCCCTCAGTACAGATTTACTGTTGATACAATTTTATGACTGTGTCCTTATTTAAAAATATGTTTTCAAAGGGGTTTTTGTTGCTTTATATTTTTTTTACTTATGGGGAGAAATAGTTGAAACTATTCCAATATTTTGTTACTTGTGTCTGTCTTCCATCTTTAAAAATATATTTTTTTTAGGTTTTTTGAATTTCATATCTTAATTATGATATTGTCATTAGACAAAGATTTAGCAAGGTAAATAACTGCTGTGTACTAATACACACACACGTATAAGTACACAGATAGAGGCATAAGTATTTGCATCCTTCCAGACTATTACCTCTTTGCTTTCTGAGTACCACTACACAAAGCTTAGATTCACTCCAAGGAGAGGTGCAAGTATAATGGGAAAAAACGATAGATCCAGTAGGGTTGTGTAATTGAGGGACTCCTCTTGTTGGTGTTACAGCAGAACTGAACTGGTTAGGAAAAATTATGAAGGACTAAATTATTTACCACTTTTCATTTTAAACTAATTTTCTACTGATATTTTATCTGTGAGTCCAAATCACAGGTTAAGAACCAAATTATGTACAAACACAAAACAAAACTGCTATTTTTGCCACAAATTATGTACAAACACAAAACAAAACTGCTATTTTTGCCACAAAAGGTTTACAAGGCAAATGTAGGACATTGCCCTTGCCCATGCTGAACTGACACCTAAACCTTCAGCATTAAAGACCAACTCTATTTTGATCTGTTGAGAATCATTTTTGTGAACAATACATGGTACATGGTTAGAGGCGACCAAAGAAAAAGATTAAATACATGGCATTGCATGGCCCTTTAATATGTTGATTGTACATTTGCACCTAGTTGGACAGTTAAATCTAATAATAATCTTTCACCCCCTCCTGAAAACTCCTGAAGCACCAACCTGTTGACATGGATGATCTGAATCTATCATGTTGTAAGAGTGGCATCAACTCTTAATGTTTGAGTGAGACAAGAACAGCATGTAAGATTTCATTACTTCAGCCCGGTTTTTCCATGTTCTCAACATAGCTTTAAAGGAGTTTAAGGAAACTTAGTGGGGCCCTGAATTTAACATGCAGTCTGTATTCCTAAACTTGGAGAGTCTCTCTTGGTGGGAAAACGAGGCGAGAAACTGGAAACTACCTACAAAAATGTTAATAAAATTGTGGAAAGAAATAATTTGTTGTGCATATGTTGTTGTATGTTCTTTTAAAATATTTTAATAACAACTAATTGGCCAGTTAAATTAATATGGGTATATGGAGCCAAAAAATTTCAGGCATGTGAAAATAAACAGTTTAACTACATCATGCTGAAATGAAGAAAGAGCAACTTGCTGCACACCACAAACTATGTAAATGCCAACAGTAACAGAGAGTGTGCTTAAAAGGAACATGTATAAAGGATCATAAACAGTAATTAAAAAAATGTATAGTCTACACTGTTCTATTTCAAGATTAGGTTAATTGAATGTGAAATGTTAGTTTAAGGGGGAAAAAAGTGATAGATTAAGATTCACAAATCTTGAAGATAAGTGAGTTAAGGAATACTGGTATAACTGTAAAATAAATTTGACCCAAGAGCATGCAGATAATCATAAGCTCCTTTGTCTTCTGGACTTTTGGGGTTAGTGTTTTATTTTTTATTTTACTGTCTGAAAAACGGGTTTTAAAGATTTACATATTTGCCACAGAACAATATCTTAAACATGTCTGAATAAAATTATAAGTTAGAGGAATTCAGTCATGATAGGCCTTGTATTGAAAAACCTGCCATAACAAATTTTAATTCATAATTGTTATTGAATAGCAAAGACAGATTTAATTATCTCCATTATTGACCTGTTCTAAGTAAGTACTTTATGTTATAAATCCACACATTATTGCCGAAGAGCAGGCTGAATGCATAAATTCTCTGCCAGTTCTCTCAGCAGGTTCTTTATGCCACAGGAAAACTTCCAAAGGAATAAAATATGTCCAGCTTCCTCCAGTTCACCTAGCTATAATGCAGACACAGATTTGTCAGGGATGAGGACCCAAAACAAAATAAAATTATTATTTAGAGATTCAGAAGAGTTAAATAAGTAAAAAACTGAAATATTGTATAAGCCCAATTAAAATTTCAATAGAAAAAAGGGGTTTTGATTGGTTGTGGCACCGGACATCAATTACAACAGAAATCCTTCAGCAGAACTGCCATTCACACCCATCTGTTCCACAGTCATCTAAAGGAGTGATGACACTGTGTGAAAACAGGTAAAATGTGGGATTCTTTTTTTTTTTTTTTTTTTTTTGCTAGAGGAAAGAGAAGAGGGATATAATAGCAACGATGACCTTGGTACAGGACATTTCCCGGGGAATTGATGACCGCCGTGGACCATCAACTCTCCTAGCTAGTCATTAATCCCCAGGAAATGCCCTGTGTCTGCCTTGTTATTGCTTAATTCAATTATTTGTGGTTGTGGCATATATTCTGTGAATATTTTATTGCTCAATCTGCTCTCCGTCTTACCTCTGCTCCTCTTAAAGTCCATCTCACTGGTGCAGACTGGCTCAGCTCAAGAGCACCTCACATTTACCAGAACAGACTACAGTTAGCACATTTCTGTGTGCCTGCTATTTCATTAAGATATCATAGCTCAAATAAAGTAATAAAAAGTGTACTTTTCTATTTATCTTAGGGATTTCATACATTGTTATGTAGGTGGAATCAGGTTTTATTGGGTATACACATTGCATATATACAAGCACCATAACAAAACCAATTGATCCTGCTACTTGAAATGGCATCATTATGCTGAGGTTTTTAGGCATGCCAGAATGGTAGGATGATAAAATAAAGCTAAGAAATGGGATGGTGTGATTCCTTTTTGTTAGTTTCGTTTTTTCCTCCTGCCTTATATCACTCTGGTTCTTGTTTCTCATTCTGAGGGTGCAGCACAACAAAGTGTTTCACCATCAGCCTCATTGTTGTCTTCAGTACTGCAACTAAATGTTTATTCCTGTCCTTATTTCTGGCAGTGGGACTGTTCTGTAGGGAACTAGAAAAATAAGAGAGCTGGATTTTAACCTGCAGAAAAAACAAGGCTAGTTTTAACCCCTGCAGTTCATTTCACCAAACAGCCATACAAATAGTTGTACCAGCCCTAAGGAGGGACTTATGTGGACCCAGAAAGGAGTGTTGAGGAGTAACAATGGCTTAACCAGCCTGCCACAGAAAGAAACACTCCTCTAATTACAGTCTGAGAGTTACATTCTCTTCTACTCTAAAGCTTTCACAATTCTTTGACTGTTTGAAGGAGACAATCAAGTCTAAGTATAATCTATGTGTATTTTACTACTAACATGGAGCATTAGGACATTTCTGAAGCAGTTGAAAAGCATAGGTATAAAAATGGAAATTATTAGACAACACGTGATCAATCACTCAATCAACAGCACATGCACAGAGGCCCATGGGATTAGATGGGATATATGTGAGAGTGTCAAAAGAGTTGGCCAACATCACTGCGAAACACTATGCCATCTTTCAAATCTCATGGCAACCATGCAAGGTTAATAAGAACTGGAATAAAGTTCCAGTAAGAAAGCTGACAAGAACTCCGTGAAGTTCAGCAGGAGTGAATGCAAAGCCTTGCATCTGCTACAGAGTAACTGCCTGCACCACTACAGGTGGAGAGCGAGCTGTCTGGCAAACAGCTTTGCAGAAAAGAATCTGAAGGTCACGGTGGGTAGCAAGTTGAACATGAGTCAGCAGTGCAGCAACAAGGAAGAAGTGTCCTGGGCTGTATTACAAAGATAATTTATCCTTCCCCACTATCTGATGCTTGTGGAGACTGCGTCTGGAATGCTTTGCCCAGTTTTGATCTCCCCAGTACAGTAAAAATATTTACTTACTTGAGCTAATCTAGTGAAAGAACCAAAATCACTTAGAGCTGGAGCATGTGACATCTGAGGAGAGGCTGAGAGAACTGGGTTTATTCAATCTGGAGAAGAGAAAGTTAAAGGGAGATCCCATTGGCATTTGCGAAGCCATTGATAAGAGTATGTGCATAAAGGAGACAGAAAGTTTTGAGACATGCACCATGACATTCCAGAGGCCATAGATACAAGTTAAAATGTGGGAAATTCTGATAAGATATACAGATAATTATTTGAGGGAGAGGATGGTAGGGCAGGATGGGGGGTGACAGGGCAGAGGGAGTCAAATACTGGCATTCTGGTCAGAGAAGCTATGGAGTATCCATCCTCGTAGGTGTTCAAGATTTGACAGGATAAGACCCTGACTTTAAGGGCCTGACTTTAACTCCTCTAAGTAGTTTGACTATATGACTGCCAGTGGTTCCTCTTAACTTAAATTTTTCAATTTTTTCAATGAGTCTGTGATCCCGAAGCCATGTTTGAAATAACAAAAGGACAACATTTCAAGCACGGGTACCTAAATCGTGTGGATATAACTATGTAATATCACTGGGGCTAGTGTATCTCTTCCCCTTTGTTCACTAAGAGACCATCCCCAAGGTATAAAGTTTGCATTAAGTTCTGTGTTATCAACAGTTAAACATTCATGTTAAGACATTTTAATATCTTAAAGAAAACTACTCTTGTATAACTAGTAATTAAACATACTGCCTATATTGGACTGGCATGTTGGCATGCCACATACTATAACATGGTAAAAGTTTTATATTTGCACTTAGACTCCGGAATCACAAAATTTAAACCAAGATTTTCTGGAAATGAGTTGGAAATTTGGTATCAATGGCATTGTCACACAAAAGAAAAAGTAGGATTTATTTGCTAGGAAGTAACATTGCTTTGTTTCAAGACTGAATAATGTTAAAGCACCTACTTCCTTGAGATCCTTTGAAATAGTGCCTAGCATACATTTTTTTTCTTGTATTTTATTGTTTTCTTGCTACAGGCAACCCCAGTTGGTCTCTACCCCTCCCACGCAACCTTTCATGTTCAGAGGAGCCAGTGAACTACCTGCAAGTCACATCAGAAATTTTGTAAACTCTGTGCAGGTTTATAGATGCAACCCTTATCTTTCTCATAACTTGATGAGTGATGGGTCCACGGATGGTTGTCTGACCCATTCCATTTGATGCAACTAAACAGAGAGACACCACAAGGATTTCAGTTTGTCATTAATATCACTAAAAAGGCAAGGAATCTGAAGTATAAGATTGGAACTGAGAAGATTTATACTCTGGTCACAATTCTGTAACTGATTTGTGTGTGAATTCTTTCAATTTGCTGTGCATTACTCAGTTCCCTGGCTTGAAAAAATAGGGGAAAAAAGCACTGCTCATCCACTTTTAAGCTATACACACCTTTTTTCCCAGTTTTTTTAATGTTTTTATTGTTTATAGACAACAAGCAGGACAGACACACATATGAAGATGCTTTTGTCAGAACCAATTTGTGATTTCATTTCTCAAAGTGTTTAAAAAAAAACATAAATGGCATGTGTAAGTCTGTATAAAGTTTTAGACACAGACACATATACACACAAATGAAATAGTTCCTAAATTCTTAAATGCTGCACTCCTTTGATAGCATAACCATAGTTAATGTTGTGTCAGGGTTTCCACTATAAACCCTCTCTTTTATAACTGCGCAATAAAATTTTACCCCAGGCATGAAGTACCGGGTCTCAGCACAGCGGCTGACATTTTTATATGTACACGTTTTCACACACATAAAAAAAAAAATAAAATCTGTTTAGATACTTTAATACATGTGAGTATAACTAATATAAAAAAGCTTTAAGATACCTTTCAGTTGAAGATATATAATGCACGCACACACATGCACACACATATACATACACATTGTATAACTCCAAGCAACTTGTCCTTGTTACTGAAATGGTGGTGGACAATACAGAGTCTTTGACTAGAAAACATGCATTCATTACTTATATCTACAAAAAAAATATATATGACCAGATATTTGATTGTAAGTTCCTTTGTTCAAGTCAATATGAGCCCTCACACGTGGCTGTACCTCCCATACCACCAGCATTCCCCTCACCCCTGACATGATACACTTCATTAAACACAGAGTTCTTTGTTGCATTAGGGGCTTTAAAAGAAGTGGAAAGGTAGGCTCCTTGCACTTCCTCTGAGAAATGAACATCGACTTCCTCTGAAGAAAATGTAAATGGATTTGCTTAATTGGACTTAGGGCACTGGAGCAATTAATAATAGATTGTGTCATAGTAAGGGCTTTGTTTATATTTAAAGCAATAAATTACAAGTATTAAGTTTATATTTATTCCAAGTTAAACTCATTTGTAATTGACATGTTACTTAGCCCAAGGCTTTTAAGATCTTTTAGTATAATTAAATTAATAGAGAATTATAGATCACTGCATGATAAACAAACAGCATGGACTTTATTATGACAGATATACAGAGACTAGGCCATGTAAGTAGATCATTATTATTGGTTTTACCTTCAGCAAAAATACAACTGAAATAGCAACAAAGATTCAGTGCATACAATGGTAAGTGCAAGGATGGTTTCTAATAAATTTTCTTTTCCTTTCCTAACGATGATTAAAAAACATATTTATCAGTGTGAGAGAACATTACTCATGGATCAAGCTTTCCTATCCCATCATTCAATCATTATATTTCTTTTGTTCTCATGTCAAATACTTTGCATTACATTTTTGAAGACGTCTCCATGCAAGGAGTCACTTTGGACACTTTCAGTTTTCAAGGGATCCTTCTATTCTTTTCTCCCTCTCCCCCCCCAGTAAGGTTAAGTATACCACTCCCAACAAACCTTTGCCGGAGCAGTAAATGAAACCTCTAACTGCTGTCACAGCAAACAGTGATGAAGATCCTACACATGACTCGGCAACTTATTTTGACACCTAATATTACTGGGGCTTGAAATCTAAGTAAAAATGCTTGGCAAATAGAGTCTGTTTACTCCTGTTACTGTGGCCATGGAGAAAAGACAATTCAGTTTCTCTTCCAACAGTTTCTTGAGGCCAGTATGAGTCAAACACACTCCCTGTTCTTTTCTGTGCATCATACACATTAAAGAGTAGAATTCTCAGCCTGTCTGTACAGGATCTGCTTCTCAGATCTACGACTGTTCTCTTTTCTCTCCTGCAGAGTCTCCCACTCTTCTGTCAAAATGCCCCACGCAGGACTCCTCCTGAACTATTACAAATACCGAGCAGAGCAGAAAGCAATACTGTATGTTTATTCGCTTTGCTCCTTTTAATCTTCCCAGGATAGTGCTTATCTTTTCCTCAACAGTATGACATTATTGACTTGTGTTCCCCTTGTGATCCACTAATACCTTTAAATCCCTGTCTATTGGCCTGTTGCTCAGCCAGTTTTTTCTAGATCCTGAATTTGTATCTCTGATTAGGACCGTCTATCTGCACTGTTTCACTTATGCCTCTTGAACTACATTTTGGTTTTCTTCAGAGCAGGCTTTCAATCTGTCAAGATCCTTTTGAATCTATCCATCAGTATAATGCAGTGCCTTCCATCTCAGTTACCTACAGGTTTAATTACTACTCCCTTTCCATCATTCAGGTCCTTAATGAAAACAAAAAATAGTGCCAAATACTAACAATTACATGTAGAATCAGACTCAGTACTTCTCAGTAAAAAAATACTACTTATCAAAGATTTTCCTATTTGTTTTACACTATCCTAAAGTACACTTAATAAGAGACTGTTTCCTTGGAAGAATATCATGAGATACAGTACCAGAGTTAAGATTTTGGTAGGTCTAAAGTCAAGATATATATGACATTTTCTTCTTCTACCCTGTCCATAATGTTTCTTTGTCATAGAATAAAATTACATATGCTTGACATGATTTGTAGCTAGGTAACCCATGTTTAAACATTTAAAACACTATTTTTAAGTTATGTACTGTGTCTCTTCTTTTTCTTATTTTCTATACCACATCCGCCTTTGCAATTTCTCAGAAGTAAATGCAACAACACCAAAAGTGATGTTTTTGATTCTCTAAATAAATCCCGAGACATTCCAGGACCAGTATATTTTGAAACAGTGTTATTCTCTGACCTACTCCTTCTGTATGCCTTCTGAGTTAATCCAATGACTCCTTTCAGTCCCACAGTGACCTCTTTCCCCTCTGCTACCATGGACACTGTGATGTTCTCTCAACTTCTCTCTCAAATTCATTAAAAGACTAGAAATTGATAGTCTCCAAAAACTTTCTGCTGTAAGTGGAGTTCATGCTGACTGTTTATAGTATTAGAATAGATCTGTTTTGGGATATTTTAACTTTGAAAGTATTTGTCACCACGTTTTGTAGATCAAAAGGAGACAAAGGAATAATATTTTCAGTTTTTGCCTTACACATTCCCTTGGCTCCATGGTAAAGCAAGAAGTTCACAAATCTTTCTGCCAATGTCTCTCTGCCCAAGAGTTAAAAATATATGCTATTTTGTCCTCTAGCTCCTTATAGGCCTTTCTCCTTTCCAGCTTGTCTTACTTTTTGCAAATTAAAGCTATTGTATTCCACATTGAACTAAAATCCGTTTCTTGTTTACCAATTCTATCCTTGCCTACTAATGTGTGTATGTGTAATTATATAGATATGGACATATATATTTATTTGTAAATATAGTTTTACATATATTTATTAGCATATGTATTTATATAAATTCTTTCGTTGTTCTCTTTTTCTTTTCTAAACTCTACTTTGTACAGCTTGTCCCATATTAATAATTCTTTATTGTACCTTTCTGCTCTGGCTGTCAGTTTAATTATGCTGAGGTCTGTATTATTTACTGAGTGATGTGAGTACATCATCATTTTCTGAACTAATCCCAGAGTTGAGATCCTCTTTTCTGGTACTTGCTGTCCCAAGGAATGACCCACTGAAAATGTTATCGTTTTTATATATATATAAATATGTTTATTATATTATATTATATTATAGAGATTTGTGACTTAAAATGTTATTCCTATTTGATTTAGAACTAGTTATTATAATACCTTATTGATTTTTGTCATTGATATTTGTCATTGATTATAGTATAATAAGGTCTTCCATTCTCAGGTGTTATGGCAACCTGAGTTTGAATTTTTCTGTATTAGAAAACTGACCTTTTATTTGAGGGTGTTTGTTTATATTGAAAGATTCTGAATGAAGAAATGCATAATCCTTTTTGTTTGAACTTTATTGGCAGCAGGGGAGGAAAGTCAAGTATCAGTTACAATCTTCTTATTTTACTGAGAGAAGATGCTAAGCAAGTAGGTAAAATTGCAAGACTCTCTAACAATAAAAATCAATAGAAAATTTTTTAATTTATTTTGTAGTTACAATCATAGAATTCTTTTTTGGGATTAACAATAGTGAAAGGAACGTGTGAATATTTGTTTTCCTTAGTTGCAAAGCTTTACCAGCAAAAGTGAGAAAAAAAAGACTTGGAAGTAAAGAGAATTATCCTTGTAGATTTATCAGTTCTACTCATCATGATGCACATCCATGTGTGCTTTTAATTTTCTTATGCATCGTAGCCTTCCTGCACATGAGGGTCTCTAAATAAGAGAATAAGCGCCCCCCTTTGGGATACACTTTTGTCATTCCAACATAGATTGTTGTCACATGAAATAATTTCATCTAGTGAAATTCACAATGAAATTACAGATGAAATTAATTACTTCATGTGTGCTGTAGACACCAGTGTCAATTAAATAACCTCTGAATAAAAAGAAATCTAACTTTTCTAAGAGGCAGATTCGGTAACAGCAAGTTGCTCTTGTCATGTGGTCAGAAACAAAGAGTGGAGTTTTTAACTTGCTCACTCCCAAAGTTTTTTAATTGCTTTACCTGCCATGCTTAAGTCACTTTCATTATTGAAATATACTCCAGGCAATCCTTTGCTTTCATATCAAGAGAGTTGATAACTGATATGAACATCAGTCTAGAGGGCTTTTTCACACCACAACCTCTTTAAAAGACAAGTACTAATTCCCTAGTATTTAATTTTCCAAACAGCCACACTATAAATTGTTTGCTTAGCCAACAATTCCCATCTCTTTTAGGCACCTAAATCATTAGATTTGACTGGTGTCTCTCACTTACACAGGCTTATAAGCACCCTGTGGCTAATTTGGTTCCTAAATATGCATTTAATGCTTTATTTTGGTTTCTCAAGTTTGAAAATTGTAATCTAAATGACTTTGCTAACCTCATCTTGTGATAACTCTTATCTTTCGGGCTTACTAGAATTAGACTAGGAAAGAAAAAACCTCTCTCAGATATTGCTATGTGATAAATACTGACCTGTCTTGACTCTCTAATTGTGACTGGTAACTGTGTAGATCAGTGCCATAACTGAAACTAATTTCTGGGGAAAATTCTGGTACCTTGAAAGATAATGAAAGTTTTGCCCTTTTTTATTTCTTGCGGAAAACAACAGCTCCTTCTGACTCTCTGACTCTCAGGCATAACTGTCTGCTTCAAAAAATGGCTAAGACCATACACTGTGTCTTCATACTCATGATGATCTTGTGTGAAGCCAGGTCCTGACATCATCTGCTAACATGCAGAGCATGGACTAAATTTTTTTAAATGTATTTAACAGCTTCAGGAATGTCTTCTTTTTACTATATTGGAGTAACCAGAGAAATGCTGCATAACTTGCTGTAGGGACCTATGACTTAAAGAGCTGATCATCATCCTTATCTTGATTCTCACTAAACTATTGTAGTGGGTTTCTGTGGTTAGGTTTAGGTAGCGAGGGGGCTATAGGGGTGGCTTCTGTTAGAAGCTGCTAGAAGCTTCCCCTGTCTGATGGAGCCAATACCAGCTGGCTCCAGGACGGATTTCCTGCCGCTGGCCAAGGCCAAGCCAATCAGGAGTGATAGTAACACCTCTGTGGTAACATATTTAAGAGCAGAAAGCTATTGCGCAGAGAGAATTCCAGCCAGGGAAGAGTGGAGTGAGAACATGGGAACAAGGTAGACACGAAGGTCAGTGCAGAAGGAGGGGCAGGAGATGCTCCAGGCGCCAGAGCTGAGGCCCCTGCAGCCCGTGGTGAAGACTGTGGTGGAGCAGCTGTGCCCCTACAGCCCGTGGAGAAGCCCATGCTGGAGCTGGTGGATATCTGAAGGAGGCTGTGACCCGGTGGGAGGCCCAATATAGAGCAGGGTCCTGCCGGAGACCTGTAGCCTGTGGAGAAAGGAGCCCATGCTGGAGCAGGTTTTTCCCTGATAGGACTTGTGGCCCCTGAGGGGGACCCACGTCAGTTCAGCTCATTTGTGAAGGACTGCACCCCATGGAAGAGTGACCCACAGGACAGCAGTTTGTGTAGCACTGTTGCCTGTGGGATGGACTCATGCCAGAGAGGTCCATCAAGGACTGTCTCCTGTGGGAGGGACCACACGGGAGCAGGGAAGGACTCCTCTCCCTGAGCAGCAGCAGAAACAGCAACTGACCATAATGCCCATTCCCTGTCCCCATGCACTGCTGAGGGGGAGGAGAGAAGGAAGGAGGGGTGGGGGAAGGTGTTTTTAAGGTTATTTTACTTTTCACTCTTTTGCTCTGATCATGTTTATAATATATTCAATTAAAATTGCCTCTTTGAATCTGTTTTGTCCCTGAAGGTGATCAGTAAGTGACCTCTCCCAGCTCTTATCTCAACTCATGAATCCTTAGCTGTTTCTTTTTAATTCTCCTCTGTCCAGTTGCAGAGGCCGTAGTGAGTACCTGGCATCCAGCCAGGGTCAACCCACTACAATTATCTATAAGATTTTGACACAAGAAAGCGTGGGGAAAAGCTTCAGCTGTGAAGTCATACATCACTGTGTCCAAATGGAAAGATTTGCATTCATGCAAAATCCCATGTAAAACGTTACAGGATTACAGTAGACCACAGAAGTCGAGTAATAAGCTCTCATTCTTACACTGAAATGTTGCTATATGAAATTTTCTATTGATATTTTCTCAGTAATGTTTTTAATGAAAAGATATTTTTAAAGGAAAGCAGAGAACATACAACATGCTTTTTCAAAGTGTTACTAGTATGCTTCTGACTCCATCTTGCAGTAATTCAGTTTTCTAAATAATTCCAGTTGTTGTACTCTTTGGAGCAAATCCCTGCAGAGAACAATGGGGTTGATTGTTTTGTTGACTGCAATTGTTTTATGTGTGGGTTGTTTCTCAAACCTCAGTGTTGGGCAGGATAAGGAGTGGTTCAGAGAAACCCCTCTAATGAATGGGTAACAGATGACTGTAAACCACAGGTATTAGACCTTTTCAGCATGAAGCTTTAGTGACTCAAAATGTTAAAACAGAGACAGAAGAAAAACTGTGAACACATCCTAAAAGCTCAATGAATTCATTGTCTCAAATTAGGTAATTTGTGGCCAACCTCAGTTTGGATTTTTAAGGTTTTTGGAAATGTGGATGAGTTTGCAATGCACAAATAACTAAACAATCTAATACAAAATGTACTTTTTGCAAAAGATCTAAATGGCTATGGGACTTTTCAATAGCAGAGAGTCTCAGGATATGCAGTGATGATAGCAACATTTGCAGGTTTTTAACCATCATTCCATGTAGCAAAAAGTACTTGATAAAACAATAAAAAATAATTAAAATAAGGAGGGACATATTCCAATATAAAAGCTCTTAAATACATTTGCTCCCATTCATAGCTGTGTTCAACCTACCCTTTTTGCTTGATTTTCATACAACGTCTCCTGACTGCTGTAACAATTCCTCATGTGCTAAAATATTTGATTCATTTCATGCGGTTCAGCATGATTACAGAAGAGCTAACCCAAATATAGTTCTAAGAAGGAAGGTATCTTCTCTAGCAAAATAAAGTTTATAGTCACTGCTGTAAGTTGACAATTTTACTGGATATTAAATCATATAGCAAAATATCCCTGGGATGTTACCTACACTTTGGTATTTTGTTGACAACTTAAAATTAGCTAATTAGCTAGTTTTTACTGTGAAATCTTAGTTCCTTGGCAAAAATGTATATTTCATTCTTTTAGAGGCAAAGGCAAATCTTAGAGTAAGATATTTGGGATATTTTTCCCATTCTGTGCCTGGGAGTAGAGGCAATCTAACAGCTAGAAGATCCACACAGTACATTGTGCTTTACCTGTCTTTCAGATCCCAAAAGCCTCCTGAGACTGGCAATCCATAAAAATGTCATATCTTTTTAGGAGACCTGTATGTGCAGAATTATTTTTTTATGCATTAAATTGAGGAAACACTGAAATGAAGTGTCACCTCAAAAATCAAGGTAATTTATTTTGCAAATGTTGAAACAAAATGTTTACATTCTTTTCTTTCCTCTAAAGCTGCAATTTTCATGAAACAATGAACCCAAAGAAAACTTTCTCAGTATCTAACATCTAACATTTGTGTCAATCACAGAAAGCTCTCCTACTCTCCTACAGTACTTTGCATGGAAGGAAGCACACCCTATCCCCCTCCTAGCTTCAGTGATTAACAAAGTGACTAAAGCGTTCAAATATCTTAAGGAATTTGGACACTTAATCTGCAGTTATTTTAAGTTAACTGATATATCCACAAGGGAGCTTTCAGTTCCCTACATGGCCATAACTTACACATGATCCTTTCCATGTTTTTCTTGATTTCTTTTCCCTGTGAAAACAGAAGGACTAATACCTGGAGAAAACAGGAAGATTTATAGTGCAGTTTGAAATGCTGCAGCACTGCGTCTCTTTTTTCGTTTTTCTCTTTCTGGCAAATAATTGATCACTGGTAGTTTCTGTCCCAGTCTCTATTCATCCAGATGCTAATCTTCTGCTCACTTCCCCTGGACTTTAAAGTGCACTGTAAAATGTCTGCAGATGGGCTATACTGTTTGTTCATCTGAAGAAATACCCTAATTTTCTTTACTGCAGATCACAGAGTCATTTATTTTTATAGACCTGGACTTTGTTGTTCATCTTCTACATTGTCTTATTGTTTCCAGTGTATTAGTGGTGACTTCTATACCTGGGCTCTTGGTGTTACAGCTTCCATTCTCTCAAGAGGACCTGTTTCTCCCATTCCAGAAGAATTATATTACTGATTAGATCCATTGATTAGCAGCCCCCATGGACTCATGAATTCTCTTCAGTAACACGGGCAAGTCTTCTCTGGTGTTGTTTTAAAGTTTGTGTATACAAAGTTTACTCAGGCATCTCTTTGCTTTGGTTGATAAATACTTGGCAAGACGACCCAGCAACAGTGAGAGCTGTGTATACCACTTTGACTTTATGATGTATAGGACTCACACATCAGCATTGTTCATCCTGCTCTTGAGTGGCTGTTGAACAGTAGTAGTAAAGCAATAATCAATGTTAGAATTCAAATTTCAAAGCAAATTAAAATGACCGTCACAGTATCCCATTGGATGTCAAGTCAGTTTTTTCCTGGAAATTATAGAGATGCACAATTGCCAGCATAAGCTTGACTTGTGCAATCACAAGCCAAGTAATGTCATAGAAAATTAACATTTTGCTGTTAAGCCATATTTTCTTGTATAGCCATATTTTCTTCACTGCAGTTGCAGTCATTCTCTTCACTAGGTAACAATTAGAAGTACAATGCCCATGTCACCAGGGGTGAGTCCATACAAAGAGTTTAGGGAACAGAGCACCATGAGGAGCAATTCTGCATGTCTCTGGCTGGCAGCAGAACATGGTAGTTGCCTCCCATTTCAGCCACTGTATCACCCCTGCTCAGCTGGCCACTGCAGGGGTAAGGCACTTGGATGTGTGTCTGTCTGTTGTTCCCAGTTGCCTTGTGTGCTTATATATAGAGATTGCACCCTAATTCTTGGCCTCCTGCTTTTTCTTCCACTCCTCCCTTCCTTCTCTTCCCTTGTATTGTACATCTCCACACAGCCATACAGAGTCTTGCCTTACATGAATATTATATCATTACCTTAAAATTATTTCCCTTTGGAATTAATGATGTTAATTCTTACATCCTGTAATTTGTGATGAAATAATGATCTAATTTGTGAATCTTTAAACAAAAGGGATATCAGTGCTCTGCAGAGAAGGGCTGCAGATGCAGAAATAGAAACTCCACATCCTAAATCTTAATTAAAAATTTTATTTGTACAATGCAGAGTAGTATTTCAGTAGTCCTCTATTTGTTCAGAATCTCTTTATCCATGTTTTCACAGCAAATTAATTTGTATAACACAGGAGGATTTTGCTACAATAGTGACTAGACTAATGTCATTTTGGATAATCTTCATAATGTCTAAAACTTCAATCTCTCCCTGAATAACAGAAGCAGCAGGAAAAAAAGAGAAACTTCCCTCCCCTGTGGCTTATGGAGCTATTTACACTGCTCATATTAAGCACTGCAAATTATTTATTTGGTGAAATTAGCCCTTTCTATTTAAGAGATCAAAACCCAAAACTGTCAGATCTATGACCTTGTGCTTAGGACACTCTCCCAGATGGAAAGAACAGGATAAAAAGGTGCAAAGAGAGGGAAAAACGAGCACTGCACCATTGGCAAAGCATTCGACAGAGAATGTCCTGTAAATGGATGTTACACTCTGGATCTGTTACATATCAAGTAATTCGTAGAGTTCACATTTGTCCTAAGAATTTGTTTGATGACTTAAGGAACACATCCTGTTCACTAATTAGATAACATAACCTTTACCAATTAATTCCACTTTCAGTTGAATTAAATAATTGGTGGCAAAAGGAGCTTGATCATCACTTTAAAACCACTAAGCTATTTTGCATCCAGGTTCTGTGGGAAGATTTCAGCTGTTTTTTAGTTTATAATTTGCAGATACCTAGTTGGAGGAACTATCAGTTTCATGGTCTGTCCTGCTTTGAGCATGAGGTTTGATTAGCATCCTCCTAAGATTCCTTCCAACCTGAATTATGCTATGATACTATGAGTCTGTAATAGAATATTGTTCTATTAAAGTTACTGTAGAATATACTAATAATTTTTAATAAAGATCAATATATACATATTAACAGTTGCTATCCCATGTTAATGCTTTTCTGACTGTTGTTCACAGATTTTGCAGCATATATTAATAATAGTTAAGAAAAATGAACCCTTGATCAGCAGACTTATTTTGCCTTTACAATGACCCTTATCCATAATGAGAATTTGTTAGAGGCCCATAACAAGGTTTAAAAATTATATCAATCCTGTAGTTTTAAAAAGCAATCTCTGTTAATTGCTTGAGGATTTAAATAGCTTGTTAGGATGTCAAGATTTTTAGAGACTGGAAATAACCATCTGCACCCAAGCACTGCAGTATCCTTTATTTTTAAATACATATAATTGAGGTCCTCATGAGAAGAGCTCTACCTACTGGGAACTTCTCAGTCCCTCCGAGATTGGTGGCTAAGCAAGACATTTGCTGAAAATTAAGTCTGTATCATAAAGCCTCTTTTAGAAATTGTCTCAACATTGGCCTCTCATGCCTATCTATTACTGATTACTTGTTTTAAGCAATTTTTGTCTTTGAGAGGGAACACTGAAACTGTAATTTTAGTCAGAGAGTTCCAAAGCACTGTGGCTCTTTTCAAGCCCAAAAAGCTAGGGTTTTTTTTCCTTTTCTTTTTTTCTTTCCAATCTAAGAAAAGCTATTTATCTTTTCCTTTTCTCTTCTGGCCCATCTCTTCTGCAGTAGCTGCAGAGACTGGGCTGAAGTTAGAAGAATTTAGTTAGCAGAGTTCAACAAGTTTATGGTATTAACAACAGGAAACCACTGCATTAATCTGCACATTGCCTGCCTTCACATACAGGGCTATTCATGAATTCATGCTGCTGTTTTCCTTCATTTCAGAACTTCCATTGTTTTATATGGGAGCTTGGAGGCTGGGTTAATTAAAGTGATCTGAATGGAAGTGCAGTGTGCCAGATGTACATTATAAATATAGAGCAGGTTATGTAATGGTAAACCATCAGGAAATATATTGGAATAGTTTGTGATAAGTCATTGTTAACTAAATATAAATCCTAATTTATTTCACTGTATTAAACTTACTACTTTTTTTTTTTTTTAACTAGCACAAATGAACTTTCTTTGTATTTTTACTTTTTCCTATTTTTACTACAGCTATCCCATGGGAAAGTCTGCTTCAAATTAGTTCATTCTGGTGAACAGGTACCTTTCAGTGTGAATAAGAATTATAGCATTTGGGCTAGATCCACAGCGAGACTAAGATAGGGTATGCTGCTGTTGCTTCTACCCTCAACAGAGGTATTTTAAAACCATTATTCAGATTCTATCTAATTGGCAAAAAGACAGAAAGAAAATTGTTTTGAAAATTAGATTCTCAGGGTCTTAAAAGCATATAGCTTTGCTTCAAAATACCTACTTTTCATTATGTTGAGCTGCTCAACTCTGTTGTCCCATGATTCACCACTTAAGTATTGCCTCTCCTAATTTGCTTATGTGGCCAGATCTATAAAACATTTTCAGTATGCTCTGGACAGAAAAGGCAAGGATAGTGAAGGTCCCATTCTTACCTCTTTTTATCCTCTTCTTTCATTGCTGGAGCACCATAAATGCATCGCTACAATTCCCTCTCACTTTCCCTTGCTGAAACTCACTGAAACAGGGTGTGTGGAAAACCCCACTCCTTGCGTTTGAAGGAAGACTGACTGTTCATGTCACAGGCAAAAAGTTTTTTGTGCAACCCTGGTTCAGGACATACAGCATCAGTTTTCACTGAGTTAAAAGGTAGAAGGAAATGTATATTCTTCAACTACTTGCATCCTGCCATATAAACAAAATTCAACCCAGAGAGCCAGTTACTACGTAAATCGTGGGCACAGGTACGTTTCACATATGATTTACTTTTTTCTTTGAAAGCTCAAGAGCAACTCATTTAATATTTGACGATTTTCAGGTTTTGAACTATGCTAAGTCCTAAATTACCCTTTTTGCATTTCCTTTTAAACTATATGTACCACTTGACTAGCACAGAGGCTTTAAATGTTGAAATAACTTTTTATAAACCATATTTTTTATCAAAACTGAAATATTTCTGACAGGAAACATGGTCCTACATATTCATTTGGTGCTTTTCATGTCTTTTGACTAATTAACAGTTTCACCTGGTAGGCATTTTCAAAGCTGAGTGGGTAGGAGGTGTAGAGCAGACAAATTCCACTGTTTGCTAATGAATTTCTCTCTTCTTAAGATCGCTAACAGAAAAATCAATGGTCATTTAGCACATGTGTTCTTTATAACCTGCAGTGGTTTAGCATAATTTGTTGAAAGATTACCCTTTCACAAGGGTAGTCACAAGGAGGTAAAAGTATCAAGCTGAATAGTAAAGAATAAAACAAATATTTCTGTAAGCGTAGAGTTTTCTTTCTGAAGAAAACAGTAAATACACATCCTAGACTCCTACAGAAAGCTCCTTAATTTAAACTTCCCTTTCAAGGAGTCCCTGCACCAGACAGAACATCTAACTAGCCTCAAAGAGTGGAAGTGAGATATGACTCCTTTAACTTCATCACCACAACTTATCCAATGATTCCACTTGTCGTAGTGGGTGAAACTGAAAAAACTAGAGTAATATATTAGAACTGTCTTGTCTGAATTGTCTGTCTAAATCCACAACAGGACTGGAAGGAACTTAAATTATGAGCCAATGGGTATATTCGGGCAGCGATTTTCAACTTTCAGATGTCTCTCTTCATTGTCACTCACATATACAGTGCCGCTTACTGCAAGACCTTTTTATGAATGATTTTAAAAACCTTTCATGAGTTTTGTTAAACCATCCAGGGCTTCTGAAATTAACCATAAAATCTTGCATTTATTTACTTATGGTCTTCTAATACTACGTATATTTAAATTGCTTAGAAAACTCAAAATATCTTCATGTCCTTTTTCTCTTCTCTGAATCATTTCAATTATGAGGAATGTTTTCATTGCATCGATTAAACACTTTTATGAGGTGTTGCTTTTCTTTTTGATTCTTGACACAGCAGAAAGGGAGGAAATGTGGAATTTGGTGTTCAAAACACTATAAATTGTTGTTTGGGATAAACACAGTTTCAAGGCAGCTGTGGGGTGGGTTTGAACAGCTCTGCCAAAACAGTCTCCCACCAGTTATGGCAGCCAAATTCTATGCATCTTGACAAGTGGGGAATGATGGTGAAGTCAGTCAGAAGACAGGCTATTTCAGTACATTTCTTCTGCAGCCTGGAGCCTCTGCTCAAGCTGATATGAACCTTTCACCACCAGTCTATCTACGTTGGAAAATCTTCAGCTCATACCACCTGCTGCCCACACTTCTGACTTGATTGAGATAACATGAACAGGTTTAAATACAGCCACCTCCAGAAGTTGCCAGGATGTACATGTTGCAGTCACCAGCTCTGGGCTTGCAGTGATGCTTCAGAGCTCTCTGGGAAGTCATTGACGCATGCAGATCCTTTGGCAGCTTGAATGGTTTAGCCTTGCTTGCTCACACAGCTTTTGGTGTCTGACATTCAGTGGAAATGCAGGAGGTTTCAGAGTAGGAACCTGATCATATTTATGAGATGGGAAGAACATCACCTTGTGGTGATATATTTACTATTGTTTTGAATACGGTATTCATGTGTGGTAACATATTGAAAACAAATCAGAGACTATCACTGATCCCTGCAACAGGACACGTGTAGTTCTCAATAGGTGGCTTTTGGGTGCTTTGTGGACCTGCATCTGCCCAGGTAGTGTGTGAAGGCAGCAGCTGCCTCAAACCTGCCCTCAGTCATTCATGTCTTAGCTTAAATATTCTACTATTGCACATTAATCCCTGATTTTCTTCTGGTTGGCAAGAAGTGAAAAAAAAGGAAAAGTGCTATCTAGAAACTAGGAGTTGCCTTCTAGGTCCTGGAAGTAGAGTGCAATAGTGTTATGGTCATGCATGACCATGTAAGATTCTTGTCTTGAAAACCAGGAAAAAAAGGCAGCTACTTCCACAATTATTTCTTTTTTCTTTTTAAGTGAGAATTATACTAAACCCTTCTTCTGCAAATCAAGATAAAGCACAGTCTTAGGGCTGCTAAAGACCTATGCTATGCACAGTCACCAGAGATGGTGAATCCCTTACTTCAAAGTGCATTCTCTCTGTTTTAGAGGACTAACATGAATTTCCACCCCAGGGGAGTAGTGTAGCTAGTATTCTCTGGCTCACTGGGAGTCTGCAATGTTCCATCAGTATTTCAACATTCACTGAGACCAAAGGAAAGCTGTTGACTCCACAGACTTGTAAACTGGATCACTCAGCTGGAATGAGAGACACTTGGGCATTGAACCATTGAGTTCCAGATACTCACTGGAGCAATTCCTGCAGAAGACCCCAAGTCTTGGCTACAGCATTCACCTGATAATTCACAGTCAAGTCTTTGCTCCTGTCATTCCAGTCTACAGTGGTGCATGGGCCTCATTTGCTTACATACAGTTTACTTAGGAAACAAAAAAAAAGGGAGATACATAGCCAAGAGCTTTATCTTTCCAGTACTCATACTGGTACTTTGTAGTGCTAGAGACAGAACAAGAGGAAATGGCCTCAAATTGCTCCAGAGGAGGTTTAGATTGGATGTTAGGAAAAATTTCATCACTGAAAGGGTTATCAAGCATTAGAACGAGATGCCCAGTGAACTTGTTCAGTCACCACCCCAGAAATGTAAATGTGGCACGTAGGGACATGGTTAAGTGGTGGACTTGGGAGTGTTAGGCTAACAGTTGGACTCAATGGTCTTACAGGTCTTTTATAACCTCAATGGTTCTATGATTCTATGATTCTATTTTGTACTGAAAGATCGTAGTGTTCAAGGTCCTACAAGCTTCCGGAGAAATTTACACTTGCAGCATTCTTATTAAATGGAAAAAAAAAAGGAAGAAAAAGAAAATTATAGTCCCCTATCATATGATTGCATAGTCTCATGTCTTCTCTACAGCCCAAATATACAGTCCTCACAGGTGGAGGACAGCCTATGAGTGGTTTCCTGACAGGATCATTAGTGTTAATTGTATATATATAAAATATACTTGCTCTGGGTTCCTAAGAAAACTCAGTAAGATCACAATCTTATCACATATGTCATCATTTGAAATTGACAGGCACACCACTCCTCTTATAATTAGAAGCTTTGAATCTTAATTTCCCAAATTCCCTCATCATCAGGAAGATGAAATTTAATCTCTGTGTATGTCACAGTGGACTGAGCCAGGGATTTGATATGTTAGGAGAATCCTGGACCTTGTGTGTTTCTAGGTGGAAGGGAATGGCAGCATTTCAGTGTAATACTGTACTGTGCTTGTCCCTCAGGGGAGGGTTTATATAAAGAGTGTTTCAGTAGCATAGGGTCATTTTTGAAATTCATGGGGCATTGCTTCTTTAAGGTCACAGCATCTAACAATATCTAACAACAAGCAAGCCTCTAACACTTAGGAACAAAAGATCAGTGCAAGTCAGATAAATGGTGGCTGGTGGACGCTGCAAAACCTGGGACAAGAAAACAATAAGCTAGTGGGATACCAAGTTGGATAAAAACCTACTGCTTGAGAAACTAGTTAGTTTTCTGTGTGAAACTGAAGGCTGCAGGTATAAGTACAAAAAAAATGAGGAAATGAATGCAAATGAAAAGAAGGCAATTTTGGGATCCATCATAGGAAATGGCTGTCACACTGAAAAAAAAATCCTGCGAAATTTGAGATATTATTAACAGCTTATCACAACCTCTAATAGGGTGTTTTATAATTTTTTAGGGGGAAAAAAAATGTAGTAATTTTCATGAATTTTCCAGAGGAAAGCCAGTGTGGGTATTTAACCTGTGCCTTTTCAACTTTCCCTACAGGAATTATCTTTCTTCTTTGGGGAGTGAGCACTCCACAGTGGTAAATGACCATGCTATCTTTTTCCATAGTGCCATACGTGAAATAGCTACATTTTTGCCTATGAATAATGAGATAAGTTCAAATAAAGGTTATGTATTTAACTAAACCTCAACAGCAGAATTATGAGACACACATTTAGTATTTTTTTCATCAGAAGCTACATGCTGTTCTAATTTGCTGATTGCCAAATTATGTCATCCAGCTAAAGAGGGGTTTTTTTGTTATCTGGGTCTACAGAGATATCTTTTTAAGACAGAGAAAAACTGTTAATATTAAGGAAAAAAATTATCTAAACTACAAAATTTGGTTATCAGACATTTCCAATAAATCACTGTATTAGATGAATGAATATGTTCTGAGACTAACCATATCATCCTATACGCATGACCACAGTTAAATTAATAAATCTCCTACTGGTATAGATTTACTGCATAAACAGGTAGCAGGCTAGAAAGGTTATACCATCTTCACCTTTTTGCTTTACTTGGGACAAAAGTGCATGGGAAGAAACTTTTTACTTTTTCGTCTCATTTATTCTCCTTTTTTTCTCTCTCACACCAATAGATACAGTCAACCCAGTCATCTTTTGAAAGGCTTGTCAAGTCATGTCATTGGTTTGGACATCTTGCTACCAGCTGTAGAATGAATACAATTAAAATGTGAGGAAAGTGATAAAAATCTCCCTATAGAGACTTGAGTGAGGAATTAGCTGAGGGGTTTATGATAATAATATTGGCTAATGCCTGTACTGCAGTCTGAGAGGCTGTGCAGAACTCCTAGAGCAAGCTATATATGAAGCTATTGAGATACAGCAGCACCAAGCCTGGTGAGGGCAAAGTGATCACAGCTCAACCAGCTTGGACGTTTCTCTCTCCATGCATTGTCTCTAACTACTGAGATATTTCTGGAAGGATTTCAGTAGAATTTTCAAGGTTTGTCTTTGTAGCAGAACAATCGTACCCAATTGTATTTGGGTTGCTGATTGCCCCATGCAATCCAAAATCAGTGCTTGAGGATAGGGAAAAAGGGTCACTGAAGAGCATCCTAATGTTACTCTAACAGAATGTAATGAGAGCTAAACTGACTAAGGAGAATAGAAAAACTTGAAGCTAATATGAAAATTTCAACCATGACTCCCTTGGTTTTAACTGAAGAATACTTCCTCTTGCAGGAGTGATAAAAAGTGATGTAAGAGTACAAACACTGCAATGACAGGATCAATTTTTCACATTTTAGAAAATCTTTGAACTTCTGCTGTGTCAGCAAAGATATTTGTGATAAGGCCACAGTTTCATTGCTCTAACTTAAGAAGTATAAGACAACCATGTGGGTCCAGAGCACGACAACAAAAACAGTCAGAGGGCTCTAACACCTCTCCTATGAACAAAGGCACAGTGAGCTGGGGTTGTTCAGGCGGGAGAAGAGAAGGCTCTGGGGAAACCTTATAGCAGCCTTTCAGTACCTAAAAGGTAAGACGCTAGAACAGGTTTTCCAGAAAAAGTTTGAATGCCCTATCCCTGGGCCACACTGGATGAGGCTTTGAGCAACCTAATCTATTGAAAGTTGTTCCTGCCCATGGTGGATGGGGGGGTGTGTGTGTGGCCTTAACAATTCGGGCTACTCATGAAGCCCTAGCCACAAAAATCAGAAAGATAAAGTCTTCAAAATACTATGTTGTGCACTGTCCTATAACTTGCATATAATGTGCTAAGTCAATGGGCTGATTTTTTTCTAACTAGTACCTTTCCTAGGTGTGAAGTTAATTTGCATTACAAACAATTTTTTTCTTTTCAAGTCAGTGTATCTAAACCCAAATCTCTACTAGAATTTGAGAATTGAAACTATTTGCACTGTTATCCTAGAAACTTTATGGAATAACAAGATGAAAACAAAAAGTAGGAGAATATAAAAGGATATTATTCAAGTAGCTTATCATTCCTCAGAATATTAGAATATCAGAATATTGGCAAAAGGGAAGAATGAGATGTATGATTAGTAACTCACATCTTGAGTACAAATACCTCGGGAGATAGAAACATTAAGAATAGGATTTGATCTATTTAAAAAATTTTAAATAGTGATTTCATTGTTCATCAGATATGTTAATTCTTAAATGCTTCGCCTAGCATCCCTTTTCAGTGCCTAGTCTCTACTCATTGAACACGAAATCAGAAAAAAAACCAGTAAAAATAGTCAATACACAAGAGCTTAACTGGACAACAGGGCTATTCCTATGCATAAAGCTATTATAACTTCCACAAAACACTAGAATTATTACACAAGCACAGGATTATGGATTAACTCAGGATGTGTGAAAATAATCATGCACTGATCTGTAATTTTCAAAACAAGAGAAAACTAAATTAGATTATTTTCTAGATAAAATCCTTTATAGACTAAAAGAAGAGCAAGACTCGAAAGTGTCATATGACCTATTGAAGGAATGACATTTGTTAAGTTTCAAAAAACTTCCCCATAAATTTAAATAACCATTGTTCATACTGCTATGTATTTCAAGTGCATTTACATAGGAAGCATCATAGAGAAATAACCCCGTGTGATTATTGCAGTGAACATGACTGAAGCTCAATGAGAGTGCAGATTTTTAATTTTATACAATAAAATGTTGCAATATTAAGTTTTGCACATGATGAATGAAAGAAGAAAACAGTAAAAATCCAAGATTAATCTCACTAACCAACTTATTTTAGCATAAATAAAAATATAAATGTTCCTAGGGGATTCTGTGCTTGCTGTTACAAAGCAGGAAGAACTTGCTATGACCTATATATTCCTTTACCCTTTTAAACATATC
The DNA here is from genome assembly GCF_009829145.1 of Chiroxiphia lanceolata. Classification (NCBI taxonomy): domain Eukaryota; kingdom Metazoa; phylum Chordata; class Aves; order Passeriformes; family Pipridae; genus Chiroxiphia; species Chiroxiphia lanceolata. Next base: position 64,629,091 of record NC_045637.1, on the reverse strand, counting down.
TGTATTTTTAAAAAAAATATTACAGATTTTTGTTGGAATACACAGACACATTTTAAGAGATAAATGTTCAAGAAATTTCACTTGAAACTTGATTGAGACATTTTAAAGGAAAGGAGAGAGGTTTAAACCATCAGGTTGGATTAATGTAAATTGATTTGTCCAAGGTTATTTGTTTAGATAATAGAGGTAATAGAAGGAAGGCCCTGGGTCTCATAGAAGTGATGCTCTGAGACGTTCCTTCCTGTCATCATGCTCAAAGCAGGTTCACAACAGGGCATACTCCATTTAGGCAGGGAAAATTCAATTAGGATCGTTCTGTGGACTCAGGGATCCCAGTGGGGATCGGGATAGGCAATATTCAGATTTCATTGTCTCACAATAATATATGCCAATGAAAGACATTTTTGACCTGCCTTGTGCTCCCCCTTGTGTTTTCCCAAAGTCTTTTCATAGGTTTTTGATAACAGACAAAAAAAAAAGTTAATTCTCTGTGTTATAGTTTATTAATTGTATTTAAAATAATAAAAACTGGTCATAGATAACTACAAACAACAGTGAAAAAAATAATTGTTAAACCTACCCACAGTTATGGATTTGGCACTGCATTATGACAAGAATTAAAAAACATTCAGCATATACAGAAATAGAAATTAAAGAAGAAACATTTATAAATAATTAAATAATTAAAGAAGAAACATTTAAAAAGAGAACAAACCAACAGCAAAACAGAAACAACCAAACAATATTTAAATAGTTTCTAGGATCAGATACAGTTTTTCCCTCATTGCACTGTCAATTAAGTACCTGTGTCAGCACAGCCCTGAAAGTCACTGTAGAAACTTCGGTAAACTGGAAAAAATTTTAAGACTACATCATTTCAAACATGAAAATACCAGAGTTGCCAACGTTAATCAAAATCATGAATGAGACATTTAAAGTCAAAAGGTTGACTTAAGCCATGATTAAATGCAAGACTGTGTTGGATCTGTCATTTAGATTTTTAATGTCTTCTTACCCTCCACAGCTTGTGTCACAGCTACGGAGGTGTCAAGTGTCCAAAATGTAATGGTTCTGGTTCACACAGCAAGAGTTCTTATAGCCCAGTGATCAACTCCATTCAGCTTTTCCCCAGTATAAAAATACTAATTAATCAGTCATTGCTCCTCAGCCACAAAAATACCAGTTTCTTACCCATAATTCTGAGGTGTTGGTGGAGGAAAGTTTGTATTTTTCTTGCAGCAGTTTTCATCCACCTCTTTTCCACAGTAGCAGGAAAGGTATGCAATTGCATTTGGAGCATTTGTCTTTGTAGAATCGAAACTCATATGAATCCTTTCAGTAGTATGACAGACTTCTGTGAAGACTTAAAATGCTATACTGAACCCAATAGATGAAAATTAAAAACACAAAGGCAGAGAAGAAAGAGCCTGAAGGACAACATCCATGAGACATAAAATTAATAAACCCTATTTTAAACACATCAGGAGCAGGAAACTTGGCTTGCCAAAGCACCTGTAGAGCCAGTAAGTAACCAAACACAGAACGAATGGTCAGAGAAGATAAAGTTATTGTAGGAAAACTCAGAAAATGTTTTCCATCTGTTTTCCCTGTAGACAAGTATAGGAAGGATTTCCAAAATACCCCCTTTTCTATGCAGGACTTCTTGGAGGATCTTGATGCTGAACTTCTGGAAGAATGTGGAACAAAAGAAACAAATGAAAACTTTCTCTTCAGGGTGATCTGATACATGCTGCAGAGTTCAACAAACTTAGGTCTGAAGTCTTGCTTCACAAAGCTACTGGAGTCATTCACAAGAACACGGATGATCACATATCATTACTCAGTACTGGTGAGGACACATCTGGAGTACTGGGTCCAGTTCTGGGCTTCTCAGTATAAGAAAGACAAGGAACTACTGGAGAGGGTCCAGTGGAGGGCCACAAAGATGATTAGGGGTCTGGAGCATCTCTTTAATGAGGAGAAACTACAGCAGCTGGGCCTATTTAGTTCAGAGAAGTGAAGGCTGAGAGGGGATTTCATTAATGTATATAAATATCTCAAAGGCGGGTGTCAAGAGGATGATGCCAGACTCTTCTCAGTGCTGCCCAGTGACAGGACAAGGAGCAATGGCCACAAACTAAAGCAGAAGTTCCACCTCAACATGAGGAAGAACTTCTTTACATTGAGGGTGGCAGAGCACTCAAACAGGCTGCCCAGAGTGGCGGTCTGAAAAATAAAAGCTAGACACTAAACCAGTATAGGGGAACTGGAATAGTTTATTGAACACGAGAACACTATTTTAAAGGCATCTGGGGCTGGACATGTTAATGAAGGGGACAACCTATGTTAATTGAGGAGTTACATAAGTTTTTACTGCAGTTTCCAAATAGTTAATTTTTCTTCTAGTAGGATTACATGGGGGATAGAGGGATTACAGGGGTTTAGACATGGTTTTAACAATCATCTCAAAAAGTCCTTTCTTAATTCTTCTTGGAGCCAGGTTTATATCTCCAGATTACACATCAACAGGTCCTAGGACAAGGGTCCAAACTTCTTGAATTACGAGATGTTTGTCAGCCTTGTTTTCCAAGGTTTGTGATTCAAATTTACTGAGCTTCCTTTTGCTGAAAGCTGGGTTTGGGCTCCCACAGCCCAGGGAGGTTGTGGACTCTTCCTCTCTGGAGATGATCCAAACCCACCTGGATGCATTCCTGTGCAACCTGCTCTAGGTGACCTTGCCTTGGCAGAGGGGTTGGACTAGGTGATCTCCAGAGGTCCCTTCCAAACCTAACAATTCTGTAATTCTGTGATAAGCATAAGGAAATCTGGGAAATATAATCTCTCCAGATTTCCAAATGGTCTAAAAGATGTCAATGAAATGAAACTGCTATGAGGCAACGTAAAGATTCTAACCCACATAAATAATAGGTTAAATAATAAGAATCAGATAGTAATAAGAATTAGATCGCATAATAGAAATAACTCTGTGCTCTCATCTTATGCACAGTTAGCAAGTTTATCACTTGATTATAAATAAGGTGATTATTAAGATTAATCTCTATACGCTCTGTCTGCCTTACCATTAACAGATCTCACTGTTTTTCAAAAAGTCATTGGTCTTACCTTAGACTTGCTTAGTTCCATTGATTTGCCCTCGGGGAGGACTTCAAAAACACACCAATGTACATTCTGCCACCTTAGCTTCTCTGGTAGGGACTGCACTTTTGATAAAAGTAGGAGCCCTCACTACGTAGGTTTCATTTCTCGATGTTGGATCAATATCTAAAAAGAACAGGGATATAGCAGACAGATAATATTTTGTTTCTGTCAGTCTATTGGACCAGCTGCCTGCATAGGAGACCTCAGCAGATAAAGAAATCACTTCTTGTCTACTGCATTTTAATTATCTGGGATCTGAGAATTGGTCAATGTCTTTGGGCCGCAGCTTTCCATCCCTCAATTGCTCAAGTTACAAGTTGCTGCCTATGCATTTTCTTGTCCTCTATATTCATTTTGAAACTGGAATCTAATTTTTTTTATACATATCTCTTGATTTAGCAGTGCCAGCGTTTGCAATCATAGAATCATAAAATCATTTAGGTTGGAAAAATAATCAACCTGGTGATGTTTTGTCCCGAGTATTTTCTGTGTATTGAAGTTGTTTTGCAGCTACTTTTACAGTAGCATAGCAAACAGGAAAAACTCACACTTAATAATCAACACTTTTTTGTTTTATGTCAGACAAACTGAATGTATGCATCTCCTATCTGGGAAAAAAAAAAAAAAGGAGCCAGAAAGAATAGGTATGACACAAATCAACAAACTTAATAACCAGTCAGTGTTTTTCAGGGCACTTCTTAGAAAATTAGTTGAGTTGCACTTCTTAGAAAATGAGCCTGTATGACTGCCTTGTCTGTTTATACATCTGGCAAACAATTGTCCCTCCCTTTACAATAACTTTTGAACCAATTGGCCAATTTCAGTCAAATACAGTTCAGATGTTAAGGTCTCAAAGGTTAAATTCCTCCAAATTTCATGAAAAGAGACAGCCAGATAAAGCAAATACAAACAATCTACAAAATTAATGTCACAACTAAAAGGAAAATTGCACCCTGAGCTGAAATGGTTTTTTGACACCACAGAATCTATTCCAGATAGAATGGGGTATAAATACATTAGTGTTGACAAAAAGGAAAGTTTGTCTTGAAAGTCACTTTATATAAGATTTTGCATATTGTCATCAATATGAGATCCATGATGGTTTGCAGCTAATTCAAATTTTCATCCTGCATCATTTCAACAGTGAATATTATAATTTTGTTACATTTTTGCAATGAGATATTTTTTCATTTCCTAGAAAAACCAGTAATATTCACTTTCTTAATTACAAATACCAGAATGTGAAACACAGATTTAAGACATGATGTAGGTAACAGGAGCCCTGTGTTCATTTCTTTTGATGAATAAATAATTGGTTATTTGATTAATAAATAATAATATTTTGTTACCATTTTTCTCCAGCACCTCAAAAAAAAAGGACTTCCTGACATTGTTTTATTAGGTATTATCTAACAGCACTCTTTTGGATTCAGAAATGTTTTTTACCCAAATTTTTCAGCTGAAGGAAGTGGAGCATATGCAGTTTTAGAAATATATTTTGCCTCCCTGCAAAGTCATAGGGACTTCTGTTCTGCAAGTTCCTATACTTTTCCAGACGTGAACAAAAGAGGGAGTGAAGGGAGGGATGCTCAAAATGCGAAGGTGTGTTTTGTTCCAGAAATAGATTTGCCCAGCCAGACACTAAGAAACTGCTCCATTTTGTTACTGCAATTGAATAATAGCAGCAGTTTTACTGATACAAGTTTTACTTGTAAAGAATATTTATGCACTTTATGCTTTTTTGGACTGCGTACCCTTTTAATAGTAACTGAGGCATATAGGGGAACATGTAGAGGAACGGCGCAGCCCAGATTATTACCTCCAAGGTCCTACATGCAACAGTGAGTTAGAAACAATAATAAAGTTCCATCAATGTACAACAGTCTTGTCTTTAGTTTCGTTTTGTGTATTTTATTCCTTAGTAATTTGACCACCTTGTCTTCACTGTTTTGGTTTAGCTCCTCATTTTCCTAGCATTTTTTTGAGAAAGACACCTCTGAAGTAGGATTAATTATTTCCCAGCCTTTGACATTTAGGGGATCAGAAGAATTTCAAAACATTAAAGATGCTGAAGAACTACAAAAAAATGTCTAAATTAAGGACACAAGATAAACATTTTATTTTCTTTTTTTTCTCACTTGAGAGAATCACAGCAGAATCAAGGACAACATTCCCAGTAGGCCTTATGCTGCCTCACTTCATGAAGTAAAGGCATGAAACGAGCGACAGCTTTCTAAGCATTCGGTCATAAGTCACTTGCACCAGTTTACCTATAAGGATGCAAAGAGAATTTCCCCCAGATGATTCTAATGAAAGGTTTCCTAACTAGTTAGTCGTAGTTACATCCACAAGCATAGAGTCTTGGAGATGTCTGCTCACGAATCAATGCCTTGGATAGAGGAACTGCTCATGTTCCTCTAATGGGGTAAATAACAAACAGGTTTCAGAATTCCTGCATTAAGCTGAATGTCAAATCCCAGATACTTTGTGACATACATGTCTAAAACAAACATGACTTGCAGTTTTCTTGTCACAAACCTGTATCTTCTGTAAGAGGAGATATTCTGCACCTCACTGTGCAGCTAACTGAAATAGAGAAAAATAAACAAGAATCCTATGTTCTGAAAGATTTAGTCAGGTCTGATAATGAACAGCACAAAAAACTTAGCTTTCAAATAACACAGCATCTATATTAATGTTGTTACTCATCTTCCAAACTTACAGGTTTATCATAAGTAAAACAAAAAAAAACTCTCCATAAGCATTTTTATTAGTCACAAGTTCTCCTTGGGTTGATACTTGTAAAACTGGTTCATTAGTGAAATTACTTTGATAACACATCTTTTTGCAATAAATGTTATTTTGGGAGTTTAGGAAAGGGCCTCAAATTAAAGACAAACATATTAGCTCCTATTTGTGGAAGGAATCATTCTGACAGTGTCTTCTATTAAACTGTACCCTAAACAAAGCAGAACTTTCATGTCCTACTGCTGCTAAACATTTCTAGTCCTTCTCACATTGTGAACACCTCAAGTTCAAGAGATCTTTCATAAACAGGAGTCTGATAATTTCTTTCTCAAAATGCTAATTACAGCATGCTACAAGTGGCTTTATCAAAATTAATTAAAGAGCTTTTCTGAGCATACTGTTTGCATTCTTCAACCTTGCTGTGACCCCCAGCACTTCTACATAAATTTCCTACAATCCAGTATTTGAATAAACCAGAAATTTTACTACAGACTTAAATACAATGAACACAATTTATGTAGCATAAGGAACTTACGTTATTATTTACATTTGCTGTAAAAATTGGCACAAAAAGCAGGAGAGCATCTTGATATTAGGGAAAGGAAAATAATAAGACCTGTAAAAGTATTACTAGGTTTCTGATATTATATGTGGACTTCAAGCTGCAGCAATACCCAGCAAACTATTTCAACTATTGACTGAAATCAATCTCACAACATCATAGCAATATCATGGAGTTTTGTGAAGGCTAATTTAATTTTGCTATGTACAGTGTAGGTACACTTTTACTTTCCTGAAGTTTTGGGTACAAGATTAAAAAGAATATTGTATGCATGTGTATTTATATATGCTACTGTGTACAAACACCAGGATTTTTTTTGGTTTATGTTAAAGTTTTACAAGCTGTAACAATGAAAGTTCAGTATATGAGGAAAATAAAGAAAACTGCTAAACCAGAAATGTATGTATATGAGGTATACTGTTGCTGCTACTATCTGCATTCTGTGCAATGTAAAGGTCACTTTAGAATGGTGATGTCATGCAATAATATTCTTTAAAGAGTAAATATAAAGACCAGGGATAAGTCCTAACTTGGTATACTTAGAGATATCTGAACACTGGATTGTTTGAAAAGTACGTACATATTAAACTTGGATTTTAGAATCACTATGGGCAATAACTAGCTGGGAACAATGTTACTTTGTGTGCAATATACAGAAAAACCTGCTGAATTGTGTCATTAACTGAGCTAAGAAAAGATGTCTTGAATTTTTAGTATTTTTATAATAGATATTCCAGAAGGGTTGCCCATACAGGACTCAATGGCAATATTAATTAATTTCTTATTGCTATAGAATTTAATTGATATTATAGAGGAGCTATAGATGATAACTGTAGAGGAGATATTTCTAGTTTGGTTTTTCATTTGTTTTTTTTTAAGAATTTGACTGATATACAATAAAAAATGTTCTGCAAGTAAACCAGAATTTAAGGAGTTGAAGGGGCAGGGAGAAAACAAACTTACGCTATGCTGCTGTGTAGTTTGAATACCTAGGTAATCAGAGAAAAAACTAGAAGAAAACACTGCATCATTCCCAGTGATGCCAACCATTCACTGGGAGGACTGAAGAATATTTCACTTGGGACTAAAAAAAACTCAACCTATCAAAATCAAGAAACAACTTGCCAGAAAAACTGGTTTGCTCCAACAAATAAAATAACGCTAAGTCATTCGGATGGAAACATTTCCTTTCCTAGTAGTTGGTGGAAATTTGTAGTACTATTTAAATACTTTCTAAAACTGCTCAAAGGGCTAATGTAGCCTTTCTCCTCTTTAGCCCCTTTCTTTTTCTTTCAAATATGCCTATCAAGATTTTAAATAGTTGAGACACAGCCAGACATGTTTTTAGGAGCCAGAGACCACGGCATGAAAGTGAGTCCCTAGCAGGTAAAAATAGGAAATAAATCATTATCATGTGATTACAGAACAAAAGCTCACATTACCACTAGACAGATTATGCCCATGTATTTGTCTTGTTTTCCTCCTGAGTTCATCAGAACAGCCACAATAGAAGGGAAAAAGTAAATCTACTTAATATAAACAGGCCTTGTTCTTCATACTTTTTTATCCCCCCATCTTTCATCCCTTCCCTATTATGTTCTATGTCATTTTTCTATTAGACATTCTGACAGAAGCACTTTTTCCTTTAGGTTTGCACAGTGTCTGGTAAAGGTTGGGGGAAAGAAGAGGAAAATTTTGATGGGAATCTTTAAAACAGAAGTGTTAACAAAGTTGATATGTCTGGTCACAAGAAGAGGGAGAAATCTTCCAAATGAGCGATCCCTTTCTTTCATCTATTATTCCTAACAGCACTTGTTTCCAAATACAAAGCAAAGCTCACTTATGCTTTTCTGTTAACTGCCTACTTCCAACACTTGAATTAATAGCAATATAATACTATAATATTGGTTACTCTGCAGCTGTGATATTATGAAAGAAAATTGAAGAAAAGAAGAAAAGTTGTGGATGTTGCCTAAAAAAAAGGAAGATTGGACTCTTTTTGGTTTCTATTACTACAGATAAACAGAGTACTGCTGGCTCCAAAATTGTCAGTCTCTGTGTCGACTGCAGCATCTTCTCAAACTACAGAACAAATTTCTTTGGAACACTTTAGAAATCTTTAGTCCCCTTTTCTGAGGAATTTTAAAGATTAATAATTTCATAATTTTCCTAACCCATTGATATCCTCCTTCATTGCCCTGACTTGGAACACATGCCTTTCCTTTTAGAACAGTGATCTTTGTTTCACAAGGGAAAATATGTTTCTTCACAACTGAGTTATAAGATGGAGCCAGCCCAAAAGAATGCTTTGTATCCCAACACAGGCAGAAGCAGGGTCTATACTAACTTAGATCCTCTCAGGGTCATTTACGGTCACAGATGTTATTACGCAGTTATGGCACCTTCTCATCTCTTTTTTGCAGTTATCAATTATAGCTGGAGAAATGCTCACTATTTCATATTCATGCATGGCCCATCGATTCTGTCTTCCCTATTTAATTTTGTTTATTAACATTTCAGCATTAGAAAAGATGACTTAAGTTGCAATATTCTACTGAAGAATTTGCTAAGTCAGAAGGGACACAGCTCAAAGCTTAACTTTCACGTTTGCCTTGGCTTGTAAGCCTTTTTCTTTCTGACAGACAAACTTGGTATGACTTTTACTGTAACATGATTAACTCTGGTGACATTTTCACAGTCACTTTTAGAGAATATCTATACTTTTTTTTTAAAAAAAGAACTGCAAGGAGTGGGATGGTTATCGTATATAGTATCTTGAACAAATTTAAAGCATAGAAAGCATAGTTAGAAAAACTTTGGGAAAAATTCCACAACTAAGAGAGAACCTTCGTATCAGAAGTTCTGAGCTAGGCCTATATATAAAGAAAGAAGTTGTGGAAATGAAAAAAAAAAAAAAAAAAAGAAAAAAAGCTACACATTTCCCTGTTTTATTCTTTACAGTTTTGAATTCTTGTTAATAATAATACTGGATTTTCTTTCTCTCTCCTCCCTTCCTGCACTCCCTCCTCCCTTTCATCCCCTTCAACTATATTCAGGCTGCCTGATCAAAACAAATTACAGGACAGCCTTATAAATTAGTTACAGTAGACTAATGTCTAATGGTGACATGTCTGTTTTGCTATGGTGATGCTCATCCTCCAGAGGTAATGTCACCTAGGTTGTCAGGCAAGCAACAGCATTTTCATAAATAATCCATGTGATGCTAATACAGGATGATTTGTGATGCCTTATGAAAAGTTTGGTTGGGTTTGATTGAGTTTCCCTCAAGATACTGTGTACTTAACATTATTACCTGATCTGACTTGGTTGATTCTAATTTCTGAAAAGGCTAATATAAAATACTGCTGTGCAATATGAAGATATTATGTTACCCAAGCTCAGCTACACTGGTAATACACAGAAGACTGTAACATTTTGCATATATCTTTGATTAGATCAAAAATTCACAAGTGCATTAAAATACCTATAGAGCTAAAAAATCTGGCTGACATTTTTCAAGCATGAATTTATTGGGTGAGAAGAGAAAACAAAGGGAGTTGAATCTCTTCCCCACAATTACCATGGCCTAATGTAGTTTGCATGCTTCAGTTCACATGACACTGACCTGTCATTCAAATGCATAGTCCTCTCACATCCCTCCTGCCCTACGTGATCATGGCTGATCTGGACCCAATTTTGCCTTTCAAAAATGCAAAGGTCCACTAAACAGCAGCTAAAACTACAGAGGGAAAATACTTTGTGATTAATTTAATGAGGCTATTCACCTTATTTGTAGAATATCACCTCCTTTTCAACTAATAAAGTCAAAAGTGCAAACACACACTGTGGTTTATGAATGTGAGCCAGATGCTCATTATCATACTGGAAAAATCTCGCAATGTTCCCTCACCAGAAATATTGACATGGAAACTATCTTCACATGTCTTAATGCAACTAGTTTTAATTTTACTGGTTGATTGTCTACTTCTGGTTAAGGACATCCTGGGCTTTCCATATGTGCTGCAGTTGCTTCTCCCCTTTGTTTAATTGGACATGTTTTGCAAATATCTTGACATACTTCCCAGGAAATGACACTGGCTTCACTGTAGTCATGCAGAGCTGGCCAGTCCTGTGAAACAATGTGGTTGTTATTTTGACTATAAGTGTGGTGCTTAATATTTTTGCAACACATTTCAGGGTATGACTGAGGTATGATATGGTTAAATACTTAACAGTGTTTGATGGAAAGAAATTAACTAGATCCTTAAAAGCCACATTATACTTTCTTGAGGGTCAGAGTGTATGTGTGTGCATGGGCATGCAAAGATTCAGAAGTAACTGCGAGGAAAGAAAGAAAATGTGCAGGAAGAGAGGGGACAGAGAACAGAATGCTTGGCTTAGGAGGAAGAATTTAGTACGGACTATCTTTACAAAAAAGATGAAAACTAGGAATGCCTTCTCAAATTTCTAATATTCTCTGTGTTTTCTACAATGTGTCTTATGATACAAACACTCTAATACTAATATATAGAAATCAAAAGCCTTATTATAAAATAGATGTGAGAGCTCCAGCAAGTATGGCATCCCCTTCACATTTTGATCAAAGGGAACAATATTATGCCAAAATAAGACAACAATTCAATAATGAGATCAAGTTAAAGAATAACACCCAAGGATGCAAGGTTCAGCTTAACTTTGCTAAGAACAGAAAGGGAGTTTTAATATTGCCGCAATTTGATCTCTTGGACATGCAGTTTTCCAAGTTGTTCCATGTCAGTGTTTCAGTTGTACAATTGCAATTGTTCCCCTTAAACCCTTATGCTTCACAGTAACCTGACTATTGTAGCATCTGACTGCATATCTGGAGAAATGTACAGTCTCTTTGGTGAAGTTTTGGTGAAATTTTTTCTCTGAAAAGGTCAACACTATTTAGAGTTCACAATTTTTCTCCCAAGTGTTCCCCTCAAAAGCTTTGTGGAAACAAATGACGCCATCTTGGCAAATAAAAAGGACTCCAGTTTTCAAAATCTGACTCTATCATGCCGCCCCTCTGACATTGTTAAGGTGCTCCAAGAACATTTAGACTTCATAAAGCAATTTGCAGGTGAAACCAAAACCGTTCTTCCTCAAACCTGGTGTCACTTCATTAGACAATATCCACCTCAAAGTCAAGACTATTATACTACTTTACTTCTGGTGAGTTATTTCAAAGGATGAATGCAGATCTGTTAAGCAGCCTGTGCCTCCAGTCATCACTGCATATCTTGGAATTTCAATTAGGACTTTTGTTTACAGCCAAGGTGAGAGACGTTCAGGAGAGAGGTTACTCAAGACAGTTTTCTGTACAACAAGAAGCTTCTCTTTTACAGCAGTGCAGAAGGACTATAGAGGAGTTTCTCTAAAGCAATACTCCTTGTCTTAAGCAGCATCTGATACTGTCCCTCCTTATTCCTATAAAGCAATTTACTCTTCTCAAAGGACACACTGACACATCACAAAAAACAGTGGCTAAAGCTTTTTCTTGACCCTGCTCCTTCAAGGGGTTTTGAGACACCAGCTATAAGGGACTGTGATTGGTTTTTCATTAACTGCACTTTCACAATAATGACTCTTCTCTTGACCTCATAATTTGGTACAGCCTGCAAACAGCTTTTCCAAACATCATTTCCAGCTGGATATTTGTGGTTTAAGACATTTCAGCAAGCACACTGCCATAATCCTTTACTCATAAGAGTTTTATTAATATGAAGACCTCATGAAACCAAAATTCTAGTTTTAATTGCTTGAAGAGAAACTTTATGCACTAATTAAAGGCATCTTCAACACCAGATGGGCCCTCCCTGTTCCAATAGAGATATCTAACTATTATTCAGGAAAACAATAGTCCCATAAATGTCCCATCCTATGATGTTTTCAGGTATCTACCTTTAGGACAGCAAACATGGCAAGCTAGAAAGATCACTTCTGACATATAGTGTCAGTGTCCTGAGGCACCTACCCCCACCCTGCCCATGGCTTATGCTCAAGATTTTCCTGGCAGTTATGTACTGCTTTGAACAAAGGACTGGAAGATGAAAGCAAGCAATCACTATTTCTAAACCAGAAAAAATGTATATCAACATCTGTAACTGGGTAACATAAGCAATCGAGCTCCACAGAGCAGCCATTAAGCTGAAGGGCACTGTTAGCTGCTGTTTTCAAGACAATGATCATTGGCAATGGAATTCCTCCCTTCTCCTAGTTTTACTTTTGTAAAGTCAGATATTATTCATGTTCTCAAAGAAAGTCTTTTCCTGCTCCTCATTAGCACCTGTTAATGAGATACATCTTCACATGTCCCAGTATTAGATATACCCTGCCAATTGCATTAGGGCTCTGGTTTTCCATGACATAACTTGAATATGTACCAGTTGAACACTGAAACACCACTATTAAAAAAAAAAAGCTTCAAAAGAGTCTGTTGTGCCAATTAATAAAGTACACTAAAAAGAATTAAAATAATGTCTTTCTGCACAGCATTTGTATGGCATATACACAGACTGTCACAGACCTTTTCTTCCACACTTGGATATACTTTGGAAGGGATGCTGTTTTCTAAGAGTTGGGTTTTTTTCAGACCTTCTCAGACTGAATTGAATACAAAGGCCCAAGGCACACAAATTATCTAAGCAGTTCATGTCTTTGGAGGAAATACAGTATGGAATTAAGGTACGGTTTACTCAGGAAGAGAACACTGGCCATGTTTCACAGGAAAGTCTGCTTCAGTAACTTTTATTTTAGATGCCAACTTTCATTCTGTATGCAATATGGCAGCTGACCTACAGCAAGGAATGAAAAGTAGAAATGGTCCAGCAAAGAGAGTTGTTGGTTACAAAACTGCTTGGTTTTTGGGAGGGCTATAAAGAACGTCAGACCAGCTCTTTAGCAGATCAACTCTTCAGAAAAAAACGTAGCTAACATTTCCGAACATTCCCATTCAAAATAAACTATCAGAGACATTCATTTCTGAATTGCAGTGATATTTCAAGTCTGCAGATGGATGACTGGATGTTTTTCTACCTTGGAAGGGCAACTTCTGTATACCAGAAAGCCTAGATTTTCATTTCATTTTTCTGAGTGGCCCTAGAAATTGTCACATCGCTTCCTTAATTCTCCCCTTACATTTCTGTTTCAAAGTCTGCAAGATGGTTTCAGTGAGACAATTTGAGTGATCAGTCACTTCTCAATATGAGTGGGGAATTGCCGGAATTATGTTAAGTGTGAAGGTAAGCAAGATCCCACATTATATTACAAAACAAAATGTTGGTGACAAAAGCCAACACAAAAAAACCCCAACAATATTTGCTAAAACCATATATTTTCTCAAACATAAACATGTTTTCACATTGATATCCAGCAATATGATCTTTATGATATTTTTTTTTTAAAACTATCAAGCTATACTGCATCTTTTTGTAAGAAATCAAAACTGAAGATAAATACTATATCTATTATTTACTTCCTGAGAGGAATAAAGGTCATAAAAATTTGAAAATAGTTTTATAAAGATAAGGAAAATAATTACTAGCTTTTTTTAACTGACTTTTTAGCCAATCAAACTGCATGCCTTGTATATGGGACATAACTGGATAAAATTCCTCAAGGCTTCAGCATTATTGTCATTTGAAAAAGTAAACAATAGAAACCTATTTTCAGTCAGTTGTGAGACTGCAGTTGTTTCAATTATGTAACCATACCTTCGATATTCATGAGTGAAGATAAGGACAGAATACTCCTAATCCTTCAGTGAAAAATACAATATAACAGTCTCCCTCCCTGTTTTTGTTCATCCCTGCACAAACACAGACAGCTACTCCACAACTAAAAGAAGTACAGTCAATTGTCTTGTTATGTTCCTTTTGCATTACAAATGCATTAGAGCTCTGCTTAGGTTTCATAACTGAGTTATAGCAGTCATCCACATATTAGATTCTAGGCCGGGCTTTGGCAAGACTGAATAATAGATTGAAAAATACAATTATTGCTTACCTACAGAATTCCTTTGCTTGGGAGGTAAAGCATATATATCAGAAAGTTGTTGGTTTTTTCCTCAGGCCTATTCAATAAATAAACGTTACACCAGGATTCTTACACACAGTATCTTTGAAATGGGTTTTGTATTGATTTTTATAACTACCCTGTTAGATGACGTTATCCCTTAGTGTGTCATGTTTAGATGGGTCCGCCCGGAGCAGGTCACTGAGGTGATAACTGTCATTTGGAGGGACAGAAAAGCAATCATAGCTTTTTCATTACTTACTGTTTTCCCCTGCAAGTGTAGGATCATTTGACATATTATGGTTTCTGTGATTTAAGCTGCATTCTGAAATTAAGTGCTAGAATATCAAGCTGTGGGTTTAGAAAAATAAACTTCATGTCAAAGGAACCACATGCCCTGTAGGTCATAACTAAGATCCGAAAGAAGTGACAGTCTTCAGCATCAAAAAAAAAAAAACAAAAACAAAACAAACCCCAAACACACACCAGCCAAATAAATCTGCCAGAAAATAAATATGTTTTTATAAGAGGCAAATGGATCCAAAATGGTGAAAGTAATTGCACACTGCAATTCCCATGTAAATGAACAATTGAAAAGCAATTTACAATCTCTCTTAATTTTTCATGCTAAAACAAAAACATTGTAAAAATATCACCAATTTGTTAAAGCATTTAGTATGCCAATAGCAGGAAAAAAAGTGCCAAAAATGTTTTTTTACCAGCCTTCAAAACACTGCTGCACTTCCCTCAAAAACTATTGTGAGCATGACCAAGTTTCTAAGGGAAGTTTTATATCAATCCAAACTCATTCTAAACCAAATCTGTATTAATGCATAATTGCCAACAGAAAATACAGAATGTCATAGTTATTAAACTATTTTGACATAGAAAAAGAAAACTTATTGTACATTAGCTGAGCTTTTGCAATTTTTAGAAATTAATCAAATACCAAGTTAAAAAAAATAGGTTATTTAATTAATAAACTAGTCTTCTGTCTCAGACAGACTTTCATATGCAAACTGGGTTTTGGTGTATTTTAAAAACAAGGCACAGAGTCAAAGTGGCTCTTCCCCAGTTAATTTTGAACACTTAGTCTGTAAGAACTGTTCGTGTATTTTAGAGATAAGCCCTTAAACTGTCAGTTTTGGTTTTGGTTTTTTCCATTTATTCAGGATCTTCATTTCTGATGAGTTGATCATATTTCATTCACAAGTCTGTTTATAATTCCCTTACATGAAACTTATTTTTACAGCTCTCAGCCTGTAATTCTCTGAAAACTCCTGTAGTACTATAAAATGCCATTACAGAAATGCTCATCTTTTATAAGGTCATTGGATAGAATGCAACTGGATAGTGCAAAGAAACCTGGAAGCAAGGACTGGCAAACAGTATTTGAAAATACTGGAGTGCTACAGGGGGCTGGATCAGCGGGCTGGAGCACTTCTCCTACTAGGACAGGCTGAGAGACTTGGGGTTGTTCAGCCTGAAGAAAAGAAGGCTATGGGAGACCTTATAGTACTGGAACTAGCACTGGCACTAGTACTTAAGATCTGTGAGGTGGCTTCTCTGTCCGTGGTGGGTGGTGTGGAACTAGATAATCTTTAAGGTCCCTTCCAATCCAAGCCATTCTATGACTCTGTGAAAATATCCTACATCAGTGCCAGGTTACAGAACTTGCTTTCTTGTCTTCTTTCTCACTCCTTAAACCCTGTGGACGTTGAAGGTTTTGCCATGTAGAGGAACAGTGTCAGCCCAAGGCAATTATCATAGTCAGGTGGTTCAGGTGCACTCTAAAGAGCACAGTGTCTTGGTCTGAGTAGCTTGAGGTTGAGGAATCCAGGGCACTCACACACTGTGCAAAGGTTTTAACCAAGAAGTTATGTGTTTCTACGATGTTTTCAAGGAGTAAGTCTAATATATTTCTCCAGAAGAAAGCTTGACATTTTTTTTTAGGATTCCAGAGTGGATAAGATTCCCAGAGTCTGGAAAAAGACAGTGATATGCATAGGCTCTAGCATGTCTGTCTAGGCTAGTTCTCAGCAGATCCTTCCTTAGCAGTCAATTCAGATTTCATGCTGAAAAGCTTAAACCACCATAATATCTGTGGGGACCATGAATCAATAGCTAAAATATTAAATACTACCAGACAGGGCGAAAATTTTCAACAGGTTAAGAACAAGATTAGTAAAATAAGCCAACAACCTCTTACCCTTCCACTTTCCTCAAAGTAAGTGAAGTAAGTAACAAAATAACATTCTTGGAGGTTTTGTTTTTGTTTTTAAAGTAGGTCAGCCATTACATTAATATGTACTGAAGTGATTATGGACATTTTCTTCCCAAATAATAAATAGATATATTTATATATATTGTTAATCTTCATTGATCTTAAAATGCCCCCCCAACAGATTTGCAGTCTTGCAACTAAAATTAAAGCCTTTAACAGATGCTGGTTTACATTTTACATATGGGTCTTGTAAGTAATAATTCTTTTAGATTGGTATTTCACATACTTTTGAAAAAACTGGCCATAAATGAAATCAATTATTTTTAGAATATGCTCAGAAGTACTCTACTTACTTGGTAATGATTAAACCTAAATGGACAACTGAAAATGACCATAAAAATATAAGGTGATCAAGGTACATACTTCTCTTGTTGTCAGATATTAAAACTATGGTTAGATATTAGCTCTATTTAAATAATTGCAATATACAAAATGAAAAGACTAGGTCTTTTCTGAATTGGAAAGTAACCATTGGCAGATCTCGTAACCAAACACATTGAAAAAAAATAGTTGGTATTATTTCTGGTGCATAAGACTGGTCAGTGTATTCAGTAATTCTATCACTTGCAAGAAAAACTGATCAGATTTATTGAAGACACAGAGGTTGGTTGACTAAAAATAATGATGAGAATAGGCCGTTTATTCAGAGACATCCAGATCACATGGCACCACGGGTGCATTCAAGTAATATGCATTTTAATATACATTTAATACATTCAGTATTCAGCCAGGGGCATGTTTTGAGGGAACTCAAAACCAGGTTTCTGATGGAATGCTAGTCACAATCTTATTAATTATGAAATATTATTTTTTTTCCATTCAGAGGACAGAATTAAATTTTACTATTTAGGATTTAAAAGAACTTTCGCATTTTTCTTTTTTTCATATTTGCAGGAAATTATATCACTGGAAAATACTCAAAACCGGTTGTTTTCATTCAATGTTTTTTTCATTGGTTTTCATATTCAAAGTCTTCTGGTTTCTGGATGTCATAAAATTCAAATTGCAGGCACACATTTTTCCCTTGGAAAAAAATGAAATCATCTTAACACTGATCACTGCAGTCATTCCCTGAGATTATAGAGGAGTTAAGGAATCTAAGCTTTTTCAAATGATTCAAATAAGTCTCGCTAGAAATATCCACTGCTAATTATAAGGAATTAATAAAAAATGTACAGTATTCTTTTCAACCATTAATATGCTTCCTCCAAAGGGAAACTAAGAGGGTATTGTGAAGGAAACTTTATCGTCCCTACAGAAAGATATAACTGTGGGTTAACTGTCAAGGAAATATGACAATACTATCTTTTTTCACTGACATTATATTTTGAAAACACAGAATATTAAATCAGGATACTATCAGTTATTCTTCCTTCTTTAAATTCTAGCCACAAAAGGTAGCGAAAATTGAGTGAAATTGACAGTTTTTAACTTCTCAAATCTCTTTCATAATAAAAAAATTAGTTGGGTATTTTTTTAGCATTTTATTAAGAATACTTTCTTTTTTACCTTACTGGGTCATAGACTTGCCAAATGACTTTACATTGTATCATCTTAAATATGCATTATTGCCTATCATGTCAACTTTCAGAGATATAATTCCAAAAATGTATTCAGATTGTTTAAAATCCATGCATATAATTCTGATAGAGAAACACTACAAGAATCTATTGTAAAAAACAATCCATTCAACCACAATGTATTTATAACTTGTCACAGACTATTAATATGTATCATCCCAACAAAGACTCTCTTTGTTCCAAACCGAAAGTGGAAGAACTGAGTGAAGCTGGGAGGATTCCTGATCCACAGGCTTCTGTTGTTCATTCTTAAGCCAGCATGGCTTCTTTTTCATGGATATACTTATTTACTTTGTCTTCTTTCAGGAATGTAAAAGGAGTTTAAAGTAGCTTTAGCTGGGCTGCAAGATTGGGTTAATAAGATTATAACAAATCTTTTCAATTCTTCAGTCATCATGCCTTGGGTTTGACTATGTGGTCTGAGGAAGCCTTTGAGCTTCAGCTGAAACAACTTTCACATTTCTCAAGATGCAAACTTCTTTATTAACTCCAAGCTTCATTGACAGATGCCAACTTCTAGAGAGCCGTTATATATTGACCACAAAATTACTGCAGCTATTTGGCAACTATGTTCTATCTTTATGACATAACTGACCAAATAACCCCATTAAGTCTAACAGGCTCCAAGAAAGAGGCCAGATAGAGAGGAATCATCAGCAAAATGTACTAACAGATTTTTATGTGTTCCATACACTGAGATGGCACTACTCTTCTGAGAGCTTTGGGCAAAGGTTAAGCCACTCATTTCTTCTTCCTCACATCCACACAGAGTCTGGTTTACTACCTAATTTAACCCAGGGTTAAGCATGTCACATTCTTTTCCCATTCCCTGTCAGAAAATACTCTAACTTTCAACAAAGCATGTACCTGTTTTTTTTAATACAGACAGATATTTTTTAAAAAATATCAAATAATTAAAGGAAATTAAGTAGTTTTATATCATATTTACCAAATATTGTGCAAGAGACAAACCTACCAAAAAAATCAGAAAGAAAAATAATATTATAGAGTCATCTTTATTTTTCAAAAATTATCTCTGAGTATAATACAGTGACAGAATATTTCTGTGAGATCTTCCATTAAAACAGCATTTATTTTACTTTTTCTAGCCAGACGAGAATTTCCACAAGGGAATTTGGTTGACCATATTATTTTTTGTAATGAGAATGTTAGATTTTAGAAAAAGAAAAAAAAAGCATTTTCTGTAGGATTGAGTGTACTGGATAGAAAGTAATGAAAAATTGCTGGGAAGTCAACAGCACTCATTCTAAACATCAACTTACACATCTGTTTTTATCTTATGTTAGTTTTTTCAGTATTTGTGATCTCTAATATTTTTCTATAATAAATTTCTATAAAGTGTAACTGTTTGCAAACAGAGGATACCAAATTTTTAAAATGGCTCCAGTGGAGAGAAGGATCTGGGATCATTATATATGGCACCAAATCTGAGTAAACCAGTAGAAACTATGGACTCAAGGACACATGTGATTCAGTGGAGAAGAAATAATCCAGTATTCACAGAGAAGCAATGTGCTTAAAGTTTATGAATGATCTCTGTAGGACTGAAGGTGAGGGTGATCCAGTTGAAATACTATGGTTTTTTATGTTTACAAACTTATCTACCTCATCTCTTGTGGTAGGCTCTAAATGAAATTAAAACTCCAAAGGGGTGACACAAATACCTATTTGTATATCATGGAACAAAAAGAAGGAAAAATTGTGATTTGTAGAGGTAGGTCAATAATGGAGACTGTTGGGAACCTGCACTAGCATCTGCAGCGTTCAAAATAAGTTGTCATTACTAGGTTGTTTGAGGTTCTCAAGTTGGAATGGAAATGTCTAGTACAAACGTTAACCACTATTTAGGGAAAATAAGTCAGATCAGGTGACATTCTGGTCCCACAATGGGTAAAATAGCACTGGGAGAGGCAGTGAGGATGATGCGTGGCGCAGTTTCTGTACAAAGAACAGTTAAAGAGATAATAACAACTATCTGGAAGAAAGATAATAATGGTCTATAAATAGATATATGAGAAAGGGATATAAAATCAAGAGTGGCCTGGTTGAATCAAAATAGTGTGCAAAGGGGTGATACTATACCACTTAATGAACACAAAAAGTAAAAGCAGGAAGTCCTGCATATGTTCATGGAAGAAAAATCAAAAGAGATGCTGCCTCTGACTCACCGAGTCCACACGCTGCTCACAACTTGGAGGTACACTGTGGGAATTATGACTGTATGCTTCCCTAGGCATCTGCTGCTAGTCACCAATGAAGAAAGGAAACTGGGATAAGATGGACTCTTTCATCTGATCCAGCATGGCAGCACTAATGTTTTTATTCAAGAGCCTCTGGCATTACAGAGGCGAAACAATGTCAACTGGTTGATTAGCAGTATCTTGCAAGAGGGAAAAGCAGATGCTCTTAAATCAAATTGCTTTATTTGGAATGCATACAGGACTGCAGCAGAAGTTCCCACAGAGATCCTGCAGACTGGCCAAATGCAGTCCCTCTCACCACAGCTCTATGTCCATCTTGGGTGGAGTAAGGGGGGAGGGAAGGTTATCGCATATCTTTTTGATATACCCATCCAAGCTCACTGTAGGAGCATCTATTTTAGAAACAAACGAACCGTACAATCCTAGTATTACTTGGTTTTTCTTCTAAATTGCTGACACCAAACCCACAAGCTTTTTGAGATCAAGGCTGTCTGAAACTTCATACATCTGAAACAGACAAATGTCAATGTCCACCTTGATTACTTTACTGGGTTTAGTTATGTCCTTCATTTATAGTCCTTGTAATTGTAAAAATGCTTTGACCCTACAGAAAAAGCCTCTATTAGAATCAGAATCGATACAGGGCTCCCCTTAGTTACAAAGAGATTATCAGTCGGGAGGAACTAAAAGGAGACAGAAGGAATCTAATGACTTTAAAAAACTTTTTAATGTAATTTGGATCTCCAGGGCTGGTGCTCTGTAATCATAAGGTTTTGGCCACTGCAAGGCATCATCAGAGATCAAAAGCAAAGTCTTTGGGGTGGTTTCTACTCTAATACTTTTGGATTTCTCTTGAGTGCAACTTAGCTCTGAATTTCTTTGATTTAAGGATAGTTATGTTATCACTACAATGTTTTATTACCATTAAGTGGCATGTTTCAGCCGTAATTGAAGTTTTTCTTGTGCAGTAATATAGGGTCTAGTTATAGGACTTTAGCTAAGAGCCACAGTTTGTAATTCATAGAGCACTTTGAGATTTGCAAATAGAGTCTCATAAATCAGTTTAAAGAATAATAATGGAAGGCAATGGAATTAAATTATTAACATTACATATACACTGAATTTCATTTCAACTGACTTTTCATTGTGAGGACTTTTTCTTGACATATAAATATGAAGCTCTACAAAAGAGGGAGCTTTTTTTTTGTTATTGTGAGAGAATGAGGGTATTAAAAGGAAATTAGTTGCTTGTGTAAGAAAACTTCAGCCAGTAACCAAGTAGTACCACAGGCAAAAGCAGATTTTCCTCACAGGGTCTGTGCAAAATAGTGAACTCTAATCATCTGCACTTTGTTGCATTTAGGCATAATCAACTAAAAAGATTGAGATATGTTTTGAGGGGGTTATACAAACCACACCGTTTTGTGAAGGTTACATTCAGAGCTGAACACAATGGCTACTGAAGCTCATTATTCTCTTTTTATGTATGACCACTTTAGCAATAATCTCCACAAATCCACAAACCATGAATCACAAAATCATCACGCAGAAAAATACCTGTGTCCCAGAGACATTGCCATCTCATGGCCAGATCCAAAGAGAACTAAAGATAAAGAAGTGGAATTTAGCAGCCTATGTCCAAAATTGCAATCCTGGAACACATGGCTGTTCAGCAACATCTTTATCAGAAGAAAAATATTTCCTGTTTATTACTCCATTAGCTCTGTTCTTCTCTACAAATGAAAACAATACTCTGTTTTTGTATTCAAAACAACTATGCATACATAGTATATATATACGCTGCACATACTATCTATATACTGTATAGTTATGTGTATAACTATATGTAAAATAACCATTTTAGAATGTTTTCAGAAATAATCCTGAAAAGTGTTAAGGTGAAATAGTTCTGGTAAATGAATATAATTTAGATGGGAAAAAAGCAACAACTGTTATTATTTGTGGTGAATACTGCAACTTTTTAAACAAGCAATATTATATTATTATGGTTTTCAGTAAGCTGTTGCCCTCTCAATAATAAATTTTTCCTGATTAAATATTCGATCTTATCAATTAAAATCTCTGGTGCTCACTACATTGAGACTAACTTTCCCTAAATTCACAAAAATATGGGCTTCTTGGTTGCTGTATAACTTGTAGCTATACACTTGCTTGTCTGTATTCATAACTTTAGCAATTATTTTAATATTGGCATCCACTTTTATGTACTATACAATGATTATATTTTCACTTTATTCTAATCACTGCATTCACCTCGTTACAAGGTCCCTATATTTCAGTTTCCTTTCATCGTATATTTGACAGGAAAAAAACACTGTTTGTTTTATCCTTTGCCTAAAATGGTTTTACAGAAATGCCACAAATTGACCAAAAGAATTTCTTCATTATATTTAGGTAATGGGTTGCAGAGTCTTCCTGCTAATCCACTTCAACCATGGAACACTGAAGTGGACAATGACTGTCCCCCAAAGGAGAGTCAAGTAGCCATTCCAGAAGTGACAATTTGTTTGGTCTACGGTAAATTCATTTTGGTTTGCTTTACTTCTGATCAAGCTAGTGAAAAAGGTTAGTTTCAAGGTTTTTTCCATATCAGGCAGCATGATTTCAGTAACATATTTGACTAAGTATGTTGGAGATGAGATTCAGTACTGTTAGGATCACTTTAGGTGACAGCTACCAGTTACCAGTCTCTGCGTTCAGAATCACTGACTATATTCTCCAGCTGTCTGCTCATGTGTTTTCAGATTATATTCAACTCATCTATAAATCTTTCTCATTTTCCAAATAAATTATTCTCCCAAGACATTCGGAGTACCAGAAATGACACCACATTTATGCAAATGTGAAGTATAAATTATGTGCTAGTTCAGCAAAACAGGGCACAAAGGAGCAGACAGCAAACTTTCTCTCTCTAGGGTGCACATCC
Organism: Chiroxiphia lanceolata; assembly: GCF_009829145.1. Taxonomy (NCBI): domain Eukaryota; kingdom Metazoa; phylum Chordata; class Aves; order Passeriformes; family Pipridae; genus Chiroxiphia; species Chiroxiphia lanceolata. Next base: position 64,605,552 of record NC_045637.1, on the reverse strand, counting down.
TCAGCTATGGTGGTGATGTGCCACAAAGCATGTTCCCCAGGAGCAACTGAAGGAACTGTCCCTTCATTTTCAGTTGGTGCTTAGACCCAGATGGAGCTTCAGAGAATGATACAGCTCTTCCAAGTTTCAAGTTGCAGGGAGTGCCTGGCACACTTGTTGAGCCCGGTGCACGTGGTCTTCCAACCTGCAAGGTGGTGTGTGGCTGTCAATGAGCTGTAGTGTCAAGTAAAAGAGTTGCAGGGGAGGTCTCCAGGCTGTGCTGAGATGATGAGAAAAAGATCATCTGTATCTTCTCAGAGACCTGGCACCTTTAAAAACCTGAACTTTCAACTGTAGTGGAGGCCCAGGAAGCTCGAAAGTGGAAACTGTCATCATCAGAAAAGCTGAAACTGGTGACTTCAAGAAGCAGAAAGAAGGATCCTGCTGCATCTGAAGACTTGCAGTAACAGAATAGGTACAGTGTCCTCATAGCACATGAGGAGCTGGAAGTGCCATCAAGGTTGCATACTTGCCAACTGAGCCAGAGCCTCTCAGGACCACTAGGAGGAAGTGGAGAGTGACAGTGGTAGGAGACTGTGCTCTGGGGGACAGAGGGCCCCATCTCCAGACCTGAGTTGTCTTTCAGGGAAGTTTGCTGCTTTCCATGGCCTTGCATTAATAGCATTATAGAGATGTTATGGAGGCTTATCAGATCCTCTGACCCTTGCTGCTCTTCCATATATGCAGCAAAGACACTGACAGAGGTGACCTGAAGAGTCAAATGTGACTACATTACTCTGGTTGCAATGATCAAGAGCATGGAGGCCTAGACGGTGTTCTCCTCAATCCTGCCCGTGATGGAGAAGAACCTGAGGACTTTAGCAATCCTGTGGGTCAACAACAGGTCATTTGGGTCAACCGTGACTGTACAAGAAAAGGAGATGAAAGGTTAGGGAAATCATCAAATTGTGCTAATACCTGAGGAAAGGATGCAAAAAAGACAGCGGTAGGCTCTTTTCCATGGTGTCCAGTGACAAGACCAGAGACAATGGACTCAAAACAAAGCACAGGAAATGCAATCTGATCATCAAGAAAAGTTTGTTACTGTGAGGGTAACCAAGCGCTGACACTGCATTTTCCAATGAGTGTTCTGTAATTTGAGAGGAAGGATGTATTCACAAAGCATCTTTGGGATAAAAGACACTTTCCTTGTGGTTTTTTTCACAGTAATGAATTACCAGAATTACCAGAAGAGTGCACTGAGTCGTACACCTCATACACCTTGAAATATGTAGAAAAGCTTCTGGAACATTGTCTAAAAATGGCGCCAGCACAATCAGCCTCCCATAGCTGTTTTTCTGTTCTTCAAGAAAGGCTAAAAAACTGCTGTCAAGCTCCATTTTATTTGACATATGATGCCAGTTTCAAGAAATAAACTGATTTTAACAACTAAATTAGATTTAAAACAATTTAATGACTATATTTAATGAAAAAACAAGTCTCTATTGATGTTTCTAAAGCTTGTCTATTGCACAAAGTATCAGCACTGGTTCACATTGTTATCTGTAGTACAGTTTATGAACTGTGAGACACAAGTTAATCATATGTCTGTTGCCTCAATAATACAAATTAATCAGGTGTTGAATGGATTGTGGAAATGAATTTATTCTACTGAAATCACATGTTTGTATGGAAAAGACTGAAAATCTACTTTTGAAGCCAAAAAGAAATAAAAATTTTAATTAAAAAATGCACTGTGGTCTCATACAATCATAGAATGGTTGAGGTTGGAAGGGACCTTAAAGATCATCTGATTCCAGCACTCCTTGCCATGGACAGGGGCAACTTTCACTACAGCAGGTTGCTCAAAGCCCCATCCAGCCGGGCCTTGAACACTTCCAGGGATGGGTGTAAGATGCCAAAACTCAAGCTATGAGGGGTTTTAATTTAAAAATATAAAAGGTTCCAATAGTATCCACTCTCTAGACATATTAGAAGAACCTTCAGTTCTTTTAGCTCCTTGAGAGCATTCAAAGGAGAAACAGCTGCACACTGTTTTCTCAGAGGGTAATTTTACTGGTAAATTTTAGAAAATAAGAGTACTTGGCAAAATTTTAAACAGTAACTTTCAACCAAAATAAAGCATTCCCCAAAGCATTGACTTAGCACATGATAACACATACAACTTAGCAAAATCTGGTCTCAAGCTACCCAAAATATTAAGAAAGGAGATTAGGAGAAGAAGTAAAGAAAGAGAAAAAGACAAAGTTACAGCTACCACCAACGTCCTATGCAAGTCCAGCTTCTACCTGTCCAGGTAGCAGGGTTTGAACGAGCATGCTGAACACATGTTGCTGTTTTCATTTGCTTTGACCCCCTGTGGCCACACCTCATGTGCCAGCCAGTCGGGGACATGACCCTGGGTCTGGGGCTCCAGGGCGTGGTATAAGGGAGTGGTCCGTCTTTGACTAACAGCTGCTCTGGGGCTGCCCCAGGAGACTCGCAGGGGCTGGAGTGTGGGACAGGGCATTATCTTGCCTGCATGAAATTCAACATGTCCTTTCTCCCTCCGTACACACGCTTGAGTTGATCGGAGCCAATAATTAATCTAATCCGGTATCTCACACCATCCTGTGGATCAGAAGAATCACTCGGACCAGATCTAATTGGACTTTTTTCTTCTATACTGGCAGCAGTGGGATCTTAACCTAATAGACAGAGGGAGAAAAAGGAGAGGAGAAAGAGAAAAGTATAGGAGAAGTCATGTAGAGGGCAGTTGCTATTTCAATAAGCAAAACCAAGAGTTCAGTCAACATAGAGATTCTATGCAAGTCACTGTTTCCCACTCCATGAGTCTCAAAAATTCCTGGCAAGATGTAAACCAGGATCTGGGGAAAGAGTTCATTAAATCAGTCTGGTCAGTAAAAATTCTATTGGAGTAGTCCAGCAGACTGCTTGGTGATTTCCTTCACTTCCACTTGTGGCTCTTAATACAGCATTCTTCTTTGGTGAGGTGCAGTGCTTCATATATTCCTTGCTTATTTAATCAACATATCAAGCATTAGATAATTCTGTAAAACCATTTTGATATTTACTGGGCTTGCATGCTGGGTTTCCAAATGGCATGGCAAGTTCAATACAAGATTCTCTATTGCCCATTGATATTGCAATGCTATTATATCCCTTGTACAAACCTCAAGGATAGGCCAATTTTCAGTATTTAGGCCGTCTTACATTTTGGAGTTCATAATTAGACAATGGATTTCATTTTACTTGAATAAAAAGAAATTTACCTATAGCATATATTCATTACAAATACAGAACTACACTGCTTTTACTCTTTATTGTTCACTTTTTGAAAGAACAAAAAATAAACTTAAAATTACTTCATATAAAACCTTAATATACAATTATGGCATACTGGATTGTTATTTACATTCAAAGTGAAGCTTGCAGGGATTACTGCAAGGGAAGTCAAACTCTGACCCTAACCAAAGACTGACACTCATACCTGCCATCTCCTAACCTCCATTCCTTTACTGAATGTCAGCTATACCCAAACATCTGTAACGCCCTTTCTGCTTTCACTTACTTCAGAGTACATTTGAGAGACCTAAGCTTGTATTTCCCAATTAACTCATTTCAGATGTATGCACTATCAATATTAAAATACATAAGTATATTTTTTTTACATATAGCCTTAGCCTCTTACTTCTACTGAAGTCAACATAAAAATCAGCTTTGACAACCATGGGATCTGGCAGATCAATAAAATTATTCAATTCCTTCAGAAATATCAACTGTTGCTTATTATAATTAACAGAACAATTGTTACAATCAAGATATCATTTCTGTAATTTTCATCCCTAAAAAAAGTCCCAATTATTGTAATAAAATACAGAACAAATGCATATTTCAATTTCTAGGAATATGTTAATTAGTCATCCACATGCAGCAAAAAGTTTATGCAAAATAATTTTTATTAAGAATGACCAAGAAATATGTTTTGACTTTCCTATGTAACATTTATCTTATATGATGATACTTCACCTTCCCAACTGAATAACTAAAGAACTATAGGCAGCAATTAATATAGCCACACCAGCAATCATACATTCATCTATGCAAAGACCAGTTTTTCTCTAAACACAAGTATGAACTAAATCTGCTTTGCAGAAATGTCAACCTGATCTGACCACTTCACAGCCTTGTGAAAAACAACTGTTCAGCTGGGAGTGAGTGAGAGACTAGCCAGTACTCACCCCTTGCCTGAGAACTGTGACTTTTTCATCCACCTGTGAGAAGCTGTGAACACCAGTGAAGAAGTGCCACATGTGTGATAAGTATACGTTACTTAACATCCACGGATAAAATTTAAAAGTTGTTTCAAGCAGGCAATGGAAGAACATCACTTTCATTCCCCTAGACTGAAACTTACTTTAGGAAGATGTGTTGCGTATGGACCATGTGGAATTGACCAAAAATATTCCACCTCAAATCCTGTGTAGCTCAGCAATGTGACTGAGTGTATTTTCCCACACAAACACTTCTGCTGTACCCTGAGTAACTCTCTATGATGCTCCTTTGAAAAGACATCCAGGGATGTCAATGAGGAAAGAGCCCTTCCAGTAACCTCTCCAATCTGGTCACAATGGATTAGTTATTGGTCTCACAGTATTAATTCAGGCACAGAGGCACAAATCTTGACAGCTAAAGTTGATGACCAAATGGAAAAAAGGGAGAATTCATCTACAAAAGCAGTCATCATCTTGACTTGGACATCTTATGAAGTGATTAGACACAAACTGAAACCCCAAGGATGCATCCCTGTATCTCTGTGCCCAGGTATACACTTTCAGCAGGCTGTCTTAGCTCAGAAATGCTGTTATGGGAACACAGGAGTCTGCTATTTAATATTATCTTTTATATATTTATTTCATTTTTATCAGACACTATGGCTTCCATAAATATTTAGCTCAAGATTGCTTCTAAAACATTAGCTTGCTTCACAAAGAAAAGTCTCACATCTGAGCAAGCAAGGTGATGTGAGATGCACAGCTTTAAACCAGCAGAAAATATGGCCCGGAAAGAGTGTCCAAAACTAAAAGTGCCTCTTCTGGTGTACCATTTTCCATAGCTGTCTATAATACTTTATTTTCTACATTCTTATGTCATTATATATAGACACAAGCACAGATGCACACAAACAACTGTGTGGATGAATTTCTAATGTGATACCACGTGCCTTTCCTTTTGATCTGAAGCACTGCTAGACCCCGTTGATTCTGAGATATGTGCTTTCAGCAAGAATATTGGAATAACTTGAAGAACATTTCTTCTGTTTCTACTAATACAGGAAAAGATTCAAGCCACATCTGTAATTCTGAATTTCGGAACAAGGTGTGCTTGTTCTACCAAGGATATGCCAATAATTCAAGGCAATCAGCAGGGTACATTACAGAGAAAACTCTGAACCAACAAGCTGTACAAACAAAATAGCAATCAGAAGATTTAATGCATTTCTGATGTACATTTAAGGCATTGACACTGGGCCACAGATGTACATGTGTTGTGTTTTATCTTGTTGAGATATGGCTTGTGAGAACCTATTATAACACATCATCACCCACAACTACTTGGCCCAGCAAAGGAAAAATTCCATCACACATTACTCCTGCAGATATATTACAGAAACAAATTGTACTTGGAATTGAAAAGTCACAGGCTTATTCTGTCTTAATAAATTCCTGCCAAAAGGCTAAGTGTAAAACTAGAAATACTTCCCAAACATTGTTACTGTATTATCATCACTGACATCTCAAGGGCTGCTCAGGGGATCGTCTAGATATCATTTCAGAGTTCTCACAATAAATCTGCTTTTTTTTAACCTCTGCTTGGCTTTATGTAGCCATTTTAAGTTTTCTGTACTTGAAATTTAGCATCCCCTTTACCAAAAGGCAAAGCCTGTTTTATAACAAGAGCTCTGACGCTTTCATAATCTGACAATACTATACACTTTTTTCAAAATCATAGACACACTTTCAAATTTTTCTTCAACTTTTCCAAAGACACAGTCTGAAATTCTGTGATGCATCTAAAGAATCTTAATAGATCTGATTCTATCCCTGCACTTCTATTTTTATTCTAGATTATGCATTATATTTTGACCATTTTTTATTATTATCAATACTTGCAAAGACTCTTGATGGTTTTCTTTTCACACACACCTTGTAACTCTTCCATATGTCGTTGTAATATATGGCAATATTGTAAAGTTCTCTGGTACATTTTTGTTTTCTTCTCTCATGTTTTCAATTCTTTACCTTTCTTAATATGTACATGAGAAGTTTATAATATACTGGTATGAGGATGACAACATGAACTAGGAAAGAGAACTTTTTTGAAATTATTCCCAAAAAAAGCAATCTTTCACATCAACCAGCAAAACAATTTTGTCTCATTTTATTTATGTTACAACTAAACATTAAAAAAAAAAAAAAAAAAAAAAAAAACACCAGAAAAATGTACAAGGTGTGCCCATGCCATTGATTTAATGACTGAGTTCCACTCTGAGTTCCTGCTTCTTTGACAGGTCACACTTCAGGAGTGCTGGATATTTCTTGGGGCGAAGCAATAAGATCTTTACCCCGACAGCACCCAGGCCTGGCTGAAAACTTAGGTAGGCAGGTACAGGGATGAGACAGCTTGCTCTATTGCTCATTCCAGTCCTCCAACACCTTACATTCAAAAACACATTCATCCCACCTTTGTCTGCATATGGTACATACCCTCAGCATCATGCTACTGAAGTAGAAATATGAGATGATGGAAAGCAGCCCTATAACTATATTTGTTCCAATGTAAGATTATATGAAATCTGAAAGAAATTGAAGCAAATTTTGTAAGTATCTGAGTCCTAGCTTCTAGCTGCCCTATGCAAGGCACAGGGTTGCATAGTGAGAGGATTGGCACATGCTGTCTGTGCTTTCCTAGAGCTAGCGATGTGCTTACTTTTTTATGTTTAATACTTTTTGCTCAAATAATTGAGGAGGATTCTCAGTCTCAAGTAATTAGTCATTTGTGGTGTAAACAAATTGCTGCCTTGTGGTCCAAGAAGCCCTACTATGTTGTTCATATAGCAGGAAAAAATGTGAATTGCAGTGGTCACCTTGGGTTTTTTTCTTAATCATGTATCTTTTCTTCTTCTTCTTCTTCTTCTTCTTCTTCTGTGCTTCCTTCCTTCCAGTATTTTTTTTATATGGAAATGTGGACAGTTCTAGATTTACACAATGTCATTCCTTCACAAGTTATGCTACATGACATAGGTTTTCTACCAGTCATTCACCTTCATCCTTGTCCATGTCCTCATGTTCTTTCAGAGGTGAGGAATTAGTAGGCTATTATGAGTACTTTGGGTAACCAGGATGCTTGTTTGGGAGGGATATCTTTCCTCCTTTTCTTTCTCATAAGTGTCATTTTTCCAGCTGTCAAAGTTGATATGGCTACTGCTGAGCTTTATATAAGCTCACATATAGTGTTTGAAGAGAACTTCAAACCTCCTCCAGAGTACATGCTTAACGTGTCAGTATGGAGTGATCAGGCATTTCTGTCTCTGTTTTAGCATTTTGCAAAGCCAGAACAGCGGTTTGCTGGTGGCTATGTACAGCACAGCACCTTTACATCAGCAATCAACAGGTAGGCTAGCCAATCACAGTTCTTGAATTAGTCAAGTAGCAACTTGTCATTTCAGCTGTGATGAAAGTCAACCACTGTGGTGTGAGATATGAAGGTGCACTACAAAGAGGAGTGATCTCGTTTCTCTGGCCTCCGAATAAGACAAAGAAGACAACTGGGTTTCACAGTTGCGCATCAGTGCCTTGTAGTTTAAAACTCGTTAATGTTAACAGGCCCTGGTAAATGAATGAAAAGAAAATTGATCATTAAATGGTGTGATAAAATGTATGAACAAGACATCCAGATACCAGGAGCTTTCTACGTACTGAATGTAGCAGCCTTATAGGCAACAAGCTTACAGTGTACACCTGCAGATCCCACTAAACTGTTTAGATTGCACACTTTACTGTAGGTCAGGGCTGTTAATCACCAGAACGCCCCAGGGCAGCCACATACAGCCTTATTTATGGGCAAATCAAGAAACTGAAATACTGAACCGTGCCTGATTAGCTGCACTAATATGCTACTTGTGGCTAATTTCTGAGCTGCTTAATTCGCAGGTGTTTGCCCCAGCCAATAAATCATGCTTTCTACCTTCTCTTTGCACTCATGACCTGCCATGCATATGTGGAGCCTGTTTAAGTGACAAGCAGGAAATAATTGATGGTGCATTAAATCACTCTGGTGTTCAGTGAACTGGTTCCCTTCTGAAACAAGCCTTGCTACGTTCCCACTCCCAGGCTCGTTTCAGATGTTATTGTAACCCAAGTCTTCTGCGCCACTGCTTGCAACCTTTCAAAGGTACAATGTGTACATTTCCTCATTTTTATTTGTTTTACTTGTAGAGCACACTATTTGCATAAGACATCGCTATTAAATTTTCCACAACAGTTAATCACCAATGTCATGAAACAGAACAAAACTCAATGGACTGAGAAGTTGGAAAGGAATGTACCAGGAGCCTTATCAGCTCCAGCCCTGCACTTTTGCTTTAAATGTTCTTAAATGAAGCTGTCAGTTATCAAGGGTTCTCAGTCATGTTTTGTATTGATCATCACTAAGTTGCTCACTCTGGCTTCCTTCCTTCAGATGAGAGAAAGGGTTCTGAAAGTTGAACTCACAGAAACAATCAACTCCTACCTCACTCTAAGTCAACACATAGCAGAGTCATGTTCTTTCCTGTATTTTGACACAACCATTGAGAAACTGCACAATTTCCAAGCTTTAATTGAAAATACTGTCAAGGGTATCCTAGGAGACCCAAAAGTAGGAGACTCTAACTTTTCATCTGTCTTTTGGGTCATCCCATATTTCATGTGGTTATGTGAAGCAATTTTTATTTTGGGGCAATTTCTGGTATTCAGATTGCTTTGTAGCTGGGGTGGTAGTTCCTTAGGGAATTCTGAATAAGCTACATAAATCTTTTTTTGTATGGTTGGAGTAAAGGGTAAGAGGCAAGACCTAACCACTTTTTTCTACTTTAAGAAGTCTATTACCATCATCCATGATAAAATTCCTTTGCCATTATTCTGGTGTTAAAATAAAAGCATCTCAAATCAAGGGGTTTCAGAAAATAAGTAAAGGTTCTGGTTTTGAACATTTTTACTGGCCACTTAAGACTTATGCTGAGACCCAACAAAAATGGAAATTGATGGGTAGTGAGGTAGTCAGCTTATAAGTGTATCACACAAAAACTTTAGCGATGTCCTGCAAACCACAGTGTTGCTAGGAGTTTTGTGGTGATAGCTAAAAATGGGGATTTCTTAAGCTATTTTTTCTGGGGGTACTTAAAAGTGACAATATTAACTTAGCAGAGTGTTACATTGTTTGAGGTACATTTACTTGGGAGAACTTGTTCTGCTGCAAATGAGACCAGCAGAATAAGAATTCAGCTTTCCAAAAAGAAGGCAGCTAGTTTAAATTACAAGGAATAGGAAAAAAAGGAAAAAAAAAACAAAAAACTGATAAAATGACTACAAGTGGTACAAAAGGTTTTTAAAGGAAATGTATAAGGTGGTCACAGTAACAGTGAATCACTTCTACCACCAAAAAATATTTCCCATATGTTTCCATAGGAAACCATAGACCTGAACAGAAAAGGTAAATAAAGCAATAGTAAATATGGAAATTATCATCCTTAGTCATAGCTAACTGAAGAAGTTTTTAAAAAGCAAAAATTGAAAAAATTACAGGAAAAAAAAAGACCACACACAATATGGCACATTAAAAAATTAAAAAATGTCCTATAGTAGCCACCAGTGAAGTTGGAATAGTGAGTTACATGAACACTTAGCCTTACCTCATATGGTAATGTCATGTTCTTATCTTCTGAGGTTATAAAATGAATGTTCTGCTGTCAGGGTGCTCTCACCTGCTCTTGTGCACTTTCCTTGAATGCCAAGAAAGTATTTGTTAACTTCTGAGGAAGCTGTAAAGTCATGTTTTGCTATAGATTTGCAAAAGAATTGGGTTATGATCGGGATTATGAGGCATTTTTAATACATTTTTAGTTTTTAAGGCCAGAAAGAGCCATTATGTTTGCCCAAAGTAATTTCCTTTTCTATCTGGCTATAGCATTTTTTTCTGAGTACTTTCTGAATCGAAAGGAACTAGTCTTTTCCCTTAAAAAGGAGTTTGTTTGGATTTAGAAACTAGTGACTTGACCTTTTTTATATTCTATAACATATTTTTATCATTTGGCATAGTTTTTGCAATCTTTTAATGTTAATTGAATTATAAAAATAAAAACTATGTTTGAGGTGTTGTGTTACAATTTGTCTCAAGGACCTTGATTTAAAGGAGATATTAACAGAAATATCTAATGCATAACGGTAAGTCATAATGTCTGACCTGAAAACTTTAGGGTGAGATTTGCAAAGCTCTTCTACATTAAATTATCATAAACCATCTGGTCAACCCCAGTATAAAGAAACATAAATTTCGGTCTGAGGGCATGACTACTACTACTTTTGCCACTACTTTTTGACTGAAAATTTTAGTTTGTTTTTGATGTCTGTTAGGGGAAGACATAATGCGTGCAATTAATATAATTTCAATAAAACAGTCTACAGAGTTTTGACTCAAAATATGATTTTTTTCCCTAAAATCACTTTTCTTGGCAGTGAATGTTTGGGTTCAGGGTTTTTGTTTTGTGGTAGTTTTGGGGGTTTTTTAGTTAAAATAGACTTTTCATTTACTTTCTGCACTACCTCAAAATTTCATAACCTTCTTATTAAATATTTTAATGTGTTTTCTCAAGGATTAGAAAATGGTTATTGAAACTAATTACTTAACCAATACAATTTAATCATTGTTTTATAAGAAAAAAGGTAACATCTGTTACATGTTCAGTAGATATTTTAGGTAAATAGCACTGTTGAATTGAATTACATTATTTGAATAAACATGTGCTATAAATTTAAACTTGATGATAGGTCACAAATAAATAATAGTAGACTGAAGTGGGGAGGCATGGAGTGAACAAATTTGTACAGAGCTTCAGTTCTTCCTTTATAACCTGTTGGAGGTGTTTGCAGGAATAAATTACTTTTTGGTCATCTCATGTCCATGGGAAAACTCCAGATGATTTTGATGTAGTCAGGGCTAGAAGATACATACACACAGATTGTCAGTATTTCTATTCTGATTTGACATCTTGAATACTTTGGGATTTTTGTGTCAACCTAGAGAAATCATTAGGATGCCTAATGTTCATTAGCTCAGATCTGTGTCTTTGTTAAAGTTCAGGATATTGTGAACATGATGAATTGGACAAAAAAAGTGTTTTATGTAAACTAACCTTTAACATTATTTTGGTGTAATTCTTGTAATTCTTGTGGTATTTCAAAGAAAATTACTGAAAAGTTTATTAGGATTTATACCAGACTCAGATCAGCATAATGAAATAATGTTATTTTTGTTTGCATTTTTCTTTTCTTTCCCCACTCATCTTCTTCTATAAAATAGACAAACCTATGCTTCCCTCATGCTAACTTCATGTTTAATAGAAACACAACAAACTCTGATACAAGGATCACCACTGTGGATTTTCAGACCAATTTGTCACACCTCTAAAATAATCGGAAAATCTAGTCTGAAGATTCTGTTCTTTCAATAAAAATATCAATGAATAAAGTGAAATATACTTAAAAATTTTTTAAACGGTTTTTATTTTTGTGTTTGTTTCCTTTTACCAACATATTTTTCCTAATTCAAACTTCAGTGAATTCAAGAGAACCCCCTGAACTTTCAAGGGCTGCAAAACAGCCACAGACTGTTACAGTAAGTCCTGCAAGTGTAAGCTGAAACTAAATCAAGCTCCTATTTTATGCAGTCCTGGAAAGGTTTATTAAGATAAGCCTGTGATCACTACTTGGGTGTACACTAGTAGCATTCTGATAGAGTTTGCTGAAGTTTCACTAGTTTTCTCAAAGTGATGTAGCAAGTAGAGTGTTAAGATTGTTTAGATTACCTTAATTGCTCTTCTCCATATTCGTGATGTTCTGAGCGTTTGACAAATTGAAACTGCCCCATGTCATTTTTGAGCCTTAAATGATTTCTGATTTTTGAGAATAACCCTGATAATACACTCTAAAGACTTCTGAGCTAGAAAAAATCAAAAGATATTTGCAATTTAACCTCATATCAACAAAGATACCTATTATTATTGAATTTGAGTTTTATTTGCTTCATTGTCCTTGAATTATTTTTTCAGTTAAAATCCACTCTGTATCTCATCACATTCTGGATCAATACCAGAGGAATAATATATGACAATTCATGAAAGGAAAAAGGAAAGGTATAATGCAACTTAGTAACACTATACAATTGCCATATTGATGAAATGTAAGCAATGGAGAGGGATATAGGAATGTCAAGAAATGTGACTTCTGTATTTAAGAATTAAAGGTGTGCCAGACTTTGCTGTCAGAATACACTTTCAGGAGGCAGCAATGAAAGTTTATATTACAAAGGTCACTCAGAGAAGAAGAAGGTCACAAAGTTAAGTACAACCAGGGAAGATCAGATAATAGGGAATATCTTTTTCAATGCTAAAACAATATATTGCAAGAATGGCAAAATAGAGTGCATAGCAGATAGAAAGGGAAATAATGACAAGAAAAAGTAAAATAGAAGGATAATACAAGTGAAGCCATAGAAATTAAAAGAAACACCGGGAAACAAGACTGAAACTTATTCAATAAAATAAAACGTATTCAGAGCATTCAGATGGCAAGATTCAGAAAAGTAACTGGCAGAGTGGCATCTCAGCTGATTGCAAGATGCTTGACAAATACATTTTAAAAAATTGTCATGTGTTTTCATATAACAGCATATGAATAATTTAACAGCAATGCCAAGATTTATGAAAAGAGTATTATCACTGAAATGTTAATGCCTGAGACAAGAAATTGAGGGGGTTTAGGGTGACTGTACAGTTCTAATTTATAAAAACTTACAGCCTATAACATGGACTTGCAAATTTGGGACAAGATCTTTCTGGATTTCTACCATATTAACAAAGATGAAAGCTTGATGAAGTTTGGGAATACTGTGCTACTTATCATTTAATACAATCTTTGACAAACAGAAAATGTATAATACTGTCAATGTAATATTTATACAGAATAGCAAGCCTAATTATTTTTCATTTAATATTTTGCTTCCTTTGATGAACTCATCATAAAGTGAACCTTTGTACTGAAAAAGAAATTTTATTATGTCATTAAAATGTTACAGACAGAATCATTATGTAATGTTAGCCATTTTGCCCTTGGAAAACCTATAAGGAAGAGCATGTGCAGGCAGATTGATGTATTGGCTTGCATGCTTGGCTCAGCATGAGACAGACACACTGTTCTGGTTTCCTGTGGCATCTGTTGCAGCTCAGCTAAGAAACCCACCTGTGTTCACCATCTTACACTGTCTTATAACACATCAAAAAGTTGATTAACAAGCACAAAGTAGACAGGATTCCATCACTTTCCCTGTGCAGCTCTCATCTGCAGGATTGCAACGTTTCAGCGCACTGATGGGAAACTGTTGTGGAAGTCTCCTGAGGGGACACGAGTGGGTGGGGTACAAAAATATGGACAGTGTCTGTTTTAATTTTATGATGCCGTATAACCATTTTCCAACTTTATCTGCCTTAGTGTTTCCTATAGAGAGAACATACTAGGCTGAATTCTCATGATTTCAATATGTGTACATACAAGAAAATCTGATGCTCAGACACTAACCCAGTGATGCTGAAATCACAAATGGTGAGCACAATCATTCTTAAAAAAAGCATTGTCCTAAGGAACAACGTAATTTGAAGTAAAATGATTTAGACAGTGTAAGTAGAAATTGTGACCTCAAGAGCACAAATTATGGATTCAAGCCTTTAGGGCAGATGAGGCTAAAGGCAACCTTTCTGCTAAAATCTGTTTAGCTATCTGTTCTTTGCAAACATACCAGAAGACAGATAGCATACTACTCTGATAATGTAGTTTTTTCCCCTTTTTCTCTACAGATATTAAAAGTTTGTTCAAAGATAAAGTGCAAATAATCTCTAGGTCAACAATTATTAATAAAAATCCCCATTTCCTCTTCCTCCATTGGTAAGATAAAGAAATAATGTAAATTAATTTTCAAGCTACACAAGACAATGTGCTTCATAGGGTGACTTAGAGGGTATACTTTCTTCCCAAGATGTCATTTCCTACCCACAATCTTTCCCGAATCTTCCAGTACTATATTTTAACTATATGCTACAGTATCTTTTACCATGACTTATAGTCATTTCTTATCTATCAGTAAGATGATGAGAATGGTCCTCTCCTAGAAAATATTCCGATCACTAAATTTGTATCAGCAATATAAAACTCACATACACAGTGAGACGGGTCATGAAGTCTGGTCGTGGTTTGGAGAATGGAATACCTACAGTTACTGAAATAACAAGCCTTGTACCAACTAAAAAAATACATCTTGCTCTGGACATGGTGACTCCAAAATGTTTGACAGGGTTGGGGTCAACCCACTACCCCTTAGAACTATAACAATTTAAAAAAAAGAAAAAGCAGAACAGGCTTTTCAGTTGAACCTCTCTCGAGGTCAGACTGACAGTAGAGCAAGAAAAGCACCAGCATGAAAAACATCCATGAATCCATGGCATTACCTCCAGAAATCTTCACCTAGGTATAGCTGTATTTAAAATTTAGTTCCTTTTAGCTTGGAACTCAAACTATGTTGTGCATTCTGCAAAAACAACTGTGCAACAGCAGGGATTGTACATGAGAGAGAAATTGATTAGGGCCTTTCATCTCTGAATAGCATGAAAGCTCAGGCTGTTAATCTTCTTTGTCCACCAAAGAGCTTTTTATGGGTTCAAGTTTTACCTGAAGATGTGTCTTAAGCAAGTTCGCTTAACCAAGAAAAGATGATTTGGGTCTTAGTGCAAAGTTTTGGCTTTTGCAATGTGTTTTTGTAATGCATTTTTAAAGATCATTTTGCACGTGCATGCAGACCATTACACAGGTGCATTATGACTACAGGCAAAACAAGAAGATTCCTTAGGTATTTTAATCTCTGCAGTGAAGAAGAGTGGAACATTCTTCTTTTTATGCTTTTCAGACTACCGTATATTACATATGACTACTATTAGCAGTCGTGGCTATTTTTCTCCTTCTTTTCATTATTTTTCAGTGCATTGTGGCTGATTTTGAAAAACAGATCCTATTTGGAAGCTGTAAACAGTTGATGACTCCTAATTAAAAAATATACGTTTAATCAAAATTTTATACTTACATTTTGCATTGCCGTGGTGTAAGATACTAAGAGTGGGACTTAATCTGATTATATAGTTTCTTTACATTCCTATGGATTCTTTTCATCAGCATGGTATGAAAGGTCTCAAAAAAATTGTAATTAGGCCTCAGAACTTTCTTCCTGTCTGTCCATGAGTAGTTTTCTGATTTCAGAAATCATGAATGTCGTGATAAAGTCTACTGATTCATGAGCCACCAATTTACTTCGTCATCTGTACCTACACAAGTCGCAGGAAGTAGGAAAGGAGGAACTTATATAATCATCCCATCCTTCCATCAGCCCAGGACCACCTCAAATTGTATCATTCATGACAGACACATATTCCAACTATTTTATGAAAATCCTGTAACAGAATATTGTACTTGTTACTTTCAGAGAAGGATTTTTTGTATGGTTTTTTTTTTTTTTAATGCAGAACAAGTATGTCTTTTGCTGAAAAGGAAAAAAGCTATTCCCATCATCTAACCCCCCCCCCCATAGTTATGTCTCTCTTTCTCTAAGCTAAATAGCATAATTTCAATCAACCTGTTCTAACAGCTCACATTTTCTAAGCTTCTGATCTTTTTCATTCTTCTACTAATTTGATCTTCCTCTTGTTAAAAGATGGTATTAACAAGCCGAAAATGGTGTCTCAGCTGGGGTCACTCCAATACTGAGCAGGGTAGAAGCATTAGGTCACATGTTTTTCATGGCATATACTTGAAAACCCTAGGTGGTGGTTGTCTATTTGCAACATAACTGGTATGGTTGACTCAGGCTGGGGTCCACAACAACCCTTCCAACATTCTCTGCTTCATCCCTCCTGCTTAGTCAGCTTGTATTTGTTCTTGCTAGCATTTATTCTTATCTAAGCATAGTGCTCTGCTCATTCACTGTCTTTTCACCTTGTCAGAAATGGTTTTTCTATTCTAATCATGTCCACCACTGCATTTCATGCTTCAGCCAATCTAATAGGTTCCTTAAGCACCCTCACAAGTCCTTTGCCCAATTCTCTAGTGAAAAACTAAAACCAGGACAGATCTCTGTCAAGTCTCATTCACTGCATTCTTCCATTTTGAAAATGTACTGTTAATCACTATAAACTGGGTATGGTTTCCCATCAGTTTTATGCTAGTATCAATTTCACTTAAACCAAGCTTACTTATAAGACTACAGTGCAAAATGTATTACCAAAGGATGTATGCTATCAGTTTCTTTTTTCACCTGTCATGTAATTGTTTTGATATAATTTGCCACTCACAAATCCCTGTTGGTTGTTTATTCCTTTCTGTTATCACTCAGGTGTTTGCAGATTCTTTCATTATTAGGTGAATGTATTTTCTAAGAATGGAAGTTTCTGTAACCACCTTATATTTCCTACTTCTTCTACTTTTCTTGTTTATATCTGAAGACATTCTTTGGCATTTTCTCTTTTTCTCTGGACCTCTTCTGAGGTCCAGCTCAGAACTTCCACAAGGTCGCAGAGAAAATGGCTTCTGGTCTACAGCTGCTTCATTCCGATCTGTGATCATAACAGGGTGAATTTGTCTGGGCTCACATAATTTACGGCACCTACAGAACAGCTCTCTCAGCTGCTCTTTCCTTGCTGTGGACTGATTTTTTTTTCACCAAGACACTGGTCAGTGTTAATTGTATGATCACTGTCAAACCTTTTAGCAAAAGTTGTAGCATACTGCTTCGTGGTATGCTGCCATACTTTCCAGAAGTCCATCTGCTACAGCACGTCTGCAACTAGTGAAAACACAGAAGAGTGGCAGAGAGAGGTGTTACCGAACTAGTAGAATATGCTCAACTTACTCTAATTGACAAGAACTTTGTTTTACATTATTGTTTCCTGGTTTTGGCCTGATATATTTCTTACAGATAAATGAAAACTCTTCCTTCTCTTTCTCTTTCCATGTGTCTGCCTTCTTCCTTTACTTCTTTTCCTCTGTCTGTTATTGTGAGTTATAGATCTTGCACAATCTAATGGGATGAATAAAGTTAGAATGGGAAGCTCTGTGCTTTCACTGAACTAATGCCTACCCTGGTCTAAGGGGCTTATTTGCAGCTGAAAGTCCTGGCAGTCTAGAAATAAATGCCTCATAAAGAATTACTTAATTTAGTTAATAATGTTTGAATCAAGTCATTCTTCATTTTCCATAAAACTAGAATAGGCTAGAAGTAATTCAATTATTTTTTACAAGTACTAATGAATAAAGTAAATGTGTAATTTCCAATAAATTACATAGTTACTTGTGGTGTGAAAAATCGTGCACTCAAAACAAGTAAAAAATGTGTCACTTTTATTTTTATAGTATGTCCTTTAGAAGAGATATTAAAGCACTGTTTATTTTATCCCATGGTACTCTATAGAAAACTGTAGATTAATTTTCCCTCAGAGAAGCCATATAGCATTTCAACCCTGAAAGAAAAAAATATGCCTTAGAGAGAATCATTCAGGTGCCTTGTATAAATTCTTCAGTAATAAGAAATAGGTATTTATGCACTTCACATATAGCCTGTATCTATTGGGGAAACATGTTCTTGCCCTGTCGATGGAAAGATTTGAGCTTTTTCTGTCTAAGTCTTTTTGCCCCTTTTTGAATTAAAATGCAAACTTAGGTATAATCCTGTCCTCTTGGACAGTGTTTTTCTGTTTTGAAGCATGTTGTTAGACTTTCATTTCTCTGGGCAATGGGTAGGACAGAAGACTCATGAATGGAAAATGAGATTAAATACCTCTCATGCCACACACTTCCTTTCCCTCTTCTTTTTCTTTCAAAGCTCAAGAAAAACTGTGTGTGGAAATGACAAAGGAAATTCATATTTTCAAATCATATTTTCAAATATAAAAAAGACAACTTAGAACAGTATAGTATTTATAAAAACATAATTCCTGTAAACTGGGATCTCTCTTGAAATAGCATGCAGGCATTGCCTACAAGTAATGCATCCACTGATTGTGCTGCTACACTGGGGCAGAAAGGGAAAATAAAGAGATTCACAAAATACATATCTCAGTAACCATAAATGAAGCAAATCCACTTTAGCTTTGCTGTGACCTCCAGGAAGCAGAGCATGAAGTGCTTTGATTTATCACAAAATTGGAGCTTGCATCTAGAAATGTAAGTGTGGGATCATTTACTTAAAAGCTGTAGTCATCACCATAATCTTTAAGGAGCCAGATCCTGAGGCAAATTGCTGATGTGCTGATGTGCTAAGGCCTAGAAAGCCAGTCAGACTTCCAGGATACTTTACAAATATGGCAATATCGACAGGCTGTAAATTGGTTTCTTTGTACATTCTGTCTAGCCAAATAACTCTTAAGGAAAGCATGATAATAGCATAAGTCACCAAATGCATTTCACCAGGCCTCTGTGCAGTCGTAACTCCTGAGAATAAAATAAACCAGCCATGCTCATTTTGAAGACAAGGTACTCTTACTTAGTTCTGAAATAAACCACTACATGGCACAATACAGTCTCCTCCTCTGCAGTCGACTTTGTCTAAAGGACATGAAACCAGTACCATCACAGGTGGCACTGGACCCAGAGCAGGAGCAAACAGACAGGGACTTAGTGAAAAAATATAATGGCCACTAAGATAACCCAGGTAAACCAGTGCTACGCATTCAGATATGCACAGAGGAACAGAGATCTGTGTGACCTCCAAGCTCTGTATGTTTCTGAGCTGTGAAGGTGAACACAATCTCTGCCAGAATTTCTTTAGGTGGGATGTCCTTTTGGTCAGAGAATTTGCAATTCTGGTAGGCAGAAGTTAGAAAATGACCCTTGTTTCAGCTCTGCTGACCAATGACCCATCACCTTTTTCCAAGTAGTCTACTGCGTTCTGTGTTTACAGCAAAAGTACCCAAACAGAGAACTGTTAGTAAAACATTAAATAAATGTTGAACAAGTGTTGACTTCTTACAATGACTCTAGTGTCATATGTTCAGTAATCTAAAGAGTAACAGAAAGCACAGAGTGAACTGGCTTTTACAAAGTAAAGAGGATAACAGAAAGATAAAATAAATTTTAAAAAATGTTCAGGTCTTTTTTTGTTTCACAAGAACAGAATCTTCAAAAATAAACACCATATGATCAATATGTGCACAGATATGTACTAAGAGTCCATATAACAAGTGTTTCTTATTGTTAGAAATGCCTGGACTACCTTATCTTCTCTAGTATGCTAATGACATATGCTGATTTGCAAAACAGAATCCAGTGTAGGCTAACTACTGGCAGATATGAAAATGTTTACACAGACGAACAAAACTGTGTGTGGTAATATACTTGCAAATTTATCTTACAGATGTCATTTTCAGACATGAAGACGTGATAATGATTTTCTAGCTAACTGTAATTAATTGGCACCTTAAAATGCTGTAACAAGTTACCATCAACATATCTGAAAGCATTTTAGAAAGATATTCCAGAATTTTTCAGTCAATGTAAAAATGTGGTGATATTTCTGCTACTCATACTCCTGAGATTTGTTTCCACAGCACAGACTATAGCTAGAATAAACTAAGGAAATAGATTTTCTTTTTTAAATATCAATGCTTTCCAAGTTTTCAGTAAATATTTTCTTTTAAATTTATTTTCCTATGGGGAAAGAAAAGGAGCTGCACAATCATTTTAAGATAATTTTTGCAAAAAGTACAGTAGAGTAAATCAAAATTGAACCACTCTACTCCTCAAAATCAGAAGAGTGGCTTATATATCCTGTATATATGGCAAAATATTGTATCAACTACTTACAAAGGAATTCACAAATTCCAGAAACTGAACAAGGAAGAATCAGAACTAGCCAGTAAGAAATGGTGAGAACCATGATGCACCCAGTCCTGGACAGAATGATGAGCCCTGGGTATCCAACATAAGGATCCCAGCAATTCCCCTCTGACAATACAGCTCTCTGACCCCAAGCTACCAAGTAAGTACTCTTTTGCATTTGCTTTGAACCCAAAACTTTTGCATTCATTACTACTCTTGTTTTCCAGCTTCAAGAAGAAAACAGAGGAACAGTCCTTTCCAGCCAGATCATGAAGCCTATTCGTTATGCTGCATCCCCATACGAAATGAAAACTTTGAGCTTGAACTCTTTCAGGCCAAGTAACCTTTTGGTCCAGCTCAGACAATTTTTTTCTAAAGCTCAGTCAAGACAGTTAAAACATCCCTGGTCAATGTAGAAGAAACTCAGGCACCTAGACCAACACATTGAAATCTATTCCTGAAGTAATTAGTTTCATATACTTACTTAATGTGCTGTAATGTCATGAAATCCGTTTGCTATTTTTTTCATAATAACTATATTCAATTCAAAATGTCCACTTCCCAATGACTATATTTTTTAAGATGACCCATAAATGTTGTTTTCTCAGTTCTTCACATTATGTTCATGGAATATATTGGTTCTAGTATGTTATTATCTTTGTTGTCTTAAAGATACAAACATGTAAGTAGCATTTATATTAAGTTCTGTGCAGATACAAATTATGGTAGAAGAAAACATGACTAATATGAATGGAATAGTTTTAAACATTAGCTGGACTTTTTAACATTCAGTTAAACTTAATTTATGAGAGTTTATGAATTCTGACAGGTCTGAATTAAGAAATTGAACAAAATTTCTACTAGAATTTTCTTGTGGAAATTTGCTTTATATATCCCCAAACTTACTCCTTTGAAACTTGTCTTATTATTTTTTTATATGAAAGGTTTTGAAAAAAAAAAAAAGGTTCTTTTTTTTTTCTGGCCTTATTATAGAGTTGAATGACTTTGCAAATATTCCAATTTAAAAACTGTAATGAATAATGCCAGAAAAAATTACTTGACCACAATTTCAACACACTTCTTTCACCGCTAGAAGCATACAAGACTTTGGTATCTGTACTTGGGAACTTGACTGGGGATATTTTGTGCAATTTGTGAATTTTTTTCAGAATATTTAGAAGAAGAGCATTATGCAAAAAGTCAGAAAACTATGGTGATCAATTAAAACCAGGACTCTGGACTGAAAATGGTGTGTGGATATAGTTTTAATGTTGAAAATGTGTGTGGATTCACCATCCATGTGGACTCTGAGCACCTCTGAATACGAGAAAGATGAATTTGTAGCCCTTGTACTTGCCAGGGCCATTAGCTGCACAAGAGCAGGAGCAAGAACCCTCCATGTGAGGGTTCCATGTGAGCAAGTAACAGTAGCTCAGTGCCCACCTCTGTCAACTTGCTGATGCAAATTGTCTGGTCATGGGGATCAATGAGTGCTACCAATTGGCTGAGGAAAGTGATTCTTCTGGGGAAATCATATCTGGAGTTGTGTGTCCAGGTCTGTCGTCAATAAAGAGATAGAGATACTGGGAAGAGTCCAACAAATGGTCATGAAAATGATGTGGGGACTAGAATCTCTCTCCTGTGACGAAAAGCTGAAAGAAACACAGGAGGTTCTGCTTCTGAGGGTGGTCCAGCACTGGCACAGTATCTCTTCTTAGAGACAATCAAAAGAGGTCTGCATATGACCCTAGTTGAGCTGACCAGTTAGACTGGATGACCTCTGGAGATGCCATCCAACCTCAGCTATTCTGTGATACTGTGAAATATGTCTCAAGTCAGAAGTATGGACATGTAACAAAACCCAAACGCTGTATGCACCTCTCCTGGACTCACCCAGGAGGCCATCAGGCTATAACATGGGATGTAGAAGCAGTATGGCCTTGCTTTCCCCTAACCCGAGGACTATTATTTACAATGTTATGTTCAGTGTTCCACAGAGTTCATATTTTTTATGTTCTTAAC
Organism: Chiroxiphia lanceolata; assembly: GCF_009829145.1. Taxonomy (NCBI): domain Eukaryota; kingdom Metazoa; phylum Chordata; class Aves; order Passeriformes; family Pipridae; genus Chiroxiphia; species Chiroxiphia lanceolata. The sequence continues at coordinate 64,583,305 of NC_045637.1, read as the reverse complement.
AAATGGACTGTGCTTTCTGAGGATTTCCCTCCATTTCAGAATGATGTCCCTTCCAGTTTCTCCAGCTCATGAATGTCCCCCATTAATAACTTCTGTTACTGAGGTCACTGTTCTCCCTGAAGGCTGAGTTATGGTGAGAGCGCTCCTCAAGTTGTGCTCTTCAGTGATTGAGGTTCCATGTTTATGGAAAGTAAAAACTCTTTTGAGAGTCTCAGGGCACTGATATCTTGCATCTCAGCAAATTGCCGTGGGGTAGAGCATTCTGGTGTTATCTTTTAATACCAGAAGGTGCAGTCTTATAGATTTTTATGTTAAGATGCAAAACAGTGGCACCCGGTGACTCTAGCTCCTTAAGGAGAAACAGTATTATTGTATTGAGTATGTTCATGTATTCATCAAGTCACGTTGCTGAGCAAGAACAGATCAGTTAATTTTTTGGCCCAGCTTGCTGCATAGCCTTATTAATTGGAATTTTCCATGAAGGATTTATAGGGCACAGTTAAAATGAAATATACTTGCTAACACCTCTGCAGCAGAGTTTATATTAGAAAATAGATGAGAACTAACTGAGTTCCCTTTAGAAAACAAATGTATATGTATACTCTGCACATTGCAAACCAGGTAACATACATTGTTCAGGGTATAAGTTAGACATAGGGAAAAAAATAAGGAGAAGACAAGATCAAGAACTTAACTCTGAAAAGCTTCCAGTTGTCTTTTCCAGAAAAATAATAATGCAAAATATTTTTCGGTGTGTTTTTTTCACCTCACAAAGCAGATACTTCTCAGCCACTGGGTGGTAAAGTTTCACTCTAAATAAAGCATTGATGGTATGAAAAAACAGCTGCAAAAAAACCCCAAATGACAGTCAGTTCTGAGTGTCAATCTACACATTTAATGAGAAACTCTGCTCAGTTTAATGAATCCTGGTGCTTCGGTCTACCATCATTTTAAGTAGAACCTGCATACACAACTATGTAGTGTCAATTGGGAGTGTATATTGTGGCAGTACAATACACCTCTGAAGGGAGAACTTCATTTTCTGAACTATTAACCATATAAGCAATTGTTGCTAATTTACTGTGAGAAACGTGTGTGAAAATGTATGTGCACATGACTTGTTTGGTGAGACGGCTTGAAAATGTTTAATCAAGGTTGAATAATGCTGTGTCTACAGTAGCAGTTAGATTAAAAACAATCAAAAAAAAAAATATAATACTATCACTTCACCAGTGTGTCAGGGGTGAAAGTCTAATTGGATTGAAGTTGAAGATAAACCAACTTCACTGTGAACTGACCAGTTGAATTTGGGGGGAAGGATAATTATCTTGAGCTTGACCTTTGATTCCTGATTTTGATAAAACCTAAAAAGAAGGACCCTTCTCCAGAAAGTGTATTTTATATCCATGAGGTGGGGAAGTGGGGGGTCAGGGAGTGGAGAAAGACAAAAAAAAAAGGAAAAACTCCTTGAATGGTGCTATTTAACATTAGAACTAGGTTGCTGATTACAATGCCTAGGTCAGGATGGTTCACTCATTGTATGTATGCACATATAATATTACCACTAACAAATGCTTACATTTATGCATGCATTTATTAGCTAGAAGAGCTAGCAGAAACAAACCACTCAGATCAGTTTAGGAATCCCTCTAGAAGCCTGCTCTTGAAATTCTGCACAAAGTTGCTGATTTTAACAATGGTACTGAACACCAAACTCATGCTCATTAAAGACAGTCGTGAATAAACCCAAACCCCACCCCCTCCACCACACTCTTCCTTGCACAAACCCATCCTCTCACAGCTATAGTGGGCTGTAGCCCCGTTCCTCTCTGCGTGAGGCTGAGAACCGGCTCATGTAAATACAAGCTGGAGAATTTAGGTTGTGTCACGTAGCAAAAACAATGAGTGGAACAAATGAGCCGAGCAGCTCAGAGAGTTGGAAATCTCTAATTACCAGAGCCAGTCACAGGCAAACACTGACGGAGGGGTGGACTGTTTGCACCTAGTGCCACTCAACCAGGGTGACAATAAATTTATGAAAGGTCAAAGAACTTTCCATATGTAAAACTTGCAGTGGGAGCAATGAGGAGGGGCTGTCACCCAGCCGGTCCTGCGAGGGCTGTGGCGATGCTGCCACCTGCCGATGTCTCACACTCCTCTGAGATCCTTCTCCAGGTTCTGCTCCTGTTTCCCAGCCTCGGTCCTTGTGCAAGATAACTTACACTGGTTTTGTTCTCATCACTCAACAGAATTTCCAGCGCCTCACTGAGAGTATAACACTTACTTAGGACCTACTTGGAGCAATCTGGCATCTTCTTCTCTGCTGGGCGTCCACTATCTTGCATTCAACTTCAATAACACTTCCTGGAAAAGCAAAAATAAATTAGACAGCTACTACTTGCCTTTGTTAAATGCAGTATCCTTTTCTAAACAGAGCTTTCACTGCTAGCATTTATACTGCTGTGGACTATGGCATACCCCTTGCCAACGTGCTCCTTATTTCCTAGTTTTCAGACTGTGAAAAATGTTTTTCTTACAAAAATGCCTCTCCCATAAATATACAAAAACTTCTACATCAAGCTGTCTTAATGAAAGCGCCTGTAATAACACTGTCTTATTTATAAAATTTACACAAATACATGTATAAATGCATAAAAATGCACACATAAACTTACTGGGGAAAGTACAATCAATAAAAGCATTTTTTAAAAATTATAATAATATTCAAGAAATATGTGCCCTCTGTGAATTCCTCCTGCTACTTTTTTTTCTGCCAATTCATCCAGGTTAGGTTAAATAGTGTCTGTTTGGGGGGAAACTTTACAACAGCATACTCACTACAGGTTGTAAGGGACATTGCATTCTGCAGTGCCCCACTCAGGCCATTTCTGCATTTTTACAGTACCATTGTGTGGATTTGTCCACATTCCCTGGTGGTGTATGTGTAAAGAATGATCAGAAGCAGCTCTTTCCAAACGACTGTTTGAGTAGGGCAATCTCCAGTAGAATTTTCAAAATTAACTCACTAGCTAAGTATGTCCTGTGTGTGCTGCTCCTCCCCAGCACGCACACACACACATGCACAGGTACACACACACGCTTTCAAGAAGCTGTTGAAAAATGTCATATGGTGTTTTGGAAGGACTACCTTGCCCTTTCTCCTTCAAAATCTTGATTTTGTGTAATTATGTGTGTGAGACTGCTTAGGACAATGGCATCCCACATTTTCATTTAGCTCTGTACCTGCAAATATGTCTGAATTTTCATGTTCTGATGTTGCACATGCCGTGATCACACCTGTTTGTCCTGCTAGCCAAACATGAAGTCACGGTGTACTTTCAATTTGTAGCATCTGCAAGATCCAACCCATCTTTACATGCACCAAGCCTACCAGAATTTAAGTGTTTCAACAATGCTCTGAGACACATGGTGTGATTCTCGGGGTGGTCCTACGGAGGGCCAGGATTTGGACTTCATGATCCTCATAGATCCTTTCCAACTGAGGACATTCTACAATTCCATATGTGAAGGAAAAGCTCCTTTTAGCTGTGCAAATGTTTGCATAGGCTTGTGGTGACCACCGTGGTCAAAGCCCAGAGGAAGCATGTGGTAGGGGCAACACTACCTGCCTTCACAGCAAAGCCATCAGCTCTCCCACGCTGTCAGCCCAGCACAAGCATAATTCTTGTTTATTTGTGCCTGATTAAGGACTCTGCACCTGAATTTTAATCGTGAGAAAATCGTGTCCAGTACACAGAAAGAGACAGAGAGAGGGTGCCCTTGGGAGGACCTTCTGTAGCAATTATTTGGCCTGAACCACTAAATTTCTTACATTATGTTTAATCATTATAAGATAGATAGACTAAGGGTAACAATTCCAGCATTGGACAAGCCTGATGGTTAGCTAAGGTACCTAAGGGTGTGCATTTTAACAAACATTTGCATAATGATGCAGCTGTTTAAAAATTACATAACAGCACAATTAAAATGCCAGAATGGCACAGTTGAGCTGCTGCTCAGGTTAGCTGGTCCTAAATCTCGCTGCCAGCTGCTTTCTTCTCTGGAACTGCTTGTCCACTTAAAATGTAAAGGCATGCTTTTCTAGTAGCTCTCACAGTTTTCACTCACATATAAATCTTTGGTGGGCTGCATGGTGCTTTATCAAAGAAATATTTCATACCTATAAGACACATTAGCATCTTAAGATTTGCCACCAAAACAATATCAGTCTTTAAAGGTCTCCTTTATCTGCTGTTATGAAGTTGTGGACTAAATATTGTTTACAAATTTATTCAATAATAATAATAAATATAGGTATACAGCAGTTTTCTTTCTTTAAAAAAAAGCAAACATAAAACCCACAAAATACCAATTCTCTCAATCTCCTACTTAGTTTCTAATATATCCTAATTTTTTAACAGAACTTTAGGCCCAACTGTTAACGTTATAGTCAGTTTCTGCACTTCAGCTTCAGCATATGATCTAAAATCTGCGTTTAAATGCTGCTCAACTTTGACATCCACAAGTGCTGAAGAGAGTGTTCATATTCTTTTCTTGCTGACAAAATTCTTTCTAGTCAAACATTGTAATTGAACCACTAACAGCTGGCACAAATCTTACCTACTTTGACAACCACAATACCAAATGGAAAGACATGGCTTCCCTTGCCTCTGATTTTAAAGATTACAAAGGACTCAGATCAGAAGTCCAGAACTTAATGTTTCCTTGATCAGATAAGACTGATTTGTGAGATCAACTCTGAGTGTAAATTTTGTGTTTAGGTCTCATCCCAGTTCCAGACGAAGTGTTGCTAGGAGGAATGGGACAGGCAATGGAAGCCCACTCTTAGCTGAATTATAATGGCATTTCCCATTTCTAAAAATGAAAATGTAAGAATAAAGCTTGCAATTCTTGACTGCAAAGTGCTTATTTTTGACTGCTGGTATTTATCTTTGGTAACTGATATTTTCTAGAAAATAAAATAAAAATTAGAGGAAGGTGAGATATAATCTCCTATCTGTGCTTCAGGGAATTAAAGACAGTGGCCACTGAGAAGACTGCCTCTCTTTAAATACTAGGCTTCCTGTTGTCTGTTAAAAGTTATGCAAGACCAATGAAGAATGATAATGAACAATAATCTTTCAAGAAATTGTCAACCAGTGGAATTAACAAAAACCTGAAAAACTTAACAATATTTTTGGAAATATACAATTGTTTTCAAAATGAAAACTGCTTGATTTCCCCCCAATTTCATTTTGACAAAGAGAACTTTGCTACCATGAATTCTGAGCTGCTGCCAAGATTATTGTAATGTGAAACTTCTCATTTAGTATTGAAATTCATGTTTTTTCCTAGAGAAGTTACAAACTGAATCAGAAACATTGTTTTACTTTGACTACCAAACGAATGCAGCTTCTATGATATGCAAGAAACATCTTACAACAAGCACATGTCAAACTGTCTCCAAGTGGACTTTCTTCAGGATAAAAACATAAACTGGTTTTCACTTGTTAAAAAACACATTGTTGTTTTAAAGAAGAAAATAAATAAAAGGAAAGGAGAATTCTTCCTCAGCGATAACAAAATAAATTTAAATTAAAAGTTCAAAAGCACTTTTCCCACTCAAAAAGAACCCCACCCCTGTATGTGTTGACTGATGTGCCTTTAGCTTATTACTGGTGTTACACTATTTATTTGATACTTGCAAAAATAACAAAGGGAAGCAGGTATGTGCAAGTAGCCCTTTAACCCAAGATAACAGACTTGTAGCTGTCCAAAGAGCTTCAATTTCAGTAGAAAAGAATATGAAATAAATAGGCCTAAGGACTCCATTAGCAGGTAAGCAGACATCTCACAAAGAATACATGGCTGCAGGTAGAAAGAAATGCAGGGGGAAAATTTGCATTTTTAAATCCTGGAAAATAGAAATATTTTATAGCTATGTCATAACCACTGGAAAGTCACTTTCACAAAATAATTTATAAGAGCAGGCTTTTATACAGCGAGTTGTGAGGGGGTATTTCTGTCACAATGTCAATATGACTCTTTCTTGAAGAAATATACGGTTATATCCATCAGGAACAGATAAGAACTTCAAAATCAGGCACAGTACTGCTTCCTCTTCAGAAAGAAAGTAGAAACAACTTATTTCCGAAGCCACAACTGCAGCAGAAGGCAATAAGAGATGTATTTTGACCAACTGGTAACATCTACTGTACATAAATGGTGCACATCTGTCAGGTCTTTAAGGCTTAGAACTGTTCATTATCTAGGGGAGGAGGAAGACCAGAACAACAATGCTTTTTACATATCAGAATTCACACTACATTTTATATTTTCTTGGGCTGAAAGCCAAGAGTATGGTCCCTTTTTCTTAAAAAAAAATAAAAATTACTTTATTTTTTTTCCAAACACTACTACTTGGAACTGAAAGCCAAAGTAGCATAACAGTCATAGGGAACAGAAGAGTGGCATTGTGCCATAGCCCTAGTAAGGATAAGCACAATAAGCAAACTATTTTATTTTTCCAGAAATTAAACTTAGATGCCACGAATGTAAAATGAACAAGATACAGTCATCTAACATACACATTACTACACTTACAGAGGAAAAGGCTTGCATGGACATTTATAACTCTGAACAGGAGGAAACATTTTATGAAAGGAGCTTGAATGCCATTTATTCTAACTGAACCATACCATTCCTATTGTGTGGACAGGTTGATGATATGTCCATTATAAAACCAAATGCTACATCCAGTTGCAAGTGCAGCACTTAGTTGCTCATCTCTGACACATGTAAGATAATACCTTATGGGTGATCTATGCACTGTTTAAAAGAAGTTTAACATAGTTATTACTGGAAACCAGATAGAAATAAGTCAATAAACTGGATTAATTAGTTTGGTTTGTAGGAGTAAAACGAGGAGAGAATCAGCTGTAATCAAAAATATTCTTGTTCTGCAAAAGACATTCTGATTCTATGCAGTGCTTGAAGTTTGTTCAATACTATGTAATGTAATAAAATGTTACGTAGCCATACAGATCTTGCTTCTACTTGAGGTATTGTAAATCACTGTTGTTTTCAGTGGAGGCAGGATCAGGTTCTTAGTTAGAAATGATAACAAGACAATTCTCAATTCTCTTGTATTTACCAAAGATAGTTGTCATCTTTGACAAAGATGCAGAAATGGCAAGGAAATCTATTCATGTGCTTTAGATACTGGCTTTTAGGAGCAGAAAAACAGATATCAAAGAGCACAGCTTTACAAGCATATGCAAGAGTGGCATTATAGACAACTTCCCTGAACAAAGGCTTGCATGATCAGGCCAACTTGCTTGTGAGGCTTTTACTAAGTTTTTGAGTTATACAGAAATGGTGTTTAAAAAAGTATTTTTAAACCTTTTGTAGTATACTGACTGAATTCAAATTGAATTGCAGATGTTCAATGTCCCTGAATTAGTACTTTCTATTAAGAGACAAAGAATACTCCATTAAACTTCTGTTTCAAATCACACTACTTGTCATTAAACAATCAGAGCATGTTTTCTCTTTCTTTTGACCTTGGCAATTAACATATAAACTTTCAAAGCTCTACACTCAGACCTCTGAAAAGAAATATGATATTGAACACAATTAGTGACATAAAGATGAAGGAGACAAATAAAGGGTATCTAAATATAAAGAAATTTCCTAAAAACTCTTCCTGGAAATAAGACACTGTTATTAGAGATTAGACAGTTTAAAGTGAAAAGACATCTGACATTTGCATTGATGCTATAGTAGTGTAACTCTGACTTGCAGTAGGTGTAATTAGAGCATTCAGTCTACGGAGGAAGAAAGACCTGTCACTCTGCAGCAGAGCCCCAAGCAAGGCAGGATAGCTAACAATGTCTTATCCTTAAATTACATTTCTGATTTGAAAAAACATTTTAAAAAAAACAAGGTTTGAGGTGGATTGTGTAGTGTTAGTAACTGAACCTTTCCCCACTTCTCTGTTAATATTATTACAGCAAGTTATTACATATATTTTGAAGCCCAGAGGACAGCTCAAGATTCATCTGCTTGAGTAAATGCACTGATAGGATTATTTTGGAAAAGCATGATGTAAGCAGGCTTTTTCTCATAGAATGAAACCCCTCAAGGTACTCATAATTAAGTTGATTAATTTGGCTTGTGAAGGTGCACTGTGTCATCTGATTTTGGAGGTAGACAAATATCCAAGAGACAGAATATCAGTGTCTTCTTGTTCCTTCTTTATTTAGAGTTCACATACTCCCAGCTAACGTGGGAAACATCTCAGACAAAAGCTCCTTTTTAGCCGAACTGATTGAGTGGTGTTGGAAGTTTCAGTTTCTTCCAGTCCTGGACAAGAAAGAATTTCCATGCTTTGGAAATAGCTTTGGATGTTCTGAAAAACCTGAAATGCAAACAGTTCAATCCCTGTTCAAACTTGAAGAGATTCCCTGAAAACCTCGCTGTTCTTAAAAAATCCCCATCTTCTGCTAACGAGAGTTTAGACAAAACAGATGAGGTTCTCATTTCAACATGACCAGGGATAGAGTGGATGATACCTACAATGATGCCTTCCTCTTTTCTTGCAACAATATTGATCTTTTTGTCACCAACCCACAGAGATCCACCGGCACTATTTTATCATTACAGTGCTTGCCGTGAGACAGAGAAGGGACAACTTAATGCTGCTTTCCGAAATACTAATCCTAGAGACTTCAAAGTGGAGATTGAGACCAAATGCCAGAGAGTTTTGTAAAGAGTAGTTGATTGCCAGATAATGGCCTCACACCTACACCTAAAGCAAGCCACAGAAGTTTTGTCTTGTAGGGATCCCTAAATCTCCTCTGTTTAGGAGCAATAGTTTTGGTTGGTTGGTTGGTTGGTTGATTTTCCACAGAGAAGTGGAAAACGATGCTAACAATTACTGATAGGTTCAATTTCTAAGAATCCTCCTGGCTACAGTAACAATAAAAGATAATTATTTTGGTTTTCCTTCTTAAATTCATGAAAATCCATAACTGAAATTTATAGCAGAAAATGAAATGTAAGACACATAAACAAACCCAGTGAAATATAACAGAAAATCAGAGCTATTTGGCCAGTAATCAATTTAAGATTACCATGAAACAAGGCAAACTGGCTCTTCAAAGAAGGCTTTCTCAATAGCTCTCCTACTTCTGTTGAGTAGGCACTGCATTAAACTTAATCATCATTTGAACTACTTATGAATAATTGATTTAGGAATAATTTCACTGACAAAAATCTCACAGTTCAATTTGCTACGGTTTGTGGAACATATTTATATCCATTTATAACAATGCTAATCGACAGCAATCCAGACTTTGGAACCCTTAAAAAAATTAATTGAACGTTACAAACTCAAATAGTGTCGATCAACATAATTTAATAGAGTGTCTTCCATAGATTACCTAAAAAAGATCAATCATAATCTCAGGACCCTCAACCATTTCTATTCTCTTGTGGTTACTAAAATAGATGGGATTTTCCAGTGTGTCTAGAAGATTAATGAATCAGATTTCTGGTAGATCAGAGTGGGATACTAAATAAGGAAGGAGCAAGTAGTCCTCTGGAAGAACCCTCATCAGTAGCCTGCCCCCACATGTCAATTTTGTTATTGGAGTTCCATTTGGAATATTTTTGTTGGTCACAATAGCAGAAGCATGTACCTAAGTTGCAGAGCGTTTAGCACTTCTAAGATTCCTAGAGGAGAGTAGAAACTACAGGTGCACTACAGGATGAAAAAAGTAGCCAATGACAATCTTGAGACATTATATGTTGTCTTAATGAAAAAAATTTGTTTATTTTATTGTAGAAATTGATGACTGACTATAACATAGTTAGATGTTTAATATGGTATTGGTTATGTATATGCAGATAGCTGAACAGAAAATGCCTGTGCCCTGTAGTGCTAGACAGAGGAGAGATGAATTGCATTTAATACTCTGTAATAGCAAGAGAACAATGAGCTATTGCAATATCTCTGGGTTTCATGCATCTCTACGTGACAGCACATCAAAAATAGGATATCTTTCCAGGTAACACTGTTTAGCTTTTTGTTGGCTTGACATGTGTGCATGTGTGTCCCAAAGGAAATAATAAGAAATAATTTTTTATGTAAGAGTGCATAGGTATTGTTCTGTTGGACAGGAGGACACTGGAAATAAAAGCTCATATGCAAATCCAGAATAAAAAGATAAATGGGAGAAGGGTCACAAATACAAGAACAGTACATTAGATTCTACACAATCAAGAGACATAGCCTAGGGTACCTGAGCTGACACAATGTAGGTTACTGAGTCTTCTTTTACCTCCTGAGAACAAGAGATGTAATGTTCAGTGATAGCAATATGCTTCATCCTCATAGACCCTTGACATGATGATGAAAATGTCAGCTGATATAGAGGACCTCTGGCACTGAGCATAAATTTTGACTATAAAATATGAGTCTGCAACACTTCTTTCAGTCAAAGAAGTAAATCTCCAAAACAATCTTAATAGAAAAAAATCAACTTTCTTTCCACTTCTCTATTTCTATCCAGTTTGCTTTTTAGACAATATTTCAGGTTTCTGATGTGGTTTTATCACAAAAACTGAAGTGTCAGAGCAGGGTGAGTGTTAATTTGTGATATAAAGATACCAAGGAAAAATTGGAATTTGGTTCTTCATGTCCCTTTCAAGATACTGCAAATCCTCTTGAGCTGAGGAAACTAATGCTGAAACAGTCATAAGATTTAAAAGGATCATCTTGAAAATGACAGATTTATACTGATGGTGCGTACTCTCCCTGTGAGGAGATTTACCATTTCCTTAGGTGATGTTTGAAATGAACCAGGTTCTAGAACTACAAACCCCAGAAAAGACACAGCATGGCGCTGTGTAAGTATTTATAGGATGTTTTTGTCACATTTTATACACACAGAAAGAATGTCCACCTCGGCACCTTTCCTACTGCATCCTACCACCATCTTCATGGTCCGGCATGAGGGTCCAATTTGGTAGCACACCAACTGATGTTGTTGCAGGAAACTTTTCAACTGTATGTAGGCAGTCATAGGAACAGTGCAGCACTGATGTTGCTCCCCTCAATACCCTTCAGAGAAGAATCCTGTGGTGAGAATGAAAACAGCAGCTGATCGAATGTGGTCCAAGCTGAGGAGAGGACAAACTCACTGGCAGGCCACCTCCTCCTAAAGTCGGCCTGAATATACCACGCAGAGGACATGAGCTCAAATTTTGCAACCTCTCTGAACAGGCCCACTCTTTACATGTGAGACTGAAGAACTAAACCAGAATTGATACACACTGCATATGCCAAGGAAATAAATTTTCTTCATCCCTTTGCCTCTGTTCTTCAAAATACACGTAAGTATACTTTGCTTCATGGTCACTCAGAGGTTTAGTCATGGTATGCAAACTGGTAGGAGTTTCATACTCTCTTTTGAGAAAGGGAAAAGTAGAAATGAGCAATTCAAGAAGTTGCAAAACTTTTATTCAGGGAATAATATGTGTTGGCATGGAACACCAGGAGAAGACTTGGATTATAGGTTTATCTGTCCCTTTTTATGGATGACCTTGAAAATGCTTAGAGAAAGCTAAAGAGAAAAGCAATTACAATTTTGAAATTACACACCACTGTTCTCATTCATCTTGATAAGCACTTTTAAGGAATCCAAAAGAGGCTAGAATATTGCTTTTATAAAAGTTGTAGAGACCTTGTTTCTGCAGAGCCAGTTTTAAAATAAATTTAGATGTACAAAGATGAATTTTTATTTCCTTTGTGTTGCTAAATTGGCTACTCTTGTTAAAAAAAAAAAAAAAAAAAAAAAGGATGCAGTGCTGCACTGAGGTCTTTAGGAAAAAAATTGTGCAAGATTTTTTTTCCTTGTTCTGGAAAGATATACAGCAGATCAACTTATGCTGTGCAGTCATCCCTACTGTGTCACAAGCACCTGCATTCATCCTTTTCTTTGCATTTATAAGTGTGATTGAAGTGTTGATAGGAAGCTGCATTTATAAAAACAGGATGTTATGCAAACAATAGGCACAAGATCTTAGTTATTCTTATTCCTGCTGGTTAAGCTCCCCTGTGTTCATTTAGGCATGATCTGTCTTCGTGTCTCTTTTACTCTTGTTGTTATCTTGCCTTACCAATTAGGTAAGGCACTGAATGGCCTGTTACTCCGTCCTGGGAGGGCTAGGGGTCAGATGGAGTCATGCTTAATGTTAAGTGGCTGTGAAACGTTAAAACCTGTAAATTCGTCAGGACAGTTGGCCTAGCCCACTGCAGGGCAAGGGGTGTAAGTACTTTTCTGCTTGAATTACACATGGAGCAGCACTGGCTTTGAAATGCCAGGATCCACGCTGAGCCCAGCGAATGCGCCCCAAGTGCGTAGCTCCAGCCTGAGCTCTAATAGCAGGAGCAATAGGGGTTATTTTCGGAAGCTCTTGGCAGACATATAGAAAAGGAAACTTCAAAAATCATTCTGCCTTTTTGCTGAGGACCCCCTTAGGAGTACTACTGGGAAGAAGTCTGTTGATCTGCCACAGCTAATAGTCACTCAGCAACCCAGCATAACCACCGCTCCAGAATCAATGTGCTGCAGCTATTCAGTAGTAGCACATCTGATGCTTGAAAGGATGGAAAATACGATATGTGACAGCTGCTTATGAGTGATAGTGATAGTGAACAAAAAGCCTAATGGATACTGGAATCTCCCCACCCTGCATACAGAAAGGACGCGGAAGGGATGATGACTTTTCCTAGCATGGCTGCACTCTTCAGCAGGCATCATTCTGTGTGCCAGATTGGCAACTCCAACAGCTCAACAGCAATTATTCACATGCCACCTCTGAAGCGGTGGTTTGCTACTCACAGTATCTCTACTACCTCACATACCAGACTGCTGACTTCACATCAAGAGGTTTTTCACTTGTTGGACAAGAGAAGAAGAGACCAACAGACAGAAAACAGAAAAGAGTAAAATCTGTTAGTCTATAATTTGCACAAGGAAAGCAAGAGCTTTTGTAACCACAAGGTTAAAATCTAAGCAAGGCTAGTTTATCTTTGGAAAGAAGGATTTTCTGATGCACCGAAAAAAATTGGCCAGGTTTTGTGGTATGGTGTTTTACCACTGGCTTCATTGGGAACTCAGTTATATATTGTCCTGGTCTGCTTGAAACTTAACATCCAGGAATATTTAAATAATTTCTGGAATTATGGATTATTTCCTGAAATATAATAGTCTCTCATTGTGATGTATAGTAAGACATTTCTTTGGCAAAGGTAGCTTTGCTTCTGTCTACTATATGGCTTAGCATCTCAAACTTTTGGCTCCAAACTTGAATATGCACTTACAGTTACACGTCATCTCCATGAAATTCGCTCTTCATTGTGTGAAGATTGGTATTTACAGAAAAAATATTCACTTTTTCTGAGAGAGAAGCTCATTTTTAATACAGTTGAAACTTTTTAAAATATGTCTCAAAACAATTTTCATAAACTAATCATTGTGGCAAGCTTCTGTAGAAAAATTCTTCAGTGTAAAGCAATAATGTATTTCTAGCATGCAGAATGACAGAACGCCTCCCCAAAAGGAAAAAAAAAAGACAAGAAGAAATTTCATCAGGAGAGAATCTAATTATTAAAGACATTGTAAAAGCAGAATTTGGTGTAGAAAGATGAGTTTGACCAAAGGTTAGTTTAATCATTGTCTATACAAGGAAGTGCTACCCTGAGTTTAGTAGCTCTTCTTGACCTATTAAAAATCCTAACTGAATATTATTTTGTAGATCTCAATTGGAAAGACTCCATTAATAGCCCATGTATGAGAACAATTTGTTAATACCTATTTTTACTAGTTATTTTGCAGTCAAATAAAACTTTCAATCATTATGTTCAATTTTTATACTGTAAGATTTTTTATCTTTCTTTAAGATGTATAAACATCCTTAAAAGATTTATATACCACCAAGAAATACTTTCAAGACTTTCTCTGTTTGTGATTTTATCTTCATGCTAGGGGACTCAGAAGGTTAAGATTTTAATCCACTGCAAGGGATTTGTTGAATAAATATCTTGTTTGTAGAGCTGGATTAGGACAACACAGTAAACCTACTCCATCTAACTACAACACAGTGAATCTTGTCAGAAAATAAACTCTTCTGTTTTCCTTACTTATGCACAGAGCTTTGAATAACTCTTATAACCAGCTAGTGATCCTGCCTACATTATCTTGTCTGTAAATATGCTCTGCATGATGAAACAGCTGAAAGGAACATACAGGATTAGTAAAAAATTGCAGAAACTGAAAACATATTTTGATGCAACACTGGGAGAAAAAAATCCTCTGCTCCAGGTGAAAAGCTTTATATTCTGTCTCATCTCCCCTTATCCTCACATTGCCCATAATTGTCTTACTTTGTCAGAGAGAAACTGTGATGAAAAACTCCTTAGAATGACCCACCTTGAAGGAATGCCTCCCTCTTTAATTTCTCTAAGAGATGAAACAGTATATAGGCATCTACTTTCAAATTATTGTTTTTCCAAGGGTGCACTGGCACTGGTTAGAAAAAAATGTTATAGCTGAGCAAAAACACAGACCTCAAATGATTTGCAAATTTGTAAACCACTGCTTAAACTTACAGTTTCAACGTTTCCTTTTTAACCCAAGAGATCCCAAGCATGTTACAAACTTTATCAGCTACCTTGTTACCATTAATGCTACCAGAATTTTGATTGGCAACATCAGTTTGTGAAGTAGTGGGCTGCTTAATTTAGGACAGCAGCTAGCATCAGCCTGCAGAGGGGCAACTGTTTAACAATATAAAGGAATGTTGCACTGCAATTGGCTCAGGTGGCCAAGAAGGCCAGTGACATCTTGGCCTATGTCAGAAACAGTGTGGCCAGCAGGACTAGGGAAGTGATTGTCCCCCTATACTCAGCACTGGTGAGGCTGCACCTCAAGTACTGTGTCTAGTTCTGGGCCCCCCAATTCAAGAAGGACATTGAGGTGCTGGAGCAAGTCCAGAGAAGGGCAACGGAGCTGGTGAATGGTCTGGAGCACAAGTCCTATGAGGAGCAGCTGAGGGAGTTGGGGTAGTTTAGCCTGGAGAAGAGGAGGCTCAGGGGAGACCTCATCACTCTCTACAACCACATTAAAGGAGGTTGTGGCCACCAGGGATAGGACAAGAAGACATAGTCTTAAGCCACAGAGGAGGTTTAGGTTGAACATTAGGATTAATTTCTTCTCAGAAAGAACATGGCACTCAGTGCCATGGTCCAGTTGACATGACCAAAGGTTCAAAGGTCTTCAGTCAAAGGTGTTCAGTCAAATATTGGACTTGATGATCTCAGAGGTCTTTTCCAGCCTAAGTGATTCTGTGAGTAACTTAGTATAACAAATACATGGCCATCTTATTTTGCCTTCATGACATATTCTCCCAATGACCCAAAACAGGCTTAAGTCAGAATATTACATTTTCTGAAATCTGAAGTTTGGTAGAGCCTATCTCTTAAAAACCAGTGGTACTGTTTCCACTACACTAAATGTAACATGGGACATAATGTACAGGCTCCTGTACGTATTATTTTTCCCTTTGGCAATTGGCAAAGTACTGATGTTGTTGTACAATTATGTCTTCCAAAACACTGGCTTTTTTTCCAGAAAATAATACAGTGATGAAATAAATCAGGTTAAAATCAATTTGAAACCACCACAGACTCTCCAGAATTAGCAGTGGAAAAAAATTAATGACATCGCTTGCTCATTTTACATCAGTAAAATCAAAGATTTTAGCAACACTGTTAAACTAATTTAAATTTCAGTCTTCTCTTGCTTAATTTTCCATTGTAGAAAAAGGAGAAAAAGGACCAAAAAATACTATGGCCTTTAATTTCTGAGTGCTAAGAAAATGTTTTTGCTTTCCACCTTTATTGGAGAAACCTGTTCATTCATATATGCAACTTCTGAACTAGATGCGCATGCAGTGTCTGTTTATTAGCTGTTACAACATTTGCCAACTGGTAAATGCTTTTCCGATTAGAGTATTTCTCATTTAACTTCTTTAGGATAAGTTATCTCCCAGGACATTATCTCAGTAAAGCTGTTGTCCTAATATATTTCCTCTGCCAGTCTTCTGCTGTACACCATTACATGCTGTGAGCATACATACACACACACACACATATATATATATATGCTTTGTTTCTATTGCGGTTTTCTTCTCTAGTACTTGTCAGAATGTAGTCTAACTCCCCTCTTGTTATTTAGTTTTATGGTGGAGTAGTTTGACTAAACAGAAATTACATTTTTATACAAACAACAGTGAGATAACATCATGATTTAAAAGCAACTGAATAACTAATACCTTTAATTCCAGAAATGGGCGGGAAAAAGAAAATCTATTGCATGTCCAAGGTGTGTGACATACTAAACCTAAACTGAAATTTGACCACAGAATCTGTATAGTAAGTGTACTAGTCTAGACAAGGGGAGTATGAGCCATCCTGTGATACCTCACTAATTTTGTCCTGGAAAGCAAATTATAGGAAGAAAAGGATAACCTATTATGTACATTCATTCAATCTGCAGTCTCTTCTCTGAACCTATGAGATCCCATAGCAAGATCAAAAATGTTTGGTTTTTTTTTTGTCACTCTCTTACCAAAGAGGTGAGTTGAAACGTTTAACAACATAAGTGCTAAATCTTTTTACTTAGAGTTCATTTTCTAACACATATAAGATTAAATGTTTGCGTTTTCAAATACAACTTTGATAGTGCATGGGAATTAATGTTTTCCTACTGCAAATGGAACATTAATGAGACCGAACAGAATGGCAACAAACAAAACAAGCACAGAAAGACAAATATCAATCACATGAACATCAAAAACAGCAGACAGAAGCTAGAGAGAGAATTTAATGCTGCTAAATCTGTCCAAACAATTTGGTCAGTTTTTCTTCATACACAAGAAATGTAAGAGGTCCAAGAAAGTCATCCAGAAACCTTGTTTATTTCTTTTACCACACTTCTTTGATGCAAAACCTCAGGTCATAACTGAAGTGCAAACTGACATAAGTTTGGCTCTAATGAAAATTATAGGTTTGGAACAGACACATAACTGTTACTCATCACACATAAGCACTGCACAATGCCAAAGGCACATGGTATGTTTCTTGTCTCAAGTAGACCACTGCATTTTACGTATTGTCAAATTTTGAATCTTTAATCACAAAATAAACTACGAAACAAGTTTTTTTTCCCCCATTTAACATCCAGAAACAATTCCAGTTGATTTAATTTGTGAAATTAAGCTAAACTCCTATGTAAGATGATGATTTGGAAAAGGTTATGATACAGAAGAAATTCTTGCAGTAGGAAAACATGTAAGTTGTTACTTGTACAACATGGACTGTAAAAATCTAAAAGACGAGTCTAGGGTTTTTTTCATGTTTTCTCTTCAGATTCAAATGGATCCAGCTGAGAAGTCCATGGAAAGTTGGAATTACAACAATGAGAAAATATTTCAGATGTGATTCTGCACACCTTAATAATATACCTGTCCAGAAAGTTTCTACCTTTCCAAGTGTATAGAGAACTATATTGTCTAATAGCTATAAAAATTTTAAAAGTGAGCTCTAATTTTTTCTAATTCCACATTTGCACCTAAATTCTAAGATTTTTTTTTCCTATCAAGACAAAGAACATATATTGCAACTCTTACTGGTTCTGCTCCCTAAACAAACATATTTTGCCATTAGATTTCCTTAGAACCTCATTCAGAGAAAAAATGTTTTTACAATTTTTTTGCAATTTATAAGTAAAACAAAACAAAGACCATAGTTTTTGTTGTTAATAAAGGTAGTAGCCTCATTCTGCCTTAGAAGTTTCATAAGGCACTGCATGATACTAAATCATTTTTTTAAGTATTCCTCTTGCATGATACAGTTGGAGGCAAGCATATTTTATTATTTACACTTTATTTCTATTCTAGAAAGAAAAAGAATGTGTGACCAGCAGAACTAGCAAAAGGGACAATGAAACGATCATTTGATGTAAAAGCTGGGACATTCCAGTCAGTTAATTTGCTTTTCTACAGGAAGCATAGCTATCTGAATTTTCATAATATAAAACCGTTTACTCTTCCACTGAGTACGAATTTATGAAAAAAACATCCCTGTGGCATGGTTTAAGGCTAACTACTATGGTAAAACATTCATTTTCATAATACATATGAAATAAACATATAAAACACCTTCCTTTCTCTCATCAGCAAATGGAGGTGCTTCTCAGTAAAAGCAGCAAATAGTTTGTTCAGCTAGGAAGTTTTTACAATTATTTATCAGGATTTTTCATTGTCTGGTCAGAAACCTCAGCCATTTCACTATGAGTAAAGATGTAAAGAATACTGTTTAGTATTCACAGATGCTCCTATAAGTGAAATTATGGATTTATTCACAAAACAAAGAAAATATTCACTCAAGATATGCCTTTGTTTTATTCCCTCAAACAGTTTCACAGGATCACCAGTCTCTTCCCATAATAAAATGGGGAAAAAAATTATTCTAGTGATGAAACACACACAGAGCTCATAGAAATGAATCACTACATATACTGGTTAATAATGTCTCAATTTAAAACAACATAAAGTTGTGTAGCATGAATCATTTGTTTCATATGAGCAGTATTTATATGGATTTGTCAGTATTACCAGAAGAAAACAAACAAATTTTAATATGTGGTCCTAAAACTCACGTGTTAGCAGGTACTACCCAAAAACTAGAATCATAGCTAACAGCAATATAAATGTTAATTTATTTCTAATCCTGTAGAAGTCTATTTTCTCTAATAGTTACGGAAATGGAAATGAAGTGGTGTCTAAAATGAACATACTGTATTTTTCTTCTTCAAAGACCAAGAATGTCAACTGAGTATTTTGGATAAGTTGCCCAACATATTTTGTGCAAGATGTATTTGGGACATAAAAAAATAAGCATACTAAAGAGTATGCAATAATACACCTTATAAATCACAATAAATGAGACTTTTTGAGAATTGCAGAAGTAGGATTCCTTCCCTTGAATGACATGATCAGTCACATGTGTTTATGTAGGTATTGTGTTTTTTCTTTGGTATTTACTATATCTGTACTACCAAGTAATTCATCTGGCATTGACAAAAGAGGTATAGAGAACTCTAAATTTTAGAGTGATATCCTGCAACCTCTGGCTTCAGGAGAAATAGGATTTTCCCTTATCTTTCCTATCTATTATGAAAATTTTATGTTTCTGTAGACAGAGATACTACAAATCTATTTCCCATGTTAATATCTGTCTACATATGCCTCTACCTTAAACTGGGAATTCTTTTCCTTAAATGTACAACTCAGTCCTCCCTCCTAAAATTCCACTGCTCTTGTCTGAGTCAGTGGACCCAAGACATATCTGATATCTATACAGAGGAAGGCCATTTTCAATCTAAATGCTGAACAAACAGAAATGAAATCACAAAATTAAAAAAAATAAAATTACATGCATTATAAAAAAAAAACAATCAAAAATCCACAAAACCCCCCCCAACATTACCTGCATAATGATTTATTGAACAGATTTATGATTTATGCTCTTCTGTAGGTACATATAGATCATTTAAATAGTATACATAATGACACTATTCAGTTACAATATGTCCATGATGTCAAAATTTCCAACTTCCTAAAAAAAACCCCACATTTTATTTTTAGAATGCTTTTTCTGGTGTCATTCATTAAAAATATTACAAAAAAAAGATGTGTGGCATTGTTCTGATTCAAGGCAGGCCAAGGCAGAAAGTTTCATGTTATCACTCAGAGAAAAGGGGATAAGAAATTTAGAGCCTTTGGATGCATAGCATAATTCTTTTGGATCCCTTTACCTCATCTCTCTTTAATGTCCCCCCAAGAGATGAAATGCATCTATCTGAGCAGCCTTATAATTCTGGCACCAGAGGAATGCCCTTGCTTCTCTCTTCCAGTCCTCCTGAGACTTGTTTCTAGTCTGGGTTGTCTGAAAAAGCCAGAACCTGAAGACCATCCTTGGAGATCGTCTTTATCATGACAAGATAGAGCCTTTCACCGAAGGAAAGCTGCAGGCTGGAAAAAGAAGCCACTTGAGAAATGAAGACTTAAAAGTCACATTTGTGAAGAGTTATGTTATCTGAACAGAACTGTGTTTTACTTGTGACCTTCACCCAGAACATCTCTGTGGTGTACCTTCCAACCATGACAGCGCCTCAGCAGATTTTCTTGTTGTCCTGACCCAGTAGCCTACAGTCTCCCAAGTCAGCAGTGGTGAATAGAGGCTTATGTCTGTGTTCTGTTTGTCTGCAAAAACTTAAAAGGCACAAATAAATTCCACTGCTTACTTATGAAACACTGTGGAGTTGTGACAATGGACAGGTTTGCACAACCATGAACTTACTAGTTTGAACTGAAGTTCCAGTGCCAACTTTGTAGCAAAACTGAGATGCTCACTAAAGGCACTGACTTGAGAGAGGGCACCTCACTGTAAACTTTAAAAATGTGCCACAATGCTCTTGTTTCTAGCAATCTGAAATGAGTCTCTTACAGTTGTTTTTCTAGGCTCAACATCTGTTCTCTAGTGTTGGAGAGTTGTGGCAGAGTGGAGGAGTGGAAAACTGAAAATCAGGCAAGGAGGCCTTTTTAAAAGGTACGAATTCCCTATCTGTCACTAGGGCCTTCTATTGCAGATTTAAAAGTATAACATGTTCTAGTAATCTGGGACTACTATTGCCTGCCTCAAGCCCAAACTGTTGCTTCAAAATGTGAAAACCATTTCTGAATGTTTCCCACAACTTTCACTCTTGCCTAAAACCATTTTGTAACCCTCACTAATCTTCTGGTTTCTTTATCAAGGCAGCTGCTCCTAAAGACAACCTGAGCTATCTAATATCAGAGGATGGAGGTATAATAGTACTTTCAGGCCAAGACAATCAATTAATTGGTAATAACTACTAGATTAATCAGCCTTGCCTATGTGGCTTCATTACTCAAGAAACAAAGCACCAGCATGTCTTTCCTGCTGTCACTTCTGTTCATTTTTTCTGTATATTTTGCTTAATCTGAATTTATTTAAAAGTCGTGTCTCATATTACTTTTCAGTATCTCTGCTTTGCCCTGTATCAGCACAGCATAAGTAAATAAGATGTTCTGCTTTCTGGGTTGCATTTTCGTGAGGGGAGAGAGGAAGTAGCAGTGCTTATTAGGAACACTGGTCATATCCAGAGGCTATGGCTTCTGCTTTTGTATCTGCAGGTATGCTGAAAGTGTGACCGTGGACTCTAATACATATTTGAAGCAGGATTAAAATAAGATGGCAAAAGTCACTATTCCTTGCCAGCCATGCCAAATTCACTACCTCAAAAGTAAATAATTACTGACATAGGCCATCAGCAGCCACAGTCATAGGCTTGCTAATATTAACAAAAATGATGAGGGTTTAGGAGAAATATTATTTCTCTGCCTGGAGAACAGAAATATCCTTCAAGCAGAGATACTGGTCCTGTATAGTTTCAGTTTTGCTGTTGTTATCTACTCCTGGTTGTTTATCCAGTTCCTGTGCTATCCTGTTTTATCCCAGGATGGAAATGCAAGTACTTTATCCACAAAAATGGATCAGTTGGTGACATTTCACTAATATTATCATCCAAAAGGGTTCTCTCATATGAGTAAACTTTAGACATCTATGTTGGACATAAACTCAGTATGATCAAATTCAACCATCTATTCCTGACCTTCTCCTTTGTAAGTTTTAGTTATTCTAGAGATTACTGTTTGAAGCCTTTCCATAATTTATAGCACGTTACTCCACACTTTCTTTAGTTTTCAAAGCCAGGTCCTAAATAAAGACCAAAAAACACTTCAAACAACTTAATTCTTCCTAGAAAAGGCTGTTCGCATTCAAAGATGACATTACATCAAAAGCAAAGGTTAAACTCCAGAATGCATTCTTTGAATGAAGAAACAAAAGCCCTATTATAGCCTTTGATCACTTGAGCTTACCTGTAGGAAATGTTACACCTTTTCATTAAACTGTTGAATTGTCTTTGCTGTACAAGCTGGAGACATTCTTGACAGGCTTAAAGTCTTTAACACCTCTGAGGAATGCTCAGCAGAGCCTATAATACTCACTCCTGTCTATGCATGTTAGTACAGCAACTCTATAGTTTCCTAACATCCCAGGCACGCTTCCTTTTGTTACTTGTGTAACAAATTTATTGAAATGAGTGAAAAAATAGCATCTTGGCAAAACTGATGTTTACAAATAAGGATCCTATCACTAAATTAGCAAATTTATTGAATTACAATAACAGGGTTTTTTTCAAATAAGTCATCAGTTCATTACTGTAATAAAAGCAAACAACTCTGCATTTTCAATTGGTGTCTGGCCAGTACATTTACCACTGCCCATTACCAAGTACTACATGCACAGTCAATCCATATTCCATTCAGATAACATGTATTTATACTTCACACAGACACACACATGCCTGCCATGCTTTTTCTCCCTCTCTTTAGAATTAAGTACTTATATATAAATGTATATGTATGCAACCATGGCCTATTAAAATAAGAATAAAGATCAACACTTTATCTTTGGTTTCTCTTAAAGACTGCTGCACATGTATTTTGTTTTAGAATTGTCACCAACTGTAAACATGTCTTCTCCTAACAGTAAATAAATAAATAAACTTATAAGGATTTTCTGGCAATCCAGCCTCCTATTTAGTTCTAATATCTTCGACAATGAACAGCTGAAAACTATTTTACCCCAGCCTTGGTGGATCTTTTTTTTTTATTCCTTCAGGTGTTTTGCACAGTTCATCTCTTCATGCTTAAAGAATATTTTTATAAAGACTAGCATTCCTACATGGATGGACACACAGAGATCTAGGAGTTGATTGTCCTTTTCTTCTCAAGTTGTGCTCTATATACATTACTTCTTACTTGTCACTAAGCTTTTGAATATTTCTAATACACTTTAAACTTCAGGTTCTGAGACATCTTCTGCTGAGTAAGCACTCATATACACAAAAGCTTACTGCCAGGCCATCACTACAAGCACATACAAAAAGGATTTTTATGTATGCTATGAATAAGCCAAGAAACACAGGGCAGACAACTCCCAAATATAACTTATGGTAGAGTTTTAAAAAGAACATGTATCCTTTAAAAAGGAATTGCACATGCTCTCTGTACTGTAACAGAAGCCTCACACACAGCCTAATGTAATCACCAAAAACTAAGTTTACATCCTTCTTTCACACTTGACCTATGATTTTCTTAGAAAACTTCTGACTTACTCATGCTTCTATTCTTGGCCTGTTTAGAGATAACTATTCAGCAGAGGCTTACAGTGAGCTTCTGGATCTTAATCCTGTTGTCTCCATTAGTCTCTCTAATGATTACACAGTTTGATTGCCTCAGAGGGAGGTGGAGAAGAATGGGGTAGAGGGAAGGGAGCAGTTTGTGTAGTCCCCATTAGCTTCTGATTACAGGAAAAACAAGATAGTGTCATGTTGTCTGAGTTCAGTGGGGAGGAAGGTAACGTGCCTCAGAATAATTCTGTACAATCAAAAGATTAGAAGGATTAAACGTAACCAAACCTTTCCTAAAACAGAAGTGACTGAGCAATATGTTTTTAAATGGTAAACACTAACTAATTTTTTGACTCATTTGTGAGTGTCTGCTAACATGGTAAGAGTGCTAGAAGAATAAAGCAGCTGCCTATACCTGTTTCCATGCTGAATCACACAGAATGTATTTAGGATAACTGTGACTATCTGACATTATTCATGGAAGGTTTCTCTCCTTCTTCCTTTCCTGAATCGACTGCACAATAAAAAATTCTAAAGCTATGAACTTTTCTGTACCACTGAGTAAGCAAAATGAATGTGTAAAAGCTACCTCACTTGGAAGAAATGTTCAGCAGCAGCTTCTTCTTAGATATGCATGATTTAGAATTTGTATTTTTCATAAAATTTGAAAATGGCTTTCATAACAACTCAACCAGAAAAATGACATAAATTTATTTCCTAATTTCCTTTGAAAAATTATGCAATGTAAAACTAAGCCTAATAGACTTTTCAATTTTTTGCTTTAAATCCCTTCTTAAGTTAACAATTCATGATTTCCTTTTTTCGCTTTATGAAAATAGTTCACTATTTGCAGTAACATATGAAAATTCTTCTTCAAATGTCCTCAGTTTCTGAAGAGCAATTTTATCTTCTTTTGCAATCACACTGCTGTCTGATGCAGAATGCAAACTTCACTCTTCACAGAAGAGTCTTTTTCAGTCTCCACAAGAACTCTACTGAGCGATAACATTCACAGCAGCAAAAACACAGGAACATATCCAGCTATATTCTCCCCTAAAAACTCATGAAAAGTGATGGTTTAAACTGAGAACAGCAGCTCCTCCAACTGGACAAATGCATGACCCTTCTTTATCAAGCAAACATCAAGCCTGTGCTGCTTATTAATTTTTAAAAGTCATTTATCCCCACTAATGTCAGCCTCCTCGTCCCTTCCAGGCACAACATTCAGAAGAGAGGAGTAACTGCAGTGAAGTATGCAAGCAACATGTACCAAAATGATCTGGAAAGCAATTGCAATGTGCAGTAACACCAGAAGAGTGGAGAGCTGTGGCCTGTCAGCTGCTATTCTTACAACAGTAAAATAAAGATGTTAAAAAAGACTTTATAAGGAGTTTACATAGTTGGTTTAAGATTATGCGTCATGTCAAAAGAAATTAGTAAGGCAATATATATAAGGAGAGAGATTATCTTTTATGAGGTCAGTCAGGGTAGCTAGAAAATACAAATAAATTTCTGAAGTCCTTCATCAGATGAAATGAGGGAGCTCTTGATTTCCAGAAGTGTTTTAGTGGAGGTAGCTCCACTTCCAACCAACTCAAGGATCTAAAAATGAAAGTAACAGCATATGAAAACTGAAACTTTACAGCTTATGTAGATAAATGAGCTAAAGCTCACAACATACTCAGACACAGCCCGAAAAAATTTTGACTTGCTCTTGTCTTCAGATACCTGGCCTTCAGTCATCAGGATGAGTCTCAGATTAGCATTCACAGAGTAGTTTAATTCATAAGCTTTGTGCTTAGCATGGAATCATAGAATAGTCTAGGTTGGAAGTGACCTCAAAAGGTGACCTAGTTCCAAGCCCCCTGACATGGACAGGGACACCTTTCACTAGACCATGTTGCTCAAAGCACCATCCAACTTTCCTTGAACACTTCCAGGGATGGGGTATCCACATTTGTTAGCAACCTGTTCCAGTGTTTCACTACCCTCACAGTAAAGAATTTATTCCTTATGCCTGTCCTTTTTCAGTTTAAAACCATTACCACATGTCCTTTTGCAAGAGGTCCTAATAAAACCTTTGTCTCTTCTCTCTTATAAGGCTGTTTAAGTATTTAAAACCCACAGTCAGGTCTTCCCAGAGCTGTCTCTTCTCCAGGTTGAACAACCCCAACTCTCTCAACTTATTTATAGGCTCATAAATGAACCTATCCAGAAAATGACTGGGAGTGGGAAAGGGGTTTATTGACATTCACAGGACTGAGTTTTCCAAATACAGGTATCCTTTCTTGTTGGAAGCTCAGCCTTATTTGGAAAAGTAAATATAAAGGCAGTAGAAGAATTAAGGATCTGAAAGGACAGGTTAACATGGATATTTAAAAAAAAAAAAAAAACAACAAAAATAGTGACTCACAAATAGTCGTCCCAAGATTTGGCTTTTTTTCAGATCATTGGTTCAGTAACTTTAATAATCAGTCAAGGAGTTTAGGGATTCTTTTGGCACATTATTCATCACAAGCAGAAGCTAGAAAGTCACAACACTAAAAAAAGAAGTTGGTTGCCCTAGGCATGTTTCAGCTTACTGTCAGCTCAGTCTGTTCTAGTGTTTCACTTGTAATACCTTCCTTGCTGTACTTATGACTAATAATAAAATATTAACAGAATAGTTTTGCTTGGTGGCAACTCTAGAGATAGGAACGAAAGATGTTGTTTTGTCCTGTATTTTGTTTCTAGTCTGACAACTAGTTTTGCTCCTATTGCTACTGTAACACTTTTGGTACCAAAAACATCAGTGACAGCAGTACCACTGTATTCCTCACTGGTCTAAGAATAAACAGGCTGGTATGCTTTCTTCACCTTAGAGGGAATTTGTTTTCCTGTAGTGCCTCTTCCTTCTCAACTTGAACTTCTCAACACCTTCCAACTTCCTCTAGCTCTTCCTGTTTCATTCCCAAAGTTGCCAAAACAAATGGCGATGTTTTTCATCCTTGCTGTCCACGTTGATCTCCCTTTCATCTCTTCCAACTCTTTGTGCATCCTCTGCTCCAATTCACAGAGCCTTCAGAGTGATACTTCTCTCTGTGAAGGAATGTGAAAGTTTGTCAGATCTCAGAAGGCACTCACATAAAATCACTCCAAATCACCCAACAGATTACATTTGAAATTTTTAACAATATATATTCTATTTGCTTGTAATTACTGCTTGCTTTTAATCATGCCTACAGGCCCCAGGTGGGATTGGGCACCAACACTACCCATAGTAATAAACGGCCTTCAATGAAGTTTGCCATATAAACTTAATCAGACCAAAGATAAGAAAAGCAGGTACTATAATTCTTATTATCTCATTTCACACAGAGGTACAGCTGCATTTGTGCAAAACCTTTGGCAATTGCAGTGAAAGTGTTCAGGTTGTACTAAGTACTTGATGCTGTGTACACTGAATTGAGTTTGTATTGTTATCAGGTTTTTTTGCAAAAGCTTCATGTGGTTCACAGAATTATAGTCTATTTGTTTAAGCACTAGTGCCTTATGAACTAACAAGGGATCTGTTAGGGGGTCCTCAAACATTTCATTCAAACTAACTTCTGTTTCTTTAAACAAACTAAGGACTATATTTTTAATCTCTTGGGTGATGTCATATGAATGTACAATTTTATGTGAAAGTTGGGATGGATTCTTAGAACAAGAACAAAGAAAACTGAATAGAGAAAATAAAAAATAAAAAAATTAAATGAATTAATTAATAAAGCTTGAAAAAGGCACTAACCATTGGGTAATATTGAGGTTCATTTTTGCATTGTCTGAGTAATTTGTAACCTGTCATTCAAACAAAATGATGCCTTTAAAATCTGGTTTGCAACCAGTGTGACAAGATTAAAAAAGATTTGTGATCTTGCAGAGATTCCCCATTTGTCTTGATGCTGTGGTCCTCACCTCTTTGAGGTATAGCCATAGTTTGTCCTCTCAGGCTTTTGTATCTCCTGATAACTGTGTAATTAACTTACTGTGTAATTCTATTGTTTCCAGCAACTTGTTATATGATTCCCACCTTGTTACCACAAGGCAGCACACCTTGCTTTTGACACAGTCAAACCATGTAGTGTTTGAAGACTTGTGAACTTCGTGATGTCTGGAGGATTTGAAAGCTGGTTTGTCATAGCTCAGCTGTGGGAGCTAAGCCAATTTAAGGGGGACCACCTTACTTATATGGAAAATGGCAATCTCTCTAACCTCCAAGCCAGAATATTTCTGTGAAAAACTTACACATTCTCAAAATAAATACATTCTAGATACATGGAAACTTCTATCAGTTAGGAAAAATTCAACATAAATAGATACACTAAGTACTGCATATGCCACAGTATGCTGGCTTTTTTTTTTCTAGGTGTCTTTTTTTATATACTTGAGTCTCCATATTTTTCCACATTGTCTGTTCTTTGCTTCTGTTTTCAACCCATTTATTTTTTCTAAGCCATTCTGATTCATTCATGCATTGAGAAGAATTTTTAAATAGGATTTTCAAGCCAATTTAAGAAGAGGCAAATGTGGTCTTCTCATCCCACACTCTTGTCCAAAAATCAGGAGAAAAAAAAGTATCCCTAGTGATTCACTACAAACATGACACTTTTTAAACACCAATTGTTATCATGAGAACAGTGCTTTTGTTCGTCAAAAACCTGCACAGGTTGATTGCTCAATTTTGTTCTAGCTCTGTTGAGTTTTGATAAATACAGAAAGGAATTGGGAACTCCTTGCAGTTCAAGCTGACAAATTTCCCCAACTTCCTTGGATTGTACAAGTATTTAGTAGCCTACAACCACACCAAACATTGACATAAATGTGGATTATGTCTGCAGATCAGTAGCTGAAGCAGGGGTAGGAGAGATCTATTGGGCGATCTCGGAATTAAACAACTTTGGAGTTTAATCCAGCATCTGATAAACCCTTTGCTTCAAGTTTTTAGGCTGAAGACCAGGGATACCTGTTCTAAACCAGCCTTTTGAACTTGCCTGAAAATGCTGAACAAATTACACTGGATACAAGCACATTATTGTTATATTATATTGTTATATAGAAATAGTTAGAATTGAGTCTGGATTCAGATGAGACCAAAACCACTTTTTCTATTGAAGACTTCTCCAGTGAGACAGGCCAGAAGGGTGATGTTCACTATTGTTTAAATATCTGCCAAACTGCAGCTTTAATATTAATGGCTTATTCAGGTCATGCCATTTCTTAACTTTTTTTTTATCATCCTCTATGATATTTATGCTAATGGCCAAATGCTTTCAATGAACTTAATTTCCAGCTTCAGTGAAATAACTTCTACACATCTAATTTAAAAAGTAGAACACTTAATTTAAACAGAATATACATAAAAGGTTTTTTTCTCTTTTGCCTTATACTGCTATTGTTAAGCCCAGATCAGATACGAAATCTAAGCTTGTTACTGAGAAAAAAATCCATTCACATTCAAAGTTTAATGTTACTCAGCTCTCCATACAATCACTGAAATAACACTTTATCTGCCTATTATAAGTGTCCTTGACAGAATGTTCTCAGAGCTAATCATTTACAGAAAAAAAAATTAGAAATGAGGGTGAGAGGATATGTACACATTTTTATATGTGTGTGCATATATATAAGCATATATGCTCTTGGAGACGATTTTTTTCTGCTCTGGACATTTGCAATTTCTTACTGAAGTCGTAAGACTTCACATAAGTTGCTACAACCCAAGAAGGGAAATCAGGGTTTCTGGATTTAGTTATGTTTATAAATTCTTTTAATTACACAAATTGTTTCGAAATTCTTAAAATAATAGTCATTGTTGTATATTGATTCACTATCTGTATTGAAGAAAATATTGCTGTCAAATATAATCCTACTCAGTGTTTATGGTGAAATCATATACCCAAACAACAAAAACTTTCAGAAAGAAAAAACTTTCAACTATTTACAGCTGCTGGCTGAATATACATTCTGGTACAACTTCTTTTTTAACCTCTTAATGAAACCAAACACTGTGGATCACAGCCTAGCTCTTTAAAACTGCAGCTTACAGGATACCTTTGTGGTGCATTAATCTTTTAACCCCTTGAGGCATACTGAACATCAATTACACAGTGATGTTGCCCAGAGGTGAGATATGTGAGCTGAAGCTGAAGACAGACTACAGCAGTGGCATCCTACACACAGATCATGAACAATCCATCTTCTTCAGGGTGTGGGGGCAGAACAACTTTAGAAAGCCATCAACGCGTAATATGGTATTTGAGTGTATTTGCGGCCAAAACTAACTTGTCGTACAAGGAAGAGATCGCAAATCATCCTGACCTTCCCAACCCCATGCAATCTGCTGCTGAGGAGCACAGGCTATTACAGAGCCTTGCAAGGTCCACACAAAAGAAGCAAGAAGGGACTCCTATAACTACCCTGGATTTCTCAGAGCATACAGCTTAGGAGGACGACAGAAAATAAATCCCACCATCAAAATTGAGAGTTATCATTGGTATTGCTTAAAGACAAGACGGGTCCACTTTGAGAAAAAAAAAAAAAAAAAAGAAGGGAAAATCAGCTCAAAAAATCCTGACATGAACTGCTATTGAGATCTCACAGCAGTTGCAAATATTAAAAAGTGAGCTTTTCCTACATAATAAGGCTCCCATAGAAACTACAATAACTGATGCCTGCTCTATCTTTTTTGTCAGGCACTAAGTTTGTTCTTAAGATGTTTGCCACATTAAGATAGTAAGAGTCTATTGTTTTAGGAAGTATAAATCTAAAACTTACAGAGTGGTTCTTATGAACTTCATCTTGCTTAAGAATTGATAGAACTGGTACCAGGACTTTTAAGGTCATTCAATACTTCTTGTTATAAGACTAGAGGCTTATGTCATGGACACATGTATACCTTTTACAAGCAGCTGCCTACAATATCATTAAGGATTGCCTGGTTGCTGTGACATGCTATCTATTCAAAAACTCACCAAAGCAGCTGGTTCAAGAAACTTCTAAAACACTGAATAAAGGATGCATTATCTGACTAAGGGTAACACTAAATAAGAATAACTGTATGCTGCATAATTGATGCAGTAGAGGAAGACAGATGCATTTTCCAAATATTTTCACTGAGTCATTCAGGGGCTGAAGAAAGTAGCCAGGAAACAACACTGGAGTCAGGCTCCAGAACAATGCATTTATTACCTGCTTTTTTGTTGTTCCTTTATTTCTATTTGCAAGAGTAGTATGGAAGTCTACATTTGTCTGTGTTCAAAACTGTACATAAATCGATACTTATTGCACAGCAAATGAACTATCAAAATCAGTGTGCATTATTGGATAATTTCTTTCTTCAGAAATACTGGGTGTACCTCTCCCTGTGCCAATTTATTGTTGTGGTTGTTATTTACTGCCTGCTCAATCCCTTCTGTGAATTCCTTCTCCAAACTTCTTATTATTAATTCTCATTTCATCTGACACTGCTATCTTCCATGTTTCAAGAATGTTTCCCACTTTAGAGATACCCTTTGATATAAGTAGTGATCTATGCTGGCTAAATGTGTAAAGGCATAAATATTTCTCTGGTAATCAGATAGAGAAACCACTACTGTAGAAGTCCTTTTTCTCCTTTTTGTTTGCCATAAGTCTGACTGTTGTCTGTGATATCCTTAAGTCAGCCAAGGTTGTCTGCTCCTGCTCACAGTCACCAACACCCTTCACAAATGCAGAAGGTTTTAGAAAATAAATCAGTGTCCATTGGTTTGTGGACCTGCCCAAAGTTTCTCAGTAGCACAGGCACAACTGAATTCATCAGCTTTAAGATAAGGATCAAGTAATTTACTTTTTTTTAATACACTGGGTGGTGACATTTTTTCACTGCAGCAAAGCAGGTGCCATCATCTACTCATTCTCCGATTCTGCTTAAAGATGGCTGCAGTTATCTCTATTTGCTGTGGGAGACAGGCTCTCAGCGTCTGCAACAGCCCGATACGAATGAGGATGTGGACACTTCGATGTTAGGTGCAAAATGGAATACTTTATTAACATGGCTCCTACCTTTTATAGGGCAGGAGCAGAACTTGCTGGAACAAGAGGAGTAACTGGGGAGGAGCAAGGGCGGAGTATGCAAACTAGGACCATACAGGGAGAACGAGGGGAGGAGCATATCTATATAAGGAAGAAATGGGCATATGAGGTTGGTACTGCAATGCAGCACTAACTGGCCAACAGAAACACAGGGTTTGAAGGCTTAGGGAAAATAAGGGAAAATAGGAGTACAATGAAAGGGAATAATACAATAACATAGTATAATAACATAACAAAAATCCTAAAACACATTTTCTCAAAAACTGGATCCCAATAATTTGCCTACTATGTCTACTCTTGCCTTCATTTGCAGACTATCAGTATTTTAAATACCTGAACAAAGGCAAGAAATATTTAGGCATTTGCTTGAACTGTATAACCAAAGAATTAAATGCAGTAAGTAAACATTCACTTTAGTAAAGTACAAACGTTACATAGATTATAGCTCTTCCTAGAATCAGTATGTTGCAGCTGCAGAAGCTTGCTGTGCTTGTAAAATAACTTTACACAATCACAACTTTTATTCAAGGGGAAGAACGACTAGATTGAAGCTGGATATTTTGCACACATGTAAACAGGCTTCAACCTGGAAGCAGCAGTGCTAGGCTTGCTGAAGTTTGTGTAGTCACTGATTATAGTAGGGCCAGGGTCTCATTCCCTCTTCTTTTTTTTTGAAAATTATTTGAGGGGTTGGCAGCATCTTTCATTAGTGTTACAGTAAGAGAGAGTCTTGGCTCCATTAGGTCTTTAACCTCTAGATAGAGAAAGCTAATCTAAAATAGGTTCCCTCTATAGTTAATGGATGCAGATAGACATCTCCAGAGGGTGTTTCATCCCACCTGGTTTTGATGTATACCAAGGAAGAACTGCCCTCAGGAGATGCATGTTTTTCCCTGCTGATTATAGAGAAAATATAAATGACTAGTGCATTTAGATGTGTAGCTTTCAGATAGCTCACTTTAAACAAATCTCTGAATAGATATTTAGAGGTAGGTATTTCATAAAGTCTTGTGATCTCACTTCCAAAATGAAAATAACATTTCCTTAAAATGCTAAATAATCCTTATTTCTTTGGTCAGTCTGAGTAAAACATATAGTTGTTGAAGCCACAGCAGCACACATGGGATAGATTCTAGTGCTTGAGAATGACAAAGTTTCACATGATGTTCACCCTATGAAACAAAGACTTTTGAAAGTTGCTTTCTGGAGGAAATTACTCTTGGCAGCAGTGCTAAAATTACAACTGTCCCTCATTTTTGTGCAAGCTGTGATTGGCAATTTTCATATAGCAGCAGATTAAAATCAGACATGCTTAGATACTTAAAAGCTTGTCAAATGAATAAATATATTTTTAAGGCAGCTTGGAGGAAAGTTTGCAGCTTAGTACATGACATTGTCTTTTCCATCACATTACACTATGGTGACTGTGTATCATAAGACTAGTTGAGGAACAGGTATCACCATTATTTTTTAAATACTTACCCTTTAAAAACATTTATTCATAATTAGAATAAAAATAAAAATTATTCTTGAAATATTTTTTAAAATATTGTATCTGTACTCATGTAAAAACTGTGTTTAATTTCATGTGTCCAAAAACCCCTTATAGCTGTTGGATAAGCATGTATTCCATACATTATATAATGCACATGTCTACAAATATATATGTAGATACTGAGAAATTCAGAGGAGAAAGCCAGTAACACTGGAGACCATGTTAAAATTTTCAGAAGATTATGGTTTATTATTTTGATAATTGATAAATGACTATAAAAATTTTCTACAAGCATATACCTCACTGGGGGAAGAACATTTCAAAGACTGTTTCATAAACTTGTTCCTTGAAGTATCACTAGTGCTTTTTATTTTGAAGAATAAATTTATTCACAATAATATTGACTGGGCTGGAATGATTTATTTATTGAATGAAAACATCAGATTGTTCAGTCGCTTTGCGGTTCAATCCTTTAACATTTTTGATCATTAAAAGGATCATTCTCTAATCTATGAAAGTAAATGACTAGACTATTTTCATGTGTATTCTTTATATATATATAAATGTACATCTATACATACATCAATATACACTCATGAGCATAGAAATTGCAACAACTTTGTAGCATATTTTATTCTCTTAATTATCATTAAAGAGTAGACAACAACTTCATTATCTACTCCAATTGTCAGAACATTCCCACCATTATGAACAAATTAACTCTCCTCTTTACTTAAAAAAAAACATTACAAGACTTGCTTCTAAGGCTTCCATGTGGTCCAAAGAGAAATCTGGAAACCTCCAGAGGTCACTGCAAACTGTTTGGAGCCATCCATCTCAATAGTAAATTTACTGATATGCCAGCTTCTGCCAAAATAACATTTTTGAGATTGTAGCATAGTACAGCCAAGCCCCATTCCCAAGAAGAAACGTGAACTAGAAGTTTTTTTCTGGATAATTTTATTCAGTGCCTTTGCTACATCACCTCACTCTGCCCAAAATACCTCTCTCAGGTTCTTTAAGGTGGGATTTCTCCCCTGCAAGAGGCAGACAGTTCACAGGAGGCTGCTCTTTCTTTGAATGTGACAGTTCTTGCCTTCCAGTTTATGGGAGAAGAATTGGTAACACTGGCTGA
This sequence comes from Chiroxiphia lanceolata, assembly GCF_009829145.1. Classification (NCBI taxonomy): domain Eukaryota; kingdom Metazoa; phylum Chordata; class Aves; order Passeriformes; family Pipridae; genus Chiroxiphia; species Chiroxiphia lanceolata. The sequence goes on along the minus strand of NC_045637.1, from coordinate 64,549,176 downwards.
AGACTCAACATGAAAAACACTGGATGTCTGAAGCATGCAAGGATTTACAATACAGGACATTTCTCCCCCTCAAGTTAACAGTCTGTTTCAGCCACAGGGCTTTTCTCATCAGATGAGCTTACCTGCTTTAGCACTGCTTTTGGATCTTGGTGCCAGAAATACCTAGGAAAGTATCTACTAATTATCTGATAAATGTGTTTGTTCATGTCTGAAGTGCAGCTTATCTAATTGCCAGTGCCCTTCCTATTTTCCTCTAAGGGGTGGGTTTAGCTGAGAATTCTCCCAAAGAGCTTGCTTTTCATGTAAGTAATTATGTGCTTTGCTTGCTTCGAAGGGATATTAGCTCATCTGCCAATGGCAGCAAAGAAAAAAAATATTCTCAAGGAGATTCAGACCTAAAATAAAACCAAAGCAAAGAATTTTGGATTTGTGGCTTTAGACTTTATTAAAATTCATATAAAGCTAACAGTAAGGCTTGCTAGAAAGTACTAGAAGATCTGCGTTGCTGGAAGTGCTGTCATAAGAGCATAAACTTGTAAAGCCAGGTCACTAATCAGCTTCATACTTGGGAGCCAGAAGATAGGAAAGTTAATAAAAACAATCAAATGAAAAAGAAAAAATTAGGGGTTATTAAGAGTGTACACTCCTGCAAGTTTTTGCAGACTTTGCAAATTTCTTGTCAACCGCTCATACATCTGAAATTCCCACTGTGTGCTAGGTCCTAGCAATCCAACTTCAAGGCCCACATGTCCCTTTATGTTTTGCAAATCTTCAGGAGCTCCTAACAACCTGCAGAAGTCAGAAAATGGTTCAGCTTCTTGCTACATCTACTGGACAAGAGGAGAAGGGCTCAATCCTTTTCATAGGATATATAAGCATTAGCTTGCACAAAATGCAGTTCAATAAAATAGAGGGCATTAATCTGGAAAATACTGAAAAATATGAGGCAAGTTTTAATATATATTGCATACAATTTAAAATAATGTTTGCTTTTCTCATTAGAACAATCATGTGGCTGAAGGAGAATGTTAATAGAGTTAGGTAGTTATATAGGTTCATTTGAACATAGCCTTACATCTTGAATATTCTTCTGATCCAGCTATATACTACCTGTTTTGTCAGTACGTATAACACAGCCTCATCTCAGCAAAACACATTATAATTCAGTATCATTTCACTGATAAAAATAGCAAGATTTGCAAAATTCACAGAAGACAAGCAATGATAGAAGATCAATGCCTCATTATTCTATTTATCATCTCACCATAAGTTTTCTCATACATCCAGAAAGAAAAATGGATTAATTATAAATGAAACAAAAGTATGGCAGTCCAACACATCTCAATAACAAGGAAGTAAATCTTTTTTTCTCAGCGGACTAGACTCATGTAAACTCTCAGCTACCCTAAACTGATTGTGAATTTACCCTTCTTACACCTTATCACCCTCTATATATTTTTTTCTTCTGAATACATTGTGACTAACACTGTTGTCTGCAAACCCCTCCAAAGTGTGAAATTCAATTAAATAAGTGTCTATTGTTACAAGTATTGCAAAGAGCTGCTATTCCTACAGGAATATATTTTCAGCAAGCTATTGCAATTTGATGTGGCTCTCTCATTTAGAAGATGTGCAAATTAACCATGGAAGTAAAGTATTCCTGGCTAATTGGAAATATCTACATCTATGTTATTTTGGTATGCTATCTGTATCACAGTAGATGTCTCACAGCAGCTTTCCATGCAAGAACTGTCTTGTGGAAGGGGAGCCCAATACAGAAAGGCAGGGAGGTTCCAGCTTCAGCAATAGTGGTAGTAACTTCCCAAGGTCTTTAAGCTTTTTGGGGAGAGGGTGGAAAAAAGTAGAGACAAAGTTACCCTAAGGAAATGGATCTGTTACTGCTATAACCCTAGTTTAAGTTGCTCACTCTTTTCCAAAACGAGATAGGGAGAAAGCCAGATGACTTCTGGCTGAAGCACTATGAAGAAAAGTAAAAGCAGTGCTACAACCATGTCTTTGATGATTACACAAACAACTACAGGGAAATATGAGGATTCAATGGCAAGATGAGGGACAGAGATGTTCAAAGTTCCCTGATACTGTTATGAGAAAAGCAAGCTCCTGCAAAGTCCTTTTTGCTTTAGTGTCAAATCTGAAGAAAAAACAACAAAGATTGCCAGTAGCCTGAAGGAACTGGGATAAAACATCCCTTCCCTCTTCTCTTTTAACCTACTCTGTTCCCTGCCTCCTTTCTCACTGTACTGCCTTCCCTTCATCTAATCATACCTGAAAAATGAAACAAAAGTAAATAAGGCCTTTTCTTAATGCGGAGTTGGAGTGATCCTCAAATACTACCACCAAGTGAATGCCCTATCCTTCTTGCCATTATTTGTCTGATCTTCTATACTAAGATCGTGCCTTCTTTGGATAGGGAATGATATTCATTCTATGATGTCTAGAACAACCACAAGTTTGTCTCGTTCCTCTTACCATATCAAACAACAGACTAACAACCAGAAATAACACCAAACTCTGTGAAAAATAAAATTGTGAAGCAACACACTTAACTTCTTTCAGCTGAAAGGTTTGTCTCCACCACCGCTTGGGAGGAACATGAAGAGAAGGTGAATTATCTGGTCTGATTCCCCCCTCACTCCTAAGTGCAGAGTTATTTCCTGTGTACTTGGACTATCCACGTGAACTGAAGAAAGACCTACTGCACCTGGCTGAGAACTTTTCCCTCTACCCAGAAGATCATCTAAAGTAGAACAATTTTTACTAGGAAAAAAATGGAACTCAAGAAACAGATAAATCCACAAAATAATCTTATCCCAAACCTGTAATAATTGACATCCTGCTTTGGTCTCAAATTTCAGCAATTAAATGAAAGAGTTACCCAAAAGGTAATCTTTCTTATAAATATAAAGTATAAATATACAGTTGTGAGTTGTGAAGCAGTACAGAATTTGAGACAGTGATGCCTGAGCCTTGGTTCAACATGGCTGACATTTTTTACCTGTTTACTAAAACCTGTTTTTCTTTGCATTAGAAGTTTTTCAGTGTATGCATTCAATATGCCACTTGTTTTGTAAGACAGTGAGTTTTTTAATTATCTGTCTCAGACATTCATTAACCATTTAACAGCTGAAGTAAACAGACATTGATGTGACATTTGGATGTGATTTTTTTGTTGGTTTAAATTTAAGACTCTATAAGTGAGAGTATCTGAGCTTCTGTCAGCAGAGACCCATGTCTCAACTCAGTTGTCTAAACATAGGCATCTAGAGCTGTTTGGGCTATCTGAGATATTTATAAGGCAGATATGACACAGGTCCTCTGGGAAAGTTAAATCTTTCTGGGATGGCAGCAAAAATCAGGTTGGGATACATCAGCTTGTCTGCAATGACAACAGAGACCTTTTTTTAGGCAGCTGCATTCAATTCAAAATGTGTTTATAAACAGTTTTGAATTTTAAAAGTACATAAGTTTCTTATAATGGAGTTCAATAAAAAGCTTGTTATCCACATAGAGGAAATTAGCAGATTCTCAGTGAATACTTAATGAATGGCACTAAAAGGGATAGCTGTGAACAAACACTACCTGGGAAAACAGTTTTCAACTCAGTTAAATGAGTATTCATTTAAATTATACTTTCAAACTTCTGAATTAGGTTCATTACTTTCATTCAGCCAGTAGCAGATACAGAGTTTCCGTTAGACCTTCCAGTTTGACTGGCAAATTAATAAAGAGCTCAGAAAAGCAGCCATGGTTCATTTTGATATGGTATTTGCATATGTGTGCCTTTTTAAAGTAACTTTGACTCCATTACTCTATTATTTCTTGTAACATCTTATTTTGAAATCATTCCTTTAGACCCTGTAAATGAGTATATAACCACTTTATTATAAATTCTGTTCGGATTAATAAACATCAAGCCCATATTTCATTGAAACAATCTGCATTTGTGAGAAATGCAGTAAAGGACAGGCATTCCTTAGCTGCAGTTATTTTACTAGTACATGTCTTAACATAATTACTTTGTTGTTTTCAATGCAAGGAAGAAAATTAGGTTATCACTTCATAGATTTCATATCTATTTTCATGGTAGAATTCAAAGTTGGATCCCAGTCTATTGTACTACATATGGACTGATTTTCAAGTACTTCAATAAACTTACCAAGTGTATGTATGTGCTGAAACACAAGTTTACTCCTTTGAAAGGTTGGACCAAAACACTTAATCCTGTATAATACTGGACTATACATGCAATATTTCCAGACCTTTTTCTTCTCTGCTGCTTCCAAAGTAAATCTTCTCTACCACTGCAAAAGGCACTTCCATATTCACGCTCAGACATAGATGCACAGACACACTTAATTACCCCTTCTCTTTTCTCTGTACTTTCTCTTTCCTTGAACCCCTCTATGTACTGCCCTTCCCATCTCTACAACTAGTGCTCCCTTCTAGGGAAAAGTTCAAAGACTGAGAGGTTGAGCACTATTTGGATAAGCATGAAATCTTGTTGCTTATCCCAATTACACAAAACATCTAAGCCTTTTGAACTTTTTCCTTAGAAGGGAACACACAAAATTTTATGCTTATTCAGAACACGTGGATTTTCAAACCTGAGCTAGAATTTTATGAGGACAGTCTCTCTCTCTTAAGGTTTAGTATACATAGTAGAGTGAACACAGAAATAAGAAGAGAAAAACACTGATTTATAATCCTAGATTTACTACTGTTTTTTGAAAACTTTGTCAACCATCCTCCTCTCTCATCTTCTCTTTCTAAAAGATGAAACAGATTAAATTACCCACCCATCACAAGAAAGCTGTCAGGGTTTTTAATTCATAACCCATTGTATATGCATTACTATTCAGAATGAACATGATATGTTGATACCTCTTGATGCATTTCAGCACCATAAGTTCCAGATTGGACAGTGCAGAAAAAAGAAAAATAACATAAGGAGACTTTTTTTTTTTGCTTATGATAACAGTGGGAAAAAATATATTTAAGTTGGCAAATACTTCCTGTATTTCATTTGTCTTATGATTTAAGTCCTGGTATCATAAAATGATATTCAAATTTCCCTTTATGACTTTGCAGGTTGAATAAAATCCTTGAGATTTTGATTTTGCCTTCTAGTCTTGGAGCTGGTCTCCTGTTCCTCAGGAGTAACATCTACAGACCAACTGAGCACTTCAGTTTAAGCTTTCTTTTCTGTAGTTATCACTGTTGGCCAAAGTATGATTTTGAGAATAGTATTAGAGAATATTATTGCAATGCAAGTACAAACAGTCACAGTATTGCCCCACAAGAACAGAGTTACAGAGACAGCACAGTATCAGCTCTTCCTGTGGTTCCTGTAACAGGCATTGTAGCTAAGCTTCTCTCCATGTCCCTGGTTATGACAGTACCATCAGAAACATTTATGTTTCATACCAGTGATTCTTATAAGAGTGCAGCACACCTACAGTAAAATAATGAAAGTGGCATTATTAACATTAAATGTCATAATGCTTGACAGCTTCATGTAAATGAGGAACTTACTAGGCAAAAAAGGAAAAGAATGCTTCTTTTTCTTTAAAGTGAATTCAGGAGTAAAATAATAACTAATCCAGGCTGGAACTCAGGAATACAGTGCCTGTGACACACATGGGCACACATTAGCTTCTTTTAGTCTATCTGCTTTTTCAGTCAGGAAAGGGTAATCCTCCTATTTTGATATGAGTTGCATAATTCTCAGCAAAGCCTTCTGCTATTTTACACTTTCTTCAGCTGTTAGGCAGTGAGAAGGAAGAGACACAGGGGAAGGAGGGGAGGGAGGGAGAGTGCTGAGGGCTGGGCTGAGTGGCAGCATGGAAGAGGACCAGCAGTTCAGGTCCTCACCTTCCCTCCTTCTCTGTCAGAAACATAGCACAGGTGCTTTCAGACTTTAATGGAGAAAGTCACTGTGTTCTTCCCCTGTTGTCACAGCAGACATAGCAGGTCCTCCTGATGTGGCTTCTAGCTTTCTCATCTTCTTGCCTTGTCAGAAGGTTGCCATCATTTAGAAAGGTATACAACATTTTGAAAGGATTAGGGTATAAAACACAACTCAATCCTTTACAAAAGAGAGATGGAGAAGGGAAAGGGAAAAAGCAAAGTGTCAGGTGCTACAGAGTGACTGGATGGGGACAATGTGCACAGATAAAAATAGCAAATTGATTGAACTCCTGCTCCTGTAAAGCAGGGGCGTAAAAAAATGATACATGACAAATACTGCCAGAGCAAAGCAGGAGAAGAAAAATGTAGTTTATGACAATGTATGAAGGCAAAAGATTAGGTGACACAGCAAAGGAAAGGTCACCCCCCCCCAAAGAAGCATTAGTTCTACAATTTAATACTGACATAGGAAGCTTCTGCTTTGCTATTAACTGTATATTAGCTACATACATTTACAGTGGTGACAACAAATACTGCTTATTATTGTACTAACAAAGCCTGACAAGGTGTTTATTTTCTCTTTTTTAGCTTTTCCCTTAAACTTCATTCCAGCAAATCACTTCAAATCATGAGGTTATCCACATCTCTTCCTCTCACAAAAATACGTCCTTGAGTATAGGGTTTGTAGCTTTTCTTCTATTCTGTTTCACAAATTGTTAGTCTGTTCATGAATTTGACAAATCTAAAATATTTGTGCCGATGAATGAATGAATGAATATTCACTTTTTTATTAACAGATTTAGAATCTTATTAGAATTGTAAGCATCCACAGTTGGTCAAGGGAGGGGACTGCCCAATTCTGCTCTGCACTGGTGCAGCCTCACCTGGAATATTGTGTGCAGTTTTGGACACCACAATATAAGAAAGACATTAAGCTCTTAGAGAGCGTCCAAAGGAAGGCAATGAAGATGGGGAAGGGCCTTGAGAGGAGCCCATAATGAGGAGCAGCATGAGATCACTTTGTCTGTTCAGTCTGGAAAAGAGGAGACTGAGGGGAGACCTCATTGCAGTCTACAGCATTCTTATGAGAGGAAGAGGATGGGCAGGCAGTGATCTCTTCTCTCCAGTGACCAGTGACAGGACATGAGGGAATGGCCTGAAGTTGTGTCAGGGGAGGTTTAGGTTGGATATTAGAAAAAGGTTCTTCACTGTTGGTTGGGCACTGGAACAGGCACAGGCTCCCCGGAGAGGTGGTCACAACACCAAGGCTGACGGAGTTCAAGAAGCATTTGGACAATACTCTCAGGCACATGGTGTGACTCTTGGGGCTGTCCTGTGCAGGGCCAGGAGTTGGACTCAGTGATCCTTGTGGGTCCCTTCCAACTCAGAATATTCTGTGATTCTGTGATTCTGTGAATTTTTCATGTGATACTGCATGTCAGTACCACATATTTACCCCTTTTATCAAATGAAATCTCTTGTATGATGCAAGAGATGATGTACTCATATTTTTCCTCCAGTTCTTAAAATGTTTTGTAATACCACTAACTTGGCATCTTTCTAGATTGTCTCAACTTTCTTGCTGATCTAAACAAGGAACAAATACAAGTAGGTAAGCTCATTTATGCCCTAATTTAGCTAACCACTTAGTAAATCAAATGTCTTTGTTCTTTTCCTGCCACTACTAACTTCTCCTATTCACTTGTGGACAGAAAAAACAGACACACAACAACCCAGTAAATTAAATTCTTCCTGAAAGAGAAATAACAACTGTGCGGAACAAATCTGAAAAGAAGAGAGGTGGTAATGTAGGCCTAATATGAGTCTGGCCAGCATAAAGATTTCTTTCAGTTCCAGAAATCTGAAGCTTGCAGAAAAAATGCCATATGTGTAAAATGGAAGTGTTGTTATTGTCCATTAAGATGTTCATTAAGAAGATATTAATTATGTATTTTTCTTTATTTTGGATGGAGTTTAGTCTTTACATTGGGACGTGGCTTAGTGGTGAACACAGTGGTGTTGGGCTCAGAGTCAAACTCAATGATCTTGGAAATCTTTTCCAGCCTTAATGGTTCTGTGATTCTATGTCTGCTCCATGTTATGTCTAACTATATATTCAGTATAATTAGCAAAACCAGACAGCAACTGCATGGCTAAACAAGATAGATATGTCAATCTGGCTATGCAATTTGTGATCTTTCAAGCAGCCTGATCTACAGTAGGAAGATCCTACAGAAAAACTTTGCAAGTGCCAGTTCTGCAAGAGCAGGAGGTGCCTCTTCCCAATGGTATTTCTGACTGATAGAACACCTACTTAGATTATTATGACCCTGGTTGCCTGCACTTCATTCTTATTGGTAAATAATTCTCTGCCTACATGATTGGTCTCATGTCTGGCCCCTCCTGAAGATGAGAGGTTCACTCTTAAACTCCTAACTGAAGGTGACTGTCTTATATCACTTCCTTTTATTTCCCCTGTAGCAAACTATAAGCTGAGGGAATTATTTAGTGAATTCTAACAGGAGGAAGGAAATACTTTGGTGTGTGATGCAGCTTGAAAAAGCAACTTTTACTAAGGGAAAGATGATGCAAGAAGATCCTGAAGCATCCCCTAGAGATACCAGGAGTGCACAGGAGAGTACAAATTCCAGTTAAGCTGCCAAACAAAACAAATCCATTAGTTTGAAGAATATCAGTATCTTTCATTTCAGATGTTACACTGGACATTCTCCCCACCACCTCTGAGCTTAATTATAAAAAAATTTTAATAAAAATTAATATTTCAAGGAAGGTCTTTAACCTTCTTATTTTTATGTTTATTTTGTTGTTTTTACTTTTTTAAACCATTTTTTTTGTTTAATTACTCATCTAATTCAAAAAAAAACAAAGAAAAGACAATTTTTCTTAACATTTTCTTATTTTTGCTCCTCCTGGCTGACAGCAAACAACATTATAATTCTAAAAAAAAGGACTGTAAAGTCCTAGAGCTACCGAAATCAGTCAATTTTTTAACTGCTGAGAGGAACTTGACTTAATGTGACAATGGCTGCCCTCAATCAAGAGTTTCAAAAGATTTTGTGTTCCTAAATGGCTGTTGTGGAAAGGATATTACCTGACTCAGAAATTACAGCAGGATGTTGGCAAACTCTAAGTTCTTTGGCAGGACTTCAGCAGTCAAGCTAGAGCCTTTACTGCACTCTCAGCATCTGCTTGGCCACAACCCAATCCCATTTATACTGGAACAGCCATGACCAGTCCAGACAAAAGCAGAGAAAATAGTGAGCTAACTACTCTAAGTTCATGTTGCTACTTAAGTTGCTGTAGTCTGTCCTGAACATGATTTGAATTGAATATGTGAAGCATGTGGACAGAAAGTTCACAGTAGTCAGCAACTGGATGACACACCACAGACCTAAGAGTTAAAGGGAAAATTCCTACTATAGGCATCCAAAATATATTAATTGCTATTTAACTGTTAAAGTTGAAATAACTATTACATTTAAAAGATGCTGTGGGATCACTGCATCAATTAAGAAAACTACAACAGTCATCATATAAATGGTTTAAAATAATAAAAAAAAAAATACCTGATATGACCAAAAAGAATTAGTGAGAGAACACAAATGCAACACAGAATATATAGACATCTAAATCTGAAAGTAGATTTTGTAATACTCATTGGAAAGTTACAAGTATTATTCTATCACTCTTACCTATTTTATGTAGGTCATGAGAACCCACAGAGAAAGCTATCAGTCATTATAATGGAAATACAGAATCTTAATTCACATAATCTAATTTAATTAAAGACTAAGCAGTAATGCATACAAATAGATCCATAATTTTGACCTTCTCTGATCTCTAAATTAGTCATTGCACTTTTTTATCATCTCCACAATGTGTATTTTTCTCAAGATTTTAGTAAGGCTAGCTGGCTTTCAAAAGAGAAGTTTTAACAACAAAGATTATTCAAATAATGATAATTGTGCATAATCTAGATCAGTAATCTCGTTATCCAGATTAAGTATGTCCCGCACATGGTTTTGGCACTTTTGGAATAAGAGGTTTTATACCGAGTTTGCTCACTTCAGTTGCTCTTATTTTCTGACAGCTTTTCATTCTTGTCTATGATGCAAAAGGCAATAATACATAAACAGGCACTACAGTGATGCACCATTCTCTATTCAGTAGCTGTAGAAATCTTTAGACAATTTTTTTTTGCCATAAACGTTTTACACAGAAACTCTGAGCTGTTGCAGAAATTAAACCTTACACTTTGTATCATTTTATATCATATTTTTCATCATTACTCATGTGCCATCTATTACCTCTCCCTACCAAAACCATTACAACGTACTTTAAACAAACTCAGCTCCTCCAAGGTGAGAATGACAGCCAGTCAGTGCATAGCATATTTCATGATAAGTCAAGAAAACTTGGTTAAAGACACACAGATTTTACTTTTTTTACAAGATGAGGTTTATAATGAGGTTGTAATCTTCAAGCAGAGATGTGCAGGATCTCAGTCTATGAGGCTTTATCCTAAAACTCATACTTAGAATTTCATAACAAATTTGAAAAGTCTGCAGAATTATAGGTCTATAAACTGACATGCAATGGATATGCTTAGCATGCATCAAATGTGTGTCAGCAATAAGGACTGCCACTCAAAAAAGAAATTTTGCTGGACGTTGCAGGTTGTCATCTTTAAGACTGCAGTTCTGATGCAGACAGCTCATCTATTATGCTCCACAAGTCTTCGGTTTGTGGATATCTTAGTACAGAACTATCCAATTAATTGCTTAAAGCTGTAGTAATGTTATGCATGACAAGCAGGAAAATTGCTCTGATTAGGTGAAAGTGCAGAGTCAAACCTCAGAACAATGCAGTTGTATTTCCTTGTGAGTACACAGGATAAAAAAAACTACGACAGCTCTTCTTTTTGAGTGGATGTGAAATAAGTAGTTGATGCTTTCATTAAAAATCAAGTAAATGGCACTTTTATATCATCACTGTCACAGAAGACCACCAGACCCCTTTTACTCAGGGAAAAACATCTGTCTTTGAGTGGTATGCTTGGAACAACATCTCATCTTTCCATTGAAACATCAACAAAAATTCTCTCTCCTAGAAGTACATGAAGAGAAGCAAGCATCCCTCAGCTAGAATCACTGCAAATACATTGCCATTTCTTTCTCTCCTACTACTGAGAATGCTTTACCTTTACCTAGGAATCCCTCTACATTTTTCTGTAGTAGAGACACAGCACTGTGCACTCTGACCACTTCAGGAGAGCACAAATTACAGTCCAGCTCCAAAAAAGAGCATTAAAACTGAAATAAGTAAATAAATAAATATGATAGAAAGAGAAAAATAAAACTAAATCAGCAAAGTGTTCTGTAGGACCCAGAGGAAGATCAGACATTCCATAAGCCAAAAATAACAGAGACAAGAAGTCCTGTGCTCTACTTTCACAAGTGACAGATATATGTTCTACCAGCAAGGCAGAGGTCAACCTGGAACTGAAGAAAAGTTAAAATAAGAAATTAGTAAAGAGAACAGAAGAGAAATATAATTAATACTGATGAACTTTAGAAAGCATTATGAAAAAAATAACATGCAAGGAATTAAATGCAGCTCCCTACATTTTGGAAATCCTTATAAGTGAAGACCATTGACCTCAGCAATTAAGGCCATGAAATCAGAAAGAAAACTGCTTATATAAAGTGAAAAGTCTTAGTTAAAAGAGTAACATCCAGGATTATTGCAATAATTTTTCACAGTCCTAGTAAACCAATCATTTATTTATACTGTATAAATTTACAGTTTCATAGGGATATACCACAGTTGAAAGGTGTGTCAAGGTACACTAAAAATTTACAGTTGCATTCTTACATGTTTCTGAAACATGGACCTGTATGATAAACATTACATATCTAAAACACTACACATATAAACAGTACATAAACAAGAAATGTGAAGAACAAGAGAAAAATCACATGATCTAACCTTGAAGTTACATATGCCCTGAACAGGAGGTTATACCAGACAATACCAGACAGTATTGTGGCTACAAAACACATTTGCTCATGAACAAGTTGAAGAAAGACGTTTTTTTCTGGTAAATGTTGAAAAAGTCAAGAGAAATCAGAGTATAGATAGAAATGATAAAAGCACTTGTACAGAGGTACAAAAACTAAGGATGAATTAAAGAAAGAACTGAAAACATCCTAAAAAAATGCCCTTCAGCGTATTTATGTTTGGGTTTCAAATAATATTTGTTCAGTTACCAGTTTATTATAAAGTCCTGGAAAATAACAGAGACAATACACCAGGGCTTTCAAGGAAGAGGTAACGAGAGCTAAACAACATATTGATTGTCATCTGTGCCATAAACATAGCCACGCAACTCCATTCATCCTGAGATACACCAAGTGAAGGGCTAGGTTTGCATTAAACATTTGATCCACAATTATATCTGAACCTTTTATTGATCACCTTCCCCCTTCCTTGTGATAAGCAACCATTAACACTCCAGATGGACACAGAAGAGCTGTCAGAAATGGCATGTAGAGATTAGGGACGTCTCTTGCTGGAGGCCTCTGTTAGGACCAAAAGCAGCTCAGAAACTCAAAAGAGAGTTGACAGTGGATAATTCTGACCCTCTGCTGAAGTCACATTAACTACTTTTGGGTTTGCAAGACAGAGGATGAGACAGCACCAAGACAGTTAGCCTGGGGACAGGCTTCAGGTTATTAAGACAGCTACGGGGTTAGCCAGGAGGGATACAAACTTCGGGAATTTTCCTGAGGGGAAGGAGAAAAATAAGAGTTAAGACCAACCAAGTAGCCTGCCTGGTAGCAACAGTTATACGATGGTAGCCTTCAGCTAGCCAGAGGCGTCCATGAAAACTGCACAGAATCAGTTCTGAAATCCAACAGTAATGTCCATTTGTTGTAGAAATTAATTCCCCAAAGAAGAGAGCAAAGGAAAAAAAATCAAACATAGCAAATTTTTCTGACATTACAAAATGAAGTGCAAGTCTATAACCTTCTCCATAGACTATCTCTACTAAAATAAGTACTTCATTTCTAATGACAGCCAAATCCCCAAATATTAGTACCATGAAGCATTATTAGATATTGAACCACTGAAGAAATACAGTAGCAGAATAAATAGCAATGCTGTTCAATTTCTTTGAACCAGACTTTTGAATCAAAATGTGAGTCTTTCTGCTAGCTACACAGGTGTGACAGAGAAGTAGTATCACTGAATAATGGGATAAAATGTTTCTCTATCAAATACATTAAATCAGCTAATGCAGATGAATAGGTACTGCTCACTTGATTTCCAGTAGCATTGGCTTGCAAATTATTTGCAAGAGGATGCTAAATTCTCTCTTTGGTATAGATCCAGCAAAACCACTGCCAGATCACACCTCCTGGGAAATGTGATACTTGGCATGGGATTTGGCACAAGACTTTACAAATGTCAGCTTTCCTGTAAAAACATCAGGTCTGTTGTCATGAAAACATCAGTTATGAGTAATTTCTTTTCTTAATACTACTAGCCAATACAAATAGAGAGGGGATGAGATGTCAGTCATGTGCAGCCATGCACTCAGGATTGGATTTTTATAACACAATTGTCCAGAATAGAAATATGAATTTTGGATTTTGAAATGGATGTCCATATCTTGGATCAGTACATGTTGTATTCAAAAGTATGCTGGCACCTGTACTTCAGAATGTCTGTCATTATGAAATAACTGACAATTGGGAGAAAAATAGCAAACAGAATGAGCTAGGTACTCATGTGTAATCCAGAACTGCTGGACTATCACCCTGCTTTTTTTTCTTTACAGAAGTTTGTATCAAAGTTGTGTATTTTTTTCTAATATTTCCTAAGAATGTAAATCATTAGAGAAAAGTTAGGACATGAACAAGATAGTCACAGAATAAATTCAGAAGTCTGTGGTATTATTTGCCAACCTGGCATGCAATGAGTTGCATGAATGGTTTATTGAATCAGTAAACATAAACTAAGGTCCTGGCACACTCAAGCCTTTAAGTGGTTAATTAGCACCTCATTTCAATATAGTGCCTAATGTGTGGGAAAGAAGAGAATATCTGCTTCAAGCAGTTGCAAGTAAGTCATCTCCTGGAAGATGGCTATTAAGTTTGAGAAGGCAGAAAAAACTTTTTGGCTGAATGGATTTCTTACTACATGCAGAAATTTAATACATGTTTGTCACTTTTGTATTTATCAACCTGCCAACACATAAAGATTCAGCCCTCTGAGTCACACATTATATTTGCACTGGTATCTCCTCAGAAAAGTCATCTTGATAGTGACAGCAGTTACACCTGAACCTTAAGAAAAACTACTGCTGAAAATTCCAAAATTAAACTTTGATCGTAATATCATGTTTTCTAAAATTCCCTTTTAATACAAAATTAATTTGAATGTATATTTTTATGTCTAGCCCTTGTGTAGACAGTTAACCAGAAGAAGTACACAGAACAAATCTCAGAGGTAAAAGCTTCAGTATGGGACCAGTGTCAAAGTAGGTCAATTTTTAGGACTAACAGCCTTGACAGTGTCCCTTTAATATGTTGATCTGTTTCTGTAAAGCACATTAAGGAAAGTTTAGCGTGAAAGAGGCTACAAATGTGTTTGATATGATATGGCAATAAGTGTACATTTTGAGCATACTAAATCTGCCAAAGTACATTTTAAACCGCTTTTCTTTACTAGCTAAGGGTCCAGTTCATTGAAAAATAAAATCCAGACTTCTGTACACTAGAAGCTGCAGAAAATCTGGCTTTCTGTAACATCTGTAACCCACTGTATATGTTTTCAAGGTGGAATCTACATCTTTCTTTGAGAGATTATGGACATTATTTGTCTGTTCAAACCCCTGAGAAACCTCAAATTGAGATTGGGAAGTTGTCCATATAGAGCTAGGCAAAATCACTTGCCTTGAGGATTTTAAAGTTCTGAGTACTTTGTTTTCAAGAACACTTCTGAATCACCTAATTTGTTCCTTGGTGTTACTATTGATTTGCTTCTGATGTCCCTTATACACATATATATCTATCTATTTGATGAAAATTTGATGCTGTAAAAAATATACATACGCATCATATTTACCAGTATTGCTACGGAAACACACTTGCCAAAGAACAGTGAAAACTTATATCCAAAGACATCTCAGTAGTTATTATTTTCTTCCGCTTTCATTAAAACAGATGTTAATTCAATGGTTCAAATGCATGAGCCAAAATGTCTCATACAGATAGTTCAGGATGTGGTTCTCTGTAAAAAAGGTAAAGTTTAAAAGGTAATCTCAAATTTTATAAAGAATGCTTCCTAAATAAACCTAGTGAGGGAAATTCCTTAATTTTTTTGTTTTTATTTTTGTAATGTCTTACAGAATCTCTTTCTGAAGTATTGGCTGTTACCAATTATTTCTCTTACGGAACAATTACCGATGTTTTACATTTGCATCATTCTGGTCTCTTCTTTGTTCTTACTGTTGCTCACAATGACAATAATCTGGAAGTACATTCAGTAGTTTTGTTTTATTGTATTTACTTTTAAATAAGTTATACCGTAGTTTTCACCACTTTTGTATCACCTACAGCAAAGGATATAGTCGTTACAAGCTCTGTTTTAACATATTTTATTATATTTCCTGATGCAATTGAAAAAGCAGATAGGTTTTCAAGCACACAAGCCCTTCTTCAGGTCTGAAATGGAAAAAGCCAAAATTTGGTAAGCATACCAGTTATGCATGCATACAAGTCTTTGAAGTAAACACAAAGAAATATGTGTATTTCAATAGCACTGTGTTCTAACCATTTTCTAGAAATATTTCTGGAGCTGCTTCTAAAATATTTTTTAGAAGTGTAAACATTTAAGCAAAAGAATTAAAAAATGTGGCAAATCTACTATTAGAAGAGGCCTTAAAAACTAAAATTCCATCACAAAGCAACTACTAAGGCTTGATAAAATGAAGACTGACATTCTACAAAATATCAAAGAATGAAAAGACATAAAATATACATTAATACAAAAACATATTTTCAAGGAATATATTCACAACTGTTAATTAATGGCAAATGAGGATCAAATAATTTTCTTGTGCAGAACCACAACTACAGAAGTTTAAAATATGACTCATCGTGCAACATCAATATAAAAACAGATCAACAGTAGGCACTTGTTATCTCCAAGCAAACAACTCTAGAGACCTCATCTTCAACCAAAATTTCCTTATACCATCTTTGACTTATGGTAACATAGTGTTTCATTTAAATGGGGGGGGAGAAGATGTTCCACAGTTTCATAGTTTCGTGTCTTTTTGTTCACTCTCAGCACAAGTGGGTAGAAAGCAGACAACAATATTTTAGCTGCCAACATTTAGTGTTAAAATTATTTTTTCCTTCTATACTTATAACAGTTAGAAACATATCCCTGAACTTTTTATTTTCCCCAGAAACATGCCTCCTACATTTGACACAACACTTACATTGCTGCCATGATGGAATCTGAAAAAAAAAAATCATATTTTTAAAGAAAAAATAAAAAGAACTGATTCGTAGATTAGCTTCCAAATCTAACAATACACTTGGCAATCCTCTGAAATTCTTCTTATCTGCAGAAACAATGGTGGCAGGGCTAGTTGTCACAGATTCTCATTTTACAATATCTCTCCTTTTTAGGATTCTTTTCTTCTTGAAAAGTAAGTTTTACCTAACCTTTTTTTCTTTACAGACATTTTGGGGTTTTCCATATTTATTTGTTTTAGATGGCACTCGCTCCTTTTTGCAGATTCAATGTCTATAAAGAAACTTTTTGTTTAAAATGATGAATTAGGAATATAATTTTTAAAAAGAGTTATTTCTCTATAATTTCTTCAGCAACATCCTAATTAGCAAGAAAGACAAAGAATGGGTAAGTCAAGATTTGTGTGCTGCAGGACATCTGAAAAAAGCTGTCCAAACGCCTGATACTTTTGTTCATACCAGACCCCAGTGCACAAAAGTATTATCAGAATGGAATTCTGCACTACTCCGATTCAATGCAGATAAGCAGAAAAATGTTTGCCTCATCCTTCAAAAAAAATTCTTCTGCATTGAAACAAAAATCCTTCTGCACTGAACATCTTTGATAAGAAACATTCATAAGCAAGAAGTCTTAAGATTATTTTTTAAGTGTTGCCTGGGTGCATCTCACTGGCTTTTCTACAAATCAAGAAAGCTCTGAATCAAAATTAAGAAGTGGCACTCTGAGCTGCTGCTGGCATGTAAGAGTCAGTCCTATGGCTGAGCGTGCAGTGAAAGAAACTACAAAGCTATAGTGGCAGTTTGCTGCATAGCTTTGTTCACATGCAGGCAAGCCAAAATCATACACCAGCTCTACCTGACTGCAGAGCTTAGCTGTGCATATGGTTGTGCCCAAGGACTGGCATGTTGCAGTCACAACAGACTCAGAGGAGTGGGAGAAACAGTTTGAATGGACATCTCAACAACACATCTATCAAAGCAAAAACACAGCTTTAGAACAGTAGACTATTCCTAAATGCTGACAGGCACTTCTCGAGGAAGCAGAGAAGAGGAAGCCAAGCCAATTGTTGTTTAATTAATAATGCCAATGAAGTATCTGAAGCACCTCTACTTTCCTTTTCTTTGCTAGCAGTCACACACAGGCAGAGGTAAAGTTTTGTGCAGACGTTAATAAATGAGTTAGATGCAAATTGCTGAGGTACTTAGGGAGGACTCTCAGTTCAGTCTCAGAGCAGCCTCGCTCTAGGGACTACATGTCTCATCCCCTTACACAGGAAATTCTGTGTCCATAGTTTGAAGATAGGAAGGTCAGATGTAGTGCAAGGCTAACAGGTCTTGTTGGATAAACCTTCCGCGCTGAAATCACCTGAACTGGTGTAAAACCAGCTTTGTACATTTGGCAGCCAGAAGCCACAGATGAGACTCACTAAGTGCATCCATCCAAATATTGCCAATTAAGTGACAATCACCAAAACTTTAAAGAAACTTTTTTCTTCGGTTTCTAGGAACCATCTTTTAAGTATTGTGTCAACTTCACTATTCTTTTAGTATGAAGGTAACCCACTCATATAATTTACATTAAATGAGGAATAAGCTTCTTAGGAAGCAGAATGGAGATACTACGTACACATTTGTTATTGCTACTCCAATCCCATACAAGATATGAGAAAAAATTGTGTTTCTTATATAAACCGTACCTTCTCAGCTAAAAGCATATCACTGAGCCTGGGCAGACAAGAAAACAATCCCTTCTTCAGGGCACCACATTGCAGAGTTTCAAGTGCAGAAGAAACGGCATAATGTGAGAAACACAATACTGAATATTTGTGCACACAGATAGGAATGAAGTAAGAACAGGGTGGCCATTAAATTGCCTTTAATGAAGTAAAAGAAAAAAAAATGACAGCAAATGACAGAAGCAGCAAAGGAGTGAGATATTCAAGACTAAAGCACTGAAAGAAATCCTTCCCAAATTTATGTGAAGACAAAGTATTTAGGATTAGAGAAGATAAAAGATCAAAAGGCTGAAATTATGTTTGTTTAACTTGGTTTATGAAAGGATATATTAGAAGGTGAGCTGCACAAACAAATTAAGTTTATGTAGTTTTGACATATCCAACAAAGGGTAATGAAAACCACAACTACCACCGGGAAACAGCAGCAGGTAATCAGCTCCAGCAAGGGAGTGGTTCAGGAGATGAGAAAGATGATACTTGATCACTTGATAAAAAGATATTGGGAAGAGCAAAGCCTTGAAGTGTTGTATCTTCTGATACTTCAGATTTCAGCCTTGTCACAGTTTACTATAATCAAAATACAGGTAACAACATGACACAGAAACAGAAAGCAAGCCTGAGGTTATTTTCACTCAAGACATAGGAGTTGCCATGTTAATTGCTGAGAACTATTTGGCCTCCAGAACTTAGCTGGCCTCCTTTCACTCCAGGAGCAAAGAAGACAAACATATTAGTTCAGGCTCCCACCTGGTGTCTGGAAGGTCCTGCTGGAGTCCAGGCTGCAAATACTTGGTAATTTCTTGTTTTCTCACCACTGTAGCTACAATCAATCTGCAGTTGGAAATATCTGTTAACTTTTATCTATAATGTTTTGTACTATTCCTGGGCAATGCAATGGTATTCTTAAACACATAGTGTATGAAATGGTGGGATTAAGTGCAGAATTTAGCACACACTGGGATGCCTTCAGCAATACTCTTGACTAGTAACTGGGTAGATAGGCTGAAGGGACTTTATCTACAAAAAAAAATAATTTTTTCAGACAAGTTAAGTATCACCTGGAGAGACTGCATGTGCGGGATGCCAGAATGAGGTGGAAGAGGAGTTTAAGTAGCTACAGTGGTGTATGGCTACAAAGCTATCCTGTAATATGCAGGAGGGATAGTACTTGTAACCTACTAATATATATGATCTTTTCAGTATCTTGAGTATTTTAGCAGCTTACAAACCCTTTTGCTTTCTTTGCTGTTCCACACAACAACATTCGGCCAATTTTATGCTGCCTTTAAACTTTTCATTCATCTTTCTTTTTCTACATTTGGTACGTAACAAAAATTTCTGCAATCATTCCAGCAGTTCAACATAACAATGCTTCGGGATTGCTACAGAAAATACTTTTATAAGCAGAGATCATGAGGATGTCTGCAACATTACTCTCTGTGTTATCACACAGCCATTAATTATTTAAAATCTCCTGAACATTGTAACCCTACTTAGATCTTCTGACTATTTCATTAATACTTTCAGTGTAAATTAGACAATTATCTTTATTACTTTAATATCAGTATTGGAAACTGATATTTTCCAACAGAAATGCATCCTTTAGGTTTGGAGAAAGGAGACTAGAGGGAGAGGGGGGATGGAGATATAATGATATGTATTTACTTCATACATTCAATAAGACAAGGCAGCAAATTTCTAGTAGAAAAAGCAACCCTTGATATGAAATTCAAAAAAAAAAAGAAACAAAGAAATAAAACCTGATAATCAGGAAAATTGCATGGTATTATGAGATTTCAACTTTCCCCTTGGAAATTACTTATGCTTTTTAAAATTAAATACAACTAAAAATCATTTTGTATCACAATAGCTTCTGAGAGATAAAATTAATCCTAGAATTGCAGTAGAAGGTAGAAACAGGCATGGAAGAACTATTAATTTTTGGTGACACAGTTTACTGCTCAAGAGAACTGCAATAAGTCATATTAGAAGTTCTGGAGGATGGTTGTGAGATTTTTTTTTTCCTTTGGTATGATTTGACTCTTAAACAATTAGTTTGAATATTTTCTCCTTATCAGATTCCTATAATCAGAGGTAATATGAGCAAGAGCATTAAAATAATAAATTATTTTTTTTCATCAGCCATATGATCACCTCAGAGATGTAGGAATCTAGTTTAGGCCCCATTGTGCTAGTAAGAATTTACCGGCAATGTCAAGAACTTTGTGCTGTACAGAAGTGGACATGTAGCAGAGAAAATCTAAATCTGAGGTGACATGGTGCCGCAGACAGTTTGCGTACAGATCCAATCTCAGATGCTCAAATTCTGCTCTGGATCACATACTTAAAGTCTGACATATCATGGAAAAAAGGAGATTCACAACTTGGTAAATGTAAGGTAAGGAGGAAACTTCTACTTCATATTAAAATTTACACCAATGTAAAATGGTCAGCACTAAAAAAATGTCTTTTAGACAGCTAGGATTCCATGTCTTGGTATAAAGAAGTTAATTATATAGCACTACCTTTGAAAAAAAGAATTAACTCTAATAGCCTTTGAAGTGGTAAAGTAGGAATCAGAACTCACCAATTTGCATCATCTTGACACTCTAATCATGAAAACTCTCTTCTAAAATCAGGACCCAGCTATGACAAACTGTATTACAGGTGAGTTTTTAAATGAAGCCCAAGTTTGGATGATTACCTGAAATCACTAAGCTAGAAATTAACTCTGAAATATTGTATTGCTATCTGAACATAGCATTGAAGGAAGTGGTTAGGAATAACCTTTGGAAAAAAATTCTCATCACCACCTTTGATCTACCTGACCAGGTCTGCAAAGAAGGACGTAGATTTTATATAAATCTGTTTATTTTGAAAAATTCTCCCCTTGTTCATGGTCTTCATTACAAGCTAGAGGATAAAGAGTTTTTAGGCTGCTCATGCTTGCTCTCACTGATTCTGAGCTAGACCGAAAATGTGAAGTAAAATGTAAGAAATAAAGTTTTTCTCTACTAGGGCTTGGTTTATACAAAGTAGTTAATAAATGTGCAAAAAGATGTCTCTGGAAAAAACAACAAACAAACAAAAAGAAACAAACAAAAAAAACCTTAATATGTCCCAATTTCTCCATTTTATTTCACCGAAACATTGAAAAATTTGAAACAGACAAAATAAGAATACACATTTCACAGTGTCAAATTACCAATAAATATTTTTGTATAAAAAACACCTTATCTTTTTAGCTAGCTGTCATGGTTTAACCCCAGACATCAGCAGAGCCCCATGCAGCCACTCGCTCAATTCCCTACCAGTAGGACTGGGGAGAGAATCAGAAGGGTAAAAGGTGGAAAACTCATGGGTTGAGATAAAGACAGTTTAATAGCAGAAGCAAAAGCCATGCAGGCAAAGCAAAACAAAGAATTAATTCACTGCTTCCCATGGACAGGCAGGTCTTCAGCCCTCTCCAGGAGAACAGGGCCTCATCTGTTACTCGGGAAGACAAACACCATCACTCCAAATGTCTCCCCTTTTCCTCCTTCTCCCCTACTTTATATACTGAGTATGACATCATATGGTCTGGAATACCAAGGGAAGCCAGTTGATGTAATATTTTTGGATTTCACTAAAGCTTTTGATACTGTCTCTCACAGGATCCCTCTGGACAAAATGTCCAGCATACAGCTGGATAAACATATCATGGGGTGGGTGAGCAGTTGGCTCACGGGTCAAGCACAGAGGGTAATAGTGAATGGGGTAACATCAGACTGGCGACCTGTCACTAGTGGGGTTCCACAGGGCTCCATCTTAGGCCCTGTACTCTTCAACATCTTCATAAATGACTTGGATGCAGGACTGGAAGGGATACTAAGCAGGTTTGCAGATGACACAAAACTCAGAGGAGCTGTCGACTCCCTGGAAGGCAAGAAGGCCCTGCAGAGAGAACTCAACAAATTAGAGGACTGGGCAATCACCAACCACGTGAATTTCAAGTGCTAAATTCTGACTGGAGTGGGGCAACCCTGGATGTTGGTACAAACTGCAGAATGAGATACTGGAAAGCAGTGCTGAAGAAAGGGACCTGGAGGTCCTGGTCAATGGCAAGTTGAATATGAGTCTGCAGTGCCCTGGCAGTCAGGAGGGCCAACCATGTCCTAGGGGACATCAGGCAAAGCATCGCCAGCTGGTTGAGGGAGAGGATTGTCCCACTCAGCTCTGACCATATAAGAAAGATATTAAGCTATTAGAGGACATCCAAAGGAGGGTAATGAAGATGGTGAAGGACCTTGAGGGGAAGCTGTGTGAGGAGCAGCTGAGGTCACTTGGTCTGTTCAGCCTGGTGAAGAGGAGACTAGGGGGAAACCTCATCACAATCCACAACTTCCTTTTGAGAGAAAGAGGAGGGGTAGACACTGATGTCTTCTCTGTGGTGACTAGTCATAGGTCATCAGCTGAGGGAAAGCCCTGAAGATGTATCAGGGGAGGTTTAGGTTGGATATTAGAAAAAGGTTCTTCACTTAGAGCATGGTCAGGCACTGGAACGGGGTCTCCAAATAAGAGGTCACAGCACTAAGCCTGACAGAGTTCAAGAAGCATTTGGACAACACTCTCAGGAGAATTGTGTGACCACAGGATGGTCTTGTGCAGGGCCAGGAGCTGGACTCAATGATTCTTGTTGGTCCCTTCCAACTCTGCATATTCTGTGATCCCTTTGGTCTGTTTGAGTAAGCTGTCCCAGCTGTGTCTCCTCACAACTTCCCATGCACCCTTGCCAGCTTGACAGTACAAAGAGCAGAAAAGGCCTTGGCTCCATGTAAGCACTGCTCAGCAATACAAAAACATCTCTATGTTATCAACTCTGTGTTCAGCACAGATCCAAAACACAGCCCAATACTAGCCACTATGATGACAAATAATTCAGCCAAAACCAGCACAGTAGCATTTTTAAGTTTAAATGAAAGACCTATTACACTCATTGAATAACATAACACAATGAAATATATCAGGCAAGATATTAAGGGAAGATAAAAACTGGGTGTAATTTACAATTGTACATTTTACAGCACTGAATGTGAGAAAGAGACCTTTTCTAAAATTAGTGTATATGCTCTCACTTTTCATGGAAAGTTTATCAAGCAGGTGACCAAATTTGGGGAGTACAGTCACTATATTCATGTCCCTAGTATAGTCACCCATAGTATAGCAATAGGAATAGTATAGTCACTATTAGTAGCACAGAGTTACTATTCATGTGCTAGAGAACAGCCTTGAATGATTCCCACTTCCCTGTAGGACACACCTTGGTTGAAACAAATTGTGACCCTACCAAAACCAACTGGGTTGGTGTGATAAAAGTTAGTACAAAAAGTAGCAATATCATAGTACAAATTCAGTGAGAACTGCCTCTTTACAAAGTGAAATTATTTTTTTCTTTCCCCTGACAAAAAGCTATTAAGGTGTAAAGGAAATATAAAGAAGTGTCACGCTGTCTTTTCAATCCTAATGGCTGAATCACAAGCCATGGTCCTAGCTGGAGCAAAGGGGGTAGTTCTCTAGGCCAAGCCATCTTCTCTAATTTGCTTTGAAGACTTAATACAGCAACAGAGCACAACTAGAACCACCACTGTCCCTGAAGCACAAGAGCTGTATATGTCTTGCTAAAGGTTTAAGAGTGGATATGCACTATAAACATAATGCATATGTTTATATACAACAATTTTCTACTATTTTATGACCACATGCAAATGGAAAATTTACTGCAGTAGTACACTCACAAAAGAGAACTCCCGAGAGTTCATACAGAATATGCATTTAAAGTTTATTTCAGTAGGATTACCACATCACCTGCAAAGTGAAGCTGTAAGGTTTTCAGGTTTAGATGTGGCTGGCCACAGATTGACTTCTACATGATCTACTTGTCATCACATATCACACTTAAGAAAAGAAGAAATAAAATCAGAAATAAGTTTCTATCTCCTTTTCAAATTTTTCAAAACA
This sequence comes from Chiroxiphia lanceolata, assembly GCF_009829145.1. NCBI lineage: Eukaryota > Metazoa > Chordata > Aves > Passeriformes > Pipridae > Chiroxiphia > Chiroxiphia lanceolata. The sequence goes on along the minus strand of NC_045637.1, from coordinate 64,524,944 downwards.
AAAATATATTCATACTATGTGCATGCTGACAGCTGAAACATCAACAGTCAAGAAACAGTAAACAAAGGAAAAGCAGAATATCTGCAAGTAAGTTTGGACCAGTTCTAGAACTGTCATAAATTAAATGTACTGTCAACATGGTTAGGGAGACTCTGCTTCGAAAAGCAAACAAACAAACAAAAAGAAATCCCAAAATGACAAGACCACAGGTGAAACTCAAGGTGCTTTTTATGTGAAGGTTCAGAAATGTTCCACTGAAGTGGGCTGATCTGGGAGCTGACTTTATTACTCATGTATATGAACCATCATCCTGGTGAAAGGCTCTTATAGTTGCATATGCTAATTCAGCTAGTTAAGCACAGTGTTTCAAGTAAAACAGTGATAAAGCTATGTGTCAAGTTGGGAATAGAAACCTGCAAAACTTTTTCTGTTCATGAAGGAAGGAGTATACCCAAAAAGGGTAAAGTCCTTTGTCTCTATGTACTTTGGGAGTTATAATAAAGGCATCATCAGATTTTCTGACATCATAACAACCCTAGAAGATGTGTTTTAACAGTACAACTTACAATAGTCTGTTGCTTGCCCTTTCCTAACCATTTTCTGATTGCATCTCCCATGTCCCTCATGTAAATCTGAGGAGTAAGCCACAGGAGCCCAACAAGTTATTGTGATTCTATGATAGCAAACTCTCTCACATACTCTGTTCAGGACTTTCTTGCTACAGCAGAGTACCGTCTGTGTGTGCTGAAAATAAATATTTGCTAGAGAACCTGCACTACTTAACATCCATCTGAATCTTTGCACCTAGTCTGAGACAGTGTTCTGCACTTCCTTAAAAGACAGTTGTAGATTTATCTCAGGTATCTTTGATCCTTTCCTGAAACAAATCAAACAAATCTCCTGATTACAGAAGGAGCTTAATGAACTTAAAGTTGACACAGGAATTTAAAATGTGTTAGATAAGTCCCACCTATGCATAGTATTATCTTCTTACTCAAATTCTGGATCTCGTTCAGTTTCCCAAAGCTTTTGCACAGTAGATTTGGTATCCTGAGAATGACGCTCCAGGGCTTCTATGTCAAACACTTTGAGAGGAGAAGAAAGAGGAACAGAAGTACTTCCTTCATTCACACCATGTATACAAACAAAGAAAAGGACAGATGATCTTATCATTTTAACAAGTGAAAACAAACCTCAACTATGCTAGAGCAACTAAAAAACCCCCAATATTTCCTTTTGATACAGCAATATGCTTTAGGCCAGTTTTTGAGGGCAAGTTGAGACTTTTGAGATTATTCTCACTGATGAAAAGCTTTTCAAGATCTTAGCCTCCAGTGAGCTAGGTGCTGGGCAGACTCTGCCTACTCCAGATCTCTGAAAAGGGAACATAGAGTCTAACCTCAAACAAGATTCATCTGTGTTACACTTGTGTTTTACCACCTCTCAAACAGAATAAAAACAAAACCTTTCTTTTTATTCTTTTTAGATGCTATGGTTGTTACCTCTCTTGTTTTAGTTCTCTTTCATGTTGAAGAATCTGTGCACTGTAAATTTATTTAGTATGTAAGTACACTGTAAATTTCCTATTTATTTTAATTTTAATTTTAATTTACTATTCAATTACAATTAAAAAGAAATCAAAAAGAAATATGTCAAACTTAGGGCAAAAGACATTTTAATGAGCTTGTAGCCATCCATCATTAATTGCTAAGCATACTTGAATTGAAAGGAAGAAGAAAGGTAGATGGAACTATGTCACCCATGGATCCAACAGCAATTGTCACACTATTTCCCTTTCCTCTTTATTTAGCCAGAAAGGTTACACTAGAAAAGAAAAAAAGATATTCGTAGTAAACATACCATAAAATTTACTCTCTTTTAATGAGCGTCAAAACTGCACAATGAAAAGCAATCACATACAAATATATTCAGGAGCAATGAAATGCTACTAAATGTTGTATTTCAGTGCACTAGGTGATAACAAATACAACATTGCAATAAGGGTGTCTTTTTGTAAGAGAAGGATTACCAATAACTTTTAAACCTTATATCCATAGTCCTGAGATCTGAGAAAATAAGCTAGACTACTCTTGATTCTTATTGCTTTAATATATCACTTTCTACTAATTGAATTAATGACAAAAAGTTTATCTTTTCAGCTTTGTTTCCATTGGAAATGATAAGGTCTAAGTCACTCATAGTTTTGAAAAATTCATTACCTTACATCCTCAGACATCCAGAAAGCCTTGCACAGCTCATCAGAGCTCCAATGTTAAAAAGATTAAAAAACCTGTACCTTCATGAGTGAGATATTCCCAAGAAAGGATGAGAAATTACAAGCCTGGAAATTATATGTGAAGGCAGATCTTCAAGCAATAATCAGTCAAATAGGGGTTGGTAGCTGAGTGTTGGGCCTGTATCCTTATTTATTCACAGAAATCAAGGAAAAAATATAATTACATAAACAAATAAGCTAGTCATCTAACCATGTTGGAAGAGATTTCTGGAAAAACAATTCCCCTCTTCTTTGGGACTTCACTTAGGCTCTGACTTTTCATTGTGAATTCTTAAAAATACAGGTGTGAATTTCTAATGGGAAAGCAGAGTAGCCATCCAGAGCACTCCAGGATGTATGCCGAATCAAATGCGTAAGAAAACACAACTGACAGAACAAGGGCTCTTGCATATCCAAATCAATTTTGTTTCATCACTGATGCTACACCTAGTGCACCTTTGGCTGGGTTACTACAGGATGGGAGAGGAGAGGAAACTAAAATAAGCTATCTTCCATGGTTAAAGGGCTAGTTGCATCCTTCTTCCCATCCTTATTTCTCTGAAAACACTTCTCCCTGTCCAAAGACAATTCTCTAATCTATCCACTTTGAATGTACCACCGCATAACTCATGCTTGTCTCCCTCCTTTGCCTGTGCTCTGAGCTGGCTGGACACAAACAAGTCAGATGCAGAAGCTGGATAGCCATAAGCAGAGCACTGAGCCTCAGTTGGTAAGTCCCACTGAGAGACTAATGGCTGCTGGCATATATCCACCCAGGCAGATACTTCAGCTCCACCTCAATCTACAACATCCTGTGCATCAGCTGCTCTTGTACAGACTATTAAGCTGATACCCGCACCTACGAAATGTCTGTTCAAAAATCCATACATCAGATTATCTTTTAACAGAGTCCTGACACATGAAAAATAAAATTTATATAAAAGATTTGAAAGGGAGAGCTTTCATTCAACTCTACTAGAATTCAAGCCTTTCTACTCTAACAGTGACCAGTAGAACAAGCTACTTTGGGTGACTCAGACCTGGTTCCACCACAAAACTTTCCCCATCATGAACGGCTGTAGCCTCACTGGTCATCTGACCTTAAAGTCTAAGATCTAACCTCAGAAATAAATGTCTGCCTAGACTATAGCAAAGCAGGTAGTTCAGTCACCTCGTTAATTGAAGCATACTCATCATTGAAGAGCAGCCCAGCTTGAACAACTGTTTCCCTCTAAGCAAAACAGTTGTTCCCACAGACAGTGTCTTTCCTAATGCCAGTGGACAGAGGTAAAGACTAGAGGTAAAGGCTAAAGGTAAAGACTAAAATGCCTTCCTGAGATGTCAGTGGACAATCTGACTGACAGGAAATATGGCCAACATACCTTCCCTTCCATTTTGATCTTCCTGACAGACTTTCCTCTTGAAAGGAAACCAGCGTTTGCACACACCAACTGGACCACACAGAGCAGCTGCTCTGTTGCAGCTCTGTCCCAGCACCACTTGGAGCTAAAAGCTGAGACTGCCTCATCTCTCAGGTGCAGTTCCTTCCTTTCCCAGCTAGGGTTTAGGCAAGCTGATACCAAAATCACGGTTCTGAGTCCACCTGTCAATAGCACGATTAACGCTAGTAGTATAAATGGATTGTGATATGAGAATTGTCCTGCTGTATGTTTAATTACCTTCATATGAAAATTGCAATTATGAGTTTGAGCTCTTAACTGATCAATTGTGTTCAAGTATTTCAATGCTCGTGAGGAGCATGATCTGGTCTGCTGCCTTCAGCTACCATCCAAACTGACAGTAAGTTGTTGTGGAACAACAGGAAAGTCAGAACAAACTCACGAAAGTAATGCTGTAGGTGTTTCAGCTATATATCAAAGAGACTATCTTATATCTTAAATTAACACTGAAGTTCCATATCCATCAAGTTTCATCAGGTGCTGCTTCATGAAAGGGATTTTACTCTGGGTGGGAGGGGGGTGGAAATGCCTACAACTTGCCAAATCTTCTAATGGTCTAAAAAACCCTAAAAAAAAAGGTGAGACGTATTAAAAAAAAACAACAGAAAAGATATGCTAGTCCATTATTGCCTGTGATCAGCCCACTGTGCATTGCTGATCCAGCTCGATGTTTGAAGCCAACAGCAATGTGCTTTGCCCATTACTGAGGTCCCAGACAAGATGACTCGTTAGGGGTGGGGTTATCACAGAATAATCACACCCTCGGGTATTGGGTACACAACCACATCTCAAATCTTGTAACACCCCAGAGGTGTGATTATCTGCTGTCATACTTTAATTCTTAATTAAAACAAGAGCTGCAGCTCAGATAAGATCTGTGAGAGGATTATGGTCATTCTTGGTTAGACAAGGAGGAATGTGTATCTTTGGAATTAAAATTCAGGTGCTTGGGTGAACTCTGCAATGCTGATCTGTGCTTGAATCTGGCTCATCTTAGCTTTCCCTTTGATGTGATTTAACCAGGAGGAAGCACACATACAAAAAGCTGCAATCCCCAGGAATGAAACACTGAATAACCCAATAAAGTGTACAGAGCTGCTATCATTTAAACATTTTTGCACTTTAACCACTTCTTAGCATTTTGACTTAAATAAAACTGCAAACTCTAAGTGTGCTTCTAATGATGCTAAAAGACCGATTCTTGTTACTTAACACTGGTACAAATCACAGCAGTCATAAACACCTGGAGGAATGTCTTGATGAAATGTGTACTAAACTACTCAACTTGCACATATAAAGGTGGATATAGAGCCTGAGGAAAAATGAACATAAAGCACTTCTGTGATTTTTTAAAAAACCCTATTTTTAACAAATATTAACCCAACTTAAGGTCTCTTTTAAAGGTTACATTTGCATTTACAAAGAACTTTCAAGCAATTTAACTACAATGAATTTTAACAAGGTGCTTCCTGTTCTCATTACTTACGTATTTTTAAATTTTATGAGATTCTTCTGGCAGAGTTTTGTAGCCGTTAAGATGAAAGCCTGGATGCATGCATACTTGAAAAGTGGAGGAGGAGGAAAAAGAAGAATAAAAAGAAGAAAGGAAAATAATCAATTTGGTATCAAATTTATTCCAAAGCCGAAAAGTGCATTTTTTCCTGATTGTGAAAGAAGACATGCAGGGAGGTCAAAGGTCAAGCAAAGAGGAGACAGTATTGTGTAGGAACTGTCACGCATCACCACCTATTTTGACATGCACAGGGCCGTTTGTTGTCTGTCGAACATGCAAATTAAGTGCCTGCTGTCATAGCTAGCCGATATCTGAAAGTGGAAAATGAGACCACCTGTAACCAGTGAATGGAGTGATGGACAAGCATTCAGAGCTCGTCATTTCCAACGCCATTCACACCACCTCCGAATTGCATATGACATGTAAAAATCTTTTCTTAATATTCACAACCGGGAAGTTTGGGGAATTATGGAGGCTTCAACTGCTGCATCTAATGGGTTCTCCAAGCAGACAGCTGTGACTGTGAGCTGGCTTGATAATTAGGTGTCCAGGAAGATTTTATGCTATGAATCAGTTAAAAGGGAGAAAAGAAAAAGAAAATAATGGCAAGCAAAACTCACTGGAATGGAAATTATATTAACCCTTGCATGTCTTCCTCAGCACTTGGCTTTTACAATTCCTGTGAAGCAAGATTTGCAGAAATCAGACACATATAAATTTGTCTTCTGTCCCTGAGCAGCAGTCTTCCTACTCAGAAAAACTGCACTCCAACTCTGTTTGATGCTTTGTTTTCCTGAAGAGAACTTAGAAGCATTGTCTAAATATGCCAATCCCTCTTCTATTTGAAAGCAAAGGCAAGGCTTGATTTGAATTTATAGTTAATATGGTGCATAGGGTTTTAAGGAACAGATTCATTGTGCTAAAGTCATGTTCTGTCATGTGCCTGTACATATGAAAATCAAATAGTTTAGCTAGCTCTTCTGTAATCCTTTGCATGTTATCCCTACTTTTGTATGCATATCTGTCTTTGTGCATGGGATGCCATAAACATTGCAGGCAGTGTAATGCCAAGAAAAAAAGTGGTCTTCCTGATTTTTACTTCTGCTTGATAAATAAATAAAGCTGCTCCAAAACACTTAGAATAGGAAAGTTTAGATGTGCCCAGCTGCACAATAAGCTCACAAAAGCTGTTATTTTATTCAAGGCCTAACTAATTAATGCCAGTGTTCATTCCTAAATAAAAAATTAAGCTCTTCAGTTTGCAACTTCTGTGCCATGTTCTGAAAGTCATTCTGGCTGGGTTTCCTTTCAAACATAAAGAACACATGCGTACGTAAGGTAGACAGTCAACATCCAAGAAGGTTATTCAACTTAAAAATCAGAATTCAGCCATGGAATATCATCCACCGATACTTCCAAACATAACTAGAGGATTTGGTGAGCCTGTCTGAAGTCCTGTGATGCAAAGATTTCATCTGCTTCATACTGCCTATGAGTGAAGTCAGACACTCAGAACAGAAGCAGGCAAGTTACTAGTATATTAAACAAGATTTTATGAGCCAGGCCATAGAAAACCTGTATTTAAATAGATTTCATTTTTTAAAAAGCATTACACTTCCTTATTTTCATTGTGCCAAGTTGCAAAACATTGGAGCTGTTCCGCCATTACCCACAACCTGCATTCACTGCTGCTCCTGGTTTCGGTCTCCAGTGATTCTCTTTTCCCTCGGGTCTCAGGGAGAGTTTAAAAAAGCTGAAAAAAGACGTGCTGACCTCTCTGACTGGGGCAAAAAGGGCATATTAGAAAAGGAAGGAATGAAAAGAACTAGTGAATGTATACCCAGGGGAAAAGGAGCAGAAGGTACACTGGAAAAAGAAAGATCCTTCCTGCACACGATCAAAAGCCGTCCCTATCCCATCTTCTCTTGAATGGCATGGCTATCCTGTCTCTTCCTCTGTGTTTTTTTCCCGTTTATTGTAGACTTGCAAGTTTTCTTGGAAGCACTACTTGTCTTAAGCTTCCATATCCTCTATGCAAAGAAAAAAACAAAGACGTAAGCATCTCAAGGAGAGCCATTTTCCATGCACAAGCCAGCAAACCCCATTTGATGGTTTACATCTCTAGGGCTGCTGGGAAAGTAGGAGAGCCTGAATCAGACACCATTCAGCTGGTACTACACTGATGGGCACAACTGAGAAGCGTGTAATGGCGTATCTAAACTCAACACAGAAATACTATCACTGTTTCTCCCACATGTTAGTTCTCTGCTGGGCAGACAGAAGGGGAAAAGGCAAAAAACTGGTAAGTTCTCTGTTTCATCCCTTCACATTAGCCTCAGAGAATCAGCTTGTTTCTCTGTGCTTGAAATCAAGATCCACACAGGATTTGAAGACAGGCAGCTCAAGGATGACATCTTACTAATCATATTCTAATCTACACACAATAGAAAATCTAAATCACTGACAGTTAAAACCATCCAGCCTGTGCATTTCCACAGAACAAAGGGCTTGGCCACAAAGTCAGATTAAAGATTTCTTCTTTAAAACACCTTCCAATTACTATCCATGTGCAATACACCCACGTGCCCCAGCAGTGCCTTTGCAACTGCTAGACTGTCAGTGTGAACAAGGTTGAAAATATCCCTTCTCTTTGAATGTATTCCAGCCTTTTATCTTTTTTAACTCTCTATAAAATGGGAGAATAACTCATTGAAGAGCTTCTGATATGTCCCTGAGCCAGCTCACTGCCTGCAATGTCTGTACCGACACAAGCAGGAAGGCAGCATGCTGCCACGCAAAACAAAAACTCTGCCAGCTTAAACTGGCATTGCTGCTGAAGGACTATGTAACATGGACCTACAGCCAGGGCCACACTGTTTATTTGCCTCCTAGCTAGCTAGGTGGGAGTCTGAGAACTTGGGCTCCCCATCTCAGAGCGGCTCTCTGTGGTCAGTTCACCTCCAGCAGCATGAGCACACAGCCCTGATGAGTGACTGCTCTCAAGGGATACCATAGATTGTCATCAATAACAATTGTTTTGTTTATATTTGTTTTATTTTGTTTCTATTATAGGAACTAAAACAAGCTTTGTTTTCTACATATGAGCTATTAAAATATGACTTTACCATCTTCAAAATCAATGTACTTCTCCAAATTTCAAATAAGAGCTAATAATTTTCAGATGTCAAAAACAGGCTGTCAGGTAATGTGAGGTTGTTATATCCATTACACAGAAAGTTAGAGAGAGGTCAAGGTCCATCAGAAAGAACTTATAAAGGGTGAGAGGAGAGAAATGGCCATCAAGCCTTTGGGTCAAACCAAGGAGGAACTTGCTCATCAGAGTTGAGCACTGCTGTGAGACTATCAAGTTTCATTCGGGTTGGACTGTTTAGTCAACCAGCACATTTCCTGAATTTTATTTTCTCTGGAAATGTTTCAAACAGGTCACAAGGTGGTATTAAATGCTTTCCCAGCACAGGTCTGAGTAGCAGGGAGATGGGTAGTTTTTAAAAAAGAATCTTGTTTGCCAGCATATTGCAATACGAGGAATTCAAACCAACCAGATTTGAAATGTCTGCCTGCAGTAATTCAGGCCACGTCGCCACTCTTTCCTTGCAGTAAGCAACACACCAAGCAGAACAATTGATTTGCCTGTCATCACAGGTAACAATGGCAGAGTTTTTGTGGAAGAAAGATCTCATGAACAAAATTTTGTCAGTCCTTCCATTTACTGTGGAAAATCACACTCCTTGCAGCAGATCCAGGAAAACAGTCCATGAGGTAAAGTATTATATTGCCAGCCTTGTCTGACTTAGAAATGCCCAGATCAATGTAAGCCACCAAATACTCATCACTTCTGAAAATTGGTCTACTACTTGCATTCCTCCAACAAGTATTTTGCCACCTAATCTGAAATCTGTGTTTCTACAGATACTTCTTCTGGAGGTTTTATTTCATTTTCTTAATTTATTTCATGTGTCTAACTTGACCAGTCATCCTGTCAGCAGGAGCACAATCCAAGGATCCAGAAGTTCTCTTTATTCTGGAGAGACTTATACACTGGGCAGACAAATTAGGCCTCTCACTTTTTGTATGGATTTTTTTTAATAGAAATCTGCTTATTCTATAAAAAGTATCTGTCACTGAGAAACTGTTACTGAAAAAGGCACAGTAGCTGACAAACTTTATTGAATTAGGTTCAATTTTAAAAAAAAATAAGCCTATAGTTCTATATATATGAATGGAATTTGCTCAAATGCAAAACCTATTTATCACTCAAACACAAGTCCATTTAGCTCTAACACTAAAAGCTGTGTGACTTAAAAATGGTGTAGACACACTGAATTTTCGCTCTTCATGAGGTAAATTTTCACCCTAATTAAACAAATGAAATAATAATTTTTTTCAACAGATTTATAGTAAAATTTCCAAGTTACATTAACTGCATATTATATTGTCATTAATATATATTTAACCACTGTATGTATCATGGAAAATTACCTATTCAGGAAAAACACTTTGCTTACTTTGGTACCCACAGGAATTAGAATATTCAGTTACGCTTAATATTTAGAAGCAGCACCAGAAAATTTTATAACTGTATTAATATGCACATGGCACTTCTTTTTCTGATTATGTCCTTCAGTTTGCAAGTTAACATAACTTCCTACCAAAAGAATTTCAACAATAGATTGTGACAATAATAAGGAAACAGTACAAACATGTCTTTCCACTCACTTTCTAGATAAGTTTCATTTCCCATACCATTTTTTAATTGGTAGTTTTATAAGCACTTTTCCATGTGACTTTATCTAGCTATTTTAGTAATACCCTCTTACCACTCTCTATAGCTTTCTGAAATATGTCCAAAAGCAAGTGAGAACACAGCATGACTATAAAACACGCCATCAGAGGAAGCAAACAGCAACAAACTAAACAGCACTCAACAAAAAAGTGAGCAACGCGCATTGTGATGAAGTCCTCAAACTGGAGTTTTATGACGGCAGCTTAAAGTTTCTTACATGCCCTTGTGTTGCAGTGCAGAATAAGCCAGGGACAGCTGCACCAATTCTACACAATTAGTCAAGGTCAGGCAGTGGAAAGGGAGGACACTCACTATTTGTCATGAGAACAATAGCAGGAGGCTCAGCCTTTCTCTGCCAGGAATGACTGTTCGCTACATGCATTCAGTCCATGGTGAAATTATGCCTGGCCCTTTTTCTGTATAGTAGAGAGGGGCAACCTTTCCAAACAATCGAAGTGTAAGAGCTAACAAGGCAGAGCAACAGCACAAAAACAAGCTTGTTTTAAGTACTGAAAGCATATGTTCTTGACACAAATTAATGTTTTGACACTTGCAGAGACGAAGGTATTAATTTCTACAAGCTTCAAGTAAAAAATGCTAAACTCACTAAAAACTGTTCCTTCATACTAGTTATTGGGGTTGTAGGTTTAAAAAAAAAGGTTCCTGACAAGTTACTGGCAATTATTTTGCTTGCTCTGAGGGGGTTTGTGTGTTTCGGGTTTTTTTAAACATGTATTTTTCATAAACCTAGAAACATATTCAGAAAAAGAGTTAAATATGGGGCAAAGGCACTTCCTTCAACATTGGTAGGCAACCAGAAAAAATAAAAAAAAATTCCGAAGTATCTGCCATTAGCAGGCAGGAAGGAGGGGGGGAGGAAAGAAAAACAAAATGTTTTTAACAATGCAATTTTATTTCTGCGTTTAATTAGGTACACTTGGAGGTGTATTTTGAGTTTCTTTATGACACAGCACAAATACAGAAAAGGCAAAAGTAGTTAAAAATAATGGATATAAAGGAGTAGTTTTGATATAGAACTCTCATGATACTGCACTGAAATAAATGGATTTCATTGTGTAAATTTTGTCACTTGTATGAATAAGTGTGGGAATGTAGAATGTGCTTAAATTAATATGTGGAACATATTAATTATTTTAAACAGCATGCTATACACTTAGATATATTAGAAGTTATTCATATCCACTGCAAGCAGTATTTAAGCAAGGTTATGGGAGTCCTGAATGCTAACATACTTTTAAGTTTTTTATCACATTTGCATTCATCAAAGGCAAATAATTTTTAGATACTTAAGGCAAGAATTCTTACAATTAAGGAGTTTGAAATCATTACTATAAGTACATGTAATTAAAAACATCAAAGGGCAAATATTTTTTTCCTGGACACCACCTGAAAACTAGATCACATTAGCTTTGGAAGAAAGGAATTTCTCCTTCAGGTAGTTTTTGCAGCTACTAAGGCTGCACAGGCCACACCTGTAGTTGCACACTACCATAAAAGAGGAAAGGATGGAAATCCATGAACCGTTGTACCAAGTCCTTCCTCCTCAGCAAGAGGAATAAGGTCAGCCCCAATCATATCGACTTCTTTCTCTATTGCTGTCCTACAGACATATCAGGATGTTTGAAAACATCTTTTTTAATGCTCACCATCTGTTTGGTGTTCTTTTACTCCAAAAACCTTTCCCCCAGTGACGTGAAGCAGCATCAGCCCAGCAGTTAAGAAGCCATCTGCCCCAGCAGAAAAACTGATTCTGGAAAGATTCAATAAGGGATTTTACCTTGATTTAATTTCACACCCCAAATATCGTACACTCATGATAAATCTCTACTGAATTATATATGAAAAATAGGGGTTTAATATATTAACGTTAGAACATGCCTTTTCACCCAGAGCAATTTAGATAAATTCTTTAAATTAGCACAAATTTAGTTCTTTGTATGTCTAATAAAGACTGAGATTTGACTGTATGATCTGTGCCTGCTAATTGAGACAAGAAACTAGTGCACTGCCTTCTCATTCTAAATCCTTAATGGCACGTCACTATTGCATTGTTTACAAAGCAAGGCATCCTTGACTGGCTTCTTTATCACATTTCTGATGTAAACTGAATAAATTAGAACAGGAAAACGTCAGAGTACAATGTACCTTTTCAACCCATTTGGGTTAGTGAAGCAGGATAGATCCAGGCAAAATTACCTCTTTTCCAGTCTGGTGGTTTTGCAGGAAGTATTCTTTATGTTTAGCAGCCCTTTCCCATCCTCTTTTTTTTTAGAAAGAACCCTGTGAGGCAAATGAAATTTGTAAATGGAAGTAACCATTTAGGTCGCTTTCAAGCTGCTTACCATACATCTTCTATACTGATAGGTACAGTTACTGCTTCCTGTGAGGAGAATTTAAACCTAAAATTTGTTCATTCCAACCTTCCTCATTCCTGACCAAAAGCAGAGGCTTTGTACCATCCTCCCCTAACTGGCTTTCATTTATTCACTAGAAGGTGAGGACAGGCCCTGTGTTTGAAAACAGTGCTGATCAATTGAAAATAGTCAGTCTCATCTAATACTGAACAAAGAAATTATTAGGAAAAGGATGACAGAATTTCTTAAGCTATTTCAGTCTTTTCACTAAATCTATCATAAATCAAACAGACCAAAAAATCAGCTTGGGAATTACTGGATCTGAGAAAGAACTTATTGAAATGAATTCATCTAGCTAAAGGCAACTGTTATTTAACTGCATATTTTGAATTTTTCAGTATGAAAAACTAGATATTTCTATCCCATACTGACTTTTTACATATTTGGATGGTTGAATTTTGAAACCTCAGAGCACACTAGGAAATAATATTTTGTGGTATTATTGAGAAGGTTTTTTTCCCAAATGTGTCTACTGCCATATCCAGTATCAGCACCTGACTGGTTTGCAAATTTTTGCATATAGTCTAAAAATGAAGAAGTATTGCTTGAAAGCTTTATCAAGCATAAACTAGGAAAGTGATTGCATTTTACATAAAAGTTTTCCCCATAAGGAAAGAAAGAATAACAAACCTATATTAATGCTGAATATCTAGTAGCTTACAAAATATTTTTACATTATTTTAAAGTCACTATCTCACCTTTTCTCCTAACATGATTAAAATCCAACTAGAAATGTTTCAAATTGAAGCAAAATGTTTTAATATTATTCTTCCTGAACAGTGTGAGCTGCAGAATGTTCCAAATATATCTGTTCAAATATACATGTTCCTCGCAAAGAATAGATAAACATTTTTTACATGATTGCAAACCATGTCTAAAATGCCTTAATTCATGAGCATAGTTTAATTATAGACATATATTCTGCTAGGTCTAAGTTTGATGAATGTACAGTTTACCCATATAATAAATAAGAGTTTACAGCTGCTTCAAATAGTTTATAAAACAGAAGTCAAATAAAATGCTTATAAGAACAGTATCTGACCTGTCATTTTGAGAGTACATTTATGCATTTGACAGGGAGTGTCTTTTCCTAAAGAGGTTAATAAATTCACAACTTACGTATCACCAAAGTTGAACTGATCTATACAGACTGTCCAGAGAAGGGCAGATGGGTATGTAAATTAGAAAATACTGAAATAACTTTCTCACTGCTATAACAAAGAGGGAAAAGAGGAAGAACTAGGACTCTCAGAACCATTAACTCCTTTCTGATATTGCTCATAGTGTACTAACTTGGTCCCTATCAATCCAGAGAACCCTGAAATACAGGGAAGTCCCCTATAAAGACCTGGGTATACAGCAAATTATACATGGATGCATAGTTATACTCCAAACACACTTTTAAATCTTAATGCACATTTCTATGAACCATAAATATCACTAATTGGCAAATTCATTCATTCTAAATGATAGAATTATAGAATCATAGAATCAACCACATCAGAAAAGACCTCCAAGATCATCAAGTCCAACCCTTGATCCAACACTGCCGTGGTTACTAGACCATGGCACCAAGTGCCACATCCAGCCTCATCTTCAAAACCTCCAGAGACAGCGAATTCACCACCTCCCTGGGCAGCCCATTCCAATGTCTGATTACTCTCTCAAAAACATTTCTTCCTAATATGCAACCTAAACCTCCCCTGGCAGAGTTTAAGATCATAAATGCTATGTTATACTGAAAACCTCTGACATAAAGTTGCTTGAAAAAGGGCAAATTAACCCAATATCAAGACAGATCAAATAAACCACCTCCATTTAAACCTGATAAATCTATTTCTGGTTTAACAATGTTCATTACTAAGAGAAAGCACTTGCACAGGCAAAATGCAGTTTTGCATCCTAAAAATTTGCATCCTAAAACAAATTATCATTGGAAGAACTAGTGTTCTTTAATAAGGACAAGTGTCTATGTACAGAGTCTAGAAAATAAAAAATAGATATTCTCTGAAATCTGTTATGAATCAAGATCAGAAATTCCACTGTGAACCATCCCAAGTATAGACTGTACAGTTACTTAGTGTAAAGCTGAAAATAAACTCTTACTTTCATAATGTAATTCCTGAGAATGTATTACTGGACATAAGCAGGAATTTCTGCTGCTATAAATCCTATGTTTTGCAGAAACACACTTTGAATAATTTCACTCTTATCTGTTAGTTGCCTGGAATACTTGCTGGAAAAGAAGAACATAAAAATAGGTGCATCCATCAAAGTATCTAATTTAAAATTCAATAGTTACAAAAAAGAGTTTTGAATCTGCATTTACAGGTTATTACCTCCAACATCTGCTAAAACCAGTGACTAAGATAAGACCTCAAGTTCTGGTATTTGATAAAGGGCCTTGACTTTCAGAGGGCAAGTGCTTGCCACTTTCTGAATCATTAAGTAGAAAATTAAGGGCTGTGTTCCTCCATCCTGGCAGAAGCATACCATATGATTTAGGTGATGAGTCACTGAGCTGGAATTTCGATGATCAAATATTCACAATGAGATCCTTGAGAATGAGCTACAGACCAAGACCAAGAATTATTCACAGAAGTTATTAGGTGAATAGTTTTGAATAATGAGCACACATGAGAGTCCTTGATTATACAACCTGTGAAGAAAAAAATACCAAGCGTGGAATAAATTATTAACTTAAAATTATGTATCTGGCTTCAAAATATATTCACTATATTACAGTGAACTGTAACCCTGACTGTAAAGTGACTGCCCTTTGTATCTCTAAGTGCAAAGTTTTCACAATAGCCAGGCACTGTAAGAATAAGTGTCTGAATTGAAGAGATAGGGCAAGTTTGTTGCGGAACAAAAAAATATATTGCTTCCTTGATCTAAGGTCAAGCCTAGAGTAGCAATGTAAACACAGACAGTCTGGGCACAGATGAGATTCATAAATCTAGCAGAAGTGAAAGCTGTCACTAGTTTCTTTTTTATGAGCTTGTTTGATGAGAGTGGCTTGAGGTACCAATTAAAGGGAGTTACTTTATGACATTATTAGAGCAAAGTGTGTTTAAAGGTGAGCCTATTTGTCATGCCTGATTGGCACCAAGTATGGGAAAAAAATTAAAAAGGTAACAAACCAAGCAAAATCTGTATTTAAAAAGATCCAGTCAAATTGATTTGACTTTCACTTTTCAAATACAAATTCTAGTTAGTCACAGCTTTGTTTTCTTTTGTGGGCTTTTTGTAATTAGAGATTCAGAATAAAATTTCTTACCACCCATTGGTACTATGACAGATATTAACACTATAGTGCAGATGATTTTACTGAGTATTGGGGTGGGAGGTTTTGATTTACCAGACTCTCTAATCATGCTGTTACTTTACCTTGTGTTTATCTCATTCTAAGTCACTTGACTGATTCTCCTACCAGCCCTTGACTGAAAAAAAAGATCATATAGACCAAAATTTTCAGGAATTATATTAGGTGCCAACTAGGTTTGATAGCCACATTTTAAACTAATCTCAAAATTCCCTAGAAAAACTCCCGGGCTCCTGAAACTCTTCAAGAGAGTCTAGAACAACATTTTTCATCCCAAAGTCAGGAAACCATATGAAATTTTGACACTGTAAGTCCTGTAAAGGTAACCTTTTCCTATACTATAATGGTCAGTGCAACTTTCCCATTTTCCCACTTCCTTTTTTTTTTGTTAACAATCCCTCAAAATTCCTAATTTCAAAATCTGATCAAAATCCAGTGATATTTTATTAACCTTATTAACATTTTATTGACAATCCATAAATTTTTCTTCTTGTCCTAGTGTGGAGTCAAAGGAAAAGTTACAACCAAACTCAATCATATTTCAGAAAGCTCAAGGGGATAGGATGCACCTGTTGATTTATATATTAACCTTTATTTTTTTATTATTAACTGCAACCTAGGAAAAGTTGTGTTAAAACTTCACCATTTACTTATCAAATCTCTTACAATAATATCTAGAATTTAAACTGTGAAACTAACTCCTCTCATCCTTGGTTTTAAATAGGACTCAACAGAAGCCAAAAAAACCCCTTAGTATCAAACCTTCCTCCACAATAACAAAAAGCAACTTTTCATTATATTATGAATCCTAAATATGCACCTACATTACAGAATTCTGTAAGGTGAATGGCACTTCTCAGACAGTAACATCTTACCTGAAAAAATGTACTTGAAGCTAGCCCAACATTAAAAGAGTGGCTGCATCTAATTCATCTTAACTAATGCACATCATGTCCCAGGAATCTACTCTCTATTGGTATGCAATGCATAGTCCCCCACAGATGTGCAGATAAGCACTCAAAGCATGTAACTGGTTGAGACCCCCTTTACAGAGGGATCTCAACATGTTGAGATTTGCTCAACAACATTTTGCAACTGCCCAATAAATAGCATGAAAAGTTTGTTTTCAGTTTCTACACCCTTCTAGGAATAATGCAAAAGGTCTTACTACTTCCATTAAAAATACTTTTGTAAAAATACAAAAAAAGATTTCTGCATACGCAGCTCATGTCCTTTCACAGTTACCATGGGAAGAAATGACGACATGATGCAAATCATATTCTCATCCAAATAATTTTCCTTAAAACCTTCTAGACATTAAATGTGCCCTTACATGTTCTCTTTGGCTGCCCAAAACTAAACTAACTTGAGATTCCATTGTAAGACAAGAGAATTCCATTCAACTGCATTAAAAAAATCAGAAGTCAAACAAAAACCAGACACCAGTCATCAAAAAGAAACATTTCTCTTTTAACAGAGAATAAATAAGCAATGTTTATTTTAGATTTAACAAGTCTAACCACATTTTTTAAATGTATACCTATGCATCTTCATGGGAACTTTTCCTAGATTTCTGATGGTCATTAGAGGAGTAAACCCACAGCAATTTCTTTCTCTCTTTCCTTACCCTCTTCTTATTATGAATAAGCTGACCTGATACTCTAAAAAGTAGCCCATTTCTGACCTTTGTCCCTTGTTTATGTCTCTTCTTTATTTTTAATGTGTTCAGTACTATCCCTGTGTCCTCCAAATTTCTAATATAGAAGTTAACAACAATTGTACTAAAAACATGGAAGTCAAAAGAAGAGTTGAGAAAAAAACATTTTTCAACTGCACTGCATTAATTACAAATCACTTTTGACTCCGAAGTGATTGTGAGTCTTGGAGTACTTCTTATTCTAATAAGAAAGGGAAAATTAAATACTGATAAAAACTTGGGGGCCAGATGAAGACAATGTACAGACAAGAAACAATTAGCAAGAAATTGTGGGAGACCTATGAAATACCAAGCAAATGTTGTGGAATTTCACTATTTGATTATGTCAGGGCATGAATTCAAGAGTATGAAAAACAGGTAATTAAAGCATCTTGTAGATGCTTTCTAATATAATCCCTTCTAACAGAAAAGCCACCAAAAAAGGTAATGAAGTAGTAGGAGGGAATCACAACTAAGCACTCTTATGAATTAATATCAATGGTAAAAAATTTTCTCTTTCCTAAAAAGATTGGGTTACAACAGCCAAAAGCTTTACAGACCCAGAGAAGGGGTAAAGCAGCAGCAAACTAATTTTCCTTCAAAGACTTCCTCTTATTATTATTTATGGAAGATTGACTATTGACCAGCTACTTCAGAGAAAATTAATCAATATGGCCTGAAACTGTGGAATCTATCACCGTTCCTGCAGGAAGAAGCCAAGCTAGAGTCTATCTCTGGCTCTTACAGCTCTGCCCTTAATGCTTGACACATCTGCTATACCCTTTACAGCATTTTACCCCATCACCAACTCTCCAATGTTCTGGCATTACCATTTTTCTCCAGTGATTCAAAAATTGTCATTTTGGTAAAATATGTGAGTATGTTGCACCAGCACCAGAATATCATTCTTTAGAAATCTCAATATACGTTTGTATAGCAAAAATATTCTCCATTGGAAGCATTTATTAGGATAGAAAATAAGATCTGAAGACTGAAAAGCAGTTGAGACTGAAGTTCTTATAGAAATGCTTGAGTAACTTGTTAAAAAGAAATAATTCAGATTTTCAGGGATATCAGGGGCAATCAAAGCGTTTGGGATGCCTGTAGAATTGGAAAGGATTTTTCTCCCCCAGAACTACCCCATACAGAATAATACTGTGATTGTTTAGAGGTATCTCGTTTCATCCGTTTCCTAATATCGTTGAGGCACTTGAAAGTGATGATGTCCCAGTCACTCCTGTTACTTTTTCAACATGAGCAGGAAGGCACCAGAGAAACCAGTATTGTAGTAATGTTTCCACTGTGTTGGATACCAAGGAGAAAATGATTGCAGATTGCTGAGCGCATCACTTGCACATTTCCCAGCACACAAAGAAACTTCATTTCAACCTCAGTAACATTTTCTGTGTCTCAAAACCTGTGTACATTGCCCGCCACATACCAGCATAGAAGAAGGACTAATGCAGACTGCATACTCTAAAACAAAACTTGTTCTTCTGAAGGGTTACCTACAAGACATACTGAAGCAGTAAGAACTATTATTCCCCTTCTTACACACTGTTTAACCTCATAAAGGGACAATCAACTAAACCAATGTCACTTAACTATAAAACATTCCACTGCCTTAGGAAGTCAGTCTACTCAAAAGTAACTCCCAGACACCTAGCTCTCCATCCATGATCCCTTCATCTGCGTTTTTGCACTTCAAAAAGCCAAACTGTCTCTGATGATTTATCTTAAAATGTTACATTGAAGCACTTGGGAAATAGCATAAGATAAACTTCCATGCTCTTATCTTGAAATTAAAAAAAAAAAAGTTACCACCCAAAACTTACCCTAGCAATGACTGCTGGCATTACAATACAATAAAAAATGGACTGCTAATTTTGGACTTGCTGTTGTTATACTGATTTCATTCAGGTGTTTTCAGTTCTACAACACCTACCGCTTCATTAACAGTTGCAAAAATATCACAAAATTCTTGCTTAATGCCTCTTAAGATCCACTTTGAACTCTTTTTTCGACCAGACTTTCTGTTTTTCACATTTAGATTTACCAGTCTCAAAGACCAAGAGCACAGCTTCATGGAAAAATCAAGAGATATAAAACATAAAGGAAGTGCAAAATTGTCTGTATATTTTCATTGGTTTGTTTTGGGGGTTTTGTTTTTTTTAATCTAAAGGAAGGCTTCTGAATCTATTTTAATCTTATAGGGTTATCCAACACAATTTGAACAGGAAGCCCTTAATATTCTTTCTTCAATGTTGATAGTTAGGGTGACAGAAGTCTTTCTTAATTTATCATGCAGTAATTGACCCCAGTCAATGTATTTATGACTTCTGTCAAACTGCAACTCAAATTTGTGTTCCCATTATATTGCAAACTCTGTATACTAAATGGTAGAGTACTACAACTCTCAGATAAAGGGATGCATTTAGAAAAAGAAATAGTCCAATTGCTAAGAACATGTAATATGCTCTTAAACCTACTTAAGTTAGAAAATATTTTCAGATCTTGAAAAATATAATTGGCAAGCTCATCTCATATGGTGAAGTCCAGAATCCTGTCCTTTACAGCACAGGTTTACAGACAAAAAAACCAAAGTATCCCAACTTTCCATTGCTGCATATGCCACTTGGCTGTTTAAAAGCTGGAATATTGAGTAATATTTTAACAAACAGAATATTCAAATATTTTCAAGTGTATTCAGAAAATAACTCATTATTTGATAAAAGACACTTTTTACACTGCCATAAAATTAAAGTTATCTGTATGTATGTAAATAAAAACAATAGGGAATGCAGTACAATGGAAGAGCCATTTAACCTGTGAATTGCAAGGTTATTTTTGTAGCTGTGTCCTGTCTAACCAGTGCAGCACATGATTTATGGTCTCCAGCAGAGCTTCATCATCATTGTTCTCACCTTTATTTCCATCATAGTTAATTAAAGGGAAGGTCATTGTCACCTTATGTTTTAAACCTTCTTAACATAATATATCACCCTGGGTACACTTTAATAAGGGGACTTGTGAAGGAATGCTGTTATAGGAAAAAAAATTTAGAGCATAATCCATCCTGTTAACAATTACAACCTAGATTTACACATAATGAAAGTTAATAAGGAGACAGAATGAAGGCTACATCTTGATACTCATTCAAATCTTGATTAATTGGCTGTGTGATCATATGGAATAAACAGTAGTATGTTTTTCTTGACTTCAGGCATATGTATGAAGAGTGAGTTTCTAGAGCAAAGATCTTCCCTTGAAATAATTTTAGCTTACAAAACACTGTGCCAGTGGGAAAGAAAAAAAAAGGAGATAAAAAAGCAAAGCACATATTTTAAATATGACCAAAGTAACCTCTTTTGATGTTAGATGTACAAAATAAACCACCTTTAAGTTGAAGATTGGCTCAGATAGATTACAAAATATTCAGACAATGAAGACAATGGATCTTAATACAATTTCAGTAGGTGTTATCATTTTTAAACCCCCTGAGGGAAAAATTCAAACTGACTTATAATTATCTACTAAAGAAAACCAACTCTCTAAAACACACATAGATCTAGGGGAAAAAATAATTTGAATATATATTTAAATATTTACTCCAGAAAAGCTCAAAAAATCTTCAATGTTTAATCTGTATTGAACATTTTTTAACTAGTATGTTGTTAATATAATCAGCCAAAATATGGGACTAAACATACATGGAAAATGGAGTTGCAAAGCACTACTGTACTGGTTAGCCACTGATAGTCATTGAAAAACTGAATGCTGATCATTTCATGGCTTCCCAAACTTATGTCCATTCTAGAAGACAAAGCTGATTTTTATTGTAGTATAAGTGGACTGTATTATAAGTCTTAGAAGACGCAATGTACAAAAGTATGGTCCTTGTCATCTGCATGAATAATGCCTCCTGTCCCCATGCTGAAAACACAGCAGCCTTCAACTTGCCTATATGGACACAACTTGGCTAGCTGGAGGTAAGTTATCACCTTACCCAACTGACCTCTTCAGGTAAATCATGAACCATAGAACCAATCTGTTTGCTGATAGCTAAAAAATTGGATCCCGGGATGAAAGTCTTGTTCATCAGCTCATCTGGAATTGCTAATTTGGTCTGCCTTACTATACACACCGACAGTGTAGAAAACAACTTGTCTATATGGGATCAAAGTCATACCAATTCAAAATCTCCTCATCCTTGCAGTACTTCCAGTGCTGCTTCCAGTGATGGAGTATGTATCTCTGACATGCTAATACATTTCCAGGTGGTGGTTCTAAGATTTGAATAATGCCTCAGTGATTTGAGGAGTCAGAAAAATAATTCATGAAAGAGAAATTTTCATCAATCGCTTCCAATGACTTAATTTGAGATATCAGGAGAAGAACAGCTAATAAACTGCCACATGGACAGCTAGCTTTTGGCACCAGCAATACTTTTGAAAGTATACATCTCCAGACCACAGAAATAGGATATTAACATCTCTGGAGACAATGTAAGTACATTATCTCCCTGTTTGTTTTGACTTGTCTTCTGGCAGCATTGATGAAAGCCTTAGAGGTCTGAGATCCAGACCTGTGAGAAATTCCATGGAAAAGTCACAGATCAGGTGAAGACAGCATGAAAGAAGGTCCTCATACACTCAGCACCATGCTAAGAAAATTGTGGCACTTCAAGACAAAATATCAGCATACTCATGTAACAACAAACTCATTCATTCACGTGCTGTGTAACTGTGTGGGAGAGTAGACTAAATAACTCTGTATTCAGTCACTATAGAAGTATCCCTACTTCTTAATGCACTGATGTAAAACTTCTCTTAAACACCAACAATTAGTTTTGGCTAATAGCATAAATATTTTACTGCAACAATGTTGATATTTACAACACATCCTGTACTTATATCCAGCCAGTATTTCAGGAACTCCAGACTCAGTATTCTCCTACAAAGCAGCCAAAAAGAAAAGCAGGGAAGTGATCAAGTATGAATTCAGGTGTTCTGATTCCTCATAACCACCTGTTTGGCTTAGTCTACTGTGAAGTTCTTAGTCATATTCAGCAGTATGACACAAAGTCTAAAACCAATGTTACTTCAAATATCCAACTGGAGAAATACAATAAAGGAGACCTCTCATCATACGTTTACATAAAAGGAAGAACCCTGGCCATAAAGCATAATCTACACTACACTAGAACAGCTGAAAACCTGAAAAAGCAACCAGGTGTTTTAGTTCCTGTCCCAGGCCTTCCAATTGCACTCGGTTCTCCTCTGCTATTGTACAAAATGAGATGTTTAGCAAAAGAATATCTTTTGCATAATCAGTGTATTGCTCTTGAGATGTGAGGAAGCCCCTTAAATTTTGAGGCCTTAACATTTCTCTCTTGATACAACTTTTACCAATCTCAAACATCTAGATAAACAAAATGAAAAAAAATCATGACCTTGATTTTAAAGTCCCATTGGAAAAAACCTGTTCTCTATTACACATTTGGCAAGTCTTCTGACCTCCCATTAAGGAAGACGTGTGCAACTCACTGCGCCAACTCTGACTGACATACAAACATAAACCTGGACCCTTCTTTAGAAGTTCCTGCTGACTAACATGCTGTATAGAACTTACACCTTCTTATCAAATCTCAACTAATTAACTAATTACTAACTACATGAAGCTTCTTGGCTCTTCATCCACACATCACAGATTCATAATTAATACAATCTTCACAGTTCCTACATGGCTTTGCACCTCTCCTGAGCAATATATTTGGTCCTCCTGCATTTTCAGGGGCTCTCCATTATTCTCTCTTCTTCCCACACTTGGGTTGGCACTAGTGGGAAAGAAAGAAAGGACAACCTATACTCACTCTTTGCAATGACCTTCACTACCAGTCCCTTCCATGAAAGCTGGGGCACTGGAAGTGTCAGACAATCAGAGGAAGAGTTGTTATGGGCATGGAGGCTGGCACTTCTCTCTTCTGATGATGCCTGCACCAGACTGCAAAATCAAAGTCATGCAATATGTCAACTCTGACAGACTTCCTACAAGGTGAAAGAGACATTATGTTAACAAACACAGAGTCTGCCTCAGAAGGATGGGCAGTCTTATGAGGAGCAGTTGAGGGAACTGGGTTTGTTTAGCCTGGAGAAAAGGAGGCTGAGGAGAGACCTTATCACTCTCTACAACTACACGAAAGGAGATTTTAGTGAGGTGGAGGTCAGTCTCTTCGCCCAAGTAATAAGGCACAGAATGAGAGGAAATCACCTCAGTTGTGCCAAGGGAGGTTAACTTATATATTAGGATAAATTTCTTCATGGAAAGGGTTGTCAAGCATTGGAAGAGCTGCCCAGGGAAATGGTGAAGTTACCGTCTCTGGAAGTGTTCAAAAAACATGTGGATATGGCCCTTGAGGACATGGTTTAGTGGTGAACATGATGGTGGTGCTGGGTTGACGGTTGGACTTGACAATCTAAGGGCTGTTTTCCAATATTAATGATTCTACACAGCCATATAAATCATTGTCTTCAGCTCATCTGAATTTTGCAGAGATGGATTTGTTCTGATGTGATAAAAAAAAATCTCCTCTATAAGCAGCTTTGAACAAGGTTTATGAGGTTCACTGTCTACACATCTGACAAAATTTTAGTACCTCACTAAACTGCAATAATTGATCAACCTTAACACTTATTATCCGGTAACAGCTCCAACCTGTCTTCACAGTGACTCATGCTTGGTTTCTCAACATGAGATATGCAAATGAGAGAGAAGTCGAAAAGAGAGCCCTTGGGATCCCCCTCCTACTGACCTCTAATCAGATGAGCAATCCCTTTAGTAGTATCACCTCTCTTCTGACACCTGGCAATAATCCCACATGCATTAGGAGACTCCTTAGAAAGGAACAAGCAATCCAGAGTGTAGTAATGCAGTGACCTGAGACTTCAGAAGCAGCTGTGGGATAGACAATAGGAGGTTTTTTTAATAACTCTTCCAAATTCCAGGATACCATCCAAGCCTCCTTTTTCTCCTCCAGAAATTAGACAATGACTAAATATTAGGTACCTCAAGGAAGAACTTCTGTTCAGGTGGTGATCATCAGCAAGAATGGGATAAAATACAAACTGTAAGAGAAGGTAACTCCTAATGTGCCCTAATTTATAGTGGAGGAAAGCATGAGCTTTTTGGCCTGAGGGACTTGGAGTCTTTACTTGACACTGGTATTTAAAGTGACAGATGATTACCCAGAGATGGAAATAATGTGACATTAAAATATTCCCCAAGACATATAGCATTTGATACCCTAGCTCAGGAAACCTACTCCAAAATAATAATAATAATAATAATAATAATAATAATAATAATAATAATAATAATAATAAAATAGAAATTCAGACTGGCTTGGGAGGCAGCACAGACAGCCTGGTTAAAGAGTGGTAAAGAAAACTACGAGAAAAAAGCTAAAATGACCCTATGTCTATGTCTAAGAGCAAAATCTGGTCTTAATGCCTAACAAAGCCACATAAGGGTTGGGTAGAAATCAGCAATGAGACTTACATGGGAACCGTAGTGAATGAACTTTACTTACCGACATGCTTACCTACCCCTAATATGAAAGATTTCATGATCAATACCAGATCAGTAGCCACATATAAGTCTACAGACACCCAATCTAGTATTGTAAATGCCAGTACATTACCAATTAATATCCAGAAAAAGCACACTCACAACTCACTGATGACTTTCATAGGTTGTAAATAAAGTTTTGCACCCCTGGAAATTAGGGTAATTTTCTTTCTCTTCTCCCTCACCCCCAAACCACAGCTTTTTCTGTTTCCTCCCGAGACTTAAGAAATTCAAACTGCTCAGAAGTACAGCCAGAGAGCTCTTCAACACAGACAAAATACCACCTGTCAAAAAGCCTCTACATTTTCTATATTTTTATGGTCTAAAATATGACAACAATGCCACCTACTAATAGTCTGAGGCTGTATATACATTACTCTTTAATTTGTCCTGATTGTTAGGTTACAGAAATCTAGCTGGTCTCACAGTTGCCTACCAGTTCAGTAAGCCTCTCTCCAATGTGGATTTGCTGGAGACAAAAAGTTAAAAATTGTGAAACAAGTTCAATTCTCAGCATTACACCATGGGGCTAGAGAATAGCTAGCAATAAAAAATATATACATTTCAAGCACTGTTTACTATTTATATCTTTATAAATCATGTATAGCATCCTGCTCTATTCATATTTTTACAGCATAAATTACGTAGGTGACAAGTTGTGACAGTCATACGAAATCTGATTTTATGACATTTTTCCACTTGCTGTCTTTGGTATTAAAAAAATCAGGTTAATGTCATTCTGCTTCATATTTATAGTTCCTATAGAATGACATGGAAAAATTTCAGAGTAGGTTAGTCACATTGATATGCATTTGTTTTCCTACATAAGTGAGACTGCTTACACATAAAATCAGTAAATTTAGTGTAATCCACATCTCAACAAGCCAACACTGTTTATAGTAATTCATATAAAATCCTGTATACTAAGAAATGGCTATAAATATTCTCTTTGGGATTTCTAAATTCACCTGCCTCTTTCAAAACTATTCCTGTTTCTCTAGTGACTCTGAAAACGCACTGAAAATATAATGGCCTATTTCTACTCCTCTCAAAGCAATCAGCATTATGACTTACTTTAGTGAGAGTAGGACTACATAAAACCTTTCTAAATGGATGTAATTTACAAATCAAGACTAATCAGTTAACACTTTCCTCTGACTTCCCCTACAAAATCCACTCCCCTCCCTCCGCCAAAAAAAAAAGGAACACCAGAAAACATTAGTTGCCTCACATACTAGAAAACATACAATATTGCTCATGCTGCCAACACCTCTTGTAAAACACGTAATAGCAAATACAGGCACACAGCAAATAAACCACTGAGCTTTATTACATTATGGCAAGAAACACACCCTGTAGATTCTTCAAATTATGGCAGGAAATTATAGAGAAAGTGATGATGTAGTTGTCTGGCAAACTTGAACGGCCTTTTTGTTTTCAGCACAAAACTGGAAAGAACTATTTCAGGGTCTATCAGAGTTAGCAAAGCAAAAGACAGAACTTCTAAAAAACAGTACCATTAGATTTGTTTTTCACACTACACTTGTTTAGCACAGATGATGATTGACCAAAATTTCAGTTATTACACAATATCCTTGGACATCTAAAAAGGAAATATGAGATAACTTTTTGCTACTATTCGCAGGGGGGGTGGTGTTGGGTTTTGGTTGGGGTTTTTTTTTTAATTACTATTATTAATTTTAATTTAGCTGATTTGAAGCTTGTTTTCTTCTGTCTTAGTTTTAGGAGGATTTATGAATTTTAGGGAGGGTTGTCTTTTCGTTGTTTTTCCAGGTTTTAATATTGCCATTCCATAATACATATTACCCTCCATAATGCATGGTACTCCCTGTCTAGAATGCAATTCTTGTTCCTTTTACCCTGTGAGAAGAAACAAGGGTTCAGAATTCTGTGCTAACAGGAGTTTAGGACTGATTGTCCAAAATAGGGAAGGAGAGAGAAACTCAGGACATAGACCTGCAAAGGATCTGTAGCAGGAGGCAAAAAAGAAACAAATAAATCCCTTCCACTAGGAGGATGTTATGTATTTTAAATCATTTCAGATTTAAAATATTGGTCAGATGTCATGCTAACAACATGATTTTTTTAATTGAGACCCCTAAATGTACTGCACCTTTTTTTCAGGTATTATTTTTGAGGTTCTTAGAAAATTTTTGAGGTTCTTGGAAAATTTTTTTTCAGTGTCAGTAATTCCTAAAAAATAACTTAGTGTTTTGATAGACCTGGAATACTGTCCATTGCTGCAGTAGCATTTTTATCTTTATACCAATATATTGTTTAAACCCATCTGCGTACATCTTTTCCATTTAAATTCTTCTCATAAAGCCATCAGGATGTTTTTCAGGCCAGTGCAATATTTCTTAAACAGCTGCGAGAAGGTAAAACTCATTAACAAACGCTACTAAACTTTTGCTAAACAAAACATTTATTTTTTTAAAAAAATTGAAATGGGTTTCTTGCATCTCTCATTTTCTTCTGCCAAAGAGCACTCTAATGGCATGCTCTAAGGAAGCTTGCAAAGGCACAGGCAAACATGCAAAAACTACTCCCATGATGGGAGGCCAAAAGATAAGATCTCTTACAAATCTATGCCACTTTACTGTAGGCTTTTCAATATGCCTTTTCAAAGAACTCCTTTTTAATCTTTCAACTGGTTATTTCTGCCCTTTCATTTCAGCCAATGGTATTTCAGCCCTCCCAGCATGTTTTTCAGAGAACATGCTGGAACATACCTTACATCACTTGGTCAGTGTTTATTAGAAGGCAGTCCCTATTGAGTAAGTACCTGGGAAGAAATGCATTAAGTAAATGCAAAGGAAACTAGTAATGACTATGCAACGTATTAATCTGAAAGAACTACTATCAATATCTCATGTTAATTCTGTCTCCGAGGAGTGCCTTCTTGTATGACTACCATATGCTTTTATCGTTTAAAAATGTCGACTCTCTCTAGTGCCTATTAGAAAGATTTCTCCCAGGCGTTGTGATCATGTTTCAAACCACTTATACTCTTGGACAGCCAAGGGACTGCATTTGCTTTATCAGAACCTAATGCTGAATACTCAATAATTCAATGTGTCAAATTTATGTACGAGCATGAATTAAAAAGCACCAGGCAGTGAACTAGCAAAACTTCAAGGAAAACAGTCAGTACTACTCCAATCTAATACATGTATCTCTGCAAAGCTGCTATCTTTCATTGGTTCAACAGAACGTTACATGCATTGGCTCTATAAATATTTTACCTTCATGATCTGTAAGTAAGTCTTAAGTCAAAATTAGAAATTTACACTTCAATTATGTCAGCTTAGAAAATGGAATTTAAAAAATATTTCCTGGGGTTTTTTAAACTTGAAATCTGTTAGGATTTTGTTTTCTATCTCCAGGAGGAACATAAGACAAAAGAAAGCAATGAAACCTCCACAATGATAACTGTCATCCTTTGAGATGCATAACCTAGCCTAAGCATTCTGTAAGTATGTGGATACTGCCCACAAATTCCTGCTGTACTACACACACCTCATGCACAGTGTTTCCTATAGTTTGTCTTTCAGGGAGCACTACATAGTTTCATATCTCAGCCCAAGTCCAAGCACAAAAGGGAAGACTCAAACAAACTTTTCTTCTCCTCTTTACTGTGCAACCGCATCATTCATGTTCCCTTTCATGTTGGTGGGAGACACCAACCTTCCAGGCCTGGGGTGCGACTTTTGGCAGAAAGGAATACACATGGCAGAAAGACCATCTCCCCCACTCCGCAGAGAGGGCATGAAATCTGGGCAGTCAGCAAGTTTTGTCTGCCAGGTCAGGATTTCACACAGCATGTCCATGGTTGAATGACAGACACAAAAGAACTTGAAAAGTGCTCCGCTCTTAAGATAGATGTCACGGCTGACAGTTATGGTATGGAGCTGTCAGCTGGGAGTGAAAATACATTCACTGACTAAATATTCTTCTCTCTCTCCACTCCAGGGCTGGTACCGCCCAGTTTTCAAATAAGTGCAGGTCAAGATTTGGTACTTAAGGAACAATTCATGAAAACCCTTATTTCAGAAAATTCATTCCTTTCCATAGATCACCTTGTCAAATTTTGTGAGCCGTAGGCTAAAATTACAAGTTTGGAACATGCTTTGTCAAGCTCGTGCTGATCAAGGGAACTGACGACATAATTGTTTTATCAAGATGAGTATCTATTTTATGTTCTTTTAAGATTCTGACCAGCTGGACTGCTAAGCAGAAATTTATGAGGTTTTAGAACAGATGTAACCAGGTTTCAAGCTATGGGGATCCCTTTCTTCCTCCAAATGTACATGTACTCATGTATAAGAGTTTCATGTACTCATGTATAAGAGTTTCATATTTAATCTCTCTCTCTCTCTCTCTCTCTCTCTCTCTCTCTCTCTCGTTCTTCCCCCCCGCCTACACATTTCTTGAGCTGATAATGCCATGGACATTTTAATCAATCCACAAAATGACTAAAATAATTTACTATCCTTGCAGCAGTGAGGGAATTAAAAAAATTAATATTACCTGAAAATGCTTTCAGGCCTACTCTATATTGTTTCAGATCATGGTTATCTCCTAAAGGTTGCTAGAAAGTTGCCTAATCTTAACATCTATGTAGAATACACGGAAGAAAAGTAACAATTTGTGTTCCTATGGCTAAAGACAGACTATTTAAACAAGCATTGGGTAAAGTATATTTCATTGTATGGTAATATTATGAAGTTGAGAAAGCAATTTATGATGCACAAAAAAGTGTGCATCTCAACACTATACTTTTAATAAAGATATCTGAATAATTTTCTCTATGTAATGATTGCAGTCAGCCCAGATGCAGAGGAAGTTAAATTCACATTGTCATTAATTTTTTATATATGAATTTAAAATACTTTACCAAGCAAATCCCTTGGAGGAACATTTAAAATAATTGCGTGCTTTCATTAGTTAGTAGCAATTCAGAATGATCGTTCTCTAGTACAGGCTCTGAAAATACTTTTATGAAGTTAGGATGAAAGCTTTAAACCCATCACATGTACAACATTCACTGAAGTTTAATGCGATTAAAGGAAATTATTTAAAGTTATATAAATAATCCAGTATTATATATATTTATCTTCTGCATGATTCTCTTGCAGAGAAACAGAAGAAAGATGACTGCAGTTGGAAGATCTGTAGGATAGGCTTGATGACTAAGCTTTGATTACATCTTGTCTTAGTCTGAGATATAAAGGATTAGTCCTTTACTAAGTAGTTTACCATCCAGCAAAACAATCAAATAACTACGTAAAGAAATCACTCAGTGCAAAATTCAGACTCTGTACAAAACTCTAGTTTATCATCGTAGACTTCCGATTAACTAAATACAAATGTATTCTGTGATAATACTAAATACTAATAATACTGAAAATAACAAACAACACCAAAAAAATATTTTAAATCATTATTTCCTCATTTAAATGAATTCATTTAAAGTACCTTGATTCAAATATTGACAATTTAATTCTTAAACTCTTGCATTCCTTCCCCATGATTTTTTCTAAAAATAAGAGAGAACTGAATCTGGACACTGTTTTAAGTATTGGACTCACTGAAGTATTGTCTGACTCTGGGCACTATTGAAGTATGTTGAAGTATTTTATAGCTGGTGGGCTACATTTTACACTACTTAGGTCTAGATGTCTTTCCAGAGCTTTTAAAACTAGAAGTCTATCAGTTAGTTCAACTCTTACTAAGCTCTGAGCAGCAATAATTTGAGAAATAGTAATTTGGAAGAAAAGTAGGATTACTCTAGGTCTGAGGCCAAATCCTGGATAGAGATTTTAATTCTGATTTACCCGTACTCTACATCTCTCAAGAGATTTTGGCAGCATCCAAACTGAAACCAGGCAAGGTGTTCTTTCAATGCAGGAAGCAATGATTAGCAAAGAAGCAGGGATAGATTCAGATGAAGCAATTCAAATCACAAAGTAATCACCAAGTTCGGTCTCCACAAAAATCCAAGGAGACTAAGGAGACTTGTTCAGCTTTTTTATCTGAATTTTCTTGGGTTTTTTCTTCTTTTTTAAAGAGTAATAATAACTAATTGACCTTGTTATCTCTGCTGCAGTTTTTTTTTTTACCTCAATTAAAGTACTGCTTCCCTTCTGTCTTACGTTTTTCCCACCCAAAATTCTTCCACTTCCAGTGCCTCAGTATTCCAGACATGCTTCTTCTCATTTCTGGTGAATCTTTTTCAGTGACAAAAGAGGATTTTACAGCCCCAAAACCCCACATATGAGAACCAGAATTCTATATTCCCTAAACACCCATGAATAAGAGATCTTCATCTATGTGCCAAAGAGTAAAGACAACTGTAATGCAAAAATTTACAATGTGAATAATTATTTCCTCATCTCTTACCAACATTCAGTTTTGCTCCGATTCTGAAAAGAAGACAAATAAATAGTAATTTAATAGAATTCTATACTTATATGTGCAGGTTTTCATTTCAAACTTCTTTCTTTTTTAATATTCTATTAAATAAAATGTCAAGTCATTCTACTATCTGAAATAAAAAATTAAAAAAAAATGAGTTGAACTCTGACTAATTTTCAAACACACTGTTACAGTGAATTTAGTAGAAATGCATGACGTTTAAGCCTGGGCAGAATATGGTCCAATGTAAATGTCTCCTGTTCTATCACGGTAGTTTAATTTCAACAAAAGACAAAATTGTTGTATGCATCTGTATTCAAATGCAAGATAAAATGCATATTTAGATATTCAGCTTTGTTCTTTGACTGCTGTGCCAACCTTTAATTTATTTTTGGTGTGTAAACATTTATGCACGTAAGGAATATATTGATTAATTTTTCTCAGAGTTCAAATCTGATTTCGGAATTAGTCTGAATCAAACATTCTCATTTGACATATTATTTAAATTTCCATCAATAGACCTTTTAGAAGAAAACCTAAGTATAGAGCTCTTACTCACACACACTCTTTTCTCTCCTGCACTACTATAAATCAAAACAAACAAACAAAAATAAGATTAGATGGCAATACAAAAAAGGTAGCATTTCTATACGACCTCATCTTGCAGCTATAAATGGAAAAACATATGAACATTTTCAATAGAGCTGAAGTTTAATATTACTATCCAAATTCCATTTTATCCCACTGTCACTGCCACCAAAGGAGGGGTTTTATGTTGGAGATAATATGATACTGCAGTATAAGCCCTCCTCAGATTTCAAACAGGTCAACTTGTCAAAGCTTTTTAAGGGAGCCAATTACATTAATTTTCCACAGCAGAGAAATACATATTTCATTTCCATCTCCCACTAGAGATGGGGCCCTGGGATTCTGTTTCGAAAGGCTCTTATCACTAAGTAACATTCGTACCCCCAAAGGAACCTTTGGCAGTCACTGGTCCATTGATATAATTGAGCAAGGTATGAGCTGTCTGACACTGCCATGGCATTGCTCAATAGCGCTGTGCACTAAGCACTCGGAACAATGAAGCTTCAGCAGACGGTCGCATTGTCAATAAATTTCAATTACACTAATTGCCAAGAGTTCAATGAGTGCACTTTCAAAGGGGAGGGAGAAGGACGGATGGAAGATTAAAAAAAAAACGCCTATACCTACTAGGGCTAAAGAATAGGATGCAATAAATAAACTGCAGCTTCTAATGGGGGCATGTATTTTTTTTAACATGGCTTAACAAGATTTTACAAGCTGTACCAGTTTCAGGGATCCTGTTTTACATTTCTTTCTTACTGTCTCCAAACAACCTATATAGAGACTCAATTATGTGGCATTATCTTTCAGGGAAGAATCGTTTTCTTAGGTTTTTATGTTGTCCGTGTTCTGTTCAGGATGGATAATGCATTTGAAAGCAGAATGCTATAATGTCAATTCCATGAGCAAATGAGGCTGCTCACTGAACAGGCACATAGCAACCAAATGCACCACCTCACTGTAGTGACACAGTCACATATTCAGAATGAGCTACTTACATATACACACATGTATTCAATCACTATTAATATTAGGCACACAGCAATGTACACAGTATAGATATAAGTAATTGATATACTTACCTCCTACCCACAGATTATTTACGGCAGTTTCTGAACTTGCATAAAAATGTTGTTGTCTGTTCTGAGCTAAATCTGGGAACATTCTGTTTGCCTTATATGGGCCAAGACCCTAAACAGAGTGTTTCCTGATATGTGTATTTCTGGTTTGGTTTTTAATACAGCTTTCTGTGTAAAAGGGGGCCTCAAAGGAAAAGGCACTTTGCTTAGTGTATTTTCAAAACTTTATAGAAATTCTGAGTAGCTAAATATTTAAATTAGTAACTACATGATGGAAGAGTGTGAGAACTCAGAGGGCTGTTAACAGTTCCCGCTTCCGTAAGAAATGTATGTATGAATGGGCCGGATAACTGCTTATCCAGTATCTTGAAGGGACCTAGGAGGTCTCTAAATCAACCTTCTGCTCCAAGCAGGACCAGCTCTGAGGTCAGAACAGGTTACTCAGGACAATATCCATTTGGGTTTTGAAAATGCCAAGGACTGAGTTTGCCCAGCCTCCTTAAGCAACATGTTTCAATGCTTGACTGAACTCATGGTGAAAAAGATTGTCCTTACATATGCATGGACTCTCTCATATTTCAGCTTGGACTTGTTGCCTCTTGTCCTTCCACCTTGCCTCCCCATTTATCTTCCAATGAAGTCCTTGTTTTAAACATTGTTTAATTCCATAGACAGAGTGTAACAGTTCTAACAAACGTAAAACCCAAATAGGTACACACCAAAGCATGGCAGTATCAAGAAAAGGGCCTCTAGTCAACAGACTATACTGGTATTCAAAACCAACATCCCTCACCTTTAAAAAGCCATACATAAAACTAAAGAAGGTTTAAAATCTCAAAAAACTCTGCAAAAGAGAATTACAGCTTGAAAATCAGTCCAGGAAACAAAACAGAGTTGTAGACTAACATTTTTCAAGATTTGTTTCTTTTATAAGAAACTAGAGGACATAATAAAGTCTGATAAAATTAGTTTGATAAAATTAGATCTTCCAACATCTCAGCACATCACTGAGAGAGCTGACAATAATGACTAAAGTTATGTGCTCAGTAAGACACCAGAAGAATTTACAGAACACTAGCTCAAGGCATGAAAGTTAGAAACAGTCACTTATCTACACAGGAGATTTTTAGCAAGTTAGTTGAGAAACATGAGCAGATGACCTCAGCTTTCTAGGTAAAAGGAACAAATACTTTCTAGCAAGAGAGAAGGAAGTGGTGGGATAAGTAGAAGACTCAATTTCCTCCTCTGCTTCATCATGTTTATGAGCTGATAGACATCTGATGTTTAACCCCTTTTTAACACCTCAGAGAGATCAGATCAAGATTTGCCTGTGGCCATATAGGAAAACTAAGGAAGGGCTGAGAGCGGGACTTAAACCTCCTGGAGGCAATATCACCCAGTCACAGCATGCAGAGATTACTGCAGCTGGCATGATAAGTAACACAAGATTGAGAAACATCACAGCACAGGAAAGGGGCTCATCGTTAATATCACAGCTAATAATTCTCCATACACAGACGAGGCATGGCTAAGGATGAAGGCCAGAGGTGATATACTTCTCAGAAAGCATGAGATTCTGGAGATCTCCTGGATAACTCCGGAATGGAATAAATAGCTGGTATTTTCACCTTGCAAAGTAAGCCTTACACAGCAGAAGTAATAAATGACATTTAAGAGCTATTTTCAGCAATTTGTGAAGATTCTGAGACACCCAAAGAACGATCTCAGATATCGCAGTGTGTCTAATTAAAAGCTATGTTGTTATGAAGGTGTGGGGATTTTTTCAAAAATTACTGTAAAAATGAAAGGCTATTTTGATGCATTAGGCTTTTTCCTAATCCAAAGAAATCAAATTTATGAATACTCACTATCAGATTCCTCTTTCTCATCCACCTTAATCCATTAAATTTCCAACAGCTAATGTGAAAGTGGAATTCAATGCAAATATTCTAAGGAGTCTTAAAAATCAGTGCATGTAAAAAGAACAACGACCAAGTGTTTTCCACCCAAAAAAAAGGTGTATAATGCTGTGTGCTATGCACCCTGCACAGTTCTGCTTCAGTCTTATTGCACTTTGCATTGATGCTTATTTAAGGCAGGGTGCTGTGGCCAAACGACACAAAGTTTGTTTCTCATACAGCTCACAAAACACCTTGTTCAGGTTGACAATTCTTTGTCAGGCACTTTTGGTAACTGCAGCATTTCCTTAGCAATTTCAGAAGTCTAAAACAAAGTAGCAATTTCAAGAGTTTTGAAGGGAAACACAGCAGACTGTTTAGTTTCAGCTGCACTAGATACCCTGATCACAGATTATTTTTGGTTACTGGTGGCACAATATTAATTTTAATAAAAACAAGAAACCACAGATAGCCTTAAAAAAATTATTTCCAGCTGATAAAGAGGTTTTCTGATTTATTTTACACAAAACTTTAGAAACCAAAATTAAACAATCAGCCCAAGTATGTCACTATCATGCAGCTCTCCCAAAACAACAATAAAAAACCTAGAGAGGCTTGTTAAAACTATTAATCCATCTGGACATTTATATTCTGCAAAGGAATTATTCAGAGATTTAAGATCAGGAGTCACACTGATCCTGTATTTCAACTTCCTGCATAAGAGAGGTTGTACAGTGTCACAGAATCATTTCTGCTTCAAGACTGGTAACTTGTGCTTGAACAAAAGCTGGTTTTAGTAAAATATCTAACCTTAATCTAAAAACCTAGTGATGAATATCTCACCACACTTATTGATATTTGCTGGTGTTTCATTTTTCTTAAAACTATGTACCTAGTTTCCATTGCTGCCCTAACCCATATGCATTATTCTTTTCTACCTTTTGGAATTTGTTAAGATTGTGGCTAAGAATTTTAAAAGACCAGCAGGTATATATTTATACGAATCAAAAGAAGACAGTAGCACAGGTTCTTTGTGCACCTTTGACACGAAAATCCACTCTGAAACAAAATCTTTATATCAATGTGAAGACTAATTTTAATGTCAAGTTGCATATGCATTTCTTGTTCTCCATAGAATCTTTTGTTTATGGGTTACAGGAACCTAATGGAACATTCTATAATGAAATAACCGAATCACACATGCATTAAATTAATGCTTATATAACACAATCAATTCTATATTTATTATAATAATTCTGGAAAGCTATCCATCCCCTGGAAATTGTTTTTCTAAGATCAAATTTTGCATACACTGTGAGGTATTCCACTAGTAAAACAATTTCTGAATGATGCCTGTGATACATAACAAGTCAGGAAAAATCTCATTTCACCTCAGAAATTAAGATACTCCCCGGTGTAAAAGAAGAATAAAAATTTGCTTCTGAAGTATAATAAATATTGGATAATGGACCAAATATATAATAAATAAAACTATTTCTTTTTTATCATTTTGGAATATGCTTCATGTGTGTAAAAAAAAGTAATTGCTAATGGCATTTTGACTACAATTCAAGGGTTTTTTCAAGGAAAAGAAAATTATTCTTTTCTTGTAGGAGTGCATGCTTGATGTTATTTCATCATAATAGGATAAATAGTGTGGTTTATATAAAAAAATTGTAGTTGTGTGTTTTCTGAGCTTAATCAAGTAAACTCATTGAAACAAAATAAATTTAAGCCTAAATCACTCTAAGTTTGGATTACTAACTTTTCAACTTGATTTTGTTTATTAATGTCTGTTTTAATATCAATTTTGGAATCCATTCTTCAAGTTACAAAAAATTAAGAACACATTTTCCTGAATCAGTCTCACTTTCATAAGAGACCCATGAGACTTAGTGAGGTTGTTAAATGATTCTTGTTGTCTAAGAGTAATTTTTTTGCTTCTTTACATTTACACAATATAGTACTACTTCCAGGGTAACAGGCTACAACTATATGCAACTTTCCGCATGATCCTGCAGCATTATAAGGCACTTTTATTTTCCACAGACATAAATTAATTTTATAGAATTTACTATGTATCCAAATTGTAATGAAATCTCTCTTTTAATCTCCTAAATATTTACTTCCTTTCAGAATTTATGTCTTAAAAAATCTCGTGTCACTGAAAACTCCAGAAATCTAGGAGAACAGTATGCTGTCCAAGTGTACTAGAGAAGTATGATATATTAAAGCTGACAGGATGATGTTCATTAATCTTTGAAATGTAGTCGGGACACTGGTAATTCCAAGAGGCATTACATTAAAATGAAAAGCCCCCTTATGGCAAATGAAGGTGGTTTTTTGTTTCCTGTCATCATCCATTTGTAACTGCCAATAGCCGCTAGTTAAATCAATGCACCTGATAAATATTGCTTGACTCAGGAAATCTAGAGAATCATCATTTCTTAGCACTGGGTATTTATCTTGTTTTCTTATTGCATTTATTTTTTCAGCAGTACTGCACTCTGAAAACCTGTTCATACCACTTGGCTTTTCAGCAATTAACATTGGCCTAAGGGCAAATTGAGAGAGAGATGGTTTCAGACCAAAGTATATAATACAACTGTTGCTTTACCACTCTTCCTTACAGGGAAAGAGGTCTGTGGACAGAATTTCATGATTCCTGGTGGTTTTATTCTGTATCTACTTCTCTCAGCTGCATGGTAGCATTCTGAAGACTTTGAAACAGATTAACTCTATTTCCCATTCAACTCGTGAAAAACAAATACCACACGACTCTAGAAACTAATCTCTACCCTAGAATGAGGTGGAGACTGGATCAAGTCAATGATTTACATCACAAAATTCAAGAGGAAAATTTTTCAGTGTTTACTGTTTAACCTTTTAGCTACAAGTCACACAGTTAGGCTTTGTAAAGAAAATACAATAAAGTAGGTAGAGGCAAAAGCCATGTAAACGTGATACAGTATTCAAAAATCTCATTTGTTTGTTGGGTTTGCCAATAGTATACAAAATATTAAGTGCAAATTCAAGGCTTATCCATATTTCTTGACACTAAATATTTCTGTTTCTTGTTTAGAAAGAGGTAGTATTTTTCAGAAATGCCCATTTCCTTTGGTTGTTCCATTACTTTTCGTGTCTAGCCTGCAATCCATGCATTTGGGCAATTCAAGTGATCACTTCATTTTAAAAGTCCTGACATGTACTTGTGTCTTTTTCTTTAGTGGTAAGATCCCCAAACTATTAAAATGCTTCCTTCAGTGACTTGCAAAAACTCTCACAAGATGCTAAATTTGCATCAGGGCTGATGAGAAGGTAATTACTTTAACAACAGAAAGAAGCTCTTTCCAGTGATTTATTGATATTTGTTTGCCAGATAGGCAAAGAAGCAGAGAAAGCACTACTTTGAATGCTACTCTGAAGTATAGGGTCAAGAGTCTTCTCTTTCAGAGATTACCTATTTGATCTCAAGGAAGCTAACCTGAACAGTAGCTCTCCATCTTTAAAATGGCCTAGCTACTTCATCCTACAATGCAGTAATAGTGTGGAGGCACAGATATTACATAAAATGAGACACACAGCTATCAGCTTTGAGAGCTGTAAGAATATAATCAATGTAACACCTAAACAAAATAATACCTCAAAGGGTAGTTACTTCACATATATGTTATTTAGCAAATGAAGCAAATACATGTCACAAATTTGCTAACAGTTTTGGTCTATAGATGATTATATCCAGTTGCTAAATCCCTCTTCTCTCCCAAGACAGAAAATTAATTAAAAATTAATTTTGGCTTGTTATTGCAAGAAGGTTTTGGTCCACAGCCTCTACATCAACTTAGCTAGGCATGCTTTTGTTTTGAGTTACACTATTACCTGAGTTTTCTATAGATAGATTTCAGTCAGAATTTGTACAAATATCCATAGTAAAGGCTTGATCCAGCAAAACACTTAATTCATGCATAACTTGAAGCATGAAAATAATGCCACTGAACTCAGTCCAGCTGGCTACATATTTATGGTTACACCTCTGTGGACACCTATGTCCTTTGGACTGAAGTCAGAAGTTTGCAAGGTTGTCCTTACACCACATCATGGAGAAGACTGAAGAACCGAGAAAAAATCTTTCAGCACACAGTTTTCTTGAAGATAAACAGCAGGGAAAGGATGGTATGGATACAACATTGCTGCCTGGCACCACTCAAATATGAAGAGAGAAGTTACCAAAGGACTGCTGATGCTCTGTGTCCCACCCTGCATGTGACAAACATTAATGCAGACAACATCATGCACAACAGCCACGAAAAGAGCTGTTGAAGAAAACCCTACCCCACTTACAAGAGAAAGGAAGCACTGATGTATTTTGTCCAAAATAACCAGCATCAATAGCACATGCATACATAAATGCTTCCATGCCAATTTTGCGTCATCTTTTAATATCATTTGGCAAAGTCTTACACTTTTATCATCACTGCCATTTAGTAGGTTTTATCATAGCAATGGTTATCATCAGAAATGCTATTATTTTCCCTACCATAAATATAAAACTATGATTTCTGCAGGAAGCATTAAGATCTGTCTTCAATATAAACAATACAAGTTTACTCCACCCCACTGATCTACCTCAACCTGCAAGAACTGAAGGATAATTCAGTCACTCAACAGCCAGTTTTAGTGGAGGTGGTTTTAGAAGCCTAGCCTGGGCTGACTGGCATTCACTATCTTTCTCTCATCCTCATTTTCATTTAGGAATAGCTTGCTCTCATGTTTGACAATGTATATTTCACATTTGGTAATTATTCTTCATCACATTATCATAATGTACCATGTCCTAAGGGCAACAGCCCTTTGAGATTCAGTTCTCTTGGCCTCTCCTGTTAATACAGGCCTACTGGCTGTTTTACATGATTGAGGTTTGACTCACAGAAATACAAATAACATAAATTTAGGCCACTGGCTTTTTAATCTCCCCTTGGCTCCCCAGCAAGGCAGATGACAATATTCTAATCTGTTTTCCATTATAATTAAGGCTCTCATTTAGTTTATGGTTTTATAATTGAAGCACCACACCTCAAGAAAAATCACAGGTCCTTTTCACTTCACAGAAAAATCGGGGAAATTCTGCGCCTAGCAGAAGAGGCCATAGGCAGTAACAGAAAAGATTTTTATATAGAAGAAGGGATGTAGTTCAGGAAGATTCACATTTCCAAGGTGATGAAAAGCATATCCACACAGCACAACTGGCAACATGTTAGAGAGCATTGAGTAAGCTCCAAATTTGTTTGCATCTGGTGTAATAAAAGGAAACACTGTTCCATAAGCATAGCAGAAGAATTAATATGCCTCACTGAGCAAGCTGTTTTGTCCTACTGACAGGGTTGACTGCAGCCAACGCATTTGATACCAGCAATGTGCAACCCATGACATGCCCCATGACACGATTTAAGCATACACATCACAGTAAAAATAGCTCCAGATTTAAAATAGAGTTACCCTTAGGCTGGAACTTTCCAAGTTTAAGTCTTCATATTAACTTTGGAGAGCTCTTTATATTTGTTGACTTTCACTAGTGGGATGAAGCTGGTCCAAAAGATGGTTCTCCTTACAGCGAGGAACTATGAACATGGGGTCTCACCTGAGAAAGGCCAAAGGCTGGACAAATAATCCCATACAAAATAACCTTGGGTTTCTTCTGAATGAGAAATTTTGGTTTTTAGAAATGTGTATTTGTTCTTTCTGCGGTGAGTCATTAGTGCTATTTCAAAACAGGAAGATTTCAATTAGACCATTGTCAGCCTAAATACGCAGTGTTGATTAGAAAGAAGACATATAGAAGATGTTTTACTTTTAATTAGTCATGGACAGCACAACATAGTGTCCCAAGAAGCAAAAAGTGGTAATACAGAATTTTCTTTTCATCCAAGTCCAGAAAACTCAGGGGAGAGAAACTTGAGGCAGAAACAGCAAAGCGGTACACAGATAATCTGGCACTTACTTAAGGAGTAACGAGGACAGGACTGGACAGTAATGAGGATTACTGTTTGTGCCAAAAGTCATCATCCATCAGCATGGGAAAACCAGGCATAACAGCAGTGTGAACAATGAAGTGAGGTTAAAGGACTTCCTGTTCTTTCAGGATGCCCAGAGCTCCTGTATTACAGAAGGGCCAAGAACACAGAGCTGTTGGAAGGTTATATTCAAAACAAATGTCTGCCAAGTGAAGTACTATTATATTGGCATTTCTGACCCACATTTTCTCAAGTAGCTGTGCTTTTTCCAAGTTGCTGGAATATGCTCAAAGCTGAAGTTTAGTGAAGCATCAGCTTCACTAGAGAGCTGGCCTCTACGAGGGAACACAGAGATGCACATCTTCATTAAAATAAGTCCGCCCCTGTTATCACAAGGTTGCTCTATAAGTCAGAATGTAGTCCCAGCAAAGACAATGATGACAGGGTACTGTAGGCCTCTTCAAACACTATCTTTATAAACCAGCATATGAGTAGCATTAAACAGTAGCTAACTGCTGTTTACTGTCAGACACACATTTTAACATCTAACATCCACACACCATATGTCACTTTCAACAACCCTATCCTCCCACATATTTTAAGTTCAAAAGAGCTGTCACTCCTTATCTAACCTTTGGTTTGGGGGAATTGGTTCCATACCATTTTCCCTTTGGTT
This sequence comes from Chiroxiphia lanceolata, assembly GCF_009829145.1. Lineage (NCBI taxonomy): Eukaryota > Metazoa > Chordata > Aves > Passeriformes > Pipridae > Chiroxiphia > Chiroxiphia lanceolata. Next base: position 64,483,120 of record NC_045637.1, on the reverse strand, counting down.
TTTAGTGATATCAGTTTAGATATTACCCAAGTGATATATAAAAAACAATTAAGGAAAGCTGTTGCAAGAAAGTTATTTTAATTTGGGGTTAAAATCCACTTCAACTACAAAACTATTGACTAGCTTTCAAAGAACTACACTATGAGATGATTATGGCTTCGCTGCTAGGGGAGCACATTTTTACAAGAATTACAGGAGATGTGTCCTATCTGCTATCAGAATGATGTAAGAGAGACTGCACATGGCTCTGAGTGTGTTCAAAAGGGATACCTGTACCTATTGTGAAATAACTGACATCCAATGAAGCCCACCATTGAGATGACTTCAACATTCTTCTACAGAAATGGTATTTAATTACTTATTATTATTATTATTATTATCATGATTATTATTATTCTGACAAGAGCAATAAATGTCTCAGCTTTTCAAATGGTAAATTAAACTAGCTGCCAACAAAGGTTTAAATTGAAATTATGTCACAGACAGGAGAAAAAAAGAAAGTTTTGCATTCCTCTACTCCCCCTTTTTTTTTTCTATTCAAAATAAAATAAAAAAAATGAAAAATGGCTAGTTTTACTCATTTTTAATTGTTATTCTGCAACTTTGTAAAACTACAGAGGTTTCGAAGTTGCAGAAGAGTGAAAGAAAAAAAAAGAAGGGAGAGACTAAATCCCAGATATTATCAAGTTCATTGCAAGAAGAAAGATAAGGATGAGAAAAGAACATGTTAGGCCTGAATAATTTTGATATGGCTATTTCATCAGTCTACAGTGCTTTCCCCAAATGGAAAGAAAAAGAATCAGATAAAAGTTGCTCTATCTTATAACATGTGAAAGGTAAAAATTTTGAAGTTGCTTCTATTTTGGTGAAATCTCTCTGCCATTTTTCAGTGCAATATACTGACATGTTATCTGGCTTCATCAAACACCTGAAAGACCTAGGAAGAGTAGACAGGTTTGAATACACTTTCTCAAAAGCAGTCAAATATTTCCAAAGCTATTTGTATCAATAGCTAATACTTACTGTTTAAACCATAGCAGAAGTGACTGCAAATCAGTCTGCGTAATCCTAAAATCTTACCACCAACTACTGACTGAGTATGCAACTCAATTTTAATAGAGCCTAAAAGTCATATACCCCAGTGAAACAGTCAACAGACTGAAATTTCTTCCAGGCAGACTGCAATGCCTGAATTTACCACTGAGCCAAAATAGATTTAAAAGTGAAACAAATTCCAATTTTATTAATTTTGCTGCTGTAAAACAGAAAGGCAGTTAATATACAAATTCTTTTACAAATAGCATCTGTACACGCACTTACATAAATTGATAAAATTATGTTATGCACATTAATCAGTCTGATTTCAATTAAAAGAAGGCAGCATATTTATGTTTAAACTAGACCATTGTGGCTTTGGGAAGAAGAAAATTAAAATAGGACTAAGTTAACAATGATTAATACTGGGTTTCTGAGTCATAAAATCTTAAAGCAGATGAGACAAAAAAACCCACACAAAAGACTCAGTTTAGATGTATACACAAGATTCAGAATTCACAGAATGCTACAGTATCTGAGGATCTTATGTCATAGGGATGGGATGTTATCTGTAATTCATGAAAAGCCTAATTAGCACAATTATCTTGTGCATTAGGTGTGATAGAATTAATTCACATTACACAGTGGATCTCAACACTCCAAAGTCTCATGAATTCCCGGAAACAGAAAATTTACCTGGTCAATATTAACTTACTTTGTTATATGATTGCATAAAAAATGTGATGCAATAAATGGTTGCATCATTAATTAACTCGTGTGTGGAATTTCAAAAATTTCTTATGATTTTGCAGCAAAAATCATGCTCAGGTCTTACTGACACATGTGCCAAATGAAATATAGCAGTCATAACATTTTAGAAAAATCACATTAATTTAAAGGTCAATTTAAAAAATGAATCAGAAATTATCACAAAATACTCAAAGAGAGAAGTAAAGGATCACTGGCAAAGTAGCAATAAAAATTAAATTCATTTTATGATAGAATTAGGGTCATAGATACAGAATTCTAAGTGATATATTCTGTATTCAGAACAAATGAATTAATCTCATATAAAGATAGATGGGAACATTTTTAGAATATCCTCTTTATACTGGGTTTTGAAGTTGTACTTTTCTTCCTTTAAGACACTGAGAAGAAATCGAAAAACGGGAAGCTACTCAAAGCGAAACTGTTCTAATGTGCCTGCGCTGGACATGGACACCAAATCGAACTAATATTCCATTTTACAGTTGCAGAAATAGGAGAAAAGAATGAGAAACTCCCCTCTGTTTGGATACAATGTTAGTGGTTTCTCAGAAGCTGCGTGGTGCCCACTAGCTCGCACAGCTTTTTCACTGTGATGATTTCAAACATACATTGTGCCACCAGAAACATGAGCCTGACCTAGTACAAAATCATGATGCAAATAAAGAGAAGACAAAGCCCACTCTAGACAAAATAAGACACGAACACAGGCGATGTACACTTAACTCAGATCTGAATACAGGACTTGCCATTCTGCCTCAAACTTGTCACCCACTGGGCCTAATACGCTGTTTCCAGCAGCAGCCAGCACCAGATGCTTTGGCGAAAGATACAAGATCCCCACAGATGCAGGATAATCTGTCTCCCTCGAAGGTCTCATCCTAATCCCTTTAGTTATAGATTCCATTAAATCCTGATGCATGAGGATTTTTATCCCTTCAAATAGTCTTTTTAGCATTACTATCATAACTCTGGATATTCTTGTTATCCATATAAATGCCCCTTCCCTCTCTGATGCTTTCAAAATTCTTGATTTCATCTTCATCTAGAGTCAATGAGTTCCACAGTTTATACAGGTACCTTTCGAGAAGCGTTTCTTTAGTCTTAAGAGATGGGAGAAACTGTAGTCTCCCTATCTGTTTGCTTGTTTGCTGGCTTTATGGTTTTTTTTTTTGTTGCATGACTCTTTCTTTTTTTTTTCCTCTCAGTCATATATTTTATCACTCCCATTCTCATCTGAGTCCTCAGGTAAACAATCACTTTAGATACATTGATGTCACTAACCTTTCTCTCTACTTTTATCTAGGCCTGTCCAATTCTGCATTTTTTTTCCAGGATGGACTTTCCATAAATGCCCAATAAATTTTACAGAACACCACACTGCTGGCTGATACAATGACTGTGTATGTGATTACTTTAAATTTTTTCTTTATTTCTTCAGAAGGAATGTGCCTCACGGTTACCAAGTCTGACTGAGTCCACGTGAAATTCCTTAAGGCTTCTCCGGACTTGATTAACAAGTAACCTACAAAGAGGTTATCTACCAATAACGTGGCGTTGCTGCCTCATTTCTCCTTCCTCTTTCCAGATAACTAATAAATACATTACACAACAACAGAGCTAGTACAGAAACTTGTGGCTATTAACCTTTTGTCATGATGAAAATGGACCATTTTTTTCTGCTTGTCTCCTGCCTCTCAGTTACTTTTTGATCCATGATATTACATTGCCTCACGGCTACTTGGTTTCTTTTGGAAGAGATACTATCAATCCACAACCTTCAAAAACCCACGCATGACTAGCCTCAAAATCACGCAATAGCTTACAAATCATGACATATTAAGACATAATAACAATTCTGTTTCTCCTAGTGTCCAATTTGTGAGCTAGACTGATTCATGATCATGAGCTTTAACTCCTGAGCTTCTAGGTTGGGAGGTTTTTTTAGAATTTTTTCCTTTTTACAAAAATTTCTCATTGCATTTCTTGACTTCCATAATGAAGAATTTAAAAAAAACCAAAGCAGGTAATATGAGGCGTCAGAGAAAATCCCAAGAGCTAGAATCAGTGGCTTACTTCTGCTGCAATTATCACTGGTTTACTACACCTTTTAAAACTGCAGGTTGAAAAAACAGCCTGCACTTTAATAGATCAGTGAACCGACGAGAGAAAATAAGTCTAAATAATCAAATGTTCTGTTTTAAAGGACGCATGAATTGCATAGAAAACTTTTTTTGAATGAGTTCAACAGTGAACTCTAAACACAAAGGGAAAAAAACTCAGACAAAATACAGGCAGAGAAAAAAGGACAAGATATCCAGGGCAAATATCACACTAAGGATTACCTTGGCAATGGAAAAGTCATACCTATGGCTACTTTTTCTTTTTAAGTGGTTCACACACTTAATTTAATTTCCTCTAGCAATTATAATCTTTTGAAGAAAAAGAGGTTTCATACCAGCCTAATATCTTGCTATCAGAGAAATGATACAGGTAGTTTTATAATATAGCTAACAAAAAGTATGCACTCTTTGGAAAGACCCATGTGCATTTACATTTTAAAACGTAAATGGGGAGAGCTTCACTTCTACTAAATTCCTTTGAGTCCTGTGGATCTGAGGGTCTGTGAGAGAAGCCTGGAGAACATGCAAGTCCCTCCACGAAATTTTCATAGTTTAGGTTTGAAAAATCTTGCAGGATCAGAGGGTGTACAGGATATAATTTGAGATGATCTACATAATTTTGTTACCAGCAGCACCTAGAAGCATTAGCAAAAAAGTTCTGCCTGGACCACTGCTAATTGCTAGCAACCAGGAAGACAAACAGATGAGGAAAGTAGACCGGGATTTAAATGAGTTAAAATAGACCGGGATTTAAATGAGTTAAAAATAAAAGAAAGATAAACAAACAGACTCTTGCAGAAAGAGTATATGATGTGTGGAAGGAAATACAGTTCCTTTGCCAAATCACAAATAAAATTTCTAGTAAGAAGTTGGGAAACATATATCACTTGTTTCACTTGATAGATAGAAATGCTTTGTGTGACTAAGTACAAAGTTAAAGGTTTATCTTGTGTTACTGTACTTCTTCCATCATACATTTTATATGTGGGTTCCAGAAACTCAAAGTTTTACAGTATTTGAAAAGTGGATTTTTTTTTTTTAAAGAAAAGCAAATCTATTCTCTTGCGCACTTTGAAATGGCAGACTATGTAAATTGTACTCATCTAGTCTCACAAATCAAAAGGAAATTTTGCTGCTTCCAGCTTCCACACTGATCATGAACCTCCCCGGAACTAGTAATTCCAACTGCAAAAATTGTGAAGTATAAGACAGCGCACAAAAATCCTGCCATCTTTGTAAATATCCTGAGTTTGTATTGCATGTTTTTATATTGTTAGCACGGTCCAACAAGGTCACTATACAATGCCATATGTGATGCTGCTGCACCATTTTGGGAATGAATGGCTTAGTTCTCCTGTATCTGGAAAGCACACCACATGGGAAATATTGGTTTACATATAATTTTAAAGTAAAAGCTGATTTCCAATAAAGACTGTAATTGCAAAGATATGAATTTATTCACAAATACCAGACAGCATTTAAAATTTTCAGATATTTTTGGCACAATAGTTATATTACAGTGCCATCCACTGGCTCTCTCCTGCAAGTACGCGCACTGACACACAGCTGCTGTTTTACATTGAGTTGCCTTAATTCCCACTGAAGGGCCAACCATCCCCAGACAGATATATTCCCAATTCATTTCCTCCTGCAATGATAACTGTGAAATTTACCCAGTTCACAAAGGAAGAGAAATAATTTCTCTAATAGCCTTAATGGGTTTTTAGAGACCTTGGCTAGCAGCCAAGAGAGACTTAGACATGGCTTTGCAAGCAGCATGAATACAGAGCTTACTTTCATATGTGTGTGTGTGAATGGGCGTTGTGTGCATGGTCTTATTGTGAGATATATTTCAGAAAAAAAAAAGTATTAATTGAACCCCATCAGCACTGATGCGCCCACCAATAGTTTTCCCTCACTGACATCAAGGGATATAAATGAAAACTAATTGCGCTTCAAAGAAAAGGCAAATCACAAGTCTGTTGTAGGATTAGGTTTTTCTTTAATTAAGATTGTTGAAATAAACAGCAAGAGAGCTGTTATGGACTTTTTCATGTACACTTTAGTTCCAGTTTCTCTATTGAAATGTGAGACTATAATGTTATTACAAAAGAAGATCAAAGAAAAGAATATGCTAGAAAAGCCTGAAAAGCTTTCAGAAAAAAAAAAAAAGCCAAAACATTAAGCTTTACTTAACCAAAATTAGCTGAAATAGTCCACCAAAAACGTTTTTAATATTTCAGCTACAAAGAGTGCAATAATAAATCTTACAATTAGAATTTCCTAGTGTGTGCCTTACTTATACTCTTCTTCAAGTAGAAGTAGAGCATTTGAAAACTGATTTTAGAAGAAACAATTTTGACAGTTCAGGGGCTGCTATAATTACCACAGTAAAACACATTTTCTCACTTTTTGTTGTAACACATGTTCACTGACTAGCACACTGCATGCCAGCATGGGCGGATGTGTCCACACACCAGCACAAACACACTGCAGAGGCTCTGCAGAGCTTTAAAAAATCCTACAGAGGAGGATCCGTTTTTATGGTGATTCCCATACTTGGCGACTGAGGGTCACTGAGGGTGAGTGAGCCATGAAGAGCTTCAAATTAAAAGCAGGTTAGGAAGAAAGGAGCCTGAGGAGTACAAGGGCAGTCCAGCTGGTTCGACTATTTAGTGGCAGTTCTGCACCACACATGCATACATGTTCTCACAGAGAATAAGGGGGTCACAAAAGCACTATGTTACGTATTCTAGCATGGCTGCAATGCGTACAATGCGAACAGAGCTTTAAAAATCCTCCTCTGTGGCAGATTGTCACTGCCTGGAGACGGATTTAAAGCATGTTTAGCTGCAGTAGAGTTTTCAGAAGTTGATGCCCACACAATAGGCTAAAGAAATGAGCCAAACTTAATGCATCTCCTCAAATTATCTGCCATAAATACCCGACCTTGCCATATGGATGGTCAGGGAGGAAATAGTGATTTGGAGCACTTCAGCAAGTATATATCCTGCATACCTTGCCAGTCTCTTAGCCCCCTCTATCTCTTAATCTTTATCCCCTTTCACATTCTGCTGGTGACAATCATCTATTACATACACTCTCATGTTTCCTATCCCTACCTGCACTTGCAGCGGAGCCACAGTTGTGTTGCCTCCATACTGTGAGCTGGCTGCCTTCTCACGTGTGAACTTTTATCAGCCAGGTGCACAGTGAGCCAGGAGCCATCCATCAGACCAGGGCTGTAGAGCTTCACAAGCACCAACCAAACTACAGTGAAACTATTTCCATTCAGTAACTCCCAACTGCTTTACAGTATGGCACTATCTGCTACTGCTTCTCACTGTTAGCAACCAAAGAACATACCCATACGAACATATGCTCGTCAGCCACAACGTACTACAGACTTGCACAGTCTTTGTCTTTGGGTATAGATGGGGAGATCTACATATCTACCACCATTATATCACCAAAAAAAAAGAAGTTGCAGCTGAGTTCTCCCCAGGAAGCTGGGTTCTGGTTAATGTACCAGGTTAAACACACCTCCCTGAGACTCAGGTTAGTTCAATGATACCTGACTGCAAGGTCCAACTTAGCTGAAAGTCACCTATGGAAACACAAGAAAGTGGCAAGACACAAAGTGATAATATTTGAAGGAGAAGGGAAGAGGAAATCTTTGTTAACAAGGACAAAGGTCATGAAGACCACATTTGTGTCCTGAATCCTGAGATGCTGCCTTTTAAATTATTCCTTTTAGTGTTACAGGATAGATTGGTTGTGTTTTAAATAAACTTTGTATGTTTAACAATCTTGATTTTTTTTTCTTTCAAAATAAGTGAGTTATTTTTCACACTGGACTAATTTCGTCCTCACAGAAAAGAAACAGAAGTCCAAATTCACTGATTTTGCTTTAAACAAAAATTCTTTCTCAGACCTCTAGTCTCAGCATAGCAGAGATTAAATGATGGCTTAAGCTCAACCCTCTCGAGACAGGTACTTAAAGGTGTTTGAACATTTCTTCTTTATCCCTTTTCTAAGAGATACAGCGCTAAAAAGAATTCTTTTCCTCAAAGACCACTGAGGTCTGACAGAGATAATATCAAAAATCTGCTGGATTTTTGCACTCATGAAAGGTGAAGACTGAGTATGTGCCCTAGAAGCGTGCCATACATATGCATCTCTGGAGGCAAAATTGCCAGAAGTCCACAGTAAGGCTTGGGGTTTTTATATTTCATATTGTTTCCAGCACCTGGAATCCCATCTTCTGTTTTCCCTTCTTTTTCCAATATCCGTTAATGTCTTTTGCTACAGCTTCTGAAGCATATGTATATTAACTGACCAGTATATTACTGTTATCTTTTAGGGACCAGGAAACTCTAAATACAACTTACATGGCCTCTAAGCACAACATAACATGGCCTAACGTGTCAAAACCGTAAAATGAATGGCTGTGATTGGAATATAATATGCTGTATTTTAGGTCCATAACCTGTAATATCACCTGCCCTTTATAAATATTGTTCAAAATTACTGCAAACTTCCCAGGTCTAGCCTGGCCAGACGAAAATCTGGTGCCCACAAGCACATCCAGATTGTCACTTGAAAGAAGCTCTCCACTCGTTTCCACAGTCACCATCTATCTAGGTAGCAACCCCAGACATGAAGCCCTAGGCAAAGCAGAAGGCCATGCTCTAAAACATACAGAAGCCTGTTTCCCTAAGGACTCTGGAAAGCTTTGTATGGTTAATATGCTGCCAGGCATACCCCGGCAAGGTTTTCCTCAGCTGCTTGCAATGCCCAGGAGGAGGACAGAGTGCAGAACACATCATGTCACAAACAGTTTTGTGCCCACTAGTCAGAAAAGCCATATAGATTTAACTGGCAAAACTTAACCTTAACTTTAACCAACCAAAACTCGATTCAAACTTCTCTTTAAGGTTCTGGGCTGTTTTTTTGTTGAACGTTTGTAAGATCACTACTCTAACAATGAAGCTATGCTCTGATTAGGTTTTCTTATCTAAATTGCCCATGTTGCATTGCTGGTTTGGTTGTACTTGGACAAAACAAAATAGCAATATGTATTTACACCTCTTCCAAAGATACAATGGAGACAGAATCTACACATATATAGACATCCAAATTTATGTGATTTGTCTCTGCATCATACAGGTAGGACAGTCTCATTTTTCATTTCAATTTCTCAATTAAATTCATCTACCTTATTTACAGACTGCAGTTATGCTCTGCTACCTACATGGAAATATTGCTGACCTGCAATACAATGTTTTCCAGCCACTTTTATTATAGTCATAGAAATGGCCTTACAGGAGAATTTTAGGCCTTTCCTGTTTTGGGCTAGTTTCAGAATTTCAGAATTATGAAAGTCCTCTATTAGGATTGCTACCTACGTTATTTCTCCTTGAACTTAGAATTTCAAGATCATTTTTTATCCTATTTAATTCAGTAGATGTCATATCAGTGTTTCAAATTTAGAAAAAAATCTCACCAAACTAAACATTTCTATGCACAATGTTTTTGCAGCAAACCCCTTAAAAGATTATGGCTTAGAAGGATACCCTAAATTCACGTGGCACACTCAGACCTTCACTACTATGTGTCAATGTGTGGGTCAGCTGTGGCCAATGGCCAAATACCCACCCAACTTATCATTTACACCTGCTCCCCAGTCAGGCAGGGTGAGAAAATAAGATGGGAAATCTCCCTGTAAAGATAAAGACACAGGCACTGCTTATCAGTTGCTGTTCTGGGGAAAATAGACTTGAGTTGGGGAAAATTCATTTACTTCATGGCCAATTAAAGAGATTCAGGTAGTGAGAAATGAAGACTGTATCTTTTCTCCCCCCTTTCCCATGCACAGCATGAAGTCCTTCACTGCAGATTCATCATCCGTCCTCCCTCAGAGCGGCGCAGGAGGGAACTGGGGGAGTGCATGGTCAATACACAGCAGTTCCTCTCTGCCCGGCTCTCCTCCTCGCACAGTTTCACTGCTCCATCATGGAGTGCAGTCCTTCAGGAACCTCCCTGTATGGCATTTTTCATCCTTTCTTACCCAGGCTTTCCCCGAGACGCCACCACCTTGCCTGCATGGCCCAGTCATGTCCTGTGGTGGAGCCATTGGAGCCAGCTGGAATAGGATGTATCCAGCACAGGTAAGCTCCAACCACTCCTCACAGAGGCCCCTGCAGATGTCCCTGCCAGCACCTGGGTACCTGCATCTGGTACAGTCAAAAAGATCAGAATTTACACACATTAAGGTCCAAAGGAACCAGCAGAAGGGTCAGTCTAACATAAACTATTACATTTTACTCCAACATGCCCTGGTCTGGATAGAAGCTTACTTTCACCAGGATGAGAGGAAACAGCCCAAAGTTGCAACAGGGGAGGGTTAGGTTGGATATTAGGAAGAAATTCTTCACAGAAAGGGTGATCAGGCATTGGAATAGGCTGCCCAGGGAAGTGGTGGAATCATCATCCCTGGAATCACTCAAAAGGTGTATGGATGCGGATCTTGGGGACATGGTTTAGTGGTCAAGTTGGCAGTGCTGGGTTAATGGTTGGACTTAATGATCTAAGAGGTCTTTTCCAACCTAAATGATTCTATGATTCTATGATCTACAGGGTAATTTCTTCCAAAAGACGCTCAGTCTTGATTTGAAGACAAAGACTGAGACTGTATCCATCATCAGCTTACTTCATTTCACATTTAGGCTGTGTGTCTTATTTTTCAGTTGAATTTGACCAGTTTCAGTTGAGTTACTCATTGTCATTAGCAAGATAACACGATGTAGCACTCCCAGCACCTCAGTCTCACCAACACTACAGTTACTCTGCTTTGGACATCCTGAAGGTTTTATAACATTCAGTCGCCAATTTCTTAATATTACTTACACTTCACCAAATTTCTGACAGGACAACATTGGTCACTGCTTTCTCAGTAGTCACCAATTTTATTGGTTTTTTTCACTAGATTTGAACCACTGAAATAAAACTTTCTAGGTGAAGGGCTGTCACCTACATGTTTCTAATCTCTTACTTTCCAGGCAGCATTTGCCTCACTTTGGCAACCACCTGCTTTAGGGCTCTTGGGGATTTTGTCTTTCTCCCACAGAAACTACAGGTCCATGAATAGTAAAAAGTATAATTTTTTTATATGCTCATTTGTTTAGTTTTTAATCTTTATCAATGACTGTTCTGATGGGCATTCAGAAGTTGAAAAGAAAAAGAAATATCAGAATTCCTCTCTATAATATTGGCACCTAAGGCACTAGGGAGAAGAAATCCATCAGAGTGTTTACAAAATAACATTCACTCACTATTTGGTTTCTTTCAGCAAGCACACAATAAGCAGAAGCAGATAAGTTAAAAGAATCAATAACAGCTTTATTTAAGAGAAACAAAAAGCCTAGCCAGCATTAAAACAAGCAAGTTCTCCCCTACTAAACAACGTCCCACAATGTCATGTAATCTGGCCCTAAAGCACCGCAAAAACTGGACACAACTAGACCCAACTGCATCAGCATCCAATCCAGCACTCAGAAGATAATCCTCCTCCCCACAGTAAGGACACAGGGAACCTCCCACATAATAAAGGTAGACTTAATATAGCACAAGCTCTAAGATAACACTCAGGACTGCTGAATAAAGCGGCTTAAAACTAGAGGTTTGGAAACCTTTACCTACTCTTCCTTACAGGGATGTCCTTTTCTTTAGCCCTGAACTCCTAACACGCACAAACCTCACAGTACCCTCTGGAGCTCTACAGCAGCTTCTTATCATCCCTATTAGCTCAAGTTTGACTGCATTTCTACTCTCATTTCATGCAAAGCCCATGTTACCAAAATCCACCTGACCTCCAGCCATCCCGACCTACACCACCTCGTAGCCTGGATGCCCCTCACAGCTGCACAAGATCATTCTCAAGGAAAGAGACAGTCTCCTCTCCGTCTGGAGAGCTTTCCTGATCCCAAACAGAATGGGCTGCCCACCCACAGGTTTGTTAACAGAGTAGAGCACACAGGACATATTCAGTGAGCAAAAGAAACATTTCAACCATTCATTACACTGTTCTTCACTGAATTCTAAAATAATAGTGAGCAAGTGTATACCAGATAGAGGTGCATGTACATTTAGACGACCTATATGGGCTGAACATTAAGAAACTGTATGTTATATTTTGGAGAGCATTAGGTCAACCACAGTGGGGGAGATAGACAACAGCTAATCTAATGTGCACTTGAAGAAACTTTATGTGGGAAGTATCCACTGAGGGAATAGCATCAATCTAATACGCAGTGCTTTAGAAATTACAACCTTGCATTTTATATTTATGTGTCATCATACTGTTTTCCTGCCTCTTTTCTTTTAAATGTGATTGCCTTGGTTCATGTCTTAATTTGTTGTTATTCTTTTCTTTCTTGTAGGTTTTTTTTTGTTTGTTTGTTTTTGGGTTGTTGGGGCTTGGAGTTTTTTTGGGGGGAAGGGGTTGGTTTGGGGTTTCTTTTGGGTACCTCCCCCGCTTTTTGAGTACCACATGTTTCTGGCTCTCAGCTCTTACGTGCTCCAGAACAGAAGTGGTGTCGCACACACCTGGTGAGCAGTACTGCATATTATGCCCTCTTGAACTCAGTCCACAGATAGAGGAAACAGCTTCATATTAGAGGAGGATGCACTTAGTTAGAAGGATTCTTATTTTTTAATACAGATAGTAACTAGGATGATTTACTAGTAAGTTTTAGTTCCTCTACACTGGAATAATCCATAATTTTATGTCAAAGCACTGTAAAATTAGGACTGAATGTCATCACCAGGAAAAAAACGCACAGAAGGTTTAAACGTGTTCACTGCAGTTTATACAGAGAATAATGACATAACCAGTTAAATAACGGTTTTCTAGGGCATTTAGATCTGATTGAGTCCTGGATATCCAATCCAAAGTTAATATATTGCATATGGCCATTGCGTTGCATAGAACACAGCCAAAATGAAGAAAAGTAGATTTGAGTTGAAGAGGTTTGGCTTTTAGTATTCCTTTCCCCAAATTCTGTCTAAAATGTTAGGCATACAGTTGTATGTTTCTGGTGTAGTTCATATAGTAGTTAGCTGTGACGTTGAGCTTTTTATTCTATCACTGAATCACAATATCTCTATTATGTTCTGTTATTGTATTGAAATATTATAGTATTCTTAAGTCTCAAGTGATTACAAGAGACACAAAAACATGCTACACTGTACATAGCGTGAAAATTAATTGGCCTCCAGATATAGAAAAGTGGAAATGTACTGTAGATAATTAGGTCAGACTTCAGGGCCTACTAGGCCTGCTTTTGACCCATAATATTTCAAACTCATGGATGCAGTTAGACTAAAACTGTTATAGTCCAGAGGGAGCACAGATTTAAAGGTCTTCACTCATCATACCATTTGGGATTTTCTCAGTTAATAAAAAAAACAGAGACCAAAACCTGTAGGAAAGAGGATTTAAATTATATGTTTAAATATATAACTGAGCTTAACAACATTATTTTGCAGCCAAGAAGAGATGTTAATTTTAATATATTTTCGTGGTTAACAGTATATGCAATGCTGTGGGACTTTGACAAACACTAATACATTTGTAATTCCAGATTTAATTAATTTGTGGAATAAACACATTTCTCAAATCCTCAACACCTCACTTCACCCCTCTGCTCAACCCACTCATCAGTGCAAGCTCATTTAAAGAAATCTGGAGGGTATAATTCAGTAAGATGTGGCTGCTTTTCTCCCTGCCTTTTTTAATGAGAAAGTATAATAACACTCTAATTTGACTCCATGATTATCTAAAATCTAACACACTGCAGGCCTACTACCATGAGCAATAAGGAGCATGTCTATGTCAGTGTTTCATTCAACAGAGGAGTGCACCCAAGTAACTGTGTTTTCATCTGTATTGTGTAGCAGTCTCAGAGAGTCTATTTGGATGAAATTAAACAAGAAGGTGCTCACTCCCCAGCAGCACAGCTTATGCACATCAGATGAAATTGGGCATACAGAACATGGAATCATACTAGAACCAGACAAAAGTAAACCCCATGGAAATAGATATAGTGGGGATGTTGGATCCTTTAGGCCTAGAAGGATGTTCTTATTAGCTGGACTAATTTAATAGCTTATATTTACATAGCCTGTGAAAGTGTGTCTATAGGCCCAACTTATGAGGACAGATCATCTTAACATGCTTAAGCTTTAACTATATGGATTCATAAGGCTACAGCAGTAGAGTGCTGTCTATAAAACAGGACAGCCTGGGCAGCTGGGCCCAGCACGGCATAGATCTATGTTTAAGTACCCTGCTTCTCAGATGGGTTTTATTATATCTATTTTATATTAGATTTTAAATCCAGCTTCCTCAGTCACGTTCACAAGCTCTGATTGTAGTTTAAATGGACTGTGCAATGTCACTGAAACACACCAAGGGCAATCAGTCCCTCACTAAAAATTGAGCAGGACAAATCTGCACAGAGTAGGAAGTGAAATATTAAGAGTCGTGGTCTTCTGAATTAAAAAAAAAGCACAGGGATGAATTGTCAAACATGACAATGATGAATCTCAATCTGATTTGGTTTGGATTATTAACCCTGCTGCTGCTCTGAATGCAGCAGTTTACCTAATGCCTGGAAGTATTGGAGTGAATGAAGCTCAAAGCTTTGTGTTCCAGGGTTAAATCATGTAAATCCTATTTTATACTCACCCATCCACCCATGCCCATACCATCCCAGTTTCATTTTCTCAGACCATACTCATTTGCCTGTCAACGAGGCCAGTACTTAACCTGCTAGTTCACACAGTTTCAGTCCCTCTAAATCTGTGGTCAGCGGACTGGAGGGATTGTGTCTCTCTATGATGTCTGCTTTTCACTGTTTACAGCATGACCTAACTCTTCCACAACCACAACACTGCTTTTTTTTGAGAGCATGAAGTCCGTCCCATGATAAGTCAGGATCTAAACAATTAGAGCTGCCCTTGGTTTCTAAGAGTTATTAAGAATTCAACAATTTCCAATGTCTTAGAGCTGCTGAATAAATGACAGAAGTCCTGAATGTTCTGAAGGATGCAGTCAGGTTATCAAGAAAAAATATCAGAGAACAAAATGTCTACTAAGGCATTACACTAAATAGCCAAAACAATCAGATAGTTTATTTGTGGAGTCAGCAGTCCTGCAAACTCAATTTTCAGAAGAAATTAATGGTATGTGAACTACTTCAAAATATTCATTATTCCTTAGTTCACTGTATTAGCAAGACATACTCAGCTGGTTTTCACATTGGTCTTGTGTACCTAGAGTTTCTGTGCTGCTCAGTGGAAAGGCTTCAAAATTTCTAATCTGATAAAAATAGAACTGGTCAGGTAGCCTTTGACAAATGTATTATTCAAAGAGCACTGCTGTTATTCATCAAAACCATTTTCAGCAAATAGCTTTTAGCAGCATTTGACCAATTCTGTAGCTGGCTGAATACTATTCACTGAATAAATTAATTCATGTATAATGACAATATTTGCTGAATAATTTATTTGAAGAATATTTTTTCAAGCATTTGACAAGCTCCATTAAATTCCAATAAAATCTAAGACAGTGCTTAATTAAAAATGATAAAAGTCTGTTTACAAAAATTGGCCTTATTCTTTAGTAAGTTGTACTTGTTTATGGCATTTGACTAACTCTCCAGTTCCCAGATAAAGTTTGGACAACCTGGACAGGGAAGCAGATTCAGACTGTTCAAAGATTTTAAACTTGTACATTCACTGCTCTTTACACATCGTGACATGTGAAATATACACTTCTCACAGAAGCCATCCCCTGTAGCCCACCCCCACTACCAAAACCTGTCCATAAAAACCAAACACATCCTATCCCTTCCTACATGTGGCATGTAGAATAGCTCA
Organism: Chiroxiphia lanceolata; assembly: GCF_009829145.1. Lineage (NCBI taxonomy): Eukaryota > Metazoa > Chordata > Aves > Passeriformes > Pipridae > Chiroxiphia > Chiroxiphia lanceolata. The sequence continues at coordinate 64,467,254 of NC_045637.1, read as the reverse complement.
AGACGTTTCAACAGAGGAACTGTGTGTTGACATGTCTCTCTGAAGTGAGAGAGAGATAATGGAGACCAGGCAGGGTGAGGGGGCAAGGTAAGGCATGGCTTCTAGCCAGTTGTTCCTTACAATAATTTGTACCTAAAACAAAAGTTCCATATCCTGTGGAACTGTAAATATGCCTGTGAACAAAATATTGTTTCTTTAAAGAGTACTTTTTCTGAGCAATGTCTTCCATGTTTTTTTTTTTAAAAAACTAGCCTTCAGAGGTTTCTACTAGATATGCTAAAGTCACTGTAGAGTAAGTTTGCCTCACATGAGTTTCTGCCTTAAGAGCAGGAAAAAGTATGGCAGAATGCCGAGGTTTGAAAGGCAAAGCTACAGTTGCATTTCTGAATGGAAATGTAATCTCTACCTCTGTTTTGGGCTATGCCTCACAAATATAACCTTTCCCACTAGCAGCATCTGATGTTAACTGGAAGGGCCAAAATACTGGATTGGACTGAAACTTCTCGCAAATATCTTGATTTTGACCTAATTTGAGATTTATTGACCTACCTGTCCATATTTTTTTATGATACTGACACCTACTTCCCCAAAACCAGTTTCTGTTTTGTCTAAATGTTGCACCAATAAAAATAAGTTCCAAAATTTGCTTACTCACTATTTACTAGAAATAATAATAATTTGTTAAATGCATATCTCAAAATTCCTGTGTGGTTTGAAGCATAAATATTCCCTATTTTTTGTACAACATCTTGTAGCTTCCTCCTCCATTCCAAGCTCTTATTTAAAATCTGGGCTAAGCTGATCTCTGTTATTGTACCTGAAATGTAACATGGATCATGATTGCTTGCAGCATCATCTTGCTGCTCACAGAAGAATTTTCATCTGCCCATTGATGCAGAAGAATCAGTGGCCACCTTTTATCATATTTCCACATTGTTCCATTCATTAGAAACCCTTTTCCTAACACAGTTTTTTTAGTGATGAGCACTTGACGCGTCTCTTGGTTGTTTGCCAACCGGTCTTCTTCCCATTATTGCTGTCTGAACAACAGGACTTTCAGGGTCAGACTTTATTTAAATCCTATAGCTTTTACCTCCCACTTCTCTTTTGTTTTAGTGGGCATTTTGTCTCCCTGAAGCATCCATTCAGAATTTGATCTCCCAGTGGTTAATCTCATTACAGATAATCCCATGTACTGAAAATCCTTCCAATAGGATAATCTTGTGAACAGCTTCCCTCTGCTGCCTTCCCACCATTCTTTCAGGGCTGAATCATTTTGATCTATTAAATAAATGGATCTCACCTACATATAAGTACTTCTCCCCTAAGACTAGTTGGTTGATACTGAAGTGCCACACTCAGTAGCCTCACACTTTGCATCCAGTCAAATATCTGTCCTGGGCAACAGAGAAACAGGCTGATGTTTCTGATGTTTTGGCCACTCACCACTGACATATATGAAAGAACTGCAACATGGCAAACTAGATTCTCACTCAAAGACTGGTGACAAAAGGAGGCACAGGATTCAGAACAATATTACCACTCATCTTATTAATACCTATCTATTAACTGTGAAATATGAAGATGGAAGTTACTATTATAATATCACTGGAAATTAACTACATGTAAATACGTCATCTTTCCATTAATATGTTGTACAAGAGCATATGAATTTATACTTGCATCTGTATGTGTACATACTGCACAAAGAATACTTAAATTCTAACTACAAGACATACAATTCAGAATTGTAGCTGTAAAGTTTAAGCAATAGCTGCTTAATGCAGTTCCATGCAAATAGGCACTGTAAATCAATTCGTAAAACTTTTGTCATGTATAAGTGAAATAAAATTTAAATTTAAACAGTCTCTACAGAATCCATGTTTATCAAATTTCTGTATTCTTAGCAATCCTGTTTACTCAAGGAAATATTATTCTTGTTGTATTAGAGTGAACATAAATTCCACAGTTTTTAAGTAATTAAGATGCTCAAGATTTAAAGATTGAAATGTTGTTTCCTAATACAACACTTCTGAAGCTGTATGCATGCTCTACTAAGCATCTCACTACAATATGCCTGACAAGCACTCTATACCCTGTCTGTTTCATTACTGAGCCTTCAAGAATGCTTGACATTTTTTTTCCAAAAGGTGACTGGATCAGGTAAGGGTAGCTTTGTTTGCCAAATCAAAAAGTGAAGAGATTGAGAGCAATTGAGAGCAATTGTATATCATTAAATGGAGATACTTAACACTTTTCCTAACTTGCCTTTTAACATACTCTGAAAAATAAATAATTAGCATTCAGGCACCAGATGTGGCATCATTCCCATTTCTTCATCTTCAGAGAACTGAAAAATCTTAGTTTCATCTGACATTTGATAGCTAACTTTTAATATTTGGGAAATAATCAAGAACCTGTCAACCTCATAAAGATAATCTTAAGGTGATATAGCTCAACGCTTCCATATATTTAAATTTAGGAAAACTAAATTACTTCCAGCAACTACAAAACTTGTTGCTATACACTGTAATTGAAAACTTCTGTTTTCTACATGATCAAATGATGACTAATCTATCATATACTTTGTTGCATTATGCAGCATATAAACTAAGTAATTAGCTAGAAGCAAATCTTTTTCATTATTTATCATGAACTGGTTTTCTCCCCAAATTAGCAGTAGCACTATAGGCACTAATAATGAAAAGCTGCCAAGAAACCCCTCTAATTCATTTAAAGTTATTGCATTATCAAATATTTCTAATGAAATTTGAATGCTGTCTAAAAAATAAAAGTGGATTATTCCTATGTGTTGTTGGAAACATTACATATTTCAACTGTTTTGAAGTATTAGCAGCAATACAGAAACATTCACATTTCAACCAAGTTAATTATTGTTTTCTCATCTAAAAGAGGAGCTGGCAGTTTGCTGACAATACACAGATTTTTCTCCTTAAACATACCTTTAGAGGACTCACTACATTGTACTCATACTTAGATCCTCTGTAGAAGAGACTCTGGTAGCATACATTTCATGGTTTTCTTTGTAGCAAAATTGATTCAATAACTGTGTTCTTAATTCTATAAAGTTTACTTCCATTATTTATTTGCAATTTTTTTTGCATCTGTCAGTCTTTCATGAAGAATTAACTATTTCTCAATCATTGTAAACTTTGTCATGAAAAATACTTTGTGAAGAATGCAATATTTCTCCTCAAAAATAATCAAGCAAAAATAGTTTATACTTTCTGACTATTGTGTCCAGAACAATCAGAAACATTTGATCTTTCCATATTTTGGAGTACCTGTAGCCCTCAATAAGGGCTCAAGCCCTTATTTTTGCTCAAATAAGTCTTTTTTTGTTTTTGAAGGAAGACTGATGCAATATTTCTTTTAAATTTACTGTCAAAGTTATGATACATTCACAACTTAATTACCAATCAAACCACCTAAATAATACTTGGGTCAGCTTGGTATCATCATCACAAATTACCATATGTAGTGTACTGAACTAATATTGTGTCCCATAAAACCAATATGACAAATATAAATAAGACAGCTCCTGATAAATAAATATAATACAATCATCGTTAGATACCCAGCATACTGACTACACAACAAGTGTTCTACAAATACATTTCAAACATATTTTTCTGAATTTCAATGCTGGTAGTATTTATAGCTTCACAATTTTTTTTTAACTTAAGATACTGTTTTTTAAAAAGTCAGTGCAAGTACAAAGTATGTTAAGCCTATGAGTGTAAAGTACTCCTATTTGAGAAGCCTTGATCTTAGACCAGTTGGGCTGAGAATATAAAGCAGCCTTCAGAGCAGTAGCTCAGTATGAGTCATTCTGATATCCCTCTGATGCAGTGAATACTAATAATACGTCTCCCTGTTTGTTGTACTGAGAATTTTTTCCCTCGCTCAGACAAGTGAAGGAAGGCTTTATGCTTCTCTCCTCATATAAATGAGTCCATATCTGACTTAAAGGCAGTTTTCCACCACAGTTCTCTGAAAATTTCAGCTGGGCCTTACTGTAAAACTCAGAAAAAACTGACTTGTTTTCCCAGTTCCACATCACAGCTCAGAATCTCCTCTCTACAACCCTCAGAGTGAAGCATCACAAAGGCTGAAGATTTTCCTCAACAGACAGGCTGGCAAAGTCAAGTGAGAGTTCAGAAAACTCTGGTAAGTCCCTTGACCCTTAAAGTTGCACACAGAAGTATTTTCCCTTCTGATATTTCTCATCCAATCTTTGCCATAAGATACAAAGGGCACACAAACAGTAAATATCCACGTTTCTCATGGCCATTACTCACAAAGGCTTCTTCTGTGCACAGCTCTACCCTACTGTGGTGCAAGATGGGGAGAAAAGAGCTAACAATTACAACCTTTGAATCAGCTCTGTGATTTGTGTTTCAGACGTGCTGCTAAATGACTACAAAGAAACCTTATTCTTTTGGTGTTTTTTAACTGCTGGAAACATCTTTTGGGTGTTTCCATCAGGTGTGCCTTTTGGGACCTTTCAGATCTAAATCGAAAACATCACCAGTATTAGGCAGCTGCTGAGAGAGAAGATTCTTTCAAACCACAGTTTTGCACTGATGTATCCAAGCCTTATTTTTTGATATCTGCATAAGTACAGGAATTTCAACTACTTCAAGATAAGTGTTTTGCAAAAATAGTTCTAACTTGTGCAGCCCTGCTATTTATTACACTTTAATGCAGAATTGCATCTTTGTGGTTAATAGATCAGTGACTGAATAAATAGCCTCTAACAATGGTTTATTTTACCACTAACTAATATCATGAATTCTCTCTCCTTTCTGAAAGGCCTGTTGCCATCCCTTGCCAGGAAGTAATTAATGATTAAGCTCCTGGTGTTTCTGTGTGTCATGTCAGCTGTTCACAACAGTGTAAGGAAGACAGGTTGAATAACTGAAAATATACCTGGCTCTAATTTTTCATAGCCTTGTTCATTAACTTAGCACCAATAAACATCTGCAATCTACTTCATTATTTCCTTTTCAAAAGGACATGTGACCGGAATCCATCTCTAATCCAAAATGAATGTAACATTGTTTTCATCAACAAAATGCCAGGCAGTCTTAACTTTGTATGATTCCTGCTTAAGAAAATATATGTTACAGTATTTGCCAAAAAGGAACAGGGATATCTGCAGGGATATATAATTAATGTAATATCTAATAGCCACCACAAAGAATCATATTATCAAATTAAATAATCTATTAGCTCATAAAGAATAGTTTTAATGAACACAGAATGAATTACGATGAAAGCTTAAGAAGAAGCAAAAGTAGCTATACATCTTCTAATATTTGTGTCACTTTTTAAACATCTATTTTTCATTTTGGAGTTTCTCATTCCCTTAGGTACAGCATGAACTTAAAAGCAACCTAGATCCTTCACGGGATTTTTAGAGTATATGATGGATCAATAATTTGTTGGTTTGTTTATGAAATATGCCAACCTACTGGGACAGAGTCATTTTTAAGAGGAAAGAAAGATCAATATATATGTGCATAGATTTATGGGTGGTTTTGTTACAATCAAAATAAGTCTTTTTGTTTGAAGAACTCTAAAAGGCAAGCTTGGCTTTTCTTTTTCATTGATGCATTGGCTTGAGCAGGCCACTTTAATTCCAAATGCTAAAAAATACTACTTGTGAACCTTTCATTCTGTTAAAATCCTTTTGGGGTTTAATTTAAGTAGAGTAAGTTTTAAAGACACAAGCAACAAGCCTACTAAGACTTTTTAAACATGATGATGGCTACAATGTGTTCACTTCTTTAAATATGTGAAATGTTTACTGTGAACTATGGATCTTATCCACTGCTGCACTTTTCTTCCTTCAGGTTATATGGATAGAAGCTTCCCAGGAAAAAACAAAACAGCATTAGATGACTGGAATAGAGGTTTTAGACTCCTCATTTTCTGGTTGCGTTCCCTGCACAGGGCCACACCTTTTTCCTGTCTCTTACAGCAGCAATGAAAGTGTGATATCACTCTTGTGTTAGTTTTCAATACTCTCAGTGTGCTGTACACGCTAAGATTTTAATATTAAATTTACCTACCACCTTCTAGTTTTGATGCCAAAGCTGAACACACAGAAGCATCATAAACATTTCACTGGAAGGGCCCAAAGCCAGGTTGGATGGAACTTTGAGAAACCCACGGCATCCCTGCCCATGGCGGGATGGTTGGAACCAGATGATATTTAAGGTCTTTTCCAAATCAAACCATTCTATGAGTCTCTAAGTCCCTCAGGGTTTCAGTGATGATTATTCTCCAATTATTTTGCCACCATGAAAATAGGTACCCATTTTCTAATGACGCACAGGACTTTTACAGCAGCTCTTCACAGGGCTCAGTTTGATTATTTTCGTATTCTCAGACTGCGTACAAACCATAATGGTTAGATGCTGATAGTGCTATATATACAATAGCAAACTTTCACCTAGCAGATACAGTATTCATCTCTCATAGAGGTAAGAGTAGTCAGTCTTTCCTCTCCTTGGGCACATCAAGTCACAAAAAATTCAGTAAAATAATCCTAGGAAGGATATCATCTCCTTCTTAAAAATGCTGAACGCACCTCTTATATACGCATTCTAAGGACCAGACCTTGTATCTCCTAGGTAGTCTGCTGTAAGGTGGTTGTCTAAGTGATGTGAGTTTGCCATGAAAATATCCAGAATCCTTCAAACCCACTTTGGTCACTTAGCAGCTGTTTTCTCACATGCACAAATAGGTATGATGCATGCCCAGGTTGAATGAGGCATGTTTAACCTTTCTATATGTTGCTTCTAGAAAGAATGGATTTGAAACATAAAAAGAGCTCTTGATGCAAATCTCACTGTAGTCAGTTGTTCCCTGAATCCCAGTCACTCAAAAGCCTCTCAGTGAACACAACAGATCTGAGATCCAGACTTTTCATGTGATAGTTCATTCTTTTTCATTTCTACTGGTATGGATGCAGACTTGATTTACTGACAAAAAGTTCAGAATGAATTGGCCACTACTCCCCTTAGCAAATCTGTTCCGCTCATGATAGAAAGGTCTGTCTTTCAAATCAGGCTAAATGCTGTAATTAAAGACACAATTTTTTTCCCATTTTACACCCAAAAGATGAGAATGAATACATATTATTATATACACATTATATAATAACAGAAATATAATATCTATTGGAAGAAAATTAACTATTTTATTTACTGCATAGCTAACTGTACTAAGTGACAACTTTTTTCCATTTGAAAATGTCACGGAGGAATGGAATTTAGTACTGTTTGTTAAAGAAAAAATATACAATTGCATTTTTTTATTCCTTCATGGAAGTTAATTTTTTGCATACTTTGTCCATAATTACAGTGTAATTCCACAAACTTTGCTTAGAAAACAAGAGACCACAAAATTGATTTTTACTGCTTGAGCAACTAAGCTAGTCTATTGATCTCTCAATTCTTTGTGTGATTTCAGATATCTTCTTTAAAATATACTAGAACGGTCCAGGGTTGTCTGTGGGAAGAAGATAACATGATGCAAGCCACCTACTAAACACAGTTTATTCAAATGTTTACCAAATTCTGTTATCTTCCTCAAAGAATGCTTTCACTTCCACATTTTCTCTCTTTCTCACTTTCCGTCTCCCTGCTATAGCATCCAGAGTTATCAAAGGCATCATCAAAGAAGAAAAAAAGACAAATCAACGAAAAAAGCAAGATTATCTTGTTAAATAAATTTAAATGAGCTAAACCAAGAAGAAATGGCAAATAAAGTATTTAAAATATTTTTTAAAGGTGCTATTATTAAAATTTTGATTGTGATGAGTCTCAGAGTCAGAATTGAGGAGTGGAACTGCCCCACCCCCAATTAATATGCCTAAGGTTCCCAAATATATTCATTTAAACAAAGTAATCTATTAGCTTCAATATATTTTTCTTCTCAGAATTAAAACAACTGTGCAAATTATCTAGGAAATATATTTTTCATTGCTTTATTCTGCAATTTTATTACATTATCAGCAAAACAGTTGGGAAATCCTAAAATAAATAAAGCTTTAAAGGATTGGCAGAGTTGCCCATAACTCTATAAAAGTAACCAGAGGAAATTTACCTTTCTTGTCTTGTTCTGACTCTTTGGCTGTCATGGGTAAAATTCTTAGTTGCTGTCCTACTGATTAAAAAAAAAGACATCAAACCACAACATTCACTTCTGTCAGGGCTGTCAAAAAGGTGGAGAAAATTACCCAAGAGTTCTGTCTGTTCTTTGAATAAAATCAAGAAAAGAACACATTTATTTCCTTCATTTATATTTTTATTTCTTTCAATGTGCTTGTCCAGCTCCAAACATATTTCATTCTTGCTCTTTTTCTACCACTGTTGATTTTATTGCCTAATTTTTAAATAAATTTGATATAATTTAAGGAGATTACATGTCACTAATAAGTATATTGGATGTGAGTGACTACATAAGTTGTGGTCAACTTCAATGGGTAATTTACATATGTTTATTGTTCTCTACATCAACATGCTACACTAAGTGTTAAATACGAATAATTAATATTTTATTATGAATGATGGCTCATCACTGTCATAACAGTGAGTTAAGCAAAGTATGAAAACGTAAAATAGACTTTTTAAAGCTAATATTCAATTAATACATAATAATCAATATTTCTCTCTTTTGTCCTTTACATTTTAATTCATAAATTTACTTAGAGGCAACAAAAAGTTGATGTCACCCCAGAAAGTCTAAGATGCTGTGCAAAATTTTGTATTTATTTATCCCATAAATTTTAGATAAATTTTGTTTGTTGAATTTGAGCTAATTAAGAACATACACAGCCAAAGGTAAATATGTTATACCGCAACAATGTCCAGTTAATTGATGAACCTACTTAAAATTACTATACTTTTTGCAGTAGCCTGTATTAGAAATATTATTTTTACATTTATGCATGACTGTCCAAGATTCAAATGGATCTAATCTATCAGTCATTGAACTATTTATTATTTCTTCTCAGTCCCTGTTATTTACAGACAAAAATACTGCAAGATCATGTGTTCTTTAGTATAGTAATGTCTGCTTTTCCAAGTTTCTACAACACGAACAAATAATTCCTAGTAATAATAGTATGAATAATCTAACCTAATCTAATCTAATCTAAAATAACAATGCAGGTGCTATTTTAGGAATTTGTTATAATACAAAATGCCCAAAGTAATGATGAGGTGTTAACTGTCTTTGAACTTTCAATATGAAAACTAGAAACTACTTCTTGAAGATGCTAATTTACATATTTCATTGGGTTTTGTTAAGATGAGTAGAAACTCTTGGGTTTGTTTTCCAATTTGCTGGAGAAGATATTCCATTACTGAATAGTTGTTGACTGTGCTTAACGTCAGAATTTCTGAAACAACGACTATTTTTGCTAAAACCCTTGGAGATCAGATTACATCTCACCTTATAAGTCCCAAAGGAATGAAATTCATTACAGTTGTGATCCCATTCCTTGTGCATGTTGACAATGTCGCAAGAAAAAAAACCAGAGTGATGGAAAAGACCACACAAAACAATTTCAAAATGCTTTAGGCACAAACTATGTGAGTGACAACTACAAATTTAAGTGCTGTAATTCTTTGATTAATAGAAAGAAAGTGATTTAGATTATTTTGATAACAGCCTTTAGGAAAAAAAAAATGACACTTAAAGGAATATAGAAATTTGAGGTTTGAATTACTTGCCTAAGATGTGTTTTTATAAATAACCTGTCACCTATATTTTGGAGGGAGAAGAAAAAAAACAAGTTATTGGCTTTTTACAAAGTAAACTACCTACTGTATACTCCAGAAGTGACACTTACATTTTTTCTTACCATATCCAAAACCTCAAGAACTTGAAACATATAATAGCCTATTACAGAGCCAGAGTATGGACATGATAAGAAAGCAAATTCAGAATTTACTTCTAGTTTGCTAAAAAGAGCAAAACTACGGTTTCTTCAAAAAATACTTCCATACAAAGACTTCTCATTATTAATAGCAGTTTTGAAAACTGACTGCACAGATCAATAATGTATAATCACCAAATACCACGTACACTAAGATGAACAAAAATTACCTTTTTTAACAAATGCAATTGAAGCCAAATTCTGCTCTAAGGTTCTACTTGTTTGACACATAGAGAAACAATTGCACTGATTTAAGTGGTCAAAGAACAAGGTAGCTAACTTTGAAAATTCCTGTTTTAACATTATTATTTTTTCAAAAAAAAAATCTGGAACTTCTTAGTGTTTTAAACAACACCTTTTGCGTAAGACAATTTCTCCTTAGGAAGGAGAAGCCTAGGAATTCTGCAAATCTGTAAAGAAATCCAACATACCATTCCCCTTTACTCATAAACCTCTGAAACAAATTTGTATCCCACATGCTGCCCTTCTTCTTTGAAGCTTGGCCCCTAGAATTATTCTGCCCTCACTCTGCTACTTCTGCAGCCTGATTTTTTGTAAAAAGCTACAAGGCAAAGTGAAAGACCCTGAAAAAGACTACATTCCTCCTGTGTCACTTGCTTCCCTCTCTGGTAATCCAAAAGATCCTTGCTTAGACTAAGTTTCAACTATTAGACCAATCAATCAGTGCTGACATCAAGTAATGTTTCTTAATAGAAAGTAAGAGACAGCATTTGGTGAAGGTCTTGTTCTCTCATTTTTGTAACTACCTTTACCTTGGCTTGAGTCTTCAGCTCATTATTCAAGACAATAATTTGATTTTACCCAAACAAGATTTCTTTGTTAGTACATGTTCAGAAAACTTTTTACTGAGATCTATCCAATAGATAATACTTGTATATTACATGACTTTTAAAGAAACACAAAATTTACTTTTTTTTTTTAAGTTTTCTTGGTGCAAATAAGTATCAATAAATTAGAGAACTTGCAGACGGGCAAGCGTCACATAAACTCCTATTCACAAGGATTTTGTTTATTTGGGATTGGCCAGTGTGAAAAGGATTCTTAGGATAGGAACAATGGTTCTTTTGATAACTCAGGTTGGAAGGGACTTCAAGAGGTCTCCAGTCCAACCTTTTGCATCCTATGTTGAACTTCAGAATAGAAAGGGACCTACAACTATTCCTTAGTCCATCTGCACCTTGCTCCATTTTATCACTGCCCTTCTCTAGATGGGTTCTACGAGTGTGGAACAGGTGGGAATAATAATTTTCCTCCAGATACTGACTATGTTCCTGTTAATATAGTGCAGGACTTTCTTTGCTGCCAGGACACGCTGCTGGCACACGTCCAGCTTCTGCAGAGATGTTTGACTGCCACTCTGTCCCCACCCTGCATTCTTGCAGAGGGCTTTCCTTTCCCATACACAGGACATCACTGAATTTCAAAAGGTTCTTGATCCATTCTTTCAGCATGTCCAGGTGCCTCTGAGTGGCAGTCCTAGCCTTAATTACAATTAGTGCTATCTGCAAGCTTGAGAAGCAAGGACTCCATTGCTTCCTCCAAGTCACTGATAGATGTGCTTAAAAAAACAGGTTCCAGAATAAACCTCTGCAGCTCTTGTCATTCAAATCCCGGTAGACTATGGTAAAGTAACCACTGCCCTTTGAGCTTAATGGTACAACCATTCAGTAGGGATCTTCCTGATCTTCATGTTTTTTTCAAAGAAGTCACAGAACTGTATAATGGTTAAGGTTGGAAAAGACATCCAGAGATCACCTGGTGCAATCCTGTTCTCACGCAGGGCCACACAGACCCAGTTTCCAGGACCATATCCAGACAGATTTTGAGTATCTCCAAGGTGGGAGACTCCATATCATCTCTGTGTAGCCTCTCAAAGTAAAAGAGTGTTTCTATCAGATGGAACCTCCTGTGTTTGAGTTTATGTCGATTGCTTCTGGTTTTGTCACTGGGCATCACTGAAAAGAGCCTGGTTCTGTGTCCTCTTTGCACCTTCCCTTCAGGTATTTATGTACATTGATCAGATCTCTCCTGAGCTTTTTTCCCAGAGTAAACAGTCCAAGCTGTCTAAGTCCCTCCTTGTAAGACAAATGTTCCAGTCCCTTATTCATCATAGCAGACCTTCACTGGACACATTTCTCTCTTCTGAGCTGCCCAGAACTGGACCCAACACTCCAGGTGTGGCTTCACGAGTGCTGAGTAGAAGAGAAGAATCATGTCCCTTGACCTGATGGCAACACTCCTCATGCACGAGTTCCCACTCAACAGTAAGATGCACTTATTGCACACCAACTCTATAAGCAACAGCATCAGTGAAAGGAAATAGCGATTTAATTTAAGTTATTGTCAACAGGTCACCTTAACACAGAATGAAAGACCACTGAATGTGGCAAGTTTAATTGACCTTAGTAGAATTTGGATCTACCATACTCTTTAAATATTACATACTCATGGAGAAAACCAAGTACTCTTCTCAAGGAAGAAGAAACTGTGTGCTGTTTCAAGCACACTGAACACAGCACACTAAAAAGGAGATGGGAATGCATATGTTATATGTGTTATATATCTGATACATATACATGTATAATTGTATTTATCTGATCCATAATTCAGAAACCATGTTTCCTTTTCTCTGAATAAGGATGCTGTGTCCAGTCCACATCTCCTTATGGTCAATAATAAGATTCAAGAAAACAGTTAATAGCTTGACAGCATGGAATATATTCTTAGGTATTTTGTGCTTACACTAGAAAACCAGGTTTGACAGGTGAAAATAGGTTAATATTGAGAAGAGTTTTGAGTAAATGACCAAATTTTGCTGCACTGTGCATGAACCTGAAGCTATTTCAGTTAAAACCACAAAAGTTCTTCTGATTTATTTCAGAAGAGGAAAGAATTATACTGTCAGATGATCTGTTGATCTTGTGACAAAATACTACTTGTTAGGACCTAGAAGGTTAGAACCCTAAACCCCAAAAAATCTTTCCCGAAATTCTGAAAGAGGCATATAGAAGTGGCAGTAAAGGTCCCATGAAATAGATCACATAAATTTAAGGTCTGTTGAGAACTCTTTCAATCCACCAGTCTGTAAATAAAGCATAATCTTTAATGAAGAACTGTGTACCAGCTGTTTTAAACTCTACGAACAAGAAACGGTAAATCCATGCAAAAAAGCCTCTGACATTAGTGACACGATTTCTGGAGCAGTTGTAGTTGCTTCAAATGCAGCTTTGGAAGATATGTGGTTTCATTTGGAGGCAACTCAGGCCTCATCTTTTCCATCCCTCCCTAAACACTTAAAAGATGATCAAATTTTTTTTTTTTGCCCAGAGATTTTACTGATGTATTGAATGTAATTCAGGTCATCACAGAGTAATTTATGTATGAGGAGTCATAGGAGGTCATATAGTTGAACATATGGCTCAAGGTATGCTTAACATCAGAGCTAGATTGGATTGCCTAGGGCCTTGTCTAATCACATTTTGAAGCTCTCTGAGGATGGGCATTTCACAACCTGTCCAGGTAAACTGTTCCAGTGCACTAATGCCGTAATGGTACTAGAAAAACTGTGCGAGCAATGAGGTCTCTGACAGCCACCGGAACTTTAAGGATTTCCTCTCCTTCCAGCGGTGACGTGACGCAGGGCTCCATGTCATGTAGGACTGCTTAGACAGAGGGCTCCCAAGAAGTAGGCTGCATGTAGGAGCGGTGGCTCTTCCACAAAAACTGAAGAGTACAAGATTCTGCAACCACATGCAATTCCTGGCCACATCAGAACCAAAGAATACTTTTACTGGTGGCCGAGCATGCCCTGGTCTGAAGGGGTAGAATAGTGCCAGTGATACAAGAGAACTGATCTGGAAAATTAGAAACTGGTTTATGTTGATATTGTGGGAAACAAGAACAGGATGGAGAGGAGCTGAAAAGCTCGAATCAGCCCCAGGTGCCCTTCAACTCTTCTGTATGCTACCACGTGATGTTGTGAAAAACAAATGGGTTCATAAATAGGTGCAAACAAATTGCTTGCACACTGGCAACACAAAACAAAAAGTATGTTTTTTTCAATACATGTATGTCTGAATGATGTTCTGAACATAGATTTGATGTCAGTCTCATGACTGACATGGAGGAGAGAGATGTAGTAGATGATTGTCTCTTAATAATAATGTGGGTTTTACTTTATAAGCAGCTCTATGGTGCCAAAACACACTTAGCTTTTTGCACCTTCTTCCTTTTACTGCTCTTCAATCATTCCCTAACCAACTTTTCCTCTGCTTCTTTTTTTGAATGATTCATCTCCTGCAAAAAGTAACTGTGGAACTGACAAGATGGGTCCTGCTATGACCAGCTTACTCCACTTATGCTCTACATTATTTGCAACTTGTCTATTTAGATTGTCAACTCTGTGTTTGTACAGGGCTTAGCAAAATGGGGATCAATACCTGGTTGACCCTTAACCACTGTAATAATAAATATGATTAATAACAATGTCAGAATTTTTTTTTCAGTCTAAGAACACTAACAGAAAGAAATTCATTGAGGAAAGATGAAAAACACAGTGGTTCTCACTGCTCTATTCTCTCCAGTCTATCTGTTGTTTAGATCCAAATTTGACAAAGTCAAATAAACAGTCGTCCTGCCTCAAACGTCACTCACTTTTTTCACTGTATGAAAGATAAGCCACTGCTACTATACAGAGAGCAATAGTTCTTTCAGCCTCCAATATCTGATATCCTTTACTACCCAAAGTTACCTTTAGATCATTAAAAAGTTTTATCAGTTAGACCTTTTGCACTCTGATACCCATCAAGAAGAGAAGGGATCCTCCAGTGCCTGCACACTGATAAGAAAGTCCTGCTCAGAAAAAAAAAATAAATTACCATATTCTGTCTTATTTAATACATTTTTTGAACTATAATCTGTCTCAGAGTGTGATCAACTAAAATTATTGCTTTTCATGCAAAACAAGATCATTATGCTGTTCTACCACTTTCCAATGCTGTATTTAGCTGGCTATAATCCATTGTGCTTGTCATAAAATTACCTTATAAGCATTTGTAGGCAAGAGTATTTATAATACATGTTATACAGAGCCCAGCACTTCCTAAACAGGACACTTTTATTGTAAGTACTAACAATAACTTAAAAGTGGTGGAAAAAAATATTTTTATATTTAAATAATTTTAATTTTTTGGTTTGAAAATGTGATGTTCAAGGACTGATAAACCCTCCTTTGATGTAAAAATGAGTCAAAATCACATAATCCCTTCCACTTCTATGAGCAGAGGGGACCCAAATTAGCAGGTTTTGTTCCTGAGAATGGACCTATAGATATGTCTTGTCTGCAATTAGGCACAATCACTGCCACAGTAGGCAGTTACTATCACCAGACACAATTTCTTGTGCAAACATTCATATTAAAATCAGAAATGCAATCAATAGCCCCTCTATCCAAGACTGAATACATGTGGCAAAAGCAGTTACTTAAGAATAACTCTGTTGGCTCCTTATGACAATTTTGCCAGAAAGGTTTTTTGCATAGGGAAGGGAAAAATGTATCAGTGACATCTGGTTTTTGCCCTCCATAGCTGAATGTATTTTCACCTCTCTTATCTATACCCTGATGTGCTTATGATGTATTCCAAAAAGGTACAACAGCTCACAAATTGATGGATAGCAATTTTTCCCATGAAAATTACTGTGACACAGGAGGGATGCAGGAAGGGACTTAAGAAATACATACATTCTAAATAGATACAGCAAGTGTGCATGGGGTGGGGGATGAAGAGGCAGGAGTCAGATCATCCTTATCATCTGGAGAAGATTTTTTTTTAGTGGTTGGTTTTACAGCAGCTGAGATCTTTTGAAATCATCCTTCACCAATCAATTCATACCAAGCTCTGCTATCTCTTGTCACTGTGCTGTTTTTCTGTCCTTCTCTCTGGATGGTCTTGCTGACCTTGATTTAGCAGAGGAAGATGATGAGGATGAAAACAGCAGGTGATCCTGATGATTATGCTGTATATCGAGAAAAGAAAAATCAGGGCCTAAGCAGCACGGCGACTGAGAGAACTAACAATTACAAAGCTTAATTAAAGCCAATGAAATTTTGTGTCTGAGAGAGGAAAGAACTTTCAGCCAAACTGTTAAAGTTTTGATTTTGTTTCTGCAAGAATTACTACTTGTAGCAATATCATCTTAACTCATAAAAAGACAATGCTAATCTTTCTATTTTCACACAGTTCAGTACAAGAATACTTAGATTAAATAAGGGTAGTAGTTTCCATTTTTGATCACTCTGTATTAAAAAGTAAAAAAAGTCTTTAAATACAACAATCTTTCAGAATGCTTACATCAACAAGCATTGGAAAGAGAAAATAAGCCCATTTCTAAGCATTGTAAGACTGCAGAAGATGCAAATACATCACCTGTCTACAGTCATACCAGCAATTAAAAAAAAAATCCCCCCCAAAAAAACCACAACTTGATAATACAGATTATTTATACTAATGCCTCTGCAACATATTGAAGCAGATTCTAAAAGCATGAAGTAGTCAGTCCAGTTAAATTTCATTTATTCATGTAATCATTATTGCCACACCAAGTATTTATTGTATGAAGTGAACGGTACTTACTGAGAAGTAACACAGTGCTATTGTAGCCATGAAAAGCAGCAAGACCTTTCTGGATGTTCTCACCAGGACTGGTAACATGCTTGCTGCAGGATGTCTTCTCACACAGATTTGCAGTTTCTCATTTCTACTATGTGCCACAAAGGAAGGAATGCTGAATCCTCTGTTTTACTGTAAAACTGACTAATATGGGGTTAGCGAGAGGAAGACAGCCAGGTACCAACAGAATGCAAGGACCGTTATTCTACACTGCCTTTACAATTGTGGCTCAGTGGCAGATGCTTATCTTAGCTTCCAGCTGTGCCTTTCTTAAGGTTCTGGGAAAACTGTGGCCTCCAGAAAGTTTGTAAGCTAGAAAGCAGGACCCAAGTCTGACGCATACAGTACTCATTGTCTTATTCTATCAATATTCTTCTTTATGTGTAAGGTAGAAGATTCCTGACAACACAGTTGCAGTCAAGTCAGTCAGTCCACAGATGGTAAAATATGACCACAGTATTCCTATCATGAATTCCCCAGGTATCCATAGGACTGTGAGTCAAATTGTGCTGCACTTTGGTAAGGGCTAACTCTGCCCAGCTCTGCCAAGCAGAAAAGGCCAAGTGCAAAGTGACATCGGCTAGACAGAGCAGGTGTCATTGCCTTGGAGGGCTTCTCTTTCTCATGTTGTCAACATAAGCTCTAAATTCAGTGATAAATAGAGAGTTGGATATCAAGCCTGAGGAAAGCCAGGTAATAATGATTCCATATTAGCTGTTAAGAAACCTCATTCAAAACACAAGATCCAGGATCCTGCAGAACTGCAGAGTGTTCTGGGCTTCATAAAGACACAGATTCAAGGTTTTAATTAGCACTGTGACAGTTTCGAAACTGCTGTCAATCAATCTTTGAGAAAAAAAACACTTGTCAAGTTTGCATGCCCAGGGAGAATTAAACTGAAATTAAAGTGAATTTTAAAAAATGCAAAATAATTAGGGCACCAGGAAAAAGAATTCAGAGAAAGAGAAATCTGTGAGAGGAAAAGCATGTTACTAATTATGCTTTCTACTTTTTCTAATTAATCCCCATTCCAGCCTCAGCTCACCTTTACTAAATCTAATGAATGATTATACAGAGAGTGTTATACTGCCCAATATTTGGTTATGCAGATCTGTCACATCATGTCCACACACAAAAGCATGCCCAAATGACCAAGCGTGTGCCCATCGGAAATGCAGTAGATGGTCTACACTATATGAATGAGATTCATATAGTTTATTAGCATATTCACCAAGCCCAGTTTCAAGTGCAAAAGCAAAGTTGCGCATTCCCTAAAGCCTGCTTGAGAAGATTACAGGGGATGTTCACACAGAACAAAAGGGTATTAGCATCAAACACTTCCATTTTTTCAGTTGGTGCAGCTCCAATGCAAAATCTGAAATCTGGGAGGATTGCAAACCTTAGCTTATGAAAGACAGTTGTGGGAAAGACATAAGACTCTTGTGAGACAGGCATCCAAAATGGTGAGCTAATAGAGACTATACAAAGCAAAAGCAACAAGGTAGCGAAGCATGGAGGAAAACCTTACATTTTGTTCCAAACAGACAGCTATGTGAAGGGAATGCACAAGAAACTCTCACTGGAGAAGACAAGCAAGACTTTATTTCACTAGAGGAGAAATGATAATGATTGTCATAACTCCTGAAGCTACCACATTCATATAAACACATATATGGGAGTGAGGGGATGTGCACACATGGGTGGTTTATAGATAGAAACGTATACAAAACATACAAAATGTCCTATATAACTATATAAAAAAACCTCCTTTATCTGCAAGGTCAGTAAAGAGTTGCAGTGTCATTTATACTTTTTAAAAACAACCAGCTGTTCTTGGTGCATTCCTGAAACGTCTGAATTGCTGTAAGGCAAAGATCCTGACACTATTGTCTTTGCAGACAGGTCTAAGAAACAGAACTAAATTACATACCCAGTGAATAGGAATGATATCTATAACTGCTGTGGTTGCCTCAAAACATAGTTAATAACCTATGTCTGCCTCACTAAGCAAAAAGGAACATCCTTCTGCAGTGTTTTGTGAACTTGACAATTAAGCAGCAAAACAGGAAAAGGAAAACTCAGCTCCCAGATGGCAAAGCTGATCAGTTCCCACTCACTGTCCTACATCATAAACCCTAGCTTTATCATTAAAGAAATATGTGAGGTCACTCCAAATTTTCACAAACTGCTAATACTTCAAATTGACAACATAAACAGATTTCCATGACCCCTACCTGCCTTTATGTACGTACAGTTCGTCAACTGGGAAATATATAGTATCTGAAAATGTATTGAAAACTGAAATGGTGTCAACTACTTAATTTAGCCCTGTGCATTGAGGCTTTATTTGCCGATACTTCTAATAAATGTCCTGTGAGAAGTATACTTCTAAAATATATTTATTCTCTACAGTTTTAACAGACATGTCACTGCAAACAAGCACAGACAAATGCTGTGACACTTCAGTTCTTCATTAGAACAAATACAATACTGATCTATATATTTTTCTTTTGTGTATAGAGAGTAAAGCATCAGATAGCTTCAGAAAGTCAATTAAAAAGAGAGATGGTGCATCTTAATCACAGGGCTTTTCCTATCTGTTTTTTCCAGTAGTTACTTAAAACCACTAACCTGAAATCAGTCACATGCTGTCTTCAGAAGTTCACTCAATCAAAGGGCCAAGCTCTGAGTAATCAAAGATCTTAAATCACTGGAGCGTCCAACATCAGCCACAGGAGGATTAAAAATCCAGTAGCCAGAACTCAATTCTTCGATCTAGCGAGCACCAGCGCATTATGAGAAGTCCCTAAAGCCCTAGATCACAGCCCAGCCTTTGCCTACTGTGGAGCTAAGTGGAAACAGTCTTTAATTCCTTAGGAGATCCTATCTTGCCAGATGAAAATAGATATTGGCCTCTGTGTGTAGGATGATTAGAAGAATGGAAAAGGATTAAACAAGATGCAAGGGGAAAGGCTCAGAGTGGCTCATTTACATGGTATTACTGCTGACAGATAGGTGTTAACAGAACAGAGCAACCTAAAGGCAAAACTGTATCTGAATTAAAGCTGTATTTATTTACTCAAGTTATAAAGGGATTAAGTCCTGTTTATTTTACCACATCCAGCACTGTTTTATCTATTAAGCACTTTGATGCTTACTCAATTGTTCTGTGTCATGCATTGCACAGCTGTTTGGGGGATGTGTTTATCTTTATTTAAAACAGAAGCTTTTAAATGTTTCAAACATAAAATATAGATGCTAATGGCAAGTTAAACATTCACGGCTGTCTTCTTGTCTCCCAAAATGGAGACATTTTTAAAACAGACAATGGGAAAAGTAAAAAGCACATTTATAAGTACTTTGAAGATTCCTGACAGGAAGAACTAGGTACAGGAGAGTATGTGCCACATATACAGACATGCGAACACAAAGGCAGCATCACTGACAAAAAAAATCATTGTATTTTGATTAACTTCTAATTATTCAAAAAGCTTTATTTAGGTAGGAAAATGATTTAGCAAAATTTTGATCCAACCTAATATATCAGTCCTTCTGGGAATCAGTGAGTCTTCTCTACATTTCACTTTGAGTGAAGCCTTGCAGCAGCTGCTCTCAGGTGACCCAGTTCTCAGGGGACTACAGAAACTTTCCCTGTTCTGATGGTACCACCAGAAAATCAGTTATTTGTAAGACCCAGTCTCAGTGCTGTGCGATTGCTCTTATACCCTCAGCTGCTTTATTTACCGTCTCAATGATCCTCATTGTCTTCTGGGAACTGAAAAGGCAACTGTACTTCTTTGCTTGCCCATCCCTGCTTGTGCTTCAGCACACCTACTTTCCTCCTCCTCTCTTTCTTCTCCTCCTGCTCATTGCAGTAATACCACTTTGCAAGCATTTGTGTCATAGTCCAAACCTTGCCAACGCATTTTGCACGAGGTATGGTGACAGTGGTGAGAAAAGAGGAGGGGATGAAGACAGACAGAGGAATAGAGAAGCTTTCAGAGTTTGATTTTTCAGTCCCATACAGAGCTACTGTTGCTCGGCCCTGTTATGGATTTGCCTAGGTTCATAGTCTCCAGAAGATCATATTTACAAAGCCATCAGGACTCACTCAAGTGCAATCACACTTAATCCTGTCAGTAACATCAAGAGTTTTGTCTTAAAATGCTACATTTCCTGGTTCCAGCTGGGACAGAACTGATGCAGTTAGCTGTGGGAAGGGGCTTCTGCATGTTTCTTTTCAGCAGGGGAAAAAAAAAGAGCAAGTAAAAGACAACGGAAATAAATTCTATCCCAAATGGTCCAAGAAATAGTAACATGTTCCTACAATCTGAACACTCAGCTCCCTGCAAACCCTAAGTACCTGGTAGGAAAATCTTTTATTAAAGGCATCTCAGTCTTCTTTCTGGAAGGCTTATTACTCCTAGGAAGCTATCTGTGCCATGATGGACAGTAAAATCTGTGCAAACACTTATGAAGCCAAGCCCCATTCCCCAGAAAGGTCATCATCAAATGGGCAAGAAAAACAAGCAAGCAAGCAAGCAAACACCACCCCACCCTCACCCCACCCCAAAACCCAACAAACAAACAGAAAAAGTATTGAAGACTTAAGTAATAGATTCAGTCCTGCCTTGCGAAAGCACCTGGGAACCTTCAGGTCATGTAGGGCAAGCAACCCCTTGTAAGTATAAGGGTCTAGCAGCTTCTCTGTAGCTGGATTCATATCTCCATGTTCACCACAATTAGGTCCTCCTCCCAGTCACCTGAGCTGTCCCCAGATCTCTCAACATGCTCCTCATCCATCCCAAGCACTTTTTGCAGTAATGTTCCTGACCCTGCCTGCAGCTGAAGCATGACCTACTTACAGTTCATTTCGAAAGAAAGTATGACCCTGACATTGTTGAAGATTTTTTTCTTGGTAGTGCAGTTCCTTGTAGTCTCCTACAAAATCAGACTTTGCCATTAATACTTTAGATGTGAATACTGGCCCTGTTACATCAGGTACACTATTATGCACAAAGGAAACAAGATTGAAGTAAACAAGATTTCCAGGCATTAAATAATAATAAAAGAACCCAGAGACTTTAACTAGCCTGTTTATAGAGCTTCAATGCCTCTTAAAATAAATAGGTCAGCGTTGATAAAAGACTGGGCTCTGATTTTATCCTTCTATATTTTCAGAATGCTTTCCAGCATCCAAGCACAATATGAAGAAAAACCACAGGCCTATCTGTTCATGCTTCTCTAGCCCTAGTATTGATATTAATGCCAACAAAATTAGTAATTTGACAATTAGTTTTCCACTTACCTGAAAAGACATGAAAGGCAGAAAGAAAGTAGTTTAACTAGATTATAATGTGGCTGTGACAAGTCAGGTTCCTGTCATGTTACAGCCTTCCAACTTTAACATTTTCATGTCTGCTTGGCAGGTTATTAAAATAAATGAGGGTGTGTTGGACTGCTGTTGCACTTTTCTCTAATGGGAGTTCAGGAATTTGCAAGCCACTACTGTAAATTGACCGATCGTGAAGTCTGAAAGAAGTTGGCTAAAGTGGACAATTAGGAGCATTTCTCCACAGCTGAGTGAAATACTCCTTGTTATTTTAATAATTCAGGCACAGGCTAATTTTCGGAGGCTGAGTTTGTCAAGATAATGTGCCTTGTGCTTGTCTGCTTGTCATTTTTAACTCAATCCCACATGTTACAGGTGCAGTCTAGCTTACAAAACAGGCAAATCACTCACAGTGGAATTTGCATACGGAATATAGATATATTGTACTAAGGAAAAACAATCCAAGAAGTCAACAGATAGCTGTGATAAGAATGCACATGATGGTAAAAACTTTTGATGTTTGATAGCTGTTGCATCCCTCTTTATGCTGATATAATTAAAGGTTTTATTTGGCACTATGCATACACAAATATATATAATGTAAAGCATCATGTAGATTTCTTCACAAAGAGAGATGGTAAGGCCACAGGAATCCCATGTGTCATGCAGATGTTACTGGGTAGACTCAGTTACCTTTTTCAATGTAAAATATCTGAATGTCAAAAAATGTGGAAAAGCAGGGAAAAGTTACTTCCTTCAGCTGAGAGGGTGAAATCTTTATGAAAGATGAAGCAACTTCTATAGACATTATACCCAGCTTCTGAAAGCAAAGGCTATACTACTGAGCCAGAATTTTGAAACCTCTGATTCTCTTTTCTATGTCTGAGAGACAGAGACACACTGTCTTCTGTGAGAGACAGTGAGAATATGATTCTTGTCATGCATTTACCTCTCATTTTCCCAAGGTGGCTTTTTGGCCAAGCTGGTTGAGAAATTGTCTAACTTGTTACAAGCTTCCACTGCAGATTTAAGCCTTAGCAATCAGCCAGGAGAATTCATTCCAAGACAAACCAGTTGAAAATTTACAGTGGACAAAGTATTTCTAGGACAGCTTCTTGAAGGTCAGCTCAGACCCCTAAAACATCAGCCTATAATAAAGGTACCAGGAACGATATCATCCTAAGAAACATCTTCACACTGCAGCCACTTTGGGGAAGGCACTGTGTACCCTCTTTTGCATGCCTTGCTAGCTTCACAATCCCAGAAGCCCATTATGATGACTGTCATGAATGGACACCCAGGGAAAAAACA
Organism: Chiroxiphia lanceolata; assembly: GCF_009829145.1. Classification (NCBI taxonomy): domain Eukaryota; kingdom Metazoa; phylum Chordata; class Aves; order Passeriformes; family Pipridae; genus Chiroxiphia; species Chiroxiphia lanceolata. Next base: position 64,443,946 of record NC_045637.1, on the reverse strand, counting down.
CTGTAGTTATGAGAGTGCATTTAAGACGTTTACACAGAGGATAAAGAATTTCAAATTACTTGTGAAGGTTGGGCAATAGATGCTTCTTAGTCTTTTCCACCATGAGAAACACACACATACATATCTATGTATGTGCATATGTACCTGTTTACTTATTTATGTATACATGATTCCATATTCGTACATATACATTTATCTATTTTAAGGTGTAGAAAAATTCAATTCATCACTGCTCTTTTATCACCCAGATTTCTCCCTTGAGGTCATGTAAAAGAGCTCTTTGCTAGAATGCGACTCAACATACCACTTTGATCTCACCAGTAAAAAGAGTCATGATGCCACTTGATCTCTGATGTTGCCACCACCATCCTATATTGCAGTAGTGATGGAGCAATACTACAATCTTCTATGAAACAAAACTGAAGGCAATTTTATTAATTGGATTGAGAGATGGATGATACAATGTGAATCACCAATAGCAACAGAGTCCATTAAAACTTCTAAGACCTTGAAAGGTGTGGCAGAGAGTGGACTTACAGTGATATGACATCAATTCTTAGAATAATGCACCATGAGGGTTTCTGTTCTCAGGCCATTCCTAGAAATACTCTAAAACACAAAGAGCAATATGAATTCCAATACTTGCATGTAAACCAGGCTAGTAATGTGCAAATATGAGCATTCCCCATATATTATTAATTTCTGATTACATTTTGAAAGTTTCAGTCATTCGGTCAGGAAGCAAACTCAAGCCTCAGCAGCTGAGGTGGCCAGTCACTCAGCATGAGGAATGAACAGCACAGAGTGAATAGCTGAACAAACAGTTCACTCTCCAAGACTAGACATATAAAATAATTTCTGTAACAAAGCATATCCATAAACAAGCAACTTGCACTCTGCAATCTGCAAACAGAATTCACGGAATGGATTCTATGTTAGAAATTAGTCTGGACTCTGATTGTCACACATGAGGAGCAACAGTCTTTACGTCAGACCTAAGACATTGCTAAATCATGGAACAGCAGAGCTGAGGATTTTAAGTCAATGCACACTATCACTTTTCAAGAATTTAACTTCAGAAACTGCAGAAAGGAAACCATTGCTGTTGCATCTGGACTTGACAGAAGAAAATGTCTACATACAAGCCTAAGACTATTCTCAAAGAACTTGTTATCTCTGCAAGGAAATAATGAGCAATAAGGGCAGCCATCAAAACTCATTTCTGGTCAAGTAGAGCATGAATCCCAAAGATCAAGAATCAGAATCAACACAAATGTCAGACCTCAGTTCAAGAGGTGTCTTCTACTGGGAATAAACCAAAGCTAACATATCGCAATATTACTGAGATGGCAAAAGAAATATCTACAGTCTCACTCTCTTTGCAACTATCATCCTATGGTATCTCAAGATGAAAAAGTTAAAATCTATCCCAGGAAAGGCAACAAAATGAGCAGAAGAAACATGTAAGATGGTGGCTTCACTCCTCCTGCAAAAGAAATGTCTCATCGAGTTACTAATCCCTATTTACTCATTTTTTTTCCCTTCTCTCCAGTAGATTTTAGCAGAAAGTTTCTTTCCAATGTGTTTTTCAGCCCTGCCTGGTCCTCTTCGAGGAGAAGAACTGCATTTCTGTTTGTGTATCAAGCTTATACTGTTGTTAATATGATAGCTGTGTTGCTTTATATTAGGTTGCAGGATCAAGAGGCATGACATCACTTCTGATAGTATAGATTCCATGCCTTTTTGGGACTAGATAGCATATATTAAATTAGTTTTGAAAAAGGTTGGAGCATCTTGTCTACCTGTGGTTCAAAAACATAAAAAAACTCAAAACCCCACAAACAAACAAATAAAAAAGTAAAATAAGTAATTTCTGTTAAAGACAGTCAACAATACAAATTAAGTACACGATTTAAATGTCAAGAATCTTACACTTCACATTTTAAAGTTTCAAAAATAGCAAACATGGTACATGTTTAGTCCTAAAAAAAAAACATCTTAGTGGCCAAGGGGAAGGAGGGAATGGCCATTATCAACAAATGAGACCAAAAACTAACCATAAAAAATTCCACAATATTTAGAGGTTAAGAAACATAATCACAAATTATAGCATAATTGTTTATGTGCCTATCATCAAGCAAATCTGGGTTTACACACACTTAGTCTCTTTAATACTAGAGGAAAGATCTTAAAACATATCAATTTATAGCTGTTACTTTACAGAATGAGAGAATACTAGTGTCTATGAATGCAGATATTCCCTATATGTACATGCAGATGTAATATTTTAATACAGATGCAGTGAAAGCCCTTTTATAAAAATAAACTCAATCTTAAATATACTTACATTAAAATATTTGCAGGCAGAACTGATTTTGAAGTAGAATATTTACATTTTTGTGTACTGTACTCTCAGTCTGGTTAATATCTGCAGTTGTGATTTGCAGAAGCATACAATTGTTAATGTCTGCATTTTATTACAAATATATAGATTCAGAACCCTGAATTTTCCAATAGAACATCAGAGCAACTACATTTCTATTATCACGTTTTACTCCTCTTTTTATTCAACATAATTTCTAAACAATTGTACTGTTTGTCGATTTTTACAGCTTCATCTGATATTTAATAAACAGAAACTGCAACTCTCATACACAAAAGATATGACACCTCTTTTTAACAGGAAAACTGTAGTTCCTTCAAGTATTCATTTATGAGTCTATATAGAGAAAAACATAAGTTCAAGACCACTTAATTCTGCATGGTTACACATAATGAAGGCTGAGAGAATAAGCATTTAACATTTATAGACATTTTTTAATACAAAATACATAGCATGACTCATCTAGTATGTTTGTAACAGAAATGTTAAAAGATAATTATCAAAGACGTTAAAGAAGTCATGATAGTTCTAAATCTCCTACAGAACTCCAACCTGCCAACATACATACAAAAACAAAAAGCATAACAAAAGCTTAATGACTCTCGTACATCATTATTTACTATTAAAAATAATCGTATCTGATGTAATCAGTTTATGTTCAAATATATATGGCACTTGAAGCAACTTTGTGATATAAAGGTTACATTCCTTGGTGTTTGAGATTTTATCTACCTCAGCTCACTGCAAAAATGGTTGTCTAACACCTAATAAGTGAGCCAGTGGAAAATGTAGAGATATGCTAAAATGTATTTTCATACATTTCCCCCCAAACTTCAGGGTGACTGCAATCTGGTTTGGAATTGACAATTCACACTTTGACCATAGCAAATAAGACTGGTTATGTCATAGCATATTATACCATGATATATGTGGATGATAGTATGCAATCATATATTATTATACCCTCACATAACTTTGCAAAATATAAATAAGATTGCATATTAACATAAAAAGAACCTTTCCACAAATAACTTTTCCCTTACAGTCTTTTCCCCTTCAGGAAGTTCTTATAGAGAAACCTGTCCTTTACAGAAAAATTGTAGTTGTTAGTTCCAATAACTTGTACAGCTAAATAAATATTTACAATATCAGAACATACAGTAAAAACTCATTTGCATGGACCTAGGTGACCTCATATGGATTATCAATTTTTGCAATTAGTGTGTGAATAAACAAACAGGATTAAAAAAGTCAAGGATACTGCATCACAGAGTGTACTTTGTTCCTTTATTTTGACAAGTACAGTTTTGTTTAAATTGTGAATAATAACACTACCAACCATTTTATAGTTAAAGTATTATGGGATGTTGATGAAAAGAATGTACTTTGAAAATACATCTGCAAGGATACAACAGGGAGATAAGCTCAAAAGGAAATTTGATATCTGTCTTTTCAAATGAGTTTGACCTTTTTTGCTTTCATTTCATAGCAAAATTTCATTATATTTCATTTTAATTTCAATTAACCACAAATTTTTTTGCAGTTATCAGTTGCTGAGGCAAAATAATTTTTTTTTTTAATTTCACACTTCCACATCCTTTTCCCTTACTTTACTCTTTTTCCGCTGTTTTCAAGGGTATTAACTTAGTTGTGTAATGTCTGGCAAAGCAGATTCTCCATGCTTTGGCTTACTCACCTACAAAAACTGTATAACATGCTGATTGTGCAGAATTAGTACGATGCTTAATCAACCTTCATAGAAGCACTCAGCTTCAGAATCTTTCGAGCACGTACATAGGAAGTACCAACACATTTGATTTCCTATGTTTGCAGCATCGACAGAGTGGTAAAAAAGGAGTGGAGTTCCACTTATTAAATGTTAAAATTATTAATGAGTCATGCTTTTCACATTTTAGAGACAGAACATTTCTCCAGGTCAGAGATGCCATTTTGCTAATGCAGCACTGAGTGTACTGGAAGCATATTAAGGTATAAATGAAACTCTGCAGTAGTGCTCCTGAGACTGAGAGATTGTCAGAGATTTCACAGTATTTTCCATTTTATTTTTCTCCACTGTGTAAAAAATGTTAATGCTTAAGAACAGGATGTGCTATATGTCATCAAACCATCTTTTTAATGTCCTCTGTTCTGAACTATGTTTCCTATGCCAAATACTCTTATCAGACTGCTACAGAGCAGCTGCTTAAGTAACTGTTAAAGATTTCCAGAAGTTCGTTCCCAAAACATATCAAATGCTAGATAAACTTTATAGCAAGATGTCTCCACCCTCAAGCCCCCCCCAATCCATATGATGGGAAAATGTGTCAGAGATGTTCCTAGTTCATCATCTCTGAAAGTCGATGGACAATCAATCAGGTCATATTCTTGCACCTAGAGATCACAATTAGAAAGTTTGTAACACTGTACTGCTTCATAGATATGATAGCAGTTGTAGTGCAGATGCTTAGTAAGAAAAATACCATGTTTTTCTCACTGTTAATGTTGTTTCTACTTGCTAAAATACATCTCTTTAAATAGATTTGTTGGTTAATAATAGTTTAAATTAATGTGTTCTGTTGATCATTAAAGAACAGATTGGAAACTGAAGTAGCTGTGCCTAATTGAGTAACTATTACTACTCCAGTAATGGGATGTGTGAAGCATTTTATTGGCTTTCTTTGCAGATTGTTAATTTAAATGGATGGCATAGCAATAAACCAGTTCGAGTTAATCAGCTGAGCAAAACTGTAGAAAGACAAGGTAAGGATCATTTTAATGCTAACTCGGAAAACTACAGCTGTTGTAAAATATAATAATTAATAATTAATAAAGTTGATGAGAAACTAATTTCTGAAAAATGGAACATCATTCTAAAGCTACTCATGGGTAAAAGTCCCTGAATTTCTTCAGCATAACGGCCTGAAAGGGTCTCATATTCTAATGAGAAAGACTGAACTGTAGCAAAGGAAGCTGGTATTTCTCAGCCTCTGTACTTGAAGCGAAAGCCACTGCAAGGGCTATGTACAAGCCAGCAGCCCAAAAGGGCGACACTTTCAATTGTAAAACCACAGAAAGCTGCTTTATGTGCTTTCAAAATTAATTAAAAATTTCTTTTACAGCTACCCAAGGTCTCAGTTTTTCACGGACCCTTAACAAAAAGTGTGTGTTCAAATTATCAGTACTAAATAGTATTTTTTGTACAAGTTTTCTCAAATATGAACACAAATTTTGGAGTTTGGGATTCTTTCTTTTGTTTTTTCCCCCAGCAGTTAGAAATTTATAGTATATATCCTAAAGGACTAGGACCCTGGTCCTACTGTTATTATTAATATTAAATTCATCTGCAGTGTGGCACCAGTTCTATCAAAGTTTTAAAAATTCTGGATATCCTACTTCTGTTTGGAACTGGAAGGGTAGTGGAGGGAAGATTCTTGTCTCATTATTAACATCTGTTTAAATAGTTCCTCACCTAAACATTCACAGTGTTGGATGCTCATTGTGATCCATTCTTTGGGAACCTTTGCCTACGCATCCCTCACAACCTACAACTTCAAGGACGCTACAGCTATTAGAGTGTTCCAAAACAGCACTTCTTCATCAGAGTGTATGGGAAACAAATAGAAAAAAATACATTTTTAACAGACAACCTTTACAGGCTGCAAAGTTCTTGAAGTCTATTCACCTTGAGACCACCATAGCAATGGGTTGTCAATAACAACTGTTTGTTGCCTTAAGAGACCGCAGAGAAAAAGACTCCAGGCCAATTTAGTGTATAAGATAAGATATTTTAATCTCAGGCCTGAGGCCCAGGGAATACACATGACACATGCGCTTCTAGACAGTGGTTCTATGATTTTATAATACGGTCCATCCAATCCCAGATTTGTCCACTCCCGGTTCTGGCCCCTGACACGCCCCTTCGGTAATTGGGTCTTGGGGCATATTGGACCCCTTCTTCCCCATCTTTCTCTTCATCACAGCATGTCCAGTTCTTGGAGCTCCTCCAAAGTTCTGGGTTTTGAAGGATGCTTTGACTATGATGTATCTTGTTGTCTAGGCCAGGGTGCAAATGTTCTTAAACAGAACCTACCTTGAGAGAAGTCTAATCAAGCTAAGGAATTTGGAAAGTTTGATATGAAAGGGGGTAGTAGGATTGGGTAAATGTGTAAACTACTATGTTAAGGGTAAGGGATATAATACAGTTACATTAAAATCTACATTCACTACTTCTAAAATCTACAAAAGTTAAAAAACCAAAAAGCTCTGAGGCATCAGTTCAACAAGTCCGTGGAAAAATATTGATAGCAATTTGGTCCTGAATTCCTGCCTGACACTTTGTTCAGGTTTAAACTGGAAGTCTCTTTAAAGTTAGTGTATTGTAATCTGATTACTCAAACCTGTAGAGCACAAAGGATTACAATCTGTAAACATGGTTTCCGGGTTAATGTGGGGGTCTCAAGGGGAACGCATCATTACATAAATACATTGAAATCAGTAGGACCGAACAGCTGTAAATGGTCTGCTGAATGTCAATCAAGTTTAATAATGGTCTGGATTTTAGACTAAATAAAATTACTATAATCTGAACAGCTTTTACCCTGACTCCATGGATGTTTGTTGAAGGTCCTATTCAGAGCCACTCACTTCAAATCATGAACAAACTTTGGACTGATAGCTAACACTGCCACAGAATAAAATTTGTAATACTGGGGATAATTTATACAAAATAGACCATGACTCACATATTAGCAGTTTTGATGTTTCATAGGTCTATATTAGAGGAGAAGATAAAAATATCTTTAGTGAAATTATGAGCACAACAAATATTGCATGTCTTCAGATTCTATGAGTATCAGCTTAATAGCAGGGGATTTAATATCACATCTTATAAAAAACTCTGCTTACAAGAATAGAGAAAGCAAGAAAGCTGGCTTATGTTTTTGCATAAATTCCCAAAGTGGAAGAAGCAGCACCTATGTTAAGGCACAGACAAGAAAGACATGTATATGCAGGCTTTTAAAGGATGACATATCAAAGACATTGGCACAAATATGCACTGGGCCACTTAACCCAATAGAATGAGGACTGCAACATCTAAAAATTCCCTTGTCCTGAGACTTTTCAAGATCAGAGAAATGTTTAAAATAAACTACAAGGTGAGGAAAACTAGAAAACTGGGTAAGCAAAATGTTGTATTTATCTGCTTTGTCAGCCTCCTTTGAACCAGCAGGCAGAAAAGCTATGAACCAGCACAAACTCAGAATGCTATGGAGATGCAGATGCCTTTGAAATGTGTTCTTAAACATCTGTCTGGGCAAACACGTCAAGAGGGCTTCTCCTCTTACCAGCCCTTTGCCAGTCTGACACTGAAAAGTTGTCATTTCCATGAAAATGCCAGCCCTTACTCAGAAATGCATCCTGTCCCTGTGAGGGACAGAGGGGTCCATATTCTTTACATGCATACTGTTTGTATCACAGAATTGGACAATGTTTTTGTTGTAGTTTGATATGCTTCTTTGCTGATATACTGTAAATGTACAAAAGTATTATTGCTCTTTCTCAGATGGAAATTACCTTTTATTGGGTGCAATTTTATGATTATCACCAAGAGAGGCAAATACTGGGGGAATCATTATTAAACACAGTAGGCATGACTTTTCCCACGAGTCTTGTGGTAGCTTTTTTTTTTCAGTCAGAGGTCAGTCAAATCTCCTCATTAAAGATTTCTTAAGTTTTTGGAATTATTGTCCTCAACCTGTTAAAAAAACAAACAAACAACAACAACAAAAATAAACCACAAAACGCCCACCAAACCAACAACAAAATATTCCTTTTGTTCTTCTAATCATCATAATTTTACAGCAACACTGATCCATAAAACCCCTTCCTGCAGGGAAGCCAGCTGCCACAGCACTCCTAATGCATGACAGAGATCAGTGAATGATGGTGCACACCCCTGACCTCCAGCTATATATACTATATATACTCTGTATACACTATATGGGCATACAGATGGGCAGAACCACTCTGCAAGTCCCCACTATAATGATATTTCAGAAAGTTGGAACGGGAAGTGCTTCTGTGATCCCATTCCCATTTCTCCACTGTGGTGGTGGACAAGGCTAATTGACGAACAAACCAGTAGAATCTGCTAGGGAGTTATGAAGGAATGGTAGTTTTACTCCCACCCTGGAGAAAGAAGAAAAAGAGTCTACTGCCCCCTCCTTCTCTGGCAAAAAGAACTTAAGAAAACTTGGCTCTTCCAGGTGTAACAGCACTCTTTCAATTTAAAACATTGACATTCTTGCTGAATACTCCACAACTGCATCAAAAATCATCCTGCCTCCAGATATGAAATAAAAACCTCTTATTTCCCTGCTTACATTGTGGCATATGATCAATATAGGCACTTGCATTCATGAGGGTACAGTCATCTTAGCAATAAAAAAAGTCTGTAGAGCAAAAGCTCCTGCTCTTTAAAAGAAGCAATCTATAATAATCATCAAAAGCTGAATAACCAGAGAAAATTCATAATGAATCTTGCCTAACACTACATCATATAGATCACTCCAAATAAAAGGAAAGTTTAATTTATAAATATAAAACTACTCTCATCCTGTGTTGATGTCCCTTTTCTTGTATTCCACAAGTCACATAGTGAAAACAAGAATCTGATGTTTTGCACCCTTGGGTCCCATTCAAGTTTGTACAGAAATGTAGCTATTTTTGATGCTGAAATATTTTCTGGCATCAGGGCTTGCTTGCAGCTAAGTACCAAACGCTGCCAGAATATCTCCCTCTCTCCTCCACGCAGTATTGGACAACACAAAATGCTGCTCATCCAGACATGAAAACCATATATGGATGCAGCCTTCAAACAAGTGCTGAGCACTCCAAATCTTCTTTTGGATCCAGCTGCTATACACATCTGTCTGTAAGTACTAAGCTAAAGCTTATTTATGCTTTGTCAGCAAGCAGACTTTCTGTTCCAGGCTTCCTCAATATTCATATTATTAGTCCACTCAATGCTAAAGTATCAGAGGGTAAGCAGGAAGCAAAGCTGATCTGGTTCCTTACTGCAGTGGAGAGGTGGAGAAATAGCAGGAAATCAGAATATTCAATAACTGCACACACAGGTGACCTCCTCTGAAAAACATCAAAACCAAAGGAGGGAGGAAAGATTAATTCCTTCACCAGAAATCTTCTTTTCTGTTCCTCTAATGGTAGCATAGTCTACCTCTTCACAGCATCAGTAATTTCCAAAACTTAAATACAATTCTCATCAAAGACCAAACACCAGACCAATTAAAACAAACAGACAAACAAACAAAACCCCCAAAAACCCCAAAAAAACCTAGTAGAAATAATTTTAGAAGAGATTGCCAATCTTTTTGTCATCAAGACATATTTCATAAATTTAGCATTATTTTGGACTTCTTCAGGGAGAGCTCTCTGTCTTCCTTGCCTCTTCTTCCTTGCTGTCTCAGTCTCAGTATGGCTGTTGTGCTTCCCCTACCACAAGAATGTGTTGGAAAGGGTTTCTTGGAATTGGTACCTTATCCTTCCTGCCTCAGAATATCCCTGCCACCTTATCTCTCACTGCTTGGTGAAAAACTGGCTTCCCTGATGAATAATCAGTGCCCTGCAACATTTAGGAGTCAGTGTGATCTCTAAACCACTCATTTTTGAGAACTTAGAGACATTGGTAGAGTAGCAAAAGTGAAACAGTGTACCTAAAAGGAAGGAAAAGAAAGATGAGAGGAGCTACAAAACAGCCTGATTTCAAGACCCCAGGACTATCCATTAAGCAATCAGCATTTAAGCATATAAGAGACAAAGAATTTGCCAACACATCAAGAACCTGTAGCATCAGTTCAAGCTACTTACTTTCCTTGACAACATAACTGGAAAAATGGGAAGAGAAAAGCAGCAGATGTGATACACTAATTTTTTTAAAACTTCATGACAGTCCTGTAAGTGGACCAGCAAAGGCAGTGGAGATTAACTCAAAATAGAGCGAGCACTCACTTGATAGAAAATGTGCTCCTTAGGAATATAAATGTTAGGTTGGGAATACATTTCAATTGGAATAGAACATGAATTTGGCCAAACTCTCTTCAACACACTAATTTAAAATTTGAATGTCAGAGCAAACCAAATTACCAGTTTGCAGATGCCACTGATCTGAAGACATCACATCAGGGATAGAAGTGGTATCAAAATGACCCTAATAGGTCAGGAAGATATTCCTGTGGTTGAAGAAGTGAAGTGCATAATAGGATATAAAGAATAACTGAATAGTTAGCGCATAGAGATCCATAAATTGACAGACTCAATATTGTGATGTTGCTGTTGTGAAAGGAAAATCTTTTTTAGCATTTTAGGACTGTCATATATATGACCAAAGTGATAAAGACCATTTTACTCCTGTGTTCAGTCAGCGTGGCTGGAACACAGCAGCCACTTCCCAGCACCATACTTTAAGAAAGCAGAGAAATAACGGGAATGCTCAGGAGAAAAACGGTGATAGGTTTGGGAAACCAACAGGGACCAGCAAGGGCTGGTTTCTCCACAAGGTAAAGGGAACCAGACAGCAAGGCAGGCAGAGACTTCATCAGCAAGGGCACAGACCTGCAGCACCTAAAAAGGAAGAGCAAAGTAGGTCTAGTGGCAACAAGATTCCAAACTAATCAACAAGTCTGTAATGCTGAGGCAGGTCTACAGCGAAAACAGGGAGTTAAATCCACAAGTCCGTGTCTGGCTCAATGGAGTATGTAGCCATAGCTGCGATAAGGGTCAGGTAGCAGCAAGGAGCAAGGGTCTGAGTTTAAATACAGCACTCAAGTAAAATAGAAAAAAAAAACCAACAAGACTTCTCACAGCTCTTTCTCAGGCTTCCTTTGCCGCAACTGGATCCAAGGCCACGTTGCTGGGCCATATGAGCCCTCATGCCCAGGCTGCTAAACCCACAGAGTGGAGTGGATGCACTTGGAGACCAACAAATATATAGGAAGTGACATGAAAACCAGTGTAGCATTGATTTACCTTTCTTCAGTGGGTACCTCCTAATATTTTTGTGGTTTTAATAAATACTATCCTAATAAATACTACTCTGGCAAAAATCAACATTTTTAGTTGCCTCTTTAGGAGTGCTAGTACAATTCCAAGGTAAAACAACTGAATCAGCATAGTAATATAAAATCCTGACATATGCATGGAAAATACTAATATACTAAAAAGAATGTCTTCTTGGAATGAATACATACACATTTATATATAGAAAATTATAGCAAATGAATTTAAATGTTCTGATTGCTGATAGTAATTGTAATGTTTTTAAATGTTAATATTGTTTGAATAAGCTAAATTTTGTTAGGCCAATTGTGAATGCATTCTGTAACTGTAAATATCATTATTAAAGTCAAGAGGTTTGCAAGTATTCTTAGTGATAAAATGAAATTACTTGAGAGTATGCCATCAGTTGAGTAAAAATCATAATCTAAATGAATTAAAATTGTATCACTAATTAGTAGCAATGCACCAAATATTTCCTTTTAAAAAAATTCAGTATTTCACAGCTACACCATTACAGGAGTGGATACCTGGATTCCATCTGGGGATCAACTACATCCCTTTATAGCAGATATTTCACCTGACCTTCTAATCTAAAGCTTGTGCTTGCTACTTTACAGTCAGCTTTTCTTCAAGCCAACTTGTCAAACACATGGGTCATGTTTTTCAAATGCCAGCGATAATCTGAAGTACGATCACCCAGAATGCCTTATCTTCGGGAAAGCAAGAGGTGGGGTCATTCTCTTCTGTTAAGAAAACAGAAATAAGTGTTCAACATGACAAGTCTCAGATCTCTGAGACTCAGCTAGCCATGCAAAGCTTCACTTATCAGAACCCACAATTCCCGTTCAGCTCAGATTCCTCTCTCCTTTTGAACTAAAAAGCTATCTGCCAGCTTGAACTGCTGCACTGGGCCCGGGCTTCCCCACAAAACTCCTCTAAAAAAATGGAGCTGTTCCTCAGGCCTGCCATGTCCCTACTGCAAAATACCTTGCTCAAGTCTCAATGAAAGGGTCAGCAGTGGCTGATAATTGACTGGTGAGAAAAAGCAAATAGTAACTCCAGTACCAATTATTGTTTTAACTATAAGGAAGTTCCAACACTGCTGAAATCAATGGCCAAAGATCCAGAACAGGATTTTAGTTTTAAGATCACCTCATCTTTATAATAAATGTGAGAAGTTCTCCACTGTGTTTAATTCAAGTGTTGCAAATTTAATGTGTTATCTGTTGGATAAGACTGTGATTTTCAGAGCTAGTCTAGGTAGGTGATGGAGATGATGTTGCTTTTGCATTTGCATTGTATCTGTCCAACATTAATCTTTACATGAACTGGCACATACATGAGGAATTGTGCTGTTTGTGGTAACTGCTATCAAATCATTCAATGTATACAATATTTGCAACTGAGTCCTTTTAAGATTCTACCACAGAGTGTATAATTGAATGGATTAAGTCAGTTTAGCTGATGCTTAAAATGACAGAACTTGTCATATTATACTGCGGTGGGATGTTGTAAGAATGTGTCAAAAATTAAACCTAGAGTTTGGTGATAAATCAGACAGATTATGAGGTGTTGTGTTAATCAATGACATTAAGATTCCTCCGGTTCCCTGTTTGCCAGAGCTCAGAATAGTTTCTGATACTTTGACACATTTTTATAAAAGGGCCTTTACATTATTAACCAAGAGTGAATGATTGAAAAAAAAGCTCAGAGTTGTGAGATCAGTTTGTCAGGCAATAATATCTGGAGACAAAACACTGAGCTGACCAAAAGTACTGAAGAAAAAAGGACAAGTAAGGACCTTTCCCTTTGGATATGAAATAGGGCAGCATTTTATATATTCAAATTCTCATCATTTTCTCAATCTAATGCTTTCCAAATCCTGCCCCCCCTCCAAAAGAAAAGGTGGTGTGGTTTTTCATGTTGAAGCTATTCCTTCTAGATCCTGGACTCCAGTCCTTGCCCTCCTATTTTCATAAAAACTTACTGAAGTGTTTCCTCTAGTTCTTCTTGTTAAAAAAGACACATAAGATTTATTTCATGAAATTTATGAGAATTTAACAATTAATAGTATATTTTTCATACTAGTAGCGCCAATTATATGCTGTTTAAGCTTATCATCTAATTGCATGGTAGTGCTGGCTTCAGAGACGGCATGACATTAAGTCAGACTTGTGCTGCATTCCCCAGTAGTGGAATATTCAATTATTTGTTCTGACTCATGTAATTCCCTGTATTCCAAGCTTGTTAATGTCATTACAGGGCTGAAATAAAGTGATTACTCTAAATGAGTATTTATCCAATAGGCAATGCAATTCCTGCCTCCTCTGGTTGACAACAGATGATTGCAAGTGTTCTCCTCTACTCCCTCACCTGCACCTCCCCCTCCTTCCTCTGTCAAGGAGGACACCATAACATTGTGGTGCTCTGTGAAATACTGTCAGATGGTGTAAAATATATATAATAAAATAAAAAAAACCTGCAACCTTCCCCAGCAGAGTTAAAGCTAATGACCACTGCTTCCACTCCCAGTCAGTGATGACAGGTTGAACTAACTGATAATGGCATGCCTGCTGTTGAGCTGGCCACTTATGTTATTTCTCTTGACATGGTTCTGGGGAAGGCCTAATTTTTTTGACATTTGACCATGCAAATTTGAGTCCTGATACATTATTCTGCATTTACATCCTCCCAGTGTTGCTGTTTAAAATGTGCTACAAGCTCCTTGAGCTCAGCTAATAAAGGCCACAGAATGAAAGAAAGTTAAATATGAATGTAAGAGGAGACCTAAATGAAGGGCTAGCTTGTACATCTCAGAGATGACCTTCTGGAAATGAGCAAGTGCAAAATCCTTTTTAAAGCAAATGGTAAGAAGTGTAACACTGATTTTTTTTCTTCAAAATTTTTTTCAAAGATTCTAAAATATTCACAAAAAGGAAAACATTAAGTTTTACATAGACATTTCTTCAGTCAGCAATTCAGCTGTGTGTATTTTAAGCCTAGGTTCCATTAATGACTCTTAGTAATACACCTTTTCCAAAGAGACAGAAATTCATAGTGCTTCATTAAATATAAGGAAAAAAATATGGCTTGCTCTCTAATTCTTTTCACTTGGTCTTAAATTTTTCACATTGTTGAAGTCCACCTGTGAGCAAACTCAACTTTTTTCCATCTCCTAAAATTAATTTGTATAAATTTACTGCTTATGAACAGCAATAGCTTGACAGCTCTAAGAAAAAAAACCATCTCCATTAATTACAGAGAAGGTACAGACAGGACCTGTGGCTCCTCTGCTAAGGCTTTTACATTAAAACTGAATGCATCATATGCAGGGAGAGCTCAGAATTACATGGGTCTTTCATACTTCTGTAAGTCAGGGAAGTTGTGGTAAAACTTTTTAAATCCCAGGCTCTTCTCTGTTGTCTTTTCTCTTAAATGACTCTGTTTACTACAACAAACGTGTTGTTGCATAAGCCAATATGCACTGAAGTCAAGAGAAATTTTGGGGGGTTTTGTGTTCTGCTTCACTCTCACGTAAAAACTCCAGGAATGACATGGCTGCAAGAGGACTACGCTGCATCCAGATTCCAGTGTCTGGCACGCGGTTAGCACATGGAATATATCAGACTTCCCCCAGTCAATCACTTTTGAAAATAATGCATTTTATAAAGAGCATAAATCAACATCTCTACAAACAAACAAAATAGAAATCTAACATAATAAAGAAAACTTTAACCACTGTGCAATCTGGACCTCCAAGGGAGACATCCACAGCTTGTTTTTAACTATACTCATTTATACTCTCCTTACTTTCCTTTTAAGTTCACCTGATTTCACATTTGCCAATGACTAAACACTGTGCAACACAAAATATAAGACACTGTCTCTGTGATCCTGGTATGTTTCAGCTAGAAAATTTCAAGATATTAATATTGTGCTGTATTTTGTTGCAATTACATTACACTATATCGTATCATTACCAATTTTGGATATCATGTTATAAGGAAAGCAAATACCAAGAGACTGATTTTATTTTCTTTTTATTTCTGATATCAGCTAGTATTAAGACCTGGTTTTCAAATTATTTTTTGATACACGTATTAAATAAGTACCTAAAATTTAGCTCATACTGTCCAACAGTGGGGAAAAAAGCCATCAGTGATCTTATTATCAGTCACCAACCACGTAAATATGAAGGTACTTCCTCCAGTTTTCAAATAAGTGTTTCTTTTGCAAGACCAAAACCAGTAACAACTTGATCAGTCACCTTGCAGTAACACTGAGGTCAAGGAAGATGAATTTTTTTCTTCCTTACTTTAACTGTATGGTCCCTTCAGAAGACTCTGAAGCCAATTTGCAGAGGTACCTGATTGTTAATCCTCAGTATCTCTCCTTCTCACCTGATCCACAAGGAATAGCTCCACGACAAGGAAGCCATTTGCCCTATCTGTTCCCAAGACTAAGGCAGAGCCACTCACCAGTCTCTTCTCCTGTCTCTGTGGCTTACATGGACAACAGGAAAATGCCCTCTCTTGCCCTGTGAAGAAGGAGAGGACTAGCAGGCAAGCACACAAACCTACATCAAAAAAAGTTCTGTAGCAGTCCAAATAACTGTCTGCATATGCCAATTTTTACCAGATTATCCCCGCTTCTCCTATGATACCTGCTAAGTTGTTTCTTCAAACTACCTGGAATAACCCAGTTTCTTCTTTCCTTTATTTTTACGGAAACATAATTAAAAGTAAATGGTGGATTCGTAGCACGGTATGGACCAGAATTTGCACATCATTTAACAGAAGCAAACCAAAACAGAAACAAACTGGAGCATGCATTCATTGTGCTGGATAGTGTTGTGAGTGAAATAAAGGGAGGAGAACAGCCAATAAATTAACTCAGAAATTAATTAGATTTCTACTAGAAAGCCATCACCTGAGTAATTATCAATATCTGTAGTTGCTGAGAAAGTAGCAGTAACAGCACCCAACACATTAAAAAATCCTGTACATTTTTCTATTTGTACATCTGTCTAAAACATGTTCTCATTCTGCTAAAGTATGAATCATCTTGAAAATCCCACCATGTGAAACAGCTGGCTATGTATTATCTTCTCACCATTTACCTCACTTAAACTACAGAGGATATAATATAAGGCACCTACTCCAAATTAAATAGCATTTCCCACTGTAATCCTTTAATTCCATGAGGACTGATACCTGAGATACTACTTGAACATCCCTATCAGATACCCATCCGACAGTTTCAAAAATGACGGTGTGGGCATGTGAAGTCACAAATTTGCTTTGTAATTTCCCTTAGAAAACTCAACAGACACCTGCAACATTTGCTGTAGTAAAGGGAAATCACATTTTAGCACTGTATTTCCCTGAGGGAGAAGTCATGAACATCCCAGAATTCATCACCAGTCTGGTCTTGTAATCCAGTAACACAATAGCCATGAATCCAGTAACACAGAAAATAAAAGATCTGAAGCAAACAGCCACCAGTTTTTCAAAGAACTGTGGTGCAGACAGTTTTTAAACACTGCAAAGCATGTTTGTCTGGGAGAAAATAGTTCCAAAGGCACAGTGGCATGAGTGGAAACTAGAAGAGGGAAAAAGGACACTGGTCAAAGCTATAAACACCCTCATGTTTCCTCCCCTTTTACTATTGGAAAAAAATTCCACTGAGTGCAAATGCTGCTCAGTAGTTATTTAGTTAGAAAGGCTGATGTCCAGCTTTGGACATCAATATAAGCTCAAGGGTTTCTAGACCTACCCAAGCTGTCTCCATTTCACATCCAAAAATTATCTGTACTAAGTACTTCCCAGGAAAAGGAAGAACTAAAATAAACGCTAAGAGATGACAATGGAATGGGATCATATTAACCCCTTAGAAAAGAGTAAAAACATGAGAGTTGCTATTTTGTTTCAAATACATAAAGTCTCTTCTCAAGGTCCATTTATTACACCTCTCCTATACCAACAAAAGGCAAGTTGGAACTAACAAATACCCTACAATTCCAATCTAATTAGTACAGCATGTAACAGCACTGCCTAAATTGCATGGGCTGTCTTTTCACAAATTGATTTAGCCTATTTCTACAGCAAATTACTTTAAATATTAGCATTTTTCCATTTATATCTCAGCAAATAATCCAAATTTTGTAGCCATATTAAAAACCAGCTACTTACTACACAATTTATCAGCTTTTTTTCAACGGAAGGTGACTTAATAAAGAGTAAAACAAATATTTAAGTATTAGATACACATATATATATACACTGCCCTCTGCGGAATGGAATTATACCACCTGGGATGTTCTCTTTCAAGTAAGATCATGTTATTAAAATACATAAAACAGATTTACAAACATTTAACTGCTATCTATGTACTCACATAACTTGAAGAATACATTCCATCCTTTCCTGAGCTAGGATCATGTTTTATGGAATCACATTATATACATTGAGATTTTCCCACTGTAATTGAAAAGTATTTAGCCAGCAGCTGCATCTTTAAAAACACATCCTGAACTGCTGACCAGTTATGACAACATCAATAAATCTCCCAAACTGGGACGTCTAATGATCAGTAGAATTTAAGAGCTATTACAAGGATTTCAAATAAACTCACAAAACTCACAGATAAGTGAGCAGTAAAGCTTAGTCAGGTTATCAATAATAAAATCAGAATGACAAGTTCAGTTAATGCCTAAAAAGAGAAAATTGGTCTATGCAGAGGAAGCAGGTAGATCCCTTCTAAAGACCACTACTTCTTAAAATCCCATCTCTTTACAAGATTAATACAGGATTAATATCAGTGCAGCTGTATTTTTGTCACTTTAGCTATCCACAAATATTCTGCTTCTACATGACATTACCTTAATGCTAGCTAAGTATAACTTGCCATATTCTGGGGTTATTTGCTGTTGCAATTTTAGCTTGCATTCATATTTTGTCCCAAGCCAATAAATAAAAAAAAATCTTACCTGACTAAAATAACTTTTGCCAGAGCCATTTTGATCTTGCCTGTTCCTACTTGCAATTTCTGCTACCTTTGCAGTTTCTGTTATTAATACATATAACCTCGACTAAGCAATAGAGTTAGGCCACAGGCTTTCTGCTCTCTTCTGCTTTTGTGCTCTCTTAGACTACAGTCTTTATGCTTAGGTTACAGTGTTATGTGGATTTTCCATTTTTCAGAGAATCTATAAAGTAGCAGTTAGTTAATTTGGAGAGAAGAAGGAACAGCAACATACAATGCCAAACTTGTAACTCAAAGGCATAAAAAATAGTTTAGAGCCTAGCCTGAATCAACAGAGAACAAATTAACAGCCAGAAGGTGGACAGTAAAGACCAGGTAACCAACCTGAAAGAGCAAGAATGCATTCCTGACAAAGAGGCTACAGTGACACAAAGTGGAAAGGATATGGTAATAAAGAAAAATTGATAAAGTCTCAAAGACTCTATGTCAAAATACATTCACCGGTTGTTGCTTTTGAAAAGAAAAATCTACACCAAAAGTAAGAGAAAGACCAAGGGCTGCAAGTGCCCTGAAACAAAGCTCAGCGCTGCAAAGGGAAATACCTCCTGGATTATCCATAAAAAACTTTACCCAGTTCTCTCTGCAAAAAAAACAGGAACCAGTATGTATTGAAAGTAACATGAAAGGAGGCAGGGAGGCAGACTTGAGTGGGAAGTGGAAAAGAGGCATGGTTAAACAGTGAAGCACATGCTCCAGATAACTTCAGGAGACTCAACAGTAGCTGCAATAAGGCATTACCAACATTTCAGACAAATCTGAAGTAGCTCTGCTGTAAAAGAACATCCTGATATAGAAGCCATAACTAACTCCTGGTAAACCTAAAAGCACCAGTGCCATTTCTGTGTAGGACTTAAATGGTTGGACTCCCTAGGAGACAAAGCATGTAATGCAGAATGTGCCACAGACAGAATATTTCAGAGTGTTGTCAAGAAGCAACTGGATCAAACACAGTCTGATCTCGATACAGTGTTTTATCAACATGCCTGATCTTCCCCAGATGGGACATCTTCTTTGACTTGGAGCAGTTTCCACTATTCCCAGAGGAAACACAGGATTTGGACATTTCTCCTGGACTGCAGAGTAGAAGCAGTAGCTTGGACTACTTGCCAGATGCCCAGAACTCAGACGTAAATGACTACTGTGTGTATGCATAGCACCCTGGATTTACCACTCAGGTGCAGAGGAGACACTCTGGGTGCACAGTGTAAGCTCAGTGAATCCACAATGTGTGAGATTTGCTACACACACGGAGCTTGCACACATGGCAGCCTGGCACGACCAGTCTGTCAGAGGCATTGCATGTGCACAGCATTGCGTGTGTGTGTGTGTGTGTGTGTGTGTGTGTGTGTGCGTGCAGGCACGTATCTGGGGGTTAAGCTGCTGGGCAACTGCAGTCCCAGCTGCACTACAGCCAGGCTGGTGGGACATTTACAGGTTCACTGTACATACAACTGACTTGAGGGCAGCAGTAGGACAGCCCCTTGGAGACAGCGCAAACCTACCTGTGAATGTCAACACACTCCTGATCCACCAGCCCTGCAGCCAAAATCATCGTGGAGGTGTAGAGGGTAGCAGGTGCCGTTGTAGGAAACAAAGTGACTTCCCTATAAACAAAAATAGGGATGGAGTATTTGTGAAAGGACATACCAAATTTCTACCCTCTTTCCCTCCATTTCATGAACTTGCTTAAATACATGGTGGCTAAATCTCCTTTAGTTTTGCAAAGGATATCAAGTCTGCAGAGATGTGATATCACTCTTGACCTTGCAGTTGAAAATAACAAAGCAGCAAATAATACAGATCATAGTTTAGTCATAAATAAGCTGGCCCAAATGAGTTAGTCCATCTATAGGAACCAGTGCTATGCAATGAGACTGTCCTGAAAAAAAATATATACTTTCATTAATCCACATAGCTTTCTGTGTAGGCCAATTGCCTCTTTATGGAGTTAATTAGAGCAGAGCACATTAATCCAGGCACTCTCCTTATGTTGCCAGCTGCTCCACTGAGATGCAGGCACACTTGTGTCCTCACAGCCAGCCACAAGACAATCGCATGAATGTCTGCTATGAAAAATTCATTGTTAATACCCATTCCATAGCTGGCAAGCTCTCATTCGTTACCAGTCTCATCGAGTGACTTCAAAAGATGAAGAAACTGTCCTTGCAAAACTAACAATCTGGCTGCACATTTAAATATGACAAACACAAAGGTGGATGCATTAACCAGATCTTTTCATGGAGCTGATGCCTTAGAATTTTTAAGATTTTTAGCTTTTTGTGGATTTTAATGTAGCTGTGTAGTAAATATGGGTTTTTAGTATGGCTGTGCAGTTTCTCACACTTTAGAATAGCAGTTGACGCTTACCAAACCCTATTCTCACGCTTCATAGCAAATTTTCTAAATTCCATAGGCTTATTTAGTGTTCTTCTCAAGGAAAGACTCCAGCAAACACATCCTGTTTAGGACATACGCACCTAGACTGGAACAACAACATATCATTGTAGTCAAAAATCTTGAAGGCCCAGAACCTTGGAGAAGCTCCAAAGACAATGCGTGCTGTGAGGATGAGGAAGATGAGGAAGAAAGGGGTCTTCAGACCTCCAATTCAATTCTGGGGAGGCATGTCAGGGTGTAGATCTGGGGAGGATCTAGGGGCAGATAGGATCTTGGATCGGATGGATTAGTACTATAAAATTGTAGAACCCCTGGACACGAGTGCGCAGCTCTGTACTCCATGCACTAGAAGGCCTTCATTCAAAGAGCTGCTCTCTATCTTATCTCTACCAACGTTGTCTGGAGACAATGTTTTTCTCCCATTTTAGGCATCAGAGGGGAAAGCAGAACAAACATCAGGGAAATGAAATTGGCATCCAGGCTACCCAGCTTATAGCAGTGATGCTAGATGAGTGAGTTCAGATACTTTACCAAGGTGTTCACACGAACCATGAGAAAAAGTTCTTTCCTATGTGTCACAATCTCTTCGCTAGTGCTTCCGGAGCGTGAAAGTGCACCGTCCTGTTGTGGGGAAAAATCAGGCATTCCTCCTTCATAAAACAGCTGACAGAATCTTCTCAGAACTGGCCTTCATATTTGGTTACACTTCTGGAAAATTATTCTAGTTGTATACAGTGAAAGGGGTTTCCATTTGACTCCCAACTTCCATTCGAAAGTGGTCCTTCTGCTAACATCAGTATTGTTTAGTGTTGTTTCAGAATTCAGATCCTGACCATTTCATGGCTTTGCTATAATGGTCTGTTGTGGTTTAGGAATGGTGTTCTCCAGTGTAGTACTCCCATTAAAATCATGTGCTCCTCCCCCCTCCCTCTTCCCCTGCGGGGCACTGGAGAGGGGAATTGGAAGCACAAAAAGCAAAGATCACAGGCTGAGATTGATTCAAATGTCAAAATGCTCACTGCAGAGCCTGCAACTCAAGTCCAGCCACACCACCCCAACTGCAAGAGAGACCTTCCCTCTGGAAAGAGATTACCTTCCCCTCACCCCTGACAATGAGGCAAGGTGGTACAGAATAAACTCTAGGTCCTGGCCATTACCCCTCCTGGCTACTGCAAAAATCAACCCCGTCTCAGCTGGAACCAGAACATGGTCATACTGGGGCAAACTGATAATTCTAAGTAATAAAACTATAAAGCACAGCAGCATTTGAAGATATTAAATCTTAGACTTAAACTTTGTGTTTGCACCTTTTAAAAACTTTGGATAGCACATAGAATTGGAAAGCATTTATTTATTTATTTTAATTTTCTCCTTGCAATGCCATTTTTCTGATAGTTTTATGAGGATTCGGCTGAATCAAATGTCTTTTTTTTTTAAATTTTTTTCCCCAAAAGGACCTGGAATCTGTTCTGTAGCCTCATTTGCAGTAATCTGGAGCTGCTATCAGGCTTTTGATCAGACCAAGCCTCACAGATGGGAAAGTTCTACTTTAAAATTCCTCACGTGTTTAGAGATGTCAATAAAGTTCTTTTAAAGTGTCAGAAGCAATTGCTCTGTTTGTAGTTTTGCAAATACCAATTACAATGGTATCATCTCCAGTCAGAAGAGGGTATAAAGAAACAACTAAATGAACCCTTCTTATTCCCCTTCCCACTCAGACACTAGACTGCACACAAACACCTAGGCATAGAAAGAGATGCACACATGCACATGCATGTCACCCTGCTTCTTTGGAAGGAATATATTAAAGTATTTGCACTGTGGAATAATGAAGGAAGTATGTAAATACAGCACTCTATTCTTTCAGGAAAAGCTTTCAAAATGCACATACTCCACTCCCCCTAAATTATGGTAGAAGATGGGTCATAATAGCTAATGTAGTAGGCAAGAAGGGAGAATTGAGCACAATTCCCTAAACTCGATAAAATAAGCAATTACTCTTGTTATCTGAATGGCTCTGTCAGTGGAGAAGTTGTCTGTGTCATAACAGAATCTAACAAAGGCTGTTGCCTTTAAGCATCAAAGGCTTTGGCCTTATTATCTTTCTAAGATGTGCATGTATAATAAGTTTTCCAAACAAATGGCGAGGAAGCATCTCTGGCAAAATATAAAATGGTGATAAACTATGTCCAAATGATTAATTCACAGAAATTCTCCATCACACTGCAGCTACATGTGCCCATCTCTTCTGTTATGCCCTTGGAGATTTTCATACTAAACGTATGTGCATATTTTTCATGGCCACTGATATTTGAATTGCAGCCTGCTCCCATGCAGAACATAAAACACTTCAAACTGCATAATGCTGACTAAATTATAAGTTCTCCAGTGGCCTGAGGTAGCAAGGGCCATAATAATGAGTGTGCTTAAGCGGTTTGTGTAGATTTTTTTCCCCTTTAATTTTAATGCCCTGACTTGCTGCTGCCTTTTCTAAAGCTAGGGATTGTCTCATACAATCATAACAACAGGGAAATAGAAACTGCATTATGCTTTGAAAAAATGTAGGATGCAAAGCAGAAGCTTCCATCATCAAGCACAGTGACAGTCAATTCAGCCCTGTCGGTCACAAGGAATAGAAAATGCTTTGGTGACTTTGTCCATACTTGTAATTATATTTGGTCTGTTTCATATACAAAGTCGATTCAGACCACATTTACTACATACACCAAAAAGCTGTGACCCTTCCAATCACATTCATATTGCACATGCAAAAAGAAAAAAAAAACAAACCACATCTGAAATCTCATTTGATTAAAACTATAACGAAACCAGGTAAATGAAGCCTGCAAAAATACCGAGAATTTTATTTATGGCATTACAATAGGTCAAAGTGGACATCTGTATGAGCTGTAATGAACACTTAGTGATTTTGCAATGTTTTCAGTGTTCTGGTATTGGTTATTTTTCTTGGGTTTACTCAAAAGACAAATGGACAAAAATGCTTACATAGCAGCAATGCTCACTTCCATGGTAATTGGAAAAATATACACAAACTGTGCTAATATCCACGGATGTTTACAGTCAGGCAGATAAAAAGAGCCTGGGCACATGTTAACTGTTTCCATCAACTTCCCCCACCTCTAAATAGAGACCATATTTGGCTAGCACATTGAGGAGCAAGGAGCTATTGATTTCACAAACCAGTGCAGAGGAAGACAGGCTCCTTGCAAAATCTTTTTCATGTGCCCCTCTTTTGTTCCACAGTGTTTTGGGAAGTTCATTTCTACATTCCCTGCTCTACAGGATTCAGGCAGATGTTTAAACTCATTTCTCACAGGAATCAGAGTGACCCCCATCTGCACCTAACCACTTTATCTAGCCTTAGGTCTGAGGCCTTCTTTGCAGACAACTGCAAACTGATGAAGCTCAAGTTCTCCTATATCAATATGGCTACACAAATCTTTCTCTGGCAGCAACTCCCGGACCTCTTCCTCACTGTGAAAACACAGACCAATATTCTTTTGTAAGACTTAAACAGAAGGAGTGAACATGACAGACTTCTGCCCTACATCCAGGTTGCTCCAGAATCCTGGTGTAGAGCTCCTGGGTCAGTAAGCAATAAGGGCGGCTCTGCTGTTACAGCAGAAAAAGATCTTCAGTGGCTCTGACCACTGTCTACAACAGGTAAGAACTCCTGACGCAACACCAAGACCTCCCAGGAAGTATCATCTCCTCTCTCTGGCCTCTCTTACACATCTTGCATATTCTCTTTCCATAACTGAGAGAAATGAATACATCTTTCATGTGACTGTTTAACTCCCCATCGTTTTGGATACTGTTCAGCCATTCTACTTACTCAAAGTAAGTGCAAAGTGAGACATGAAAACTACCTGTTAGTTTCCAGAGAGTGCAACCCTATTTGTTTCAGTGTCTTGACCCTCTGCAGCTATTTTCTTCACTTTAATTTTATACTTTGTGATTCAGGCATTGGGTTGCAAATATAGATTAAATTTATTTATTTATTTTGTCCTCATATATGAAATAAAAGTATGGTTAATTCACTGAGTCACAGCATGGCTGAGGTTGAAAGGGACCTCAGGAGGTCACCTAGTCCAATGCAGGGCAACCTAAAACTAGCTGCCCATTACCATGTTGACTGTTGAATAACTACAAGGATAGAGACTCCACAACCACCTGGCTCTGTCATCTTTGAACCCTCCTTTCAAATATTTGTACGTACTGATGAGATCCCCTAAATGGTCCTTTGCTGGACTCTCTCCAGTTTTCATTCCGCCTCACTTTCTGCTCAGCCATTCTATACTTCATTAGCTTCTCCATGAGAATCTCATGGGAGTCAGTATCAAAAGCCTTATGGAAGCTGACCAGACAATATTCACTGCTGTCCCCTCATCTACTAAGCCAATCATTTCATTGTAAAAGGGTATCAAGGCGGTCAAGCATGACTCCCCTGGTGATGACTTACTTGTCCTTCATATGCCTGGAAATTGTTCCCAGGTTTAGTTGCTCCATCACATTCAAAGGGATTAAGGTGAGGCTGCAACTGGCCTATAGTTCCTTGGATCCTCCTTCTTACCCTTCCTGGAGACAGAAGTGACATTTCCTTTCCTCCAGTCCTCATATACTTCAAGCGACCATGTTGTTCAAAGATTATCAAGAGTGACCTCTCAACGATGTCCGTTTCCTCAGCTCTTATCAGTGCATCCCATCAGAGCCTGTGGACTTACATATCTCCAGTTCGATTAACTATTTTCTAACCTGATCCTCTTCAAGCAAGGATAAACCTTCCTTGCTCCAGACTTTCCCCTTGGTCTCTCAGCCCCCAGATTTCTGAAGGTTGGGTCTTACTAGTAAAGAGTGAGGTGAAGATGACATTCCATTCAGTATACCTCATCCTCTTCCACGTCATGTATCACCAGGGCTCTTGCCCCATTCAAAAGTAGACATGTATTTTCCCTAGTCTACTTTTGCTATTTATGTACTATGAGAAGTCTACTTGTTACCTTTAACATCCCCAGCTAGATTAAATTCTAGATGGATTTTGGCTTTCCTAACATCATTTCTGCATGCTCAGACAGTTCCTCTTCTTTTTATGTTTGAGTTTTGCCAGGAACTCTTTGTTAATCCACATAATCATCCTGGCACTTTTGCCTGACTTCCTGCTTCTTGCAGTGCATTGTTCTTGACCTTGGAGGAGGTGGTCCTTGAATATCAGAGCTTTCTTAGGCCCCTTTTCCCTCCAGGGCCTTATCCCACAGAGTCTACCTGAACAGATCCCTGAAAAGGCCAAAGTCTACTCTCCTGAAGACATGATCTTGCTTTTTGCCCTCTTTCCTCTTAAGATTCTGAACTCCATCATCTCATGGCCACTGAGACCCTCACATCCTCAACCAGCCTTTTCTTGTTTGTAATTATGAGGTCCAGCAGAGCACCTGTCTTCACTGGGTCCTCAATACTCTCCAGGAACCTCCAGGATTGCATATGTCCGTCTGTGTTGTTCCTTCAGCATATATCAGGTGGTTGAAGTTTCCCATGAGGACCACAGCCTATAACATGAGGCTTCTTCTCTCTACAGAAGGCCTTATCCATTTGTTCTTCCTGCTTATGCCTGCGTATGCCATACAGCACACACCTACTACAACGTCAGCCACATTGGTGCGCTCAGTAATTGACACCCAAAAGCTCTCAGCTGGCTCACTGTCCATCCCCTAGGCAGAGCTCTATATACTCCAGCTGTTCTCTCACATTAAGGTCAACTCCACCACCTTATCTGTGCAGCCTGTATCCCTCCATTGCAGTACTGCAGTCCCATGAATAATCCCACCTTGTCTCTGTGATTCCAATTTCATAGACCTTCAGCTGCAAATAGGTCTCTCCTTCCTGGTGTTTACTCACCATGCTGTGTGCATTAATGTGCATGCACTTCAGAGAGACACCCCAGGAAGCTGACTTCCCAGAAAAGGTCTGAGATTTTTTGATAATGATGCCTTGTAAGCACTTCCTCGCTTATGTACAAATGGTTGAGGTGACCCTGCATAAGCCCTGTTTTGTTTACTTTGTTTACTACCATTCTGACCGCAGTTAATATTAAACAAGGTCCTGAAAGCCCAGTAAACAGGACGATGTTTGATGTCTGAGCAATTATTTTGACTATGAGCATACATGGCTACCCATAAGTAATGACACATATCATTATAATTATTCATGATTTTTGTAGAAAAAGATGGGTAAGGCTTACTCAGCATACCTGATTTGATTTCAAGGGGTATCAAGCATATTTCATAATTTCTTGAAATATCTATCTGCATATTTTGTTACCTTAGGCTGCCTGAATTTCCAGTCTTGGCAGGCATAGATAAATCATCCATTTGGTTTGGGCCACTTTTTCATTTTATAATCTGTTCAATACATTGTTTTTACGGGCAAAATTAAATCAGGCATGTATTTTAACACAGGAAAAGTAAACTGGTGTGCTGGTTCATCACCTGGATTCATTTGACAGAGATTCTTAAACTGCAAAAACCTTAATATTATTCTATTCAGATATGTGAAGATCCTTGCTTGCCAAATAAACAAACGGGCAGTGATATGGCTTCAACCTTTTTGTCTCTTTTTCTGGCATAACTTGTCCCATATTTTAAAGTGCAAACATCTGCAGCACTTCAGACTTCTTCAAGTCAAAGGTGCTTTACTCAGTCCAAGTTGACAGCTAACCTTCAAATAGGCTTTTTGAGGAAAGTGTGATTTTTGATTTGTATGCTTATTCAGAGAACAGTGAGCTGAGAACTCATCTGTGGCTTCAGGCAGATTTTAATTTAAAACTGAAAATACTACTAGTACTACTAAAAGAATAGTCAGCTCTACTGATGGTGTGACACGTCCCACATAACACTCTTCTGAGGAAGACATGCCAGTTCTTAAAGCTGAATAAAATGTTTTCTTTATCATACTAAACTTTGCTTATCCACAGAGGTTTTTTAGAGGTTTGAAAATAAAAGTGTGTTTCAGAAAATGTCATTCACAAAACAGTGTGTAAAATAGTCAGGTTTCATTGCCTTTTAATGAGCGGGTAAGCTTTGTTTAGACCTACCTTCAGAAGCAGAATATTTATATCACCTTCCTCAGTAAAACAATGCACTGCTTATCTCTTGGGCATTCACATGTGAATTTTGTCAAGATCTATTGCCAAGTTTTCAAGTGTCATTTTTAGGATGAAAGATTCTTAGAGAAGTATCTCACAAACAAACTTTCAAGAGCTGATTGATGTTTGAGGCATCTTGCTGGGAGTAAGACACTGTAGTTTGCTCAAATTAGTTTACAAGATTTCTCATTTTAGCTCATTAAAACACAAATGCTGGATGCTAATGACTTTTGGAAGTAAGGTGCTTTTTATGTATCCCTTTGGAACACACCCTGTGTTCCCTAGCTCTCTTAGGACTTAATATGTGATGAAAGGTTCAATTTAGAAAAGAGAAGGCTAAATTAACAATAAAACAGGCTTCCAGACAGTACTTCAAAAGGACATTTAACTCACGTCTTTAAAGTTCAATCCCACAGAACTATACAAGTTTTGAGCACCTATCTCCTACAGATAAACTAAATCTATCCTTTTCTAAATCCAAACCTAATGCTCATCATTATTCTTCAGATAAACACTCATAAAAAAATCAAAACCACATTTTTCAAGCAAAATGCTGCACAAAATGGTCACTCAAACTGAAAGGCTTATTTAACAAGGCCTTGTTTGTGTGGCTTAGCCTCCTTGTTAAGGATTTCCTTTCCCCATAAGAAACAAATACAGCTTTCCTACCACAACCAGCCCTAATGAAACACTTATCAAGAGCAGGAAACAAGCTGATAACTTGGTAATGTGGCCACCTGTCAGTTAGGCACTGGTCCAATGTTACTGATTACACAGAGGCAGCAGAAAAAGCTGCAGTAGAAGCTGTAGGCCACAGAAATCAGCTTGTAGTAACTTTCAGGTGTAACTGACATAGAATTAATAAATCAGATGTCCCAGAAGGGATTAGACTGCTTATGATGCAAAATTTTAGTCTCCCCGTCTTAGAACCTCATCTCTTTGCAAGCTGAAACAAACTGCGGACACATGTTCCCCTTTCTTAAATTACTCTTGCCTTGATGTCGTTCATGGCATGATTTTAAGACTACATAAATAAAATGCATGCCTGTATGTTAACCAAGCACTGGGCAGAAACAGGAGCATAAACTGGTTCCACTCATAAGCATTTTAAGATTTACTTTCTAGCTTCTGTGTAATAGCTGGTAAAACCCTCAGCCTGGGTCTGTGAGAAACTACTGACAGCCAAACGGAAGACACAAAAGATGGGTACTTACACATGCCCAAGTAGTTAGGCACCTCATTCTGCTTGGATTTACAGTAATGCCTCCCACATGTTACAATTACCTAGCAGCTCACCAATTTTTATCTAAAAGCCAGTCAGACCATTTCTCTATCCACCAACTCAGCAAATGTACTAGATATAGCTCTTGTGGTTCAAGAGATGCCATTGTCACTATAAAATTTTCCTATTAGCATAGTTGAACACTTCCCAGAGCAGTTTTACCCACCTTAAGGAGCCATTGCTGAAAGACATAAAAAGGAATAACCGCTGATTACAAAAATATTCTATTGTCAGAACTATATACAGCATTTGCTTTTTATGTTTTTTAATTCAGTTTGGAGACTGTAACTTTTCTGATGATGAAGACAGGTCATAAAGCTTTAGTGATGAAAATGAGCACCTTCAATCCCCTTAATTTATTAAGTATTTAAATCTTTGTACTTCTGCAAGGGCTGTCACTTGCATTATTTGTCCTTCTCTCTTTAATGGATAGTTGTAGTTCCCCTACGTTGATCTGAAATCTGACACATTCTTTTCTAATTAAGGACATCTACTGGGGAAGTTACACTTTCCCATGATGCCTACTACAATAAATCCTTCTAATTATTAATGTATCCAGGCAAGTGACATCTCATTATTTTAGGTGACTTCACAAAACCATTTGGCAGGGAATAATGATGACTCAACGCCAAAACTAAATTTGGAAGAATTTAAGCAGATCAGAGATTTTTCACTACCACAAATATTTTTGATTCATATGGATTAAACTAATAGATACTCAAGCGGAGGGTTCAGATCAGTTATACTTCTTTCCACTGCTTTGGGGATGCCGACTGCAATGGAGAAAACAGCGCTGGTGTGTTTTGAAGCACGCATGTGAATGTGCTGTTCCTGTCACAGTTCCCTTTCTTGAGCTTTCTAGACCTTATTTCTACAGCAAATATGTAGCATAATGACTGGAGCAGAGAACGCACAAGGGCAATTTTAGATAATTCTTAAAACTTTGTTTGCCAGTCACTCACCAGTGTTATTTTGTGGGTTCTCCTTTCCTGTCCGTAAACGGGGGGGAGCTCAGATCCCCGGGTCCGTTCGGAGAGCTCAGCCGCCACCCCGCGGAGCTGCCGGAGCATCAGCTCACACGCAGCCACTGCCTTACATGGGAGAGGACTGCCAGAAAGGCTTCGAGCCCGGCACTAAGCCGCTGTGTCGGTGCAAGTGGACTCCTCGGACGCCCTCTCCCAGCAAACCTGGGGACTCTGCTCAGGGCACAGCAAAAACAAAACGCTGCAAATGCTTTAGGAGCCTCTCTCGCCGCCCAAAGCCACTGCTGTCGCTGCCAAGGCAGCCACAGTGACACTTTCCCAGCCTCCTTCCCGCTCCTTGGGGCACAACCCGGGGCTGGAGGTCGCACCAACTTCCCACACTGTATTTTCGGAGACCCAGTGTGTTCGAACAGCCCTTGGCGCTGGAGGGGAGGGCTTCTCCCCTGCTGGGAAATGCCTTGCCCTGAGGCAAGGCGAATCGGAGGGAGAGCCCATTAGCTCCACAGCAGTTTGCTGAGGAAAGGGCCACGCGGGCGGCCAGCTAACCCCAGCTACCCCGGCCCAGCTCCCGCCCCGCCCGGTCCCGCTGTTCCTCATTCCCGCCGGTTTCTGCTGGCACGGACGCACCGCCAAAGCCGGGCCGGCAGCTCCCCCTGGCGGGCGGCCGCCGCCGTGGCGCCCTCCCGGCTTGGACGGCCCCGGCGCTGAGGGGGAGCCCCAGTAATCTCACCTCGTCTTTTGATCATTACTATCAGGGTGCTGCATTGCGCTTCTGCTGAGGGAGCGTTAATTTCTGTGATTGTCAATAGCCATGAATAATTCAAGGCGCTGCCGCGGAGGCTGAGGAGCCCGCGATAAGGGTATCGAGAGATCAGCAGAGCCTCAAACTCTTTGGAAGCGAAGGGGAAAGTGTCCAATTCGATCCCTGGTTCGCCTGTATCAGCTGGCCCCCGCGTAGCAGTTCACATCCTGGCAGCAGTGGATACTCCTGTGCTGGCGGGACGCTGAGGGATGTGGGGGTCCAGCAGCAGACCTCAAGGTGTCCAGTGCTCTGGTCCAGCTCCCTGCTCAGGGCTGGGCCAGCTCAGACGTATGAACAGCCTGTCCAGGGTTTCATCCCCTCAGGTTTCAAAGTCCTGCAAGACTGGGGAATGCACAGCCCTATGGACAACCTGCTGCACCTGCTTGGCTATCTTTATGGTGAAAAGCATCCCAGATAGGCAGTCTTGTTTCAAGACTGTGACACTGCCTCCTGTCCTCCCACCCCGCAGCACTGAGAAGAGCCTGGCTCCATCTTCTCAACAACCTTGTTTTAGGAATCAGAGGGCTGCTGTCTTCACTAGCTGCATAGCTATCAGAAGGTCCCACAAGGCCCTCTTTCCCCCATGCTAAACAAACCCCATTCCCTCAGCCTCTCCTGTCAGGGCAACAGCTCTAGTGCCAAACCATTTTCATGCCCTTGCTGAACTCACCCCAATTTATCCATAGCTTTCCTGAACTGTGGGTCCCCAAACTGGATGCAGTGGGGTCAGAGTGGTATTGTCTCCTCTCATCCTGTGGCTACTACAACCCAGGATGCTGTTGGCCTTCTTTGCAGACAGTCTGCACTCCTGTCTTATGTCCACCAGGGCTCCCAAATCCTTTTCCTCAGAGCTGCTGCTACACTGGTTGCTCAGGGTTCTTCCTTCCCAGGTGCAGGACTTGGCATTTGTCCTTGTTAAATTTTGTAAAGTTTCTGCTGGATTAACCACTGAAATACTCCACTTTCTACTACTTACTGCTGCCACGTAAAGCATGAACTATCACTATCTGAGCTTGTCCATCCAACCCATTTTTTTACCCATCTAGTTGTCCACTCATCCAAACTGTGGTATCTCACCTTGTATATAAGAATATCATGAGACATGGTGTTAAAAGCCTTGCAAAAGTCAAGGTGCTGCCCTTGCATCCACAAATCCAGGCATTTTATCATAGAAGGCAATCAGGTTGGTCAGGCAGTGGGTAAACTCATGCTGACTTCCAGCTTTCATCATGAATCTTGGGAAGGTGCATGATCCAAAGCCTGGGGATGGTGGTGTTCCTGTCTGGGCACTAACACACTTACAAATGTTTTTGTAGAGCTTTTACTTTCTCATTTCAACACCTAGAAAATATAAAGAATGTCAAAGAGCTGTTTACCACTGCTACCAGTGTTAATTCTTCCCAGAGCTTCCTGTTGTCACTCTTGGTGGCTGCATAACCAGCTAAGGATGAAACATGACCAGCTATTGGTGAAGGGAAACTGGCAGAAAAGCGATTTACTCAACGTCACACAATGTGTGTGTTGTCAAGGCAGGAGCAGAACTTAAGATGTACTTCCTTCTGGGCACATACTTGTCCCCAAATTCACCACATGACAACTGCTGCCAAGAACGTACTCTTCCATTCAAACCTGTGAGACAAATAAATACTTATTCTATCCAGTGACCTCAGCTTGAGGTTACATTGCATTCATGTCTAACATGTATAACAAAAAAGCAACACAATGGTGAATTATTTGGATTGCAACATGCACTTGGCTCTGGTAACTTACAGGGAACATGAGTTCATTGGGGAATGTTAAAAAACCTGGCATGACAGATTGAAAAAAGCAGGTACATGAACTAAGAACAGTAAAGCTGGCAAAAATATTTTTATTGGAAATGGAAAGTAAAAATTTCTTGTTTTATGGGAAATTTCTAAATGTGTGTGGTTTTGTTTTGATTTTAGAAATACTACATTTTAACAGAAATGTAGTTATACAGCTTATTCATGTTTGAAAACTTTCTGGTTTTAAGTGCAAAAAGCACAGGACAGTGTCTTTCTCCTCTTATTCCCTTCCTGAATCATCCTTGTTCCACCTAAAAAATCACTGGTGTGTCTTTGCTAAAAGTCTTCTTAAAGGTACAAAAGGTACTGTGTCTGTGTGGAAGTAAACCAGAAGGAATCCCATGTAACATGGGGAGCCAGACATAGAAGTTGAAAACAGCCTAGCATGGATTCCCAGCCTATCATCAGCTCTACCGTCTGTATTTGCTTTTTCTTTGGCTTTTCCTGATTGTGAAGAAGAAAAAAGTTACAACAGAAAGCCAAGAACCCTTTTATGAAATGGCTGTGCAACCCTTCTTATATTGCACGTTGTCTCCAGGAGAGAAATTATGAGTTTGTCATGTTGTGCTTATGCACAGTTCTCCGAAATTAATTTAAAATATATGCATGTACATAATGGCTAACGTATGAGAAGGCTCTTCCTAATTTCCACATGCTAAATCAGTGGCTTAGTTTTGTTGATATATCTAGCCAGGTCAGGGGTTTCTGGTGGGTTTTTTTTAGTTTTCTTTTATCCTCTTAGTCTCCTCAACTCTTTAAATGAACTGCTCTTTGTGTTGTTTTGATCCAACAGAAAAGAAAGGCATTATAAAACAAGTCACAGAATCATAGAATCATAGAATCATAGAATCATAGAATCATAGAATCATAGAATCATAGAATAGATTGGGTTGGAAAAGACCTCCAAGATCATCAAGTCCAACCCCTGATCCAACTCCAATTACTATATCATGGCACTAAGGGCCACGTCCAACCTCTTTTTAAAAACCTCCAGGGATGGTGAATCCACCACCTCTCTGGGCAGGCCGTTCCAATGCCTGATAACCCTCTCTGTAAAGAATTTCTTCCTAACATCTAACCTAAACCTCCCCTGGCAGAGCTTGAGCCCATGTCCCCTTGTCCTATTGTTGGTTGCCTGGGAGAAGAGACCAACCCCCACCTGGCTATAACCTCCCTTCAGGTAGTTGAAGAGAGTGATGAGGTCGCCTCTAAGCCTTCTCTTCTCCAGACTAAACAACCCCAGCTCCCTCAGCCTCTCCTCATAGGACTTGTGCTCAAGTCCCTTCACCAGCCTCGTTGCTCTTCTCTGGACCCGCTCCAGCACCTCAATATCCTTCCTGAACTGAGGGGCCCAGAGCTGAACACAATACTCAAGGTGTGGCCTCACCAATGCAGAGTACAGGGGAAGGATCACTTCCCTGCTCCTGCTGGCCACACTGTTCCTGATGCAGGCCAGGATGCCATTGGCCTTCTTGGCCACCTGGGCACACTGCTGGCTCATGTTCAGCCTCCTGTTGATCAGCACCCCCAGGTCCCTTTCCACCTGGCTGCTCTCCAGCCACTTTGTCCCCAGCCTGTAGCGATGCAGGGGGTTGTTGTGGCCAAAGTGCAGGTCCCGGCACTTGGCCTTGTTGAACTTCATTCCATTGGAGTCATCCCATCTCTCCAGCCTATCCAGATCCCTCTGCAGAGCCCTCCTGCCTTCCGGCAGGTCGACACTCCCTCCCAACTTGGGGTCATCTGCAAATTTGCTGCTGATGGACTCAATCCCCTCATCTAAATCATCGATAAAGATGCTAAAAAGGACTGGGCCCAGCACTGACCCCTGGGGAACACCACTGGTGACCGGCTGCCAACTGGATGCAGCCCCGTTCACCAGCACTCTCTGGGCCTGGCCCTTGAGCCAGTTCCTGACCCAGCACAGAGTGCCCCTGTCCAAGCCGTGGGCTGCCAGCTTTTCCAGGAGTATGCTATGGGAGATGGTGTCACAGGCTTTGCTGAAGTCCAGATAGACCACATCCACAGCCTTTCACTCATCCACCAGGTGGGTCACCTGATCGTAAAAGGAGATCAGATTGGTCAGACAGGATCTGCCCCTCCTAAACCCATGTTGGCTGGGTCTGATCCCTTGTCCATCCTGTAGCTGCTGTGTGATTTCACACAGGATAATCTGCTCCATAACTCTGCCAGGCACCGAGGTCAGGCTGACAGGCCTGTAGTTACCAGGGTCAGCCTTGTAGCCTTTTTTATGGATTGGGGTGATATTTGCCAACTTCCAGTCATATGGGACCTCCCCAGTGAGCCAGGATTGTTGGAAGATGATGGAAAGAAAACGAGAAATCCCAATTTTGTAAAAATACTACCCGTGCTTCCATGCCTAGCTTTTTTCATTCTGTTTTCCCTTCATTCCATCATCACCTTCTTAGGACAAACTGGCAGCAGAGAATGACTTAGAAAAATCATATATGAAGGAATCTTTAGATAACAGTTGAAATCGGGCCCATGGTGATAAAATCCATTGCACTTTGCTGGTTGCTTTCTGTGCAGTGATTTTGTTCCACAGCTCAGAAAATCAGAAATCTCTGCACCAGCTATTGGAGGCCACCGGTTCTGTGATGTAACAAATCACTTAGGCTTACTAAAAACAAGAACTCACAGCCATGTATCAAGTATATGCATGAACACAGAATATTTTTAGGTTGTTTATAATAAGGTACCTTGAATGGGCCTGTTTTTCTACATGCTCCTTTACCTGTTTATCATCTTCAAAACCGTGCTCCAGGTATAGCAATAGCCCCTCTGCTAACAGCCATGATAGCACACTCCTCTTAAGACTAGATAGACTGATTTTGAGAGTATTTTACCTACCTATGGATAAAAACTGAGAGAAATAAGAGGCCAATTAAAATGCTATAGATACAATGTTGGGAATATGGCAATCATGCTTCAAAAATCTGCTTTTGTTTTTATGACTGCATGTTAACTCCATGAAGTTGTAATGCACATTGGAATGCTGTGAATGACAAGTGGCAAAAATCGCTTTGAAACAATTCTTTGCTGTGACACTTCAAGGAGGACATTGCATTAATGGTTTATTTCAATAATACAAACTTCTGAGAGACTGGAAATTAAGTGTTCCAAATGAGCTTTAAATATAGCACAAGAAGTTTCAGTTTTAATGGACAAAGCCTGTTCCCACTAAATGTACCCTTGTACTGCCAAGAGGGCTTTGAAATAAAATAAAGTGGCAAGTTTGAGGCTATTAGTGTCAGAGTCAGACCAGCCAAGCAGTTCTAAATTAAGCTGATCTTGGTATTAAAGAAATCTCTTTGCATGAACTTTTATGTTCTCCTTCACTCTGGAAACCAAAGTTATTCCCTTGAGAAGCTACCTGGCTTCTGAAGCATTTGCTGAAGCATGAGAAATACTAGAGATGACTGCTTGAATAATTTCCAGATAACCAAATATCTTTATTTCAAATCTGATCTTGATTAATGCTTAAAGTTCAGAAAGAAAAAATTAAATTCAAAGAAACTTATAAAAGCTTCTTGTAAAATAACAGTACTCCTCAGCAAAATATTAGTGTTAATAACTACAGATGAGTGAAGTCCATAACTCTAAGCTGAATCAGAACAAGAACTGTTTCTTGTAGAGTTTCCTTCTTCGGCAAAACCCAGAAGGTATCACTTTTCATTATGAGGTAAGCAAAGTTTGCTAACAAAGACTTTCATTTAAACTAAAAAGGAGGACATAGACTATGAAGAGCAAATGAGAAACAGCTTTTCACCTTTTAAAGTCTGTGACAAATCAGGACAAGTCAATGAGTCTCCATCTCTGAATGGTCTCTTTGTCCAAGTAACTGCAACAAACAACGTGATCATAACCTTCATGTAGTGTCATGTCTGGCACCTCTTACGGGTGCTTTGGATGCCTTAGGGCCTGGCAGGTGCCAGCGGACGTCTCGAAAAGTGAATCAAACTTCTGGCCTAGGCCGGTGAGATACTGGGCTTTGAGGCCCCAGTGATGGTACTAACCAGACCTCCACTACCTACAGTGGAGTTTAAACAGCTACCCACATCAGCCCTTACACACAGACACATCAATGCAGGTGTCCATCTCAAACTTACCTCCTCTTAAAGCCAGAAAAAGCAGCCATGGTAAGCAACCTGTTTTGTTTCTCTAATTATGATGGTAGCTGAATCAGGAAGAAGAAGCAGCCCACCTTTAAGAACTGAGTGCAGCAGAAAATAGGAAAGGTTCCCAAAATCTTTTTGTTCCTGTGTTTATAAAACTAACCCTTCACAAGGTGGGACTCGTTCATGGGACAGCCTGAGGAGCCCTGTCCGCTTGTTGTGTAAACACAGAGCCTACACATGTATGCTGGTAGGTCTCCTCTGACAGTTTTGCATTCCATTTAAATCCATTTTCTGCTTGTTCTTTGATGCACTTTGGTTAACATTCCAAATTTACAGCACTATTTATCTTCAGTCACTATGCAGCTTAAGAATTGGTAGATAAATCTATCAACTAGAGGACTTGAAGCCTAACTCCTCCCTATCCTAGACCAGTGTCTTACAGGGCCACAGTCCATGAATCTTGAATTATCTTCTTCACAGTGAGACAGATTCAACCAGAGGAATTAAGCATGCTCCTACCTTGCCTTATAGCCCTGAGGTTATGACAGTCTTCTGGGTAGTGGCATACATGAATCTGAACCCTCTTAGATTGTACAAAGAATGCCTCTCTCCACTTTGCAAAGTGTTTTCCACACTGAACTGTTCAATGTCTTACTAAAAAGGACTTGAAAGAAAATGAACACCCACCCCTCAATCTATTGGAAATCAGTCCACCTTTCGAGGAATATGGCCCACAAGCTATTCACAGGAATGGCTGAAGTGTTCTCACGTTGAGGTTTCCCTATCAGCAGGCTTCAGGTGATGCTCTGCTGAGAGTGTTGGATGTTTGGATTAAAAGCACAAAACTGTACAGAGAAATTGAGCTGCCATAGGGCCCCACAGGCACTCAGTAGTAAGTGAGATGTTTCAGCTCATTCCAGATCATCTATTCCCAGTTACACTGACAGGAGGCCAAAGGTGCCACTGCAGTGTTTTGGCTCCAAAGCAGCAACTGTTACGGTTTCCTAATCTTAATAAGAAGCTGCAATTGCTTATCTGCTCCATTTTGAAGT
The DNA here is from genome assembly GCF_009829145.1 of Chiroxiphia lanceolata. Taxonomy (NCBI): domain Eukaryota; kingdom Metazoa; phylum Chordata; class Aves; order Passeriformes; family Pipridae; genus Chiroxiphia; species Chiroxiphia lanceolata. Next base: position 64,405,807 of record NC_045637.1, on the reverse strand, counting down.
GCTTTAACCAAAACTGTCCAGGTTTCTTCAGGAAAGGACAGGGCCATTAGCTTGATGCTGTATGGTTTACACTCAACATTTCTGTAGATCTGTCCTGCCATTATCATCTTTGGCTGCAGCTCTTGAAAACTGTGAAAGCAGAAATTATATATTTTTATGTTAAAGCTGAAATAAATCCTGAAGCACAATTCTGCCTAGGGAGTGATTTTCTTCAGCCTAAGACATGTCAGAAACATAAAATACCATGCTAAATGTTGATAAGTGCTCTAAATTTGGTGACATATGTGCACTGAAAAAGAAAAATGGAACAAAAATTATTTTGCACATGGCTATACCATTACACCTGAAATGTTATTAGCACAACCACCAAGGACCTCAGGGTACTAACAGGTTCTGATTGCCCTAATCAGCTCATAACCATCCTTTTTTCTGAAATACCCCTCTGTAATCTCTTCTCCTCTTCCTCCTAGAGATTTAAACTTACTGTATTCAAAGTCAGCTCTGACACAGCACAGCTGGGTAAGCTGGTGCAGCTAAGCCACTCTGCTGTTTGCAGGCAGCAGCTTGGAGCTGTACCTCAGATGGCCAAGCCAATGAAGCCATCACACAACCAGCTGACACATTCAGGCACCCGAGGGACAGCAGGGCACCACCGCTTTCACTGGTGCTGTTATCTCTATCAATGCACCCAACTTCTATCCCTATTTTTGCTAAACTCCACTAAAACCAGTACAGTGAGGAGGGTGGAGAAATGTGTAATCTTTAGGTATGTACTGAAGTAATTACTTGAGATCACTCCTCTGCATTGGAGCTCCACTGTCTTCTTGTCTTTACTTGTAGTACTCCTGGACTCACATTAAAAGTCATGTATTTGTGAGTCTTCAGAAAGATAAACAGAAGCTTCTGATGACTTATGTTTTAATTGCTCAATAAAAATTGTATTTATTAAGCAGAAAATGATTTCTTCTTCTAATTATTACAGCTTTCCTTTTAAAACTGCTACAAAAACAAGTTACAAAAACATATTTTAAGGATATGCTAGCTTTAGCGTTCAAAAACACCCAGCCAGTGTCAGTAGAATGGTTTTATTCTCAAGAAAAAAAAAAACAAACAGCAACATAAAATATTTTAACACCATTTTTGTTTAAATATTGGTGACAGATCATGCATTTCCTCAAATAAAGTGCTATTTTTATAAATAGGTATTTCATATTTACTTTTACTGTTGTTCTAACCTCATAATATAGAATAGATAAAGTGTATTTCGGTTAAAGAAGAATGCAGCATTGTTGGGGACGAAAACCACCAACTACGAGAGGAATGGGAACGGTTCCAGGCGTGGAGGAGAATCTATGAATCCTAAAAGACTATTTACCCCCGGATGGACGCTCTAGCCTGAAAAGGCTACATTGAAATGGACATTTGCAGCCCTCAGAGACTGCTCCTGAACTGGACTGTTTACCCCTGTTATCCCCGGTCGTTTGCAGTTTCCCCCAGTTTATTGTTATGTAGTTATTTGTGTGTTTGTGCCCCCAGTTGTTGTTTAAAAATCAAATCCTCCATGTTGTCTCCTTCCTCCCCTCACTGTTTTCCCGCCTAAAGTTGTTTACTCCCTTGCTTTCCCGCTCCTCTGCCTGTGATTGGTTGTTGGTTGCCGCAGTGCAGAGGTAGCTTTCATTGGCCCTTTCCCCCGGTTACCCGAAGTCTCCACCCTACCTCATTATACCCTCCAATCCCAGTTAGTCCCTACCTGTCAATCCTTCTCTCCTCCCCTCGCCTGAGTCCAACCCCCAAGTTACCCTATATAAGCCCGAGCTTTCCCTCAATAAATTGGCATTGCTTCCACCACCTCGACTGTGTTCCTAGCCCTTCATTGCAGTGCCCTTTCCTTTTCCCAACCCACGAGCTGTGGCAAGTGGCGCCCAACGTGGGGCACAGTAGAGGTCTCTTATATTAAGGGAACTCCTGTGCCTGCACTTGGGCTCGGCGACATCTTCAGGAGAGAAGATCGCACCGCCAGCTCTCCCCTGTGAAGCAGACGGCTGAGGACCCTGCAGAGTCCGACGAGCCGCGCACCAGCGGAAGGTGAGCCACGGGGGACATCCTAACTCCTCACCCACCACCCACCCCTGTAACAAAGAACTGAAGGGAGGAATTAACACCTGAGAGTGCTGAGAGACCGATTAACAGCATGGGGCTCACACTCTCCACCTCCCAGAAGTTCGTTTATAGGCGCCTGAAAGATTTCATCATCGAGCACGGTCACCCTCTAGATAAGAAGTCAGCGAAAGCCCTCGCCAAATGGCTGGATAGCCACCACCATCATGTTAATGATGACACCACCTTTGATGAGTGGCAGAACATAGGCTTCCAGCTGTGGCGAGAGGGCGAAAGAGGTGACCGGCTCGCAAAAAAGGCGCAAATAGCCTGGAGGCTTGTTCTGATGGTGCTGCAGCACCAGATGATGAGCAAGAAGAGCGGCAGTAACATCCAAGAGGCCGACTCCTCCAAGACCACGAAAAAAAGCCAGGAGAACACGGACAGAGACACTTATTGCACAGACACGGACACTTTCAATACCGATCAGGACACCAAAGAACCCGGGAAGAAGGGAGGGAGAAGAAGGAAACACCAAAGCACACAAAATGGCGGGCAGGAGTCAGATGAAGAACATCAAAATGGCGGGAGGGCGCGAAAGAGGGGATCGCGGCGATGCAACAGCGACGAGGAGGCGGGGCCCCTGGTAGCGCGGGAAAGTTCTAAGCGCGAGAAGCGGAGGCGGGACTCTAAAGTAACACCCACTGCTCCGCCTCCGCCCCCATACACCCGCGCGCGGAGCCCCTCCTCAGACCGATCCTCTTCCGCGTCCGATTCCGCCACTTCCGACTCCTCCCCCGAGCCATCTCCCTCCCGGAAGCTACGGGGTTCAGTGGGCGGGGCCAGGGCGAAGGCCACATCCCACATCCGCAAAGATGGCTGCGCCCATAAGGCCCATGCCACCGAGGCCTACCCCGCCTGCCGGCATACCAACACTGACTGTCACTGGGCACCATGCCTCCCGGAGGAGCAATCCACCGCTCCGGACATTTGGAAAACCTTCCGGGAGGACGCGGCGAGTGCCCAGGACATTGAATTTTTAAAGGCCTTCCCGGTCTACTATGAGGAGGGGAAACCCCCTGAATGGCGCCCCATCTCATATCCGATGTTAAAGGATATAAAGAAGGCCATTGTCGAGTATGGGTTGGGCGCCCCATTCACTATCGGATTAATGGAATCATTCTTCCTCGCGTATACTCTAATACCCTTTGACATACGGGCGATCATGGGGGGCCTGCTGACCACCGTGCAGGCCTCCGTGTTCGAGGCGGAGTGGAGGAAAAGAATTATAGGTTTCGTGAACGACAGGATGGATAGGAGAGGTCTTCCCCCCAGGCAGGCAGTGGACATGCTTTATGGGGAGGGAGGTTACACGCGAAGAGGGGATCAAATAAAATTAGACCCTAAATTATTAGAGATCAGCAAAGAATTGGCATTGGAAGCCCTGAAGAAGGTGGCCGACGCATATGTGCCGACCCCCTCCTTCACCATGATTAACCAGGGCATAAAAGAACCTTTTACTGAATTTATAACCAGGCTTAAAGAGGCTATTGCCAGGCAAGTCCCGCAAAAAGAGTGCCAAGAAATTCTCTTTAGTAAATTAGTGATCGAAAAGGCCAACGAGGACTGCCAAAGAGCTCTAAAAATGCTCAAAAATCCCACTCTTCTGGAGATGATAGAGGCGTGTAAAAACATTGGCTCCCAATCCCATAAGGCACGCCTACTGGCTGCTGCCTTTACAGGGCCAAACCACTGCTTTGAGTGTGGGGAGAAGGGGCATTTCAAAAAGCATTGCCCTCGCCTGTCTGCGTCCACTCCAAATCTACCTAAAACAGTGTGCAAAAGGTGTGGAAAGGGACGGCACTGGACAGCCAGTTGCCGTTCCCTCACAGACATAAACGGCGAACCTCTCCCTCCTCGTTCACGAAACCTAAAGCGACGGGTCACCTTTTCCTCCCTCCCAGACATTAGGCATTTTGACACGGAACAGTCGGGAAACGAGGAGCAGAGCGCCCGGGGGAGCGCGATGACACAAGTGACCCCCCAACTGCGCTCTGCTCTGCGCACGGCTTCCCAGCCGGACCTCCGACAATAAGATCAGTTCCGGGTCAAAATGCCTTGTTTCAGTGGACGATTCTACACACTGGCAGTTCCACTGTACACTTAACCTCCTCCGAACACCTGTTGAAAGTTGAACCATCCGCCCATGTAGACCCTGATCTGACCTATTTAATCATAACACATCTCTCGGCAATGGATAAAGGGATCAGCATAGTGCCTACTCTCCTGACTGGGCTGAACAACAATAACATCGCGATTAATCTAACTGTTCATCTTCCTCCCGTCCAGCTGGAGGCGCGCTCCCCAGTGGCCAAGATGGTCGCCACCGAAGATCTGCTGTGTGTCCGATCACCGGACGAAGAGCAGAGGGAAGAAGACCAGAAGGAGGTTCTTTGGATCACTACAGTCCAATCCTCTCGCCCTCTGCTCACATGTCTCATTTATTACCCACAGCCGAGACAACCACAGCAGATCAAGGTGAAGGGTCTCTTGGACACGGGAGCTGACGTCACCATCCTAGCCTCCAGCGATTGGCCGCACGAGTGGCCTGCACAGGCGGCGTTCGTGCGGGTCAGTGGAGTGGGAGGAAGCCAACAGCCGGTCAGGAGCAGGGAGGCACTTACCATCTACGGGCCAGAAGGTAGGCCAGCTTCTCTCCAGCCGTACATTTTAAACATTCCAGTTACACTATGGGGACGGGACGTCATGGAACAGTGGGAGCTCACCTTAAGCTCCCCATTCCGTGATCAAAATTTTTAGGTGGGGTCACTGAAGTGTTGCAGCTCCCCAGACTGAGCTGGAAAACTGATACACCAGTCTGGGTTGATCAGTGGCCCCTACCTACCAAAAAGCTGCAAATTCTAACTGACCTTGTGAATCAAGAATTGGCCAAAGGACACCTGGAGCCTTCCACCAGCCCTTGGAACACTCCAGTGTTTGTCATCCAAAAGTCCTCAGGTTCCTGGAGATTTCTCCAGGACCTGCGCAAAGTAAATGAAGTCCTTGAACCAATGGGAGCCCTCCAGCAGGGAATGCCATCACCATCTATGCTCCCTGCTGAATGGCCCCTAGTGGTCATTGATATAAAGGACTGCTTTTTTCACATATTCTTAGATCCGGCTGATTCGGTCAAATTCGCTTTCTCAGTCCCTGCCATCAATGCTTGCGAACCCCACCGCAGGTATCAGTGGCGAGTGCTTCCTCAGGGGATGAAAAATTCCCCAACACTCTGCCAAATGTTCGTGGCAGAAGTGTTGAGGCCAATTCGGCAGAAATTTCCACAGTCAATCATCTTCCATTATATGGATGATGTGTTGATCTGTGCGAGGACACAATTGGCAATTGAAAGAACCCTAAATTCCACTATCCTGGCACTAAAAGACAAAGGATTGGAGATATCCCCTGAAAAAGTCCAGAAGGAAGCACCCTGGAGGTATCTCGGACTCAAAATCACAGAGAAGACTATCAAGCCTCAGTCAATTGAGATTGATAGTCGAGTCCGAACCTTAAATGACCTCCAGAAGCTACTAGGAGCCATTAATTGGGTGAGACCTGTGCTAGGGATCACAACCAGTGATCTGCACCCACTTTTTGAGCTGCTCAAAGGAGACGCTGACCTATCTTCTCCCCGCTTTTTAACATCCGAGGCAAAAGAGACCTTATCCATTGTCGAAAGAAAAATATCAGAGAGACAGTCATGCAGGAGGACGGAGGGGCTGCCGTCCTCCTTGGTAATCATCAGAGAACAGAGACAACCCCTAGCCCTGCTGGGTCAATTCACCGACAATAATAAGGACTTCTGTTTATGGGAGTGGATATTCCTCCCTCATCAATTCGGCAAAACAATCACCACTCTTTCTGAAATGATTGGCAAAGTCATCTTCAAAGGCCGCACTAGGTGTTTAGAACTCAGTGGAGAAGAACCAAATTTCATCTATCTTCCGCTGACTTCTGAACATCTAGGTCAGCTGCTGCAAACCTCCACCGATTTTCAAATAGCCATTGGGGGTTACCCGGGAGAAATCCGACTACATCTCCCGGCGTGCCCGTTTATTCAGAGGTTAATGCAGATTCCATTAAAGTTAAAAATTGTACAATCAAATTTACCTATAAAAGATGCAAAAACCATTTTTACCGATGGCTCAGGGAGAACCGGCAACGCTGTGATTGTTTGGCAAGAGAACGGCAATTGGCAACAAGATATTCACAGAGTGCAAGGTTCCCCTCAAATTGTGGAACTTTCAGCAGTTGTGCGGGCTTTCCAAATTTTTAGTGGTGAACCAATTAACATAGTTTCAGATTCGGCCTATGTTGTTGGTGTGGTCAAAAGAATTGAAAATTCATATCTAAAAGAAGTATCTAATGAAAACTTGTTCAGACTATTGTCTCAATTGGCATATTTGATTCAGGTCCGAAAATTCGGCTTTTTCATTGTCCACACCAGGTCACACACTGCTCTGCCAGGTCCTGTGGCGGAGGGAAACCAACGTGCCGACCATCTGGCAGGTATGGTGGTCACCCCAAATTTATACCAACAGGCAAAGTTATCCCACGAATTTTTTCATCAGAATGCGCGATCGCTACACAAACAATTCGGTCTCAAAATTTCCCAAGCAAAAGAAATCCTAAAAACGTGTCCTGATTGTCAGAATTTCACGCCACTTACCCCTGAAGGTACTAACCCCAGAGGTTTAGCGGCGCTAGAAATTTGGCAGTCAGACGTAACACACATCTCCGAATTTGGAAAACTAAAATTCGTTCATGTTTCAATTGATACTTTTTCAAAAATGATTGTAGCCACCGCGCACTCTGGTGAAAAGAGTCGTGATGTCAAGAGACATTTTCTGTCTGCATTCGCAAGGATGGGAGTCCCAAAGCAGGTAAAAACTGACAACGGACCATCCTATGTGTCTGCAGACACGAAAAGGTTCTTTGAAGAATGGGGGGTGCACCATACCACCGGGATCCCTCATAATCCCACAGGACAGGGCATAGTAGAGCGTGCCCACCAAAATATCAAAAATTTGCTTAAAAAACAAAAAAGGGGGAGTATGGGCCTGACTCCCCAAGAACGATTGGATAAGGTAATGTATGTTTTAAATTTTTTGAACCTGCTGGAGGAATATAACACTCACGTAAACAGAAGTCCAGCACAAAAACATTTTATGACTGGCCAGAATGCACCAGAAATGTCATCACAAAAAGCTAAAATCATGTATCGGGACCCACTCACAGAAAAATGGACGGGCCCTTTCCCCTTGATCACCTGGGGGAAGGGCTACGCTTGTATTGCAGGTCCAGAAGGACCAAAGTGGGTCCCAGCTAGAAGAATTAAAGTTGCACAAGGACAGGAATCAAGAGAAACGAAATCATGAGACCGACGACCATCCTCCTCTACGCCGCCATCACTATCATCGTTGTTACCAGGACCGTTCCTCTCGCCGCGCCCATCCCACTGAGGCCCTGGATGGACCAGCCCAAGGAGAACCTATGGGTAACGCTGGCCAAGGCAACGGGCACAGACACCCTGTGTCTGTCCTTGGCTAGCGCAGGTAGTCCATTCAGGACATGCCTCGTGGGAGTCCCTATAACACCAAGGGACTGGGACGCTTTCGTCTCACAGACGAGAGTCCGTGGGGCGATGCCCCTCAACTCCCCCAACTTGGCCCAGGCGATCGCGGCACTTTCTTTTATTGATATCCCCTTTCAAGAAATTGATTTGTTAGGTTCCCTTCCAACCCTTGCGTGTATTATGTTTCACCGGTATACCCAACCCATTTTGTTTACCCCTTTCAATGTTACCCCCTCAAAACCCCTCTACCAAGGGACCGCTTCGCCGTGGTGTAATGGGTCTGTTGTCACCACCATCCCTACGGAGCATGTTCCTCGGAACATGCGCCTGCCGAAGGGATACTTCCTGCTGTGTGGAGATCGGGCATGGCCTGGTATTCGGGCCTACCCGGAAGGGGGTCCCTGCACGGTAGGAAAGTTGGCCCTTTACAACCCGGCGAAGTTTCAACTAACCGATTTGGCGATCCTTCCTAGAATCCAAATTAAAAGGTCCCTCAAAAACGAGAATGAATTGGCTGTTCCAAAGATAAAAAATCGAATTCGGCGCCAGGGGTGGTTCCCAAACGTTCAGAGGCAGGTGGATGGGTGGAGGCTCCCTCCAGAGCCCAAACCTCAGCCGCCCAAACCTCAGACCACCCCTCCTAAAGTCAAGCAAATTCAAAATCAGTCTCCAATTGTGTACGCCATACCACATGCGGGTGCCGGAATTGTGACGATGCCACCTCCTCTACCCTTCTCAGCAGACTGCGATTCCAACATCCACATCTGGTCGAGGATGAAGAATTTCTGGGCGTCTTTCCCTATCCCTGGGATCGGAACTGCACACGCTTTGTCACTTTTGACCCACCTTGGTTGCTGGCTGACCAAGGAGGCGAATGCCACCACCCAGGCGATAGAGGGCCTTTTAGAGGATACCCAGAAATTGAAAGAGGTAAGTCTCCAAAACAGAGCGGCCATCGACTTCTTGCTCTTGGCACACGGGCACAGGTGCCAAGAGTTTGAAGGGATGTGTTGCATGAATTTCTCGGATCATGCTCAATCGATTCACGAGAGCATCAGCCAGCTTAAAAGCCTGATCCGCGACATTCACAAAGACAAAGAAGGAGACTTAGGAGACTTTTTCGATTGGCTAAACATACCGACACTGCCTAATTGGTCTAAGAAAATTATAACAATGTGTATTCTCGCCCTTTCCGTTATTTTCCTGTTATGTGTCTGTTTACCCTGTTTTGTTGTTTGTCTTCGCAAGTCCCTAATTTCAACCATAAGTGCCAACGTCGCCGCGGCCTCAAAAAACAAAGAAGGGGGAGATGTTGGGGACGAAAACCACCAACTACGAGAGGAATGGGAACGGTTCCAGGCGTGGAGGAGAATCTATGAATCCTAAAAGACTATTTACCCCCGGATGGACGCTCTAGCCTGAAAAGGCTACATTGAAATGGACATTTGCAGCCCTCAGAGACTGCTCCTGAACTGGACTGTTTACCCCTGTTATCCCCGGTCGTTTGCAGTTTCCCCCAGTTTATTGTTATGTAGTTATTTGTGTGTTTGTGCCCCCAGTTGTTGTTTAAAAATCAAATCCTCCATGTTGTCTCCTTCCTCCCCTCACTGTTTTCCCGCCTAAAGTTGTTTACTCCCTTGCTTTCCCGCTCCTCTGCCTGTGATTGGTTGTTGGTTGCCGCAGTGCAGAGGTAGCTTTCATTGGCCCTTTCCCCCGGTTACCCGAAGTCTCCACCCTACCTCATTATACCCTCCAATCCCAGTTAGTCCCTACCTGTCAATCCTTCTCTCCTCCCCTCGCCTGAGTCCAACCCCCAAGTTACCCTATATAAGCCCGAGCTTTCCCTCAATAAATTGGCATTGCTTCCACCACCTCGACTGTGTTCCTAGCCCTTCATTGCAGTGCCCTTTCCTTTTCCCAACCCACGAGCTGTGGCACAGCATTACTCTTCCTTTATATTCCTTCTCATGAAACCATTACATTTTCAATTTGGACTCTTGTATTTGTATCCAGTCAATAGTGGTATATTCAATTTATATACTTTTTCATGTAGAAGCTGCCATAATTTGTGGTGTTTTCCATGCCTTCTTCTGTGCTTTTGTTATGTAGGTCTCCTATGGGTTGTTCATCTATGGGCATGAGTAGAATGAAAACATCCATCTTCTTGTACCATCATTCATTTTTCTTGCTCTTCTGACTTGGTTCTTCTCAAATCCAGACCACTGATGCCTTGAACAATCCAACACTTAGGTTGAACTATAAAAGCAACCTCTTTATTATTTTCTTTGATTCTTTGTGAGGTTTGTATTTTACTGCAGAAAGTACTACACAGGTGTAGTTAGGACTAACTTTACAAATTTTCATTTGTACGCTTGGATTTACTTAGTTAGATGCCAAACTTCAAGATAAGAAAAAAATCTTTTGTTGCTACCTTTTAGGAGAAACAGCTTCTTGTGGTTTTAAAGAGCAGCCGGGTGCTATAAGAGAAAAAAAAAAAAAAAGTTTGAAAAATTTCCACCAGCAAGACTTACGGCTTTAAAGAAGAGAGAAATTCCACAACTACTGGAACCAGGCCCACATTTCCCAGTGTAATTGTTACACCAGAATCCAACAATTTGACCCTGTAATTCATTGTACTCATCTTAAGTTATCTCCTGTATGGAGAAGGTATGAAAAGTCAGATTCATGTGTGAAAAAGTCATCTACTGCCACAAATCTTTCCATTATCCCTCTTTTTTCAATTTGTACTTTTCCAGCAAGTGACTATCTGAATCCTGTATGATTTTTATTTGCAAGTCTATACTGATTTTGCTACTATTTTTACTTCTCACTCTACAATCCCTAACTTTTTCCTCTGGATAATTTCCATTTGATATTTTTTGACTCTGAATCCAAAAGTGGAACGTAAATATAAAAACAACTCTCTATCTACAGATACATATGTGTAACTATCCATCAATATGCAACATACTATAATATGTAAAGAAAAACCAGAAGACCAGAATTTCCACAAATTATAGACTGAATGGCATCATATTCTTTTTATCATAATCATAGGCATAGTTACTCTTCATTTAACTTTTATCTGGAGAATATTCAGCTTATTCTTTCGATATCCAAATCCTGCCTTTTTTCATTGCCCCTGCCAGATGCTGGCATGTTCTCTTTTATTGCCACCTGTTAGAAGTATTATGTTTAGATGGGGGAGACCACCTGGACACTTGTACCAAGTGATAAGGCTCATTATTTTCTTTCAAAACATTTCAATAAACTTGGTATTAGAAGGCAAACTGAACTAACCAGCAGTTAGCTTTACCTCCAACCAATCTTAGTGGTTTTTTTTTCTTAATGAGGTTTGTGTCCTTCAGAGTACAAACCTTGGGTACTCTCTTGCCTTTTTCATGTCATTTTTGCAGAAACAGCAAATTCTGTTACAAGCCATAGACTTGGAAAAGGGAACTTCCATGAAATGTTTCCATTTTTTTTATCACAGATCTAACATGTAACACTTGCTTACATATCTATTAATAACTAGCATATCGGATTTTATTTGTACTCTTCTGGAGGAAATAATTTCAGTTGGTTTGCTCCCTTTTTTTTTTTTCCCATACAATCCACATGAACTTTTTTTTGCTTTTCATTTCTGATTTGGCAAGTTTGTGTTGAGATGCAACTCCCTCTCCTTTGGTGCCATTTCTTTCAATTAACCTGCAGACCACTGCCAGATCTGTTCAACCTCTTAATTATCCAGTTGATGACTGCATGAATCTTGACACACACATCCAAAATAAACTACACAATTAGTCCTGGCAATTAAGCATTCAAAAAGTCTTTTTTTTTTTTTTTTTTTTTTTTTACCAGAATCATGTAAGCAAAAAGGTCACCTCAAGCTACAAACAAAAACTTTTCCTGAGGTGATATAATTTCTCAAATCCCTTTCCTCAGAAATCTGGACTTTTATGTTGTCACTTACTGTTTCATTGAAGCTGAGAGTCCACACAAAGGAGGACCATTTTGTTCCACAGAGCAGTCATTTTGCCTTAGGCCTCCATGGGCTGGTCATCTGCTCTAAATGGTGAAGCAGCAACTAATTCTGTGTTTGCTGGACACAGTTCACTGGTTATTAAGAAGTAGCATCTTTGTAGTAGTTTCTCTTACCAAGGACGGAGCGATTACTATGCATTGGCAATTTTACAAGCCATAATTTTTTTCCTTGAAAACCAATGAAGTGTCAAAACTTGTGGTAACATGCACTCTTGGAATGAACTAATTTCATCAGAATTTTCTGAAGGTGACTGAAGAAAGAAATGGAGGCAACTAAAAAAAGAGATGGAGGCAACACTCCCTATTGCAAGTAATGTTCAGTTGTTCAGAATACTATGGTGCTTCCAAGCCTAATGGCTTACAGGTCCAGTAACCATTGCATTATTTACACTGCAGTCAGGGCAGCCATCTGCCTTATGCCGATCAGGCAAGGACTGGAATGTGAAGTTTCCACACCCTAACCTGGTACTCTTGGCATGGGGTGGAGAGGAAGCAGTCTCAGGATCCTTCTGACAGAAAGCAAATTGTATTTTGAAGCCTGTTGTTTTTTGCAACACAGAATCATCCCACTTCCAGCCCCAGGGATGACACAGCAACTAATGCACAAAAGAAACTTTCTCCCAACCGTGAGCTTTATTATAACTTAAATAGCACACATGCCAAACACTCAACAACTTTTCTATGAGTTCTTGTAGTAAATATCCCAGGGAGTTCGGAAGCAACAATCTCAGCAGGAGATGCTCAAACAGAAGCTGCAAGAAGTCAGCAACTGATTTTGAACTGCCAAAAAAACATCTGTAGGAAACTGTGGTATCTTCCTAAACAAGCCTGTTCTGTGAAATTAGTTATACCATCAATCCTCTACTTCTGATAGTCTTGCTTTTATTTATTCTGCCTCTCCTTGTTTTCTTTCTACTGCATTCCTTAGAAGGGTGAATGTAGGTAATCATTGCAGCTCTTCTTTCCATTCTACAAAGACTCATCCAGATGTGTACCTATTTCTGCTGCTTTCCAATCTCCTACCAGATTTGACAAGCAGCAGCAGCTCCTGACTCAGGGGTAGCAGGGGAGAACTGAGCCTAAGCAGTGCGGATTGTGGCATTTTGGGCAGAACTAAAGCTAAGGGGACACTGGAGCTATGGATGAGGAAGGGTGTAAGAAGCTGTACACATTTACAGGCTTGGTGTTGGTAACCAGCCTACAGACCTCCCACAATTATAAGCTACATTTCTGGAAGGTAAGGATTAAGTTTCTTTCCCTCCTGCTTTTTCATTTCTGAATCTTATGGATATATTTCAGACTGTATTTCATTTTCTTCTTTACAGCCCTACAGGCTGGAAACTTCATAAAAGCAGAGCTACACTGAGAGCCACTCTGGTTTAGGTACTAAGCTTTTAAAATGACTCAAAATCTTGAGGAAATCACAAGGATAGTGTGGAAAACAGTGGTACCAACATAGCTGGAAGAGCAGGATGTTTCCATCATCCTGTGAGCTACACCTAGCTTTCTAGAAAGGCAAATCATGATGTGGCTTTCTTGCTAATGGTGTCCAGACAGGCTCCTAAAAAGAGCTGTAGAGAAATGAGTGGTTGTGGACCATGCAAAAATGATAAAAATTTCACATACTACTTTTCAAACAGACCACAAGAGGTAGCCAGTTACAAATGACATGATGTCAATCAACGAAACCGTAATGAGCTAGAGAAGTAAGCTCGCATCAGAAAAAAAAAATGGTATTCACCCTGGAAAAACCTGGGAAGGTTCCCATTTCAGAAGTTTTCTTTATGTGGGAGTCCAAGATATCTTAACCTGAGGTACTAGTAAAACAGAATATGAAACAAATACACAAAGCAAGTAACAGCAGTTTTCCAAGCCAGATGTCCTAAAGAAGCAAAAGGATTAAGCAGCTGAACTGCTGTGTACAGAGCACAGGTTATTGTTTAAATTGCCACATAACTGAGATGTGATAAAAATGAAGCTAATTGTTTTAATAGACAGTAATACCAGGCAGATTAGCAAAAACTGTAACAAAGGATCTGAAATTTTGTGCGAAATCAAAAAGGGATTTGAGAAGTCTTGCCTCACCAACCTACTGGAATTCCTTGAAGGTGCCAACAGTCTTGCAGACAAAAGAGGTCCATTTGATGCCTGGTTTTTGACAAGGCATTTCACAAGATCCAAGGTTAGCTCTTAAGACAATAAATAACCCACAGGGTAAAAAGAAAATTTCTTGTGTGGATAAATAATCTGTTAGGGAGGCAGAGGACAGAAGGTTGGAGGAAAAAGTTATTATTTCCATGAGAGAAATTCACCCCCAGCATTTCAGAAGGATCTACATAAGAATATTCAGGATATGAACAGTATATTCAATATATGATTTCGAAAGGGCATAGAGGGTGAAGGGACAAACCTTCTTAAGTTATCCACGTAAATAAAGAGAAAGACAAACAGAAGATTGGCAAAAGGACTTCATGTGACATCAGTCCCCAAACAATACGAGGGCAGACAAAATTTGATGGAGATAAATATGAAGTAATATGAAGGCAAATGGAAAAAAAAGATGTATGCATGGTTATATAAAATTATAGGCTGTGAGCTCAAACTCTGTAGACCACCAGGGTTACAAGACATAGTTCTAATTAATAACAATTCAGAAATAACTAGGAAAGGGCAAGAAAACTGAAAGAACACAACTGAAAAACAAACATCACTGTGTCATGTAAATCTGTAATATGCCTGCATCTTGAATATTGTATGCTAGACTGGTATCTCCCACGTCTGAAAAGATTACAGCAGAAAAGAAAAAGAGGTGAGAAAAACTATGGTATTGGGAATGACAAAGCAGCCTGTAAGTCTTCCATCTAGAAAAAACATGACTGAGGAAAAGTATCGCTGTTATTTGTAAAATCATCAGTGGCATGGAGGCAGTGAAGAGGAAACAATTGCCCACTCTATCTTCTGATCCAGTAAGATGAAGCAAAAGAAGTCAGGACATGTCAAGTTCACAGAAAATGAAAGCAAGCAGCTCTTCAGTGTCAGATGAGACTGGATGAAAAAAATTGAACACAGCTGTATGTACCTTGGATCTGACTTGGTACAGGTGCTCTTATGCTCGAAAATATTACACATTCCTGGAAATTACTTCAAGTTCCAGAGACTGCATAAGGGTCTCACTGCTACTTTTTACAATAAAAAGCAGCTTACCTGGTGCAGAAACTTCTTTTATCTACATGCTCTCTGCCTTCTCTGTTAGTGCTTCTGTTGCTATTTCACAGCCAAATCTGTATCATGGAGCTCTCATACACAAAACCCCAAAAGCTACATCTCTCACGGCAGCCTCCTTGCAGCATCCTGTCAAATGGTTAGCAGTAGCAACTGTTGCTTCCATTCTTACAAAAGGATGTTGTCCCCAACTCTGTGCCACCATTACTGTCCTTTGCTGTCTTCAAGACACATTCAAGCTCAGTGGTTAGGCTCAGCAAGTTGCTTGGAGACTTGTTACATCTCTATCCTTCTTCGGTTCTCGAGTAATTCCAGTTCATTACACCATCCCAAATGGCAGCTTTTGCTCACCCAATGGTACCTACAGAAGAGGCTCTTCAAGTCTAGGATGATATCAAGAGACATCCAGAAGCTCCCACACATGCTGACTACTCTGAGAATGGGAAGTAAGCTGCACAATGCATACAGGGATATCTGAAAGTGGCTTTCAGACAAGCAGACAATACAGAATACTGAAAGTAGCCCACATTCACTGACTACCCCAGCAATTCCCAGTTTTCCCCAAGACACCAGGAGGTCTGCAGTTAGCACCTGCTTTCACATATGTAGTGATAAGCAGCTGACTGAGACTGGAACAACTGGGACTTGTTTGTCATTAAGGTCTCCTAAAGCATACAACACCTGAAATATTATTTAATATAGCTCCTAAACAAATGAAATTATTTTGTGAGTGGATACAAGCAGCAAAACGAGCAAATGAAGAAGAGGTACTTTTAACATAGTGAACTTCTCAAGGCCATTCAATGGCTTCCATTGTTTCTCCTAAAACATGGATATAGAAGTACATCTGAACAGGTTTTGCCCTTTTCCTTAACCTTGAGTAACAGATGAATATCTGCCTTTGGTCCAGGTGGCTGGCAGGACAGGGATTTGCAACTTTTATATCTGTGACTGTGATAAATGTATTCACCAGTTATAGGTCAGCAACACCTTCCTGTATGTTTTGGTTATAGGCAGTGTATTTTGAAAGGCAGTTTCTCCAGCTTTGCTAGCAGATAACACTGGTGGTTGGTATAGATGTATTCCAAAGAAACCAACTGTAGACAATCACATAAAAATACTACCTATGCAAAATAAGTAAATGCATGCATACAAAAATACATAATTAACATAGCTACCTAAGCCACTACACTAAACTGTAAATCTCGAATATATTTATTCTACTTGATCACACTAAAGAACTGTCTCCTATAAAGAGTATGCAAAAGTAAACTATGTATCATAAAGAAACGCACCTGCCACTGATGCTATACATATACACATACACTATACATGGTATACTGTATACTCTAGTTTGCTATACTTACATCCATTTGCAGTGTTTAGTAATGCACAACAAAAATCTTATGCTTATTTGCGATAGTACTGTAGTGTGTATAAACTTACAGATTCCTCTACCTTTTTACGTTGAAATCTTCTCTACAGCCTCAGTAAGAGACAGGGACACGTATGAATCATTAACCAGGAAACCAGTGAACTGGCTTGTTTGTCACATTCTGTCTTCTAGCCAGTATTAAATGGAAGTATCCATACATTTGGACATTAGGAAGAATTTCTTCACAGAAAGGGTGATTAGACATAGGAATGGGCTGCCCAGGGAGGTGGTGGAGTCACCGGACCTGGAGGTGTTTGAGGAAAGACTTGATGTGACACTTAGTGCCATGGTCTAGTTGACAAGGTGGTGTTGGGTCATAGGTTGGACTCGATGGTCTCAGAGGTCTTTTCCAACGTAACTGATTTTGTGATTAATTCTGTGCTTTTGTGATTAATTTCAGGTGCTACTTACATTGGGAATGACCTGGTGGTCGTGTGTTACTAACACTGCTCTCAAAGGAAGAGTGGAAGTTGTGTATAGTTTCTTGTAAAATCTGTCTCTCTCGACCCTGTAAAAGAAAAAAAAATAAAATAGTTCTTAAATTTCTCTTTAAAAAACAAATTTATGAAGAGTTCACAAAAAATGTGTAAATACATGTTTCCATGCTAAATATACTATTTGAAATAATTAGAAATCCTTACCTCACAAATATATATAGAGAAAACCTCAAAGTAATCTTTTCCTGAAGCTACCAGACAGCAATAGAAACATTTTCATTATTTTCTTTATCTCTTTATAGCATGGAGCATCATCCACCTCCCCTAAATTTTAGCCTCATCACTTGTTACTGTCGGTCTTAACCTGGGGAAATTATCTTTATGTTTTCTTTATCCAAGCTTCCACTATCAGAGAGAGAATGGACCTCAAAACTGAAAAAGCAGCTGAGAAGTGTCATCAGGCCTAATCAAAGTCATGTTCCAGTACCAAATCCCTCCGCTAAGAACACTACTTACTATATAGCATTCTTAGCAAATTTGTTTCTGTCATTAAAAAATTCAAAGGCAACGAAAGTGTAAGAAATTAGAGAAGGGCTATTTACCTAATCACAGAGGAATCAAAAACTGTTAGGCTAAACAAGGGACACCCTTCCTCTTACGCTATACTTTCCAGCTGGACTATCACAGCCAGGAGATTCTTTTTAGCATTGCTGAAATCAATATTTGGTAACTCCAATATTGCTCATGTTTACCAGTAGCTTCTTCACCGGACTAGGAAAGAGTCGATTGAAAGACAACAGGGAGTACCACAAAGGAAAATATTTTTCAAACTAATCAAATAAATGAAATACTTCGTTTGGAAAAAAATAATTTAGCTTTTCTAGCTAACATCTGCAACTGAATTTCAAAATGTATGTTGAATTAACAATATAAACAAGCCTTGAAATAATTTACTAAGTACAGTACTTCAAAACACACCTTTCCTGCATTCAGTTCAGAAATAGCTGCCAGAATTTGCTGCCTTGATCCATCTGTTTTAATACCAAGCTCTTTCAGATCACCGTCAGTAAGTGTAAGGAAAGCTTCCATATCCACCTGCATATGAAGAAAAAAAAGAAGGAAAAAAGATAACACAAATTTACTTATGAAAAGATTCATCACTGCAGGTTAGACATGGTTTGTTGGGGTTTTTTAACTGTATAGACTTACTGTAAATATTTTGCAAAGAAAAATTTTTAATGAATTACCAGCAGCAAGTGGTACATATTTTAACACTCTGTTGTAAGGTTTTTAATCTGTAGTTAATCATTCTACTAATTATGATAGTACATTTAAAATATTAATGGATTTTAAATTTTTTTTCAGACAAGCTCTATTAATATACACTCTCCACAAAAAATTCCTTTATCTACAGTAGCAGCTAGCTGAATAAGCCTAAGGTTTCTCTCTCTTCTTTTCTTTCTCCCTTCCCCCAAGTATTTTTGGAATTTCAGAATACTGTGGTTACTTTCACAGTGTATCCTGAGAAAAACCTATGTTTTGTTCATATATCAGTTTTTATTATAACACCATATCCATAAGGCTGCGATAAGAACATACATCTAAAGCATTTCATATTGATATAAACTTCACACATAAAGCATATTAATTTCTACACAATGCTCCCTTGCCTATCATCACAATAATAACCCAATGTTTTGTGATGCAGCTAAATAGTCTGTGTTTGTGGTGCTGAATCCTGAACTCTGCAGCAACGTCTGTATGTCCATTCACTACTCTTTGCCTTGACCGAATAAACACACAATATTTGCTCACATCTGATACTGTCTTAAACATTGTAATGAATTAATTTTACTTATTTTCAGCAATATTTCTTTTCATTGCATCCCTCAGCAACTGTCACAGGCCTCACCTACAAGGATGCCTACGTTCCCCCCGTTTAATTCTCCTGTTGCTTATTCATGGTGGATAAAAAAGATAAAGCAGCCATCTTGGTGACTCATACCCGTCTGTTCTCCATCTGCAAATGAGGATCCAACTGTGACTGCAGGGATGATACAGTATGTCCTATAAACTGTTTATCCACATTGGATATAGACATATATAGAAAAGCCAGAGTGTAAAAACAGAGAGAAAAAGAAAAACCCTGAAGCACCTATTTATACAAAAATTGTAGGTTAAGCATAAAAAGGTCTGATATTTGCAGTATCCTGGAAAATGCCATGAATAGCGCTTAGCCCATGTTTCAAGGTCATCTGCAACTGGACATGGTTGTAGAACTTGAAATCTGAGATTCTGGATCACAATTCTGATGTAATGTGCGTCGCACCCTGCTTTTGCTAAAACAGTAAAAAAAAAAAAACAACTTTTAAAAAAAAGACATACCTCTTGTTCCTCAAAAATAGGCTGATATTTCTCAAGAGACAATTTTTTAAGGATGCCAGTCAGCTCATCTGTAATAACAGAAAAAAAAAACCCAACCCGCACATGGATCAGAAAAGATTTTAATGATCTCTGCATTATGAACTGCTAAAAATATATATTAAAACATACATTCCACATAGTCATAGAAAGTCATTAAAAACCAACCACATTTATTCTCCACCAGAAATTGAAATATTTGCTTACTCTGTTCTCACCTATTTCCATATACTGTAACTCTGTCTAGCCTCACCTTGCTAGCATAAAATCTTTCCACTGTATTGCCCTTTCTTCCTCATTAGAAAGGGCCTTACAAAACCAAACCACTAAGGGCAATTTAGGCAGTTCGATCCCTAAAACGCAGGGGCTTGGCCCCAGATGGCTGATTATGCAGGTTATTCAGCAAAACTCCTCAAGCAGACAAGGAACTGAACAGCATGTTTCTACATCATCATCCAGGAAGGCAAACTGCAGAGCAAACAACCACCCAGCTGCTCATTCAGAACCTCAATGCAACACACATCTATCTGAACCACCTCTTCTCCTTAAATGCCTGACATCCAGGCAACCTTGAAGTCCAGGTAAGATGAAAACTGGTCCAAATTTAAGTTTTATAAGCTTACCTTCCAAGGCTAAGAGCACTGGATATTGGCTTTCCTCTCAAAGTCTAAGGAAACTAAAATTTGGAGGACCTGATAGTGACTCTTCCCACATATTTAAAACGTGTTAAAAAGCATAAGTGCACTTTTAGAATAACCTAACATTACCTCTCTTAATTACATGCTACCTCTCTCAACTTAGGTTTTCTTTTTATTGCTTTGATGTCACAAGTGACCAATTATCTTTGTTTTCCCAGAAGTACCAAAGCGGTCAGTTAAACTAAGAAGTCGGAGTCAAAATTAAGAACATGAATGATTTACATTATGCAACAAAACTATATTTAAATTCACTTTCACTTTAAAAGACACCAGTAGTCCATTCCCAAACGTACTTTCGTTTTATTTATTTCACTTCTTTGTCTTTTGACTGGCACTTTTCTTTCATCATCAGCAGAAACATGAAAGAGAATCTCTCTCTCCAAGCTTTTCAAAGACATCAAGTATCTTGAGATAGACACACTTCTGTGTACTATTCGGAAAGACTCCTTCTTTACATAGAGGAGTCCACAAAAATCTAAAGAGAAAAATTCTAGTTGAGTCTTATTTTCTGCTAGGGTTTTGGGTTTTTTTTTACCTCAAGCTCAATTAACTTGGTATGCTTAACATGATTTGCAAAAGCTGGCATGGTCTCAGGCTAAAAGCTTTAGTACCCTGAGGTTAATCAATAAGAAAAGGTAACCAGTTTTAAAAATGTCACACTGTTTGATGAAAAATACCACCTTACAGAAAGAAAACTTCTTTCATTAGAAGACCTTAGATATATTATTAACATTTTTTTCTTTTAGGTTGTTAGTTAGGCTTCTCATTTTTCATCACATTGGTAGGCTTAAACTATGGGCTGTGATATGGGAAGAAAAACAGTACCTCTGAGCTCAGAGTCTTGTTGTCATAAACAACTATAACGTCAACACCTTTCATGCACAGAGAATGCTTTCTGCAGTAGGACCTTCAAGTTTTCTCTTCATCTTCCCCTCTTCCAGTTCCTGTATTATTACACCAAGTTTGAACAAACTCCCAAACCTCTCAGTTTTACAACTCTCGCATAACATGTTGTTTCTCCTTTGCTTTATCATTCTCATTTGCTCTACTCTTATCTTGTCTCCTCACCTACGTCCTTGGAGAAAGCAAAGGTTCTTGGAGCTCTTACTGCTACTGCTTCTGCCACATTACTCCCATTTAGCACCTCCTTTCATACTACTCTGTAGTAGTAAGGTAAGATTACCTTTCTCCAAGTTTTCAGAGCCTCCTTTTACTCTCACATGGTTTCGTCTTTCATGATTCTCTACATCACTGGTTCTCAGAATAGAGACAAGCTGTTGATGGTCCACCGAGTGGTTGCCTAAAGAGAAACCAAGCACACCCCTGAACCCTGCTGCCTACTGTTCCTTCACAGTAATATTCAATGCAAATCAATTTGTCTAATTACTTTGACTTGAAAGAAAAGCAAAGTTAACATTCCAGGCCTTCTGTACTTACTCTTCTGATTCCTATTTGGCATATAAGCATGTGTACTGTTGCTACTGAATCAAATCACAGTAAGAGAAGCCCTTGAATTAAAGGACCACTTAACTACAAAAGCTTACAAGCATAATGAACCCAGAGCTACTCAGGCTTCTGACAACATTTCCTCTGCTACACAGAGAACTCACTGTATCATGGCATTAGTGGTGCAGTCACAAAGCCCAGCTTCACTGGGTGAGATAAGAACAGCTGATAGCTTGGGGAATTCCCTTTGTTATCCAACAGTGACTTCTCTTTCTTTTATATATTTCTAAATTAACAACTCTTATATTATCAAGCCATCATTATAAACTAACTAAATGCGAAACGATTTTCTCCAGCGGTCAGTACAATATGTCACAGTTAAGCCATGAGACGAGGACAGAAAGAGGAGGGTCAAGTATCACCTCTCTTTAGTGTCAAATGGAAGTAGAGTGTCCATGGATAAAGTTAGCATAAATGAAAACAAACAAAAATCAATACAGACAACACCAGAAAAACCAAAAATAGTAGAAAGTGCCTCTCGCAGAAACCAGATGAGGTGCCTCCATTTCTTATTTAAAAGATTCTGAGTCCAGTTATTTTTTTTTCACATTTTTGAGATATTTACAGAACAAAACAAAGTTATTGATATCCTGTTTCCAATGCAGTAACATAACTTTATTTTAAAAAGTATTGTAATGTAGACCTAAAAGTTTAACTTAAAAGGTAGTAATCTTAGTGGAAAAGTAATAACATTATTATTCTTTCATATGACCTTAGGTTAAAAAAAGGTTGAAATACAGCTATTTTTGCCATTTAGAAAAATAAATGCACTACAGCTCTTAAAAATCAACTGCATGTAGCTATGACTTGCTATTACTCAAAAATGTATTTCTGTAGTGATGTGCTTCACTGCATTTACTTAAAAAAAAAATAATTTCTAATGTGGAGAAAGTGCATTTTCTACCCTCAGCAAAGAGTGAAAAACAGGATTTAAGCCATCAAGGGGCAAAGGAAGGAGGCCACGTAAGAGCAGCCTACCTACATGCAAGCTTTGAGATGGTACCAGTCTCCCTCTAAATGGAAGGGATCACAGGTTTTGGGAGAGAAAAAGGCAGTTACTGCAGAATGCCAAACTCACTGTAAGAAACACCATAATACATTTTCTAGAAAGAAAAAAGCTCTCACTGTCATGCAGATACACACGAATTCAGTACAGTTACAGCTTTAAACGGTCGGTGCTCTTGACGAATGAATCTCTATAACTACAGTGACCTACTCACCATCTTCTGTAATAGTACCACTGCTGGAACCGTTACTTTTGGCCTGTCTGTGAGAAGAAGACAGAGATGACTCTGCGTTTTGAACCTTAGGAGATGGGGAAGGTGATGGGGAAGGTGTGAGAGTTGGTGATGTGCTTTTAGACGTAGATGAAGTCCCAGATGGAGGTCTTTTGTTCATCTCCAGCTTTTGCTGTAGTTAATGAAACAATAATTTCAGTTAAAAAAACCCCAAGAGTGTTTACCTATATATGATGCTTCATTATTACTTAAGATGCATATCATTTCTGCAGAGCATGTAGTCATAACTGGAAGTTTCTGCTTGATCCATATTGAAATAATTGGAGCAATACTGATTTATCCCAGATGAAAGTCTGCCTCCTCAAATTCATCAAGAAAAATACATTTAATAAGGCTGTAATTTTATAATAAGAAAATTATTTCTTGTAAAGCAATACTGCACACAAGCACTACAATTATTCTTTTCCTAAAAGGACTGTCCCGGTTTGAGTCCATCTGGCAACTATGTGGCTTGCTCACCTCCCCCCCCTCCAGTGGAATGGAAAGGAGAATCAAAAGTAAAAATTGTAGGTTGAGATAAGAACAGTTTAATAACAGAAACAAAGTAAATTACTTTGACTCTGATAACAGGCATATCAGATGCTCATTTAAAGTAGCATTTCATGCTGGATTAACTAGAAATATGTGGTAAGCATAAACTAAGTTTTGGGTGCATTTAACAACTTGCTGCACTGGAATGAAAGTTTCCAGTCAACTCTTAAACTTGTTATTACCTAACACAAGTCAAATAATTCAAAATTATTAAGTATTTTATACATGTTTAACACATTTGGAGGCATGGAAAACAGGAAAATACATGAGTTAAAATGAGGAATAAGAATTTATATGTACGTATATCGGTCTTTTCCAAAACAAGTGCCTGTACCTCATCTCCTAAATTCCTCAATCTGTATATCACTTCATGGTCTGCATTCACATTGAGCCTTTGAAGGGAAACTAGCTGTATCACTTCAGAGTAAAGTCCAGGAATAACTAAACAAAACACTGGATCTGAGTCATAGAAAGAAATAATGAGAAACCAAACTAACAGTGCAGATCTACCCTAAGATCAAGTATGACATTTACTGTTTTTTAAAACAGAATTAAATTAATAATAAAGCAAAATCACGTTTTATTATTAGGTTTGATCTTCTGTAGGCTTGTAATTAAAAGTAAGGTTTGTGGAGCCGAAAAGTTTCCACTACTGTAACAGGTGTTCATTCACTTTAGGTTGTGCAATGTCATATATCAGCCATCCATGACTGAGACACGACCTATTATAATTAGCCAATGTGGAAGTACAAAAATTTACATTTCTCCGCACCTTTACATGTCCATTGCCAACAACCTGAGCACACTGCAACTCAGATGGAGTGGATGAAGTAGTTGACTGGACTGGACTGTGCTGTTGGCTGGGTTTCTGTTCAGGAAAGCCTGCTGCTTTTCTTCTTTGGGCCGCAATCTGAGACAAAACATTATCTGCACTGCCACCTAAACCAAAAAATATAATAAAACCAGTCAAGGAAATCAGAATTTTGAAATACTTGTTAACTTTCAATTCTCCCATCTCTACCACCACTCACTTTTGTTTAAAATCTGACTGGATGAAGCAAGAGAGAATTGTAAGATTCAGATCTATCCAGCAGGTTTCAGAAAAAGCAATAAAAAATCAACTGCAGAAGAGAGAAGCCAGCCCTGTCTATATACACACAGAGTTGACTTTCATCCTCTTGGATATGGGTTTTATGAGACACTTCATCATATCGTCTTCAACAGCTGTCAGGTACAGTGCTTGAAGCTTTGTTTTTGATTGAAAACTGGTTTTTAATTAAACAACAAGTAAGCAACATGAGTAAGAATCAGTGCTATGAAATGCATGTTGCAATGAACCAGCATCCACCTGATCCACCATGGGTGGACCCAATAAAATCTGCATGTTTTTCTGAGACAGAGGCTGGCCAGTGAGACTTCTGTAACAGATGTGAGGCTTTTCTTCCCTTATGTTCAAAGTCCAATCCCGGTTCAACAAAATTTATGGAAGTTTTGCTCTACAGCAGTAGGAGCTCTCGGAAAAGGTTTGTCTTCTACCATCATCACAAACACTAATTTTTTTAGCTGAACCAGATACAAATTACTTTCTTATTAAAAATGGTACCTGATCTGTTATGCAGTTCTCCTCCATGCCTGTTAATTCCTGCAATGTTATTGGATCCACCAGAAGAATGAGGAGAATGACTGAAGTTGTTGGAATTTGAAGGAGATGCTGGTCTTCTTGCAAATGTTGGTAATTTGACTGGTCTAGTACCTTTGCTAACAGATGTCTGGAAAACAAAATGAAGAATAATTTTCTTTCTCGACTGAGCACAATAAAGATCAAACTTCAACTGCTATTTTACTTATTCCACATTCTGAAACTTCCACTGAAGAACAAAAGGGATATCAGAAATAATCTTATTTTACATATACAAATATACTGAATATATTCTATACTTACATAAATATATATACATTTAATATATGAAAGAAATTCTACCATATAAAACCATTAATTCTTCTTAACCTTTGGCCAGCACAAAATGAGTATCCACGATGCCCCTGAGATGGGCTGTACAGAACATTATGAGCAGTGGGGAGCAAACAAAATTGTCACATGTGAAACTGCTTTCCTAAGAAATCCTAGTTTTGTCTCTCCAATCTTACAAAACAGCTACCATCTACTTCTCATCCATCATATCTCTGTTTCTTACAAACTAAGCTGCAAGAAGTGAGATAAAGTTTATCTCCACCAGTTGCATTTTTGTATTTTGTTCAATCTAAACCTGCATCACTTGACCAACTTTCGCTAACTGAGGCACTACTGATCTAGCCATATGCTAGCCAAAGCCTCAGCCACATCCTCCTTCATTTCTTTTGCTTTTACACCACTGGCCACTGCCAGACATCTGACAAACAGCTTTTGCGGCTTAGCTTTTTCATGTTTCTTATCCTGTTGCTCAAATCACTTCTTCCAACTCTGACTTACTATGTTTCTCTCCTCCCTATTCCCTTAGCAAAACCCTTCTTTCCTCACAGAAGTACTGATGACTAGTCTTCCCCTGCTTCTCCTGCTCCTCTCTTTATAAAGTGAGCTAATTATCCACTTATGTTACTACAATCATCTTTTTTAGGATGACAGACGTTTACCTTCCTGTTATGTCAATTCCCTTCTAAGACTCCACCTTATTCCACCTAAATCGCCCCTACTGATACTAAGCTAACTTCCACTTAAAAAAAGGAAAACAGAAAAAAATTCCTCCTAAAATGTCTTCAGTGTCCTGTTTCTAGAACTGACATGAAATGGTTCTGGACTAGTAAAATAAACTCTTCTCTCTACTTGACTATTACAGTCCACATTTCTCTTTTTTCTCCTACTATGAAAGCAAAGGTTGTTGAGGTTGTTTTGTTTCTTGTCTCAAGACAAACCAGCTATTTTTCTTTTGGTTTGTGTTTTCACTAAAAACACTGTAGAATCAGGCAAGCTTCTTCTATAAAAACCAGAAGTAATTCAGACTTTTTCCCTTCACAATTTAAGGCTGTATGCCTTCAAGCCCACTTGATCATTGCTTGCTACAATTTTAACTACTGTTAATCTTTCAGAATGTTAAGTCTGTATATTTGTCTTACTGATATGACTTACCTCCTGCTCAGGTCCTAAAAATTGATCAATTCTTATTCTTTTTTTCTGTCCCTGATCTTCTTCCAAATCAGAGCAATTCTGACCACACTCCAGTGCCTGTACTTACTTTGGCTACTAAAAGACATGGGACGTGGGTGGAACCAGCAGCCAACTTTAGCAGCCTGCAGCAAATTTGTTACGGTCCTATTTTATTCTGAATAACAGCAAGAAAAAAAAAAAGCCATCTCATTTCATACAAAACTTTTGTTCCATTACGTTCTTTCCTTGGAGATGTGCATTCTTCCTAAACAGCACTGCTTAAAAGGACAAGCCATTACTGAGACAGTGGGTTAAAAGTAATTTCTAATCAGAAACCGTGTGGCCCACCAGTCAGCATGGCATGGACATAACACAGTATTTTCGTACACATTTAGTTTGCTTACTATATCAGAGTTTCCGCTGCTGTTAAAATCATGCTTGATTGCTCTCTGTGGCCAGGCAGTTCTCATCTGTTCAGCTTTTCCATCTTTGCTGAGTCGTGTTCGGTCAGAATTCCAGAGCTCAAAGCTCGAGGGGGGTAAGAAAGGTGGTATCACTGCCTTCAGCTTATCGCTTGGCAGCCTGGTAAATGGGGCACTACTTCTCAACTGAGAGAGAGAGAAACAAAGAAAGGGGGAGGGGGAAGAGTCACTTCTTAAGAGAGATTACTAGGAGCTGGTGACGTACTTTCAAAATTTTAAGTTAAGCAAAAAGATGGAGACATGCATTTTTAAATAGAATAAAATGGAAACGAGACACGAGTAGTATTTTTGAAAAAGTACAACATGTAATAACAGAGAATCCAACAAATATTGTTGCACCCCTCAATATTATGCTTATTCATTTGATAAAATGAATATAGTTCATTAAGTGGCAGAAACTTCTCTTCCTTCACTGGGCTAAATATTTTTCAAATTGACTTTAACAAGAATGTTAAAAATTAATTTTCAAAGAAATAACAATGTAGTCCTCTCTGTATTTCCAGACAGAACAACTGCAAACAGTGAACAATTGCCTGTTCCTGCTGTACATGTTCTCCAGAAAGAGATTAAAAATGACACAACTGATTTGGCTCCCTGGAGTTCTGTCCATCAGTTACATCTGTTCAGTTACATCAAAAGATACTCCAACTTCTTATAAAAGAACACAAAGAATAACCAGTCAAATTTAATGATATCACTAGGGAGTAAGCTGTAGGGAAATTTAAAGTTACAGCATAACAAAAGAAGAAACAGAATAACACAAATGAACATGCTGAACTAAATATTTTGTGGTTGCCTCTACCAGTAATTTCACACTTCCATTGCACCATGTGCCATCCATGTGTTCCTCACATCATACATCTTGTCAGCAACCAATCATCTGTTCCATCTACTTTATTAATTCACTGCTGATCAAACAAACGTATGGGTAACTCTCGAAAAAAGTCAGCACAGCTTCCATATCATACCACTGGTAGTACTTCCTGGTCTAAGAACTACTGATGTATCAAAGCCTGACAGTTCTTGTCTAATGACTATAAACAAATGATAGATCTCCTTCTGAAGGCATCTTGGACAGGAGGTAAAAACCTGTAAAAATTATGGGAGCCGCACAACCTTCTGAATGAGGCTGACACACCAAGAACGCTGCAACATACCATGGTTGTCAATAATTCATCATCCTTTCCTCCTTTTGTAGTGTTTGCACCTGAAAAATACATAAATGATGTTTTATTGTTTACATGCTCCCACTTTTGTCCCCAAGGATTGTTCTCAAACAGTCAACAGCTTTACCCTCAGTAAGCACACAGAACAAGGATTTCCAGTGACACTGCCATGCACCTAAATTAAAAGTTATGCCAATAGTCTAACTTTGCATCACAAACTGGGGGCGAGGGGGTTTCACGGAGAGCTGTACAATTTCAGTAGATGTGCTTTACGATTTGGGCTTTTTCACTTTATTCTCAGAATTCTTTCTTTATTTCTTCAAATAAATTGGTTTTCACTATATAAATCAGTTTATCAAAGATACTAACACTTCTCAGTGACCTGTCTCTATTCTCCAAATTAATGGTGCTTGCTAAAGAACAGTAACACGGTTATATCAGCGTTTTCCTGCTTAAATGATGCTGCACTCAGTGTTCAGCATGATCAACAGTGAGGAGTGCGAACATCTCTTTCTACATACTACAAATACATTACATGTCTTTTCATTTATATTAAGCTAAATAAGAACTAATTCAATAAATTTGAAATAGTATCATCTTGAGTACCCCAGGAGAGCTCACTTCCCGTAAGACAATTCTGCCTTTACCACTAGCTTTGTTATTTGTGATCCGAGCTGTAGCAGCATCAAGGTTTCCAGAGGCATCCGTATCACTCTGTGAAACTGCTTTTATAGTGGAATTTAATGACGGTTCAGGCTCATCCGGAAAAGGCACAAACGGATTGGAAGGAAATCCGTGGCGCAATGTCTGAGTCAGTTTCAGCTTGCGGAATCGATTGGACATCCTGCTCCACCAAGACTAGATTGATAAGAAGACACAACAATTTAGTTCCAACTAAAAGGAAAAAAAAAAAAAAGGAAAAGAGATGTACAATTAAGTGATCCTTACAGCAGTGATAAAAAAAATTCTGTCAAGGAGTTTTTGAAATAAACCAAAAAGCAACATTTAAGTGGTTTGCAATTATCAACAGAATCCTTCACCATCATTTGTATAATCTCTTCCCTTATTTGTCACCTGGCAAATGCATTACAATGTTTTTCCACACTATCCCAAAAGCCAAGGTAGATAGAAGCATTAGGACAATTTAAATAGGGAATATTTACAGCTACATAGCAAATATTTAATCTTTCCATTAGCTTCCAATTTCACCATCAATTTTTATACTCTTTGGCATCAATGAACAGGCACGTCTATTTTCTGCTTTTTAGAAGTGTGCGTAGAAGCTTATCTGATCTGAATGAAACTTCTCCTTAAGATTTTCAAAATCAGTGGCAAACTGGAAGAGTTCTGATAGTATTCCTGTCAAACTAAAGTCCCATAATCCATACAGTGCTGCTACACAAACAATTTAAACTCTATCAGGCTGGAAACACTATAAACTGAAAAAGAGCAAGGCAAGGAAATATCAGCTGTGAAAACGACACAAACCTTAGGACTACTGTACCTACAACCTCCATCCATAAAGGCATCACATATGCGGAAATTGTTACATAAAAGGACTATCTTTGCTCAAAGTAAAATTCATTCAAGTATTCACAGACTTGCACATTTTTACAGGCAGACAATGCAAGATGCTTCAAGTCTTTATAAGGACATTTCTCTAGACTATGAAAGACATATGCAATCTGCATTAAAATTATGTGGTTTGTAGATAAATCAGTCAGATTATAAGTATCTTCTGATTATTTCTTAGTAAAGTTTCTTCTTCCCTTTCTGGAACCCTTTTTGTAAAAAAGTTATATAAAAGTGACAATACTTCATCAAGGCAGCTTTATGTAATAGCCAATCTAGATAACAACACTTCCCTACTTTACTCTCTGTTCTTGACCACCCCCTCTCACAATATGTATGCTGCTCTCTTCTTTAGTATTTTTCAGCTGCTCACTGATACATGTCTTCTCAATTGTCATATAGTAGAAGTAAGGTAAACTGTAAACTTATTCCCTGCATATTAATCCTTGTAGCAGATCATTAAAAAGATTTTAGATCTGCACAGAGCATTAGTAATGGATAGAGTTCTCAGACCTCTGTGTCTCTTTGGAGTCATAACTGATAAAGACTTATGTTAATTTCAGCAACAAAGATCTGATGAAAAAAGGCAAGAGAGACAAATAGCTCTGAGAAAGCAATAAAATCTACACAGTTCAGCATTTATTCACCTTCCAAAAGAAATTGAAAGGGCAAAAAAAAAATCCATCTAGGTTTAACCCAGAGTACAACGAATTTACAATCGAGAGTGCTTGCACAACGTGGTTTGGTTTTGTTCACTGAAGCTGGCTTGCTTGTGTAAGGAAGATCACTTCTGATTGCCTGTCATCTCTGTTACTCCTCCTCACAGCGCTTCTGTTTCTTTAACATGCGCTTGCACCACACACTAATCCCAAATACAGTAAGTACAGCCACCATGTTACCAGAATAAAAACTGCTGATCTCTGGCAAGAAAGGAACTATACTGGAGAAGTTCATCTTGTGCTCTGGTGTTCACAGTATGATAGTCTGAGCTCCGGGGTTTTTAGACCACTGTCGCAGGAGGTCATGGCCTCTCCATACGCCCCTACCACATCACACAGGTACAGAGGTTGGAGTAAAGGGCTTTAAATTACACTAAAGCAGTCAAGTAACAAAAAAGCATTTATGG
Source organism: Chiroxiphia lanceolata (assembly GCF_009829145.1). NCBI lineage: Eukaryota > Metazoa > Chordata > Aves > Passeriformes > Pipridae > Chiroxiphia > Chiroxiphia lanceolata. Next base: position 64,374,998 of record NC_045637.1, on the reverse strand, counting down.
CTAAAAACATGTGTCCATCAAAAGGGTGAAATCTAGCAGCAGTGGGAGAAGGAAACAGTATCAAAGACCTAGAAAAATTATGTTGCCCCTTGAGAAATACCTTAGACGTTTGTAACAATACTGGGAATGAAAGCATAAGGGGTAGAACTGGAAATCTCTGCCCTAAAACAACTTTAATCGAAAATAGAAACTGAATGTGATAGTTCACACTGCTCTAATACTGACATTGAGAGTATAACTTGCCGAAAACAAGCAGGAAGAAAAAAGAGGAAATAAAATTTTTGCATATGGAAAAGGCACAACTTTGTTTTCAAGGCTATGAAATGGTGAGAAACAAAGCAGTTAGCAGTTCTTGTGTGAAAGAGGTAAATAACGTGATCATGAATATCCACTGCATAATCAGTAGGTAAAGGAACAGGGGCCTTTATTATGCATAAATAACAAATAAAAGAAACACATAACAAAATAAAAAGTCTACTAGTTAACAACAAAAGCGATCAAAGAGGAGAGACTGAAAAGGGTTTCTTTTTTTAAACTCCAAAACCAGCCTACCTGTGATCAGATATTTTAATAAGAATATCATTAACAGGAGAGGTAGGAATACATGTCCATTTACTTAATAGAGTAGGGGTATTTAAATGAGCTTGCACAAATTAAAACCAGACAAGATTGATTAAAATTACCCTAGAGTAACTATAGACAACACGATCTCTGAACAAATATTGCTTATCTTCAATAAAAGAGGATGGAGGAAGTTACAGAAATCAGGCAAAAGGCAAAGGCACAATCACCCAAAGAGGAAAAACTGAAGATTTACTGATCAAAATGCTTAATCTGAAAGGATATAATTGAAAAAACTTCAAACATCATCACAGTTCACGACATAGCATATGACATGGGTTTGTCAAGAATAAATCCACCAAATTAATATCTCTTTTTGAGAGAGTAACCAGTAAGGTGGGCAGAAGGGAGGAAAAGCTGTATTGTACCTTGAGTTTAATAAAATTTTTTTTGCTATTTCATGTAAGATTCATTGAATGATTGAAAAAAAATTCACAGGCTGGTCAAAAGAGAGATGAGTGTCACGACACTGCCCTCCGCTCAGACAATTTGAAAATATCATTTTTACCCTGTTTCAACATTTGTAGGGAGAGTAGGATATGTAACATACTCATGGTCAGACAGGCTGGTTAATAAAGCATTAAGCAGTGATGGAAGAAGGGACTATATTGGCTTCCAGTTTATATATATCAGAGAACTACAGAGAATACAATTTCTGCTGCAAAATTGCTTGATTAAGACTTGTAAACACGGTAATATTTTGTAGTTTTGAGACCAAATACTTAAATATTCCCAAATATGAAATTTGTGTCAGTATTCATTTGTATGTCTTTGACAATTTTTTTTATATTGCACTTCATATCTTTTATGACCTTAATTCAAACCTTTGTGTTGTAACACTGCAAGAGCTGGAATCCAATCTATTGTTGATCTGTATTCCATAAAGCAAAAAGCTATTCTGACAATTTCCCACCTAAGTAACTGCATTCTTATATAGACCAGTTTAAACTGATACTGATGTTGCATCATATTGAATAATAGCGTAATCATATGAAAATAAGCACTTGTTCATTCATAACTAAAACTGCAAAACATAGTTGAGCTGAAGTAGAACTTTAAACGGTCTTTAAAATTCATGTCAAAAATAGCCTGGAAAGTAACGTGTCTGTTTCCAACACCCTGACAATATTTATACTTAAAAGATGACATCATGGACTCAAGGAAATTCTGAGGTACACCATAATTAAAAACTATTCCCTTCTCTTTTGCAAACAGACAACATAAGTCCCAATACCTTTAAATGGTATGTATTTATTCTAACTCTATGTTGTTTCCTACTGGACCACCATCAATTTGGAGCTAAGGATACAGCATGGCAGAGGACATGTAAGCCTGAATTGCACACCCTTCTACTACTCTTCATACTAAAATCTCTGCTATGATTTTCTTAATTTTCAATGCCAATAGCCTGCTTCCATTTCTGGGTATAAAGGCTATCCTCTGTACAGATTTAAAACTAAGATCCTAATGGAAACTGAGTTCCAAACTTATGAACATGGTACCTTCCACTTAATTATGAGATCTATTTCTAAGCACTGAAATGCTTCAATGCAAACTTCCTTAAGTCTTCCTATTGCATTGCCATCTGAGAAAAAGAACACTCAACACATGCTACACTCCATAAAACCAGGAAGCGCTGTCAACAAGAAACTCAGAAACACACACACACTCCCCAAAAAACTCAGTTACGTATTAGATCCAAAATACTTCTTAGCAATTACTTTCTCTGCTTATACATTGCAGAAATATGTAATTTAATTTAATGTCTGTTATTTATCAAGCGTGAACATATTTACCTTTAGACCTCCTTTATCATCTGGCAACATTGGGACATTTAAGGATTGCCTACTTCTGGAAGTAGGCAAAGATGATCTGTTGTTCAGTTTATTCTTGTCTTTGTCTACTTGCATGCATGCTGACGCCAGTAGTCTTACAAGCTCTGTATCTAAAAGAAAGCGAATTAAGACAATGTTTGGTCTGGTTTACTTTCCTAAATTATGACTCTGATACTTTTCCCTATAAATCCCATATAAGTAGTAATGGATCTACCATTACCCCAAACCTTCTTTCTTGACCTGAATTTCCCACACCTTCTCCCCACACAGCGGGATGCAGTCTTATCATCACCTCTCTAAAGGTATTTACCAATATAAATAAGCAAGCTATTCAGTCAGAATCAGTCACGCATGACCAACTGAACTGCCTCCTCTCACACTTTGTACAAGTTAAGAACAACATTGTGATGCTCCCTTTTCTCACCTGACACAGAAGAGAGCAGAGAAAAATGAATATTCTTTCTTCAAGTGCAGGTTGCAGAAAAGAAGCTCGAAATTAAATCCCAAAGAGAAAGAAGATGTTCAGCCTGGACAATGAAGGGACTGAAAAGAAATGGTAAGGGAAAAGGTAGACAAAAAAAGAAATAAAAGTAAGAGGAAGAAAAAAGAACAAGTATGACATGAGGACAGGAAAGCAAAAAAAATATTCTGTAAATCTGCATTTTATATGGCACTCAGGTAGGATTTTCAGAAGAACAGACAGAACTGATCAAGAGAGAAAGGTTACAAGACAAACTATTCTGTCACAGAAGTTAGTTCTAAAACAACTCACTGTATTTATTTTCTAAAATTTCATACTATTAATGATCTATTTTTGACAAGGAAAGGAACCTGCTAGTGACCAAAACCATTATAATGTGTAAATACAGAGAAAAGAAACATTAATTTCATTAGCAGTAGTGGGTTTTGGCTTCAGATAAATCAATTTAGGTACCAAGCAAGGCTAGCAATAACAAATTATGTAGGCTAAACAAACTAAAACAAAAACTAAATGTATTTCATTGAAGTCTTCCCAAAGCATGCTGCTTTTTCTAAAGCACTCCCTTTAAAAAAGTGAAAAACAACCTGAACCCTGAAGTGTGATTTATACTCAGCCTTCACAAAACTAGTGGGAGGTTCAGCCAGGAGTTCCCTACTTTTGTTCTGACTACGCTCTTTTTGTCCTGTCCCTTTGCTGCTCTGTACCAAGGGGAAATTTCTAGCTCCAGTTCTATGGTGCTAATGACACCATAGAACACCTGTGCCCCCAAAAATGCCACTGAACTGGCTCTCGTGACACAAACACCACATTTTTTTGAGCATCTTCGAAAACAAAGTCAAAAGGAATGCATAAAATCTGTTATCCCATAAATGTATACACTCATCTAACCAATTAACTCAAACCCCACCATTTTCAGGCCATGTTCTTTCTTGGTCCAGTCCAGCCTGGACATCAGAGAATACTTCCTAGCAACTTTCATGTATTTTCTAGATCGGAAAGGAAGTTTGTTTGTTTATGTTGTACATTTCCCCAGAGCTTTTTGAAATAGCATACCTGGATCATTCAGCAGCATTATGAGGTCAAAAGCCGTGTATCCGTTTTTTGCACGAAGATTGACGTCCGCTCCTTGATTTAACAAATACTTTACAACGTTTTTGTTTCTTTAAGGGAATAAAAAAGGTGTTGATCACTTTAAAAATAAATACATAAAATAGAAACATCCAATACTCCATTTTCAACCTTTTATAACATTGCTCCTCAATTAGAGATGTTTTACCTTTTCTGTAACTAATCTAGTATAAAATTTATTTACAAGCTCTTTAGAAGCTCCCATGATTCCCTTGTCAGTCACTGTTTTACTCACTAAAAATCACATTAATCGACATGCAGAAAGTCAGACTTAAAAACCTAATTTGAATAGCCAGTTTCTTAAACTGATCCTTTGGAACTGACTGGAATTTGTTGCCAAATACCTTCCCAATGAAGGGTCATTAATGCCTAGGGCACAAAAGCAGATGAAAAGACAAAGGTCAGCTCAGTAGTCGTCATATGCCATCACTAGGACTTCAACTCAACCTCACACTCACATCTTGCATATTAAGAAATTGCACACAGAAAAGCCAAATTGACTGAAGATAATTATAAACTTCAAACAGTACTTCACTTAATTACAGATATAAATTATATAATTAGAAAGCACATTATCACTTCCTTGAGGTGTTTAAAATGCAAAAACAATCAGCATTAAATGTCAACCAACACAAACACCTTCCAACAAAAGCTCCTAAAAGGCAGCTGCATAAAAGACACTCACCACCTCAGCTCCATTAGCCCCTCTCATACATCTGAATAAATAAGCAGGACTTGCCTCCTGAGTTAAAAACAATACTTTAATTCTGCCTACAAAATAACTGAACAGACAACAAAGCTATGAAAAAATATATTTAATACAAAACTTCTCTTGAGCAGCAACTGACCTTGTATTAAAACAAACTCTGACATGCATAAACAACACAGAACAAAAACATACTCAAGCAGCAAGTGACTGCAAATTCTAACACTGAAGGCTGACAAACAGGTCTCAGTATCTCCAGAGCATCACTTATCATACACATGAAGTTTTCACTGCTGAACTCACTCCAGACAAAAATCAACCCACAATGGAGGAGGACTGTTGCTCCTCTAATAAAAATTCTGCTTATCCTAAGCACAGCTCCTCTGCATACTTCCCACTACTTCTCTTCCTTAAAACTGTATCATCCCTCCGTCCTGCTTTCCAGTCCTGAACCTTGAGTGCACACAGAGATGCAATCCTTTAGTGCCCTGGCTCACAAAGAACTTGTCTGCTCCCTCCTTCAAGCCTGAGACTCTCGACACCACTGATGCTCCTCAGGAAGGGTTAGCTGAGGTTCCGTGGAGGTTAAAGATTTCCAAATGTTACGAAAATTTGCAACTGGTCCATGCCAAGAGAAAAGGCTAAGATGCAAAGTACAGAATTACAAGGTTAACTATTTATTTATGCATATGAGGTGTTCCAGCCAAACTGGGGCACCTCAAATGTGGCTTTACACACAGGACTCTTCTACCCTTCAACTGCACACCAACACTCACACTCCCAGTTGCTCATCACAGTAAAACTGTATTCAGACAGTGCCAAGTGTATAACAGAGATCATACGTGAAGTACCAGCCAGGCAAATTTCTGGGGTCTGACTCTTAAGCGTCTACCTACATTTATAAAGGAGCTTTAGAGAAAATGACAGTTTGGTTGCATTTCTGAAAACTCCATGAAAACTAAAGGCTGAATAAGGAAACACAGCAACGGTTTAAGACTGGAAAATATGGCACATGGAAGGGTGATTGCCTTGAATTTTCACAGCTAGATGTGGCTTACAACCCTGGCAGGGTGATACTATCTTTCACAATGCTGAAAAACATCAAAGGATGGAAACTGAAATCTGCACCAAAGCTCCTGGAGCAGTATGTTCTCAGTATTTATTTAGTAAGCTTCAAGTTCCCAAATATTTCACTCATTCTGAAGTCCAAACATCATTCAGGTCTGAAAAGCTGAGGACAGTGCATAAGTCACGGAAAACTGAGGTCACAAGTCTCTCAATTTCTTGTAAGACCCCTCTGCTTCCAGAGTCAGTATTAAAAAGGTTTTTTTCTATTGGGATGCAAGAAGAATTAAACTTCTTTACTGCTAGACCCAAAATCAGTACATATCTTACCCATGGTATGTGGCCTGCATCAGTGCTGTCCAGCCATGAACATTATCCTGTTTATCAACGTCAGCATTTTTCTCAACAAGGAGCTGAACAAGGGGTAGCTGTCCAGTTACAGCTGCAATCATTAATGGAGATGCACCGTCAACATTGGTAATATTGACCTGACTTGGGTCTTCATCAACAATCTCTTTAACCAGCTGGAAGTTTCCTGCAAAACAGGCATAAAACATAATCTACATGGGCAACAGAGAACTGCTCAGCCATTGAATTATTAAGTTTTTTGATTTGCTGACACTGCTCTACATCTAGTGGAATTAAAACAGAAAAAAATAAAGTACTAGAGCAACTGCAACACTAAAGCTAAAAATCTGTACTGATCTTTGGTCTTTTTGTTGGAATGGCAATGATACAAAAGCACAGAACTAATTTTTTGTGTCCCAATTTGGTAAAAGGCAGCAGGTGGCTTTTTTAATACAGACCCACATCACAGACTTTGTTAAACAGAAACCCTGGAACCTACAGAGACTCTAGAATTTACTTTGAACCCTGGCCTCGACACCCCTTAACCTAGTGAGTTGGTTTTTTTTAACAGTGCTGGCAAAAAAAAAAAACCAGATAGAGTATGCTGACCAGTATTCATGTGGCCCTTCCCCTAGTACTCCTTCAGATCCAATACCAACATTTGTAAATCTCAGTAATCACAGGGGTACAAGAAAGGAACCTGAACTCTCTAAAAATCTAAAAGACCTGAGGCTTTCCCAGGAAGACGTTTTGGTAGCTTACACCTGACAAGAAGAAACAGAAGTCTGTTTCCCATGTTAGGAAACAAACATGCTCAAAAGTTACAACAATTAGACATGGTGGAAGAATTGTTCAGTACTTACCCAGTTTCAAAGCATGAAAGACATCAGGTTGCTTCTTTTCTGTATCTGGAAGGAATATAAATATTTCTATTAGCAATCAGTAAAAAAGTAATAATTTCTAGTACATTTTTTATAGCAAAAACTATTAAAAATTGCATAAAAGTACTATAAAACATATGTTTAGACATACATTTAATAATAACAAAGAAACCATTGACAATAACTTTATCTCCTTTGGGAAGAGTAACTCACCTGTATGGTTCTCTTTGCAGAGCTAAAGCTACAAACCATAATACAGCACCAGCACAGGCTTTTCAAATTCCATTCTCTGTCAGGAAATTGTATTTGGTAACTCTAGTGTTTCCTGCCTGGAAGACTAAAATATCCATTAAAGAACCACAGTATGGTTCTGTGGTCAGGTGTAATCCTCTGTACAATAGTGAACACTCAAATAGTGCAAAGTGTTTTAGAAGCTGTCCCAGTTTCATTTCCTCTTGAGTACTGCTGGGTTAATTTGTGAAGAATAACAGTGACAGTTTATCTACACATCTTGTTATTTGTGCATCAATAGATATCTTTCTGCTCCCAGATTACCATTCCCATTAATAAGAACTGCAATTATTACAAATTGTAATATTTTGAGTGAAGGATCATTCCTCTGACATTCTACTCTCCTCGCTTTAACAGCCTTCTTCGGTACTTTAAGTGGTGCGACCACAGAAGGTTTTTCAAGATTCATCAACCCAACTCTGTCTGCACATACATCCTGTACATCCATGTGTATATTCATACATATTCATGTCTATTCCTCAAGGGACTGGTCATGAGCAAACATCTACAGTCAACCAGTTCTGCCGGGCAGTGTGGCCGTATGAAAGCCTTAGAGTTCCAGCTTAACTCAGGAGTCGACACCTGACTAACACCTCCCCTGAAGCAGAAACAAATGTCTGATTTTTGTCCTTACTTCTTCAAGTACAAAGGAAGCTTGACCTGCAGGAATGGCACCAAATGTAAATAAAAATTAACAGTTCTGGGGATTATGCCACTGTCCACATGGCAGTGCAATATAGACATAAATAGGTAAGATTTAAGTAAGCCTATTTGGGTATCACAGGTGGCATAAAGTGGACTATCCTACCCTGCAGAGTTTCTGCCACCATGGCTGGATGGGTGGTAGTATCTGCAAAAGGATCTTTCTAGAGCTTGACACATCCTTAGATTTCATAGCAAGCACTCCAAAGCTGGAAAATCCAAATATAGCTCTTCCAAATCCTCTTGCCGAGCACCTCTCAGCACTGGTCTGCATCACAAAGCATAAGTATCTTGAAAAGTGTCCCCAAAACAGCCACATACAGAATAAGGCCTCAATCTCTGAAATGACTTATTGACGTTCAAATGTCCTACACAACATTCAAATCAAACTGATTAATTAAGTATTCCCCGCTCCTCCAAGGATCAGAGAAGTAGGGGACAGGCTGACCTGCTATTCATCCACATTAATACTAAGTTTTCTTAGAATACACAGTCCACTTTCAAAGGACTTGGAGTAGGTTTCATATTCAGAGTGGTAGAAGAAAGCATTAAGTTAACCTCATCCGGTTTTCTGTGTGTCACAGGCCTTGTATGCAACACCCAATGAAGACAACCCAAGAACAAGTTTTAGAGAGGCATTTAACCTTGATTGCAACTGTTAGAGATTGCACACCTCTATTAAGTCACTTCAGCTCAAAGCTTCACCATAGTATCTTATTTCCTGTTTAAACTACTCTAACTTTAAACTCACAGTTTTTTAATTTGGCAACCATATAAAAATACCCTCCACTATTTGACCTTCTGTCTTTAACATGGACACTTTATTAACCTCACTTCTTAATCACTTCATCATGAAACTAGACAGACTGAACTCTTCAGTCTTTCCTGACAAGTCAGGTTTGTTAGATTTTCTATCTTTTAGGTTTTCATTGAGTCTGCAACATCCTTTCTTTGATATCCTATTCTGGTTTTTATGCCACTTCTTCGTGTCATTTCAAATAGGCCTTTGTAATATTCCTCCTAAATGAGCACCTGGATCATGTGCTTTAAAAGTAAAAAGTATCTAAAACATTAAAACATTTTATAATGTTTCACATGATTCTTCTTGCAGGACAGTAACCTCACCCTGCTAATGTGGAAAAAAATCTGTTGACATTGGGCACTCGTACCTCACCTGAAGTGGGTGCACCTACTCCAACACAGTCAAAATACTCTAGTTACAAACTATAAAGAACATCATGCACATACATAATGAGACTTCCCATTTCTAAATACACAATCAAAACTGCAAGAAAGTGAAAACAAAAAAATAACACTCCATACCTGCCTGAGGTCTGATCGTTGTGAGAGATTCCAAGTAGTCCTTCATGTCTTTGTGTTTGAAGCCAACAGAGATTTCAAAAGGTGTTTTATGTAGTACATTCAGGTGATCGGGATTGGCACCTTTCTCCATGAGCTGCTGTGCCAAGCTCACCTTTCCACTAACGGCTGCCAGCATTAAAGGACTCCAGCCCATCGTCTTCACAGTGTAATTACAATCAGCTCCCCAGTCTAATAACAGATGTACCACTGCCTCATGTCCATGCTGAGCAGCTGCCATTAATGGGGTGATATCGGGAAGGTCGTCTCTGCTGTTGTTAAGTACACTTGTGCCGAAATGGTCGTAATTGTCTACAAAAGCTCCGGATTCCAGTAACAACTTCACCATGCTGACATGGCCACCTCTGGAGGCCATTGTGAGGACACTGGCTCCTAACTTATTCTGTGCATTGAGATCAGCACCATTTTCCAGCAAGATGTGGGCCACACTTAGATGTCCAAACCTTGAGAGAAAGAGAAAAGGAGGAGAATTAACACCTTGGATGGCCAAAACCAACATATTCTGAACTCAGAAAACTTTGTCGTCGAATTGGCCTGTTGACTAATACACTACGAGGGATCATACACACAACACTGAACATGACAGTGATCACCTCGTTGGAGGAGAGCAACTGTCAGCTGAGGACTGTGAACTAAACCATTCCACATATACCAGTGACCCCTGTTTAAGAGGATGGTCTGGTTAAAGTAGCAACGTGCCAGCCTCATTTTCAGCTGCATGGTACCAACTCATAACTAACATGAACCAGAGGGTCACTTCCATTTTATTTCTAGGGCTGTATCACATTCAAAAATCAAAGCCAATTTGTTTCCAGAGATCTTAATTAAGTATCCTCATTACTACTGAAGAAGTAGAGTAAAAACTGCAAAGAGTCAGTGCTAAATAAAAAAAAGAAAAATGGCCATTTTATGAACTGGATAGCTAGTCTTTTATATTTGCATTATCCCCTGTTTTCCAGTTGTGAACTATGAATTAACGCTCACGATGAAAGAACACACGAATGTGCCTATCAAGCTCAGAGGTGAACAGCCAGTGGCCACAGCTGTTGTAGAGTAACCCGAACTTCGCTCGACACCAAGGCGATCAGAGAGAGAAATGGCTCTATTAGAAGAGTGGGACAACTGTCTGTGTGAATGGCCTTCCCTAAAACAGTCAATGGAAAATATTCTGCTTTTAAGTCAGCCAGACCAGCATGGGGGAAGTGTTTACACAGTTCAGCCCAACATATAGCACCAAAACTGAGCAACCAACAAAATGAATTTTGAAGAGAGCAAGGCACTTGAGCTGGGCTTGGCTTCCAGTCACATACTCCTCCCTGGTAACTGGGGATACCCAGTGTGTGAGCTGACACAGACAGGCAGCTGTAACCACCACAAATTTGCAGCTAAAATGCAAAAAGTAAATTCATTTCTGTTAAATCGTGAACCAGGAGATCCGCAAAGCAACACATAGGCAGAGGTAAGCAATCAGAGACTCAGGCATCATCATCAGTCCGTGCTAGAGGATCACTGGCCTGCTGTTCACACAGGCTTATCAAGAGTTAGTCCCAGCTGGAAGGTCTCTTGAGAGATTTACAATCCTGCTGGACAGTCTTCTGATTTTTAACCCGTTCCTCCCAACACCCAGCACTGTGATGGTGAGCCTACAGGGACTGGTAATGGCTGTGCTGTTTGTCTTCTGGTTTGACTGTCTGTTGTGCAATTGCTATGTCAGGCTTGTGCTACAATTTCAGGAGACTGCTGTATCACTGGGCTAAATCAAAACCCTATGTTACATTCAGTATGTTCCAATAAAGAAAGCTGGAATGAAATCATTAAACCCTCCTTGTGTAGAATATCTACAAGAACTTGGTCAGAGTACTGAACTCAGACACCAGTTTTATCAGTAACCAAGCTTTGATATGACTTGATTATCAGAGGCTCTGGTAGTTTGTCAGTAAGTAAAAGACAATCGTGCAAGCCATACACCCAACCAGCTAGGTAACCATGAGAAAAAGGAAAACCTTTACTGTTCCTCAGCTGAGGAACCCCACATTTTAATAAACATAATACTTCGACAAGATGTGCGCCTTGTGCTCTTGTTGCAGACTTTATGCATAAAAGTATGTTTGTACAGTGCCTGTAACACAATCCAACTTCAACACTAAAAGCAGTCTTTGTATACTGCAGCAGAGCAAATGTTAGTTGAGGAATTCCTGAATAATGCTACTAACCACTAAAAGCAAACCAAATGTCCTTAGTTTCCTTTCAGAAAGTACAGAGTTGCAGGAGGAAGCCTCCAGGGCCTGTATAGTCACAAGGTCTATCCTGGTAGTCTTCACTTCATCACCTCAGTAGAGCCTGCAACCCCTGTATACATGATTGATTTTATGCACATATGCTATCTCCTGTGCAATTTCAATAGGACTAACGACAACCAGAAAATTAAACATCTATATAGTCTCAAACTTACCTTGGTATAAACACTGAGTTTCCTTTTTGGTTATCCATTAAAAAGAAAAAAGAAACATGCTCTTCTACTTTATGCTTTCTGCACAGGTTTTAATAATACATACAATACTTTTCAAGTGTCAGCAAGTAATTTCTTGAAATCAGTGAGAGGGTTATAGTGATTTGACTTTATTGTTTTTACAGAATGAGCGTATGGTTTTCATTAAGGGGAAAAAAAATCTAAGACTGTTTCTGCAACTATTTTTCCTTTTTTTTTAACCTTCATAAAATAACAAAATTGTTGAACCTTGTCTTCCTTGTTCTTGCTGGGGAACCAGCTGTGTGACTCACTCTTTGGGAACTTTCTGTGGCCATTAATTGAAAAGAGAAATGTTGACTTTGAAACAGATTCTTTTCTTTCAAGTATTCAAATGCTATGAAACTGAAAAAAAAAAAAAGACCAAAACACAAAAAACATTTCTCCTCTCAATTAAGCATTCAGTTATTATAGCAAAGCACTGCCCTCCAACCCCACAAAACATGCCTGTGAGCCCAAGGCATACTTGTACGTGTAAAGATAAGCACCAATACCAGCATCAGCAACTCGAGGACCTCCCACAGTCTTAGCAGTGGGTTACAGAAAGCACAGCATCACCGATGCAGAAAACAACACCGTTTTGTCATTAAAATCTCTCAGCAATGATTTTCCATATCCTCCAGCGAGCCACTTAGGGAAAGCCAAGGGAAATTAATTGTGTCTGTTTGCTTCAGTATGTTCTATGTCAGACGTGACTTTTCAACAAGTCATCATCATCATCATGGCTGGGCTTCGCGAACGAAGATTTGGGAAGGCTTTATCCACATTTGTTACAGGCACGTTGGTGACTTATGAGGCCAATACGTGACAGACATATCCGGTTGCAAAAGGCACAACAGAAAGACTCCTTAGATGAAGTATTCAGCAAGACACGGTTCTTCCTGCGTTGCCTTTTCTCCTCGAGAGAGATCCTGCGTGTGTTCTCAAAGGAGACAGCTGCGTTATAGATGCTGTGTCTCCAAGCCTCCCGATTTGAGGCCAGAGTGGACCAATTATGGTGATCAATATGGCCAAGGCTGAGATGTTGTTTCAGGGAGTCCTTGTATCTTTTCTTCGGGGCTCCTCTCTTGCGGCAGCCAGTGGCAAGTTCACCATAGAGCAAGATCTTAGGGAGGCGGTGGTCCTTCATCCTTGAGACGTGCCCTGCCCAACGCAGCTGTGTTCTCATCAGCATGGCCTCTACACTTGTGACTGCTGCTTGCTCAAGAACAGATGTATTGGTCACATAATCTGACCAGTGGATGTTTAAGATTGTACGGAGGCAGCGCTGATGGAAGCGTTCTAGGAGACGCAGGTGGTGGCGGTAGATGACCCATGATTCGGAACCATACAAGAGAGTAGACAGCACTATGGCTTTGTAAACACTGATCTTTGTGCTTTTCTTCAAGTGTTTATTACGCCATACTCTTTTGTGGAGTTTTCCGAAAGCACTGTATGCCTTTGCCAACCTGTTGTCTATCTCCCCGTCAATCTTGCCATCCGAGGAGATGAGGCTACCTAGGTAATTAAACTGTTGGACTGATTTGAGCTCTGATTCGCCAATGGTGATATGGGGATGATGGAAGACTTCCTGAGGTGCAGGTTGATGGAGAACCTCTGTCTTCTTTAGGCTGACTTCCAGCCCAAAGAGCTCAGCAGCATCTGCAAAGCAGGATGTTAAATGTTGCAGAGCTGCTTCTGTGTGGGCAACAAGGGCGGCATCATCAGCATAAAGCAGCTCCCGAACAAGATGGTTTAGGGTCTTGGTGTGGGCCTTCAGACGCCTTAGATTGAACAGGCTTCCATCAGTACGATATCGAATGTAGATACCGTCCTGATCGTCGAGGTCTGCTGTGGCCCTTTGGAGCATCATGCTGAAAAAGATTGTGAATAAGGTAGGAGCGAGAACGCAGCCTTGTTTCACACCATTCTTAATTAAAAAGGGCTCAGAAAGTGTGTTGCCATACCTGACTTGGCCGTGCTGATCCTCATGAAGTGAGATGATCATTTTAAGGAACTTGGGGGGACAACCTAAACGTTCCAAAATCTGCCATAGACCTTTTCTGCTCACAGTATCAAAAGCCTTGGTGAGGTCGACAAAGGTTACATAAAGACCTTTGTTCTGTTCCCTACATTTCTCTTGCAGTTGTCTGAGAACAAATACCATGTCTGTGGTGCTTCTGTTGGCTCTGAAACCACACTGACTTTCAGGTAGGATCCCTTCAGCTATAGTGGGTATTAGTCTGTTCAAGAGTATTCTTGCCAGGATTTTGCCAGCAATGGAGAGCAGAGTAATACCACGGTAGTTTGAGCAGTCAGATTTAATACCTTTCTTCTTATACAAAGTGATGATGACAGCATCACGAAGGTCTGATGGTAGTTCACCGAGCTCCCAGCAGCGCACCACAAACTCGTGTTCTATGTCAGACGTGACTTTTCAACAAGTAGGTAAGACACATACATACCCCCCCCCCCCCAAAAAAAAATAAAAATTAAGTAAGGGTACGTGCGTATCCTGTTGTCACAGAAGGAAAAAGGGGAACAGTGTTTTCACGTTCGGGTTACCTTTGACTGCAATTCTGCGCTGGCTTTACTCAAGAAATAGTGTTCACTGCTTCAATCACCACAAAAGATAAAAACCTAATGCCCCAGCGCAACACCTACCCAAATCTAGACTAGACAACCCCTCCTTACCCACCCCCAGGGACGGGAACAGGTGACGGCTCGATCCCCCGACATAACGCCTGGATACACTGGCGACGACCGACCACAGCCTCCAACATGGCGCCCGCCCGCTCTCCCACACGCCTGACCCGCCGGGAGCTCCCCAGCGCTCCCGGGCGCCCTCCCCTGGCCCGGGGACCGGGATTAGAAGGGCAAGGGAGTCAAGCGCCCGCGGCAGCCCCGGGGCGGGGAAGGCTCAGCCTCGGCGGCCCTCCCTCCCTTCCCCGCCCCGGCGCTGCCGCCGACTAGGCCGGTGCCCCGCGGCGAGGCGGGATAGCGGCCGGACAGCCGCTCTGGTCCCGCTCCCCCCCTCCCGTACCTGGCCGCTTGCATGAGGGGGCTCCATCCGTAGTGGTTCCTGCTCTGTACCGAGGCGCCCTTCCGCAGCAGGAACCGCACTAGCTGCTCGTGCCCGCCCGCCGCGGCGAACTGCAGCCCCGTGTTCCCGGCCTCGTCCGTGCAGTCCACGGGCACGGCGGGGGTCGGCGGGGCCGCCGCTTCTCCGCGGGGCTCCGCCGCCGCCTCCTCGGGGTCGCAGGAGGAGGAGGCCGCCAGGTCGGCGGTGCCGCCGCCGGGCAGCCCCAAGAGGCGCCGGGCGGTCTCGCAGTCGCCCTGCTCGCAGGCGCGGAGGAAGAGCTGGACCTGGGGGGGCACCCCGCTCTCCCCCATGGGCAGCGCCGCCGGGCCCCGCGCAACTCAGCCGCCCGCCACTGCCTCCTGGCCAGCGGCTCGCCGGCCGCCGGGAAGGCAGCGGGGAGGAGGGGACTCCGCCGGCGGGAGGAGGCCGGCCCAGGGCGGCCGCTGCGCCCCGGCCGCGCTTCGCAGGGCGGGAAGGGGGCGCCGGGCTGGGCCGCGCTCCGCGGAGCCGGCGAGGGGCTTCCCTACCTGGCCGGGGCCTCGGCGCCTCCCCTGCCCAGCCGGCAGTGCCGCCCCGCCTCGCCCAGCCAGCGCCGGGGTCCCCACGGCTCCTGGCCCGGGAGATTCTGTCATCTGGGCTGCAGACATTTTCCACATAGTGACTGACTCCCACACAAATAAGTGTATCCGCCCGGGGTCATAGCAGCAAGCCTTCGCTACGGAGCTTATTCGCTCTCACCTGACACAGTAATCCCTTTTCTTTGCTTCACAACCTGACTTCTACAGCTTGGCACGCTCCCTCTAGCAGCCCCACTCTGCTTATGTGATACTTCAGCCTTTACTTGGACTTTCCTACTTTGTCTTTCCTTTAGCTCCAAACCAGTCTCTCCCTTCACTGAGGTAACAGGATTTAAAGATGAGTCTTCCCTAAAAAGCCCCCATACATTTCCCACCACCTGACAGCACTGGTTAGTCTTTCAGTTCAAAGACTTTGAGCATAAAATTTGTATTTCTCAGGTACCTCTCTTTAGCTTCAGCCTCCCAGGTAACCTGAAATTTTTTTCAGGTTATTCTGGTTTACAGGATCTAAAGCAAGGGAAAAAAATAAAGCAAACTCTTGAATTTAGTCACTGAAGAATATCATGTTGTGTACCTGCAAGTTCAGGCACGTAATCTTCTATGAAAATCAGTTACTTCAATGGCAGAACAGGCACTTATTACAGTGGTGGAGAGTTTGGGGATGGGATGAGAAGACTGAGAAAGCTTATAGGGAGTGTAGTAAAACCACCAAATGCCATTAAAATGAAGCAATCCCCTGGTTTTAGGCAGTGGCATCCTTATCTTCCAAGTTACACAGCTTTTTGACTTGGAGCCACTTGTGAATCCAGCTTGCCAAACCATCATGGCAAAGGGCCAAATAGGTTACACTTGGAGAAAGTCTACAGCAAACAGGAGTCCTAGCTGTGGTTATGGCCACTTTTCCCCTGGGAAAGTACCATTCACAGCAAAGAAAAAAAAATTGCGTATTTATCGTTACAGAAGTAATAGAACAAATTCCTAGCAAGGGCACATATTCAGTGATGCTTCCTTCATTATAGATGTGTTAACTCATAGAATATTTAAATATGTAACATATATACTTAGGTTAAATAATTTCCTTAAGCATAAAGAAGCTTACATTGGCCATCTTCAGAGGGAAGATGCATGGCTAGGTAGACTTTTGATCCAGCCATTCTTAAATTATGATAGTATGAGGAGCTTGCCATTATCAATAAAAGTGGATGGTGCAATTTACTCTGTTTAATATTTCAGAGCTTGGAAGAAGAGAATGACAAGAGTAATTAATGTAACACATTATTCATGATTGAAGAAAACTGGGTCATACTTACCATGTCAAAGTGCATGCTGAGATATAGTCAAATTAGTGACACAATCACTCCAGTTTTTCTTTGAGATAACCTAATGTACATAGTGATTGTACAAATTTGTTATGTAGCTGATGATTACGCTATCAATTTCTACTAATGGTTTGAAACTCCAGACAAAGATATCATTAATGTAATTAGGAACCTAACAGCAAAGATAAAACTCTTATTTTAATAAACTTATAAGTAATCAATAGGAAATCTTTGCTGGGGTTTACAAAATGAGAGAAGAAATTATTTGTGATGAATTTTGCTGCTGTTATCTGATGGTCATTACTATCTTCAGTTGGCATCCTAGGCATTTATACTGGTATGATCAGTCGGTGATTTCTGTCACTGAATGAGAATCAAGGCATGGAAAAAATAATCAGATTTCTTCTGAAATTAATGAAGTGCTATAGAATATTCTCATGAATGATGCAGTACCAGGCTCTCTGGAAAATACAGTATTTGATTTCTTCACCAATGAAAGAACAATCTAAGCCTTTCAAACTGTTCATTAGGGTAAGATGATGGAGAAAGCTTAGGTTGGAAGATCACAGAATCATAGAATATGCAGAGTTGGAAGGGACCCACAAGGATCATCAAGTCCAACTCCTAGCCCAGTACAGGACCATCCCCAAGAGCCTGAGAGTATTGTCCAAATACTTCTTGAACTGTGTCAGGCTTGGTGCTCTGACTACTTCCCTGGGGAGCCTGTTCCAGTGCCCAACCACCCTCTGGGTGAAGAACCTTTTTCTAATATCCAAGTCACCTTCCCTGACTCAACTTCAGGCCATTCCCTCTAATCCCATCACTGGTCACCACAGAGAAGATCAGTGCCTGTCCCTCCTCTTCCCCTCACGAGGAAGTTGTAGACAGCAATGAGGTCTCCCCTCAGTCTCCTCTTCTCCAGGCTGAACAGACCAAATGACCTCAGTCACTCCTCATATGGCTTACCCTCAAGGCCCTTCACCATCTTCATTGCTCTCCTTTGTATTTTCTCTAAGAGCTTAATATTTTTCTTACATTGCAGTGATCAAAACTGCACACAATGTTCAAGGTAAGGCCACACCAGTGCAGAGTTTACAGTACAATACAGATAATGCAGATAATACAGGACAAAACAAAACCAAGATTCTCATGTGCAGATTGTGTGTTGGTTGTTCAGAAGATTCGTCCAAACTGCATCTTGTTTGTCCAGTCAGTGAAATTCCTTCCAGACAAGAAATTTCCTTCACATCAATTCTGTGCTAATCTGTATAGATCAATGTTGGATTGCTCTGAGGTAAAAGTAATTTAAAATGACAGAAGAAACCCTAATGAAGAAATTACTTTAGAAAAAAGGAGATGAGAAAAGTGCAAGGAACAGGACAAGCCTGCCAAAAAGTGCCAAACAGATAAAGCAAGAACAAAAATGTGAGCTCAATATTTGTGAAACTTTTCTAACGTAAGTCTCCACTGCTAATGATATCATCTTGAGCACAATCATGTGGCACATGCAGGATGGCCAGGGGATCAGACCCAGCCAGCATGGATTTAAGAAGGGCAGATTCTGCCTGACCATGATCTCCTTCTATGACCAGGTGACCTGTCTGGTGGATGAGGGGAAGGCTGTGGATGTAGTCTATCTAGACTTCAGCAAAGCCTTTGACACCATCTCCCATAGCATACTCCTGGAAAAGCTGGCAACCCACAGCTTGGACAGGGGCGCTCTCTGCTGGGTTAGGAACTGGCTGGTGTCCGGGCCTAGAGAGTGGTGGTGAACGGTGCTGCATCCAGTTGGCAGCCGGTCATTAGTGGTGTCCCCCAGGGATCAGTGTTGGGCCCAGTCCTGTTTAATATCTTTATTGATGATCTGGACGAGGGGATGGAGTCTACATTAGCAAATTTGCAGTGACACCAAGTTGGAGGGGAGTGTCGGTTTGCTGGAAGGCAGGAGGGCTCTGCAGAGGGATCTGGACAGGCTGGATAGATGGGCCAAATCCAACGGGATGAGGTTCAACAAGGCCAACTGCTGGGTCCTACACTTTGCCCACAACAATCCCATGGAGCACTATAGGCTGGGGACAGAGTGGCTGGACAACGGCCAGGCAGAAAGGGACCTGGGGGTTCTGGTTGGCAGCCAGCTGAACATGAGGCAGCAGTGTGCCCAGGTGGCCAGGAAGGCCAATGGCATCCTGGCCTATCAGCAACAGGACCAGGAAGTGATTCTTCCTCAGTACCCAGCACTGGTAAGGCCGCACCTCGAGTGCTGTGTCCAGTTCTGGGCCCGTCAGTTTAGGAAGGATGTTGAGGTACTGGAGTGTGTCCGAAGAAGGGCAACAAGGCTGGTGAAGGGTTTGGAGCACAAGCCCTACAAGGAGCAGCTGAGGAAGCTGGGGTTGTTTAGCCTGGAGAAGAGAAGCCTCAGGGGAGACCTTATCACTCTACAACTACCTGAAAGGAGGTTGTAGCCAGGTGAGCGTCTCTTCTCCCAGGAAACTAGCAATAGGACAAGAGGACACAGCCTTAAGCTGCACCAGGGGAGGTTTAGGTTAGTCTTTAGGAAGAAGTTCTTCACAGAAGGAGTGATCAGATATTGGAATGCGCTGCCCAGGGAGGTGGTGGAGTCACTGTCCCTGGAGGAGTTTAAGAAAATAATGGACGTGACACTTAGTGCCATGGTCTAGTTGACATGGTCATGTTTGGTCATAGGTTGTACTCAATGATCTCTAAGGTCTTTTTCAACCTAATTAATTCTGTGAATCTGTGAAAACACCAGCAGGAAGATGTAAGCTCTATGGATGCTACTCATCAAACAAAGTTACATAAATGAGATCAACTTAGAGCCATTCTTCTGCAAGACACAGAACTCACCATTTGCAAAGCAAAGACTAGGAAACCATTAGGGCATGTAACACACGGGTGGAACTAGTAAAGTAAGTATAATACGGCAAAAAGCAGGGATGTAGAACTACAAATTGGCCAGGTAACATGACAAAAAATTCTGTTGCCCTTGCGGTAATAATAGGTTGTAATACATATGGACATATACCTTAATACATGAGCAAATTTCTACAGGATCACATAATATGGAAGATTGTAAAATTACCATCATAATCAAAAGCATCAAACAGAAATGTAAAAATGCAAGTAGTCAAGCAATCTGTTCTGAAGAAATCCATGAAACTAGAGGCAGCCAACTCACTCATACTCTGCATTATGAAAGTCTGAGGATGATGGCATCTCAAATCCCCAAATACGATGGCCTTTTTTCATGGCAATTCAAGGAGTAAAAGGCTTGTCTTCTACTGTAAAACCTTACTGGTGTGAATCACAAGGAAGACATACTTCTAAGAAAAAGAAAACTGACATTTTTAGCATTCATTTTGTGTGACAACACTTATCTCTGCCTTAATGAAAAGGCAGACACATATATTAGAAATACCATCATAGAAAAGCAAGTACTTGCCCAGTATCACTGGACTCATATATGTTAGCTTTGGTCCTTTTAGGCATAGAAACAGAAATAACCTTGAAAAAATTACTAAAAAACACATGGTAGTAAGTGGCTACAGTGTAGGATGACAAAGATAAATTTCATGACATAATATCTGTTTGACTTCTTGATCAGAATTTTAATGGTGTGTATAGCAGTTTCCATTTCATCTATTATAACCAGCTGCTATAACTTTGTGAGGAATTTACTTCATTTTTGTGTTTCAGAATATGCCATAATTTTGACCAAACTTTCAAAAATTATTTGCAATTCAGTATTTTAATTCACTGTGTCTGCACAACTATGTATGAAAACTCAGTCAGGTTTCCAATATAACAGACCTTCAGTAACATGTAATGTCATGCCGTATTCCATGCACAGAACTGCAGCTTTGTTCCAGTAGTTTCTGAAAGCTAAGCTTCTGGCCCTGGCTTCCTTTCTGTACATCTTTTCCACTGCCTGGAGTTCATGCTGGCTATTTAGTTAAAGAGAACATTTATATACCAACAATACACACCTACAGCAAACAAATATACTGATTGAAGCCTTTGACATATTGTTTCTTCCTTTAAGGTATCCTGACTTGTATGTGACCTTTTGAGCAAGGTATTTTATGTGTGTGTATGTGTATGTCTGTGTAGATGTACATATGCATATACGTGTACTACAGAGATCTGTAAGCTGGTACAGGTGAGGTCTTGCCCAAGTAATCCACTGAATGCCACCTGTTTTTATTGGCATGTCAGTAGGAGAATTGCACATCATTCATCAGTCTGACAGAAGATCCCTGAAATAGCTGACAGTTTCTATCTCACACATCAAGTCTGTGGTTTTAATCTGTTTTATTTTTAGGCCTCTGTACCCACTTGTTCTTCCTCTCATCTAAATTCCCAATGTTCTCTGCCTCCGCACTATGCACCCAGCTTCACTCCTGACCCAAAGCCTACCCTGTAAAGCTGAAGCACTGAGGACCTCAGCACCCACCCTTTGGTGCAGACCTGTAGCTGGGGAAGAGGGGTCCAGCCAATTCATGTTTTGCTTGTGCTACACAGCTGTCTCAAACAGAGAGACTTTCAACACAAACACATTAATAAAAAAATCCCTTGGCACTGGTAGGACTGTGGGCTGAATAATAATATTTAAAAAATACTTGTGCTGACAAAGGAGAGAAAGAGCACCCAAGGTGGGAGTTTGGGGGAACTGTTTCTATGGAGGGCAGTGCTATTTTATGCACAATTAAAGCGATGGTGAACAATGATCCATAGGTTCAAAGCTCTCTCCATGGGTATGTTTTATAACTTGGCTGACTCTTCTTCTCCTTAAACAAAAATCTATCTGCAATGTATTTGTACATCATGTTCTTATCATATTCCTCTGATCATTTTTTCTTTTTTTTTAGAATACATAACTGTTGGCTTTTTCTAAAACGAGAATCATTATTCTGAAATACGTTATTTGATATTTTCTTTTTACCCTGAAAGTATGAATTTAGGAAGCTGTTGGAACTTAATAAAAGTGCAGTCCTTAGTAGCTGACACTTCTTCCCACCCCATTTCCACTTTAGAATTTTGCTTCGTTTTGACAAAGCAAAAATACAGATCTAAAAAAAAAAACCCCAAACATTGGATGAAGTAAATTTTAAAGCTTCTGCAAAATTTAATAGCTCTACTTTTTTCTGAGTATGTCATTGCTACAAAATAAGAATAACTTTTAATAATTATACACATGTAAAATAGTTCATCTTAACTTACCGCTTTAAGTGTTCCTTGTATGTAGACCAATTCTTTCAATCAGCTCATGTATTTTAGGTGACTTAATTACTGGCTGCAATTCAAATAGATATTTCAGAAAGTAAGATACATCCTTAATTTGAGCTATTACATTCACTATAATGTAAATTCTTATGGACAACTACATATTGTTGTGCTTAATTTTCTTCTCTTAGTGCTTTTTGAAAGGTTTGGTTAATATCTTGATTGTTTTGGGGGTGAAAAATAAAAATTCACTTTTTAAAAATAAACTTTTAAAATATATTAATTATTTCACTGTTCTGTTTTGATTTAGACAATGGAGAGCACAATGGATCTTTCGAGATAAGTAATTATGGCTTTTATATGACTTGTTTGGTTACTTTACTTATCTCTGACTAAAACTTCTGAAGCAACTGCAATTATGGCTCGCTAAACACTAATATTAAAAAAAAATCAGAACAAATTGTTTTAACTTCCATTGTTATTAAACCTAAAAGAAACAACAGAATGGCTTAAAAGGAACTTTTCCATGAAAATTTTGCTACAAGCTTTATGGATTGCAGTAAACTCATTTACCTTAATTGTAGATTTCTTTTTTCTCCTGGGGCTTATTTTTACATTCAGAGCAGAAGCCTTTACACTTTAAGTATTTCAGCTCAGAAATTTCAGTTTTCTCAACACAATTAAACCCCACAAACTTTTGAAAAGGTTTAAGAAAATGTGTCTTTCCTTTCATATTCTTTGCATCTTGTCCAAACTTATTTGTGAATGCAACTGATTGATTCTTAATGACTTCTGCATTAATATCGTTATTGTACTTTCCCGTGAATTTTCTTGAGTGTTTGTTTGGATATTGTCGTGGTTTCACTCGTCTAGCCTCCCATGGGGCTGGAAATGGTTAATCCCAAATAAGTTTCCGATGCAGGGCCAATGGAGAGCTGTGGTTCGCCCCTGTGAAATTAGCATATTACAACAGACCGGAAGAGAACTTATTGCCAGAGAGAATTGGAGCCATGAGGTAGCTGAGGGGAATCCCGAGTTTGGGGACCTGGGCACCCCACGGCCCTGGCACTATGGCCAAGGCTGCAGCAGTTACTCACTGTTTCCCCTGTGAACGGGGGAGTCAGCAGTGGTGATCCTGAAGCAGAGCAGAAAGAATTCCAGGCAGAGGAGAGAGAAACTTCAAGCAGTCTCACTGCTACCTCCCCCACAAGGGAGCGACTCCAGTTGAGACTGAAGCAGAAGAGAGACGGGCCGAGGGCTCGGAGGTGCCCTACGTGGGGTTTGGACGAGGGCAGCCAAAAACCAAAGGACAAGGAATGCGGAGGATGCCCCCCTTGCCACATGGAAGTCAAGCCGATGCTGCAGCTGGGATAGAGAGAAGCCAACCCAAGCAGGCTTGGTAAGGGTAAGGACTGGGTAAGGACTTTAATGAAAGCTGTTTGAGGGTATAAGATTGAGCAAAAACCCAGAAAATCTTGCAACCTGGGGAGAAGAGTGGACCTGAAGTGGAGAAGTCCCTGAATCTTACTCCCTGGGAGGAACCTTCACGAAGCAGGGGGAAAGGATTCAAAAGCTCCCTGTAGCTCGTGATGCAGACCTGGTGAAGCAAGTGTTCCCTTGCAGTCCAGGAGGAGACCTCAGCAGAGGCTGAGCAGCTGGTGGGGGTGTAGAAGACCCCTTGCCCCGTACCTCAATGAGAGAGAGACTTTAGCTATCGTCCTGAAGGTTCTTCTTCTGGATTGAAGTGGGAGGGCCCCAGGGGTGGTAGAAATTGTATTAATACTGTGTATTTATTTGCTTTTTAGTTTCTATAGTTTTTATTCCGTTAGTAATAAATTTTGATATAATTCCCCCATGCTAAGTTGTGCCTGTCTGAAACCTTCTCTCTCACCTTGAAACAAATTGCAAGGGGTTTGGAAACTGGATTTTTGGGAGCTTTCAAACCACAACAGACATCAGCCATGGGGAACTACCATTTACTAGTATTACTTTTAATCCTCACTGCAATAATGATCATAGAAAGCTTTCCCAGCTGTTTTGCTGACCACCTCCCTTACTTTACCTCCAGCTGCAACCTTTCTTGCATTTATGGAAGCAAGGTGATGCTTTCCTACCTTTTCTTCAAGCCCTTTCTTCCTTTTTAAAATCTGACTGAGAGGTAGCTATGGAGGTTATCTTCTTCAACAGTCTTGCCTGATCTTACCATGTCTGCCACTAGTGGCAGCATGCCTCCTGCAGTCCTGCCACATTCCGTTCTCCGATTCCCATCTTTTTATCTCAGAACTTGCATTAGTCATGTGACTTTATTCTTGTATTTCTTCCATGGTGTTCTATTACTTAGAATACTTAAATAAAATACTGATTCTTCTAATACTGAAGAAACCCTGCAGTGGAACTCTCTGGGTTTTTTTTTCTTACTCTTCTTAATTAACACTCTGTCTTCCATTTTGTTCTTTACATCTTCCAAATCTCCCCAGCAATTTCTTTTTGGAGTCCAGGAGGATCTCCTCTCCTTTGATTCATTCCAGGAATGGTCTTCCTTTATTGAGGAACGATGGTGAGCAAGGAGACAACACAATCACTGGGCATGGAATTAGTAGTGCCACCTGACTCTTCAGCACCCAAGGCCTACTAGACACAGCTTCCTTTTTAGGTAATGCAGGTTCTCAAGTCCAACATATTGGGATTTAGTAGCTGTCTACAATGCATATTTCACTACTTCACTACTATTAGGTTTAAGTTATGCCAGCTGGTATTTATGCTTTGAAACTAGATTTTTTGCTTACATAATTATCTGTGATGGATAGAAATAATCAGTTTATATCTATGCACGTGTACAGACACACAAAACATCTGCAAATCCACTTAAAGTACTTGATTTATACTAGTTTACCAGTGTCAGGATGAGTCATTATTATTCCACACCCTTCTGTCCAGACCAAGGCCTCCACAGTAGTTGACACCCTCAGTGTTTGTTGCTGCATACAATATTTATTATCATGTAAAATCAGAAAGAGCTCATAGCTGCATGCTCTGGCCTTGTCTGGTAGTGGCAAGGTCTTTTCCCTTCCTCAGTGTCAGACATATTTCATGCACTCCTCATCACTACTGGTGAGCGCCGCCCAGTGCCACGTACCGGGCTGGAGTCCCTCCTGGGATTGATCAGACTCCTCTGCTGGGTTGATCTTGACAGGCCTCCAACAGCAGAGAGTACGGCAGTGAACAATCTCTTTGCAAAATGCGTGGAGCAGATGACACCTCAAGACCGGTTCCAGCTCCCTACTGAATGCGAGAGAGAAAATTTATCCAGTTATGTTACATTTATGTTAAGGTATTTCAAATGCAAAATGGGGAATTTTCATGTAATCTCATGGCCTCCGGATCACAAGTTTAAACAGGTGGGGCTGTATCCTGCTGGGACTGAAGTAAAAAAAAAGCCATACAAATATGTTGTTGAGTATGAATTACATATGAAGATATTGACTAATGACTGTTGCTTTTTTGCCCCATAATTCTGTCAAGGCATGGATTGGACTGCCCATTATCTGGATAATAAATTTGGGATTTTTGTTTGTCTTCTGGATTTCTCTCTATGAGGCCACATTGGTTGACTTCATTTTTCAACCAAGACCATTCCTTTCTTCAGAAAAAGAGCTTGTAATTAATGCCTGTGGCTTCTTGGTCCATGTTCTGCTCTACTCCTCTATTCTAGAGGTAGAAGAATGGTTGAAGCCTGGTTTCCTATCAGTTTGTTTCCTTCAGCCCCAAAGCTCTTCATAGTCCCTTGCTGTTCTCCTGCAGCCCTGGCTATTTCTGTCAGGAGAGAGCAATCCTTAGGGCTGTCACTTCCAATGGCCAAAGCAGCTTGCCCCGGCAGCAGTATGCTAGCCGAATTTTCCCTTGCTGGCGTACCCCTGAGAATCTGCCATGCAGCTAACAGTATTTATTAAGGTCCCTTCAGGGTGACCAGATCACCTTTTCCTTGAAGGGTGACAGGAAGTGTGTGAACGGAATATGCCTTCCTCCCTCCTCCCCACATCCCAGCTGTACATGAACCAGCAGAACTGGGATGCCTCCCTGCCCTGGGCTGCGTTAGGACCTTTTCTAGTTCCATAGGTTGGATCCCCAGGGTGAGCCCGAACCGGGCTGGAGCCGTGCGCCTTCCCTGGGGTGCTGGAACCCTCGGTGGCCGAGCAGCCTTCCGACCACGAGGAAGCCGAGAGGCATCGCTCCTGGGAAGATGGCTGAGTGGCGGGAGGGGCGCAGCGCCCCTGGCTGACCCGCGGCTCGGGTTCCCTGTCCGGGGGCACCGCTCCCCGCCCCGCGGCAGCGCCCGTACCCCGCTCTTCTGCGCCGCGCCCCTGCGGGCTGGCCGACAGCGGGGCGGGGAGGAAGGAGGAGCCGCCGGCGAAGGAGCCGGGCGGGTTTCCTGGCGGGGGCAGCGCTGGCGGCGGGCGGGTGTCGCGGCTTGGGCAGGTCCGTGAGAACTTCGCCGAGTCCGCCCTGGGCGGGGGTGCGTCCGCGTCCGTGAGAGGCACCCACCGCCCGCTCGGCATGGCCGGCCGCCTCGGCCGCGGGGTGTGCTGCGGCAAGCGCGGCCGGGGCTGCCGGGGCGAGGGCGCCCTGCTTGCCCTGGGGCTCCTGGCCGCCCTCGGCTTCCTCGTGTGGTGGCACGGCCCGCCGCCCCGCCACGCCGCCCGCCGCGCCCCGCCGCTGCCGCCGTCCCCCGACACCGAGCTGCTGCGGCGGCCGGTGTACGCCAAGCCTGCCCTGGACCCGGGGGCGCTGGGGGAGCTGGGCCGGGCGGTGCGGCTGGAGCTGAGCCCGGCCGAGAAGCGCCGCCAGGAGGAGAGCATCCGCCGGCACCAGATCAACATCTACCTGAGCGATCGCATCTCGCTGCACCGCCGCCTGCCCGAGCGCTGGCATCCGCTGTGAGTACCGGCGGGCTCCGGCCCCCTGCGGCCCCCAGGGCGCTTAGGGCCGGGGCAGAGGAGTCCTGCCTTCCGCAGGTGTGGCTGCGAGAGCCGCTCTGCCAAACCGGAGTGTCTGCTGGCAGCGGCCGGCGCGGGGTAACCGCGTCTCTCTCGGCTGCATCTTGCTCAGGAATGTGGAGGCTTTTGAAACTTTCTTTCCCCTCCCAAATGCTCTCAGATCACAGCGTTCGTTCTCAGAGTTAAGTCCGTCGGTGACTGGCTGCCTCACCTCCGCGAGGCAGCACACGTAGGGTGTTGGTGATGCGTGTGCCAGTCTGTTGATTTCCCCCAGTAGCCCTGGTAGTGTGGTTTCAGCCTTTAAGCAATGGCATGCTGCCGTGTTTCTCTTGCTGCTGTCCCCTTCTGCTGCTGTCCCCTGTGTTAGTCACTGTAGGCAGCAGCGTTCTTTTCCAGTCACTCCCAGCTTTACAGATATTACACTTCCCAGATTTCAGTTGTTCGTTGTATTCAAATGTCTTGTGCCACACAGTATAAAGTAGATTGTTTTATTATCACCTGGAGTGAGCTAGAAATGGTGATTACAGAGGTGCGTAACGTTATTCTGAAGTGAGACTGTTTGTTCCGGGATGCTTAGTTGTTGGGACAATTTTCATTTGCAAGTTACATTTACAGTTATGAAACCAGTGCCAGATGACATAAGCAATTGTAAACTAAGGATTAGATACTGTTTGATGAGGTGATTCTAGTTTACAGGCAATGGTTCAGTGCAGCTGTAAAGCCAGTGCAGCACAGCAGGTCTGATTGTCCTGGCCTAATGCAAATACTTGGTTTAGCTGCATATTCACTGCAGCGTGGGCTTTCCTCACAGAGTGAGTGACCAACTGGTGAGAGGAACAGGATACCCGCTTATGGGTGAGATTAATTCAGTTGGTTAAAGCTTGGTGCTAATAATGCCAGGGTCACAGGTTCAATCCCCTGTATTTGGCCGTTCACTTAAGAGTTGAACTCCAATGATCCCTGTGGGTCCCTTGCAACTCAGAATAATCTGTGATTCTATGTACCATCTGCCAAAGGGCTCAAGATGGAACCATGGCTACTACTGACTCCTCAAGAGTCCTCTCCTCTACTTCACCTGAGCTTGGCTTCGGCAGGTTTATTTCATTCCAACAGGTTTGTGCAATATGGTAGCAAAAAGCTGTGAAGAAAGCAGGGCTCTGTCTCTCCCATGCATTCATTTCACATCAGCGTGTCCTGGCCAGTATTTCACCAACTCTAGTTATAAGTGCTGAATCTAAAATATGAATCTTATGATGGCTCTCAAAAAGCTGAAATGCAAATGCAAGGCCTTTTTACTGTAAGTTTAAGCCTGACACTAGCCTCATTTTTCTTAGTTACGTATATTCCCTCCTTATAAGCAGTCTGTAGACCATAGTTTTAGTTGCTTTTCCATGGGAAGAATTAAATAATTTCAATTAATTATTTTGGACTTGTGCCATTTCTCTATAACAGGATGTCAGAGGAAATGAGAGATTACAGTTGTTGAACAGTAGACATTACAGATGTGTGTGGATGATGGTTCTAGAAATGAAAAAATTGTAAATAGATGAATAGATTTTGCTACAATGACAGACCCTTTTTGATTTGAATATTTGGATGTTGAAATGGCAAAATATATCCAAACCAAAAGAATCACAACGCACCAGTGATGTAACCTCTGAGACAATTGCCTTCTGAAGCTGGGGTTGTATTGCACTGTTGTTGTATCTGCTGGCAGGTGTTTAATTTCTTTGTACACAGTTAAATCTAGATTATGGCAAAAATGTTACAGAGATCTATCCAACTCACACAACAAATGTAAAAAAACTTCCTCAAAGGCAATTTTGCAATGAAGTTGTTAACTCCCTCTCTTATGAGGGAAGACCATTTAAGTGATTGAAGTAAAAAAAAAAAATGGAAAAGGTATCACAGAGCCTATAGTGATAGACATTCATTGCACTTCATTGTAAGATGGGAGGCTATACAACTTTAGGGAAAACATTACTTAGTTTTTTTATTTTAATTTTGGTAATGACCTTTAATGAACATTTTTGTGATAGGTGAGGCTGTAATGGTAGACTGAAACTAAGCTTCAACTGTCCACTAAAATGGTGCAAAGGCTAAATTTCAGGTGTGATCAGTGAAACAGTTTTGGTACCTGAAGACCAGAAGGTGGCAAATACACCATTTTTTTAGTGGAGTCCCAGAGGAGAACTAGAGAACTATGTGCTGGCAAGCCTTGTATATCTTTCAGCCATGTTATTTACAAACTGTGGTAAGGGAAAGATGGCTGGGCATGATCTATTGAGAAAGTCAACTTGGCTTTTGTCAGGGATGATGTGTCTTACAAACCTATTTGAGTTCTTTGAAGGTCGTAATTATATGGATAAAAAGTTATTTCCAGATGCTTTTGATGAGTTCCTAAACAACTGTGAAATAAGATGGAAATTTCTTGCATTTATAAATAACTGAATAGAAGCTAGAAAGCATTTGTTTTGGACTTTTTTATTTGGTTGGTTGGTTTGGGGGATTTTTTTGCTTTGTTTTGTTTTAAATAGTGAAGGGTCACCAATAAAGTGCAGTAGAAATCTGTGTTGGACCCAGTGCTGTTCAACTTACAGCATGGCTTTCATAAAAAAGTAACTAATTGACAGGTCTTCAGCCTGAAAGACAGATGTGTTACTGGTACCTCTTCCTGGGCTGCTGCAATACATGGTTGATGAAAAGTGGATAAAACAAATTCTGCCACCTCCTTGTTCCAAAAATCCATTTACTATAAAGAATAAGGAAGTCCATCTACTAGAAAATTTAAATCAAGTATTCAGGAGATATTGGCAGATACTGTACTTGGAGACTGTGTTCTGGGCTATGGGCTTTTGGTCTGTTTCAGCATATTCTTTTGTGTATGGAGGCACGTCTGGAAATTTTAAATGCCAGTAAAATGAGAGGATGAAAGAAGGAAGAATAGAGGCAACATTACCACCACCTGGGTCCTCCCTGCTCCTTTTAACTTTAATGTCCTCCCACACTCATCAATGAGCCTGCTTTCTGGGTACAAACATTTGAATCCAATGAAAACTAGAATTTTGCTGATAAGATTGAGAGTATCTGAACCAATAAGCCATTAAGCATGATATGCAAAATTATGGCACAAAGTGTTTCTTTATCAGAAAATGATGACAAAAAACCATTTTATACTGCTACCTTTTGTACATCCTAGACCTGCTGTTGGAACAGAAATGTGGCAAGTTACTTGCTAATACCTATGTCTGGTAATTCTATGCAGGAAGAGAAGAACAGTTTGGCTGAGATTACTGTCTCAAATAATGTACTGACTGATGATATTTGACTATGAATCCAGGAAGTTTCAAAATAAGATGCTTCACCTACTAATAAATTCCCAACAATGCAAATATTCAGAAGGTTTTTATTCCTTCTTTTTACTGTAGCATGCTTTTTGTGACAACTGATCCTGTTTCTGTAGAACCACAGACCTGAAGAGCTCAACAACTTCTATCGTTTCCTTTAGACAGTTTCTGCTTCCTTTAACTGTCTGCTCTTGAGATCAGCAACTGATAATGTGTTTCATCACACAGGAACTCTAGTTTTATTGGCGGCTAGAACTGTGCATGTGACTATGTGTGTATATATTTATGAACATATATTCATATACACATAAATATAAATATTTAATCATACATATAAACAAACATAGTATATAGACAACCTATAAGAGCACTATTTTGGAAAAATCCTATGAATAAGAATGTGAGGAAGTTACTAAATGATCATAGAGTTTGTACAAGGTTAGAAGTTAAATTTGCTGTAGGGTCGGAGAAGGACAGAGGTTGGAAGGAACCTCTGGGGTGTCTACTCCAACCTCCAAGTCTCCAAGGATGGAGTTTCAGCAGGTTCTTTGGATACCTCTTTCAAGGCTGCATCGCTGCCACAGTGACTTTTTTTGCACCTCCCTCCCCCTCTGTTCATAATGTTGCCTGGATGGCCTTGCTTGTCTTCCCGACATCTATTTTTTAATTTCTTGTGTTTTCACTCATAAGGGAAGCAACAACTGGTTTAAAACCAACAAGAATCTTCTATCAGACACTGACTTAGTGAGGCCCCATTGGGGCTGATGCCCTGTGAGTGCGATGCGATGAGCTCTGAGCTGTGCGGTTTGGCCAGTGCTGCTCTGCCTTTCTTCCCCCGCAACAACACTTCTGCATCCTGTCCCATGGGGCTTCTTGTCATGTGCTTGTTTTACAGGACTGCGAGGTTAGGCAGACAACTGATATGTTCTCTTAGACAGCCTTTTACAGGTTGTTACGGCGTGTAAGAAATACATTTCCAGGTTTTCTACTTGTGTTCTTTTAGATTAAGGGCTGTTTTCAAGTGCTGTTCCTGATTTTAGACATTCTAGCTTCTTTTTTTTTCTTTCAGTATTTCTCACAGGAGGGGTGCATTGCACGTTTATTTTGGGGATGGTTTCTGTAAAATCACACCAGCTGCCTTTTGGCTGACTCTTGCCACAGAAGGAACAAGTCAGGAACACACACTTTTGTGCTAACTCAGCGTTTCATGTTGTCTTTTTCGCTGTAGAAACCTGAATCAGCCCTTGGGGCTCATTTTACTTGTGATCACAAGGAAATGGATTTTTAATTCTTTCCTGTATTTCCTTAACTGGCAAATGATTTTAAGTAGCCACAAAAGCCCTAAAAGTGTTGAATGTGATCTGCATATTTTGCAGCTATTAAAAAAAGTTTGAGAGGTTCATTCTTTAATTCTAGGTAATTTTCTGTGTTTTGGAGATGGAGATAGAGATTCTTTATATAAAAGTTTTTTAGGTGTTTGATTTTATATATCTATTTAAATATCTGTGTTTATATGTTTAAGTGTCTTTATATAGATAGCTAGTTTACACAAATACTTAAACTCTTCTGTCACCATCATTTATGCCTGTAATATTATTTATTTTGGGGGAATATTGTGTTTGAGTTTAGCGTAACAATCTTGTGCTAGGACTTTTCTGACTTTCAAAACTCTTTTTCCTGTTTGTTCCCAGATTTCAGTGTGATTCCTTTACAGTCTCACTTTCTTCTATGGTTTGTTTTCTGGGCTGTGAATACCAAATTACCCAGGATGCTCATCTGATAGTATCTTGCTAGCAAATTCCCATAATAAACCTTGATATTAGGTTTTGATCCCTTTTCTACTCCAAAAATCACAGCATCTGATTTTGATGAGCACGCTGCTCCTGCCAGGAGTTTTAACCTGACTCTGTTCCGGGAAAAGGCGCAGCAGCCAGGTGTTTCCTCCTCAGCCTGCCATGACTGCCAGACTTCACCCAGGAGCTTTTCTTTCATCTCTTATCTAGAGGTGAAATAACTGCAGTGACTTTTTCTTTTTGTTTTGCAGTGGTCCATATAGGAAATATGAACTCTTTGAAGAGGTTAGCTGCAGCAGCTTGACCTTCTTTCGCATCCCTTCCCTCTAAACACACAGCTGATGGTGCATCCTGTGCCCAGGGCTGGTTTTGGCATTGGGTATTCCCATGTTTTACATCTAATCAGAGTCCAGAAGACGCAGTATGCTACTTCTTACGAGCAAATACTTTGCATTAAACACTTAAAAGTGTATTTGGTGTAGTAGTTCTGTAACACTATGTTCACTTGTTTAGGGTTGGATTTCTTTTCGTTTGTCTTCTGACCTTTTCTGGTAGAGGTTATTGTAACTAGTAACTACATTAATTGTAACACCTTTGAGTTATTACTTTAGTGTTAGTTGGCAGGATTCCTTGCATATATAAACAGGGTTTAGATTGTCAAAGCAGCGTACCTCTGAGACATCTCATTCCTTCCTCATACAGTTAAATGGGGGAGTAATACTTCATCATTGTGTGGTTTGGTTTGGGATTTTTTTTGTTGTTGTTTTGTTTTGGGGTTTTTGTTTTGTTTTGGAGGGGGTGTTTTGTGGGGTTTTTTGTTTGTTTTGTTTTTAGGGGTTTTGTTTTTTAATATTTTTCTTGGCCTGCATCAAATTACTGTGATGAAAGTAAGTTTCTGAATGTAGGTGTAGGAAATGGTATGGCTATGTGCCATAAAGTTAAGTGTATCTCACTACCTTGGAAGCATATTGCACACAGGTAACTATTTGAGCAAAATGTAACCACTGTTTCAAATCAGGAAACTAAAGTGAAAATCAATTTGTTTTCCTCATTGTCACATGCACAATTCCCTTCTAATCTGCACGTCCAGAATATGGGCCAGGTAGGAACTTCTATAACCTTTCTCTAAAAATTTGGAATTAGGAGGCTCTATGGATTTCTTAAATTTGTGGATTTTAGGATACAGATTTAGTCAATTCTCATAGGTGGGCTTTCTAGACATTTTTTTCTTAATTTTTTTTAATCTGTTTTACACAGATTTGCTTTCCTCCCTGCCCTCCAAAGTTCTTAGCAAATATTTTCTTCTGTTTAAGGCTTCCTATCTTTCTTTCTTGCTTCTCACTATGTTTATATACTAGGCAGTGTAGCCCTTTATTGTCTGAAATCTTAAAACAGCATTTGGCGGTCTGTCTTGTCAAGACCTTATTGTCACTGAGAGAATTGTTCTATAAAACATCAAATAACCTGGGAAACTTTCACAGTCTAGCTCGCCTCTCTTTTCAGAGAGTTGATCGTATCACAGTGTTGTAGAGTGTACATGGGGGCTCTCTAACGTGGTTTGTTTCAGCAGGCATAATTTAGGGATCTTTTAGTTAGGCTGCTGGGCTGGGACCACGTGCTGGGGAAGTGTAGACCAGCATCGCCTGAACTCGCGCTGCTTATGTGTTCCAGCCTTGCCCCTGAATAATTTGGGCATTATGGCAGTTATCTGCAACTTGCTGCTATCTGCCTTGCTCATTGGACCAAGACACACCTTCAGCAAACGTTGCTGCCTTTTTCTGTAATAGCCGAGCACACGTGGCATGTGTAGGTGTGCAAAACCAGTGGAGCCTCTCCTGCTTAAGTAAGACTTTTTTTTTTTTTTTTTTTTAAGAGAAAACCCCAGAACTGACCATTGGCTCAAAGTAGTTTTATGTGAGAAAATAAATTTCACATGAAAAGTTGGGTAGTGTTTGAAGAGGAGAAGAATAATGTTATTTATCATATCCTTAAATTTCACTGGACATACCATGCTTCTATATCCCAGGCTTTGATGTAATAGGGTGGCATTGCTTTTTGCTCACATGCTGGATTTTATCCATGGGTCGATTTCCTCCAAGGAGGGGTGAGAAGCAGCTGTTCAACTGTATGTTCAGCCTGGAGTAGGTGACACAGCCCTGGTAACTCTGTGGGGTGACTTAGAAACCAGTGCTGCCATCTGTGTCATGCTGCAGAGCTTGGGATGCTTGTTAATGGATGTGCTGAACCCTGAGCTGCTGTTGGGAGCAGTGGGGAAGGCAAAACAGAAAAGCGGGGAGAAGACCCTAGTACAGCTGTGTTCTCTGCCATGACTTGGGGAGGGTGGGAGAAGGAGGTGTCTTCTCTTGTGTGAAGATACCTGGCAGATCCCAGAGCCCACACTGCTGGCTTTACAGCTTATGGAGTGACAGTGGAGATGGTGAATATAGATTGAGATGTCTGTGGCTGCTGCCATTTGTCCCCATCAGCCTTATTTGCTTACAGCCTACAAAATTCCACATTTGAGCACACCTCTTACTAAAAAAACATCTGCTGTTTAATTCAGTGTTTCAACCATTCAAATTAGAAAGAGAAAAGGAGGTTGTGTGGTGAGTCAACATGTCTACAGCCTGTCATAACAAACCCATTGAACCTGGTTCCTAGCCAGGTGTGAAAGCCAACCTAAAGTAGGACCCTGGCAGTGTTTTCCAGGTGACACTATGGTGGGGCATATATGGCAATGTCACGTACTATAGTCACATAAATCTCGTTGAATCAGATATAGCTGTGACACATGCTGTTTTGCACTTCTTGAGAGAAGCTACGCAATCTTGAACTTGCCTCAGGCATTCACACTGAAATTTCAAAAGCAAAACTTATATAGTGTACCTTTAGAAAGCATTAAATAATTTATGAGCAGTTTGTATTCTTAACAAATCTTTGAAAACTCACAGAGCAGATAATATTTTTTTCTTAAAGTATGAGTAACTGCATATAGAAGATCAAATTTGGAGATTAAAAATATATTTTCCCTTGCTGTATCGTTGTCACAGTTGTGGTGAAAGTCTTAAATAAGAGCATGTCAGCAACCATTCCTAATTAACTCATGGCAGCATGCCCAGTGTGCACACATTCATGCTCTCTCTCCCTGTGTGTAGATACAAATCTCTAAGAGAAAGAGCTCCTTACAATGAAATAAATTGAGTGATTACGTTAATTGACACAAATGTTCTTCAAAGCAGCCCATTTAATTTTGTTTAGGCATTTCCTGACTGATGTTTCCTTAGTTTCTAATAAATAACCTATTGTAAAACTTGCTAACAGAAGATTTTATAGCGTAGTAGATTCCAAGGTTAATTTACTAAACCTTTCAGCCGTATACTCTCGGTTAGACTGTGGCTTAAAAATGTGGTGTAAAAAAGGCAAAACCAAACCCACAGGAATTTGGATGGATGATGATACACTTTTACGTGCTTTGCTTCAGTTTGTATTTGTCGACTGAGATGAGTTGCTGTAGTAAAAGATCCCGGAAAGATGGTACATAGTGAATGTGGTTTTGTGTTCAGGTGCGTACCAGTATTATTTTCTCTTTCTTCTTATCTAGAGATTTAAAAATTTATGGATGAACACAATTAGAATTTTAAAATGTAGATGTTGTCTTAGTATAAATTGATAAACAAAAGCTTTGTCTCTTGGCATTTCTTGTTTTATATTGATCTTTTAAGTGACAGTAATCAAGCAAAAGGAACCCTGGAACACCCACCCAGCATGGCAGAGAGTGCCTGAAGGAAATGGAGGATAATGCAGAAGCGGGCTGCTACTGGAGCAGAGCAGCATCCCGGGCCACTCCTTGGGAGGTGGTTAGGGGCAGTGCTGGCCACATTTTCTCTGGGTGCCAGTCTGCTGTGCACAAGGATTATGCTTGTACGTTTTCTAGTGGGTCTGCAGAGAGCGGGAATCACCAGAGGGCAGACGCTGAGCAGGTGTCACTCCTTTGCATTACCATACCTTTTATGGTTATTATCCAGTACGTATCAATGTTTTTTAGTGAAATCTGAGTTCTGTTTAAGACTTTATGCATTTATTGACTCTAAAAAAGCTCCTCAGATATGCTAGCATCAGGTTTTTCTTCGGTGATCGACCCTGGTATCTGATAACTGTTTCCAAAATCAGCATGACTAGAGATATTGTGTACTTCTCTGAAGAAAATGAGCCCATTCAACATGCACACGTTTTTAATTTAGGTGGTTGTTTATTTTAAAATGTATATAATTATTGCAAAGCAGTAAAGTTCCTGTGGTTGAATAAGATCATGAGAGTAGTGAAAGAATATATTGGACTTCAAATGCATCTGCATTTATTGTCCATGCTTGGAAATGTCACGCTTACAGGCAAATGTATTTGTTTTGTGTCTATGTTATGCTTTTACAAAGCATTTGCTAGTTATGATAATGAGGTTCAAGGTGATGTGTCAACAGCCAGTAGCAGAGACTCTACATACTTTAACTTTAGTCATAGAAAAGTTAAGCAGCTGTTCTGTAGATGGAGGTGGGAAACCACAGAGGTCTGTTTGGCTGTGCTAGATAAATGGCTTAAGAAGGGTGAGGAGAGTTGCCCTCTGGATCTGTGTTTATGGACTTGCAGAGTCCGGATGATTAGCTCAAAAGTAACACCTAGCTTTTAGGATGGTTAATGTGAGATGCAATTAATCCTGTCTTAACATGATCCTCTATATTGAAAAGGACAGAATTATGAGTTCGAGGGTGGCACTAAAAGAATGCCTTAGTCAGAAGCCAAAAGCAAGTTGCAGTATAGGCAGCATAAACATACCTTCCCAGTGTCTGCAAAAACATATTTTGGGACTGCTGTCACCAGTTTTTATCCCCCCTGTCATTTGAATGACATACCATAACTGATAGGCATTTGTTTTTCTGAATAACCCAAAGTAGGAGTGAAATGATTCACTTGGAAAGTAGCAGCCTGGATACTTGGTTGACACATGGAGAATAAAAGTACATGAAGTTTGCAAAGGTGAATACAGAAGATGCGCTACTAAGGTGCTTCTGTGGTAAATAGACATTGAGGAATGGAAAAGCTGAGTTATGACCACTATGCTTCAAGTCAGGTTTTGTACTTGATATGGGTTTTTTGAAGCTTCTATATCTTGTGAAAAAAAAAAAGACTCCAATTCAATACCCTAAGTCATGATTCCCCAACTACCAGAGGTGACATATGAACCATACAGAAATGCACTAAGTACACACTAGAAAATCAGATTTGAAAGGTGGAAACACCATGTCATTGGGACTGCTTTCGATATCATACTGATGGAAGTCTATTAAATCTAAGGCGACTGAAGGCCCACACCAAGACCTTAAACCATCTTGTCCGGGAGCTGCTTTATGCTGCTTGTTGCCCACACAGAAGCAGCCCTGCAGTGTTTAACATCCTGCTTTGCAAACGCTGCTGAGCTCTTTGGGCTGGAAGTCAGCTTAAAGAAGACAGAGGTCCTCCATCAACCTGCACCTCAGGAAGTCCCCCATCATCCCCACATCACCATTGGCCAATCAGAGCTCAAATCAGTCCAGCAGTTTAATTACCTAGGTAGCCTCATCTCCTCGGATGGTAAGATCGACGGAGAGATAGACAACAGGTTGGCAAAGGCATATAGTGCTTTTGGAAAACTCCACAAAAGGGTATGGCACAATAAACACTTGAAGACAAGCACCAAGATCAGTGTTTACAAAGCCATAGTGTTGTCTACTCTCCTATATGGTTCCGAATCATGGGTCATCTACTGCCACCACCTGCATCTCTTAGAACGCTTCCATCAACGCTGCCTCCGTACAATCCTAAACATCCGCTGGTCAGATTTTGTGACCAATACATCTGTTCTAGAGCAAGCAGCAGTCACAAGTATTGAGGCCATGTTACTGAGAACACAGCTGTGCTGGTCAGGGCACGTCTCCAGGATGAAGGACCACCGCCTCTCTAAGATCCTGCTTTATGGTGAACTTGCCACTGGCTGCCGCATGAGAGGAGCCCCGAAGAAAAGATAC
Organism: Chiroxiphia lanceolata; assembly: GCF_009829145.1. NCBI lineage: Eukaryota > Metazoa > Chordata > Aves > Passeriformes > Pipridae > Chiroxiphia > Chiroxiphia lanceolata. Next base: position 64,336,644 of record NC_045637.1, on the reverse strand, counting down.
AAGGACTCCCTGAAACAACATCTCAGCCTTGGCCATATTGATCACCATAATTGGTCTACTCTGGCCTCCAATCGGGAGGCCTGGAGACACAGCATCTATAACGCAGCTGTCTCCTTCGAGAACACACGCAGGATCACTCTCGAGGAAAAAAGGCAACGCAGAAAGAACCGTGTCTTGCAGAATACACCATCTAAGGAGTCTTTCTGTTGTGCTTTTTGCAATCGAATATGTCTGTCACGTATTGGCCTCATAAGCCACCAGCGTGCCTGTAACAAATGTGGATAGAGCCTTCCTAAATCTTCGTTCGCGAAGCCCAGCCATGATGATCTTGTGAAGTTGTCCATATGCATGCCACTTAATCGTTATTCAGCAACACTTCCAAGCATTTCCATTTCAGGGATTCATTAGCTTTTTAGAGATTTTCTTGCACTATAATTTTTGTAGGGTTTAAATGCTTTGGGTTTGTAATCTCTCCAATGGGATTAATTTTTAAGGCTTAGCAAAACTCTTTGAAATTTCTTTCATTACTGAAAGATGAGGAAAAGTGTGCCTCATTTTAACAGCCATGCTTGAGACTGCTAACAGTAGAGATCTTGTAGCAATTTAGCAAGAAATATATGTCTTGGAAATAATTTTTGAGATAAACATGTAAGTCTGCATAGAAGTTGAATAATGGATTTTTCCTATTTTTTTTATTTTTTTTCTAATTTTCCTTTAAAGAGGAAGTTTAAAACCATTCCTCCTTGTCCTATCACTACAGGCCCTTATAAAAAATCCTTCATCAGCTTTCTTGTAGACTCTCTTTAGGGATTGTAAGTTTTAGTTTTGACCTCTTTCTTGACTTCAGAAACCTAAAAAATGTGTACTCTGTTATGTCCTGTAGGAGGCTGACCTTTTCCTGCAGTGTGAGGTGTGCTCAAGGAAGGAGGCAGCAATACACAGTGAATCATAAACACTTTGGGGATTGCCTTGCTGTGTGCCAAATTGTTTGCCGTCTCCAGCATGTAATTTTCAGGCAAATCTGTTGAAGTCTTTAATCTATAATTAGGCTTATAAGCTTCTTTAGACCTTTTGGATTTCCTTCTTATTTAAATAATGGAACACAGCATTGTTATTCTGTGAATCTTTCTGCTATATTTTCCAGAGAAAGTTTTACTGGAGGGGTTTTTATTTATTTATATTTTCCTTCAGTTTTCTAAAATGGGTATGTGAAGATCCTATTTTCATCAAGAAATTAGTTCAAAATTATGTGGTACAAGTGACTGTAATAAAAAGGGAGAATTTTTTCCTGGCAATACTGAGTGTAAATAGTTTTTCAGTTAGGCTAAAGTAAATATGAGTTTTCAAAATTGGATTCATACAGTAGGTATGAATCCTCCTTCCTTCCTCATTTTCAGGTATTTATTACAGAAATATTCTACAGACTTTTTCTTTTCCTCATAAGAATTTTAATTCTATGAATATTCAGATTCAGACTTTTTTTTCTTTCTGTACAATAGATCTTAATAGTGGCATAATCTCTAAAGAAACCTGCAAGTCTTTTTTAATTGGAAACACAGCAGTGTTAAATAGTTTGTAAATACTTTCTCAATGTACCATAGGTAAGCAGTTTGCTTTTAATGTTGTTTTCTGAGTGTTTTGGGGAATTTTGGTGCCCCTAAATTGACCTAAGGGATTTTGCTTTCAGGTTTCCTACTGATCAATTTGATTTCCTTTTTCTGCTCCCAATACCATGGGTTTTGGAGGACTCATTGCTGTTCTGTTTCAATAGGAGGGATGTCCTACCTGCTTTGGTATCTGTTGCGACCTAGCAGTCTACAGGAGTTGAAGTATGTCCTGCTGCCCCTTATAAGCCCTGGTGACTCCAGGCAGTAAGCTGGAGACATAAGAAAGTTCCAACATCTCGAAACCATTTCTATTGAGTTTTAATAAAAGTGCTAATGTGGAATGCTCTAAGCAAAGGGGAGAAATTGTAATAAATATGATCATTATTTTAAAATTCTTTTAGACCAGTGGATTCTTTTAACAATTTATACATTTGGCTCAGTTGTAATTTTCTTGACATCCTTACGATCATTTAGGGAAGTTCCTATATGTATTTATAGCAAATACATTCTGGAGCTTAATTCAATGGCTTGCAAACTTCCTGGCTCTCTGTAGACCCAAACTCACGCATTTCTATGTCTGTTTACAGTTTTTCCGGATTTCACTATTATATTTTGGCAGTTCTGTGATCTTTCCAATTTCTGCTTTAGTGTACATATGTCTCAGTTCTGTTGCTGGTTGTTTTTTTTTTCCTCTTTATATGTTGCTGTTCCTTCACAGTTATATTTTTACTGTCTACATTTGTTTTATTTTCCAAAGCACAAGTGATCCGTAATTAATGTTACTGGTTTTACCGCACTTAGGTTGCTGGGGATTTGTTTGCTTGGTTTTTATTTGTTTGTTTTTTAATATTCTTTCTGTAATCTGTGGCATGTTTTGGCTTTTGCTTCTTCTTCTACTTGAATTATTATTGTACATAGACAGCTACTGCATGTACACCAGCCCAGAATACCTCTTATTATTTTTCTTTTTAGACATTTTGAGAGTTTGCAAAATTTTCGTCATAAAACTTCTAAGAAAATAGAGCTTCTAGAAGAGCAGCTTCCTGAAAGTGTTTGCATGACTTTTCCACAAACATAAAGTTCTTTTAAGATCCTATGTTCTTGCTTACATTTAGTAAATAGCATACAAATTCTTCATTTGAGAATCATTTTCTGAAAACAAACGTTTTTGCACTTGTACTAAATGTAATACCCTCCCTTACAGATGCAGAGAGAAGATGTATGATTATTATAACCTGCCAAAAACCTCCGTTGTGATAGCTTTTTATAATGAGGCTTGGTCAACACTTCTGCGAACTGTTCACAGTGTTCTTGAGACATCCCCAGATATTCTTTTGGAAGAAATTATTCTTGTAGATGATTACAGTGACAAAGGTAGGAAGAGTAATTCTAAATAATGTTGATTGTTGATGGGCTTTTTTGGTCAGCCAGTCCACGGGAGAAAGTTATACTGTTTAGGTCACATACCATAATATTGTACAACATAGGCATCTAATTGGAAAATATTTTTTCTTGTAGCGTGCCAGGGAAAAATTTGGCATCTGAACCAAATTTAGTTTAGAATGGGGAAGCATGTGTTGTATGTGACTGCTTGCCTGCATAGATAACCTACAGTCTGTTGAAACATTTTAAGTTGCCTGATTTGAGCAGGTTTTGATTGCTCTGAGGTTGCCCTGGTGTCTCAAGTAATGACAGCTACCTAGTTCTTTGGTTTAGTTTGAATAATGGGACACAAAGGCACTGCTGGCATTTTTCACTACACATGAATTGTGTTAAAACACAGACAAATCTTTAAGTAACATTTGAGAAGCACTTAACAATCTGAAAATGAATTGCAGGGCCAAATGTAAAGCATTTGATTTCTTAAAAGTAACCATTATTTTTGTCCATCTAGGTTCTGTGTTTTTTCCATGTCCTTTCTTAGGAGTTCAAACTGCCAGTATCTTTAGGGTACTGCTATAAGCAATATGCTACTGAGGAGATAACTTTCTGTAGCTTGATATTAACAAATTGTTCCAGAACTATATTATTACTTTTCTGTTTGTTTGTTTGTTATAGAACATTTAAAGGAGACTTTGGAGAACTACGTGGCTGGTTTACGCAAGGTGCGTCTTATCCGGGCAAATAAGCGAGAGGGGCTGGTTCGAGCCCGGCTGCTGGGGGCATCTGTGGCAAAAGGAGACATCCTGACCTTCCTGGACTGCCACTGTGAATGCCATGAGGGCTGGCTGGAGCCACTGTTGGAAAGGTGAGCTGATGCTCTGGGCTGGTTTTCTTTCCCACTGGAGAAGAAGAGACAAGACAATTTGGCACTCCTCTGCACTGGAAAAATGACTTGTAGCTTACCAAATGTTACTGAAGCCTGGTCCCTGAGGCACTGCAAGTGTTTGTCTCCTGGTTATGGGGAAGCAAATGGAAGTGTGAAAGATCAGAAAATGGGATTTTTTTTTTTTTTTTTTTTTTTTAATCCTGGGGACCAAGCTGCTCTTTTTCTTCAGACAAGGGGAATTTTTCAGGAAGAGGAATCCCCGCACCCTCAGCTTTTAAACTACCTTGGGAAAGGTGTCTGCTTCTGTCAGCCAGGGTTGTGGATGAGAAGGTCTGGAAAGATGCGTGCCCTGAGACATGCCCTATTGCAGGACAATGTGCACATATGCAGAGTGGAATACAAGTCAAAAAACTTCATCTTCCTGGTCCTGAGGAAATCCGTCTTTCCAAACTGGTTCTAATATAAAAAATGATGGGGTAGGATAGGGAGGAGTTAATGCTATGTCAACACTGACTTTGACTTGGAAACCATCTGTCCCGGGACACTGAACTTTACACCTCTGTAGTCTCTTGTCTATACTGCAGATCTGCCAGGCTGTTCAGAAAACTTCCATTGATTAAAAACAAACAAACAAAGAAAACAAAAACCCGAAGAACCCTCCAAAAGCTGCAAGAAAAAAACCTGGAAACCAGAATACAAGCTTTTCATTACAGCTTTGAATATTTAGGGTATTCTTGAAGCCTCATCCATGCATATTCATCAGCCATACATGCACTTTTTCTGCTGTCAGTTCTGCCACTGGCACACCTCACCACAGCACCCTGCTGCCCTCACATCACATCCATTGCTTTGTCCCCCTTACTGACAGCTTATGGCTTTACCTCCTTGGATGCCATAAGGATATGCTGATGGATAGAGTACCTGAATCACACTCCCAAATATTCTGTATAGAAAACCAGTTCTCCTTAAAACACAGTTAAAAAAATTTCTTTCCTCCAGGCCAGTGGTTTGATTTGCATCCTGTAAAGATTCCCATGGGCTGCTATAGACTTTGGATACAGACCAGAAAAAACAGCCCTATGCAAAATGGAAAAAGACTTCCAAAAGCACATGCTGTCTTGATGTATGCAAGTCTTCCTGATACCTCGTGGGATGTGTTCTCAAACTCTCCAGGTCCATTTGAAATTGTATCTAGAATACTATTTTAGTTTTTTGTTTTCTTAAAATTGCCATACTTACCTTGTTTCTAAATTTCATGCCGTACACTCCAGATGACTGTGGGTTAACTATGATAGTTTGAAGAAAGGAGAAGGGGTAAACATCAAATAATGAGCATGGGTTTAACGACTGGCTTCTAAAGAAACTGTGACTGTGGAGACGATTCTGAAATTTCTTCACTTCTTTAGCACACCACTAGGTGGCAATCTTGAGGAAGGATTGGGATAATTTTACACGTTATAAATCACCTTCTGTAAAAAGTTAGCTCTGAATGTGTCTTGGAATTCTTGGTATTCTTGCTGCAGATGCAGATGTGCATCTCTAAGGGGAATTTTCCATGGCATATCTGACTGAAATGTATGGGAGCAATACAACAGTGCATTTTACAGCACAAACATGGTTGTATTTGTAAGCCGCCTGTGCCTTGTACCATCTAATTAAGTCTTAACTTACGGAAAAAGAGATGGCTTTTCACTTATGTGATTCCTTTCATAACTAAAATCATATTCCAGCCACCTAATTTTTACTCCTTTTTCTACTTGTTACAGGAGCAGCAAAGCATTTTTACATTTTATTGGGATTTTTTTCTCTGTGTACATATGATTCTCATTGCTTTGTACATTAGTTTTATGTGACTGAGAGAGGAGATAGCAATATTTGTATAAGCCCTTTTGTGTGCTCAAGATTTCAATGGATGATGATAATGAAGAAAACAGCTGTGTTGCATATTCCCTCCAGCAACAAGAGACCATTTCATACTTAAGGCAGTCTTTGTCAGCTCAGACAATACTTCTGTGGAACTGCTGCTGTTCTCTGCTGCATTTAACCTTCACAAGCTGCTCTAATTTCAGAGTCTGAGCCCTTGGTCAGCCTGGGGGTTTTAATCTTAAAATCCCATGAGGAACTGGCTCTCTTTGAATGACAGATACACTGCATTTCTTACTTATTTGACAATATAATATGTTCATTTTTCCTTCACCTCTGGAATATGTAAACCAGAAGACTAAGGGCTAAAACAAGTACCAGCATCTTAAAGTCAAACATGTTACTTCATTGCACTCAGCTATCAGGGGATGTCTAACACTAGTGTAGAGAAGATGCTAAACAGTGATTTAGAAGAAAGACCTTAGCTTGAGCTTGTGTGCTTGAAGTTGCCCCTAGTACTGAGACAGACCTTTCCAGAAGTTGAGGAGAAGGCAAAGAATCCTGCTGCCATTTATAAGGGCAAATGGCTTTGGAAAGGAATCCAGAAAACCCTGCACGGTATTGAGAAATGGGAGGAAGGAGTTTATCTTCTTGAAGAAGTAGACCTGCAAGAAATGTCATCAGCTCTGATGTATTCTTAGTATGATAAAGATCTTGACTATCTTTAGATCACCCTTGCTGATAGGTATGTAATTCTGCAGTGCTATCTCGTTTCTCCTCTTCATCTCCTATGTTGCCAGGGTTTCTGGAAGCCTCCTTTATGTATGTTTCACTGTTGGAGATCTAATTCCAGTGTTGTGTGTTCAAAAGAACATGCAACGTTAAAGCTCATGGCTTCTTTTTGAGTTATTGTTGTAGTACTTAGTGTAACTTTTTGTGGATTATCACAAGAACAACCATGACTTTGAGGGCCAAGAGGCTGGCTAATTTATTATTCACCTTGGCAGAACTATACAATCATGCTACTCTCTTAAATGCAGCAACCTGTACAAAAAGAAAACAGACTTTTTTTTTTTGAGAATGTGATGCTGGTTATGGAAGCCAAGCCAGATGCTTAATGTGTTATCTTAAGTCATCTGACATTCCTCCCTTCCACTGTCCAGGAAGATTGATGCTTACCAGGTGCCTATAGCCGAGTCCATCCTGATACATCCTCCTGATGCATCCTCAGTAGGAAACTGGTGGTTATTTTTGTAGCCATCATTTCCTTGTATTGCAGTGTGAATTGAAAAGGAGCAAAACTTCGTGTTTGGTATCTGTAAGCATTCCTCGTTCTTGTCAGTTATAGCTTTTGAGAGAAGTTTCTAATGGAAGTTACCCTTTTGTTTTAAAAAAATACCAGGATTGCGGAAGAAGAAACAGCCGTCGTCTGCCCTGTTATTGATGTCATTGACTGGAATACATTTGAATACTTGGGAAATGCTGGTGAGCCACAGATTGGTGGATTTGACTGGAGGCTGGTCTTCACTTGGCATAGTACCCCTGAAAGAGAACAAAAACGGAGGAAGTCCAAGACTGATGTGATCAGGTTAATTTTTATGCATCTTATGTTGTGAATGTGTTTTTGATTTCACCTGAAAATACCAGGTGCTGAAAAATATTTGAGAAATAAGCATATTACTAAAAATCACTTATCTTGCTTAGTTCCCCATTTTTTACAAAATAGCTCCTGCTTACCATGGTCTTGAAAAAAATACTGGTCTAAAAGCTGAAACTCCTATGTCATCTTCCATATAGAATCCTTATTACAAAGTAGTCTTTTGACTCCTCTAGGCAAACTCCCAGGGATGTTTATCAGGGCTTGGAAGGGGTGTAACTGATAAATACTGAAGGATGTTCTCTGTGCAAAGCGAAGAGCTCCGTGTTGTAAAAACCATCATGGGCAATGATGAAAAGAGAAAAAAATCATTAGCCAGTTAGAATGCAAAAGTTATTTTGCCAGTTTTTTGTTGAGATGAAACGATATGGCTCTATCCACCAAGGTTTCTCTTAAGGGCTGTCTCACAGGAGCTCACTCTGATGTCTTCCTTGTGGGTATTAGTTTTGTTTTAATTTAAGATTAGTTACAATCGGTTGGTATTATTTGTCACTCTATGTTGTGTTTTTAGGAGAGGTAAGGTAATAGAACAAACAAGGCGTCTCGAAAATGGGCACTGTAGATAAAATCCTGATAGTTTAGGGTCTGCTGTGTTGAACTTGAAAGTTGCTCTATTTCAGCAGTGTATTGTAATAAATTAAGCTGTTTGGCATTTTTGTTAGTACTTACTTCTATTTATAATTTATCTTATAGACTACAGCAAATACAGAGTGATTAATTTTTCTCAGTCTTTTCTAAGTGGCATATCCTGATAATAATACCCAGTACTTCACAAATATTAATGAACTTATCCTCAACTGAGAGAACATTTTTTTTACATGGGAAAAATGAGGCAGTAGTTTAGTCCTTCTCAGCATATATTAGTCCACATCCTCCTTCATAAAAATTCAAAATAGAGTAAATGTTTTAAAATCCTTTAGCTCAAATATGATGCTTTTTTCTTCTTCATGACAAGAAGAATTGTTTTTGACATGCTAAGAGGAGAACGATGAGGGATAAAGTTTCATAGTAGCCTGGGGACTGTGAGCTCGACAAGTGTCTGGAGAAAGCAGCAGTGCCAAGAGTGGTGTCACCAACAGCTGTGTTTGGAAAGATGAGTTCTGGAGGGAGATAGAAGAACTTGACTGGTTATGGAGTTTGGTTTTTTTCCTTCTGTCTTGCCTCATCTCATTCCATTATTCGAAACAGCATATGACAATGTGAGACAATGTTGCTTCAAAAAAGATAGCTGGTAAAATTGGTTTTGACAGATTAAGACTAATTGATCACTGCACCTTGCATTTTTTAATATTTACCTCAACAGCAATTTAGTAAAATTCAGAAAATGTCAGCTGAACTCAGTTCCAATCAGCATTATATACTTGGTACTTTAAAGAGAGTAATTTTCTAAGACTATGAGCAATTAAGAACAATATTGAACAAATACAAGTTTATGTATGTGTGCCCATGCTACCCTACTGAAAGTACATCCCTTAAGTGCACTGTCACTCTGGGCCTTGTGATCTTCCATGAGGATCCAGTCTTGACTCCTGATTTTTTTTTTTCCTCAGACTTAGTAAAGAATTTAAGAACATACAAATGGGCAGATCTTAGAAAGAAAACAAATGTCTTTAGAGGTTATGTTTACTTAATTCTTAATTGATGTCTGAGAGTTTTTTCACTTGATTTTAATGGGATCAAGAATGTTGTTATTAATTACCGAAGCACAAATATTTTTTTAATTATTACTTAGATAAAATACATAAAGGTACAGCACTGAGAATTTCAGAGCTGACTAATACAGTTCTGCTTCAAAAACCCCAAACTTATGTTCTATTATGTAAAGATAAGAGACAACTCATTTATACACAAAGACACTGCAATTGCAAAAAAGTATTTTAAGACAATATTTGTACATTCTGGAGCTTGTTTCAGATACAATTTTTTTACTACAAAATTAAATTTAAATGGCCTCATGATAACCAATCAATGTCTGGCTTTTACTTTGTATCCAGAAAAGACTGAGAAAATAGAAAATAAAAATATATGGGGTTTTTTGTCTGTTTGATAGGTTCATTAATTTTTTTGCTTCTTATTCAATTCAGATTTACTATTCTCTTTTACAGGTCTCCAACCATGGCAGGTGGATTGTTTTCTGTGAGCAAAAAGTATTTTGATTATCTTGGTTCATATGACACAGGAATGGAAGTCTGGGGAGGAGAAAACCTTGAATTCTCATTTAGGGTAGGTGGCTTAATTGAAAGTTTCTTTTCCTGAGAATAAAACAAGTTTCTTATTTCTTTCTTCATGCCCTTTTTTACATAGTGAAATAGCTGTAATAAAAGCAAGTGTTAAGAAGAGAGTATTTTAGAAGGTCTTTATATGAATGTTTTCCTCACACTTTGGTATAGCTGTTATTTTCCTTCCAAATAGTCATTTTAAAGCAATTTTTAAAACATGTCTTTGTTTTGAGTGCCAGTATAAAATACAAGTGGTGGTGTGATACTAGCGGGTAAAGTTTACATTCTGTGGCTTGAAGAAGGTCATTGGAAAGAAGCATTTGTAATTCTTTGATGTGGTTGATTGAGTGAGCAGGAGGCAGCTGGTAGCTGGTCCTCGTGGGGCAGGACAAGGCAGCCCCTGTACTTCTTTTAAGGCTTTATTCTGTTTCACCTCAGGAAAAGTTTATGTACGGGTTATATAAGGTGATGGGGAAGATCTCCAGGAACTGTAGAGCTGCACCTCGCCGGGGGTGGGCCAGTGCTTAGGTATGAGGCAGATAGATAGCTGTAATGAAAAAGATTTACAGCAGGGAAAAAGAGAGGAGACACAAGATAGTCCAGACTGATAAGCAAGACAGTCTTGTCCTCCTCAACTCAGCTGTTATGAGTGCGTGGCTGATTCCTACTGAGCACTGGCTGCCTATGGTTTGCACCATATCACACTTAGCTCACTGAAGCAATCCAGTCATGACGTAGGAGGGACACTGTAGGGCCACTTTTGGCTTTCAGGGAATTCACAACTTATTGTCCTGGATTTCCCTTTTCTGTTGTGCCCATCACCAGTTATGTTTTATGGTCATATTTGCCTTTCTGTGAGTCACTGAATTGTGGTACCGTGTGACAACAGATTTCAGGGATAAATTGCATTTTAATGTTACAAACCCACTTTCTTGAGAAAGGAGGCATAAGCAGACTGTCTCTCTTGATGTCTGCCTCTCTTGATATCAGAGAAGCATGGAGTCTTCCTGGTCGCTGTTCCTGTCTCCTGCTGCCTGTAGTGCAGGAATCCTAGCACAGAGGGTACAGAAATATGGAAAGAAAATTAATAGGAAAGATAATAAGCACAGGCCTAGAGTTGACATGGTTTCTTTCTGGAGGGGGCATTTCTCAGCTGGAAACGCTGTTTGCATTTATGGCCACCTCCTTTTCCACACAGTGAGAAGTTTCTGTCACGTAAGTCCAAACACACAGCCTACTTAGTAGTCTTGGTCTAATTCAGCAGGCCTCCACCTGAAGCTTAAAGTTGACCCACCTCCATCAGCACTGTGTCCCTCTGAAGCAGAAGTCTCCCAGCTGTCTCCAGTTCTGGGGTATCCAGAACTACAACTCCTTTTCAAAAGTCTCAAAGACAGTGTGCTTGGCATGCAGTTGTTGGCTCTCCACTCCTTGTGTCGCTTTTCAGGAGACAAAAGCTTGCAGGCAGAACAAGCCTGATCCTTTCCCTTTATGACTCGAAGTGCCCCTGTGCTGCCTGCTTCTCTAGAGCCAAGTTTTCATTGCCATAGACCTCTATGAGGCTCCAGCAGCCAGTCTCATTTTTTATGAGGTGCAGCAGCATGTATGAGCAGTGCTTTTACTCCTTTAGCATGTGGTCTCCTCATGGGACAGAGGAAGTATCAGAGGTGGCCTAGTGCACAGGAAGACCACAAAGGGAGTAGCAGAGTCTCCAGGAGAGAGCACATGAGCACGCTGCTGTGCCCCACAGGGGCCAAGCAGGCACGTGGGTGCAGGTGGATCAAGCGACTTCTGGGACACAAATGATTTTTACAGGGCAGACTATGCAACAGCCAACCAATATGCCTTGTCATGTCAGTTTTGCTGGTGCAGATTGCCAGTAGGATCTGCCCATTTGTACGCAACATGCTTTCCTCTATTTGATTTGGAGCCCCTCTATTTGTGCTCCCTGTGGTGAGGATTTTTGTGGAAAAGAGCAGAGTGCTATGATGTTATTTAACTGTGTTCTTTGGCTGCCCACGGTGCTCAAAGAGGTCAGGAGGGATAAATCAGTGTTAATGCTGTTGTCCTTGTGTTTTCTAGATGTGTCAGACCTGAAAATTAGGAGCAAGACTACTGAAAAACACTGTAAATTAATTTATTTTTGTTCTTCTTTCTGTAAACACCGCTCTCTCCAGATGACATGAAAAGACTTGTCCTCAAGCTTCCTCTTTCTTGTACTTCAGTTATTCTAAACCTAAGAAATTCTCTGTGATTTTGAGAGGTGCAACAAGGAAAAAGCTTTTGCTAAAAGCATGATGACTAAGAGAGATGGAAGCTACGTGCCGAATGCAGAATTGAGTCAATGTACCTTGATTTTGGATTGCTTAATGCTATTTAGCTGGATAAAATTTCACTTCATGGGCATAATGGGCATTCCAACTCCTCTTTCAGAGGGATTAAAAACATACTCTTTCATCTTCTCCCTCTTGTACAAGGAGCAAGGGGAATCTGATTGCAGCTTCCTTCCTCCCTCTGCTCTTGGTCCTGCTAGTGGCACTGCAATGTAAGTTTGTTTCTGGAGACTGAGGCTTGATACACCTGAGGTCTGTCCTTTAGCCCGCCATGTGTGAAAAGACCTTTCTTCTTTTAGAAATTTTATTGCCCATGAGCCTGGGTGATATGCCTCCGATCGCCTGGGGTCTTCTCTTTTCTGACCTTTTTGTATTGTTTCTTTCTGTCTGGATATGGAAATCTGTCTTGTGTCAAGAGCAGCCAGGATGGGTCCATGTGTCTGAGATGCCTCCACACACCCAGCTTCCAGCAGACTGTGCAAGAGAACCACCCGGGGGGCGGGAGGGGCTCAACTGCAAATCAACAAGAAAAATTGTAGCAGAGAGAGGGACAGGAACATAGTGTTTTTCACATTTTGTCTTTGTTCAGGATGTAGCATCCTTTTTTTATTTTTTTATTTCCTCTAGAGAGTCCTAGGATGTTAGAATGAACTGGTAGAGCTTATAGAGCTTTTCTTCTTTAGCATTCACTGACCCAGCATTACGTCAGTTGTCCAATCCCCTTCCTGTCAGGGAAGGGGGTTGCAAGGCAAGATCTGAGCATTTTCAGTAGGTTTTCGTAATGCCACCACCTGTCTCTGAAAACAAAAGAAAAAATACTGGTAGTCTGCATGCATCAAGATGAAAATGAAAGTAAAAAGGAATGTCACCTTGTTTTCTTCTTGAGGTGAAGGAAAAATCTATGCTTTTATAACGTGAGCGGTGAATTAGCCAGACGTAGTAAAGAAACATCTCTTTATGTATGTGAGCATGCAAAATATGCATGAAACCTAATGTGCTTTTCTGTTACAGAAGAAATAGTTTTATGGGAGAATCTTCTCCAGAATCACTTATTTAGCATTTAGTAGTCAACTTTAGTTTCTCTATTAAATTCCTTGCTTTATTTTATGTCTGTTCATTTGTACCTGATTTTATATAGAGGTCATGCTTTCCATTCAAATGAAAATAAATAAACCTTTTGAGGAATTGTTTAGCTGAAATATATTTAATTTGCTTTTGTAATGGGAAGACAAGATAAGTTTTGACTGTTGTAGTGAAATAAGTAGAATTCAATAAGCATTGTTTAGCAACCTACGATTATTTTTTAGAGAGTTTTAACTATTAAAAATTCAGCTGTTATGGACTTCTCTTTTTGTCATCAATTTAACAGAGGTATGGTCAGTCTATTTCATTCCACTGAAATCAAATTTTGTCAAGGAAGAGTTGAAGCATGTGCTTGCTTTAACTGTACATTTTTACTTCAGTAGTCTTTATTGTCTGTTCCTCGTATCTTGTTTAAAAACAGACTGATCTGAAAAGTAACGATGAATTAAAAATGCTTATGTGGACTATAATAAATTGGAAATTGTTAAACTAATAAATTGAATGGTTTTAATATTTGCTAACAAATTTTGCATGATGAATTGCAACTTAACAATTAATTTTGAACATAGAAATAATAATTATGAAAAACATTGTTTTGAAACAACTCTCGAAAAGGGAGATCTTAAAGTGAAAGTGGATAGCTGGTTTCATAGCAGCTTTCAGAATGGCAGTAGGGTAACTTACATGTGAAAATATGCAAAATGTTTAAAAGATCAGTACAGCATTTTAGATTTCTTGTATAATTCCTTTAATCATCTTTCTGTTCAAATGACAAGCATACTGTTACCTGAAAAACAGTGAAAAAGAAGAGAGAAATCTCACATGAAAAACAAGAAATATGAATTTTAAATCCAGAAAGTAAAGATTGTCCACTGCTCCCTACAGCTGAATAATGAATTACCTATACCTTTAAGGAAACAGTTTGTTTTAGAAGTTAACATATGTATGTGAGTGCTTACACTTTTGTAATTAAGCACAATATTGTGCCACACACAAAGGTCTGATGTCGTTATCCAAAATCAAATCAATGGAGACAACGTTCATTGATTTCCAAATTAAGAAATTTGAGAGAAACTCTAAGTATCTTTTTAAAAAAAATAAGTCTAAAGAAAAGCTCCATTTTATGTATGCTGTAAACCTTCGTCTGTACTGAGTTTTTAAATCTCCGAAAGTCCCAAAGAGAGAGGTGGGAAAAATCCCATCACTGATCTTTTGACATTGTTAGCAAGAGAACTTTTATTTGCAACTTATATGTTTAATTCCTGCTGTGTTCATTTGAATAACATGTAATTAAAATTGTATGTCTTATACTAGAAGGTTGTCAGGGAGTAAACCTCTACCCCTTAAAACTATCTCAGCTAATTTCCTTTGTCTTCCATTACAAAGGAATGATAAGCTGCCACTTATGCACACTTGAATACACGAGGAGAATTCTAAAAATCTATAGAAAGTCTATCAGAGTCATTGGTGATAGCCTCAAGTTAGTTCAAGTGCAGTAACATGTTCCGTCTTTCCTCCCATCTGACCAAATTTCAGAAACCTTGTTTCAGGCACCTTTCAGGAACAGGACATCTGCCACATTGTGGTCCCACACAATATTAAATAGGAAATACTAGCTGTGCTTTCCTTTCATTACATCAAATTTGAGATCAGAATGGGTAATGGGAAAATGGGTGTGTAGGTGAACTGCCAAAAGTCCATGGTTTTCAGAGGAGAAGAGTATAATTAGAAAAATGTGCACAGAGTGCTGAGGCTAATGGATCCACTTGGTGGTCTCTTATGGGCAGTACATTTCCTGACCTGGGGAGCCAGAGGCAGGAGGATGAGCACAAGAGCAGAGTTAGTTCTGCCAATTCCATATTCAGATGCAAGTACTTTCCTTGGCAGCAAGTAGGAATATTAGTTTAGATAAAAGGGAGGTTGTTTCACTGTTGTTGATTGGACCACCATAAGTTAGTTACAGAAGTAGTTTGCTTCTTCTTTTCATTTCATTTCATTTCATTTCATTTCATTTTCGTTCCTTTGCCAGCATTCCAGTGGAAAAGGTTAGTTTGATTTTATCACCAGGCACTTATGCCTTTCTTCTACAGTGCTGATTGTACAAGTGGGAATACAACTTACTGTTCTCCAATGGTATGACAAGCTTACCTGTTTTAAGTCAGCTTTCCAGCAGAATATAGGCAAAGATTTCTGGTAAGGATTAGTTATCAGCCATTGGTTTCTTTCAGAAGTGGCTATTCACATGGCTAATTTGGAAAAGAAACAATGCCTGCATAACATATATCATAGACCACATTCTATTATGAGTACGTAAAGCTAAGAAAGGGATATTGCACACCAGATAAAACCAGAGATGAGGTTATCTCCTTATGAAGTCAGAGCAAATTATTGACAGCAACAAGAATGTAATTTATCTAGTTTAATTATCAAGTGGCACACAAAATTATTGTATGTGTTACTTACAGTATGGTGTGATTCTCGAGAAGCTATCATCCTTACACAACATCCTTGTTGTTACTATATCTTTCTTCTTGCAAAGTTTCAAATTAATGATACACAGAATATCAATTCCTTGCTCAGATATGGCAGTGTGGAGGAAGTCTTGAGATCCATCCTTGCTCCCATGTAGGTCACGTTTTCCCCAAACAAGCTCCATACTCACGGTCCAAAGCTTTGGCAAACAGTGTGCGTGCAGCTGAAGTGTGGATGGATGAATATAAAGAACTGTATTACCACCGAAACCCACACGCTCGCCTGGTGAGTTCAAGTCCATTGTTCCTGCAATTTCAGTAGGCTTTGTTTTCAATGAACTAACTATTAATTAAGCTAATATTTAACATGAAGTGCTTTTTATGTTCATTTCTTATTTCTTCTAAAACTTTTTCTCAAGCATAGCATAAGTGTATAATTTTTAATTCCTTGGAAAAAATTTGCAATTCTGTAAGACTACAAGAATGCCAAATCTATGTCAATATTAAATGAATGAATGAAAGAAAGAATAATGTTAAGTGAGGTGGCCAAAATAAGGAGTTGTTTAGCTTAAATTGTGCACTTCTGTGAAATGGCTGATACAGGATTCTCTCAATAAAGAATTACAGAAATGCAATTAATGAATGCAAATTGACAAGTTTGAGTGAACAGTAGACCTTTAGATGAACAGCATGATAATAATCCTTAGCAAAATTACCTGTCTTGTGATAATTGTAAAACTTTGGACTGACATAAAATAAAATAGATATTTCTGTTTGCTTTACTGCTGCACCACGTTTGTTAAAGAAACTCTAAACCCAAAATCAATATTGAAAAGATTAAATTAATTAAAATAAGTCCTGGGAACTCAGATGAAAATGTTCCCAATAAAATGTTTAAAGTATCGGTTCTGTTGTTTTGAATGTGTTTTTTTTTTTAATTAGTATTTTTATTTGCTTTGAAATGAAAATACGAGATCATTTGTTAACAAAACTTTTAAAGAAGATAAATACTGTGCAAATTGAGTATGTCAAAATAGTAAAGCAGTGTGCAAATTAATAACTTGGACATATTTATCATGAGAGGCTGGAAGACACATAACACTGAAAATGTCCTCATAGTGCCTAGAAATGGCTTAAATGAACCTCTGACACAACGCCCAGAATTCAGGCCCAAAAGAAATCATTCTGTGCTGTTGCTTGTTTCTGGAGGTACCTGATCTTCCAAGGCCCTACTCTTTGTATGGAAAGTTTTCTAAGCACTGGCTTTCTGGTTTTGTTCCTCAGGAGAGCTGTCCTGCAGTTGCTGCTGGGCACTCGTCTCCTGCTACACCAGACCAGAGCTTAGGGACTGAGGGACAGGGAGCTCTGGCACGTTTGAGTGGCCTTCCCCAATAGATATGCCAGAGGAAAAAATGCTCTTGAAACCGTTAGGCTTTTAAAAGATACACTGGAGGATACTGGGGAAGCTGCATTTGGTTAGCTTCCATCTTGTGTTCCTTTGGATTAAACTGGGTAATTAGACTATTATAGTCTACACATTTGTAATTTTTTTTTTACTTTAACGTCATAAAAGCCATTTAGGTTTTATTATTAGAGCCTGACTTAGAGAGAAATGTGGGATTCACCCATAGGCAATGACAGGCTGATTCTGCTTGTCATACGCAAAAAGAGCAATGAACACTGACAGTTTTTCTTGTAAAATGCTGGGCAGCTTATGTCTCTAATGACAGAGCTTTATCTTTAAAGGATATTTGTATGTTAGTATTGGAAGTTTTGCATATTGGCTTATTGTAGCACCATGGATGTAAGCTGAAACTCATGTGGGTTTTTTTTCCCATATCAGAGCTCTTGCTAAAGAACTCTGGTTTCTATAATACTCTGTGCACCACTTGTTGCATCAGTTGAGTTCAGACCTTTTTACTTCATCAAACCCAAATAACCAGTTCTGTAGCATAATGGAAAAAAGATTGAAGCTATGGCTGCAAAAATTGGTTTCATGAAGTTTCACTTCAAGATTAATGTTCAGACCTCAGAACTAATATGTCACGCTGTTTGTTTATTCAAACAGGCATCTCTGCCTCTGCTTTACATCTGTTTTGTGTTTTCAGTGGTATTTCCACGGCTTTGAGAAATGCAAATAAATTTGTTGTTTGAGGAAATAGTGTGTCAAGTGACCTGTAAAAATCTGGGGGCAGTGAACACTATTTCATGCCTGACTATCTGAAGCCCTAGTCAATATAAAGGTAGGTTTTTGAAGACAGACATGAAAAGATGTGAACTCTACTCCAATCCATAGACAGAGAAAAAGCTTACAATGAAAGCTTTTCTCTGGAGGTTTATGACTTCATACTCCCACTCCCCAAAACTATGAAGTTCAAAGGAAGCATTAGCAGATTTTACAGGTTTCATCAGTTAAGTGTAAAACTGTACAGGTAGTTTGCAAATGGATGGTGACATAATTTAAAATCCTCAAGATTCATTCACTGCTTTTGAGATTTTCAATTATCCAGTTAAAGGAAGTCTTATTTTCCAATACACCTTCTTGGTCTCCAGCAATCTGTATTCAAGGGCTTCCTCACTTACGGATTCAGGGAGTTTTCTCAGAATGTCTTCTAGAATATTTGGAAGTTTTACTTGCACAGTTCTAATTCTTTTTTGTCAACATTTAACGAATGTAAGGATAATGAAATCAAATCCAGCACCCAAACATGGTGATTTTTCCTGGCTAGAAGTCCTACTCATCACTGTAGCATACGGTTCCTAATAATGTATATAGATAATTTAAAAGAGAGCATCTGTTGTGGATGGGGGTTTTTTAATCTTTTTTCTTTCTTTTTCTTTCAGGAGCCATATGGAGATGTGACAGAAAGAAGACTTCTTCGAGAGAAGCTGAAATGTAAGGACTTCAAATGGTTCTTGGAGAATGTGTATCCAGAACTTCATGTACCCGAGGACAGACCGGGCTTCTTTGGAATGGTATGTGGCTGCTGAGAAGGGGCCTCCTTGCAGTTCTCTGAGCTCTCCTACTAACTCCGTGTGAATGTGTTTTTATGCCAAAGTCAGTTTGGGATTTTGGTAGAATTCAGTTAGAATTGATAGGCTTTAAAACATGGTTTCTATGAGAATCTTTATTTTAGGGCATGCTGTTTATGAAAGAGTTCTGTGAGAGAGTGGATCAGGTAACGTTGCCATCAATTTCTCCTTCCAAATGACATCTTGAGACTGTTAAACGTGGCAAAGGATGTAATTTTCATTTCTTTAAACTTTGCACAGTGAAAAAAGAGAACAGTAGAGTGTTTTAGTTTTTAGTTGTAGAGTTGAAAGGAGAAAGAGTGTGCTTTGAAATGTGTCTTTGCACATTTTATCTGATGAAAACTATGACACTCTAGGGTAATGGGAAAGACAGCTGGTGCTAAGTGCTCCCAAGTCATAGGGGATTCTGTATGTCAAAACCAACATGTTAATTTTTAATCAGGAGGTCATTTTAGACCAGCAAGGGTTGGTTCAATATCAGAATCCACTTCACTTTTTAAGATTTAATAGCTTACTATGCTATTTGCAGCTTACAAACAAATATAAACTATATGCAGCTCCATGCATATCACATTACTGTAATCTCATTTCGAAGGGATGAAGGCAGAGAATGATGCAACAAATAACCTGTTTCTTCTGAAAAATCACCATATACCTGCTGCTTGTTGGGAAGACAAAACTACACCTTTCCGCCAGGCAAAGATGTATCAAATACCTCCCTGATTACCAATGCCACAATGACTTAGAAGTACTTTTGGTGGTAGCTTGATCACTCTGCAGATCCAACTAAGCCACGTTTCCATACTGCTGCAGCACTTCCAGCCCTTGTCTTGCTGCCATCTGCCCTTCGGTTACTCGGTCTCTGCTGGATCTCCTTCAGGAACAGAAAAAATCTGATCACTGTGGGCATGCAAAACATACAAGAACCAAGTCTCCCCACAGTCTACCCTAATAGCTTTGTTATTTCTTAAATGAAAAAGATCCTAATGTGAAAATGCTGTGGTTTCCCATGGGGAACAGTATTTCCCATGGGGAGCTGTGGGAGCTCCCACAAGGGAGTGCATCAGTTGTCAGCAAAGCCCTTAGGAACCTCAGGGAGAGTTACCACGCTCCTACATTTGTCTTGGAGCTTGTACTTGAGCTTGGATCTCTGTGTGATCGCTGGCATGAAAGGTATTACCCACCATTACCCAGTACCTTGAACAAACCATGGTACAACATTAGTTTGGTTTTTGTTGTTTTGTGCTGGATTGCTACTCATAAGGTCAGGGACAGTTGAAGCAGTAAGATATTATAAGACTTACCTTCCAGGAGCAGTTAAGTAACTTTATCTTCCCTCTACCTCCATCCTTTGCCCCCCAAAAGAAAAGCTGGACTGGTGGTGGTGATAATGCTTCAACTTCCTGGGGAGGGGAAGGAATTTGTGCAGTTTCTTTCACGATTTAACTGCACATGGCATCCTCAAGCAAGATGTTGACAGTACCTAGAAATAATAGTTCTCGTTCGGAGCTGCTTGAGGTATCTATAGTGTAATTTAGGTGTGCTCTATGTATTTCTCTAAAAACAATTCTTAAATGCTGTCATCTAGTTGTGAACATAATATTACAACATTTTTGGGGGGAGGAAGAATTTAAAATGTGATTAAAGTAGAGTTGTACTCTAAGAAACTGAGTGCAAAAATGACACCTAGTGATTCAACCGATTTGTGGATTTTGAGTTCTATCTGCTCTCTTCAAAGAATCATTGATCATGTTTTTACTTCTGCCTTAGCTGTGTAGTGCTTTTCTGGTTCACAAAAATACTGTGTTTAAAAGTGGCAGCTTTGTTAACAGCACACCTTAGTGTGAGGTTATTTAATTGTTCAAAGAGAATACAAAGGCATGTGGGGATTTGTCCTTCCCTTGAAAATCTTTACACTTTTGAACTGAAGTTGACAATCTATCTAAGATTACCCATAAATCAGCCATGTGTTATTGAAATAGAATAAACAATTATTGGGCAGCATTCAGTGCCATGTACTGACAAATACACCCTTGTGCTAATTTTTTTTTTCTAGATATGTAGATAAAAATATTCTTACCAAGCTTGGTCATCTAAAAAGTTATCTGCCTAAAATTTTACTTAAACATACTGAATTTTGAATTTTTTCACCTGAGATGGGATTGCATTTCTGCAAACTGCCTGAGGCTTAGAAATGAGAGAAATATCATCTTACTTCTCCTTGGGCTTCAAGTAGCTTTGGAACTTTGTGTGGAACATGAACTTTTGACTTGACTGTGAGACCATACTATGTTCTGACATGAGAAGTTTCTCTTTGTTCTTCTCAAAGACTTTCTAGCTGATATTTCTTCCATCTGAATGTGAAGCAACTAAGTTGGTAGATGTCTGTTGAGACTATCTAACCATAAAGGCATCTGTGACTGACTGAATCAATTGGGAGATCAAAAACTTGAATCTTTCTGTTGGCAGCTTCCTTCCACATTTTCCTCTAAGACCATCTCATCTTCAATTAATTTACAAATGCTTAGTCATAATTTTCTTTTAATTTAAACCAGATATAACCTTGAGAAAATCAGAAAGAAAGATTTTAAAATCATGAAGAATTTTGTTTTGCTGTGACATGAAAGAGCACATTATATAAATTATTTAAATATCACATGAGGTATATGGACAGGCTTACAGAAGAAGAGATCTTAACTATTTGGCTTAAATTATGTTATCAAAGATAACATAACATGTTTGAGATTCCAAGTTCTGAGAGGCTCCAAAACAGCCTCCTCTAGGGTGTACCTCTAAAACTGCGTTATAATCCAAATTTTAGAGCTTCCACTTGAAATTGAACTGGTACCCAAGATTATGACTGACTAGACCTGGAGATCTGATGTCCATCACGGGAAAATATGCACTACTTTGTTGGCTGTACAGCCTCTGAAAGCTTGATAAAGACTTTTTAAAAGGAAGTGGAAAGAAATTCAAGTGTTTGATAGTAAACTCAAGTGAACACACCATGGTTTGAACCACATGCTTATATGTTTTTGAGCCTTCCAGGGAGATGTGGACTTGCTGGGGTGAGCAAATGAATCCAGCAGTGAGTCCCACAATGAATCATCGTTGGTTCCTTCAGAGGATCTTAGTAGTCAGTGCTATATAGCCATTTCAACACTGCACTTAAGTTAACAGGTGATATGAAAATAGCATACACACAGTAAAATCATTCCGTGTAACTGCTCAGATTACCTTTGCGGTAAAAGCTTATGTCTGGTCAGTACTAGTGAAGCTGTTTGGCTTTCCACAGTATCATCTGCCCATATCACTAATACGTCAGCACCACTGCCACTGTGGTAAAATAAAGAGGATTCTGCTCTATTTTGTGGATGAAGAGAAAGGTTGGCTGTGCTCCACTGGCCGTATTTATCAACTAATGTAATGAAGTTTTCATGTCAAAAATCTGTTGTTGATGCTTTGCTTACAATGGATTTTTTCTTAAAAAAAACAAAGCCCAAACTAATAATTATTCATAGAATGCTGTCTATATCATGTAGTTGTATGCAAGTGTCCAGATGTGGGGAAACAAGAGATTTAAATTCCTCCAAGCAGTAAGGGATAAGATCTAAGGTGAATATCTCAGTAGTTGCTGTTTGTTACCTATCCCAGCCTCCAGGCTGGTGACTAAATGGCGTTGTAGATTAACACCAGCAACATTTCAATAGGAGGCAAATGCTGTAGAAAGATGCTCTGAGTCGTCCTGCATGGGTAGAATGTTTTAGAACTTAACTATGTGTTTCAATGGCAAGGTGATCAACATTTTTTCTTGCTTCTGTTTCTTTAATGCAGCATTCTGCAAAAGAATTAAGGTAAGTCACAGACAAAATTTTGTTCTTATTGCATGACTTTTTTATGACAGATATAGGAACAAAGATAGCTTCAGAAATGAGTGGATTAGCACTGTTTTGGTAGAGCTGTTACACGTAAAAGGATCTTAAACTGTATATTCTCATTTCACAAATTCATACATTTTTTCTGCCTTATAATGGGGCAGATTTTATTATTTTTTTGCATAAATGGTGCAGATTTTCAAATCTTTGTGTGCCATTTCAGATCAGATCATTTAAAAGCTTAGAATGTATTATTCCCACAAATTGGGTCTTGAATACCTGTTTGGCTTCCTGATAAAGTGTGGGCACAAAACAGTGTCTACTGATGTCTGATAAAATGAACTAAAAGAACCAGGTCAAAATATGGACCATGTATATGTAGGAATATGTCAGCATGTATCACAAGCATTTGTGCATGAAAGAGACAATGAGAGAACATACATAGTAGCATCCTGGGAGTACAGCCTCGTTTTTTTAACCACCTGAAATAAAGCTTAAGTTCAATAAGCTTTTAAACAGCATTTGTTGTGTGTATTTGGGCATTGAGTAACATGCATAGGAGAGTTGCAGTAGTTCTGATGGTGCATGGCATTTTCAAATAGGGTTATTTAGAATTCTGAGCCACAAAGGGGAGCACATGCTTGACTACGTGCCAGGGGCTGATGGCAAAGAGTGGTAGCTGGGGCATTGGGTTTCCCGGAAGGGCACCACAGATAAGGGCTTTACTGGCTTTGGAGCCAGGACACAGTCAGCCAAAGTCATACGTTATTAAACATTCCAATGAGAGACCCTGTGATCCTGAAGAGAGCTGCTGACAATGACCGAAACTGATTCATATTTTTAGAGATACAGTTACCAGTTTTAAGTGGTTATGACTTTTAAGTTGACATTTCTTGTTGTAGAAGGTAGAAACATGAGAACCTTATTGTTTGGTTTATGTAGTTCCATGGTAGCTTAAAAAATAATCTCTGTAAGACACTTCTCTTTCCTGATTTTCTAAGTGTAAATCTTGCCTTGCATTAGGAAGGTAAAAAAAATGTCCTCTTTTGACTGCTCAAGGAGGTTTGCAGTGGTCTAGTGTGGGAATGGGCACAAATCAGTGAAAAGATGTTGGGTGGCAATGAAAGTAGAAGCTGGGAAAGCAAAACATATGTAGAACACAAGTATCTAATTTTCCAACTTGTGTGGTTTGCTCTGTGGTGGATTTGGGTCCTGGAGGGTTTGTCTTGTTTGTTTGGTTTTAGCCTTCTGCAATTCCTTTGTGTCCCTTCATTCTCCACATTAAGAACTGAGGATAAAATTATCATGACTAGGGAAGAACTGTGAAATTACACCTTGCTGAACTAACTCTTGTGAGATTTACGCTGCTTATTCTTTTTGTCTGTGATATAATTACACTCAGCAACAGGGGCATTCAGCTTCTTGTTTACAGAACCTATTTTGCTCTGTGTAATTTCAAATTTGGTTAATCAGTACTTGTTAAGGCATTGTTTAACTCATTTTCAGTTACTTTTTCCTCCTGAATACTTAAATGCAAATCCTTGCTAATTAGCTTGTTGTTTTTAAAATCAGCTAACTTAATACTTTAAAATTTAAATATTATGCATCTTTTATGTTAAAGCTCAGGAACACTAGTAAAGAGCATTTAATATCATATCTAGTTCTTTTTCCAGAGACATATTTTGCCTGCTTACATGATTTCTGATCTTAAAATCTGTCTGCTTGTTCAACCTCAAGAGGGTACTGGAGTCCTTTTGAGAACAAATCCTTCTAACATTTCCCATTTGACAAACTGAGAGAACTATGTAGTCATCTTTTCATAAGAAATTTGAACAAGTAGATCCTGGGGGGAGGGGAGGAAAGACTTGGCAGACTATTTTGCTCTGCATGACTTGCTGGCTTATTGGGTCTCAACAGTTTTTTGTAGTTTCTACCTACTTCCTTTGCAAATACACTGGAAAACAGCGTCATTCCTAGGGGAAGCCATGGTACCTGGCTGTTTCAATGCCCAAAGTCAAGATGGTCCCAACAGCTTTATTTCACATTAGTCTGAGAGACATTACCATTGGATCCATTTGATCTATTCCTGTTAATTTGCACTACCTTTGTGATGGATCTCACAGCTCAGCTGGATGGGTGTAAAATGAATATAGAATATCTTCCTTACTTCAGACTAATACTTATAAACATTCTTTTGTTTTGTTTAGCTGAAGAATAGAGGGATGGAAAACTTCTGTTTTGATTACAACCCTACAAATGAACATCAAATAACTGGACACAGGGTCATACTGTACCCATGTCATGGCATGGGACAAAATCAGGTAAGATTCATGTTTTATTACCATTTTGATTAACACAATGGTTGTAATGTAAGAAAGTATGGTAAAGTCATTGCAGTAAGGCTGAGAGAACATGTTGCCACAGTAAGGTGATCTTAGTTCTAATTTTGATTCTTGCACTAAACGCTTTTTATTTTGATGTATCTTCAGGTCAGGTTTTCTTCATTCTGCAGATGTCTACCAAGTCCAGAGAACTCATGCATACCTTTATTATGCCTTTCATCAGAGCTCATTAGCAGGGGTTAATAGCACAGCAGTGCAGCTATAGTGCTTATAGGCCACTCATCTCCAGCTGGTCTTGGGCAGACCAGCACACCTCTGAGATTTTGTCTGTCCATGCCTCCAAGACCCTTGACAGCTTTGAAAACCTCACCTAGTTCCACCTGGGTCTGTCATCATGTCTCCTCCTCTTGGTGCTTGTGTAAATGTGCATGAGGTTTTGGACTGCATCTTCTCCCATACTTCATTCTCCAGAAGTGTCCTCCTGGACTCAGGCTCCACAACCGTGGAGAGCAGGGATCCACTTAACACTTTCATTTTTACCCTCTTGGTTTTAACTTCTGAGGCTGAAAATGCTGGTGTTTTTCTCCATGATGATTGAAACACTGTGTGCAGCAGTGGGCCATCGGAAAAGTGTTGTGAGGCACTGTATGCCAAGTTACAATGGCTGTTTTGCATGGTTTTCCATGACCACCTTCCATACTTGAGGTTTGCTGTTTGATGTGTGGCATGTGGCATGTACTTGCCTATCGAGCTTGATTTTTGGCTTCTAACCCAGACTACACTAAACACAGTACTTGAGGTGTGGTCTCACCGGTGCCGAGTATCAGAGGTCTTGTGAGACCTCTCGTACATAGCTCTGTGACAACTTGGGTGGCTTAACTGTTTGGATCTTTTTTTAAGGAAAATAATCCAAACATTTGGTTGAGAATGTTTGGAAAAAGGAGAAAAAGGGAAAATCTAGCTCGGAAAAGAACGAGAAATGTGGCAGATAAGCAGCGTATCCGTTGTTGTTCTGGATTCTGCTTAAAAGAAGACATAAAAGCTCAAGGAGTGAAAAACAAGTCTGTTTTGAGGAGAAAGCTTCTAGTATGAATTACATTTTATATGAGAAAGGGAAAAGGAACAACAATCTGAGCACTGTACTTCAGATCTTAAAAGGAAATAGATTTGTTGCTGATAGCAAGTTTATTGTCTTAAATATTAGAACTGTTATTTACTATTATTTATTA
This sequence comes from Chiroxiphia lanceolata, assembly GCF_009829145.1. Lineage (NCBI taxonomy): Eukaryota > Metazoa > Chordata > Aves > Passeriformes > Pipridae > Chiroxiphia > Chiroxiphia lanceolata. Next base: position 64,310,666 of record NC_045637.1, on the reverse strand, counting down.
GTTCATGTCTGGTTTATGTCTTAATTTTCCTAATGTTTCTGTCCTGGAGGCTAAGATGCAGGGGAAGGCAGAAGGAGAATCTTGCACCATAAAAGCCAAAGGATGTCAATACTCACAGATATATGCCAGTCATGCTAAGCCCCACCCCACCAACCCATTTTACTCCCTCAGTTCAGTTTCATACCTGAGTTAAGCACAGTTCTATATAACTATATAGAAGAGAAGTTAATAATCAGATAACCCAGTTAAGCCACTTTCTTACAAGTAAGAGTTGATTGTTTTTATAGATTAAGAAATATTTAATTTATAAGGTTACATGCTAGCACACAGAAGGTATTTATACATTTATTTTTTCCTTGTATTACAGATTACAGAGAGGAGAGAGGTTGAATATTTGTATTTTTCTGAGCCAAAAAAGTTCATTTAAATTTTATCCCTTTCACCAAGAAAAATAAAGACATGGGATAAAAGGTGAAAGCAAAAGAGAAGTATAATTGAGAGATGAATTGTCATGAGATGACATTTTTACAGTTATCATTTGTTTAGCTAGCACTAAAAGATGAACTGAATTTACTGCAAAGATATCACATCACTGGATATTAGTGCTCTTCCATCTCTGCTGATGGTACAATGCATCTGTGTACCTGCGGTCGCAGGCACCAGGCTAAAAGCACCGATACTCTCTGAACTGTGCAAACCGCTCCCTCTGCTGGCATCCAAGCAGGAGGAGGAAGGAGAAATGGAGAAACTACCTGACTGCAATATAAACCAATAAAAGAAAATATGAGATGACTCAAGAGAACTGCAGGGCCTGAGGAAGGAAGGTCAATCACAGGAAATGGATAAAACAAGATTAGTGAGATGGGTAAAAGGCATGGGAGGGTTAACAGGAGCCAGGGAAAAGGGGCCAAGGTGACAGAGGGCAGCAGTAGTTTTGGACAGAGGTTGGACAACACAGGGGCATGTGTGATAGAGGGAGGAGTAGTTAGGAGCTACAGGGAGGGAGAATGAAGCAGAGTCACTGGAGAATATTTTAGTGGAAAGGGGCAGGGTTACAGAACCTGACAGCAGAGATAGCAGTGTGCAAATGAGGGCATGAGTAGGGGTGTCAGGTAGTTGCAAGAGAATAACTGGACAGCAGGAAGAGCTGCGGATGGGGGAACAGAGAGAGGCTAAAATGAGACAGGATGTAGAAGCATAAGTGAGATAGGAAATGGAAGTCAGGGTTGCTGAGCTTGCACCTCCCTTTTCTGGCTCATAAATAGCTGTGAAATCTACCAGCAGGACATTTCTCTCTGTTTCCTTCCCATCCCACCACGCTTTTGACAGTTGTTCTTAAAACACTGCTCCTGGTGGTATGAATTCCTTGGCAGATGACAGTGTCAGAACCAAACCAGTCAAATCTCCCATATGTACATCCACCGCTGTCGGCTGATGAAATGATGATGGCAAGGTTCATCATCCTCTTCACTGGAAGCAATTCTCCACTTAGAGTGACCCCTGAATATCTGTGTTCACTGTACTGAGAGGAGAGAGCTCTGTGGTCCTGGTTATTTGTAAGGTCCAGCACCTGCTCCCGTTTTAATCTCAGTAAATAAGAACCACTCTCAGATAAATAAAGTCCCTGGTGATTTGCTGGTATACTTCCTTGAATCCCTGGCCTAACTGAGAGGGTTCCCTTTAGTCCTTTTGACTTGCTTTTGTGTAAGCAGTAAGGGGAGTTGCTGGGAGTTGCTTAAAATTAGCATGTTCCTTACAGCAAGAAGGTGAGGATAACACTGCAGTGATAGGAGCTGACTGGAGGAAGAGAGGCCAGAAATACAGACAGGAAATACAGGCACTGGCTACTCAGTGCTTGCACCTCAAGGTGCTTATGTTTTGTGGAAGTATCTGCCCCAGTAGATGAGAATGAAAGGCTTTGAAATTCAACACCAATAAAGCCCATTCCTCTTCTTGGTTTGGCTTGAAAGCACAACAGAGGGCACCAATACATGATGGCAGGAAGTTGACCTGATGTGGTAAGAGGATGGGAAAACACTGACTGACAGTATCCTTCTCAATACTCCCATTTGCAGCTGAGAGATGTGGTAAATAGTGAGAGGCAAACTAAAGAATTCAGCAAAACCCTTGAGTTATCTGCAAAAAGAGTATCAGACCTGGTAACTTCTCTGCTGGTTCTACCCGTGAAGTGCAAACTTCTTCCTACATGCAGAAGAGCACTAGCCAGGCACAGAGAGGGGTGAGAGTGTTTCAAGGTCTGGTGAGGTAGCCAAAATCTGCTGCTAGCCCCAGTACCAGCTAGCACTGGTGCAGCTGGGGCATATCCTGTAGATTGTCTAGAAGCCATAGGCACTGGGAAAAAGGCCTCATCAAGTTTCCCAGTAGCACTTAAGGGAATCTACTGATTCTCAGAAGGAAAGAAATGCAATAAGGCTACTAGTTACTAGATCAGTTTGAAAATGCTTCCTTTCTGCCCACAGAAGGCAAGAAAAGAGAACTAAAAAACACTTCACCTTTTGAGGAGCAACAGATTTATCTCATATATTACCAGAGCTTGAAAAAGCCCAAAGCCTGAAGTATTTATTCAATTTGAAGCAGTATTATATTAATTGGGCAACAGGGCAGGAGTGCTTGATTGTAAATACTATAACCCCATTCCTTAAAGATATCCAGAAATTAACCATTTTACTTGCTCTTCAAAATCTGGTGCAAGTCCTTCAGAGACCATTCAGGGAAGATATCAGTAGTAAGAAGTACTCTGATCTAGTAGCTGCTCCATCTACTCTTGATGCATCTGGTACAATAAGCAGCTTACAGGCTTTCACTGATACTGAATACAAATTGTTAAAGAGTTATTATATGTAATAAATCCCCTAACAAGTGAGGCCTTGTGGAAGTGACAGCTGTAAAAAAAGTGTCCATCCAGACACAAGTGAGCAGGACTGAAGCTTTTTCTTTATGCACAAACCATAGAATTAAAATTCATGCCCCTATAGCTCACTGTGGTGCCCAAAGTGGCAGACTTTCCACGTGCCAATCAGATACTGAACCTGGGAATAAAACCTAAGGGCCAGGGGATAGACCCTGGCTATTAGGGTAAATAATAATAATAGTAATAATAGGACCAATATCCTCACAATTTACATTTTTTGATGATGAGACTTCTTTTGCATAAGGCAAATGTAAAGGCATTACAGCCTACATCATAGGAACAGGCTCTAGCAATAGGTTTCAAGGGGAAATCATGGTCTCCAGGGGAAATCATGCTCTCTTCATGTCAGCAGGGAGACTTCAAACTTGATGTTGCTTTCTTGAAATACTCACTTCCTTTTGTGGCTTACTGCAAATGAATGGTGGTAGACAGGTTAATTCTGGGAGGGTCTGTCATTTGCATTACTGCTGGAAAAGAAAAACCACGAAGCTCTGTAGGGTGATGCAGTGAGCCTCATCAGTCTGTGTATGGCAGCAACAGCCACTGTGGCAGAGAAATTCCTGATTGTGATAATGGGAGGGTAAGATTTCATGAAACAACTATCATCACAGAAGTCTAGATCAGAGCTCTTACACCTGGAAATGGATGACTGCAGACTTTGTAACCACAGGGTTCTGTTTACACTGAAACTCCATTTTCAATTTCTCTTTCAAGGTTATTAGCCTTGCTGGTTGTTAAGGACGTTTTTGTGGTATGGTCAAGTATATACATTTCTGAATTGGTACAGCTCTCATCACAAAGCCTTACAGTCTCCAGGGGTGAAACAAAACAAAAAAGGATTCCTTCTCTCCCTCATCCTTTTATTGGTTTCTGCTAATGCAGCTGCGCTATTGGTAATAAGCAATTTTCTGATGTTTATAAAACTCTCCTCTACTCTATTGAGTATTATCTAAATTAGATCTAAACACACATCTGTGCACTATAGTCATCTAAATTATTTAGAAGCACGATAAATACAAACAACTCTCAAACTCTGCCACTCTTAAATGAAAGTCCAAAAGTTGGCAGATGTCCATGATAAATATAAAAATTTTAAGGAAGTCTTCAACCATAATTGCTACAGAAGCCAAGATGTTTTAAAGCATTCTACCTCCGTAGAATATCGTACAACAAGCAAAGCTAGTAAATTTTCTATAAAATTTTGTTCATGTTTAAAAGCCGCTGTAACTTTTTTAATGTTATAGAATAAGGTGGTTATCACCATGGATCCTGAGTACTTTGTAACTGGAAATGAACTCTGACTGAACTGCATTTGAAATATGCAGTGAACAACTCCTTAGTTAAGAGTAACATTGTTTTGTGACAACTGAATTAAGAAGGTGCAGCATCAGGCTAGAAACTGTTTTCCGTCTTATTTCTAATAGGTGATCTAGAATGTGAGAGTAGAATATTACAGTCAAATTCTTTAAGGCTAGAATGCCTGTTTTCCAGGACATTTATTCAGCATTTCATGCACTTGAAGTGCTCCCAGAGTAAAGCAGTGCTGTGATGAGATTGATTTTCTTCAAACTAGTAAGCAAACAGCAGAAGTTAAGGATCCTTGAATATTTTTGGCAGAATTTCCCTTCACAATAGCAACTTTAATGTGAACTTAATTATAGTATCTTAGTATATATCCTTATAAATACTCTCATGTGTGCATGTGAAATGACTGCTGTCCTTTGTTTTTTCTCTTGGGTTTGTAGTTTTTTGAGTACACATCCCATAATGAAATACGGTACAACACCCGACAACCAGAAATCTGTGCAGCAGTCGATTCAGGGACTGACTACTTGACAATGTACTTGTGTCAAGAAAATGTCCACAGTGTTCCTGAAAACCAGAAGTTTGTTTTCAGAGAGGTAAGTGTGCCTCATTGAATTTGGGTTTGGTTTTTTTTTGGAAGTGAGTGGAAGGAGAATTGTTGAGGTTTTTTTCTTTTTATCTTACTGTCTACACATCATGTAGGCCATAACACTAGAACAGATCTCTGGGAGAAATATGCTATCTTGGCTTTTAATATCTGAACACAGAACCAGGATAGCAGCAGTATGCATACAAAGAGTATGCCAGTCATAAAGAATAGGAAGATGAGAAGGAGGAAAGCACCCTTGATAACCTCAAAGGAGCTGGGAACACTTTCTTGCATCTCACCCCTGCTGTCTTCTCCCGAGATCTGATGAGCCTCAATATACCCCTTCCCCAGCCAGTCTCATGGCTGCCCTACTTCTGTTCTCTTTCCATTGACTTGTTTTATTTCACAGTATTTGTATTACAATATATCCCCACTACTTCACATACCACCCTTACTTTATACTCTGCCCTGCTTTGGAACAGCTGCTTCTCCTCTGCAGACCCTCTCTTGTAACCCTTCCCACAAGCACCAGGAGTGCTCCCTTTTCTGCAATGTAATGTGCAGTTGTGTAATTTGATGCATCATCAAAAAATACCTTCTGCCCTATTCCTACCCGTACACAGGACACATCTTACTGGCTGTGGGGACTCAGCCAGTACCTCTCTTTTTCAACCCTCAAGCCTACTCCCAAAGGGGGGAAATACTGAGAAGTGTGGTATATTTATTAAGCATAACATGATCTTAGAAAAACTTGTGTTTAGTAGTTTTTAATCTCTAAAGAAGTTCCTGAATGCCTGAGGGAAAATAAGCTGGATGAAAAATTATGGCCTTGGTCAGGTTCTGCAGTGTTATTATTTGGCTATGGGAAAAGGTCACATAATATATCAAAATGTTATATTTACATAATGTGTCTGCATAATGCATCCAAACTCTACAGGATCTATGGTTAACAAATTTCATGCTTAGATACTACCACCAGTGGCAGGGTAAATTCTAAAAAACTATGTGAAAATTACTGTCCATTCACTAAATCTAGTCCAGACTGAAGCTCATAGTGGTATTACTGAATAAAAATGTTTAAAACCTGACTATATAAATGATGTGTCATTTTTAATAAAATTGCTCAAGGTCATATACCTTAATCTATAAGAATATATGGAAAGTTCTTCAGTCACTTCAGGAAGTAATTGAGAAAACGAAAATTTTGAAATTGAGAAATCTGAACAATTGAAAAAAAAGTTTTGGAATACATCTGTTTCCACTGCATTCCTAACCGTTAACTTTTAGCATCTGAAACTTTAGGAATTATTTTAAATTTTCTTCCTTTCTCATGATCACTTTGTTCCTGTGTGTGATTTGAATGTACTGCTCAGCTCCAATTCCTCTTCTTTTACTGCATTAAATCAAAATCACCAGTCCCCAACTTTCAAGGCGAGCGATGGGTGAGGTGTCAGTACCACATTTCTTTTGCTTTGCGCAGAGTAATATCAGACAGCTGTCCTTATGGATGTAGCATAATCACAGATTTAACCAGCCTTCCCAGCAGCCTGACAAGAATTAAGTTCTTATGGGTACTGAGTCAAAAATGAGTGAGGCAAATACTGATTAGTCCTCTCAAAAATGTGAATTATCACAACAGAAACAGGAAAGTCATTTAGAAGCTAAGCAAGCCCATGAACAATAACATGCCACTGGGCATCAGGAGCTGTGGCTCAGGATGCAATTAAGTACAATATTCCTGATGACGGAAGGAGCAGACTTCCAAAGGAGTAAGGGTTATGCTCAGAAGCAGGGCATTTTTCTTTCGAAGCTGCTAGAGGCTTTGGAAATGGTTGCATGTGGGAATGTCACCCAGGCCAAAGGGATGGTCTCAGAGCAGGGCAGTTCTCCATGGCTGGCTACACTGCCTTTCTGCAGCTCACTATCTTAGTTGTCAGCGCTCCTGGATTGGAGTGAGAGACGTGAACTGGAGATTAAATGTGCTTGGAGACTACTGTAACAGGAGGGCCTGAGACCTAAAAATGTGTTTGTTAGGGAATTTGACTGTGAAGGCCTGTCAGACCTTACACATTTGAGACAGCTGTGCTGCCCTCCAGCAAAGCAAGTGAACTCCACACACATCCATAGGCAAGGGGCATGCTTAGATATTTTTACTTTTTCCACCAAAAATATCCCCTATGAAGAAAGGGGAAAATTTCTTGCTAAAAATATGTTCAGCATCTATACTTAATGAACAATATTTACCTTTTACTTACAAGATGTGCAATAAATTACTGAATATGGGTAATGCCTGTACTTGGCTTTGGTTTTTACTGCCCATGTTCTGATGCAGTAACAAAAGGCAATGAGAATGAATTGAAGTTAACTCATACTTTACAGGCTGAGATGTCACTACATGTATCCCTCTAAAGCAATGTTAATGTAAGTTTAAAAGCAGGGTCTCTTGATAAAGTTCAGAGATCCTCAAGTCAGGCATTTTGCCTTTACTGCATGGTCTCATTGGAAGGATATGCATGATATTTATTTGTGGCAAATGTCTTCTGTTATTTTTAAAACACAGTGATGTGTCTGTAATTTTTAAGACCTGAAAAGCAAAATTTCTTTCTGTTTGTTGTAGGATAGTACCTTGTTTCACCTACAAACCCAGAAGTGTGTACAAGCCGAGTCAAATGTTTACAACGGTAACCCAGCACCATTGTTACGACCGTGTACCGACTCGGACTACCAGAAATGGTTCTTCAAAGAACGAAGTTGATCCAGATGTTGTCTGGGATATAGCTGAATACGAAAAATGTGCTGTTTCTGGTCAGCAGTTAGTCAGCCTTTTTGAAAATCACGAGTGATATATTTTTGTATGGAAAGAACTGTAATTAGTTTACAAACCTTGGATCTTGTTTCCTGGAGCATTAGACGGCACTAAGCATTGAGAGCTATGTGAAGTGCTACAGAATCTGCTCCTTTTCTCTTTATCTGGCAGCTACATAACTGCTTCTGAAGTGTCTTAAGTTCTTTTCACAAGTGACAATGTATTTTTTTAATCTACTGTGTGGAAGTAAGGCAGTCAAAATAATTGCACTAATGTTAATCTGCCAATAACTTAAAATGTTTATTTTTCTACTAAAACATTCTGCAATTGGGCCTTTTAACAGATAGTAGTTAATAGTTATTCTCATCTTTTAAATACGAAGAAGGTAAATGTAGGCCATATTCTGCCCTAAGTGGCTACCACAAACTCCTCACTGAAGACAGTGTGGATTTACACATGAAGGTAGAATATGTCTGTATAGTTTTGCACAAATAACAATCTAGATGCATACAGATTGCACATGCCTGACAATACTATACCTTAAATGTTGTGACAATTTTAGATGCTCATGGCACTTGACAAGTTTCTAATCATGCTTAAGTCTGGTCTGGGAGTAAAATGGGCATTTTCTCATCTTTCTTAAAGAATTAAGGCAACAGTATTTAAAGATGATGCTTTGGGAAAAGCTATTTAGATTCACATGGACCTAGCTATGTGTCTGTGTCCCAGACTGCACAACTAATTTTAACATTATGTGGATTTTTAACATGCATAAAACTTGCAAGATCAGACCTAGCAATAATTCTTTTGAAAAAAATTCAAAAGTTGCAATTGGAGAAAATGAATCTAAGAAATTCTTTCATTAAATTGTGTTTAAATGATTCATGTAAAAATGATAATATTTTAAAGAATGCTTTTGCAAATAATCGATATGATATGCAGCTAATATTAATACAAAAAGAATTGTCTTTCAGGTATAACTTGCATTTCGTCTGGGAACTTCTGTTCTGATGAGCTGGCCATGTCAAAGCATATAGTCCAGTTGAATACATGAGGTTTAATCTGTACCAGTACAAAATGGTTTCTGGTGGTGTGTGGGATCTGCCTTACCCAATCAGACAAGTGGTGTGTGTATAGCAATGTATCTGGTCATTGACCAACATCACTACAATGCTGATTAGAAGGGTTTCAGCTTATAAGAATAATTTCTTTCTTTATCAGATGAATGTATGTTTATATATAGAAGGATGAAAATGTCGACCTTTTTCCCCTCAGAAGTCTTGGCATCTATTTTGATTAGTTTGGGATGTATTTTGTTATTTACCTTTGTTCATGTTTTCTATAAAAAATGTACAGCCTTTTCTTTGAATCCCCATAAGCTCATGCCATTTTGGCATACCTATTTATATGATTGGGGTGTGGGGGGAGGGTTTCTGCCTGTAGGAGATACATATGTAGGTTCTTCCAAGGTTTTTCTAAACTGGTGTAGATAGAATGTTTTTGTGAGCACCTTTAAAGTTTTGTCTCTGTGGGCTGTGGACTGATGAAATTGATGTTAGAATTAATAAAATATTTTGTGATTCAGTAGAGTGGGAACTGTCTTACGAACTATTTCTTTTGTTTTTCTTGTGGTCAGTGGTTTTCATTTAATCACTTCTCTAATCTCTTAGGCCCAGATCCCTGCAGCATTTGCAAGAAGACAGCTTTATTTTATGGTGTCTCAGGTTCTGTTTCCTGAACTCAGTAATGCTTCTGTTCACTTGTTAGCAGCAGCAGTTTGCACTTTGAGCCACAAATCAAAACTGGATAGCTGCGTGAGAGAACTATGAGAGCTCTAGCAACACAGCAAGGATTTTCTGTTAATTTCTGCTTTACCTTCTTGACTGTTGATTGAACAATATTAGTAAGTTAATAAAAGTCCAGCTATTACAGTCACAGACAAAATTTTCATTGACCTTCCATGGTCGGTGAGGTTTTCTTAGTTTTGGGATTTCAAGATTTCATCATCATGTGGAGGTATGCAAGTGAAACTTCGTAACTGGAAATTATTTTCCATACATCTTTCCACTATGGCCTTGTTTAGAGTGAAGTATTGATGTTTTTGGCTTCCACGTAAATGCAGCTGAGACATTTTTGCATATGCCAGCAAACCTGCCAGCCTGGGTTGCACATTTGCTAGACAAACACACTCGAGTTCAAAAGAAGACACTGAATGTTAGCAAAATCGTCAACTTGCTCCCCCTCTGTAGGCCTTTTACCATCTACTTACCATTTTTTTCTGCTTGATAGCCTTTTCTTCTTCTCAGCTCATTGGAGCTGTATTAATGTCTGGCTTCAGGTTCAGAGGGCAAAGGACTCCATCAAGCATCTGAGTCACATCTGCAGGCTTCCTTTTGTGGGAGGTCAGCTGAGTAATGGACTGTGGACTTTGGGTTTCTCCTGGGCAGAGATGGAGCTGCATGCCTCATAGAAATGGAAAAAATTGGAGGACTTCAGTCCTATCGATGCTAATTTCTTAGTCTTTGTATTACCTTATTTAAACAAAAACGAACAAAATAAGAGCAATCCAGATTTCAGTCTGGTGTCTATCATATTTATTTATTTGAATTCATCAGGTAAATATTTTGACTTTTTTTTTCTTTTACTCCTTCACCATTTTCTTTTCATTTAAAAACTGTGGGTCTTCAGTATGGACTAGAACTTACTGGATTTTTACTTCAACAGAAAACAGTATATAAACCTTCCTTCTATGAAATAAACCACTAAGATTTCTGTATGTGCAGTCTTGACCAAACCATTATGATGGGGAACTGTTAGAGCTTGCACAAACACCTGGGAACAACAGTCATCATTGTACATGCATCAGTCAACACAAATTAGAAACAGTATTTCTTGCTGGCTCTGCTGAAACAGAGACTCAAAACTGTATTCAATTTTTGTTATATTTATAGGAAGTGGTAAGATGTACTGCAAGGGGAAATTCATATTGGTTGACAACACCAAGACTGATGAGACTGTGATTCTATTCCCTGTTTATGAAAACACGGGTGGTTACACAGTGATACTGCTTGGTGTGTAATTTAAAATCTGATGCTCTTTTACCTTCATTCATGTCTCTTACAGCCTTTAGATGTGGAGATTAATTTGAAGCTGAGCTTTGTTCTTATACCCTGATATCAAGATGACTAGAGAGACTGTAGGGCTAGGATCATGCAGTTGCATATACATGCTTGCAACTGTGCGGGTTTTTTGGCAGTTTGGGAATGTTGTATAGGCTTGTAACAAACACAGAACTTTGTGCTATCAAATTAGCTGAGGTAGGTGGGAAAGTCCTTGGGAGGGAGGGAAGAGAAGGACAGCAGACCTCCCCCATTTTGTCAGGGTGCTACAGCAATAGCTGCGTTTGAATTATAGCATTACAGTATTCTTCCACCTTCCATTTACAGAGGAATAACATTATTTATGTACATGCAGTACTAAAATTAATAGGCTTAGATCAACAGTTTTCAATCTTTTTTTCAATCCATTGCTCAGTGACATTTTTATGAATAGGCAAATCCTGATTAGACCAGTCCCAGTCAGCACTGACATGAATTGCGTGGCTCCAGGGTTTGCAAAGGGGGTAGAGACAAAAACAGGGCAGGACCTTCTCAGTGACCTCTTCAAACTCCAAGAGTAATAAAAAGATGCAAGATGCAGGAAGTGAGTTGCTGGCCTGATGGGTAGCGTGATGCGTTTCATGTAGCATTAAACCATCTCCCAGAGTGGAAGGGACTCACAGCAGATGCAATTTCTTTCTTGATGTTAAGGGAAAAATCAGTTTTCTGGATTTTTTGACTTTATCCATGCTCTGAAGATACTTAATTTGCAACTGAAGAAAAAGTGGTCAAGAGAATCATACCAGTACAGATACTTAAATGTGAAATTAATTAATTAGGTACTCTGTGATGAGCAAATATAAAGAATATACAAAGAACAAAAATGTTAACTGTGCCTACACTGTGAGAAGACTTGGTAATAACTGAGAAATTGGAAGTGATCATTAGCAGGAAGATGCTTGACACTGTTTTTACAGAAATATGGTTGAAGGATTCACATGATTGAAATGCTGAAGTGACTGGGTAACATGCCAGGAGGAAAGTGGCATTTGATTTTCAAGTAAAGAGAACAGGATTTCCAATTCTTGTGAACTGATATTTTAGCCAACAAGGAATAAACAGATGCAGAGGATGTCTGATGTGGACCACCGAATGAGAATATAAAGCCTTTTTGCATAAAAAGACTGTAAGACAGATAAAGGATGCACTGCTTCAGAGAATTTCATCCTAGGGAATGCACTTTACCAATTTCATGATAGCAAAACATTCAGGGGATTTCTAATGAAAAAGAAAAAGGTAGCTGGGCAAGTAGCTGTGTCTGACACAATCTTTAATAAGCAGTTTGGTGCAATTCTCCTTTAGGCCTCCTTTTATTTAAAATGAGTTGTTACCTGGCCATCTGTTATACATAAACAAAGGATAGTGCCTTTGAAAGGAGAAATTTCTCACTGCTGAGAATTGGAAAGAAGCAGGCTTTAAAAAAATTTAACTATCATAGAATCATATTGAAAACATATGTGTGCAACATGAAAGTTTTTTATCAGATTGCAAATCAAATATTTGAGTGCCAGAAATAAAGGTTTTTGTGAAATCTAAGTTAGCTTCAGTGCATCTATTATACCATTATTTTTAATTACAATATTTTTGTGCAATATATTCCCTGGTTTTTGACATTTTTCTTACAAAAGTTGTGGAAACTGTCTTTTTCGTGCCTCACTGATATACAGGAAGAATCTTCAGAGGTTTACTATGCCTAATCCTCATTGTTCAATATATGTCTTACTTACTTCCCCATAATAAATCCCTAGCTGGAAAAATAAAAGTTATTTTCTTAGTTGTGGGGATTTTTGTTTTGTATTGGTTTTTTGTTTGGTTGTTTTTTTTGGTTGGTTGGGGTTTTGTTTGTTTGTTTTTGTTTTGTTTGTCTTGAATGTTACGGTACCTCAGTGTTTCCCAAATATTTATTAGTTTGTCTTGACTGTATTACCATGAAGGAGGAGCACCCATGTTTTACTGATAGGGAATGCAGTGAGAAACAGATTAAAGGCAGAAGTACCACAATGTTAAATACTGTAATTTCAAGTGTAGCTTTGCATGATTTAAATTATATCCAGCCATGCTCCAGACTTCTGCAGTTCCTAGGTGCATTTCTTTGCTCTGCTTCTGTAGCACTGGCCTTCCTAGTGCACTGTGTGGTCTCTGCCAGTGGCTGGGCTCTACCTCCCACATGAAGGCAAGCCTTGAACTTTATGCTGAGTAGAACTGTGCAATAACTCTTTCCAACCTGTATTGGAAAAGAAGTGAGGAGATGCATTTCATTCTTCAGCTTACAAAGGGACATTTGCTGCTGCAGAAGTAACAAAGAAGGATATCAACCAGCTGCTAATAATATTCAAGGTGTTAATTCTGTTGTACCACAGAACCTGGACTCAAGCTTTCTTTCAGAAAGACTGAGTTCTCCAAAAGCTGGGAAATTGCTTTAAAAAAAACCAAAAAACCTTAGAAAGCTGATGATGTTCCAGAGACAATGTGTGTGTGCTAATAAACTGCCAATATTGTAAAATGATCAGCAAATTGGTCCAAGTAACTGTAGTCCTGGTAGCCAAATACTGGAGAACTGGAGAAAGTCAAGGAATGACACAGGGTACAAAGAGTGAATAATGATTTTCTGTGAAACAGATTATAACAGACAAACTTGGTATCAATTGCAGATCAAGTTGAGAATGGCAAAACATGATTTAGCATATGACATTCTGATTAAAAATAGCATTATACAAAATCAATATGGCACCTATTCCTGTTGGCATACTAGGAATGTTCTTGGTGTCATAATAATCAATTTTCTGGCAGAAAAGGAGTTACTGAAAAGTTTGCAGGTAACAAACTGCTTGACAACTCACTTGTACAAATAAAGCTCATGGTTTGATTTGTTCTAGTGCAAGATCAAGTGTACAGGAGTAAAGAAGTAGGTCATGCTTAGGCAGCATGGATTCAAATACAGTGTAGATTATTGGATAAAGAGGCATCTCCACAAGGACAATGCACTGACTGGTTTGCCCGTTGTTCTCCCAACATGCCCGGCATCCAGAACTCGTTGGTGCTGAGGGAGGTGCTGAGGTTGCAGCTGATGGCCCAGTGCTGGCAGGTCATGTGGTTAGAAGGACCAGTTCACACAAAATGCCTTGGAATTGCCTCCAGAAATGATTCTTGAGGTGAGGGAATGTTGGCCTAATTATTTTACAAAAGCAAAGTGTGATTAATCTTAGGCCATGTGCATGGGAGAAGATTAGTAATACTATGCCCCCTTAAGCTAATAAAGGCATGGTGAGAACCACTGATTGAAAGTTGGAATAAGACAAATTGATACTGAATATGAGTTGCACCTTTTAGCAAACTTATTAATGATTGAAATGATTTATCAAGAGATGTGGTGGACTCTTCATTACAGATGCCTTAAAATCAACACTTCTGGATGTCATTCTGAGAGAAAGGCTATAAAGCAGCAAGTGTTATGAAATTACTGGTTGAGGCCTTTTAGCCCAGGGTCAGATCATTATGATCTTAGAATTTATTAGTCCATGAAGATTCTTTCCAGTTTATTCACCGATACTGCTATCGTGTATGTGATATAAATTAGATGCATTAGGTTGATCTTCAAAGTTCTGCTCTGAGTGACCTCAGGAAAATTATGAATATGTATAAAAAGTGGGGTGGCTAAGGGAGGGCTAAGAAAAGTTTTTCATTTTGCCAGTACTGCCTCCCGTGTGGGATCCACCTGCCAGGCAACAGATCAGCACACTGCTGCACAGGGACTCTGCAGAGCAGGGATGCAGGTGGGCAGTGTGAATGTGTTCCCTGGGGTGCAGGGACAGGCTGGGAGCGAGGCAGAAAGCCTTGGGCTGTATATGGGATATGTCCCACGGCCACTGAGATGTGGAGGGAACTACTTGGGAGAACAGGTGTGGAAAGGGTTCGGCTCCCCCAGGCTACTCGCAGGGTTGTAGCAGCCCTCGGGGGAGTTCAGTCCTGCCGCAGCCTTAATTTTTATTTTTTTTTTTTTTCTTTTGTAGCCGCGAGTGGTGCCAGGCTCCCAAAAAACCGCCAAATCTGCGGGAAAAAAAGAAATCAGTTAAAAAAAAAATCCCGGCTTCTGCTCTTGCGAAACGCGCGGCTCCTGCGTGCCGCAGAGCTGCCGTGGCCCGGGCTGCCTGCGCGTGTGCGTGTGTGCGAGGTGCCGATCCCGAGTGGGAGCGTGCTTGCGTGCCGCGTGTGCGCGGAGGCGGGTGGGGAGTGTGCGCGGAGCCCTCCCGCGCCGGGCAGCGGGGCTGTGTGTGCGTGTGAGTGGCTGTGTGAGTGCGTGTGCCAGGCGGGTCGCGCGTGGGGACAGTGCGCGGGCCGTGGCTGCCGCCGCTCCACCCCCCCCCCGCGCCCGCGGATGGGCAGCGGCCACCGCACGCACCTCCCCGCGCCCACCTGCGCGCGCGTCGGGAGCTCCACCTGGAGAAGGTGCCCGACCCACCGGCAGCGGACGCTGCTGCCGTAAGAAGGGGATCTCGGCCCGGCCCGGCCCGGCCCGGCCCCCGCACACTTTGCTCTGTCCCTGGCCGCGCATCCTGCCCGGCGGCTCTGCCCGACCCGAAGGACGGGCGCAGGCGGCACCTCCAGCCCGCGGTGGGGGCTGCCCTGACTCCCACGGAATGCGGCACTAGCACCCCCGCCCCGGATCGGCACCGCTCCCCTTCTCCGCCTCCCTGGCTCTAGGGGGGGCTTTTTCCTCTTCAGCGTTTTCTGCCGGAGCATCCTTCCCCCCCCCCCCCCCCCTTTTGGTGGAGGAGGAGGGGGAAGGAGGGAGGTGTTCAATGAGGGCTGCTCGGCTCCCCCCCCGCGCCTGAGAGGTGCTGTCCCTCCCTGAGCGGAGAAGGGGAGAGCTGCCGGGGAGACAGGTCCCGTTCCCTGCCGGGGAGAGCGGAGGAGGGTGGTGGGAAGCGTGTCTGTGTGCGTGGTGGTGGGGGTTATTTATTTATTTATTGCTCCTGGTGGTTGCAGCTGGCAGACCTGGGAAGGAGTAGGGCGCCATTGCCAGAAGGATTATTGCCAGGAGAGGGGAGGGGGGGGGGGGAGAAGAGAGAGAAGACCCCGAGGCTCCCGGGGAAGCGGAGAGTGACAGCTCTTTTTCTCCCGCCTTGGCTTCTGCCGCCGGGGGATGCGCCCGGACTGAGAGGGGCTCGGCTCCCTTCCGCCGCTCTGTCCGTCTCCCCACCCTCAGTCCTCCTCCTCCTCCCCCCCCATCCAGCAGCATGCATCCCTCTCCGCGGAGACCGGCCGCTGCTACCTCCAACCCTGCCATGCTACTGCTGCTCCTGTGCCTGGGCTGGGCGCCGCCGGGCTGGGGCTGGCCGCGGGGCAGCTCCCGGGGGGCGGCCGGGCTGCCCCCCAACGCCACCACGCCGATCTCCATCATGGGCTTGATGCCGCTCAGCCAGTCTGAGGAGGACCAGAAGAGCAGGATCGGCCGGGGAGTGCTACCCGCCGTGCAGCTGGCCATGGATCAGATCCGCAACGAGTCTCTGCTCAACCCCTATTTCCTAGACCTGCGGCTCTACGACACAGAGGTAGGGACGCCGCGGGCCCCGCGCCGCCGCCCAGTCCCGGGGCGCTGCGGGTGCAGGGGCGCAAGGGCAGCGCGGACGCCCGGGCTGGGGCTGCGACTGCCGGCGGGGCCGTGCGCGGCGCCTCCGAGCCGCCTCGCCCGCCCGGCCCCGCGGGCTGCCGGCAGATGTGGGGGGACTGGCGGCGGAGGGGGAGGACGCGGAGCCGGCGGACCGTATCCTGCGCGCCCAGAGTGTCAGCAGCGGCTCCCCCGGCAGCTGGGGCTCTCCTCGCCGTCCCGGGGGCGCCCCTGTCCGGGAGTCGCCTACAGCGCGGGGGTGGGCCCGGGCGGGTGCCGGAGGTGCTTGGTGGCGGCGGTGCCTGGGATCTGCTGCCCTTGGCACGCACGTACACCGGTGGGAGGAAGGCTCTGCCTCCTCGCCTGGCGGAGCCGCGGCCGCGTCCCTCTGCCAGCCGCCACCCGCTCAGCAACAGATGCACGCCGGCCGCTCCGCTTTCCCGCTCCGCCAACCGGCTCACGCTGCCAACCCGGCTTATCCCATGCGGCGCCGGGACGCGACGGGCAGCGATCATAGCTTAAGGAGGCGGGGAAGCTCTCACAGGGTTCCGCGGGGTCTACCCCCTCCCTGCCCTCCGGCCGGCGCGGCGGGAGCGCCTAAGTGCCCGCCCGGGAGTGCGTGGCCGTCGGGCGGCGGGGCGCGGAGGCGCTGGCTCCTCGGAAAGAGTTAAATTTGCAGTCCCGGTCCCCGCCGAGCGCCCAGCAGCGCAGCGGGATAGCTGCGAGACGCCCCGTTCCGGAGCGCTGCCCACGGCCGGCCGTCAGGGATGGGAGAAGAGGGAGTCCTGCGCCGTGCTTCGCGGAGAAACATCTTCCATTTACTTGGAGGAGAGAGGCAGGGAGCAAAGCGAGGGCTTTGTCGAGTTGGTTGCCGCCGCCACTCGCCCACAACTGCCTTTGATTTTGGTCATAACTTCAGTACCGGTGTGTTTGCGGAGGGTACGCGCGCGTCCGGTACCGGGGCTCCCCTGAAGATGGCAGTCGCTTCTTGTGTAATGCTGGCGGCCGGGGCTCGCTTCCAAGACAACCCCCGGTAAATCGAGTGACTGCTGAAAATCTCCTTGCCTGTAATTTAAGGAAGCCCCTGTCTGCTCCCCTTCGGTTCTCAGGGTCCGGGGCGACCAGGCTGAGAGCAGCAATGACAGGCTGTACGAATTCCGTGATAGTGTTTCTGTCCCCACAACGGCTACCAAAAGCCTCTCCTTGCAGGGTGGCTGCTTTTTATTGACATAAATTTGTCATAGTGTTTTTTTAGATACCTCTGAGCAGCAATGCATGGAGGACAATACTGCTGAAGATGTCACTTAGGAAGGAGCACCCGGCCATCCTGTTGTGTTGTGTGAACAAGGCGTAGATATTGACAGGGAATAGGCTAGATCAGACTAGAGTAGATGCTTGTTTCCTTAAAAAAAAAATGAATCTCAGGGAACTCTGCAATCATAATGAAAAGAATTATGGGGGATTTTCTGAATGGCACTACCTGTCTCGTAAAGCGAGATGCGTGTTAGGAAAAAATCACAGTTCTAATCCCATTTTCATTACATTGTTCTATATTAGTTCTTCCCTTGGATGGAACTATTATAAAAATGACATATGCATAGGAAGTAGAGAAGCCTAGGTAGGATCTTTCTTCATACAGTAACATCATAATGAATAAGGTGCTGCATTTCATTGCAGTCAAAATATTTTGAAGTTCTTAATAAAGATTTTGGGTTCTGAACTAGGTAGTTGTCATTAAAATATTCGGTGGGGGGGCTGAGGGAAATGCCTTGTTTGTTCTGGAATGAGTATCAGTTTCTTAAAAATTGCATTTTTACTGTTTTGTACTCTAGGGACATAAGGAATCAGGGTCATGTTGCCAGCCTGCTGTGTTGCTTTGAATGCTTTTAAGCAATTAATAATTGGATGGCTGTGGAATGTTAAGTCAGGCGAACGCATATGTTTGGAGTATGGTTGGATTATTATTGCATGCTTCATAGTGACAAGTAAATAACTTAGCATTCATGAAGACTGTACCAAAACGGAACAGGCTAATGTCTGGAATAGCCATTAAATACATAATGGCAGTGCAAACTTTTTCACTTGGTGCAGACATTACCTTATTCCTTCAGTGCACTTACGGTAAGCAGAAGGGTAGCTGGCTCATCATGCCCACTTGGTCCTCAGCCTATTTTCTGAGGCCGCCAATAAATAGATATGCCTGAAGGGCCTGGATCCTTATCATTGCATAATCACAAACCAGGGAGTAGTTCTCCCTCTCAGGGCTTCACAGGTGCTGCTTGTGACATTGTTGGCTCTTGAAAGAGAGAATGTAGAGCCTTGAACACATGGGATTTTTTTTTAATGGTTTGAGAAGTAATTGCAGCATATTTATAATGCTTAGGAAATGTACGGCAGTGATTGTGTATTTTCCCTTGTGTCTTTCCAAACTCCCTCATTTTTGTAATCTGATCTTTGCACTGCAATTTTCTATAATACTTTAACTAAAAGCTTGTGAAAAATAATAATGAAAATAAAAATATTGGATTTTTTTTAATTATGCATTCAAGTACCTTTCTGTCAGAATTGAACTGAATATTCTAGCTTGCTTGATATTTCTGGTTTGTATAATGATGCATTATAATGCCTTTACTTTCTGACAAACCATCTTAAAGAATTGCGGTATGCCTGCTAAGTTTGACTGCTGTTTGTCAGCAGTTGAACTCACTAACCTTTGAGGACATGAGCAGCAGCTCTAGTGCTTTTCAAAGCATTTAAATTGAATGAACACTTAAATACAATGCTTAGTTTATGTCTCAGTTGAGATTGTGTGAATTACATCTTTGTTATGAAATATGATCGCAGGCTACCTCAAGTAAAAAAATGCAGAGGCTTCTGTCTTGGGTATTTTTTGAGATTAAATGTACTTGGAGTATGATCCTGATCCAGTTTGGTAAACTCTTGTTTTGCTACTCCATGGGCATCTCTATCTATTTAGGCATTCCTACTTAGTCGCAGTCAATAAAACAAAGCTCAGGTGTAGGCATTTGCAGAACTCTTGTCTAAGTTAGTGACTTTAATTTTTACTGTTCATTTTAATGAGAGCAGGAGTCTCACACTAGATGAGACTCTCAGGCAAAATTTCATAGTTATGTTATTTTAGAAACTTGAGGATTTATGAAGAATCTTCTCTAAAGAGTCTCATCCAAACCCCATTGAAATTAATGGCAGTAATGCACTGATTCCAGCAGCCCTTGGACCAGGTCCTAGAAGTTAAGGGTGCTTGATAGTTCATGGCTTTGGATCAATGACAATGATACAGTATGTCTTCTTTTTTTCCATCCCAGTGATTGTAGCTTTAGTTGGTTGAAAATACAAAGAAATGTTTCACAAAATAATGAAAAAAAAAGCTCTTCATACACTAGACAAAGCTCACAACTTCATGTAAATCAGGAAAGATGATTTCAGCTAAAGCACCCTGACACACCTATGTTGGAGGCCAAAAAAGCAGAATAACGTTAAAAGAAAGGAATTAAGCATCTAGTAGACAATATTATAACTTTCAACAGTATTAAATTTGCATCAGGTCAAAAATAGCCTTACAGGAACTAGAGGAAGAGGCATCGTGGAAGAAGACAAGGGCTTTAATGGAATTTGGATATCTGCCCTTCTACATCTGGACATCTTCCCTCAAATATGCAACGTATTTTCTGATTTCTTGTAGGAGCAGTGCTGCAAGTGGTGCATAGACAGTGTGAATTTGTTTTGAATCTTAACATGTACAGTCAAGAAAGCAGTGTATGCAAGTTAGCATTCTGTCACTTGTTTCTGAAGATCCAAGTGAGTCTTGACAAGCTGAAAAAAAAAGTCTTACAGAAGTAAGTGGGTATATTATTACAAAGAGGGAAGAATATTCATACTCTGGGGATGAGATTATTTCTTTTTCTCTACCTACAACAAATAACTTGTGGTAATCATGATATAATCTCCTCTTCGTGTAATAATACACTCTAATACCTTTAAATAGCAGGTTGGCATAGAAGAGGGAGCTCTGGAAAACGCACAGGACTCCACAAAATCTGAAGGCAAATGTGAGCTTTTTGACATTTGATACATATTTACCTTTTTCTGTTCTGTAAGTAAGTAGAAAGTTCCTTACTTAATTCATCTGATAAGAAATCACAGTCTAGGTGTATTATATGTAGACTTTTTCTCTGTTTTCTTCTTTTACTAAAAAATTACTTGTCTTTTCAGTAAAACTCTTAAAGCTTAAGAAAGTTGTACAGGCCATGCACCAGTTTGCGTCATTCTTACCAGCTGTTCTAAAGTTTAAAAGACCCCAAACCTCCAAATAAGGATGCTTTTTCCAGAAAGTCCAGTCATGAGTAGTGTCAACAAAGTAGACTCATGTCTTGTTCCTGCAAGTGGAAGTAAGAGGAAGTGTTTATTTTTGCTAAGGATAGGGAATATATTCTGGAAACAGAAGAGCAGGTTTGTGTCAGTGATGCAAAATAAGGTATCTGTTCACTGGAGCTCAGTGTTCAGTAGCACATAACAGTCCTCACAGAGGCACAAACAGCTACTAGTTGCTGTCTGAAAAACTCTACAACAAAAGAATTGAGCAAGGAAACAACGCCCTTGTCTCTCCCCCCTCCCCAGTTCCCTCCCCCCCAAAACCAAAAAGAAGTGCATGCCATGTGTTGATAAGGCCCTTTGTCTTAGGAGGCATAGACTGAAGTCACTTCAGCAGCGGCTGGATTTGCAAGGGGAAACATGGTGTACCAAAGTCAAGTGGGGCTCCTGGGGGTAAGCCCTGTCATACTTGTGAATGCTCTGAGTACTAAATTGTCTGGAACCTTATTTTCATTTTTGTAGTGCTCAAAATGGGACAGACAAGGTGGTGTTGTGGTCTTCTAAGAGTAACAGCTAAATACGCAGGAGACATCAGAGCCTGAAAGGGAGTCCAGTTTACAGCAGAGAAACTGGCAGACATTTTTTCTTGTATCATCAGGTGAGCCTGTGTCTGGCATATGTTGAGATAGTTGGGTAATTTCTTACCTTTTAATATTACCAAGTACTTGTGCTGTCTGATATTTGCAGAGATTGTGGCATTAAAATGCAATACGTTACGTGTATGGTGACGATCACTGTCTGCTCTGCTGACAACGTTCTGCTTGGGAGGGACATATTTCTTTAAATAGTCAGTGTCCCCTTTGACTTTCACATAATAGGACTCCATTTGCAACATAACCTCTTTTTGCTTTAGAGTTTTTTAAACTTGGAGGGAGTAATCTAAAAGTTAAGTGTTTATGTTAATTCTATGCTGGCTTCTCTGCTGATGTTAAGATGTGGGTGGGGAGAGGAGAGAAATCATGTATTCACTGCACCCACTCCTCTGGGTGCGGATCCCAGACCTGCAGAATGTATATCCTCTAAATAATCTCTTCAAAGAGATTAAAATCAGTTTCTGACATATGTCTTGCAATTTCTTGTATAACTTATTCTATGCATACTGCAAAACACACTGTTATGGAATCTTTTGATTCAAATGCCAAACACACTCCGTCAGCAGGGAAAAATTATTTTTTGAATAAATCTAGGAAGGAGTTTCCATTTACAATTGAAGAAAGAGGGGGAAGGCCCTATCTTCTGATATGGTTATCAACCAGAATGATTTACTCAAGTTTGTGGAAAAGATGGGGTGTAATATCCTGGTGGTAACTGTGAAGAAAATATTTGCAATAGGAAAAGGGAGAGGAAGGAGCTAGATGAGAGAGATTTAATGATGGCATTCACAAAGAAAGTTGTCCGTGCACTATTTATATTGGTTTTATTAAATACGTGTAACTATTTAGGATCAAAACATAAATAGCATTGCATATCAAGGCTACAAAACACCATCTCACATTAATGATCTGAGCATGACAATGCATGTGCATGTCAAGCTTTATTCTCTGCTTTTCATTTCATTGCTCTATGGGCGTTTCCATGGCATATGGCAGAAGAACAATGCCTTTGAGCAAACTGAAGAAGCTGGGAGCCAAACAGCTCTTTCATAAAAACTCGAGTGGAGACCATTACTATCACAGGAAAGAAGATACTTTTCCTTAGGAAGGGTTGAACCATTACATATAGAAGTCTGGTTCAGGGAATCAAGTGGTAGGAGTTAACAGAGGACAACCCTCTGTGATCCATTTTGTCTCAGATAGTTTTTGAAACAGCTGGGGGTAACAGAGAGGTGCACTGAGGTTGGTCAGCATCGGTGTGACTCAGTCCTGTGGAGATGTGTGTTAATATACATCAGCCCCTTATATTACAGTAAGAATATTTCAAATTGGGATTCCAAACTGAGATGGTACAGTGCACATACATCATATTTTTTTGAATTTATTTTCGTACTAGGAATCTTGGAACTAAGTCTGTCACAGATCTCAAGATTTTCAGGAACCCAATGTGCTGTTCTATGATTTGTGGGTCTAGCTGAGCTAGAAATGAGATTTGCAGTACTTTCATGGTCCCCAGACTCCAACATTAATCGATCTGTAGCCTGACTCCTGAAGCAGCCTGGTTCAGCCACACCATTGCTCTGACTTAAATAAGGTAGTGCCCCTAAGAGTAGGTGGAATATATTTGCAGTCAAGCTCTGTCTTCCCTTGCCATAGCACTGACACTTGTAGGCTGTGTTCTTTGCTAATCGGGAATTTCTCTGCTTGCAGAAGGTTTTGCTGTGACTAAGATCTACTGGATTTGGGGACTGCTTCATACTGCCTGTTGAGTGGAAATGGGACATGTTGACTGGCAAACACTTTTTTAATTTCTTTTTTTGCCCCTTGTGATGGAATAACCATGTAATCTTATTTCTAAGTCTGTGATTGATGTCCAGTTTCTGTGCCATTAATTTTTCATTATCATCAGCCTAAAATTTCCAACAATGTTATCCATAGTATTTTTCAAATAAGTTTTTTCAAATGTGAAGAGGCAAATATCAAATATCAAATTAAAGGCAAATATCCACCTTCTGTCTGAAAATTATACTCACAAAGAATGAAGAATATGAGGGCTAATTCAGCAGGGTTATCCAAATTGTTGTTACTGTGGCTCCTGGGAGATGAAGGCCCAGATAATGGACTAATTGCTTTAAAGTGAACATCACGAGTTTGAGGGATAGGATTAGAAAACTTAGATTTCCTACTATGGCCATGGTACTTCCCTTAAATAATTAATGAGTTCTAAGATCAGAAGACCATTAGGATTTTCCACCTCTTACAATATAGTCCATGTATTTCACTTGGGGATTTCTGCCTGCTTCACTGCCAACTAGAATATGTACTTTAGAAAACCTTCAGATCTTGTCTTAATGATCCCCCCAAATCCTCCTTCCTGGAAAACTTCTCTCTATGATTTGCCTGAAATCCCTTTAAAAGTCCATTGCTATTTCCAGCTTAAACTCTGCTGACCCTGCAGCCGCTGAGGGCTGTGAGAGAGCAGCTCCCGGTTTTTGCATTCGCTACTCGCCCTGCAATGCCTTCCTGGCTACAGACTCGGGACATCACTGGCAAGACAGTGGGTTGATGGCTTTCTGGCTTTTAGGGCTATCCAGGGGATCCAAACCATGCATGAAGGGCTCTGGTGGATTAGATCCTGATGGAATCAGAAGTTTTCTTCCCTTTGCCAGGTTGTCGCAGACCATACGTGAAAACCTTGTTTGCCTCCTTCTTTGCAAGCTGGGTCTGCTGGATTCATGTGCTCTGCCACCGAGTAGCTGGTTCTGCAGAACATTTTTTTAATTCTTGCTAAGCTCATTTTCTTCCTTACATCCACCATTTTTGTAAGACCTGTTTTGTCACAATCCTCATCAGAGGAACTCGTCCTGTCTGCCTGATTATTTCCAGAGTCTCAATTTTTTTTTTTTAATAATCACAACCATAGACCTCTAAAAAAATCTATTTCTTGAATGTTTTATGTCCTTAAAGTAGCTATGTACTTTAATTTACCATTTATCTAGGATAGGCCTCAGCTTCTGCTGCAGCTTCATTGAACTACAGAATTATGTGAAGATTCATACACACAATAGGTGTCTAAGTAACCATTTTACATCCAAAACCTCCAGGGAGAAGTAGTAAGAGGCCCCTTTTGGGATGCTAATTAACTTCCTTTCCACTGTTTACTGCTCCTGTTTTCACAGAGAATTAAATGTTTTTCTAGCAAAGAATACATCTCTTTCTTTACAATTTTTACTCTATATGAAGGGACAGTTTTTGACAGACTAACACTTGGTGTGGTACAAAATACATAACATTTTTCAAGCACTCTGATTCAAACGTGCACTGTTGTGTATCTGACAGCATCAAGTAGGGATATTTTTGTATACACATAAGGTATAAAAATATTAAGCTCTGTGTTTCTGCCGGGTCTTCTATGTAATTTTGAAGTTCTGTAAAAGCATCTTGGGTTTTGCTTTCCACTTTTCCCTGTAAATGTGGCAAGCCCTTAGTATTAATAATTTACAGGAGGTTGACCAAGAAAGAAATCCAACTTTCTCCCTTTCTAAAAATTCCATGTTTTTGGTAAGAATCTAATCTGGAGGGATGATCTAGCGGCAAGAAGACTTTGTGCAATGTAGTAAATGAATGTAAATTAAGTAGCAATAGGTACCACTACATAAGTGATAGAAAAGTTTTGCATTCCAGATCTTTAAACTTGGCCAAGATCCCCTCTGCTCCTTATTTCTTGCTGTGAAGCATGCTAATAGTATCAGCTCCAGATCACTTCTTTTTCTTTTTTTTTTTTTTTTTTTGCCACAGGAAAAAAACAAAACAAAAGAAAAAGAGTTTCCAGTTAGCTCCCTGAACTAAAGATTTGCTTTCCAAAACCACCGAGTGATTTGCATTTTCTGTCAACAACAGTGGGAATTGCTGAATGCTCAGCACTTTAGAAAGCCAGCCCACCTATGAAAATGCAACGTGCTTCTATGAGGAGGAGACCTAGAATTGCCACTTTTAATTAAGAACAAAGGCATTCATCGTTACTTGCTTTAAAGTTTTAGATTGCCTGATGGAATAAAATGCTGATTTTGTTCAGCCTTCGGGATGGAGATTCTTTCAGGATCAGTGGCAGTATTAAATATCCCGTAGAATTAGATTATTACATCTCAGATCTTGTAGTTGAGAAATATGCAAGGTACAGATATTTTTAAAAACCAGACAATTAAAAAATAGTATTTTTTATAATGAACACATATCTGAAAACGATGTGTTTGACTTTGGCAAAAATAACAGCTTGTATGATGTAAACAAAAGGAGTGACATGGTGGGAGCGCTATTTCCCTGGGGTCTTGTTACTCAAGGCAGGTCTATGTGGCTGGCACAATTATGTCACTGGTGGCTACCAGGAGGTGTTATCTCAATGTCAGCAGAAGCCCTTAGAGTAGTTACTGCAGCAAACAATTTTTTTTTTATCAGATATAGTAAAGATAATTTCATTAAAAGGGGATAGTTTACTGAAGGGTAAAAGTGAGTTTTCCTTAATCCTTGAGTTCAAAATTTTGGCATTACTAGAAATCATTTTTTCATCTACTATGGAGCAAATTACAGATTAAGCCACCTCTGAACATTAAACTAGATAGACTGAATTGGCTTTTGGTTGTTGTGGTTTTTTCTCTTAGATTTTTATGTGTTCTTGTGTCTTTCAATCTTTTGCAATTTCTCATCTTCATTCTCAAAGTGCTGCTACTAGAATTTGATCTGTTACTTCAGGAACAATCTCACTGTTACCGTATATACTAGTAATTTTATCTGTTTTCTTCAAGCCTTCTGTTCAGAATGGAGGAAATTAATTTGATCTTTGTGCTGCACTGCTGGGAAAGAGGAAAAGAAGGCAGAGATGGGATTTTCAGGCTACACATGAGGAGTGAGACACTACGATTTGCAGCAAAAATAAATTTTCATTTGCCTTCTCCAAGTGAATCTCTCTAGCTACAAGCAAATCTGGTCAGTCTTGGTAGAGCAGTTCGACATACACTGCCTGGTCATTTGGGTGATGCTGTGGGAGGTAAATAATTTTAGCTGAACAGCCAGCTACTTAGAAAGCTGGGACACATTACAGCAGATAATAGTGTATTGATATTAAAGCTGCTCTTGGCAATGGGTAGAGGCTTGGTCTCAGTACAAGAACAGGAGTTGCCATCCATGATAAATGTATTGGTTTCCAATATATCACCAAGGTTTCTTAGGATGTGCAAGTGCTCTGTACTCTAATTACACTAAGCGATTAAGCAGCAAGAGCAGAGACATGTGGGACAAGAAGGGTGAATGATAACCTACTTTGAAACAGCTAACATATGAGGCTAGGATTAGAACATCCTATAAATGTTAATGGGTGTTACTCAAGGGGGAGGAAACTGTGTGTGGGAGGCATGAGGTGACATATAGCTTAAATATATAGCCAGCCTTTAACATAGTTAATACACTCTGTAGTCAACCTTTTACATGAACTAATAACTCTAAGTGATTTACAGTTCAAAAATACTGATCAGGGGATTGAGAACTGAATTTAAAATACTATCAAAGCAGAGGATAATGTGATAGAGGAGGACAACACTGAGAAGATTTCTCCTTTTTCCTTTGGAAAATATTGGTTATGGGTAATACATTTATGCCAGGTGTTTGGGTTTTTTTTCTATTTTTAGATTCTCAGGGACTGTGCTCCTACAAGAGAGCACAATTTCCTCCTACAGTTTCCCACTCTGAAAATTACTCAGTTTGTGTGGATCTCACAAAGGAGATGCCAACAGTGAGTCATCTGGTCACCAGTTCTGTCCTAAGACTTTCAGCTAGATCTTGTAAAATCTACCTTACTGTGCTGAACAACAGTTATTTACCTTTGGTAAAACCTCCCAGAACAGTGAGGAAGGCAGAGTTCAAAATGAAATAGCCTTCATTTTCTGACACTGAAGTTAAGTTTCAAAATTAGTGCTATTTCAAATGACTGTGGAATTTCAGCTTCCCATTTGAGAAAGGGATGTAAGAAGCTATTCTAAACCCAAAAATTATACCTGTGTGATCAATCATGAGCATAGTAAACATGGTTATTTTATCAATCAAAGCGAAAACACATGGGCTTGTTTTTCCAAAAGTATTACAGGATTAATTAGCAATAAAAATACCATATAAGAAACAATCATCTGGTTAGATAGTTAAGGTTTCTGTCAAGGACACAAGTAACAGGAGGCTGCTCAAGTACATAATCTTGTTTGCTTCTTTGTGAGGCACGGGTTAAATGCAGCAATGCTGAGGACACACAGAAGTGGCACAAGGAGAGAAAAATACTTGTCTAGGCTGAAACCAGTCACACGTCTATAGAATAAGGTGATGTTCCCCAAAATGTATGTCCATCCATACGGTGCTGAATATAATTTCATAACCTCTGATACACCAGTGCTCTCTCATGAATTTAAAGCCACTGCCTGAGCAACAGGGGTCGTGTAAGATGTGCTGGCAGATTGGTGGTTTTTTGAACACAGAGGAGCACACTGGGTAGTCAAAGCACATTTTTTTGTTACCTACATATGGGCCAAAAGTATGACTCAAGGGAGCCCCATGTATCCACTTAGCTGGTGAAAAGATTTAGGCAAAGGAAGAAGAGTTCAGAGCACTTTAGCTGCTGTGGTTTGGCAGTGTGAATACCTGCTTTCCTCCCCTCTTACTTAATGTAGTCAATGTTGAAAAAATGCTGTAAGGAAGGCTGGTCCAAGGACTGTTCACCAACAAAATCCCGTTTAAGCCTCTAAGGAAGGTATTAAATGGGATTTAAGCAACATCTTGGCCTATACTGCCCCTGTGCTCAGGGAAGAATTTCATCTTGAGTTTAAAAACATTTAAAAAATGTGTTTTCAGTAATCACATTATGGAATCATAAGACTGAACAATGGAAGATACCTTTTAAGTCATTGTGTAAAATTGTTGCTATGCTTATAATAAATTTGGATCCTAATGCATTTGATTTGGTCATAGCCTTGTATAGGAAGAAAACCTGTTTTTCCTTCCCCACACAAAGCGGGAGGGGATATATATAATCAATGCAGCCTTGCTGCTTTCTGGCTTTAGGCAATGGTGATAAAGAAAAGCAAGAGTTATGCATCAGGTATTTCTTTTTCACCTCATTTTTGTGTCAAAGAATGCATTGGGCTCTTTTTTTGCCCATCCAGTTGCACACGTGAATTGGCAGAAGAGTCACTGTGGACAGTTAGTGATAAATCGAGCATATCTCCTGCTTGGGGCTATTTGCTGGGCCCAAGGTAAACATTTATTGCTTCTTTATTCAATATAATTTTGCTCTTTTTTAAAAATTTTTATTTATTTATTTATTTACTTCCGTGCCCTCATTCAACAATATATAGATTGTAATTAGAATGTTTATAATTAGAATTTATTTGGTGATTTTCTGTAGAAACTTTTTAGTTGCATGCCAGTTTCAGAATAATTTCTTGACCTGAAAAGTTGTGTTTTGAAAACTAAAATTAGACAAACCACTCTTACTTTCTGCAGCAAACTATTTTTTTTCTTTTGAAATGTCAACTATTCACAAAATAAGTTGCCAAGCTCTGAACATGTAATTTCAAATTTGATTTGTACCAAATTAGCCTTCTTCATATGGCCCTTCCATTTGTTTTCCTTTCAGATTATTGAGTCATGAAAATCCTTGAGGTTTTGGGTTTCCATCCCAGCTTGGCACAGGGAATTCTTTTGAAATCTTGAATTTCCACAAGATGGCAAAACAATTTTCTATTCGGCTGTACATATAATGACACTTGCTGAAAACTGGAGCTTTATTCTTCTTGGAGAAGCAAGCATCTCCCTGGCCACATGTCCTTCCTCTCCCTGCCTTGAGATTTGGCTCTTGCATTTCCTTCCTTTGCCTATGATAGCATTCCAGTAGGGGTGGTGGGCTTTCTGTGCCTGGAGAGACCTGGCTGCTTGAAGGGAGGAAAAAGATCACCTAGGTGGCTGCCAACATGAGAACAGTGGCATTGCTGCTGTGAAAGGGGCAGGGAATTGGTTGTCCGCGCGGTGAGGTAGGCTGCAAGTCCTGGAGAGCAGAGGTGCATGTTCTTCTCTGGTGTGGTGATCCTATATATAATCCCTTCACATTCTGGCGAGTTTTGATTAGCAGCAAAGAAGATCTTCTCCAGCATTACTATTTTCTCTGCACTTCTGCATGTACAGCATCTGTTCCATTTCGTAGCCTGGCATATTACTTGGAAAACTGCAAATAGTGTGTTGAAATTACGACAATATGTGAAATGCCTATCAAAAGCTATGTGACTGTAGATTGGAGGAACAGGCCTGAATGCTGTTTTCTCAAAACTACTACTGATTTTAAGGGAAGCATGGGGTTTCTGGTAAAAGCAGAGGCAGAGAATCTACAGTTTTAAGCTGATCCAGCTTTTGCACTAGAAGTATGTAAAGTATTATCAATACACAACACTGCATATTCTCTCTTTGGTGTGTATGAAGCCAATAGAAAATGTGGTCTCTGCAAGATAAAACAAACTGAAGCAATCTTCTGAGCCAATGGCATACAAGTTGCTGCAAATACGTGTTCAGTATGCAACCACCTTGATCAATCCCTAGAATATCTATTTTCATAGGAATCATACAAGTCTGTGTATTGATTTGTCACCTATGGTTGAATATTTCTGCTACAGAAATGTTTAAGATGACACGTTTAAAATTAGACTTGGCAGAGCAATTTGCCTAGAGATTATTCTTGTGAAGTATTGATTCACAGCACTGCTGTGAGCTGGATTACTGTCCAAATTGGAAAAGCCAGTCGTAGAGAGGTCTTTATCCTTTAATAACAATTAGCTCCTTTCTTAGAGGGACACAGCTGACTGAAGCAACTGAGAGCTGCAAAATGTCGGACAACCGGGGAACCTAAGGCCTTCTCTTCAGGGATGTGGGCTGCAGGGGAAGGGAAGGAAAAAGAAGAAAAGCACCAAGAAAGATGGTTTTCTGGAGCTGGAAACTGGACACACTGGTGCTGTTTGTGTTACTAATAATCAGGTGCTCTGAGGAACTGAATCGTACTCGCCTCTCTCTTCTCGGGCTTTTACCCAGCAGCTGCCTGATTGATCGGAGAAACATAACGACAGATGTGTTGCCTGCGGTCCATATAGCCTTGAAACATTTATACAAGCATAAATGGATATTGAAGAACTATGAACTCCAGGTATCATTCCATGACACACAGGTAAATGGATGTAGCTGTAGAGTTGTGTAATATTCGAGCCTCCTCTGTGAGCACACTTTGGAAAGTTTGCGACCGAATCCCTTCCTGGCGAACCCTGCTCTGCTGAAATACAGAAAATGTGGCTTTCCAGAAAAGTTTGGGCTCTTGGGTGATTGCCTGACTGTGACAGGGACCTTGCAGTGCAATCGTGCCCTCTTGGTGCTAGAAGCAGGAATAAAGAGTGTGCAAATTAGGAGGGATGGCAAACACCTATGGTATCTTCAGGTGTGTCTGAGGTACTCAGAAAGTGATCTCCAAATCCATGGCTTGCTGAGTTGCCCTGTTCTTCTGCACTGTCTTCTGCATCTTGCTCTTCCAGCTTTCCACAGTGAGAGCTTTACAGATTGCCGTCTTTCTCTTTCTGCTTCTGCGTGAGCAGGAGAGAGGTCTGTGCTGTGCCATTGGAGCAGTGTGTTTGACTGTGTAGATTCTTGATTGCTGGTTTAAGGAAAGTTAAAGGAAAAATATAAGAGTTGAGGATTATGAGAAACTAGATATAAAAGGTATTGAGAGGATATCTTTGTAATAATTTCAAATTTGAGAAAATCTTCTTCTAGGACTGATATATCTCCCCATCTCCTGTGCAGAAATTAAGGCAATCTGCTTCTAAAACCTGTCTTTCAGTCTGGCCAAAAGAATTGT
Source organism: Chiroxiphia lanceolata (assembly GCF_009829145.1). Taxonomy (NCBI): domain Eukaryota; kingdom Metazoa; phylum Chordata; class Aves; order Passeriformes; family Pipridae; genus Chiroxiphia; species Chiroxiphia lanceolata. Next base: position 64,279,358 of record NC_045637.1, on the reverse strand, counting down.
GACAAAATTAAGAGGAGGAACTCACATATCAGGGTGATTTGGGACTCTAAACCTGTTCTTAAGGAGATTTTCACTGATTTGAACTTCTCTCTCCTGCATTGAAGATGTGTGGTGGGGCAGTTACCCTCAGACTCATACACACTTACATGCATACAGGCTCCCTGTACTGCTTAATCTTTTGAAGTTGTGAAGTAGTGCGTCTCAACATATTTGCTTATATATAAACATTTAAATATGGATTATACTATTATGATGAAGTTATTAAAATGTGACAATATTACACCTATGACAGTTGTGCTGCATTATATAATGGGAAGAAGATATTATATGTCTTCTTTTGAAGCTATAGAAAATTAACCAAGGGAGAAATTAGAATGTAATTTTAATAGTGTATTTTGTTCATAAGCACTTATATGTAATTTTTGAAGGGCTTAACATGTAACAAACACGGTCTCATATGCTATAAAATTACCTGAGGATAGCTTCCATGTTTAATAATGGAACACCAATGTATCAACTGCATGTACTCATTAAGAAAATATCTGTCTTGTAAATTACTTTTAATACAATTCACTGTTTTATTTATTTGTCTGTAAGTTCAATTATAGATATGCAGTCCTGAAAAATGTGTACCTCTTAATTTCTCATGTAAAAAGATTAAGATATGCAGTAACATTTCAGCTTAAATAAGCCAAAACTGTGGATGTGATTTTAAGTGGACAGCAATTACAACCTACTGGTATTTGTTTCATTTGGGTGGGGTGTGTATGTGTGTGCGCGCGTGTAGGCGGATGTTTATTTGCTGATTGTGTTTACATAATTTCGAGTTCCAGGAGCAACTCCAAAATATTTTTCCCCACATAAACGTTCAGTGTATTTGAATTGCACAACTTCAGCTCTTTTGCACTGACCTCTACAATTTGAATTGAAAGGTTGAAGTAATCTATAATTATCTTTTTGAAACAACCCCTGGAAAAAGATATGTTGTGGTGACTTGTAAGAGATTAACGAAACACGGGTCCTTAAGGTTTTTGATTTTTCTTCCTGGTTCTGAGAGTAGAGTGCACAGTCTTGAGTTTTAAGTACTGATTACAGACAAGCTACAGAGGTCCTTGGATTTAATTGTTTCTCAGGGACAGTATGGATGCAAGAGAGCTGATTCTGTTTGTTAATGTTGTGAGCCTAGATTTGCCACATATGACCTTGCACAACCTTTGAATTAACTTCCTTTTAAGCATAAAATACATATACTTTGCTTTTTGGATGCAAGATCTTTCAGGAGGGGAAACATAATTGACTTTTTGGCAGAGTTAACTATGAAGAGAGAAAAGTTACAACCAAAAATACTTGTGTTGCCTTTGCAGAAATAAAAAATGGAAAGAAATCATGGCACCCAATATAAAATGTTGCACAGGGCTTGAACAATGTTGTGGCTTCATTCATGAGCACAGGGGAGCAGGGTTGGGCTCTGTCCTGAGCCCCCCGGGGTTTTGAATCCACGTTCTCTGCTGCCCATGAGAGAGCACTGCCCTGCTGCAAGGTAGTATGTTTTCGATAGAGTTTTCAGTCTTCTGCTTTGCTACTGTTTTTTTTTCATCTAATTAAGTTGTCACTACTCCAGAATGTGAATGGTAACCATGAGACAAAGGGAGCACTCTTGCAAGAACTGTCTGTATCCTTTGTATTAAAGGAAGCTGTTTCAGCCAGAGCCTTTGGGAAAACTTTCTTCAGCAGAGTACTTTATAACCTGGTGGCTTTGGCACTGAGCTGAGAACTGAATGCTTTCTTTGACTGATGTCTCTCAGGTCTCCTGTGATTAAATGTGCATTTTCTAATTACTGCGTTGTCAATTCCTTGCAAGTGGGAGTCCCTTGAACACTCATGTAGCACTTTCACATAAAAAATGCTTAAATATTCACTGAGAATGAAAAACAAGCAAGTGAAAATAATCTTGTAGTTTGGTAAATGACTGCTTATCCATCAAATGGAAATCTATGTCTGCAGTGTTTAGTTACTCATACCAGAAGGACAGTGTTAATAGAACTGATATTTCTCTTTTTTCCAGCCACCCCAAGCAGGGGCATCATGGGGAGATGTGTTTCGCCCCCTCTAAGGTAGCAGGGCTGAAGCAAGGCTGAACCTGGATTGTGTGGAGAGCACAAATCCTTGAAGTGTTGCACAAAGGGTGTGGGAAGGCAGAAAAGCTGATTTGTGTAGATTTGTTAATCCAACCATGGAGTAGCTTTGTAGTGCAGTAGGGGAAATTATGCCCTTGAGATTTTCACTCATGGGAGTGGGCAGCCAGGTATAATTGAGCTGTCTGCATATCACTTTATTTCTGTCTTTCACCGTATGGCTGACATCTGGAGTCTCTCCTTCTACGCTGTCCTCAGGGTGATCTGGCTGGTGGATTCTTACAGGCTTAGGCAAATCTAAAAATAGTTTTACTGGTGTGTGAAGAAAAATATGTTGGTCCTTCAAAGTTACTCTTCTATTCTTACCTAGTTTTCAGTGAGTTAGTAGCCAGTTAAAGGGATATGAAACCAGGACTTTATTAGCAAGTGTTAACAAGAAAGGTTTAAGTGCTGTAATTAGGACATGGCCTGAGCAAACAAATAGACTTTACCACTGGGATTTTCTCGGTAGTGCTGATTTGCACTCAGATTGCTTGTTGACACTTGGCTGAGTCTATCCTAATGTGTATCATTTCTGACAGGGATGATACAACATATCTGTCTGACTTAAAGGTTGGTTGGCTTTATTTTGTTAATAAACTGATTCCTTTGTAATGGAATGACACAATAACATGATAGGTGTTTGTCAGCTTATTTAAGACATATCTTTACGTGTTTATTAAAAAAAACCAAAACAAACTAAACCAAAAAAACCCCACAAACCAGCAATGGAACAGTCACTGAAAGTGACATTGATAAGCAAATTATTTCTAAATTGAAAATTTCAAGACATATTTGTTTTCTTATCCTACCTAAGTAAGAAAAAAAATCTGCTTCAGGCTTAAGATGAAGTAAACTGAAGCAATTTTGTATTGTATGTGTACATTAATTTCTTAAAAGAAAGTAAAAAAAAATATGAAACATATGCAATGGTGTTAGTATAAAACACCAGAATTATTTCATAAAAAAAAAAAGAAAAAATAGCTATTGATTTTTGTGTGTGCAACTTGTTGCATATGATCTGTAATTCCACCTTGTACATTTCATACCTTCTGGGATGCTTTATGAAACCATTTGCCAGGACAGCATAGGAAATTAAAGCATCATGTCATTCGTGTTTTGTAAAGACTTGACATTTTGAAAGTTCTGTAAATTGATGTCCTAGGAAGTTATTAGAAGACCATGTATTTGGTAAGTTGGTTCTTGACATCTAACATTCACTTGAACAAGGTATTGTGTTCTGCCTCTCAGTACAGTATTTTAGTCATGAAAATTGTGAAGCATAAAACACTTGTCAAGTGCTAATTTTAGCTTTCCTAGACTGTTGTATCACTATCCCTATTATTAGAACCGTCTAACTGAAAACAATAAGAAAAGGGTCCTGTTGCCTATATTTTTTCCCCCAAAAAGTCTTAATTATGATTCCTGGCAATAGCTCTTTGTTTCCTAAATCATATATTGAAGAAAAATGGGATAAGCCTGGCTAAATTCCTTATAAGCAAATTCTTTTGAACTGCCATGAAATCTACCCAGTTTTATTCTAATGTTTTACTTTTCAGTGCATCAGGGGTTCAGAATACACAAAGGCTACACAGTCGCCTTAAGCTAACCCTTTCTAAATATTATTTGAGCTAATTCTCATATAGCAGAAAGAAATGTAGTCTTTCTTACCTTTTGGCCCCAGAAGACTCAGTCTTTATTCACTGATGTAGTTTTATCCTTTTACTCTATCTTCTTAGTGTCACCCTCCATTCATTTCAGGCCTTTGAAGTTGCTGGGTTTAATGTACCTTATACATATGGGTGGTGTACATACAGCCATCTAGTGTGAGAAAAATTAGTTGGGCTTGGCATTTTTTGTTTTCCTGTTGCTGCTTCTGAGCCGTAAGGAATTTGAGCAGGGGATTTGGTTGGTGGATCCAATAAGGGCTGACAGAGCAGGAGAGGGGTTTGGCACTATAAAGCCAGGGGTGTTCTGAAGGATGTCCAGGGCAGACAAGCTCTGGATTTCATCTGATCTGAATTTGGAGGCCTGGGCTGGGAATATCTCTCTTCAGCTAGTGTGGCAGGATTCTTGTACTGTCAAAGAGTAGGCATTTCTGTGTGGAAAAATTCATCTAACCTATTTTAGGTGACTATTTTAAGATAAAAAGAATTGTATACTAGAGAAAGCATATTTCTTTCTATGAAGTATAAAGGGAGCCTCAGTTGGCTAGTGTAGATGCATATGTCTCCTATGTGGGGGTCTGTATTGTGTCATCTAGAGCCTACCCTAGGTGTGGAAATTTTAATTTAAAAACCTGTAGTAACAATGCATTTCCGTCACCTCTCACATTCTGTGGGGTTTCAGCAGACAGTTCGGAGTGCTCTCTTCCCACCACCCCCACTTCATTGTTCTTGGTTACAAAATATCCTTCTTTGGTCTCTCATGTCTAGCCAGAAAAACCTGGAAACCAGGTCAGCAATACTCTATCCTGTGTTGGGAAGCAGGATAGTGGCCACACTGTGGCCAGGAATGCAGACCAGGAAGCATTTCTGTGCCAACCCTGTGGACAGCCAGGCCACCCCTCACCAGAGGTGACCATGGGCTTGCTGCTGCCATGTGGTATGGAGCTGTAGTTTAGGTGGGCCTCCCCATTTACAGCTTTTTCATAGATGAAATTTTGTGATGCTGGGGAAACACATTCTACTCTCTGGTCTTGCTTTTAACTCTTGTATAAGGGGAAAATGGTAAGGAGAACCATCAATGCAGAGCACAATTTCTTTCAAAATCACAAAGACTGTGAAACCACATTACTGTGACCAAACCTTAAGTTCAAAAACCAAGGAAGGATAATTTAGATAGTCTTGACATAATTTTTGAAATTGCATGCACTTGTATTTTCCTTTCAAAATTAGTTTCAATTGAGATGGCAGTGTTTTGCTCTATATTACGTATTAAAATTACAGTTTTTATGAAGATTAACATTCTTAATAACATGAAAACCACTTGCAAAACTTCACCAAATCACTTGCTCCTGTTCTGCACCTCCCTGCTCATAGCTCCTTATGGATGTTTTCCATATGGAAATTCTACACATGCATATTTTTTGATCTGTACTGTGAAAATTTCATAAAATGCCTCTTTTCACATTATAAAATGAAAAGAAAGATCCATTAGAACAATCAGATTCTGGAAAAGTTAGTGCATGTAAGTACACTTTGTTTAGGGCAACTTCAAATTTTTATGCTGGTTTCTTATGTTTGTGCAATATCAGTCTCTAAAGAAACACCACCAGTGATATCTCCATTCTGCTGCTATTCTCAGACACATCTCGCAATTTTCTTAGCTTTCACTGTATAGCAGTGATAAAAAAATGCAAGGACCTTCTGAAGACAAAGAACTAAAAAAAAAAATATTGCTAAATTATGGATCATTTGCAGCTAGGCTGAAGTGTGGGAGCCTCACAAACTGCTCTGAGAATAGTGAACTGCTGGACAACTAGCACAGTGTCAGGAGAAGTAAACCAGGGTTTATTTCAAAGTAAGTAAGAGGTGGTCAGACCACTTGATTGATTTGAGTAGTCCCACTGGAGGATTAGACATTTTGGTTTTGCATGACATTTAAACTTTATTAATTTTTTTTTTGCATAGGCAATCTTTTAAAATAAAAATGACTTTTACTTTCAGGTAACATCTATGCATTTCTCTGATACCAACTAATACCATACCATTAGAAACATTTTCTTGTTTGACAGAGATGCAGAGTAAATATTTTAAACATAGAGAAGGAATCTGGAATTTAAAAAAAAAAAGAGTGTAGCATTGTTCTCTGAGGATGTTCATGCCCAATTCTTCTAGTTATTCCCCAAATCTTCTATGTTCACCATAGTCAAAGTACTCAGTCCATCTGTGGCTCTTATCCTTGTTTCTCAATGCTGGGGTCTTCTGTCTTGCAGTTAGCATATGCTCTGTCTTGTCTCACATCACTACTGCTCCAGGGCTCCTTTTTCCTGCCCATGACCACTAACTCTGGGTGCTCTGTGATTTCTCAACTGCCCACAGTAAGAGAGAGAGGCAGGGATCCAAGAGAGAGGAGTCAACAACAGGAGGCTGATGAAATGTTGTGAAGAGTAAGTAGGCGTTTCACAGGGTTTTAAAATGAGAAGGATCAGGAAAATATGTCACCCCAATGTCTTATGCTCAACTTACAAGCACAGGAACCCTTTAGGAGTGCATGGCTTGGTACCAGCTAAACCACAAGAAGTTCAGAGACCCAAATATGATCAGAGTGCTGTATTTGAAGAAATGGAGTTTGAAGCTGTAGTGAAGAAATGTAGAGAGAAATGCATTTTTATTCACATTTTTGTTTGGAATTGGCTTCTTGTTGCTGAGTGGATCCAGAATTGCTACAGTACTTTACTGAGTATATTTCATGGATTTCAGGCTGGAATGGAAGGTTTTCTGAAAACTGTGTTTAATGCATCATTTAAGGACAATCATGAGGGTTTTGTAATTTTTTTCTCATTTTTGTGATTAAATCATGTCTAATTAAGTATTTATTTATTTTTACTGTGAATGCAGGGATACTGAATTGCATTCACTATTTTGTTCCAAATGAAACAACACTAATAGAAATAAGAATTCCTTGATACATAACAAAACTCACATGAAGATCTGACAAGTAGCTGAAGTTGGTTTGTAATATTTATGTGATACCTATTAAATTATTTAAACTTTGCTGATACAAGCAATCCTGTAGGTACTTATATAAAAATGGGAAAAATACTCTTGATCTGAGTCTTATTTATGCAAAGGACTGTTTTACTGAAACCTGACAAGGTAAAGGTGCCTTAAAAATATCTGATCTTTAAGTCTACGTAGACAGAAACCAAAGCCACAGCCAAAAGAATTTACTTCAGTGTAAGCTTCTCTCCACAAAATCCAAACCCCAGTATTAATAAAGTAAGATATATAACCTGTGGGGTGGGTAGAAATGCAATGATAGGATATAAAAGTCTTGTTGTTTCTCTTAAGTTTGGTGTGCTGGCAGCTGCAGTCAAAGTGATGCTATAATACAAGCATTTTTAAAAGCCAGGTGATGTACCAAGCCTTTTTAAAAGCTAGGTGATGTACCAAGCCTTTATCCATGGGACTAAGATCTATTTATTAAGAGATCATACAGAGAACTTTCTGTATGGAAAATCAGGGGAGAAACTAGCAGAAATATCAGAAAACCTCTCCTTTGTAGCACAACCTACATACCAAACAGCAGAGAAAACCAGGTGACTGAAAAGCAAAACAAAATGTAGGCTTTGACAGGGATACTTGCATGTAGATATTGGTACCTCAGCAATAGCTTTTGTCTTGACAGAGATGGACATGGTGATAGAAGTGTTAGTAGGCTGAGTGTGGTATGCTTATGACAAGAACTGCTAGTTCTTCATGCCTAGTTTTTGTTGTTACTGTTGTCCGTCCTAACTTGGTCAAAAACTTACCAGTATTTGCACAATATGGTAATCTTGACTTCATTAGCCTTCCATGGACCAGTTACTCAATCCATCAAGTGATTCCTACAGCGGTTCACCAGTCTCCCTCAGAATTGTAATATTTGAAAGATGTGCAATTTTTATTCAGAGTCTTCCAAGGGTGAAGAGAATTTACTGCATTTTTTGCCAAGTTGAACCAATAAGCAATTTCACATTTTATTTCTGGTTAAACTTTGCTCATTTTGTATTTCAATTGTAATATATAAGGCTCTCTGTTAGATTTAAGATCACACTATGATCTCCATATACTGGTTGTGAGTTCATCTTACTACTTTCTATTAGCTGTGATAAACAGAGGAAGTGCTTTTATTTTCTTGCTCCAAGGCAGAATTTTCAGGAGTTACACCGTTCATCAAATTAGTTTTCTAGAGAGAAAATGTAAGAGTATCACCATTCTCCATTTCCCTTCTTGACTCCTACTTTAACCTCACACTGTAAAAGCGTGGTTCCCACAGCATTTCCTCTGCTATTACTACTGATGTGCTGAGGTCCAAAGAGCAAAAGGGATACATATCTGATATAGGAAAAGAGCCCTATTTATTTTAAAATTGTATATGAAGGTAAAAGTGTCTCTAGAAACTTTGACATGTCCTTGGTTGTCAGCACATAGAGAACACTCAGTCTTCCTTCTTGGAATAATACTGAGATACAGACTGTCTTCTTAAAATATGAGGAAATTAGACGGTAATTGTTTTAGTCTGAGTTTTCTTGATAGACAGAGTCACAGTATGACCTTTTCTGCTTGAGAGAAATTTGAAACCCATCCCCTTGATGACAATAAGCTTAGCTTGAGAAACAGAAGGTATTTTAAGATTTTACAGTGTTTCACATATCAGTGAAAGATTGTAAATCAATATAAATGATACAACAGAAGTTTTGTATTTTGACTTTGTTTACCTAAAAAGCCTGTATGTGTAAATACATGTAGCTATGTATAACTAAAGGAAAAGGTGTAGGACTGTGGCTAGTTATGAATATGACATCCAAAAGACCATTTTCTTGCTTCAGGTTTCATCTCTCCTGTATAAGAGCTCTTTTGCTTTATAGACATTTCTTTAAATCTCTGGAAGAGAACTGCTAATAAAATTATCTAATTTGAAATGATGGTATTTCTAAAGCTCCCATTCACAGAATCATAAAATTATAGAATGGTTTGGGTTGGAAGGGACCTTAAAGGTCGTCTAGTTCCAAACCCCCTACCATGGGCAGGGACACCTTCCAGTAGGCCACATCACTCAGAGCCCCATCCACCCTGACCTTGAACACTTCCAGAATTGGGACATCTCTCTGGGCAACCTGTTCCAGTGCCTCACCACCCTCATAGTAGAGAATTTCTTCCCAGTATCTAATTTAAACCTACCCTCCTTCAGTTTATGGCCATTCCCGCCTGTCCCTGTTACTTTTTTTCTAAACTTGTGGAGTTTTCTGCCTTGATCATTATTGAGAATGCTTTCTTTCTTAGTTTTATATAAGTATGGCTGGTTTAGCCTTTTCCTTCCTAAGACCTGATCCACAATCAGGATCCATATGGATGGATAGGACCCATCAAAAGCTGAACTGAACTGAGAAATGATGATGGATGCAAGGATGATTCATCACACCTTTTTTTAGATATGTGTGTCTGAGCTGGTCAGCTTTTGTAGTCAAGACATTTAGACATCTACTTTAGAATGCAATGAATCTCATACTAGAATAGTCTGTTTCTTTCCACTGTCTACTAAACTAAACCAGAATATTTAGCATAACTGTCTAAGTTTGGTCGAATGAATCACACTGTGTATCTGGGCATTTACTGTTCAAATACATGACAATCATTAGATTGTTGGCCAGCTGTGTAGCAAAACTGTGTGTTTATAGTTTTTTTACTCTTTCATATTCATGAACTGCTCTTCTCTTAATCTAGGGAATACCTTCAAGTCTGTGTGTGTGCTTATAGAATGCCTGGATACTACCTAGGTTTTTACATGACAGACCATCCGTTTAGCATCTGAGAAGTGGCATCTGAGAACTCGCTAATGGCAATATATCTTTGAGCCTGAGGGACTGCTACCTCCCAGGAGCTGCCTGTGTTACCTAATATGTGTTCTCTTTACTTCCACTGTAGAATTCATGTTTGTCTAATTTTGTGCTTTCAGTGCTTCTTCTAGAACTGTGTTCAGATTGTTTTTGTTATTGATATTTTAATTTTGCAGGATGCTTTTGCTAATTAATAATTTTACAGCTTTGAAAACTTTTGTTATTTTCCAAACACATTTCTAAACTGAATTCCTTGTTATTATTTCCTTGCCTTCGTTACTATTCTCAATAGCATCCAGTCTAATAGCATCAGCAAATTTCCAGCAAATTAACTCATTGTTTATGCCTTCCATATAAAAATTAAAATATTAAACAGGACTGTTCTGACACGGATCCTCTGGCAGTCTAGTCATATTCACTTTTCCCAAACTTAACAATTTGTTGTTCATCATCACTGTGGTGCTTCAGCCACAGTTCAGACTATCTTGTCATGCATATGTGTGACATATGTAATTAATTTGGTAAGATAATATAAAATGATATGTTAAATTTCAAACATTCTGAATTCAAGTTCGGTTTTCAATTAAAATTCCCATTCAGTGGGCAAACGTATCAGGAAAGCAAATACATTAAAATCAAAGTACAATGTATAACAAATGAAATAGAAAACAGTGGATACAATATTATAAACAGATATTAGACAAAACAGTGATACATCTATGTATGAGCTGAACTCCATCGTAAATATGAATACAGGAGTAATAAAAGGGGTTCAGAGGGGGGAGATGAGTCTGATGAAAGGCCTGCAGATGCCTCAATCAGAAGAGACACATGCACAGCTGGGATCTGATTGAATCCCCACACTGCCTGATTTGAAAGAGAAGGTCAGTCTCAAGTATCACATAGGGAGACTTATTCAACTTAATTCCCCTAAATAAAAGCCCCTAGACTTTCTTTTTTTTACTTTTGCATTTTACTTGGCTTGGTGAAATCTTCTTTGGCCCAGATATCACATGTAGAAACCTGTGATAGTATTTTTGGCTTCACTGGGATATCCACATAGATTCTTGTTTTACTTGAGTGTTAGTCAGTCCGCTTTTTGTATTGCCCAATATATAATGCACAGGTAGATCACACCCAGACAGTTCTCTCCTGTACCAGTTCCTCTAATTTGTTTGAACTGATGTATGAAATTGCTGCTTCCATTATTATTTCATTTAAAGATTGCCCCAGATCACCCTTTCCTTCTTTTGACTCTGTCTCTTTTGAAGCATAAGGAAATGTGGGAAGACTCTGGGTCCTTGAAATGAAGCTGATGTCTTGGACAGTTTCCATAGCACGCAAGAAAAAAACAAGTAGGAGAGAGCTCTGAAGTGAGTACTGGAAGCAGTGAGGAAGGTGGTGTGATAAATGATCAGGAAGCCACCCTAATGCTTTCATTTAAAAATAGGCATGCAGTCTCTTGTGTGGTTGCAGAGTAAAACTTGAAAAGGTAATAGGAATGCATTCCAAAATCAAAAGGTAAATAAGCAATACAAATTTATTATGATTATAGGTTCAGTTTTATGGCATCTTGGAGCCTGACTCATGGTTTTCCAACATCTGTAATGGATGGTACTAACAAAATAGGAAAGAGATTCATAAGGTGTAGCAGTCAAGTAGGGACCATAGTGCCTGTCAGCCCTTTCGCAGTGAAATTTAACTTCCTGCCTTTTAGTCCTGTGCAGAGTAGACATTTTGTTTATATTGTTCCATTTGACTTTGAAGAAATATACCTTGTTAACAACTTCACACTTAACTAAATGAATGTGGTTTATCTGTCTGAAACTTAATTTTAGATTTCTTCTTTATAATGGTAAGATATGAGCATGTATTTCTTAAGAGGCTTTTAAATTTACCTCTGGTAACTGCAATTCTTGTAGGTCTGATTGGGCTAAAGTAGAAATATGCATTGAAGTTGTGTGTATAACAGAGGAAGTAATTCTTAAACAATGAAAAATGTTGATCAGAGTCCTCAAAATTTCTGAAAACAGAAATGTAATGTAACAATATGTTATATTTATACTTTGCTATACGGAATGGATTTTATAGGTCAGTAAAAATACAGAGAGAGATCCTTAAATAGAAAACCAAATTATAAATACTATTTTTCAGTTCTAAAACATGTCACCTAGAACCTAGCCCTCTAACTAAATATATCCTTCCTAAAGACTGAGAAGACTGAGCAGTGTCCTTCTGAGATCAACCAACACTGGAGCTGATTTTGTGTAATTCCTCTATTATGTTATTGATGCGGAGGATGGGATGGAGCACACACTTATCAAGTTTGTAGATGGCACCAGGTTGTAGATGATTGGAGGCAGAGGGAGCTCAACAAGATTGGGTTAAAAGGTTCTAACCTGGGACCCTTCAGTGCAAGACATTGACGTAATGGCATGAGTCCAGCAGAGGGTTACCAAGACGGTTAAATGGTTTGGAGAACATTACGTACAAAATGCAGTCAAAAATTTAGTTTTGAAATACTGTATGTAAGAGAAGGCAAAACAGATGGTATTTGGTGACTCACTAGCATGAAGGTAAAGTGCAACTACCATATTGTGCTGTCATCTCTTCATCTCATGGGTGGCTTGTGCCATTCTCATGTCTGCAGGAGGGGCAACACAGAAGGGCACAGACAGTTCAGGATGTTTCTGGAGGGCATTGGTGATAATTTCCAAACAACATAAGTGATAAGGAGCTCACAAGCTGATGAAGGAGGGGCTAGTGGAGGGGTACTGAAAGCTGTCTGAACTGAGAGGTTCAGCGTGTGGTGATTAGTGACACAAAGTCTGGCTGGAGATCGAACACTCAGGCTTAAATAAAGGGGCCGGTACCGCTTAACCTTTTAATTAATGATCAGGATGACGGGGCAGACTGTACCCTCTGCAAGTTTGCCGATGATACAAATCTGGGAGAAATGGCTGATAAACCAGGTGTGTATGCTAGAGGGATCGTGATGTGCTGGAGAAATGACAGGGAGGAAGTTTATGCAGTTCAGCAAGGGGAAGCGCGAAGTCCTACTCACAGGGAGCAGTAACACCAGGCACCAGTTACATGCTGGGGCTGACAAGGTGGAAAGCAGCTTTCCAGAAAAGGCCTCAAGGGTCCTGGTGGACAACAAGCTGACCATGAGCCAGCAATGTGCCCTTACAGCAAAGGAGGCCAACAGCTTCCTGGGCTGGCTGCATCAGGAGGAGTGTTACCAAGAGGTTGAGCAAGGTGATCCTTCTTGTCTATTCATCACTTGTGAGGCCACATCTGGAGTGTCAGCTCTGGGCGCTCTGGTACAACAGAGATATAGACTTACTGGAGCAAGTCTACAAGGATGATGAGCAAATGCTCATATGTGGTGAGTCCGATGAAGGTGGGATTATCTAACCTGAAGAAGAGAAGGGTCAAGGGAAATCTTATCGATATTTATGAATGTCTGATGGCAGAACATAGAGAAGAAACAGACTTTTCTCATTTGAACCCATTGAGAAGACAAGAGGCAATGGGCATAAACTGAAACACAGAAAATTCTATCTGAATATAAGAATTTTTTTTTTTGTTTTACTTTACTGTGAGAGTGATTGAATACTGGAACAGGCTATCTAGAGATGTTATATAGTCTCCATCTTGGGACACTCAAAACGGAACCGAACACAGTCCTGGAAAATTTAGTTTTTCTAAGCCTGTTTTGAGCAAGTGGGTTGGACTGAATGATCCTCATATGCTCCTTTCAACCTCTTTTTTTTGTGGTTTCTGATTGTCAAGCAAGATAAGCTAAATTGAACCTGAGTGGAAAGAAATGAAGGAATATCAGGAATATTTGGGTATCTGAAATATTGGCAAACTGATAATTTTCTGCTTTGTCCATCGTGAAAACTGCTGTATAAGAACTAAGTAAGGTTACTAGATTTACTATTTATTAGGAAACCTCAAAGGTAATTCAAATTACTAAAGACTGAATATTTTACTTAACCATGTTAAAGAGTCAAAATTACTCGTTACTCAACTCCCTTTTCAGCTTAAAATTTGCAAAGTTTTAGTAGCATGAAATAGTAGAGCTTAAAAAAAACACAACACCTAAACAGATGGCAAGACAGGGAGGAAAGCACACAGTGAATTGAAGAAATGGAGGGACAGACATTCTTATAATCCATATATAACTTGAATTCTGTAAGAGTAGAAATGAAAATGGTTTCATGTTAATCAGTTATGGCCAAACATGCAGTTTGCCAATTTTTATGCAAATCTTCATTTTACCATTAATATTTTGCGATAGTGCAGGGAAGTAAATGAGTGAATTGTTCACTGCTCTTGCATTCTGTGTTGTCATTTGGCAGATAAATCACAGAATTTTTAGGGTTGGAATGGATCTCTGGAGATCACCTAGTCCAACTCCCCTGCCAAGGCAGTGTCACCTGGAGCAGATTACACAGGAATGCATCCAGGTGGGTTTGGAATGTCTCCAGAGGAGACTCCACGACCTCTCTGGACAACCTGTTCCAGTGCTCTGCCACCCTCAATGTAAAGAAGTTCTACCCCATCTTGAGGTGAAACTTTTTTTTTTCAGTTTATGGCCATTGCGCCTCATCCTGTCGCTGGGTATCACTGAAGAGAGTCTTGGCATCCATCGTTATGATATTTATATGCATTAATGAGGTCCCTTCTCAGTTTTCTCTTTTCCAGATTAAACAGGCCCAGCTCCTACAGTTTCTCCTCATAAGATATGTTCCAGGCCCTTAATCATCTTTGTGGCCATCTGCTGGACCGTCTTCGGTAGCTCCTTGTCTTTTTTGTACTGAGGAGAGTAGAACTGGACACACTACTCCAGATGTGGTCTCACTAGGGCCAAATAGAGGGGGAGGATCACCTCCCTCGACTTGCTGGCCATACTCTTCCCATACACCCCAGGATACCGTTGGCCCTCCTGGCCCCAAGGGCACACTGCTGGCTCATGGTCAATCTGTCAGTACTCTCTGGTCCTTGTCTGCAGAGCTGCTCCCTAGTAGGTCAGCACCCAACCTGTACTGGTAGTTGGGGCTATTCCTCCCCAGTTGCAGGATCCTACACTTGCCTTTGTTGAAACTCATTAGGTTTCTCTATGCTCAGTTCTCCACCCTATCAAGGGTAGATGGCATCACAGCCTTCAGATGGCATCACTCCCTCCAGTTTCATATTGTCAGCAAACTTGCCGTTGATCCCTTGCATTCTATCGCTTTGTCCAGGTCACTGATAAACAAGTTTAGTAAGACTGGACCCAGTATTGAAGCCTGGGGAATGCTGCTGATTATAGGCATCCAACTGGATTCTGCTCCACTGATCACGACTGTTTGAGCTCTGCCTTTCAGCCTGTTCTTGAGCCACCTCACTGCACATTCATCTAACCCGCATTTCCTGAGCTCACCTACAAGGATGTTGTGGGAGACAGTGACAAAAGCCTTGCTGAAGTCAAGGTAGCTAACATCCACTACTCTCCCCTAATTGATCCATCCTGCAATGCCTCCATAGAAGGCTATCAGATTGGTCAAGGACGATTTCCCTTTGGTGAATCCATGTTGACTACTCCTGATGACCTTCTTTTCTTCTACATGCTTGGTAATGACCTCCAGAATGTTCTGTTCCATCACTGTCCAAGCATGGATGTAAGGCTGACCAGCTGGTAGTTTCCCAGGTCCTCTTTCTTGCCCTTTTTAAAAATGGGATCAACATTACCTTTCCTGTTCTCCATGATTTTTCAAAGATGATGGAGAGCAGCAGAGTAACAACATCTGCCATCTCCCTCAGCACCCGTGGGTGCATCCCATCAGGGCCAATGGAATTATGGGTGTTTAGTCTGCCTAGCTGATCTGTAACCCAACCCTCTATGACCAGGGGGAAGTCTTCCTTTCTCTGGCCTTCTCTCTTGCCTCTGAGGTCTGAGACTCCTGAGAGCTGTTCTCAGCAGTGAAGACTGGGGCAAAGAAGGTATTCAGTGATTCCACCTTTTCTATGTCTTCCATTACCAAGATACTCATGTAATTCAGCAGCAGCTCCACATTTCCTCTAATCTTCCCTTTGTTGCTGATGTACGTGTAGAAGCACTTGTTGTCCTTGATGTCCTTTGCCAGACTCAATTTCAGGTAGACCTTGGCCTTTCTCATTGCATCCCTGTGTACTCTGACAGTGTTCCTATAGCTCTCCTGCATGGCCCCTCCCTTTTCCCACATCCCATAAATTTCTTTCTTGCATTGATTTCTCTTAATAACAGGTGAATGAAAAGATCTTCCCAAAAAGAAAACTACTTGAGAAGAGATCTGTGTTTCAGTGTGGTGTTAATTCCTCAGCCTCTAGAGAAGTATTTTTTTTGCTATTTTTACAAGTCACTCACTGAACATCTAAACATAACTGGAACCAGTCAGCAGTTGGGTTCATCTGTTATATTAAACCTGACTCAAATGTCAATCTATATGCAAGATTAACAGTGGTAGAATCACAGTTACTCATCATGAGGCTCCAAATGTTTTTAGGGTGGAGTTCGTAAGATACATCAGGAGAAATGGTAGGAAAATTTTTATTATTTGAAAAAAAGGGAGGAAAAAAAGAAAAGAACTTTTTTGGTTGTTATGAAAGAGTCTGCAGTCTGGAAGTTGTGGTTGTTTTAAATCTGAAAGAGTGTAATTTCAACATAAAGGGGGATCATTATTATATATTTAATGTTTCTGGCAGTAATAACAGTAGTAGTAGGAGGAGTAGTAGTACTTGCAGTGGTAGTAGCAGCAGTAGTATATCCTCAAACAACATGCAGTCCTGAGGAGAAGCAGCTCTCAAGTTCGCCATCATCCTGAATCATCAAGATGGATACTGTTCAGTTCCTCTGCTCAGGGGAGCCCACAATGCAGGCATGTGTCAGTCTGCAAGAGGTGGCTTGGGTAAACAGTCTTGTGGGCTTTCTCACAGCCCAGGGAAGTCTACATAGTTACACAGTGCTTTGCATCTGGCACTGGTGGTACTATCTTCTGGTAGAATTCTCGGTGGGATCTGACACTCTTTTTCCATGAAGCACTGCAGGATGAGACCTTAATAGTGGGTTTACACAACAGGCCTGGTAGGAGCCTACATGGGCAGTGTTTGGAGAGTGAGACACAAAAAAACAAAAATTGTGTCAAGGAAATTCTGAGAGTGTGACCAGATCTTGAAAACACTGTCCTATCCAGTGAGTATTCAGTCCGAAACATGAGTCTGTGTGAACAGTGGCTGCTTAATTTGTTTTTTGAAGACTCTCTATGGAATGGATCTGGTAGCTGACTTTTGGTGGTATCCTGTAGCCTCAGTTTGCTTTTGCAGTAGGACTTCCATAGCTATTGAAGTGAATTGTGTAGTTTAGAGTATTACATTTTAAATCCTTCTGAAAGTCAGAAGCAGTCAAACTTGGGGCCATAAGCTGTAAACATTTCTGCTGGAATCTAAAAATAAAGATGCAACATGTTCCTCCTATCTGATATCTGCACAGCAGTTCAGGACATGACCTGCAAATTTGTGTTGATATTTTTTCTTTGGTGTTGTCTGGGGGATGGAATTAAAATTGAATATGATCACAATGAATTGGAGAAACAGTTTGGAAGAAATAAGTACTATTCAATACAGACAAGTTCAGGGTTCCAGCTTTAACAATTTCATTTAACATTCATTTAAATATAAAGAGTGTTTGAGAAATTGTCATATGAAGGACCTACTATTTTTTTCTTTGCTTACCTCTTTTACGATTCATTTCTGATGCTTTTTCTCAGTTCTCCAATGTTGTACAAGTCATTCATTGAAGATGTGCATTTTTACCTGTTTTACCATGGATGAAGTCATAGAATCATAGAATCATAGAATCAAAGAATAAGCTGGGTTGGAAGGAACCTCAGAGATCATCAAGTTCAACCCTTGATCCACTACCGCTGCGGTTACTAGACCATGGCACTAAGTGCCACATCCAGTCTCTTTTTAAAAATCTCCAGGGACGGAGAATCCACCACTTCCCTGGGCAGCCCATTCCAATGTCTGACCACCCTCTCTGTAAAGAAATTCTTTCTAATATCTAACCTAAACCTCCCCTGGCACAACTTGAGACCATGCCCTCTTGTCTTGCTGATAGTTGCCTGGGAGAAGAGACCAACCCCCACCTGACTACAACCTCCTTTCAGGGAGTTGTAGAGCGTGATGAGGTCTCCCCTGAGCCTCCTCTTCTCCAGGCTGAACAACCCCAGCTCCCTCAGCCTCTCCTCATAGGACTTGTCCTTGAGTCCCTTCACCAGCCTCGTTGCCCTCCTCTGGACCTGCTCCAGCACCTCAATATCCTTCCTGTCACATATTAACAGCTGGCAAATTCTGCCAGATGTCACTGAAATTGGTTTTTAGCTTCAGTGCTGGTGATTCTATCTCAGCTTCAGATACACAGGAGGTTTGTGATTGCTGTGCTGTTCTGTGCTGCTGCTTCTATATTCTCCATGCACAGGGTGATCTGTGAGGGAGCTGCCAAAAGAAGAGAAATGTCAGGGGTATAAATGTACTTACTGCATCATACAGAACAAACAACCCAACTTTCCCTCTCCTTTCTCCTTGTGAAACAGCTAGGAAGAAGATCAAAACCTCTGGAACAGACCTTTCAACCTGTAGAACTTAAAAATATTAACTATAGTGGGTTTGTTCTATGCCAGGAGTAGTGAATTGTGGAAACCTCTGAAATCAGTTCATTTCCAGATCATTAAAAAAAACCTTTCACATTAGGGGGCTACACTTTTACCTGCTTAGAGGGTGATGATCTTTTCTGCACCTCCTCCTGTTCCTGTCACCTCTGACAGCAACCCCTGCGTTCTTGCTCTGCTTATGACTTGACATCCTTAATTTTCACTCTGTATGCTGAATTGTTCTGTGTAGTTCCTGCTTTCCTTCTCTACACCTTTTTTACACACACACAGTGCCATTTCATCTTGTGCTTGTAATTAGCCAAATGATTATCGATAAGGTTCTGTATTCTGTGCATAAAAATAATATCCAGAAATTAGCTTGCTACATTAACAGCCCCACTTCCCTGCAACAGCCTGCTGAATCAGTCACTCCAAACAATACTGGAAACATTGATTGTTGCACTATTCCTAAACGAAATACAAATCTACACACTTTATCTTCCCACGAAAATGGTAGTCTTAAATTATATTTTTGAGCATGCTTTATTTTACTGTAGTTTACTTTGGGTAAATGGCTTTCAGACATAAATTCTCCAGCCAGTAAGGTAGAGTTGTAATTGTTAGAAGATATAACGTCACTAAAATTAGAGGTGGAAGAAAACTGTTTTGCTACAGTAGTGATGAGGTAGTATTCTCCTAGCTGAAGATATTCTGACAATACATTTTCGTGCTTACCACTCAGAAATATGTTTATTCAGATCCTTAATCATCTGATAGAAATTACATGCAGAAGTAGTACATGTAACAGACTGCGAAATGTTACCTCTTTGCTGCTAAAAGAAGATTCAGAGTTAACATTTGGCATAAAGATGACAAAGGAAGCAGCTGATTTTTCAATCAAAGGACATAGATAATTTTTGGCAGCAGGAGACTGATTCTGGATGATCATATGTTAGAGTTGTACCAGGAACTTAAAAATTTCTAGTCAGCCAAATAAGCAAATAAATAAAACTGATGCCATTATGAATTCAACTTCAGGTAGTTGACTTTAATTCTATAAAATATGAGATAGATTAAAAAATAAACCGATGCCATTGGGAATGGAACATATGTGCCTTGCTGAAGAGAGGAAAATTGAGCAGGAATATTCATGTGGAATACCAAGAGAAAGTAGAGTTATCACACAGAGTTAATCCTAGGAGCTACTACACACATTTCACACAGCGGCAGTTCTGCAGGGATTCAAACAAACAAAAGTGGCATCTCTGCTTTTGTGGTAAGTTTTCATATCTCAAAGGTTTTTGTCAAGAAAATAAAGTAGCATTGTTGTTGTTTAGAAGCCTGTGGGAACTTTGACCTGCATAGTAATAAAGCATGTAGTCTAGCCTCTGATAAGAAAAGAAAAAAAAAAAGAATGGTAATTTTAATGAATGCAGCATGGTGTCAGAAAGAATATAAAATATATACAACCTTAGACTTTGAAACTTCCATTTCAATCTTCTTGGCAGATTGGGAAGGCTTATGTTTTTCCAAGCTCCCTGATTTGTGTATATTTAATAGCACACTACTATCAGAAGGTTATCAAACCTGATGTTGTACTTATTTTTTTCTTGCCTTTGCGAGTGATAAATTTGGGATGGAGGAATGGGAAAGCAAATGAATGGGTCTTTCTGCAATCTGAAAGAATGTTGCCTACTATCCATTTGAACCCTTTGAGGCAAAAATGTTCCCTTACCAGACAGAATCTGATCTCCATGGTCTATTGAGCATATAGATCCATCAAACAATTTCTTTTTATTTATTGTGAAAGATACTAGATATTTCTGATTTAAGTCTGTACTCTAAATCTATATGCTGACTCTGGTATGCTGAGAATAGGTGTTATCCATGCAATACATTAGCACAAAGCCGACCACATAGCTTGTCAATCACACTGATATGCATGTTAATCACTACTTTCCTAGATTCCTTGTCATCCACAAGAAATGTCTTGATGGCATTGGGACCAGCGGCATCAACACCAGTACAACATCCAACTCAACATGCTGTCAAAAACCCTTCTCATCTTCCTGCAGCTCTTGCTCCAAACACTCCTTCCCCTTCCCCCCACACAACAAGATCCTGATGTGAGATCACAGGACAAGACCAGGCATCTGCGCATCAGGTCAAGAGGAGATGTAGGAGAGGCATCAGGTACGAACAACCCTCCTGCAATAAATCCCCCTTTATACAACTGATATTTTTGTGTGCCACGTTCATCGCAGGCAGATTAGCTGCCATGACTGAACAGACTCCAAGCATATCTGAGCTGTGCCTGGGAGGTGATCGGATCCACCAGGAAAGCGACTCCAGGCTTCAGATCTTGCACTTCACTACTCCAAGCAGAGGCCAAATGCAGCAGTTAATGTGATGGTACAGAGGGGGTTTTCCTGTTCCACTGGCATAGAGATGAACAGTGACTGTATTGCTTCCAGAGACTGATGTGTCACAGTAGGGCACAAGGTGCAGTTGCCTTCTGCTCTACTTCACAATTGCTTTAAACACCCTTGTAATCATCCACTCCTCAGGACTCTTTCACGTCTATTGACTACTACATTTCCTTACTTTCTTTCTTTCTCCAAAATAAACCTTTGAGTCCATCTGTAGGCTGCATCCTCTGGAAAAAAAAGTATCCAAGAGGTGTCATTTGAATATTTTTTTCTTATTTAATCAAAGCAACAACATTAACTCAGTGAAGCGTAATTTAATAACTTACATTCTGTAGTGGTTTTGATCCAGCTGTCTGAAAACACTTTAAAACATTAATGCATTAAATTTAACACTGTCCCTCTTGTGAAGTAGGGTAGGTATTATAGCCTTAATTTTACAGATGGCAAAACACAGACACAAAGAATTTAAATGCCTTGCCCAAGGTCATTAAGAGATTCCTGCTAGTACTAAGAAACTGTGAAGAGGAAGGAAGAGTTTCTATTAGCTCTGCAGAAATCTATCCAGCTGCTAGATTTTTATGGAAGAAAATGTGTACATCCATATACATTACAAATATATTGGTCTATCTTCATATCCGTAACATGTCACTCTCATAAATGCCTTCGTAATCAACATACTTTTAAATTGAGACAGTGCATCAGAGTGAGGAGTAGACCAAAGATAACATTTTGACCAGCAGATGTGTTAATTTTTTCAATACTATAATCTCAGTATCTCTAGCATTATAATTTTTCCTTGTTTCTTTAATACAGTTGGTTTTTTTGAGAAATAAATGCACTGAGTAAATAAGTTTGTAACTGTTGCCATGGCTGATACAGGTTCGTACAAGTCTCTAGGACTACAGTCTCTGGAGAGGAACACAAAAACAGTTCTTGGTCATTCTTGGGGTGGTGTTAAAAGAAAAACAGACCATAGGAAGGTACAAGTTTGAGACAAAGGCTTGATTGCAGAAGACTTCCATAGCTTATTGGGGTTTGCACTAAGGAAGAAGAAGGTCTGGAGTGCTGTTAGGGGCTGATTTGCAAGGATAGGGATCTCTGACACATGCCTGGGTAGGTCTGGAAATGTTAGCCAGAGTAGAGGATGTGTAAATTAATTTTTTTTCTTCTTAACTTTCTGATGTATCATGCCAGTCAAGCAAAAGCCATGCCATGGATCTCACGATTTTCTTCGTGGCTCTGGAAAATCACTCTCTTCTCTTCAGCTGTTCCATCTCGTTACATGAATGCGTATATTCTAGAAGCACTTGTATATTTTTAATTTCCTTCCCTCCTTTTCCTGTAATCAGTTTCTGCCAGCCACTTCCAGAAGTGTATATTAGCTTGTCAGTTTGCCCAGCTTAATCTATGTAAATACATACAAATGCTTTTATCTCTATTCTCTTTCCCTTCTCACTTAATTCTTCTGAGGTTCTTTGCATCTACTTTGATTTGTGTTGCATGCAGCTCTGTACATCTTTGCTGCTACCTGATAGCTGCAAATTTCATGCCTTTCAAACAGTACCTGTTGCACTCATTTAACCCTGTAGAGAGGTTTGTGCTCTTTCTACGGATCAAGTAGATCAAGTAGTACTTTTTCAAGTAAAAAAGTCCCACTAGATTGATTTTCCCTTATTCTCTGTGGAGAAGAGGAACAGAACAACATAATACTCAAATAGAAAATATGGTCTCGCTGCATATGGAGCAATCAGAGTTTTCGCTTCCCAGCTGTGAGCAGTGAACTCCCAGACCCTAAAACCAAAAGACAAAGGCTCTGTTTCTGTCTGGAAAAGTCCAAGCTGTGGAATAACAGAGGTGAGGGAGCCATGATCCCAAGTGAGGACCTAGGGTAAATTTCTAGTTATCACTCTCGTTTCATGTATTTTTTCGTACCTGTTCCCATTTACTACTCTGTCATATGATGCTCCACAAATGTCATTTGTCCTCTGTTCTCAAGTTGTGTAAAAAGACCACAGGTGAGGGCCTCCTTCCCTGAACCTTTCTTCCTTCCCAGCCCCTAATCCCTGGCAGAACAGGAGAAACAGACCTTCCTGCTCTGTCCATGTAGTTCAGGAATGCTCTGTCCCAAAAAAACTTTATTAGAGGGATTGCTCTTTGTTGCTGCTCCTGAACAGCACTTCACAGGGTCTTGGACTTAGGGTAGCACATCCTCATGGTGTTACTGATGAATGGACAGTGAGAAACTCTGGTTGAAACAAAGTAAAATGAAAAAGTCCTGAAACCAGCGAGAAAGAAAAAAGAAGTCACCTGTGCCTTTCCTCTTGCCTTAGTGTTCACTTCCTACTGAAAGTTGATGTTTTATGTAGACAAATTGATGACGTTAGTGTGACTTGCTGTGCTGGCTGATGAAGGAGGAACTGAAACCCCAAGCCCAAGGTGTTGGGTTTTTCTTTGATATGAAACAGCAAAGTATTTTTTATTATCTAGTCTGCCTAAATTGGCCTTATCCATATCAATATTTATATAAACATCTAGACAACAAAGGATGCTTCTCTTCCTCAAGAACTAGTTTTAGCATGGAAAGTCATGGAAAGTGCTATCTAAATGAAAGATACAGAGGTTTGCCAGATAGCTGCTTATAAGGTCCAGGTGTTTCTTTACCCATAATGAGCAGAGAGTAGATATGGCAGGCAGAGGCTTATGCAGAGTCATTTGATGCATTGCTCTCATGAACTTTTTTTGTCATTTACAATGTATTTAATGGTTTATTGTCTTTGCACTAATATATTGATACATCAGAAAATGTAATAGTAGGATGGTGTATACACCATATATGTGTACTATATTGTAGCATTTATTATAAAATAAAATAATAGTAATATAAAGTAATAGTGTCAGAGATGTCTTCAGGCCTTTGAGGAACTTGTTTAGAGTGTTTATTCTTCTGAATGTGCATGTGAGCACAGAAAGATGGCTCAAAGTTGGTTACAATTCTATTTTTGACCAGAACTAGGTTTATTCTTGTTATAATGCTGTATTTTGAAGCTGATATGGTCTCCAAAATGTAATTTTAAAGAGAGCTATTACAAAGCCAAAGTAGGTGTTTATTTTCCACTAAGGGGAAATTCCTAATTTCTCAGTTCCTCAGGGGTGCACTGATGGTGGAAGGTTGATGGGAAGGACATGGATTATCCAGTGTTTATCAGGAAGGATGTATTGTCGAGACCAAAACCTCAGTACAACACAAGTCAAGTGTGACAGTGCCAGCAGCATCCAAAATTGTCTACATTGTTGTGCACTCTTAAAAGTGAAAATCTTTCCAGGAACAATTTATGCCTATTCCTGCCCTTGGGGGCAGTAGGGTTCTCCTTTACAGTTTCCTTGCACAGCTTCCTTCAGGTCTATTTTAAAGGTTGAACCTGGATCTTTTGGCATCAGAAGTATAAGCTCATGAGTTGTTAGAAGAGCAATTACATCAGCAGGTTGCAGTGCTGGGTTTTTGCAACAATTCATATGCCAGCAATAGAAAAACTGTCCGTTATCTTTCTATTTTAGGAATGTCCAGGATGTCTTTTTTGAGAATGTAGGTTTTGATTTTGATCGGAGAATATTTTCTGAGTGGTTTTAAAACTGAAGTCTTTTCAGTCAAGCTCTGTGCCAAAAGGAAATCTTTTTTCCAGTTGCTCTCTGCTGTTTTGGCAGCAAATTCAGTGAGAGCAAGGTATACTGTGGGCAGAAGTCGTCCTTTCAGTAGTTGTTTGCTGGTTGCTGCCTGGATTGCAGAGATCTAAGCCCAGACACACAGATGATACAGAACTAGAGCTGTTTTTCAACATTTTTTTCATCCTGCTATTTAGGTTTAATGCAACCAAGAAAGATGAATTCTTTAATGAAGTGGAAATAATAATAAAACTTAGATCAAGTGTTTCAGTAGACAACAGAAGAATGTCTTGAACAGACATTGTATCATAATGAGACCTCACAGATCCATTATGTCCTATGCTCTCTTCTCAAGGTGTAAGTTACTAAACAATGATAACAATCTTTGTGCTGGGTTTTTTGTTGTTTTTTTGTTTGTTGGTTTTTTTTTTTCAGATTTAACTGTTAATAATAATTTCATTACATGTTACCAGATTATGTCATAATTCATATTTGCATAGTCTGTTATAGTCCATGTATGCATTTACTTTCGAGATCCAGGATTGAAAACACAAAGTTTTAAATTTGCCCAAGAAATAAGAAATGCAAAATGACATACAATGTTTGACAATTAGGAGAATACTGTCAGAAAATTAAATAACAATATTTTCAAAGACAATAGGAAACATGATCCAAAGTATTTCCCCCTTCTTTTAAAAAGACTGATGATCCTGGGTAGGAAACCATGTAAAAAGAATCTTTGTATGAAGGAATTTGTTCCACATAACCATATTTTACTTTTCCCCTGACAAGTTCTTTGAAGATTACTATTTTAATGGCTGTTGAAAATATATTGAAGATCTGGAAGATAATCAGCATTAAAAAACTTGCCTCCTCTGTACTTTTGTGGGATTGTCAAATGCAATCCTAATTTGCCACAGGCATTGTATATTTATTAAAAACGAAATTTTCCCATTTTTGTCCAAGCAGATGTCACATCTGTGCAAAGAAAGCTAAATTAGAGAACAAAGACTGTATGCATTGCCTTAATGCTCTGCAATTGCAGTATTTCTGAATTTTCTGAAAGTGAAGACCTGAAACAGACTCTTCCAATTCCTACTTGTGTGGCAAAAGTTTTTAACTGAAGTAATATGAATCACCTGCATAATTCTTGCATAATTTTCAGACTGAGTACTTCATCTGTGCATGCGTGTGTAGGCATATACATATATGTATATGCACACATATATATGCTTACAAACTTCCCACATGGTTGACAGTAATTTTCCTCCCCAAAAGCCACATTTGCTAATAATAGAATGGGTTAAATTTATGTTATAGCCTATTTATGTCTTTTATTATTAAAACCAAATCTAATATATATTCAGCTTGATCATTTTATCCTGGATATTTGCTTTACCAATTTGATACAGATACACTTTTTCGAGATACACTAAACAAAGTCCTATGCCTGCACAAGAGGAATTAGTGAGATTAGAGTCTGTGAGCACTCTCCAGGGCCATAATTTGGGTCACAATGCCTTATAAAATCAATAATAGTGAGAACTTTTAACACCAATTTAAGCTGATGCATCATTCCAACAAGCAAAACCTTTTGGACTTTGACCCAGGAAGTATTGCCAGCAGATTATGAATGGTTAACAACTCCTTCTGGAAAATCCATTCATCTGCCTGGGAAGAGTTTGCCAAAAGTGCTTACAGTCAGATTAGCCTCTTGCATGGATGGCTAGGTGTGAACGAGGGGCTTAATGCTAGTCTATAGGTCATGCATCAGAGCTAAGAGGTTCAAATACAAGACCTTAAATTATTTTCCTCTTTCCTAACCAATTTTATGTTGTAGCACATCAGGTGTATGTGTCCAAAGAATTCTAGGAGTGTTGATAATTAGTTTTTTCTTTGGATATCTCCAAGTGAATAACATCAAAATTGATCAGAAACTTTAATTTCTTGGTAAAACTGTGAGTAGTGCATAAGCACTTTGCAGAATCAAGAACTCACTATTTTGGTTTTCATACATTCATTTGAAATGCTTTATTTACTTCCAAAGGATTAATCTTAATAGCTTTAAAAATGAAAGCATAAAACTAGCCAGAATTGTTGGTTTAGGACCTACAACAGGGAATTAGTGGCTTCCCACTCACCACTAATGAGTGGATTTTTTTTTAAGCTGTTTATTTATGAGCACTGATGAATACAAATTCTTTTTAAACAAGTCATTTTAGGGAACCTGCTCTACTTGACTTAAAAAAATTTCCAACAACCATATTAACAAAATGCCATTTGCCCAAGTGGCCACATAACTTCATCTTGTGTTAAAAATGCAGCGTGCAGAAATAAAAGCATCTAGATTATTAGTAACTATAGACTTCTGAAAAGCTACCTCTTTTCTTAGCATCAGGTCCTTTTTGGGCAATTTGAGATGCAAGTATATACTATCATGCACTTTAATTATGGATACAATACTACATGAACATTCCAGAAAATTCATATTTAAGGTGGTTAGTAAAGTGATTTACTGATATTGAAGACTACATGCCTTAAGAATCTTTGGGGTGGGGGGAAGATTCACTTTCTGGGGTAGCAAAAGTGCTCCTCTGTAAAAGCTTTCTCTATTACACCTGTGTTATTTCTTGTTCATCAATAAAAGAAATTTGAACAGAATAAAACCAACAGATCATCATATCTTAACATATGAGGACAGAAGTAATTTTTTTTGTTTGTTTCTTGGCTACTGGGAACTGAGTAGTAGTACTTTTACTCTAGGGTTTTCTTCCAAATTTCCTATTTTGAATCCACACTGTGTAAGAGAAAACTATTTAGCCAAGCTTACGATATTTTGTTGTTGTTGTTGTTCTTCCATGACCTCAGGTTTTGTTTTAATTTTTTTTTGTCGCTGTTATGAAATGAATTTTTCTTTTTCATGTAATATTTTCACCTTCTCAACTTCGTGCTTTTTTACCTGTTCCTGTTTTTCTGCTTTTACGTCTTTGATCATGATGTTCTTTTCTATCATCTCCGTTCTTGTGCTGCAACACTGGGGCATGCTGTTTGTGGTGTACAGCGTGATTAGATCAGCATTTCTGGGTAGCTCTCTGTGGCATGGATGCTCCAAACTAAAGCAGGAGTCTGAGCAGCCACAGGTGACCCTGGAACAATGGCAGAAGACCTCAGTGATGCCAAACCCAGAGCAGCCAGCCACTTTTGTTACCCCTTTTGTGGATGCACTTTTGTTCTGGGCTGGGATTCTTAAGTAAGGGCTTGCCAGTATCTTCTTTCTTATATACCTAATGATCCTGAAAAACAAATTACTTTTTACCAGCAAGTAGAACTGCACAGCTTTGGCCATCTGCTGCTGCTTAGCAGGAGAGCGATTCTGGTCCTGGAACTGCGTACGAGAAAGGTCAACTAGTTTTAGTTGCTTGGATTAGTCCATTGACAGATTGATCTATAATTGTTTTCTACTGTAACAAATTAAAACTCATGTAGAGTGAGTGATGATTTGCTCTATTATGTAAGATTGAGGTGGGATCATTTACTCCATTCCTGTTCTGTACTAGAATTGCCCATTAGATTAATTTGTGGAAAAAAATTACACTGTGATAAAATGTTACATTAAGTGGATTGTAGTCCATCTCTCGCATCATCCAAGTGTATGTCTCATTTTGCATTTTTGAAGTGACATGTGCAATATAAAAGTGTTCTGATTGATGTTTTTGTTAAAATATGTATACATATGCACACGCAGAAGAGTTGATCCTTGTTTGTCA
The DNA here is from genome assembly GCF_009829145.1 of Chiroxiphia lanceolata. Taxonomy (NCBI): domain Eukaryota; kingdom Metazoa; phylum Chordata; class Aves; order Passeriformes; family Pipridae; genus Chiroxiphia; species Chiroxiphia lanceolata. Next base: position 64,251,107 of record NC_045637.1, on the reverse strand, counting down.
CTGGCAAGGGTGTATCTTGGGGAGATAAGGCTCTAGATGATTACAGAAGATATTTAGAATAATTTTATATATATATATATAACATATTAGTAATGTATTATATATATACTATGTAAATATTTTTTTAAAGTTTTAATTAGTGCATGGTGCCAGAAGTATTGAATGGTGTTGCTGCCTGACAGGGAATGTTAAGCTCGTCATTGAAATAATTTTACTTAAAATTACAATATTTGAAAAATAAATATATAGAAATGTAGGGGAAAGGAGCCATTTACATGCAACATGAAATTGTGTAAGTATCTGGAAATCTAGCACTGATTTTTTTTCCTTGTTTGTTCCTTGGCAGCTTCCAGCTGAACTGTTCTACATCAGACTCCACCATTACGTCTGTCAGCTTCAGTGCAACATGGTTTTAGAACTTTCTGTTATTTCAGCAGTGAAACAGAGCTAGCATTTTACTGGCCAAATAATAATTTTAAAAAAGCCCCCAAAATTTAATTGAGATATTTTCTGTATCCATGGTAATGATGTTCAGTAAGACAAGAAGTCTCTATTACGTCATCATTACTGACAGCTCATGACTGCTTACGCAGTTGTGAGTCACCTGATACATACAGAATCAGCTCCCTCTCCTAGCATCACTCTTTGCTAAGTTTTACTGTGCTCTCATACAACAGTTGGCTCCTTCAAAATTTCTTTTCTGGATCTTAAATGCAGTGCTGCTGGGAAGAAAAAAAAATACAGAATGTGGATATGGTTCCTTCAGATCCCTTGAAATGGTGACCTTTCTGGATCTCCCAAGATGAAAGATTATTTCTTTCTCCCCCTCAAAAGAGTATATTCATGTGTTATCCACACTTTAGATGTACTACAACATGAGAACCTGTAGATAGCCTGGACCTTCAAGTATTTCATAAAGAGGCTATGTGAGCTGGAAAAGAAGCAGAAAGTTCAGGAGGAGTGGGGGAGACAGCAGTATAGCCAGAGACAATTCTGAAATATACTTTCTTCAACTTCTAGTTCTGCTGGCCTGAAGGCTTTTGTTGTGTGCTTAGGCTTATTTTTTTTGTTTTAGGGGGTAGCACGTTGGTAATATATGTGAAAACGATGGATCTTTTCCTTGCTTCTCCAGAGACAGTGCGCATTCTTCTTAATTTTTAGCCTTTTTTATAAACAGCAAATGTATACTGTTTGGATTTATACCAGTAGGTTGTTCTGTTGTCTTGTTTTGGTTTAAAATCTGAATAGCATATAGATGGCAAAACCATGATGCACCCAGAATGAAATGTAATTCCTGTCTCCTCCACACACACCTTTAAAAGACGAATGAACATTAAAGCAGTTGAAGGTAGAAAGCACAAATAAGAACAAACTTTAATTGTGTGAGTAGACCCACTTATGTAAATCTCTGAATCAGTTTTCACAGAAAGTACTACTATTGAAAGCTATAAATATTTTTTAATTCTTTCTAAATGAGAATCAGTGTGAAGAGATGTCTAACTCCAGTTTCACTTCAGAACAATTTTATTCCATTTTAATTTTAAACAGAGTTATTAAAATTAGATAGTGCTTACATTTCAAAATACATCTTCAGAGTTGGTCAAAGGTAAGGTACATTTATATTTCAGGTGTAACTTCTAATCAAGCTCTATAAACACCTGTTATGGATTTAAATATTCTCTTGTGTCCCTTCTATCTTCGCGCCCTTAGACAAAAAAGTCATCTAGTCTAACTTCCTGCTCCGAGTAGTGCTCCTGCCCAAGCCCCAGAGGGTCAGCCATGGCTCAGTTGGCCAAACCTCAGACACCTCCAGGGTACAGACTTCAGCCACACTGGGCTGTCTGCCCCAGTGCTGTTCTAGTGAAAATGTTATTCTTGGTGTCCTGATGAATCTCCCAGGATTAGCTATTTATTGCCCACTGTTATGTCCCACTACCAGGCCTTTCATCTTTGTAGCCCCTTTTCAGGTACTGTTATGTTCTCACTCAGCCAGGCTCAACAAGCTCAATCTCTTTGTGCTGGGCTGTGTGCTTCAGGCTTCTGACCAACCTGGTAACTGGACTTTTGCTGGAGAACCAAAGCTAGATAGAGTATTCAAGACATAGTGCCAAATAGAAGAGAATAATATCTTCCCTCTTATAGTCTAATTACATCTAGTTATATTACAGGCTAATTGCATCATGTTCATAGTGTTTGAGAAAAAATATTTGAGAAATATGTAAGATCTTTCTAAAATAATGCTGTTCTTACAAGTCCACCACAAAATAGGATATGCTTTCAAGATGTCTTACAACATAAACAAATACATGGAGCTGAGAAATCAATTCATGAGCCTTATCACACTGATAAGAAAATACTTCAACAAGTAAGGCCTATTTTTCTCAAACTTAAGACGAAGTTTGCTACTTGATTAAGCTGCAGAAGCAAGGGTAACATGGACGATGATTGTGGGCTAATTTCATCTTTCATGCTTTCTGGCAATAGATTCAAAAGACACGTATCCCCCACATACACATATCTTGGACTGCTGTTTGAAGGGAGGACAGCACAGGAAGATCTATGAGTGTGGAATGCCTTCCATCTCTCCTGAAAGAATTGTTAGTTTCTCACAAAGGTATTTGAAGATGATATGAGTGATTTGCTTCCCTTCTACTTTTGACATCCATTTTTAGTTGTCCACCTAAATGGGAATATTATTTAACATGTGTTTTTAAAGCAGGTATTAATTACCCAAAAATAGTAAACTAAGACTCCTCTTAAGTCTATATAGTACATATATATTTTTAAGAATATAAGAAAACAGGTGCATCCTATCACAACTTTGTAAATTGTGTAAGCTTGTATATATAATTTGTATTTGAGCAAATATCTCTATGATGCTTTTAATGTTTTATTTTCTTTGTCCTTTGTCCAGTTTGACATTTGCAACAGCTCTAATTTTAATAAAAAAGTGGAAACATATTTCCTGTTTTAATTGCTTTTTCTTTCAATTCAACTTTAAAAGGATATTGGTTTCCTTTAGAAATGTATTTCTTGTGAGCAACTATGACAGAACTGGTGTTTATTGAAATACAACTTGACATAAAGAGCATAAAGGTCAAATATGCTTTTAAGTACAAAATAGTTTAGGTCTTGGTTTCCAAACGCTTATTTTTTTCTGTTAACATAGCAAGAAGGCTGCTGAAAAGAGTAGGTTTTCATGTGATGTAGCTTTAGTACCAAAAAGATGTCCCTATTCCAGAAATCTTGTTCCCTTGGTACAAGATGTATGATAGTAGTGGCAGGTGGCCAACGTGCTAGAAAAGCACATGCAATTAGTGTAAGAAGACAAGTTAAACAGATTGACAGGTGCATAAGGATTTGTAAGTGTCCTACTAGGATAGATTTAAAGTATTTGAAAGAGCGTATTTTTGTGCAACGACATTTTTCTGTAACATAATGCGTGGACGTATGAAGTGTTTTGTAGGGAAAATGACAATTAGGCCACTCTTGCTTGATGCATTATCTGTGTATTGGATTATTTAGGGACTTATAAACAGGAGCTAGCCATAATAATATAAAAATATAATCACAGAGTTGATGAGAGGAGGGTGGGTGGAGAAATCGTACTTTAGACTTTCTTTTACCCCTTGGATTTGAAGAAAAAAATTAAAACTTCCACTGTTAAAGGGAAAAATCTCCCCCCATACACTAAAAAAAGTAATTTTCCTGGAAGAAATTTTTCTTTTTACATTATTGAAATTTTATGCATCTATGTGACAGAATATTTTGTCAATCTCACATCCTGCAAAAATCAGTGTGGACATAAAAATCTTGCATAGAGAAAAGAAATAACCGAATGGCCAAAACATAATCAAGAGTTTGCTTAAAAGAAGAGAAGACTGACGTTTAGAGTAATAATGAGTAGAACAACTGTGTGGTAAGGAAATACCAGAAATATTAAAATTAAGAGTTGGAGAAGAAGAGATGAAGGATAAGTTAAGGCTAAGTTTCTGCATCAGGTGGATGAGGTCGATAAAGGAAAACAACTATCTCAGTTGCACTGACAGATTGTAGAAGTAGTGTGAAAGACAGGGATGGGAAATAAAACCTGATGGGAGGGCATGGCCAATGGCATATTTTGTTGAATGCTGGGGGATTATTTCAGTTATTTTGTTTATTTTTTGTCTCCTTCCTTTAATCAGAAGGACTTGTTTAGGTCAACCCTAGATGGCATTGGGAGGCTGCTCCTCTTGGGCTAGGTTAACAGAGGTCTGCCCAGAGGGAAGGTGGCAGCAAGAGGCAAGGAGCCTGCGGAGCAGCAAGAGCACTGGGGAGGTGGTGGGGGAGTGTAGGACAAATGCACTAGTTACACAACTGACAAAAAAATTTTTCTTGGAGGCAGAGAAGGCTGGGCACAGTTTGCTGCAGCTCAAGAAAGTCACTCAGTTGGCAAAAGTGGGTTGTGAAGCAAGGACATGCCTGTGTTTGCTGTTATGAGAATATAATTTGAAGCAGACCCAGAAGTCATCTCTCTCAATCATCGTGATGATTCCAGTGATTGAGGGCATCTATGTCAGGTTGTCATTCCTCTCCTGAATGCAACTCTACAATGAGTATGTAGTATTAACACTTCTAATGCCATGAAAATAAATTATTTTAAGTATGTAGTTAGAAAGTTGTGTCTATCATCCCTTTCTCTGCCATATAAGATTATTCAGTCTTTGAATGCTTCATATAAATTCTACCTGTAAATGTAGCAGTCCTTGTAGCTAATTGTAGGGCTAATCTTCCCCTTCCCCTGCTCCAAAAACACAGACAATGCAGCACAATTGAGAATTTTTAATATACCAGCCAAACAACTCATATTGGAATACTATCTTCAGATTCAAAGATCTGATGCTTACTGATAATTCAAAACGTTTCTTTGTGAGTTTTGGTTTTGTGTTTAGTTTGCTTGCTTTTTTTAAATATTGTTTTTTCAGTTATTCCATAAGTTCTCCATTTGATAAAAGGCCTTCTGTTTTTTGATTGACTGTTTTCAGTGGCCATGAAAAGTGACTAGGAAAACTCTAACTCTAACTGGGAGAAAAACAATGACAAAAAAAAAAAGAATACCGAAGACAGTTTTCAGGTCACTTTTCCAGGTTACAGTTTTTTGGAAGAATGGAATCTTCATTGGAAACCTGAGGTGAGAAGTTCTTTTGCAATAATGGTCACAGTACCATTGTCATGGCTCTCTTTGAGATAAGGCACAACATCAATGCTTTCTCCAAGGCCTCAGACACCCAGTGGAGTTTGTGTAATGCTGTAAGGGACGGTAACAGCTTTTCGGTTTAAGAGGCAGCTCACATCACTTAGAAAAGACTGAGGTTACAGTAACATGCTCACAGGCTCTATGTTAGCTAAAGAGTGTGGTTTGTTTTGTGCTCAAGCACTGGCACTGCATTTGCACAGCTGGGATAGCCTGGTAAAGCACAATGGAGCCCTTGCCCAGCTCTCCTTCCACCAGAAACTACAACACAATTGGACTGAGGAGATAATGCACCTGAGCCCCAGCCCACCTTAAAATGACATAGTTTCAGTGCTTCTTTGTGCACAGAAAGATGTTTTAATACATATATTCCATCAACCTAACTTGGTTATCTAGAATTTTCTGTTAACAGTTTGAAGTCTGGTAAGATTTTACTTGGTTTTGAAACTTGTGGTATATTGTCATGTTCTAAATGGAAATGAACCAAGCCTACTCAAGCTACACTTGTCATGCAAAGTATCATGGCCACTGCCTAATAAAGGTTATCGACCTGAACAGGATGGCTCAGTTCTTAACAAGCTACTGGTGTGAGGGACAGGTGAACCAAGTTTACCGAGGCAGATGTGGCAGGTTTTATGTTGTTTTAATTTGGGGGGGTTTTTTTGCTCATTTTTTGTTTTCCCCCAAAGCAAAGCAAGTGTTTATTTGTAAATGTTTATCTTCTAGGATAATGTGATGTTTATGTTCTTGGAGTACAAAACACTACTATGCTGCCTGTTGTTTTCATCCTTATCATTTCAGCATCTTTTTGAAAGTATATGAATATACATATAATGCAAATTAGGGTTTATAAGTCAATAAATAATAATATTTGCATTATTGCATATGCAAATTTTGAGGTCAAGTTACAGTCATTTAAAATAGTCTTATAAGTATTTCTTTTTACCTTGACAAAAATAACTCATCTTTGGAAGCAATTACTGTAATGCAAGCCACTCAGCTATTTTGGATGACTTGTTTTTGCTTTGCAATGCTATTTGCTATATCCACTGTGGCTAATCTGTCCAAATGCAACAGGAAAACAGTTTGCTTACTGATAATCCTATTGTTCAACAGGCCAGACCTTGTGTGACATCTCTGTAACTCTGCTTGTACAGTGTCTGGATTAAGCAGCAATTCCCTTACTAGCAGAAACAAATATGAAGTGTATGTTACATGGGAAATTAATTCAACTTGCACGAGCTTCTTGCTCCTTGTGGTGGAGCTGTGAAACAAAGAAGAAAAAGTAATTCTACAAATAAATATCTGGGCATCAATTTCAGAGTTATGAAATTAAAATCTTCCAGAATTTGTGGATAGAGAAGAATAAGTGGGGTAATAGTTCAATGTCAGTACTAGAGGTACACCCAGGCCTGTGACTTCAATAGTGACTTATGTCTGCTGTATATAGAAACATTTATGAACTCATGCTGTAATGTAGGTGTCCTTTATAAAGAACCTAGAACCATTAGGCAAAGGCTTGAAGTGATTTGCTTGAAAATATAATTTGGAGATCATCCCTGCAGAAATATTATAACAGCAGTGTCTCTGGAAGAAGAAATCAGACCAAATTGATAGCCTGGGGGAAGAAGAAGCTTTAAAACAAGATCATACGATCATCAGATGGAATGAGCAGTGTAATAACTTCTAGAGAAACATAGGTGAATTCATAGCTACTGACTCACTCATTTTTCAATGCATATTAAATTACTCCTCATTGAAAATTTTTAAAAAGCTAGCAGCCACACAAGCAAGAGACTCAGTGTTAGATATTTCCCTTCAGAATGCCTTCAAACAACAACTGACAAATAAAAAAAAATAACTGTTTGATCTTCTGGATGGCTTTTGGCTGATACACCTGGTTTTGAAGGACATTTTGCTATTTTCTTAGTGCTGTAATGGTGCCAATGACAGTTTAGTTGTGCGGGGCCTCAGGGGGGTTAGATAGAAACACAGATGACATTATAACGTTTGGCTGAGGAAGTTCTTGACTGTAACCTGATAGCATAATGAACAACAGAAGGTGTCAAGTGTTATTACAGTTAATGGGCCTTAGTTTTCTTGTCATGAGCTTGAACACATCTAATCTTCTTCGCAGCACAGCTTCCACCATGACAGGGCAGAAATAATTGTCAAGACTGCCAGAAACCTGGGCTTCGGGTTGTATTGTTTTTCCATCTCCCTCCCTCCCCCCCCCATCTCCAGATGGAGAGAGATAGGTAAGTGGGAGCATATCAGAATAACAAAGCATGTAGAATGAATTACTAGACTAGAGAAAAACACCAGCAGAAGGCAAAGGCAGCCTTCCAGTACAGCTTATGTCACACCATATATGGACTATTTTGTTTATAGCAAATGAGGCTTTTAAGCCAGCAGCAGATGAAATTGTGACTGCAAGCATCAAGCCAGTGGTAGCTCACCAAATATTATTATGCAGAGATAGACAGATTTCTGGGATTTCCAATATTCTTGCTAAACAAGGACACAAACTAGCATCTAAAACCAGAGATAAGTGGTGAAGGGCACAAGAAGACGTGCATGCAAGACTGATTTCTAGCAACAAAGAACAAGTGACAGATTCAAATGTACAGGTGACTGGTTCAGCAGCTACCTGGCAATATGGGTTGAGACAAGGTGACCAAATAAGGCAATAAAACCTTTGAAGACAACTTATCAAGACAGATGTAGTCAGAAAGCTCTTAAAAAAGTAACAAAACCATATAAAGAGTTGAAGAAAGCAAACTTAAAAAGCAAAATAAACCTTTTATTTATAACTGAAAAAATTTCATTGTATTCCAGTAAAAACAATGTGAAAAATAATAAATATATCCTTTATGAAAGCAGTTAATGTAAAGGACAGAAGCCTACTAGGATTAAATCATGCTTTGCTGTTCATTAGTCTGAGTGGTTTATGCAACCAGTATTTACAAATTTTGTTATATCTAACTGAATAAAAGGGGAATTAATACAGAGATTGGAAACAGAAGGGAGAAAGATAACACATCATCATGTAGTTTTCTAAGCTTCAAGTAGCTACTTGAGCAGAAAAGAATTCCTCTGAAAATTTTGCTTTCAGCATGCTGCCAGAAGTAGGCTCAGTTTCACTACTGTAACTCCTTATTGTGTGTGGTCAGAGGTACTGGCCAGCACTCAATGATAGTGACAAGAGATTTATAGCTGAGACATAAATACACTCAGTAGCAGCAAGGTTATATATAATGGAAGTGCAAATCATGTTCCTCTACAACCATAATTCTGAAAGAAGAAACTCTACACAGTTTTTCGTAGGGAACAATTTGAATTATTCCTATGGCCTGGTTGTGAGGATAGTTATTTACTGTAAGACTGGAGGCTTGGAAAAATGATGCATGAGAAATGAAAATCAAAGCATGGATGTATCTTGAAGGTAATCATGAAACTAAGTACACTACCCAGAAAAAATCACGTGTAATTTTTAAAATGGTCTAAAAACCCCTGTAGACATTACATCCAACTAACACCACACTGGTTTTTTTCCCCTTATAGAGAGAGAATCATCACAGGAGTTCCCTCAGTAAGCAGCTATCCAGGAAAGACTATCTTTATCACTACTGTATCTTGAACACAAGTTTTTGTGGCTCTTTAATTGTTGAAGCTCACAACTTCCAGGTGGCCCAAGTGCACTTTTTGTGTTGAAGCAAAGCCGTGCACCTGGAAGCTGGCACAGATCTTGCAGAACCCATTAGATACTAGATGCTGCAGGCAAGTGGCCAATAGAGCTATCCTAGTTCCTGCTCCGTGGCTTCCTCCAGTTCAGACCATCGCTACTCTGCAGTGAAATGGGAAGTTGTTCACAGGCAGGAAATATAAATTACTTCCAAGAGCTTTTACTAACTCTTTGCAACCTGCTTCCTTGTTGAAAGGAAGGTCAACATGGCAGGCAACAGAAAAAGAGACAGTGAAAATCTCTGCAATGCTGATGCTTACATAGCAGTAGGACTGGTTGTGCCAAGTCCTTCTCCACCCCCCAGCCAGATCTGCTTCAGAGGGAAGACATCTGTAGAGCTTTCCCACTTGTCAAGTTCTTTATTACTGAATTCAACCTGAGCTTGTAAATAGTTTACTATTTTCTTTAAAAATTAAATAATTAAAAAAAAAAACCTCTGCAAAACAAACAGTTATCTTGCCTAGCCTTAGTCACAGCTGAACAGCTGTGAAGAAGCATTTCTGCTAATGCAGTGCCAGTCACGGCAGAGGAACACAGCTTTTCACAGGTGGCTCTCATTTTCTGGGTTGCTGACTTGCGACCTCAGTGTTTGATTTGCAGAAGCACTGAGTACTTGCAGCTGCAGCTGAAGTTAATAGTAGCTGGGCTTTGAACATGGAAGAGCACCATGGAACAAGTCTTCTGAAAAAGCAGTTTTCAGCACTTTCAGACTGAGTATCCAAAATTAGTAGTAAGTGTGTGGTGGTGTTTTTTTTTTTTAAATCTGTCTCTCTAGGCCCTGATTTATAATTTTTTTCTTGCTGTAGGTATGCTGCGAAACCAAATTTATTTAAAATATACTGTGTACGTAGATGCTCTAAAACTTATGGAGGAATCACAGAAGGAGAATTCATGGAACTAGAATATGGTAGAGCTGTGCGCTGAATTAAGTAGGACAGAACAAAGAGCTGTCATCTTCTCTTCCCTCTGTCTTGCTCTCAGAATTACATGAAATGGTTTAGTTTTATACTGGAAACTGTAAGGCCAGGTACAATCTCTCCATGTTGCGTAACTCTCTTCACTTGCTTTAGTACTGCCTTATTGTGGTGTAAATCAGAAGGAATGAATCTTGAAGGAAAGAAACCCTTCATCACAGCGCAAAGAGAGGTCCTGTACTGTCATGGGCCATAACATAGTCTATAAGTATACACAGAATATTATGAGCAATTAGTTCTCATGCAAGGGGCCTGTGGTAGTGCTGGATGAGCAGGACAGTCAAAGACTGAGCTTCAAAAATTGATGGTAGCTTATAAATTATAGTACTTATAGTAAGTAGTACTATAGTAAATAGTAAGTATATAAAAAATGGCACAGTGGTTATTCCTGTCTTGTGTAGTTACTGATGTTTTTGCTTTATTATCAGTACAGTGTAGGGACAGAGATGCATTAAAGAATCATTGATGTGGTAGTGTAATTAGGTCACCTCCAGTGAGAGGAGAAGAAACTAGCTGTGCACCTGAACTGCTGGGTTTCTCTATTTCTTAAAATGTTAGAGGGGAGACAGTGACCTGGAAAAAGGTAAGGTATCCTTAAAGTCTTACACTTTCTTTCTTCTGCAGAGCTGAGGCTGATGTGAGAAATGCTGTAGCTGAGTCTGATTAGTATCCATGTATCTAATTGCAGTCTGCCTGTTTATGATTGATTGTGCTTAGGATTTTATGGCAGTTTTGCATTGCAATTAGTTTAGAAGCTGGAAGGTGGGTTTTAATGTATTTGCTTGTACTGATTTAAGATTTCCCCTGGCTGTTGGAAATTACCGTCTTCATTATAGTCAGAAGAATGAGGCAAGTACCTGCAGTTCAGCCTTTCTGTTTCTTAACCCATGTAGACTGAAGTGCTGATGAGAATGGGTTCCTGTTAGGAAGTCAGACTGTCAGTGGGAGGAGCTGAAGTGCAAGTTCATGTCTTGCCCTCTTGGACCTTTGGTAAGGGCCAGCTGGGCGCAGAGCAACAATGTTTGGTTCTTGTGCAAGTACCTGTGTCAGACCCCAATGTGAACTTTCGGAGCTCTTGCCTACTCTCCCCACTCTGCCTATAAAGTTTTATGACCTTGCTGAGAAGGACTTTGGGATGCTGGTGGATGAAAAGCTGGACATGAGCCAGCAATGTGCACATGCAGCCCAGAAAGACAGTTGTGTCCTGGACTGCATCAAAAGCCAGCAAGTTGAGGGAGGTGATTCTGCCCCCTCTATTCTGCTCTCCTGAGACCTCACCTGGAGTACTGCATTCAGCTCTGAGGTCCCCAGTACAGGAAGGACATCAAACTGTTGAAGTGAGTCCAGAGGAGGGCCATCAATTGATTAGAGGGAAGGAGCACCTCTCCCATGAGGAAAGGCTGAGAGAATTGGATTTTTTTAACCTGGAAAGGAAAGGGCTTCAAGGTGACCTAATTGTGGTCTTCCAGTGCTTAAAGGGGGCTTACGAGAGAGCTGGAGAGCTCTCTTGTAGTGACAGGGTAAGGATGAATGGCTTCAAACTGAAAGAGAGAAGGTTTAGATTAGGTATCAGGAAAAAACTGGGGGTAGTGAAACACTGGAACAGGTTGCCCAGAGAAGTTGCAGATGTCCCCATCCCTGGAAGTGTCCAAGGCCAGGTTGGATGGAGCTATAAGCAATCTGGTCTAATGAAATGTGTCCCTGTTTGTGGTAGGGGGGCTAGAACTAAATGATCTTTAAGGTCCCTTCCAACCCAAACTATTCTGTGATTCTCTGATACTGTGATATCAGATGCAGTGACTTTTTTAGCTCCATACATTTTCAATACAGAAGTTGTTGTGGGTTTAGTGCTCCTATGAACCCAATGCATGATAAAATATGATATCTAGAGAATGCTTACCAAAGCAGAACGATTTTTTGTACTGCTAAACAATGCAAATATTGAGCATTAGCAGGATTTTGCAGTCTAAGAAGTCAAAGTGTTATTTATTATGTAATACTTAAAGTAAAAACAGTATGAAAGCATGCATGGATATCGTTAAAACAGTGAAGTAAAATATTTCAAACATTGGCTGTATCCTCTGAAAAGATAATCAGCTTTTTTAATTAGCAGCAAACTGACTGTACTTGAGCAGTTTTCTGCCCAGGTCACCATAAACCCTGGATAATAGTTCTTTCCTGCAACTCAGTTTTCGAAAACAGGATTTTTGCTTCCCTGGATTTCAGCTTTGAAATGATTCCAAGCACCACCCCATGCAGCAGGATGACAATATCTGAAAACTGGGACAGCATAGTCACAAGAAAGATTGAATGCTTCCAGTAAAGTACAAGTGAAGGAGACTTCCTAACTCCTAGTAATAATAATAATAGTACTGTCTCAGATGGGAGAATAAATTCCTCCAGCTCTTTACTTTGCTAAGCTATATGCTCTGAAATGAGTCACCATCAATTCATTTGGTTTGACCCAATTCAAATTAAATTAGAGCTTCATCTCCCTGATCTGATCAGAAGCTACAAAGCTCTCTGGTAGCTATAATGATTGTGGAAAGGAAGCTACATAGAGTGACTAACAAAAATATTGTATTACACCTACTGTCTTGCTATGTATGTGTATAATATTATGTCAGCATGTGGCATTTTTTACATTTTTTTTTCAATATAAAGAATCCTTGTCACACCTATTCTTGTACAATTTCTTCAATTCCTGACTGTTCTCATTCCTGTTTTTTATTCTTTTTGTTAATGTTTGTGCCTGAGAGACTTCCTTACTTGCCAAATCTGTCAGGGTTTGAAAATCAGACACTGGTAAACTGAGCTTCGTGGTTCTCACAGGTTTTCATTCCAGGTCTGTGCTCAGAGCACTACTGGGGTCGTGTAGCATTGTAGCAGTGTATCTCTACATCTGCCTGTAGTGCAGTTGACAGGCAGATGGGATGCAGTGAAGAAACAAATGTTTAAATATCCTAGCATATATTTGCAGATCTGAAATGTTTTCCTTCACCTTTTTGTTACTGTTTTTTCATAAGCTGATTTGCTGTGGGCTATAAACTTGATGGTGGAACAAGGTGCAGCACAATATTCCTGCCTGCTCCTTTGGTTGGTGAGTCTTAGTTCTGCTGGTCATTGTCTCTTATCCCAATTTGCCTGGGTAATATTTTTTTGAAAGCTGCATACACTTTGCCATTAAACTGGCTGCAGCATGGGAAAAATGTGAGACATTCAAGATATGCTCATGATGTAAACTCCACAAATCCTTGACAGGCAAATTGGAGAGAACTGGAAGGACTTTGAGAGGCTGTGTTTTCTATATATTTGTCCAAATATAAGTGGATTGATTGTAACTGTCACTTCTCATAAACATTTGTCTAACCTATTCTTAAAAATCTTCTGTGATGGGGATTCAGATCCTTTCCTACTCATATATTCTAGCTTTCAGTCTTGGGCACAGGAAACTTTTTCTACCTTAAATCTGTGATGCAAGCCCATACTCTAGTACTAGCAAATGTGTGTGTGGGGGAAATCATACCTTAAGCTTCTTTAATTTGCCACTTAGATATTTGATGACTCTGAATGATTACCCATTTTCACTTCCCAGGGCAAACTGTCCCAACTCGTTTAACTCTTTCTTGCAAGTTATACTTTTCAGGTTTCTGCGTGGTCCCATTAATTGCCCAGTGGCCAACTGTGAAGAGTCTTGGTACTATTTTAGTTTTAGCAGTCACAACTGGACATGCTAGTAAAGACCTTGCTAGTGCCACACAGAGCAAAAGCACTTCTCTGGTTGTCTTATGGACAATACTCTTCCTTTTGTATTATGGTGTGGTCCTTGGTTTTTTTATTAAGAAAACAATACACCATCAGCTGATATCAGCACCTGTCTCCTCCTCTGATTTTTCTTTTTTTTCCCTTGTTGTAGTAATTTATCCTACGTCTATAGATCTGAAAATGTAAAATTTGCATTTGTTCTTACTGAATTAAGATAAAGGCCCGTGATTTCAATGGGAGCCCCAGAAGGTTTGCCAAACTAAGCTAGTTAATGAGGAGGACTACTTTCTAAAGTTTTTTTCTCTTTTTTCCCTATGTTAAACAAACCAAAAATGTGCTAGTTTTCAATCAGTTGGATTTTGTTTGTGTTAGGCTTATTATTTTTTTTCTAATCTATTAAAGATGAAGTGTCAGAAAATTGATTGGGTTTTTTTTTGACTGGAGTCTGCACTTAGGTGAAGACTGGAAAAGTTTTGCTGTCAGATGATTTCATAGTGAAACAAATGGCATTCACAGACCCACATCTGTGCAACTGCATGTGTATTTTTGATGTATTTATGGTAATAGTCAGGGAATACACTTCTCGGTTCTTCCTGAAACCCAGTTATGTCCTTCATAGTGAGAAGTTTTATCTGTTCATCTGCTATTTAAAACAACACATGCACATTGGCTATCTAATTTCTGGTCTGAAGTAATCTCTGTTAGACACGTGCAAACTGAATCTTTTGTGGCTTTATTTAATTTTGAAACTTGCTAGTAAAGCCCTACCTCTGAGTTGCTGTATATTGTCAGTATCTGAGTGACATTTGGGATATGGTATTCAAGAATTCATCTGCAAATGCTGACTTTAGGCTGTCAGCATTAAGATCTTAGCAGTAAGTATCTGTAGTTGAGACTAGCAATTTATGGAATACTTCAGAAAACAGTTTGATAACCTGTCTTTCAAAATAGTGGATTTATTTTTTTTTTAATAGATCTAATCTTCCATAGTCTACAACTCCATATGTGTCAATGACATTGTCAAAAATTTTCTGCTAAGAAATTTTTTGCTGTTTTGAATTGTTTTCATCTAGAAGATGAACTGCAACCAGCTATTTGTTGCCATTTACTGAATGACATCTTTGGTTCCACTGAATCCCTACATAAGCAAAGAAAGGCAGAAGATGAAAAAGACCTTGAAGTTTTTTGTGTCTGTAATTTTCTTTAGTTATTTTACTGGTGATGATTCGGGTGTACTAAGCAATGTTTTTAGATCACTTGCAGTGAACATGCAAAACCCTCTAGTATTCCCAGTAAACTCATTACTACTTATGCAGACAATTATTCTCTGCATTTGCTGCACTAACAATTTTTTGTTAGCCTCTTAGCACTGATAAAACAATTTATTAGCTGCTTCTGTGAAGATATTTTTGCAGTATCTGCTTCCTTCCAGATTTCCCCAGCTTGTAGAAAATAATTCTTACATTTACCTGTTCGTATTGAAAGAGCGGGAGACTTTTCCTTTTTACCTGTATCCTTGATGTAGCTAGTGTGTAAGAGATTATCTGAACCCCTGAGCCAGGGCAGAGGAAGTTAAAGAGACTATAGGAAACACTAAGCTGGGATTGGGGGGAGCCTGGCAATCGTTCAAAGTTCTCCTTGCCTAATCTACTTTACTTAACTCCAGATTTTAAGTAGAAAAACACATATGAATCTGCAAAGGTTTTGGAAAGTCTTGCGGTTATCGCCTATGGATCTCATAGCCTTAAGGGGAGAATCCAACCTTGCTGATAACAGGATTTAATGTGGGGAATTAGAAGCACTGAAAATTGAGCAACTTGCATAAAATAAACAAATAACTCAGGAGTAGAGCTATGATTTAAAATCTTGGTCTTGATTGTGACAATTTAATTCTTAAATCATACTGTGGTGCAGTGACGTACTTGGAAAACAAACTAGCACTGACTCTGAAACAATGTCAGCTAATAAAAGTGATAGAAAAGTGTTTGCCTAGCTAGTCAGCGTATTGCCCAGAATGAACTAGATGTGGGAAGCTGCAGAGTCAAGCAAAAAAAAAATTTAGGGGCATCTTGCAGATGATAATTTATATAAGGCTAAATTAAGCCTATACAGTAAGCTATGGGTAGAACAGAACTGTATATTCCTCCAAAAGATCCATAAGAATACCTAATCTACTCTGGTTTTCAGCAGTGACTTCCTATTTTTTTAATGTCCCTGTTTCAGAAACAAGCTGCTGTCCCTCCACTCCTTTAGCCTTGGCATGACTTGCTGTCTGATGTGTTAACAAGCAGGATCTCTCCTCTCTCCCTGCCACATTAGGCTCTCACTCTGCTCCTTTGTACAAGCTGAGGTCTAGCCTGTGGGTGAAGTCTTGCTCCTTATCACACGTGTTCAGGACAGGCGTGATCCAGCCTACCTAGTCCAGGTAAAAGAGTTCAGTACCACTGTATAAAATGTGGCAGCTGACTTGGTACCCTACAAAGAGAGGAGATGCCTCTTCCTCCTGAGAAAGTAGAGTAGCTTTCAGAATGAGATATAGTGAAGGTCAGGAATATTGCCTACCTGTTTGTCCTAAAAAGCAGAAATCCTACCTCAGTTAGACCTAACATTATGTGCAGTTAGTGTTATTTATAGACAGAAGTGTGATACAAATGGAAGTTTAGACATAAACCACAAAGTTCTGAATGGTCTTTTTTTCTACCATCCTAATCCTCTGACTAACCTTTTAATTTAACTTGTGTTTAATAATTGGATTAAGCAGAGTAAAGAAGAATTTTGCTTAATGCAAATAAGTGGAAGCAATAAAATGAAACATTTAAAAATAACTCAGACAAAAACCTTTAAATTGCATTGCAGAGATGGGTGGAAAACACAAAACAAACAGAGTTGTCTCGTACTCATTTATGTATATATGAAATGGGATTTCTTTTATTCCATGTTAAAGTTTGGAATTTATCTATATAAACATTTCTGTTGATGATAAAAATTAGCTGAATATAAAATTTGTTAAAACTCACGATTCTGTCATAAACTAGAATTTAAGAATTATGAGGAGTGAGTGAGATTGGTGGGCTTTATTTTGTTTTCCATTTGTTCAAATAACAATCTTGATTACCTGATTATCTTTGATTTCCTGAGAGATAAAAAAGCAAATGTCTTTTCAGCACATGTGGTTTTCACATAACATTAAGATGTTATTGTCTCCTGGTGGCTGGCCTGTAGACTTAGTAAATTTTTGTTTGATCCAATGAAAGTAAGTTGCAGAAGCCAATAGACATAAGCTTTGTGGCATCTAGAGATGTAGCCTGGATGCCAGCCTGATAAGATTGAACCAGATACTTAGACTGGTTAGAAATATGTGGGAGAAAAGACCTGTATATATACTTTTTTTTTTTTTACTATTGTATATGAGAGAACAGCTTTCCCTTGAGACATAGAAGGAAAAATGCAATATGTGGGAAATTGATAAATAACTGCTTTCTCCTCAGCCTTGTTTCAATGTGGACTGTAGTCAAATAGCAAGATTTAGGTGGTTTCTGTCCTCTGTAGAAGGTCTACAATTGCCTCAATGCTGCTGGCCCGATAAAGTTGCCTATTATCATCATGTTTGGTCTCAGTCAAGAGCCAGTGATAAGCTACATAGAGTTAGTCTGCTAAAATGTTTGTGTTTTTAATTAATTTACTGTGATGTAAACTGTAAGGTCCAGTGACAAGTGCATTCCTGGCTGCTGCATAAAGCCAAATAACCACCAAAAGGGAAGTCAAGAATTTAGAGTTTCATTGCAGCAAGGAGTTGCCTAGTAACTGGTCCAGCGTGGGGGCTAACATTTAGTGTAGTAAAGAAATATTTGCATGGTTATTGGAAGGGAAAAATCTCTAAGAGACCAGCCAGACTGTCTCCTGTGTCAGGCAAGAATAGGAATGTTGAGATGAAGGATGAGTGTCCTATATCACAGTTCAAAGGAGAGTTAGGCCATAGGAGCTGGCACAAGAAAAGGCTGTATGTTCTGCAATCTTTATTGAAATTTTGAATACTGCTTTGTTAAGAGGGACAAGTGAATCAACAAATCAACAGAAAGAAGTTTTAAAAAGAATATGAAACTTCTTTTTTGTTTGGTTTCGGTGTTTATTTTCTTTTTTTTTCTTCTGTTCCTCCAGACATCTCCATCTCCCTTGTTATTTGGTACTCAGCAATGGGCTGACTTGGTTCTAACTGTACTTTATATTTTTTCCAAATATAAATATATAGATATACAGGAAATATAAAAAGCAAACCTTTTTTGCTTCCAAACAATTTACATTTCTCTCGGATATGTGAGATCCAATTATAGAAACACATACAGGCTGCTCTGTACTGAGACTTTGGAAATATCTGAACACTTCTGTTCTTCTATCTTCTGGTTGCTTTAATCTTAATGTTTTTAAGAATCAGTTCTGAGCATGCTCTCTTACTTCATTTTTATATAAATGGAGCATACTTATCATTATTTAGAGATTTGGATCCCCTAAAATAAGTTGTTAAGCAACTTTAAAACCTGCATTCTCAAAATTTCAGGAGAGAACTAGACATGTGAATCACTTTGACATTTGTGAAAATACTGCTTCAATCCTCTCTTTCATCTTGTAATTTCAAAGGATTAAAGGCTTGACTGTCCTTTTGAGTCACAAGCCAGCATTATCATTGAGAGTAATGGCACTGTATTTCAAGACACATAGATCTGTCTATCCTCAGAAGACTTCTGAAAGCTTGCTTATAAACTAGATAGATGTAAAGATCACCCTGAGAATTGCGATAACTCTGGAGACATGGGCAGTTTCAGGAGTGCTGGGTTGGGGAGCTACTCTGTTGCGACTGTTTCAACTGTTTCTTGGTGTAGTAGCCCATAAACAGGGAAACTCAAACTCTTTGGTAAGAATAGAAGGAAGGAGGTAGATTTGGGGCTTGCTTGGTCTGAGGTACCACTATAAATACTCTGATAAGAGAAAAAAACCTGCTGGTTGGCTAAAAGATCTCAATTTTGCTATGAGAATAGGGTGACAACAAATGTGTAAATATATCTCAGGTGAAAAAGAACACTTAAATATAACTTTTTTTTTTTTTCTCCAGAGATACTAAGCATTTGTACTTCTGTACAAAGCAGTACTAATAGTACTAGTGCTAAAGTAGTATTCTCCTCAAAGTGGTATTGATTTCTATGTATCTCTCACTAGTTCCCAAAGTTGCATGTGGTATAAGTAAAACATTCTATCTCATCCTTGCCCTTTGCTTTCCCAGAATTATTTGTAGTGTTGATGGATGTCTTTTTGGATGCAAAAGCATCTTTAGTTACAAAATGAGGCAGAGGTCTGTCATTTCATTGGTAACAGCTCTTTTCAAGCACCTTGCTGCAAGGCCCTCCAGAGCAGCGTATCTTGCTTTCTGTACACGTTGTCTTACCATGACTTGAGTGTCCAGGTGTCACAGTATCTTAGACTTTTACAGTTGCCTGGTTTACCTCTCCTTTCTTGAGGATAGTTCCTTCCTCCTCCTGGTCTGTTGTCACCTCCTGTCTCTGGCTTCTGTGCTTGCTACATCCCTCTCATCTTGCTGGTGCTCTGCACCTTACCAGACTTCCAAAATGCAGCATTAAGTCCTCCTATACGCTGCTTTTCCACAGCTGGGCTTCCAGATATAGCTTTGACTTACAGCAAAAGAAATTTGCAGAGAAAGCATTTAGCTGCCTTGATTTACTCTATATCCCAAAGAATTTCTGTAAAGGAAGTAATTCCTCCTCTCTACACTGATAGGTTTTATTGAAGAGTAAGAGATTATTATACTTCAAATGACAGGTAGAATTTAAAATCACAAACTAAATTTCATCATAAATGCTTCAATTTTGAATCTTCATATCTCTTCTGCTGCACTGAGGGAGTCACAAGTTCGTGTGTTGTTTCCTACAGCTCTATACAGTACATAAGGGAATGTGGAAAAGCTCTGTATATTACTATACAGCACGCAGCCATTAGATTTCATTAAACTTGGCTGGTAGATTGGTCTCTTAAAAATAAATCCTTTCTACCCTATGAACATTTACAAATTGTGACAAAACTCCTCTGGATTTCACTTTTGATAACATAAATGGAAGGAGAACTTTAAACTTATTAGGCATGACCACCAACAGTGGCATGTATAGGATGTATTCAGTCAGTAAGTTTATAGGTTGGATTAGTCAGGATGGTCATAATTATTGTATCTTATCCACAAAAATAATGATAAATGTCCCTGCTTTCAGCTACTATGTTGGAGAAAAAAAACCAATCAAAAATGTTGGTGAATCTCATTTTCTTCTTTCTGATCTCTGTCTTCCTAAGAAAGACACAATCTTTCAGGAGCTTACTGAGACTAAAGTCACAGACTGACCAAAACCTCCTGATGTCTTGCAGCTCTTTTCATACTGCTATGTTTTTTGAATACTGCATTCTTATGATGCTCACAGGGAAACACAAAACATCCAGTGTCCTGTGTCTGCAACTGATGGATTCTTTATCTGATTCAAAATGGAAAATCATAGTAGAGCTTTAATTTTCCCTTTGTTTGTGTATTATTTATTTATTTAAACAGTAGGATATGAAAGTAGTAAATCTTGGCAGAAAGGTTGCAAACCATTTATTATTATTATTTTGAATCTTGATGATCTTCTCTCTATAGCTTATATTGACTTTTTTTAAAGCAAGATTGTTCTGGCTGTCAGCTGATTTCAAGCTGTCTCAGTGGTTTGAAGTAATAAATTTTAAACTTGAAAGAAACTAGTTATGTTTTGAAGTTGGGATCTGAAATCAACTAGCTACAATTTACTTGTGTTCTTAATGTGTTGAGCTACCACAGCTATTTGTACTCCTGCTTTGTGTACATTATCAGGGGAATATTGGGTATAATGACAGTAGTAACTTGAAGAAGGATTTGGGGATCACTTTATGGGCTGAACAAATATCTGTAATTCTCGAGTGTACAAGAATATTGAGTGGTAATAGGAACATTTTATAGATTTTCTTAATTGAACATTTATTCTTTTACTTCAAGAGTGTACTCGGTTCTGGTTTATGCATTCAGCAAAGAAGCTGGAAAGAATTCAGAGTAAGAAACAAGACTGATGTGACATTTGGAATGTCTCTTAATATAAGAGAAAAGGAAAGTCTATTTTATTAAAGAGTTACTTCAGAAGTGACCTGATCACAACCTGGGGCAGGACTTCATTGGAGACCATTGTGCAGGGTAGAATTAACTGTAAACAAGTGGGGAAGAAACTCCAGCTCTCCAAAACACCAGTTGCCTCCTTAGTGACTGTCTTTAACTTACAGTCAGGTCTTTTATTTGATAGGAAACTCTCAGCTTTAACAAAATCCAACAATAAAATTACTTCATACCATTGTTTTGATAGGAGTCAGAGGATTTATAGGCTACAGAGAGCATAATCAGGTAGCAGGCATGTAACATTAAACAGTACATTTCTACCCACTCAAAGATTAAAACAGAATTACAAGTGACTGATGAAATTAAGAAGCATTCTCTGAGATTTCTGTCATTTTAATTGAAGTGCCATTGTGAAGAAATTGGCTTTTTACAGTAATATAATTTTTTAATACATGGAAAGGGTATGCTCATGTAACAGTGTCAAAAATTTGGCTTAATGACTAGCAAACAGAAACCCTGAGGTTTCCTAAAAAAAAAACCAAAACCCTGCAAGAACAGCAAAATTCAACCTCCAGCAAATAAATTCTGTCTAACAGAACATCCAGTTGTTGCCTGGAAAACACTGCAGAAACCTAATTTGATGCTTAATTAATAGATATTTCTGGTTGTATTCAGTCATCTTGGCCTACTGCAGAGAAAAAATGTTTTTATTTGTTAGCCACAGTGAAACAGCACAGCTTCAAGACTGCTTACTGAATTTTCATCCTGTGTATTGTGTAAATAATTATTTATAAACTTCTGATGAACTGTACCTGAGTACACAGAGAGATGACACCACTAGTGCCAAATACCTGTGGTCAAGGTCTTTCCCGGGGATTGCTAATTCCTAAATCAGTCAAAAAAAAGGTACCAGCCTTGAAATGCTGTATTGCTGTATTAGTAAAAACTCAACAGGTACACCATAACCCTGATTGAATTAGGGTATAGATTGAATATTCCTTGTTTGTTTAGGCAAACATTTTTTGTGCTATCTGTTACTAAAATTATTTGACCGAAGATAAGTTGTGTTTAAGTAAAATCTCTCCCTACTTTGCAGAAGATGATATCTTTGGGACAGTAAAGCACGTTTGTGACAGAAGATCTTGAAAGTAAAACTAGGAAGCTTGTAGAGCCAGTAAGGGGCTACATTTTTAGTGAATGTGTGGGAATAGAAATGAATCAATTTGAGAGAAAAAAAGTTCTTCTTAAATAATCCAGAACTATAGTTGTATTCCAACTCAGGTTTGAATCTTTGGTTTTCTTTATAAACCTACACAAATGCTCATTGGTCCCTTTGTGTCTGTTCAGGCAAACTCTACTTTCCCCCTATTGGAACATGGTCAGAAAACTTTCAGAAACATATCTCCCAGTGGAATGCTGTGAGATGGGGGAGTAAGGAGGGCAGATGACTGCTGCAGCAACCAGTAGGTTTGCCCTGTCCCCCACCTGTGAGCGCGGGGACGTGGTTAGGGTCCTGCTTTGAGAAAAGGACTTGTTTCTCAGCTGCAGGGTGGCACCACAGCTGCCACAGTTTGGCTTGAGAGCCCGTGCTAGTGGTGTGAGAAAGAGAAATGAAAAAAGTAATGCAGATGGCTTTTATCTACAGCAATGAAAGCATCTTAAGTTTGTCCACTGTTTCCATGGTGACCATGCCATCATATGGTCTCCCTGGGTAACAGGCAGGAGGAGGAGAATGCTCAGAGTCCTGAAATACATAAACCAGCATATTCTTATGAGAAATTGTTTTGCTCAAAAAGCAAATAGATTAGGGTGTTTTTTGTAGAACGGCATCTGTGCTTGCACTTGTGCAATCTCGGAATGACAGTGGCTCTATTGATGGGACTGTCAGCTATTCAAAAAGCTGTGTATGAGAAGTAAGCCCCATTGCATCAGGGGGAATTATTCAGAGGCTTGTGACACCTGGATAAAAAGCAAATCTGCACATTACATCCTTTCAGGTTTTGGGTGTAGTCCATGCATATTCTGAAACGGGGTGACTGTGAACCACCTGCATCAGAGAGCGTCTCTGCAGTTTTTGTCTTCAGTGTATACTCAAAAGATACCCACCTCTTTCTCATGCTGATCAATTATTCTGTAATGTTTGATTTCAGTTTTGTGTTTTAAAGGAAGAAAAGAAAGGGAAGGAAGAAAAGGAAAAGGCAGGGGAGGGGGAAAAAAAAAAGAAAGGAAAAAAGGTATTTTGTACTGACAAGATTGGACCTGGGTGGCAGGGGAGCACTGCCTAGGTGCTGACTCCTGCACTCTGAGGAGATCCTTCTGCTGGAAGGGCAGGCTGCAAGCTCTGCATGTCTTGGGGAAGGAGGTGCAACTAGGAATGCCCCGAGAGAGACCATGGAGGTGCAGTCAGGCATGACAAGCAAGGAACTTTGCTCACACAAGCAAACCAGAACTGGTTTGACTTGGAGGTTTCAACCTTGTAACCGCAAATTGGCATCAGTGACTTCATCATGTGACCCTGTTGCCTCAGTTCCTTGTCAATCCCATCTCTTTGTCCTTTTCTTCTTGCAGTTAGGTGTGGGAGGGGTAGGGAGTATGACCAAACTTTTATTCCATTAGATTTTCAATTTATTCTTGTTCTATTTGATTTCTGTTACCCTCTGTCCTGGCTTGCCCTTGCAGGTGACAGCTCAGGTGGTACAGTTTGTGGGCACAGGGTGTTCCTATTCAGCTGGGAACCCAGAAGGACACTCCGTGAATATGTGAAAGGCTGGTTTTCATTTACATGAAATGATATTATATGTACATAAATACACTGTGCATATTTATTATCTGCATCTGCAAGGCTCATGTACTGTATCTAATAGATCCTGTACAGAACTGGTAAATTTTTGCCTTTTAAAGGGAAACTCACAGGAAATGCTCAGCCTGTGCTCCCTATAAAGCTAAGACACACAGAGGTGGACATGGGAATCTGCAACTCCAGCAAACCCAAGTGCCATGGACTCAGTGGCCAGTGTTGATTGGGACTGAAACAGTTTGGCCTTCTGTTACTCTGAAAATCTTGTTATGGTAAGGAGGATATATATAAGTAAGCAAGTAGTATATGTATATATAATATATGTATATATGTGTAAATAATATAAATATATATTTATATATGTAAAGCCAAACATTTATTCTTAATATAACTGAAAGATTATGAGTCTAATTATTATTAATTATAGAAAAGCAAGACTAATAGTGCTGTTAAAATTGTTATACACCAATCTCTCCTGGTGTTATGATACCCCATCTACTCTTCCTCTGGGTCTTGAGGTTAAACAATCGGGTTGGTCCAGCAGGAGCTACTCTTAGTAAACCCTTGCTGATTCTTCCCAGTCACTCACTCCTTCATGTGCTCAGAAATTAAAGAGGACTCACTCCATTATTTTCCCAGATCTGAGGTCTCTGCTTTTTCACTCCCTTCAGGATCTTGAACCCTATTTCAGGGTCACCACAGCCAATGCTACAACTGATTATCCCATGTCCATCTGGTGCTTCCTGTGTTAGTTAACTGCAGATCCAGCTGTTTATCATATCTGGTTGGCCCATCCTGTACCAATATTGACAAGTTATCTCTGACACCCTCCAAAAATCTCTCTCAACTGCTTGTGTCCTGCCGTGTTGCCCTTCCTGAAGATGTTTAGGCAATTATAGTCTCCTGTGAGAACTAGGATCTGATCCAGAGACTTCCTTGTGTTATTTAAGGATGGCTTCATCAGGTTCCTCACTTTGATCATATGATGTGGTACATACAGCGTGTATACTGCAGACACCCACAACATCTGGCAGCTTGAGTGGCATCCCTGGGCCCCTGTGCACACCCTTCTGCTGGTAGCAGGAGTTGGGATGTAGTTTTCTCCTCTGCACTCCAGAGCAGTCTGCTTCTCACAAGACTATGTGTCCTCTTGCCTGCTGCTTCTTTTACTTGTGAGGCACTCCAGTGCTGCCTTTGTGGGAAATGGTACTGAGACATTACTGTGTGGTGAAGCTTCCCCCAGCAGGTCCTGTCTTCTGCAGTAATTGGTACCACTCCTCTGGACACTCCCTGCAGTCCCAAAGTTTGATCCTGACTTAGTAGCTCTCAAATGCAATCCTTTTCCTTAAGTGGAGAGTGTATTACTATTTGTATTGAAAGTGAGCTTGTCTATCGGTACTGAAATTCATCTTTTTCAGCCCATCCCTATGCTCCAGAAAGCTATGTGGAGCTGTTATCTTTAACATTTTATTTGCTTTTCCTCTTTAATTCCTGTTAGTTTCCCCTAGCTAATTTATCAACAGAGATTTTTTTGTATTTGCTTTCAGCGTTGGGTCTGCCTTCTTGATGACCTTAATCAAAGCAGAGAGTTTTTAGATTTGTCAGAGTGTTTGTGTCAAAGCATGACTTGATTGATGACTTGGCGCAGCCAAGGCATCTTCATTACACAAAACTGGAGGGTTAGATCTGCTCATCTCTGTCCTAGGTACTTTCTGGGCACAAAAGTTGGTAGCTGGGAGGTTCCAAGGAGAGGTTCGTATCTCTCTCTATCTCCCTATCTCTTTATCTCGATATAATCTCTCACTTCTCTAGCCCACCAAAAGAAAATTTGAAAATGCAGAATTAAGGTACCATTTAAAATCAAGTGATCAACAGAAAGCAACATATGCTGTGACATATCTAAGGACCTGGGGCAAAAATGGGAGAGTAGAAGAGGTCTGAATAATTTTCACAGGTGAAAGGGGAATAGGTGGTTCATTGGTCAGTCCCCAGGTATTTTTTTTGTGGCACTTAAATTACTACCTTTCAGAATCACAGAATATGCTGAGTTGGAAGACACCCACAGGGATCATCAAGTCCAACTCCTAGCCCTGCACCTGTCCTGTTTTAGAGAATTATGGAAAGCAGAAAAGTTCTTGCTGAGAGTCCACAGCAGGGTTGTCCCTTTATGTGTAAAGTCTTGTGGTGGTGATGGTTGTCTCTAGTTTTTCAATCTCTCTTGGAGCAGGTCCTGTTATTATCCTTTCCTTTTGACTTCTGTTCCTTGCCTTAAGTCATCAAACACTCCACAAGATTCGTGTCTGCATAAAAAAGAATAATTGAGACATATCAAAGGTGCTTTTTCCAGCTTTCATATGGTCACCACTACAGACTTCATGAGAAAAGAACATAGATGTTATGCTCTGGAGTAAACATACTATCAGATATCAGCAGTCAGTAAATCCTAGGTGAAGTTTTTATTATTTACTTCTGCAAGTAAGCTTTGACAAGAGACTTAAGCTAAGAAACTGCTGCCTTTCAATTTTATTTTCCAGAAATTCATGAATTAAGAGTTAAGATGTGGTGAAAAACTGAGTTTTACTCAATGTTGTGGCTTGACTGGCACAGAATGGCCATGCTACCTTGGAGATAGTGTAAAGGATTGTTTGTTTACTGTCTCTAAAGTTACAAGAAAAAGAACTAGTAATACAACTGTAAGGAATTTAACACTGGATCACAATGATCACCAGGGTTTTGGTTTTTTTTTTTTAGATTGTATTTGTAGGTTCTTACCTTGTGCTGATTCACAGCAAGGAAGCTTCTTGGAAAGTTTAATGAGAAACGTCTTGATCTTCCATCATGATTACTTTCTTCTCCTTATTTCTGTTTCAAGAGATTCCACAGAATCAATTAGGAGAGGAGTTGATTTCACCTTCCACACTGTCAGATGACTGCTTGGAAGTGCAAAGCTATGATTTTACTATTTTATCGTTTTATAAAGTCAGATAGGACTGTTGAGAATTTTGGTACTAGTAGCCTAGTTGTAGCACAAATAATGAGAAAAGCTCAGAAAGTGTGCAAAGGTACCTTAAATTCTATTGGATTTTTTTTTTCCCCATGAAAAATATCTGTGGTATTCAGTAACTGGTAATATAATTGTGGAGAAAAGGAGTAGGCACAGTGTACTTGTCATTAAACATGTACAATCTAATTAGGAATTAGTTCTGTGAAAAAATACTTAATAAAGCCTGATGTCCTGGAGATTTGAGTCCTCTGTCCATCTGCCTGATCTCTGCATGCACTGTGATAAATATAATTTAAGCTTTCTTTGTGTCCAGTGGTATTTCGTCCCTGTTTAGTCTTTATAGCACTCTAGCTACCTCATGTTCCCTAATGCCTTGAGCTGTGGCTCAAGTAGAGTCTGTCTGTGGCCAGGGAGTGCCCATGTCCTGCCCACTTGGCAGATGACTGAGCTTGCTGGACTGTCTCACCTTAGGCAGTAGAGCACTCTAGTTTGCCTCTTACTGTTTCTTGGTCATTAGTTTTCATCCCACTTAATAATAATCCTTTGGGAGTTCAAAAAGGTGAAGGGTTATGAAGAGAATGATACAAATGGTCCATTTAGAAAGTCACTCAAGAAGTGAAAAAGCAAAGAGCGAGATGTGATGTTTTCTTGCAGGTTTAGGATTCCATGCCTGGAGATTAAAAAGAAGCTTTTCCTCCTAGTGGTTGTTTCCTGTAGGTAAGAAAAACCCTCCCTGGGTGCGATGCATTCAGTCTAGGGGTGAATCTGTGCTAACACCTCCGGTAGGGATTGACAAATTCTGTCCTCAGGACAGGATTTGGACCTTGCTGGTTTTCAGAAGAGGATAATCCTTTCTGGATTTCAGTCACAGTCAGCACAAACCCAGAATTTGTAAACAACAGCAGAAACAATGAACAATACAGAGGAGGGAAAAGTAGTACTGAAAGGAAAATCCATCATGTGGAAATAGTGGTAAATTTTAAATTTTTCTTAAAGTCAAAGGAATAGTCATAACCAACAGCTTAGTGTAATTTTTGAAAAGAATGAACTTGTTGAAAAGTGTTGATATGGCAGAATTCAGGAAAAAAATAATATGGGAACAAGTGTGTTGGTGCTGTACGGATCCCAAAGTGTTAACAGATTTGGTATAAATGCATTTCTAAAAATATACAGTTATGAAGAATGTCAGTAGAGCGGGATGAGTTTTTAGCAGGGCTGACTTCCTTTCATATTTATAAATCTTGCCTGCTTGCGTGGTCTCTAAAGTAATTTGAAATTCCATATTTGCATATTTATTTCTTAACCTTAACATAGCAATAAAATGTATAGCCATCTCGATTTTTATTATGCATCTCATGCTTGAATTTAAATTAAAGGAAAAGAACCAATTCATTAAACTGTAAGCTATGTCAACTACAGGGATTTTTTTATTTAATGAATTTTCCAGTGAGTGAAATTATTTCTGTGGTTTTTAACTGCAGTTATATTTTGATATGATAACAAAATGTTTTAAGGTTGACTTTTTTCCTGTGTGTGGAAAGAACCAATATCACATGTATACCAGGTAATTCTACTTTTAAAACACAAGATGAGTTTGCTTCTGCAAGAATTGCCATGTCAATACTTCTTTCATCAATACTTCTATTAAGCTGCTTTATGATAGAGAATATGCACATATCATTCCCCAGGATAAAGGGTTAGAGAAACATCTTTTCCATTTACAAATCTTTCTGAAATTATCAATAAATAATAGCTCACTTTTCAGGAAGAATGTGTAGTATATAATGACCGCATGTCTATTCATTCTATGATTATAACTGATGTTATAAGATTTTTCTAGAAGTAGATAATTACCAGAAGATAAAATAAGAGAAGTATTTCCTCCCTCAATGAGATTTCAATGTCCATAAGAACACATCTTGTGGAAGCATTTATATGACAGCTATAGTAAGTGTAAAATGAAATAAATGCTAATATTGTATGTACCTAATTCATCTCTATGACCTCCATATGGAAAACACTCACTAAAAATGCTCAATTAATAATACTGACATTTTGCACAGAAGGAAAGAATGAGTAATTTGGGTGATTTTCTTGTTTGCAGTGTATTGGGCTTATTCTCTTTAGGGAAAAAAAAAGGAATTGTGCTAAAATTTTGTTGTACTTAAATCATGCATTTAAGGATGCAAATTGCTTTCCCAGATAATGAACACAGTGTTCTAATAAGTGATGCTTTAAAATTAAATGAATCAGTTTAAACTTAAGCGTTTATGTAGTATTTTATTGCTATAAATATAAATTATTGGAATTATGGAATTACATTCCAGTGTTGTCTCCTCAGTCTCGTATTCTTCCATTTCATGCTCTCCTCTTGTGTCAGGCATATTAGTCTCCATGAATGTCTTTGACTTCAGGTTTCAGGTTGACATGATTCAGAAATATTATTAATATATGCGAAAGCGTGACACTCTTCACATACTGGGTCAGGTCTGATCTGCTTGACATATCTATATACTCTGGAAAACGTTTCAGAATAATTGCTTAAAAAAGAAAGTAATTTCTCATCCTCTGGGTTGCAGTGAAGATCATTAGCTGTGATATGAATATATTCCGTTCAAAGGTGGAATATTCAAAATGTTCCAGATGCTCAAAACTGAATGTGGAAATAGAAATTATAAGGTGTTTTAAGTTCCTAATATAATTTAATTCCATTTTGACGTAGTTGGTAAAAAAACAGGACTACTCTCTGCACCTTCTATTTTGCGGTATAAATAAGTCAAGCTAATATTTAGCCTTCTCCCAAGATATACTTTCCATTCTTGTTATTGTTATTATTTTAGAAGCCTTTCTCTTGATCAGTTGCACAATGAATTAATCATTCTCAAATGTTATGATTCAAGATGCACATGATAGTCCTTTTTGGATTATTTGCTGTGTCTGGAAACATTTTGGTAGATAATTTTTAAAATTGCATTTGATGCTTTTGCATTTAAATGTGATATTTAAATATTTACCCCTCAGTTTGCAACCAATGAGCTCCAAACCTAGTGTGTACTTCTGTTTTATTGATTTATCATGGAATGGTTTGGGTTGGAAGGGAGATCATCTCATTCTAGCCCCCTTGCAGTAGACTAAGTAATTTACTGCTCATGTACATATGCAATACATACAGGTATGTTGATGCCGTGGAATGTTGATGCTAAAAAATAACTCAGGAGCAGTTAATTAGGGGTGAGATAAGGAAAGGGTTTAATTGTGCCAAGGTAATAGATGTTACAGGACGCACACGCTGAGTTGTGCCCGAGATGTTACATTTTATAATATTATCTGTCAAATCCCAAGTGTGTCCAGCCCGTAGCCTTTAGTCTGGTCTGCCCCAGGTCGACCTCCTTAGAATTGAGTCTGGGGTGTATTTCAGGACCACCTTTTCATCACCATCACGATCTTCAGAGCACAAAGGGTACACAGTCATCTAGTTCTTGACTGTTCTGTTGTTCAGGCCTAGATATGGGTGTTCTCGAAAAAGTATAGGCCTTACCTTGACAAGAGACTAAACATTGCCACTGAATTCAGGGGTAGATTTGATATAGGGAGCATAGAATGGGGTAAGAGAGTTAAGGAATGTGTAAACTACTTGTACTACAGGGAAAGGGAGTGAGGGCTGCTGCTTTTAGAATCTACTTCTACTACTTATAAAACTTACAAAAATTAGAAAAATAAAAAAAACTAATAGGGGCTTAAGGCATCATGTTATATGGTCCAGTTGTCAGCTCTGGGCTAGAACAATGTTTTTGCAGTGCCTGCTGCAATCAGAGGTGTGTTTGCACCCTGTGAAGCCCAGTCTGAGCAGGTTTATATAGTTAGCCTGGGTGCAAGCCAGAGATGTTCTGGAGCAAAAAGCATGAGCTACTGAGCCAGTATTCATAGTCCCAGCACAAAGGTAAGGCTACAAGAGATGGACCATTGTTATACAAGCTAAATTAATAATAACTAGCTTGCCCATGTGCACTGCAGCCCTTTGCTGCAGGGTATGTGTTTGCCTTCAAAGCAGGGGAATCCTGACCATACCAATCCCAAAGGAGTTACATGCCCGGGTGGTCTGCCCCTGGTGGCCCGTTTTCTCCTTCAGAGCAATGGGAGAATGAAATTGCTCTCTGAGGATCTTTCTTGTGGAATGTTAGCTTTCTTGCATTCATTTAGGAGGCAGAGTGGAGGAGGAGTAGAAAATAAGCAGGCTTCTTAGAGTTGTGCTAGAAACACA
Source organism: Chiroxiphia lanceolata (assembly GCF_009829145.1). NCBI lineage: Eukaryota > Metazoa > Chordata > Aves > Passeriformes > Pipridae > Chiroxiphia > Chiroxiphia lanceolata. The sequence goes on along the minus strand of NC_045637.1, from coordinate 64,220,157 downwards.
ATAGGGTCCTCTGCTTAATTTTTCTTCACCAATAGGAAGAATTAGTTGAAGGACACAGACCCCTAAATTCAGATTCAAACTCTGCAGTGTAACTCAATATATTAACAGAGACAAATTCACATCTGTCAGTACAAATACAAGCAGGAGACTGTCTAGTCCTAAGTCTTAATATTTGCATATGTCCAACATGTGATATCTAAACACATTTAGTGCTCTCACTGTCTACCTCAAGCAGTACCTCTGCTTTAAGGATATTTGCTCATTCTAACATGTCTTCAAGAAGCTAGAATTCCCACTATTCATAACAGAAATATGATCAAGGAAGAAGAAAACTAGAGACAGATGGAGACAGAAAGAAAGAGTGATATTGGGTGTATTATGTGTGGAACTAGAGACTTGCTGATTACAAATGCTGAGCCTAGGAACTGGGAAAAAAGTGTGACTTAGAAATGCAGACCTTACATGTCTAAAATTTTTTTTCTGGTGTTTTGGAAATTTTCAGGGACTGTGGAGCATTTTTTTTTTTCATAGCAGAAGAGCCCTGTTGGTGGTCAGGGTCCTTTATGTATGTCACTTTGGAGATGCAGAAGGAACAAATATCTCTAATACTTCTGGAAACCTGGATTTAATACTTTAAAAATGCCTATTTGTCATGCAATTTGTCATTTCCACTATGTGGAAGCCATTATGTTCATTCTTTGGTTCAGTTATTTTTAAGATTGCAAAAACTTCTTTTGTGTTGCAGATGTGTAGTGTCACGTATTAATTGACAGTGACTGACCTGAGTCCGTTTTGCATTTATAGTGTTTCCAGTTTTTATAAGTGAGTCTAGTTGGGAATGTTGCATCATATCTATAACTTACTGAAGGAACAAAATGACTCTTAACAGTGTGCCAGCATGAGGAAGAAGGTTGTAATTTAGAGACCAAAAAAGAGAATTAAGAGGTGTTAATTATCTCATCCCTTTGTACATTTGTCAGTTTTTAATTGGCCACTATAGTTTTAATATACAAAAGAACTCTGTCCCTGTTTCATTTTGTCACCTAATGCCAATTTACTGGTGTGGCTGTGAATAACCTCAAAACTGCTTTCTGTGACCAAAATGAAAACCATTTCTTCAGTTTTGTAAATCAGGACATTTTAATCCAATTGAATAATGAGATGGTCTTAATCTTATTGAGAAAATGTAAAAAATAAATCACATCCTTAACTATGATGAAGCATTTTGTGTTATCTTGCAGAGCACAGTACAAATCAATTAATTTTTTTTTCTTAAAAAAATAATCTGTTCATTATTATTTGAAGTAATTATTTTTATTTTTTTATTTTTTTTTTTTTTAGTTTGAGAAGTTGCAGCAATGGGAGACTTCTTTGCCTCTCTTTTGGAAGCATCTCTGTGTGATTCAACTGCAATAAATTTATTTCTTTTAAGTTGCTTTGGTACCTATGTTCTCTAGCTATTCTTATTTACCATGATAGAAATATTAACCTAGAGTTATGGGACAGATCTAGGTGAGTAGCATCAGAAGTATATGCTTAAATTTTTTAGTTTAAGTTTGATATAAAGATCAAAAATAAGCTTCTGCTCCAACACTTTGAAGAAAAAGTTGAAATGTCGTTTAGTCCTTACATAAAAGAAAGTTGATGCTCTTTTGAGGAGAATGAAGGGAGACATTTTGGGCATTTTTAAGTGAAATAACTGACGTGGGTATGAATTACTGATAAGCTCTTTGTTGAGGGAATGACAATAGGAACGAATGTACCACAGTGGAGAACTGGAAACTGGGGATTGCAGTGGGGCAGTAATCACAAGTCAGAAGCAGCAGTTGTGACTCAAAAACAAACGAGTTTTTTCAGTTAAAAAGTGCTGGTTTTAACTGTAGATCAAGGATAGAAGTAGTGGTTTTGTCCCATTCGATGAATGTTCCGTGTCTGACCTCTTACTGGTAGTACTAGATCTATGCCAACTTTTAACCTCTAGTTTAGCGTTATGTAGAGTACTTACTATGAACTCATATGCCTTAATGTAATTTGGACATGATCCAGTAAGTTGTAAGAGTGAAAAATAATTTCTGTATGACACAGTCTTCTAAAGGTGTTGAAGGCTGAAGTGTGTCAAAACATGTTCACCTTCTGTTCTCTCATGGTTACTGTCCTGCACTGTGGATGGATCCAAGCATCACTACAAACTGAAGGAGATGAGACTGTTATGACAAACTTCTAAACAGAACATGGCAGATAAGAATTTCCTACTCCGTTTTCCGGACCTTTACAGTGATCTATCTATACCTGTCTCTGGGGAACTGAGTTTCGCATTGCTATTTATAAACAGAAATTATGTGTTTGAGTAAAAGCAGATAATGGCAATGTAGTTAAGATTCTCATAAATGCATTACTTTCAGCAACAAAGTATCTTTTGCTTTTATTAGGAAAAGGGTTATCACTTGTGTGCAAATAGGCTAGAGCCTTTATTGAGGAATATATTCATGTAGTTGCCTTCAGGTCTGCTGAACAGGCACGCAGAGGTCAGTGCATCTATTCAGTGCTTAAATGCTGTTAAAAGAAAGAGTGGAGTTCATCAATTCTACTCACTTAAATCTATTTGATATTATAATTTGTCTTCAGCAGCCTCCTAGAGTTAACCTACTTTAACTTCCTTGTGTGTGCCTGGCAGCTTCAGAGCCAAGTGCCTGAACCATATGTTTGAGAGCCGTGTGGTTATGCTGAGGCATCAGCCGGGTGGGAGAGGGAGTGGTTGTGTAAGGAGGCCAACACAGCCTCGGGGAAAGGGCCAAGGAGGCATTGGGAAGAACATCATCTTATCCTCTATTTTACTTAGTAGGTCCAAAATACAACTGGTTTTGAGACAGTACTCATTACAGGTAATTCTGTGGCTGAGCCTGGGAATTTTCTGTTGAGAAATACAGAATATTTTCAATATATCTTGGAGAACTGCTCTGGGAAGGAATCTGCTTGATGAATCTGTTGTCAGGGAGGCATGTGCAGGCTTAAACCCTGTGTTGTTTCTGTCCTTAATTTTAAGGATCAAGGGATAGATGTCTAGGCTTGCTCAAAAGATTAACGTATAATTAATGTATCACAAATGTATAACATTAAGCAGTACAGATTTAAGTATGTACTGACCACCAGCTTTAGCATGTTGTGCTACTGCGTTTGTACAGCGTCTGTCATAAGGTAACTGACTAAATGCACTACATTTATAGGATTAAATGACAGATAGTGTGTTGTTTGGTTGTTTTTTTTTTTTTTTCTAAATAGGTTTATTAATGGTAATAAAGGACAAAATAACTTTGAAGAAATTTCTCGCATGGGTAGGGTGAAGTGCAAAGAGCCATTCTTGTGAAAACTTGCCACATAAATATATATGGCTAAAAAAGCATGGATTTATTGTGGAAGATTTGGGAGGAGTTCTTCTTTGATTCCTAGTTTTATTAGCCAGCGTGGTTTGTAGCCCTGTGCCATAAGGCAATTAATGCGTCTGCCATTGCACTATTCCCTTGCCCTCTGGAAAGACAAAGTCTCAACATAGCAATGTGTGTACAATACTGCTATGGAAGCAGTCTGTTGCATTTTTGAAACATGCCATCTTAAAACACTTTTTAGTGGGTACCACTCTATCCTGTATATTTTGCAGTTTTAATGTAAAATATTGCATAGTCTCATTATTTTAACTTGTTAGAAATGTAATTGGGGAGAAAATCTTTAAAGCTTAAATTGTAAAGATAACTTTTTTTATTGATCATTAAGTTATTGCCTTAGCTACTCAAGGCATAGAGATTTTTCTAACTAGATCAAGAGAAGTAAATGATGTTGGGTTTTATTATTTAATGAGCAGTTGTGATTTAGCTGCAAATAGGCTGAGAAATATTGACTTCAAGGAAGATATCAGAGGACAAAGTATCAGTGCAAGTTATGACTGTGATCCGTCATTGCATAATTAGAGATGTTTAGGATGGCTAAAGGGTAGACCAAACTATTAATGTGAGCTTACTTTGGTGGTATAGAAACGAATTGACAGTGGTTGAAAATCTGGCCCTACAGGACTAATTCCAGTGAGTTCCTTTATACTGATGCTTTGCAGCAGCACCTGTGTTTTGGAACATATGCCACCCATGGGTTTTGTATGAAACTGTGAGTTTGGTTTACAAGGTTTTCCAGCTGAAGGAAACTAAAGAGCAAGTAAAGATGTAAGAAAAATGAAGAGAACACCCCAACTGAAATGCCTGATCAAACCACAGATGAAATAATCTAATCTTCCAGTAATGTATAAATAAGCCTTTTCTGTGATTGTCCCATGGGTGCTGTGCAATAACAGATGAGGAACCCAGCAATTGCTTGATTTTTCTATGGGAGTAAGATTAACTTACAGAGTGACAGAAGTTAGAGGTGGAGTGCTCTTGAAGAAATTGTTTGTTAAGATGTCATCTGTGTTTAGTATTAGGCTAAAGAAGTGTAAAAACAAATGTAATCTGTTGTTGTGAAAGAATTGGGAGATGTGCTTTTGCTACAGTTTGAGCAAGTTTGGAATTGTGCATTTAGAGATACTCATTTTATTTTCTTTTTCTTTTTTTTTTTTTTTTTTTTGCATTACTGAGATTTGTTACATGTGACCTGATATAAAAGGAAACAATCATAGTGAAATCTCTGGAGATGTTTAAATGTCATATAGAGGGGAAAGTAATTAGAATGCAGAAGAATTTCTAAATGTCAAGATACATGAGTAAATGTAACCTCATAATTTGTATAGTTTGCAGTTATTTAGGTGTATTTATATATTCAGAAAATATTGTATATGATAGCCACTGAAACTGTGTAACTGTTAGGAAAACAAACAAGTTGAAATATAGTGAATTTTACACTGTAAGGAGGAAGAGACCAAATATTAATATTTTAGTGACACAATGCTGGAATACACAGAAGAGTGTACATCAAATGCATGCAATACTATATACATTTTATTATGAATGTTGCAGGTAACACAATTTAAAGGTGTTTCCCCTCTATTCCCTGTACACAGGCAATAGGAACATTTAGCAAGGGGGAAACGTATGGACACAGCCTCTATCAACTGTTGTCTTTTCCCTCTTTCAAATGAATTAGCCTTTAAAATATAAACCAACTGTAGGTAATTATAAGGTGTATCTCATAGTTTGCTGAGAAAATATTTTTGAACTTTGGCTTAATTTATTCCAGTGCCATTCAGATGGCAATGTTCATAAACATCCTTTAAATGTTCCCATTGCTTAATGAATAAGTTTTCCATATACTCTAGCTGCCAGTGTAGCTAAGGGTTGTGAGCATGAGATAATCAGGATCATGTTTTGGGTTGCACAGCATTAAATTTCTGACCTATGCTACAAGCTGAACCTGGAGAGATTAAAGCTCTTGAGTTTTACAAACACACTGCCTAAATAAGCACAGTCATTTTATTAAGACTGTTAATCACAGAATATGCTGAGTTGGAAGGAACCCATCAGGATCACTGAGTCCAACTCCTGGCCCTGCACAGGACACCCCAAGAATCACACTGTGTGCCTGAGATTGTTGTCCAAATGCTTCTAGAGCTCAGATAGTCTTGGTGCTGTGACCACTTCCCTGGGGAGCCTGTTCCAGTGCCCAACCACCCTCTGGGTGCACTGCAGTTTCTAATTCAGCATGATATACGTGTAACAAAGTGAGAATCCCAACTGCTGTTCTAACTCTATTTCATCTCTTTATTGTGGCTTCTTGCTGCTAGCAAAAAGCTGGAGATCTGTCTAAGTTTCACACTCTGTAGCAGTTTCTCAAGGTGATGACTGTGTTTTGTTTGTTCTTTTTTGTTTGCTTGTTTGCTTTTCTTTTTCCTTTTTTCCTCCCTTTGTGTCACAGCACTATGAGCTATTTTCTAAGGTAAAATTATATAGGACTGTCTACTGGCTGGACCTTGAGTTTAAAAATACAGTTTTCTCCCCTAGATCATTTCCCACAGCTTATTTAGGTGTACCAAGGGTATCTTTCCATGATTAAAATAGCTCCTCTGTAAACCACAGCATCAAGGTGTCAAGCAATTTAAGCACCTATTTCTTGCTCTTCTAATTCTATATATAATTTACCTGATACTTTTCAGGATTTCAGTGCTGTACAGTACTCAGCTTTGCACGTACCATGGAGTTAAATTCTAGATTCAAGGAGTCCATGAATTCATGGTAGATTGAATTAATTCCTTTTTCTGTGACAGATGTGTGTATCAGAATAGAAACTGGACTGTTAGGCTAAGTAGTAGGAGGTGCTCTTGTGGATTGAACACAGTGATGTGGTCAGAGAACCTTGTTAAATGCTTTTATGCTACGGTGCACTTAACAATTTCATGGATTTGTTGTGCTTTTTTTGTTTCCTAACTATGTTCTTCGAAGATGGTGAGATAACACAGCAAGTACTTAGTCTGGATCAATAGCATAGGAAAAGAAGTAGGTATAGGATATGAAAAGAAGATTTTAGTATCTTTGGGAATTGAGGTTTTGTGTGGAATTTTTATAATTACAGCAGTGTGGTCTAATAATGTGAAACTACTTCTTAAGTGGCTGGGATAGTTTTTTAACTTACAACTTATTTTCATTTCTGGCTGAAGAAAGCAAATGTGATAAACTCTGTAAGGAGATTTCAATGCTTTCTAATGTACTCCAGCAGAACAATTGCCATCAGAACAACAACAAAAAAAAAAGTGTGCCCTGGTGTCTAAGGGCTGCTTGTCTGCCAAAGGAAAACATCCATTTATAGAAAACGGAGCTATTAGGGCTCTTTCTAAATTGAAAAATACAACGGGGAAAAATGTATGATCAGAAAGCTTCAGGCATTGTTGTTGTTTTTCCAGTGATATGCAGGCAAAGAGATTTCAAAAATGGAGTATTATAGCAGGGCACACATACACAGCAACCTGATGTCAGTGAATGGAGCTTTGTGTGTTCTCCAGCCCTGTCAGGAATCGTCACATTGGTGTGGGTACTGAGGTCTGGTGACTACTACCGGGCTTAATTATTTTGCCTGATCTGACGTTAAACATTAGCTTCCAGGCAAAGAGATGCTTCTTACCTGCATCAGCAGTGTTTAACACTTTTGCTTGCTTTGTGTGACACCTGTGTAATTTTTGGGGAAAGCTATGATTTTGTTGATGGAAAAATCATAGCTACTGTGGGCTAATTTTAACTCTGGTATGTGGAGGTGGATGGCCAATGATCACAGTGGGTTTACATCTGCTTTTTTTCAGGCTTGAAGTTATCACACTACCCTTGGTCCCCCTAACATTCACCTTATTTCATTTCTTATGTGTGTTTCTTATGTGTTGTAATGAAACAGATTTCTTTACCCAAATCATTAATTCAGGATGAAACTTCAACTGAACTCCAAAGTGTTAGGAAATTTAGGCAGATGAATAAATGTATGAAAGCTCCAAAGAGAGAATTGCTTGTCTGCCAAGTCACTTCCCTGTGATTAAAAGATGCTGTCATTTAATTGAAATAAATTATTGCTTAAAAATCACGAACCAAAGACTCAATAAAATGACTTCTAGGATTAGCAGACTTTTGAAGATGACAATACATCCCTGAATAAAATCCATATTTATTTTATATGTCAAATTAAATGAGACTGTTAAAGAGTTTTTGCACTTTGCCCGTATTTCATTTTGTTTGCATGGCCTACTTTTAAACTTACTCAAATTAATGTACTTAGAACCAAGACCTCTGAAGATAGTGAAATTACTGTAGCAAATAACCACTGTAAGGAAGAGGAGGATCAGACATGGATGTGTAATATTAAAAGAATTCTTCATGAATCTGCTTTTATAATGAACTATTGAAAAATATGACTTAAAAACTAAGCCCTAAGATGAGACTTTAAGAAATGCTGCCAGAAAAAGAAATTTCTTCAACTGTTGGTAGTGTTAATGGGCTACCACCCACTGCCCGTTTGATGTGTAAGCAATCATGGGTGTGGATAAAACTATGGGCTTAATCATCGTTTAGTCAAGCTAAATGTAAGTGGAATTAAATGTCCTTCTTCACAGTGATACCTAGACATGGTAAGAAGATAGATGGGAACCTAGGAAAGCTAGATGATGATGATTATTATTTTATTACAATCTTAAGCTGAAGGCATATGTTGAGAGGTTATACATGCGTGTGAGCGCTCAAACCGAAAAAATAGGACAGAAAGAATGGAAAATCAGTAAAAAAGTAAGAGAAGAGGTGTGAGTACAGCCTCAGGAGATGTAAAGACATGCTCTTTTTTATAAAACACAGTGGGGATGCATCTCTGCAGCCATCATAAGAGTGAGCTTGCAGTGAAGCCAGCCCAGATAAGGGCTTGCTGCTGCAGAAAGGGAAATTTTTTGTGCCTTCCCTGAATGAACCTCCCCATCCCGTCTGCTTGCCCCTTATTTCAGGGTAAGCTAGTTTAACTCACTGATTAGGGGAAAAGAAATCACCTGTCTACTTTTCTACTTTTTTATAGTTTCATTATATTCACTGTGTGAGCAAATGACTGTCAAAACCAGGCTTAGTGAGAGGGTGGCAGGAGCAGAAGGTCAGTGCCTCTTGCTCTCATCAGCAGTGAGGTGTTAGTTCAGCTTCAGTCATGGGGATAACCTGTACTCTCAGATGCATTAAGGGCATGGCTGTGGAAAGTGCATGTGGATTGTTATAACAACTCAGTTTTAGGCTTTTTCTGCTTGCTCTAGCTTCATGTTTTTCAGTAAATGCCAAGACTCTAAATGAAGACTCATTAAAACAGCAAAAGCTCAGCTTACATATATGATAACATATGGTAACTTTCACCCTAAAAAAGTAGGGGCATTTAGACTCCTGTCAGAGGAGATATTGGTTACCTGAAAAAGTGCATCTAGTTTGCACTCTTGATCACAGGCTCATGGTGATTTTATTGAAGGTCTTGTGCTTGTGAGGAGAATCATAGAATGGCTTGGGGATTGAAAGGGACCTTAAAGATCATCTAGTTTCAACCTTCGTGCCATGGACAGGGATATCTCTCACTAGACCAGGTTGCTCAGGGCCCTATTCAACCTGGCCTTGAACACTTCCAGGGACGAGGCATCTGCAACTTCTCTGGGCAACCTATTCCAGTGTCTTACCACCCTCTGAGTAAAAAATTTCTTCATAACATTTGATCTAAATCTCTTCTCTTTCAGTTTAAAACCATTCCCTCTTGTTCTATCACTACCCGTCTGTGTCAAAAGTCTCTCTCCCTCTTTCTTATAAGCCCCTTTTAAAGTCTGGAAGATTGCTAAAGTTTCCCGAGAGCCTTCTCTTCCCCAGGCTAAACACCTTTAACTTTCTCAGCCTATCTTCATAGGGGAGGTGCTTCATCTCTCTGATTATCTTTGTGGCCCTACATCTTTCCTGTGTTGAGGACCAGGTGGGGTCTTATAGGAGCCAAGGGGCAGAACCGCCTCCTTTGAGCTGCTGGCCATACTCCTTTTGATGCAACCCAGGATAAAGTTTAACCTCTGATCTGAGAGTGCACACTGTTGGCTTGCAGCACAGAAGAGTGTTGCTGGACCCACGACACTGAAGTAGCAGGAGAGAAAACAGACCTGGGAGAGCAGGAACATAGATGCCACTTCCCAGGTGTTCACGATTTAAGGAAAGGCAGATAAAGGTAACAGTATCTTGTGTTTCCTATGGTGGTGCTAGTGGTTCATTCTCAGCCTGGTCAGGCTGTCCCAGCCCTAGCTTGTGCACCTCTAGTGCGTACAGAGGTGGCAGGGTGGGAGGTCTGATAGTGAGATTCAGTCTTCTGACTCTCATGTGTTCCTTAGGCTGCTCAATTTGTCCTCACAGCATCCTTCTTAAAGACGGCTAAATGGAGCAGTGAGTGACAGTAGTTCACCCTTCTCATTGTCTGTTCATCACTTAGATGTCAAGCATCAGTAATTGTGTAATTTCCCCTTGGATTCACTCTTTTGTTTTACCAGAAAAGATGTTAGCATAGGCTTTGAATAGTAGCAGTAGATTTATTGGTCTGGATACATCTAATCTTCCCAATGTTTGTTGACTGTTCATAAATGATGTTGTGCAATAGGTTGAAATGGATTTTTTTTGCTACCTTGAACAATTCAGAGTGCAAGCTCCTGACATGACAACAGCATATTTAGAAAGGAGAAACTTTAAATGCACAGTACAAATCATTACCTCCTCAACTAAGAATAACAGGTAGCAGAAGTAAACTGTTTTCTTGTGTGTGTGAACAGAATTTAACTTTGACCGTGGTTAATCATTACCATTAAGCAAAAATGTGGGAATTGTAGAAACTTCTCTTCTACTCTGGGCCCAGAAGAATGTTTGGTCTAGTGTTGGTTGATCACAATGTTGGTTCTAGCAATAAATTAGGGTCCTATAGAGAACTTTGTGCAACTTAAGTCCACCATATCGACAATGGATTTTAGCCAATTCAGAGCCTATCTGGAAATAAAATGCAGGGCTAATGACAAGCCCCAGGTCAATATGAGAATCAGAAATGCAACAATATCCCCTCCTCTCTTCCAGAAAATAATTCAGGCAAAGGAGTGCATACACTGCTGAAGAGGCTGAGTTTTAATGCTGGGCTTAGTGCACTCTTCTGCTGTCTGTCTTCTGACTGGCTGTACTCATTAAATTCTTTAAAAATTTTAATAAAAGAACAACTAAGGTTTTAACTTGTATTACCTGCTCTAGGTGGGTGATAGGAAGCTAGTTATTCCTGACATACAGCGAAGTGCTAGTTATTTACTCTCACTCTCTTTCTCTCTCTCTCTCTGTGTCTCTTTGTCTCTCTGTCTCTCTCTCTCTCTCTCTGTCTCTCTCTCTGCCTCTCCCTCTCCCCTGGTTTTAGTGTTTGCTGAATACTGTGGGACATAGGGAAGAGCTGCGCAGAAGCTATTACAGCTGCTGCATGCTTCTGTTCTATATCAGATTTTGTCTGGTGACAATCCTAAAGCTCTTTGTATTACAGAACCATTGTACTAATCTGCTGATGTTAGGGCTTGTACTCCCTAACTTCATGATCAGTGGGCTAGAACAAAGAGGAGGAAGAAGCAAGAGGGGGCATAGCATGAGATACTATTCTTGAAACTCCTAAATTATCTTCTATAGCTAATTTCAGTCAAATCAATGCAGGTATATTATGCTCAAGGGTATACTAGTGTCATGAATGTTTGGGACCGACATCTCAATCATGTTTAGTGGAAAACAAAAAAAAATGGAAGAGAACATGTTGATAGTACTATATAAAGCACAGGCATAGTATATCCTGTTTTTCATCTCCTTGTACTAAAAAAAAAATTCACATTCAAATATCCTTAAAAATACATTTTTTATAATGATATTGCAATGTGTTGGACCACTTCCTTTGTGTTTGAATGCCAACATTTGTGAATGCTGGATCTCAAAAAGCCTTGTGCAAGCTACACTGTATAACAGAGCATACAGTAATGAGGCAACATACAAGATGTTCTCCCAAGTAAAATTGATACAGAATGCTCTGTAAAAAAATTTTGGATGTCTGTTAGAAATCCAAATTATCGGTGTGATAAGGCTGTCTTATAAAAGTATTAAATAGATTCTCAAAAGGCTGCCACAGATGTGGTTTCTCAGAGGATATTTCCTGAATGTACATCTGCTGCAGTAGCATGCCCAGCATCTTGTACTTATTTAGACATTTCAGGTTGTACCCTTTGAAGAGAGATGCCAGTAGTCAGTGGGAAAGCAGGACAGAAGTATTGATAGGGTGCCAAGAGTGTTGGGTTAGACACAAGTCTGAGCTCAGGATCAAGTATTAGGGGAGTTAGGACACATAGGAAGGCATATAGGTGCTGTATAGACAGAGACTTATGTCTGTCACTCTTTAGCAGGAAAGATTATGATTATGCTTATATTCGTTTGGGCTCTGTAAGCCTAGCCCTGGGGTAACAGTATGCAGAAGGAAGAAATGAGGAAAGATTTTTGATAGAGTGTGAAGGAGAAGGATTGGAGTGAAAGTAATTTGGATGTCTCAGGGCAGAAGTGGTGCTAGGCTTAAGGAGTACTCAGGGAAGAGATGTGAACTCTATATGATAGTACATTCTTGCACACACAACTGACATCTGCTATTTCCATTCCTATTTTAAACAGATGGTAGGAAATCAAAAGAATTTATTTGATTACCTAAAGGGAGTAATTCAAATGAGATCTGTCCTTAAATGACAAGGGCTCACAGTCACAATTTAGATGGAAGAGTATTTTAGCGCAGATTCACTTGGTGACATTTTTGTCTGCAAGGATTGGTTCAGGTTGTCTTACCTTATCTAATTTCACCATCTCTCTGTTCCTACCCATTTTGTTTCCCCAACCTAAATCTCTCCCATACTATTTTCACAGATCTATGGAGTATAGCAGTCATGTGAAAGACAAGATTCTGATGCTGAAACATATGAATTGCATTTAAGGGTTTTTCTTTTGTAGCTGCAGGCTTGTGTATGCCTCCTGACTAGCAGTAACTCCAGTGTGAAACACTGTGCACCCTACAGCTGAGGAGCAAGGTGATGGTGATCAAGGGTTTAGTTCCACAGGATGGAGCATATGTTGGCAACTTCTGGGGCTGGTCCAGTTCAAGGAACAATCTTGAAAAAGCAATGAATGGATATTAAGAGTGTTTATTCTAAATCAGATCCCACTTTTCTGCTCTGTTTACCAAGATTAGCAGATGCCTTCTTTCCAGGAATATAGCCTACACAATCTGGTGTTTTCTAGGAGAAGCTTTAATTACAATAAGTTATAAATACCTTAAATGATTATAGTTTTTCAATATTTCATTTAAGTTATTACAAGGAATGTTACTGTCATTACTTTCACTGAGTTTTTGTAAACTCTAGCTTGCCAGGATTTATTCTGGGACCACAGCAAAAGGTGACACATCCTGGGTTTGTGGACTAATAAATATTGTCATATAGCATTTTTACTCACCTGTTGGAAGTTGCTGGGTGAACGTAAGTGTGTAAAAACAAAAGAAGATATCACTTGTTTGACTAAACTATGTCTAAAAGCTTTTTAGACATATTGAAATTCATTTAGTTAGAAAAATTACTGCATGCCAGTTTGACATTCGTACAAAGAAAACAACAGATGATACCAATTGTCCAACTATCCATAGCAATTTGTAAATAATACTCTTTATGGTTGCAGAGAACAAACCATGTTGAAAATGTAACTTAAAAAAGCAAAACAAAAATCAGTATTTCAAATAAAATCTCACATGAAAGCCAGAGATCATGCTGTTTGTATGTTAAAATTAACGTACCTTTCTTTCTCAAACATATATGTTCCTACTGCTGTCTTAAGTAAATGTTAGCCAAAATAATTTTCAGCTTTCCCATTACAAAATAATTCTTTTCAGTGATGGAAAGTTGTAATACAGACCTTAGGCTCAAAACCTTACAGTGTTATCTGCACAACTTCATTCAAAAAATGGGGTTTAAGAGCCTATTTTTTCAGCACTCATGGATGTTGCTTGAAATTTTGCAGACCTTATTGAATCAGTGCTGGAATTGCTGCTGGGTTAGCTAGAAATAATGCTGCATTGGAGGCTGCTGTGAATAGACCCATGTGAGGGTCTATTGTTGTTGTGAGGCTGATTTTGCCTTTCTTTCTTTGCTTCAGCTCTTGTGGCTACTTACTATTGGAATATCACAATTAATTTTTCTTGAAAAGTACCTTTGGGGATCATCTGGTCAACATCCTGCTCAAAGTAGGGCTGATCTTGAAGCTCTCTCAGGTTGCTCAGGGCATTTATCTGTTAGGTGTCGAAAATTTCCAAGGATGGAGATTTTCCAGGCTCTCCAGTAAAGCTTTTCTAGTCCTTGATCATTCAGCTTACCTTTTTACCTCTTAAGTCTAGTCAGAATTGCTCTTGCTGCAACTGGTGACTGTGACCTCTTGTTCTTTCATTGCGTGTCTGTGAGAAGAGTCTGTCTCCATCTGTATTCCCCCTGTTAGGGACTAGAAAGCTGCAATTAGAGACCTCGATAGCTTTCTCTTCCTAAGGCTGAAGGAGCCCAGCTTCTTCAGCTGTTTCTCATGCATCGTGTGCTCATCACCATTTTGATGTCTCTCCTTGGTTTCTCTCCTGTTTATCGTCCTTTATATCTGAAGGCTTAAAAGCGAGTGGGCTGCTTGAAACACAAACAACGATGACTAGAAGGGAATAGTCAGTCCAGTCAAAGCATTGGCTATGCTTTTGCTAGTGCAGAGCAGTCTGCAATTACACTCACTACTGCGTACCCATACTGCTGACCCATGGTCAACTTACTGTTCACTAGACTCCCACTTTCATGTCTGTGCTGCTTGGCCTCTCAGTTCCCAGACTGAACTTCTGCATGGGGGGGTCTTTGCTCCTACGTGTAAGACTTTGTATTTGCCTTGATGAAATTCATGAGGGTGCTGTGAACCTTTGGCTTGTCAAGGCCCCAGTGATGGGCAGTGCAGCTCTGCAGTGTGCAAACATAACAATTTGACTTGGCTGAGCTCAGGTAAATGAGTTATGAGCAAAGGACTTCAGTTTGCTGTTCCAGCAGCTTCTTTGAAGGAGAAAGGTGTGTCCTTTGGGGATCTATCAATGCGAAGTTTTGACCTCTGTCCTGTTCCATGTGGCCCGACAATTTGTGCGGTTGCCATGATGTTCCCTTTAGCTCATCCAGCTTCTGACTTTTTGTATTTTCCAAGAAGTTCATGAATCATTGATTAACTCTATAAGAAGCTAGCAAAGTGGGTAATATTAGCTTGGAAATCCTCAAGTAGTTAAATTAATGACATGTTTTGTGTTTGTACATCACCAAAATATTCAGAGATCGATGGCATCAAAGAGTTAACTGCCTTTAGATTCAAGTCTAAAAGGGTGGGTCAGACGAGCACTTGCTGGCGGGAGTTGGACTCACCATAACAAGAGGTTTACTGACTTTGACCTTTGTGTTTACAGCATTAGCTGATATTTAGAGTCTCATGTTTGTATCTCTTCTCAGCTTGAGGTAGTCCAGTCTTGCCATCCAGAAGAGTTTTTTTTAAGTGTCAGGCACATGATTGTCTAGACAAGATATATTTCCATTTTCCTGCTAAAGGTGTCCTGAAACTGTTTGAGTTGAATTAGAAGCATTCCTCTGTCTAGACCATCAGGGGGGAAAAAAGGTATCTTCTACTCAGGTCCTTGATGACTGGTTTTGTGTCTTATATTAAAAAGAAAAAAAAGTCATCCTACACAAAATAAACATTTTTCATTAAGTGGAAGAAATACCTTCTTGAAGACTTAACCCTAAATATTTTCTTAAAGTTTGAAGTCCCAGAATGAGTTATGTTAGTAGGGGTGCTTATAGAATTTCTGTGAGGTTTTAAATGGGGCTTATTTCCAAATAGAAGGCAATTAAATTATTTATAACAGATTAAAACTGTGCCAAGATCACTTCTGTTTTATTATTTCTGAATAGAAAGCAGTGCTGTTTGCATTTCTTTGAAGAAAGTGTGTCACTTTTAATGCAGATACTTGACAAAAAATGTGATTTTTTTTTTTAAAGGCGTTGTCTTTGTGCTGAACTAGTACTTCATATCAGCTTAATTTACACAGATCTTACATAACTTAGTGATATTGTTTTACATGCTTTGATTAAATGTTCAGCATCCTATCTGCTGAACACTAAGAATTTGTAATTAAGAACTTATCCAATATTTGCTGAAGATGAGAAAGTACAGGAACTAAAGCTGCTAAATATTTTTGAAAAGGCCAAACTAGACATTTCAAGGTGTGCGTGCAAATTTATTTGCAATAATAAATCATGCACTGGAAGGTAAATGCTTTGTACTCAGTGAGAAATATGAGGGCGACCAGTATAAGTTGCTCCTAATACACCTGGTAGAGCTAATACACAAACAAATTGAAAAATCACCAAAACAGGACTCTAAAGAGTCTCTCTTCTATTGCCAGGAGCTAGTCAAAAGAAGAACTAGTGTTTTGTTAGCTGCGAGCTAGTATGTTTTCCGTATGCTGTGGTATAGATCAGAAGTATGCAGCACTCAGAAGTTGATTATCAGTAGGCTATGTACTCAATATTAAGTACCAAAAAGCCTTTTGTTTGTTGACTTGAATGTTAAAATGTAAACTTGGGAAATAATTTCTCTGAGTAACACTGCAAATAACTCTTGTAGTTTAATTTTTCTAAATTTGTTTTCTATTGTAATCTCAATTAATTGATTATGTTCATATTTGTTTCTAAAGTTTATGGTTGAACACACACTGTTCACAGTTTATGAATAAAGAAAATTCACAGAAATGGTTACACCATAATGGAGAGAAAGCAGTGGACAAATTTTCTGTTTTCCTTCCCTTAGTAGAGTTTTGTTATCATAGTGAATTTAAAGTATGAGGAGTTCTGAAATCTGGAGGTGTGCTTGTTTTGTCATATCCACATCTAGCTGATATCTGGGGAAATACTCTAGTAAGCTGAGCTTAAAGAAGTGAATAAGCTTTTGTGGTTAGAGGAGACACATATAACACTTTCCTCCCACCCCCAACTCAGGCATGTTTTCATGCTAACACGCTGCATGCCACCCAAATCCATATTAATATTGTGCGTTTTGTGATTCGTGCATATCCCTGCCTTTCTCTCCTCTTCTTTGCTGTGGGTGAGTCTTCTATCTTCCAACTCATACAGTAGCTTAAACTACATTTTGAACATGCTGGAAGCAGGTACTCACTGACAGTCTCCCATCAGTTTGCATATAGCAGCGTAAGTAGGAGGCAGTGGGAGAAATTATCCCTTTTTTTTGCCGGTGGTTTTACTGTTGCTAGGGAATGCAAATTCCACTGTGCCCAAGGAACAACCTGCTCTGTGATCTCATGAACTGGCACCTGAGATGTTATTTTATCACTTCATGCTTCTTAGCTCAGCAAGTTGACTTGTACTCTGATGGAGCAATTGATGGGGTGGATTTGTTTTGGGGGTTTTTTTGTTTATTTCTTCACAGTAGGTGGGTTTTGTTTGTTTGTTTGCTTCTGGGTTCATTTTTCATGATTAGTAAGTGGAACTCTGCTAATAAATTGTCATATTCTTAAAGCCAAGTTGGGTGTTGGAAAAGAGTATGTCCTTTTGACTGCTGTATTGTCCTTCACCTTCAAATCATCCCAGTCAAATCAGAGCTGCAGGAAGACTTGTGACAACCCGCAACACTGTTGTCCTTGTCCTTCCTCTGTGCCTGCTTCTGCATGCACATGCTGACACACACACACGTGTACATACACATCCTGCTTTGCCAAAGTGGAAAAGGTGGTGTGAACTCTTCTCATCCATTTCAATGTGAGGTCAGCAGATTTATATTTGAACAACTGTAAATATTGGTTGTAATTTGTCAACTTGCTTTACCTGAAGTGAGAACTACTTGCATAAACTCTTCTCATTGGGCTACAGAAAGGTAGCAGCCAGGTGATGGTTTCTAACCACAGCTTAAGTAGAAAACGCTTTTCTTGGCTCTACTGCACCATCTGGTCTATGGCACAAGTGTTTTTGTATTTTATCAAAGCCTTGAGATCCTAGGCTTGCTAGTATGTGTTTCCAGTACTGGTTTTAAAATAGATGTTGTGCCTCTATTCTGCACCAACATTTTCCACAGCTGCCAATTTTTATGCAACTTCCAGTAGCCAAAAGAAAACCTATTTATATCTCTTTTTCTGCACCATGACTTTGTAGTAGAAGACTTAATGACAGAAATCCGTTTCCTACCCTTGAGACACTGAGAATTGCGTCAAGTAAAACATTTGAAATCTTGTAAGGTATTCAGAGCACTGGTTCATTTTGAGGATGGTTTCCTTGGACAAGGTCATTGTCAATTTCATGTTTCACCTGGTCAGGACTTGTACATTTCCCTTCAGTTTGTTGCCTAAAAAAAGTAGTGAGAAAAGTTTAACTCATTCACACCACTTCTTTTACCTTTCAGATGCCAGGGCAAAAATTAAAACTGATCCAGAGCTCTACAAAGTACTTTTTTTCACTTGGCAATGTAGTGTCAGCCATGCTTGACAAAATGATTAGAATCATTCTATTAGCATTTTATACCATGTCAGCCTGTTAAGATTTTGGGTGACAGTCAGTACATATTTGACAAAGGAATGTCAAGAATCTGCACTGTTCCCTGGGCAAGCTTAAAGCAATTTAGCTCTGTTGGAGTACATGGTGTAAGAGAAAGCAGACTGTCTTGAGGAACTTGATATTTGCATTATTTTTTAAATTTCTGGGCAACCTAAGACTGAATGAGTCTGTCAAAGTCATGGAGATGTTTAAGGCAGGGGGTTTTTTGTAGACAGATGGAAAAACTGATCTGTTTCTCTATCCAGTTACTGAAATAGTATGAGAATTTCCTACTATGAGTCATTTGGAGTTAAGTAGAGTTTAGTCAAGCCCTTTTTACTAGAGTTTAGGCAAGTCAAAATTCAGTTTACAAACCCGTGAATTCTACTCATGCATATGAGCTTTGCTTGGGGGATAGCAGTGCCTAGCAGAGCATTATGTGCCAAATTAATAGCAGCAGTCAGGGAAGTGTCAAATACAACCACAATGAAGGTAACTGGGCAAATGACAGAGGATTTGGTAGTTTGGAGCTTCTTTATGGTGTGTCAATGAGATTTCTGTAGAGCTTGGTTAACAGCCAGCAGGAATTACTCGTTCAGTGAGACATGTCTGAGGGAGTTCATACTGGGATTCATTATGGAGTATGGCATGCACAGAGAGAGAACAGTGTCTTCTGTGGCTCTTGATTCATCTTTGGTGGCGAGCAGGAAAGTAGCTGAAGAACAAATAAGTTTGTTGTGAGTGTCACAAGTATATACCACATTTAAGAAACGAAATGAGATAACTAAGGAAGAGAATTAGGGTGACCTAATTAGTCTAAGATGGACAGGCTAGCAGACCTTAGCTTCTAGTATGAACCTTATTTGCAGTTTCCAGACTTGCACTGAATGTATTTGCTTTTAAGCATCTGCATGGTTGATCTGGGGCTGACTGCAGGTTTGAGCTATGCACTCCATGGGCATTGTACCTGCCAGCTCTATTTCAATTTTTTTCCATGTCCTTTTTTTTTCTGGAGTATAAGGAGGGAACCCTCAAGGGTCAGTACATCAAGATGAGTAATCACAGAATATGCTGAACTGGAAGGAACCAACAAGGATCATCGAGTCCAACTCCTGGCCCTGCACAAGACTATTGCCAAGAGTCATAGCATGTTTCCAAGACTATTGTGCAAATGCTTCTTGAACTCTATCAGGTTTGGTGCTGTGACAACTTCCCTGGGGAGTCTGTTCCAGTGCCCAACCACCCTCTGGGTGAAGAACCTTTTCCTAACATCCAACCTAACCCTCCCCTAACACAATTTCAGGCCATTCCCTCAGATTCTGTCACTGGATATTACAGTGTCTACCCCTCCTCTTCCCCTCATGAGGAAGTTGTAACTGCAACAAGGTCTCCCGTCAGTCTCCTCTTCTCCAGGCTGAACAGGTCAAGTGAGGGAACTCAGCCACTCCTCATACGGCTTCCCTTCAAGGCCCTTCACCGTCTTTGTGGCCCTCCTTTGGATGATCTATAAGAGCTTAATATCTTTCTTATATTATGGTGCCCAAAACTGCACACAGTATTCAAGATGAAGCCACATCAGTGCAGAGTAGAGCGGGACAATCTCCTCCCTTGACCTTCTGGCGATGCTTTGCCTGATGCCCCTCAGGACAGGGTTGGCCCTCCTGGCAGCCAGGGCACTGCTGACTCATATTCAACTTGCTGTCAGCAAGGACCCCCAGGTCCCTTTCCATGGCACTGCTTTCCAGTGTCTCATTCCCCAGTCTGTACATATATCCAGGGTTGCATCGTCCCAGCTGCAGAATCTGGCACTTGCCCTTGTTGAACTTCATGTGATTGGTGATTACCTAGTCCTTTAATTTGTTGAGGTCTCTCTTCAGGGCCTCCCTGCCTTTGAGGGAGTCAATGGCTCCTCTGACTTTTGTGTCATCTGCAAACCTGCTTAGTATCCCTTCCAGTCCTGTGTCCAAGTAATTTATGAAGATGTTGAAGAGCACAGGACCCAAGATAGAACCCTGTGGAACCCCACTAGTGACAGGTCACCAGTCTCATGTTACTCCATCCACTATTACCCTCTGTACTCGACCCGTGAGCCAACTGCTCACCCACCCCATGATGTGTTTATCCAGCTGTGTGCTGGACATTTTGTCTGGAAGGATCCTGTGAGAGACAGTATCAAAAGCTTTACTGAAATCCAAAAAGATTACATCAACTCCCTTGATTAACTAGGTGGGTTATCTTCTCATAAAAGGAAATTAGGTTTGATAAACAGGTCAATACCTTGCTCTTGGCAAGCTTAATTAAGATTTTCTGTGGGTACTCTAAGGGGAAAGAGCACTAGTCATTCTGCTTGTAAAAATCCCATACTGTGCTGTTGAATACGAGTGGTGAGGATTTATTTGTCAGTCTGCTAACCTGTCTTGATCTTGTAAAGGAACAGCTGTTTGTTGATCATCTTGCAGTTTGCAGTGTGGAGGAAATATCTTACTTGTATAGCTTTAAAATTATTGAAATTTAATGTCCATGCATTAATGTGACAGGACCACGAGTCAGATAGTTCCACCATTTTATGTTTTTGAAGTGGTTCCTAATCTCTACCAGTTATTTTCCTGGAATATAAAACTCAGCTGGATCACAGTGAGCCTTTAAATAGGGAAAACACAAACTAAGTTGGGCAAGTTATTAAAGAAAAACTGTGAAGAAATACCTGTGATAAGCCTGTCTGCAGAGCTCGTGAAATTGGAAACCGTTTTAAACATGTTATTATTCCAATATCTCTCTGTACTTCCAGGGCTGTTCCTTTTCTTTCCTTTGCGTCTAACGTTCAACTTTGAGTCAGCTCCTCAGTGCAGATAAGCCCATGATTTTGAGGCGTTTTCATACCTGCCACCTGTGAAGCACTGCACCTACTTACACAGTGAATGTCATGCCATCTGTGTAGTCGTTGAAATAAAACTGTATTCTCTCTGTATTGTCTCTTTTGCCAGGTATTAATGGGGAAAAATTAATATAATATTTACTTGTGCTAATATGCACTCTATCCATTTCCAGCCTAAGAATTCCATAAAATGGTGAATTATTGTAATCTTGTGCTATGTTAATTTAAGTCAAATTAAAGCATACCATTAATTTAATTTGGCTTTTATGGGTTAATTTTAAAGGATTGTGCATTATTCCTCCTTAGATAAATTAGCTTAGCAAAGTTTTATTTGCTATAGACAAAGTTGAACTGTTTTACATTACAGAAATATTTTAATTAAAAAATTAGAGGTGTGCAATGAAGACTGTTACACCAGATCTTCTTGACCCTTGAGTTGAAAAAATTATATTTTGCTATTCTTAATTCATTAGGCCCTTTCTAAACTTCTACTTTGTCAGCTGTATTTTAATTCTGATCTGTATCTATGTTGAAATTCTTGTTGGGGAATTTTTAAAAAATATAAAAAATAAAATGAAAAAATTCAAACAATATTGCTTCAGAAAAAGTCATACTGAGAGCTACACGTAGCACTTAACACTCTTGATGTTGAACATTGACCTCTAAAGGAAAAGAGTTTCATCTTATTTTCCAAAATTGCCAGGTGCTTTCGGACCTTATATTAAAATTCAAATATATTCTCAAGGATGCTACAGACATCCTTGTGATAGCTTAAGAGATTGCCTCACATCTTCCAGGTAAGTGACTTTCAGAAGCTATAAGAACAATTCTGAAGGGCCTTGGAGTCATCTGTGCCTCATATCATCCCCGGTGAATGTTTATTTAGAAACATCTGCGGTTGTGCGCACTGAGAGACAGGCCCTGTTGCCTTATGACAGAGGCACACAAGGGAGACTTTATTTCGACATGATGCTCTTAACCGGGAAAATGCTGAAGAGCTCTTTTTCCATATCTCCTCACCCTTAGAATAATATTTTTATTTCATGTCGGAAAAGTATCAAGAAATATTTCTTTTTTTTTCCACCTGTTTTATAAAAATAAAGCCTGTTTCAGGAGCAAGCAGGTCATGGGAAAGAAACAATTCATACAGCAGGCTTCCCCCACAACTGATTCTTGCTGATTGCTGAGGGCCAAGTTATTTTTCAAAATATCGTTGCACTCCTACCTCGGTTTCAATTGCAGCTTGTTACTTGGGAATGGGATGCCAGGCATACTATCACGTGTGTCACTGTTACTTCAAATGTTTTGTAGTAGTACACTTCTATTTTCTTCCACCTACAAGAGCTTCTTGATTGTTATTTATAAACTTGGATTTTTTTCTCCTTCTGTACTCTCCTATTTCATTCCTTCCTTTTATTTCCTGCAAAGAGCACAGCTGCAATTAAAAGGAGTTACACATTTTTAGTATGTAATGATTTTCAGGGTACAGAAAAGACATGCTAACAGTTCGGAGATAGTACCCTTTCCTGCATCATGCGATTTTTCTTATTCCCAAAATGACCTGGGGAAAAACCCCCACTCTTATTAAAGCTGAGTATGTAGTCAATAGTAGACACAACAAAAGGAGAAAATTGCTAAAACTCTGCTTTTTAAAGGTAGTTCCAGAAAATTTATTTTACTAAACATAGAATGATGTACTTCTGTTTTAATTTTTGATTTATTTTGATTGTTCATGCCAAAAATCATATCTTTTGCAGTGCTTACACTCTAGATCTGAAAAAAGAAAAGCAAATATCATATTTAAATAACACATCTTTTTACTTCTGTGAATTCTCCCCTATATTCTTAAAAGCACAGAGAATGGAATGAAAGGAAATCTAAGTGAAATAGTCCAACACTGTGACTATGAAAATATGGGCTATTTACGCTAGTGTAATAATAAATGGTAATGAATAAAGGCAAGGAAAGAAAAGATGAGACAAGTACAAAATTGAAGAATTGACATTTGCGATTCTGTGTTGAGCCCAGCAATGTTATGTTCCTTATGTCGTCATTTTTTACTTGAGTTGCAGCTGACAAATGCTTTGTAAATCTATTTCAGCACATGTCTGAGAGGCAACAAAATAGTAAGTAGGTGGCAACAAGAAATTTAAGTGATAATGATCTTGAGGCTCAAGAGTCTGAAACAATTAGCACCTTTTGAGGTTACTTAAATGCAAAACCACAACTGATTTCCTAGGGGGGATTTAAAAAGTCTTTTGATGCAAATAAAGCCCAGAGATATTTTCCTGGATTGTTGAATAATTAAAATTAATTCTTTGTTTAGTAAGAAATCATTGTAATGTTGAACTTCTTGGTAAAAATTGGAATAGCTGGAGAAAACTGACCCAGCTTATTCTCAAAACCAGAATATGTTAATTGTTTTCTAAATATATTTGAATACATTATTTTCCCTGTGCTGTTCCTCTGGACTTTTATGCTTTTCCATAATTCCACTTATTTCCATAAAACATAATGGCAATGGAGTAGCACAGATTATGTTGGGAGGAAGAAGTGAACAAGGCATCGTCTCCCTGTTAATACCGAATGTACCAAAATATCTGACAGTTTTTGAGCACCAGGGGGTCAGAAAAAAACAATACAGTTCTAGGACTTAGTTTTTAGGTTTACATATTTATGCTATAAAACTCTGAATGTGAACATCTATATGCAGCTTTAAGGATACTTGGAAAAATTTCTAATTCAAGATGACCTTGTGTATGGGAACATCCATCTACTTCAATCAATGCTGCTAATTAGAAAACACCTGTAAAACTGTCTTGTGGAATATTTTATTGGATTGATGCAGAAGTGAATGACTATAACAAAATAGGCTGTATGTTGTAGGTGAGCAAATACAGTGTGGATGTTATAAAATCCCCTCTGGCCTAGGAATATTTGAATCAACACCAATTTGATTTTGGTAAGATGACAGTTCCAGCTGCAGAATAATCCAGCAAAACTCAATAATTTATACTGCGGGATCTGACTAATTGCTCATATTGCACAATAGGATCTCTCCAAGGCCCAAATGCTAGCTTTCCATTAGCAATTCACAGTGAGATATTAATGTTTTGAATTCCTGCTCACCATCTTACAGACAACCTGGCCAGTGTTACCTGAATTATGAATTTCATCACTGTGTAGCCCTAGAACAACTCCTGCATTTGATTAGTGGTTTAGCCAGAAAAAAGACAATGGATCTCTGCTTCATCATGGACCTCCATGGGCGGCGGGGGATAGCCTATCTCACCATGGGCTGCAGCACCTGGAGCACTTCCTACCCCTCCTTCTTCACTGACCTTGATGCCTGCAGGGCTGTTGCTCTCACATTTTTTTTCTTGTTCCTCTTTCACAGCTGCTGTGCAGTGGGTTTTTTTGCCTGTTCTTAAATATGTTATCACAGAATTTCATCAGCACCACTGATGGGCTTAGCTTTAGGCAGTGGCAGACCTGTTTTGGAGCTGGCCCGAACTGACTGCCAGTTCTGGAGGCAAAAATGTGGGGGCAACTCCTGGTATCTTCTCACGGAAGCCACCTCTGCTGCTCCCCTGTTACCAAAACCTTGCCACATTAACCCAATGGTTGTGTTATCGAAAGGGAGTGATCTTCATATCACAAATATGCAAAATATCTCTTGATGATCTTCCGAATTCCTGTGTGTTTAACAGTTATATATCAGGGTAAATCTTCAACTTTCTTTGAGGAAAGACTTCACCTTTCAAGCTGAATCCAAGTTTACTCTGAAAAGAGGAAGACAAATTGATCTCTGTTATTACTCTGTTATCTCTGCATATTTAGTTGGGGTGGAACCATAGACAGAGTTAGTTTTGATTACACAGGATTTATCTATTTGCTACATTCCAATTCCATTTCATATTGGAGTTCTTAAATTGGAATAATTCCGTGTAAATGTTATATTCTCCAAGAAATAGTAACAAGATGGAAACTATAAATCATATAATGAAAAAAACCAAAGTGTCTGAATGGAAAAAGTAAATATACTTCTCTTATAAGGAGAGACGGGAAATTTTTGTTTATCTTGCTGGGTGGACTTAGTTCCCAAACAGTGAACCAATAAGAAAGAAAATGTCATTGAGCAAGAGGCTGAGCCTTCACGAGGTGTTTAGACATTCTCGTAGGAAATGGGGTGTCAGAGGAGTGAGTGGTCACCCTTGCTGTGGGGTCAATGACTTAAGAGGCTGGTGACACCTGAGGCAGAATATAATCTGTTAAATGGGATGCCAAGCACCAGTACCTTAGTGGTAGCACTCTGTGAACTATTCCCTGTGCAGCAGGCAGAATCAGATTAAGAAACTGCTAGGTAAAATTTCAAAGTATGTCAAGAGCTGTCAAGGTGAGAGGGTTAATTTACTGGGAAATATTTCACTGAATAGATTAAGTCCTTCTCTGCTGTGTCCACACTTTCTAAAGCAAAACCAAATCTGATTGCTAGCAGTTAAAATTAAAAGATGATAGAGAAATCACATACAGCAGAGCCCACAGTTTGGGATGAGTTAACTTCAGTTTTAAGATACAGAAGTTTGATGTTGTTGGAGGATGTTGCTTTTGTTTTTCAAATGCAGAATATAGGAATGCCTATAGTGGTTCAGACCAGACTTGATGCAAGTGCTTGGCATCATCCTGAAACTGCTGATCAGCAGGAAAAGTCAAGTTTTTAATCCTACTTCCCTAGAACAGTGTCCTAGCCATCAACAAGCTGTGATTCAGGAGTTTCCTGAGAAAATTGCCATGTCTCTATTAGGAAGTTTTGAATTGGTTTTTGATCTACGATCTAGTCCCATTTATTTTCATGTATTTATGAACTTTTAACATTCATAGTAACACACCTCACACCTACTTTGCAAAGTGTGAAGAATTCTAGAACAAATGAAAGGTAGTGCTTTTTCTTTTTATGGATTATTATATTTGTGATTGTCAAAGTGGTGGTTCCAAGAGCAGTTGTACAAACTCATGGAAAGAAAATCCAGTTACAGCTCTTTAATGTAAAAATATGATTGCTGGCTTTGAAAGTACTTAAGTTTCAGATACTTGAAAACAGAGGTAACCTCAGGGGAAGCATGCCCTGCCCATAAAACAGGTAGAGGATGCTAACTTGGTTGACCTTTGTTGTAGTTCAGAGTAGTTGTCTGTATGTTTTTCAACAAATGGTCTGTATTTACTGATGACTTTAAGGAAGTCAGTGAAAATGAAATTAAAATATTTGTTGGTGCTCCTTATTTCTTAGCTCCTTTCGAGCTGATGATGTAACACAGAGTTCCTGAGCAAGATTTTGCAGAGGATAGGAATAAAGCTTTGTATATCTCTTCTCTCTGTTTAAAGAAGTCTCTTTATATATTTATGAGCACTTGCTTCTCTGTCCAGTGATATTCACAGCAGAGTGCTGCTGAAAAATCTCATATCACTTGATAAAGTTGGATATTTTATTATGCAGACGACAGCAGTTTGTTATTCCTACTCACCGTAAAGGATGTCTGATATCAATTGTCAGTAGCTCAATAGATACTTGTTCCTCAGGTTTACTTCTACTCAGAAAATGTCAAGTTGTGCCAGAATATAGCTAACTGAGAAACAGCTTGGCATAGCTATCCAACAGCTAGAAATCTAAACATAGCTATCCAACAGCTAGAAATCTAAACATAATCGTGCATCTGACCACTGTATTCATCCCTATAGTTCTTATTACTGTGCTACTCTAACAAGAACAGCTAAATTATGAGTAACTTTATGTATAGAAGCCATACCCATTTCCGTTCTGTGCACCAAGGATTTGCACTGTTTTGTGCTTAGGTCCATGAGGGTTTCAGTGCATACCCTGGTGTCTCAGTGTCTGCCAGACAGCCTTCCTGGGAGCCAACAACCCTCACCGATCAGTCCTGCTGGTTCTCCTGGCTTCAGTGATGAGTGGCTTCACATGGGACACCCTTTCTCTCAGCTTCAGAGGGCCTTTGGGTACAGTGGAGAAGGTCTCTTGTGTATTCAGCTGCTGTACTCTTCTCTACAGAAATGTTTTTCGTCCTTGTGCACCCGTAATGCCTCAGGCTGTCCTTCCTCCCTGTGCATTTGGATCCTTTTCTCGGTGGAGGATTATAGTTTTATTTGTCAGCCTCTCCTCTGAAGAGGATTCAGGAAGGTTAATACCTCAATCCCCAAACTTATTTAACTCCTCTCCCATGCAGCAGTTCATCTGGCTATTTTCTTAATTAAAATAGGTGGTTCTGTTTCCTTGGAAATGAGAACTATGCACACTTTGTCAGATACCAGCTGTGATATTAAACTGACTTTGACGGAACAAGACGCAGGACACTTCACACACCTTTGATTGGTGATTTGCTAGTATTTTTCCTTGTGAATTTTCCATATAATCTGTAGCAAGTGAATGTGTTAAGAAATACACTTAACGTAATTATTTCTTTAATATGTATGTTTGCTATTTATAAGTTTCTTATTTCAGGCTTTTGACCGAGACTGAGCACAGCAATTAATGTGTTTGGGGTAGGTAGTTCTCAGCTCCTTCCCCTGAAGAAAATTGGGACATGTATCAAAATACATGTATTTGGAATTCTAGTTACAATAAAACTACATTTCCTCAATAAGAAAGGTATTGCAACTATCCTCAGTGTTTCAGTGAGTCAACTTCAGTGGCACTGCATAGCTGTCTAGTTTTGTACAGAGATCAAAATTGAGCTGGTTGCACTTCAGCTCGGAGAAATAGACATGTTGATGACAATTTAGATGAAAGAGCAAAACTAGGTAGCAAAAGGGGTGTTGGCTCCTTCAGATCATATCTTTCATCATATAAGCTTGTGACTTTTTACAAGGGATTCTTTCTTCTTCATTGCTTTTAGTCAATTAAAGCCAGTCAGCTTCTCATCATCCACATGTGGCCAGGACTTTCTAACCTCTGTGTTTTAATGCGGATTTTAGTAATTGGATTGCTGCATAGCATTCTTCCTGAACCTGTTTGGAGTCCCTTGGTGACAGCAACTCAAGAACTCGTTTGGTGGTTATACGATGGGAATTTCATTGACTGTTGTCTTTCAACAGTGTTGCCCTCATTTAGGGTTACATATGTAGGTTTTGGCAATAGAAGGCCGTGAGCAGCAATGGTGCTGCTTGGGATTTCTTAAAAACTCACCTTGTTCAGAGGGCTTCAGGAGCTCACTAAGGATACATTCCTCAGACTAGAGGCAGGAAGAAACCTTTTCTACTACTTGTCTGTCTGGCTTGGTAAGGCTATTATTTTGGTCTGAATGTTTATTTTGTAATGCTTGTGACAGACTGTTCTGTTGCTTGCAGGGAAGAATGCTATACACAATGTATGTTGTGAAATGTGACATTAAACAAATGTGAAAGTCTGCTTTCTCCCATCTTTCTCATTTTTCCTTTCATATCTGTCCAGTTGTGGCCAGCCACAGTGTTAAGTTCTTATTCTTTGTCTCTGAGACATACTTTGGACTATTGGGATGGTTTTGCTCAAGGAGTAGATAGAGTATAGTGTAATTATTCATGGTGGCATAAAAGACAGAGAGATAAGACTATTCAGGAGGAAAGTACAAAAGTGAGAACATGGTAGGCTTTTAACTGAATCATATTGAAGAGAAGCCCGGGTGTTATTGTATGTACTTTTGATTGATCAGTAATATATTTCAGCAGAGTAAACCTTTCACTTTGGGAGAGATGAATAAAGATTTTGGCATACCTTCCCAAGAGAACTGCTCTGTGATTAAAAAAGGGGTTTTGTCATGCAAGTATCTTCATGAACAGGTAAAAATCAAATAAAAAAAACCTTATAATAATAGCAATTCTGGACCTCCCAGTGAGTCAACCTACTGGGACCCGTAATTGCATAAGTTCACTGCAGTGAGAAATATTTCGTAGGCAAGTAATAGTTAAAAATACATCAGTGCTTTGTGATGCAAAGGTGAATTTCAGTTTGAATTTGACTTCAGATAACATACCATAGGTCTTTATCATTTAGAATGCAGAATTTTATTTCTCCATAACTTTTCACGTACATAGTCTTTCATGGGCTACAGATTCTGAGTGTTATTTTACATTAACATCATCTTTATTTAATATGTGACTTGTATTCTTCCTGAACTGCTCCTCAGTGAGACATCTGAAATGTGACAATGCAAAAAAAAAAAATTATATTAACTGGTTTTAAGTTGCTATGAAAACAAGTTCAACAATCTCTGCTACTGCACCTTCAAATGATACAGTGGATGAGGGCAAAAACTTGGCTAAATGCCACTTAAGTTCAGACATTTGAAGCTCTAGTGTCTTTGGCTGCTTATAAAAGTCAGGATTTAGTTGAGCCTTCTGGTTGCACTTGGAATAAACTGGTCTTTAGGGAGTGGAGGAGTAAGAATGGAGGACACTGCTTCTTCCAATAATCACACTCTTAATTCCATCAGAATGTGAGCTTGCCACCAGTCCATCAAACTGATAGGGAATAATCTACCATACTGAAGTGGTTTGAGTTTTTTTTTGCATTAAGAAGGAAGGCCTTGTTCTATATTATGCAATTTAAAAAGGTCTATGTCTTAAAAATCTGTATCCTTTTGAATAAGTGGGAGCAATAATTCTATTCTTGCAGACAGAATGCAAATAGAGTAATTTTTCATTTCACATATTAATTCAGTAAGGAGATTAATATAAGCTTCCAAACTTCTTAGTCAAAATCTTTTTTCTCTCCACAGACTGCAATACAATTACTACTTGGATGCTGATAGTTAATGAATTGTTTTATTGAATTGTGATAATTAAATATGGGAGGCTGGTGTATGATATTTCTTATAAAGAGTATATTTGTGCAAGACTTTGTAGAGAAAGCAAAAATGGGCAGAAAATTTTTGATTCAAAAAGAGAGATAAGGAAGTGGCTGCTAATGGAGCAGTGGCAACTGCCATTATAGCCTGTTGGCACTTCTGACTTCCAGTATGGTTTGGAATCAAATTCTTAACTTCAGGCAAATAATTTATTAATACTTTGTTGCAAGCTCAGGAGTAAAGCTGTGACTGCATGGGTTATTATGAATGATTGATACTACTCCATTCATGGATTGATGTATCTTTTGCAATACTGACTAGCATCAGCCCTTGTTTCTTAATTTTGAATCCTGGTCTCAGTTTATGTAAAATTCTTTACACCTGAAATAAAGATCAAACTAATTATCAGAGAAGCCCAGAACAGGTCAGGTTAGAAGGACCTCACAATGTCATTTAGCCCCACTTTCTGCTCAAAGCAGTGTGAGTTATGAGAGCAGAACAATTAATTCTTAGCAGATTCTTAAAAGAATACTGTTTTGTTACCTTTTGAAGACTTTGTGTTATCCTTCTAAGTAATAATCTCTTCATTATATATTTTTGCACAAAATGCTGGGGTTGGACTTCAAGGAGAGGTTACTTAAGAGCTTTCATTACAGAGAGAACTTTTTTTACAGAGACCAGCAGTATTGTCCAACTTTCTTCCAACTACGGAAGTCCTGCTGGCAATCTGGTATTACATTCCGAATTTTACTTTTGGAAATGGTAACTCTCAATGTAGAAAAGGTTTCAGTCAACCTTTTTTGCTAGACCTTTTTTATTATTTGTCAAATAGTGGTATCGAAATTCTGGTTTTATACAATGTAAGGAGGGGGTTTGCTGTTCTTTCACTGCAACACACTAGGAGTCTGGAAGCGAATACTCTAATTCTTCATGTTTAGGTTTTCAGATGTTATATACTGTACAATTTTTATATCTATGCAACTCCTGACTCTTTTTTCCTGCCTAACTCCCCAATAGTTTATTTCTTAGTTAATTATTTTAGGTATGACATTAAATATTGACTCTTTTTTTTCTTTTTTTTCCCAGTGCGACAATGCAAAAGGACTCAAAGCCTTCTATGATGCAATAAAATATGGACCTAATCATCTGATGGTTTTTGGTGGTGTATGTGCAACAGTTACTTCTATCATTGCTGAATCTCTAAAGGGGTGGAATTTGGTTCAGGTAAGGCATGGAATGGAATATATTCAAATGTTAACTATCTTGTATCTCTGAATTTTTTTTTTTTGAAATATAGAAAGTTAGGTTTGACGCTTTTCTAGCTTCTCATTTTGTATAATTAGTATGTCTCAGTTCCGAAGGCCAATGAAATTAAGTGTAAAGAAGAATAGTTACTTCTATATAGTACTGGATTTTAAGGCTTGGCATTGTACTCAAAATGCATGTGAGTATGGGGCAGCAGTCACCTGTCTCAGTAGGTTAATTAAATAAAATTAATGTATCTCAAAAAGCAACCCAAATGAAATCAAGTTCAGTCATGGTAGGCGGGTGGATCTAGGACTTTTGAAAATATGAAACAGCTCCTCAGGCCTCAAATTATGGTACTTCTGGGTATTTACTCTGCCTCTACTCAGTTATAATGCAATAATTCCTACTGACTTTAAAACTGTTGGAAGTGCATAAATTCTAAGTAGTAACTGGATTCATGTCTCAGTATGTAGCTCACAAAGCACATTTATTCCCAGCTGTTCTTCTTCCTGACTTTCTCAAAGGTCAAGTTTGTGGAAAGGTTCCCTCTTCTGAGGAATCAGAATTTATTAATACTAATCTTTAAAATGCAGATGATAACAGCATGATTTTCATTTATTCAATCATCTGTCTAGTGTTAATTTTCGGACTGATGGCTGTTCACATAGCCATCCAGTTTTGCTTTTCTCATGTGGAAATACTGTGGCTTTCTACTCAACATTCATATTACCCAAAGATAAGTTTGTATATTTTTTTATTAAAAAAACCCCAAATTATTCTATAGCAAAATAAAAAAATAATAATATATAAAAATTACCTGAGGTTACAGCTACAAACAGGCTCCTCTTTTCCACCTGGAATACTTACTGTGAGTAGTGCAGAAAGAACAAATGAGGCATAATTAAGTTTGTGAAGAAGATGATGATCAGAGTACAAATGGGAAAATCTTAGGAGGATAATTAAAGTAGCTTGTTAACTGAGTTTACAATGCTTGTCAGATCAGATCTTTTTTTCTGATGCTTCAGGATTTTTTTTCTGATGTGAAAAACATCAGTTCTACTGTGGAAACAAAATAATAGTGTGTCTCTGGGGAGAATGGAGAAAAAACAGAAAGCCTGACACTATCCTTTAACACTTTCTCTTGAAAATGGCCTAGTTCATGACCTATAATGAAGTATGTGGCTGGAACTCTTGTTTCTTTTTATGTTGTCACATGGAACTTCCATATGATGTAGGATGTTTTAAATAGCTGAATTTCATTGTGCTAAAAATCTTTTCATTTGCATTCAAGTTCTGCCTGATAAAATCTGAAAATCAATTTGTTCATGAAGTTGCTCAGACTAGAGGGAAGGGTGATTAGAAAGCTTTTAAATGTCTGAACTTCTCAATATATGTGTTAAAATATAGAATGATATGATGCATTGCTGCCAGAGAGCATTTATTTCTTTGTATTTAGCCATTATGATTGTGACTATGTCTTAAACATTATTTATGATATCAGTCCATCAAAGGGATTCTTTACTTCTTGGGTTTAGTATCCTGTGGGCACTAGATAAATCCTTGCATGGCAAAACTGCACTTTGTGTCAGGTTTTTAGATATTGATTGACTGGATGATGAAAAAAACACAAATAACAGCATGGCTGGGAAGTGTGGCAAGGCTTAGTGGATGGTATAGCAGCAACAGTCTAAATACTGCTTGTGAAAGTGTTGTGTCGTGGTGACAAGGGTTTGTGTATCTGCAAATCAGCAGATGTAGCATGTATAAGATAGTCGGGAGAACAGTACAAATCTTTTGACTCCTCAGGATACACTGACATAAGTGTCTCTGATTAAAAGCATGACTTCAATAGAAGGAAAAGATAGAAATCTGTAGTTCTCAGAAGTGGAGCAATATTCAGCCTGATAAAATACAAGATTGCCCACCCTCAAAACTTGAAACTTCGCCTCAAGGAATCACAGCAAACTCACACAAATAGTTATATGAAATTATGATAAAATCATTTCAAGTCAAGAAGAGGGAGAACAACATACAGACAAAAAAGAACCTGACATTGTATTATTGACTAGGCTATTTGCATTCGAATGTCCCCATCACTTTGTCCGTGTGCCTGCAGTCAGGAAAACAAAGCTCTTAACCCTAGCAGGAACATTTGATTTGATTTACGCAGGTGTCATGAGGTTGAGCAAAATGATGACTGCCTTCCATGCAAGGGAAATGCAGGATGATACTGATAGTCCTGGGGAGAATAGAGAAGAAAAGAAGAATAATAACTGAAAAAATTACTTCCCCGGGCAAATAAAATATGAGACCTGCTGACTGCAAAAAACCCCAAACTTTTTTGAAAGCTTTTTAGTCCTGAATTTCAAGTCTCTGGGTGACTGCTTTTCCTCTGTTTGGGTAAATTTCTCTGTTCTGCCTCTTCTTCATTCTCTACAGTATAAAGTTGCCAAAACCCCAAGAGTATAAATGTGCTAGAAATGATTGTGTTGCATTTGCTACTCAGGCAACTGTTGTAGTGATACGGGAGGGGAAGGAAATAGATTTTCGCAAAGCAGCTTCCATCTCTCCTTACTGTATGCTGTTGATAATGATAGTCTGTTTTACTTAACTGGTTAAATCAGGTCACTGATGGCCTGCAACAAGGTGAAATACGCAAGACTATCAGAGGCTGAGAAGTGTCAGTCTGAAGGTGACTTACCTTATTTCCATGCTGCATCAAAACAGAGTACTTTTCTTTCTGCATCTTGACAAATTCTGGTTTAGTTATGATCAGCAACAGAAAGGGAGTTTGTGTTCTCAATTAGCTGTCTTCAACTGCTGGCTGATTTAATTATCTCTTACTGTAACAAAATTAATTATATTTTAATGGACCATTTTATATCTGTGAAAAGAGCAAGTTGTTTTAGTCTGCAAAGATTTATGTCGTCCTGAAGGACTTTCATTGAGGTATGCTAGGTGACACAACTTGGAAAATATTTTTTGAACACACATTCTTAGTAGGACATATGCAGACACCCATTCCTTAGCCTCTCAAATGAAAAACTTCTCAGTGGGTAATCTCTGTGTGCCAGCAGTCCTTACTTTGTTGAGTGACAGTCTGAGCATGGGCTGGAAGATGCATGTGCATCTTTGATCTCCAGTCTGTGGTGTGAAATCAGTTTGAACCCTTCGTGTTTCAGTTTAAAAGTGTTGTTAATATTCTGTGCCTTTGACAGTGGACCCTAAAGTCACAAAGGTATAATACTGGGTAGCTGCTGTGCTGTAGGATGAATATTTCAATGTCAGATTCTTCCAGATTAATCTTTCCCTCATAGCCTTTCAATATGTGTTAAAGGCAGTTAAACACACATGAAGAATAATGAATAGTATCTACATCTTGCAAAAGACAAGTTATTTGTTTTGAATTTTTATACTGAAGCATTCCTTCTAGTATCCAAGTAGTGCAAAACAGAGGAAATAGTTAGCAATTCAGTCTTTCTCTTTTATTTCAGGGTTACATCTGTTTACATCTCCATGTGAATTTCTGAGAGTGGCAAAAGCATCTAATTTATATATTTTTATATTGCTGTTTCTTCTGTTTTCATTGTCGTCTCTCACTTTCTCTCATTGTCATATTAACAGAAACATTTAATCCGGATGAGGGTTTTGACCACAACAGTCATCTCTCAATCTGCCGAACTCTTTCTCCATTTTTGGAGATTTGTCATTTTCTTTTGTTGTGCCATTTACGTTCTCGTACAACCTGCTTCATTTACAATTTCATTTGACTCTGGAAATAAGCTTCTGCTAGAAACAAAGTATAAATATTTGTGCTTCTTTGGAATATCCTCTGTTTCTGCATATTTTATGTAATCTAGTCATAACTGCCAGCTTCTAGGGAAGTAACTGCTTCAGGCAATCCAGTGATTAGATCGTAATGACATTCAAAACTCAGTAACCTTATTTTGGATTCAGCACCTCATGTTGGAAAGTTTTCTAACAAAATTATAGGTACCCTAATCATGATGTATTACTTTTGGGCATATTAACATAGGGCAAGTTCCATGTGTTAAAAAGGGATGTTAGAAAGGGAAAACTCCTTTAGTTCTCCAGGTCATGTAATTGAATATTAAAGAGCCTACCCTAAGATTTGTTTTGTTGTCCCAGAGAAAACCCATAGGTATTCAAGATCCCATCTCTGAATCAGTGAAAAGGCTACTGGTATTTGAGAAAATCAGTGATGTTTCTAGCCTTTGGTTTCCTTCTGAAACAAGGCTGATGTGATTGCATTGTCAGTTCCTCCTAATAATTTCTGACCACTGGCCAATTGCAACCAAATTTTAACAAAGGATTTCCCAAAGATTATTAGCTTCTATACATTTCTGTGAAAATGAGCTGCTGAGGAGAGGATCCAGATGAATGAAGGAAAGGCTGCAGCATGATCACAGAGAACTTTGGGCCAACCATGCAGTGTGGTGCTTCATGTCCAGAGTCTGTTTATGGAAAGGGAACTGACTGCGTTGAGAGGATTGTTAAAAAAGCATCAGAAAAAAAATTAAGGGGACACAGAGGAAGGGTGAAACCCAGAAGGATATTGAGTAGAAGCTGAGGTATGTGTTTGTAGAAACCTAGGACACATGTATCTGTAGGAAACGAGGCTTTATTAGGTGTCCCTGTTACTCAGCAAAATTCTTCTAATGTTTACAGGATTTCATATCTATATGCAGGTTATAAATGGTGGGGTTTAACACTGAAATAATGCAATTCATTGCAGAGTTTTTCTTTTTTTTTTTAACATTCCTTGTCTCACTTGTTCCAGTAGAATGAGTTTGTGCTACTTTTCCTTCATTGCACAATTTCCATGTATTATTAGTTTGAGTAATGAAAAGGCCATTTAAACTAGTTTTTGGCTAAGAAGATTAGCAACTTCTGTCTATGTGATGCAGGCAGTCCCACTTGAACAGGCCTTTTTCCCACCGGAATATGACCCAATGCACCACAAAACTAGAGTCTTTGGCTTCTTGGCCCACAAATCACCATTATGATCTCTTCTATTTTTCCCCTCTCTTTTTTTTCCCTTTGCTTTCCTATTTTTTCTTTTGGGATTGGAGGGATTTTATAGACTTTCTGTATTTGTGTTGTGCTTTTAATAGGCAAAGTGTGTGAGGGAAAACAACTCTTGAGGTTTTATTATATAAGGTGCAAACCTGATGACATTCCGGTCCTACTTTTGGGAGTTAGCTGAGCACATAAGGAAGTTTTACTCACTTTGCTGTAGGAATGCCCGGGAGCTCCTGAACAGGAAGAAAACACAGTAGGTCTGACCTTCCGGCAGAGTTTCATGTGAAGTTACGTCTCATTTGAGAGAAGCTCTGGTGAACTTGGAGGGAGACAGACCTTTCAGTTCTGCAAATCCTCCCCTTGATACAAACTGCCAGCAGGAGCCCTGCTGTTATTGATGGACCCTCCGAAGCTCTGTGGTTGCTGCTGGAGGAGCAGAAGCATGGGGAGTTGAAACAGATCATCAGTGCCATACTTCCTAATTAGATTGTGTGTCTCAGTGTGTGGACAGATGCACACGTGCACAAGGTAAAGCACACTTGAGATTCTTGGAAGTGGTTGTATGTTCACCCTTAAAGTCAGAGAAATGAATGTGGCAGTGCAGCAGGGGAGACTGGCCTAGGGTGGAAGAATAACTTCAATGAGAAAAGTCCTTTTGCAGTGATTAAAAGCACTGATCCTGATTCCCGGTGCATTATTGCAGTTGTACCCCAGAGGAGACATTAGCATTGCATTGTTGTTAATGGTAGAAATTTGGTCCACGAGGTTTAAATTGAAAATTTCAGAAAATTTCCAGGCTGAGTTGTGGCAAGAAGTGTACATCCCAAATTTCAGATACCCTGCAAGAGTTAGTAGAACATTTTTTTCCCCTTCTTTTTACCTTCTGTTTAAATTTGTGGCATTGATTTCTATGGCTTAACCTGTCTTTCCATCAGTTTGAAATTAGCTTCTATCCATTGTTCACTTTTCTTTAAATATGATTAGCTGTCATTTTTCATATTTTTTTGTTCTGGAGAAAACAGCAAAACTGCAATATATAGTCTAGTTTTTGCCTTTGATCTAATGTCTAAAGTTCAGTTAATTATGTAAAGCATGAGTAAAGGTATTTTAATACAGCTCTAGAGTTAAGTCAAAGCAGTTGAAGACTGAAACCATATATTTATTCTAACTATTCTAACTATTTATTCTAACTATTCTGCATGTTATGTCAGAAAAAAAACCCCACTTTTTTTTTTTTCTTAGCTGTTTGTACATAATAATTCAATCACTTTTGTTTAGTGTTGGATCAATAGTATAAAATGAATGTGAGTTGTGGTCTAGGGAAGCAGACACACACTTAAAAGGCAAGGGTGTTACATTGCATGTTTTATAATTTGTGTTTGGGAAAACACATTTAATTCTGAACAAATTAGATATTCCCTCTCCTTCATGAACTCCTCCCACAAACCTAAATGGCTTCTTGAACAAAAATAAAATACATTAAAACCCTCAACCCATAATGCAGTATACAAGCATTGATACTTTTTTTCAAATACAAAACCTCGTGTTTTAATGCTAACTCACTTTATTGATAAAGTGTTTAAAATATCCAGGTTAATTTATTATCAGAATAAATGATGGCTGTGTGCTTGGATTTTTGGTTTTCGGTTTTTTTCCTCTGTATAACTTTTATTCTGTCTCACTGCTTCTATTGTTGAGGTTTTTTTCAACTGGTCTTTTGTTTTCCTTATTTTGTTCATTTCTAAGAGGGCTGAAATCTTTTCTCATGTGACTTTTGCAGCCCTTCAGCTAGGGTAGACTTGCCAGGTAGAATCTTGCTCACCAAAATGTTTCAGTACTGCACCTTGCAGCTATTGCTACTGCTTCCTTCACTGCTACGAAGGTATCCCTTCACGTCCCCTCAGGCTCGTTTATTGCTATTTGCTGGTGATTTTTCTGGAGGTGGTTTTGGGAGGGGAGATAGATGGGCAGTTTTGATTACCATGTCTTCCTTCTCTCCTCTTCCCTGTCCTGATACAATAGGGAGATTTAAGGTTTGCTTCTTTGTAAAATCACTTGTAGTTCAGCATCCTTTCTATGCGGAAGGATGATGACTGGGATATACACTAATTTCTTTTTCAGATTCAAGATTGTTTTTATGGCACTTTTTCTAATACCTTGTCAGATGTCTGGGGTTTTTATGGTCTAACCCACTGGACAGTAGTGCTGCCAAATTTTGTTCTACTCCATAGCTAGTCATCATGTTTTCACTTGACTTTCTCTGGGATTTGTGGGGATATAGCTGTGTGGCACTAATACCCCATTAATGATAATATTTGACTTATTCACGGTTCTGCCAACGCAAAATATCACCCTTGGTTCATTAATCCCATTGCTTTCATTACTTTGTGACCACAAACATGTCTAGAATTTTCCCATTGTTTAGTGGGAGCATTTTTATAGTTTTTCAGCACTAGCAGCATTGAATTTTGAGCTACCCCTTGCATTTTGCCCTGTGCTTGACTTTCTACAAATCTCGTTTCTATGTCTCTCATTTGAAAGCTAGCTCAGGGAAATCAGATGGTAATTGGTTGCCCATCTGTATATGATTTTTCTGCTTTAAAGGTTATATTGATTAAAGCTATCTTATTTCACTGAAAGTCACTTTATCACTTTTTTGTTGATTTTTGGCAATCTATTTATTTATTTCAAAATGTTCAGACTACAGTGTTGTATTTCTCCGATTGTTGCAACATTTCAAATATTCTAGAAAAGTTGGTTTCAAGCTTCTTTTACCACCAGTTCCCCAAACATGGTCCTTATGTTTATTTTCACCATACCTATAACTTCTGTAAAGCTAGAATTGATTATTTTGGTATGCTGTTTGTCAGAGTGGCTACTTTAATTTGTTTCTGAAAGGTGGCACTGAGTGTGTTCTACAGGACCAGCTTGCTGCCCTGTTCCTCAACAGCCTTCTTGAAAAGCCCTGTGGTTGCTTTCTATCCAGTCCTTTTGTCCAGCCTGGCTTGAGTGGCCTTATATAGAGTGGCAACCTCTGCCATAGCTACAGCTGTCCTTGGAACACACAAACCTTTCCACAGTAAAAGGCAAATACAACTAAGTAAAAATTGATACGGTAAATTTTGTTGCGTCATAATACTACTCCCACAGCCCTAAATTCACTCCTTCATTTCGTTCTTTCTTATTTGCATGTTTTTCTTCAAAGTACTGTTCTATTACAGAACAAGGAAAGCATTTTCATGTGGTAAATTAACCTGCTTTCTCCTGAATGCTGTTTGG
Source organism: Chiroxiphia lanceolata (assembly GCF_009829145.1). Classification (NCBI taxonomy): domain Eukaryota; kingdom Metazoa; phylum Chordata; class Aves; order Passeriformes; family Pipridae; genus Chiroxiphia; species Chiroxiphia lanceolata. The sequence continues at coordinate 64,180,748 of NC_045637.1, read as the reverse complement.
CAGCAGCTACTTAATTACTTATTTAGAGGAATAGCATAATTCATACAAATTCAGCAACAGCAACTCCTGAGCATAGATTTAAGAACAAGCTCATACACCGAGTGCTTGGAAAAAGAAAGACCATCTTTATATAACTTTGAAAATGAAATAAAATATTTATTGGCCTTTAAAACCAGAAAAAGGTTAATCATGCTCCATTGAAGAAGTAACAAAATGCTGATATGTTTACAGAAAAGGAAGCTGTAAAGTACAAATCCTCATATAATAGAAGCTGTTCTAAGGGCATGATTCGCAAATGCAATGGTGTTCTTGATGTATGATTCATCTAGTATTGAAATCTGTATGGCATCTATTTAAATTTTTTGTATTTTCAGTACTTGATACCTCTAGAACAGTTCCTGGGGACTTGTAGATCTTGCTACATGCTTTCTCCACGCATCAGTTAAATTTTAACACAATTGGAGAAAAATAAGGTCAATTGAACAAGGGATAATTATGCTTTAGTTAAACACGAAGTGTCTTGGAAACACATTTATTTCCTATAACCTTAGTTATCACACATAGCAAAACCAGACTTTCAGTGTCAGAGAAAACAGGTATGATCAGTGTAGCTTAAGAGCCTCCAGACTCTGTTGGAAAACCACTAATAAATGCATACGAAATTGTGACTGAAACCATTTTTGTATTTGGAGTAAGACGCTTTGTTTGGCCCTAGGATTACACTGAGAAGAGGAACATATCTCACTGCTTTTAAGCATTGACTTATAATTTTATTTCCCTTTCCTTCTCATCACATTTAAAATTTACAGCAATAGAAAGCTTAAGTAACCGAGTCTAAACTTATTTTTGCACTGAAAAGGAGTTCCACAATTGCACCTTTACAGTCTTTCAGAATCTCTTCTTGGCTCTCTGTGTTTTAATTCCAAACTGTAATTGCAAATCCTGATTTACTTTGATTTTTTGTCTTGCCTTGGTTTCATTCATATTTAGGAGATGAGTAGCTTGAGATTTCTGAACTCTGTGTTAAGCTATGACATTCTGCTCCTAATTCTCAGAGTAAAGGAAAGCATTTCGCCAGTGAAGAGTAGTTCTCATCTTCCTTTGTCTTGCAGAAGAAGTCCATTAGGCTTTGTTATCTGATAGACAACCTATCTCAAGCTAATTAGTAAACTACAGCAAGAGCTTTGTTTGTGTTATGATACAAACTAAACTAGGAAACTTCTATAATTACTTATAATTAAGCTACTGTGAGGGCACAGTATGTATTCATATGGATTCATTATGTCAGTTTGCTTTCTGAAAGTAAAAATATTAGTGGCACAGCTTCTGAAAGGTTTGTTAAAGTCCTTCAGTATTCAGATAAGGGAATAGGAATACACAGGATATGGAAGTAACAGGTCACCACAGTCTAAAGTATTCAGTAAAGTGCTTGGGAGCTTCAACTTTATATTCTTTATTAAACACTATTATTTTGACATAAATACAGTGTTAATTTTTTTCTATAGAAAAGAGCAAGAAAGTTCTTCATCATAACCCTTTTGAAAATAAAAGCTTTTAGAAGAGTGATGACAGTCTAAAAGTCTGAAATATTCTACAATTACAAATCAAAAGCTGGATGCTTTTCTGCATTTGTCCAGTGAAGGCCACGAAGATGATCACTGTGATAATCACATCTCCGGTGATGACAGGCTCAGAGAGCTGGGGTTATTCAGCCTGGAGAAGGGAATGCTCTGGGGAAAACTTAAAACAGCCTTCCAGTACCTAAAGGGGATCCAGAAGAAAGCTGGAGAGGGACTTTTTAGGGGGTCTTGGAGAGATAAGACAAGAGGTAATGGCTAACTGAAAGACAGTAGGTTTAGATTTACTATTAGGAATAAGTTCTTTACTGTGAGGTTGGTGAGGCACTTGAATAGGTTGCCCAGAGAAGCTGTGGCTGCTCCGCCCTGCAAGTGTTCAAGGCCAGGTTAGATGAGGCTCTGAGCAACCTGATCTAATGGAAGGTGTCCCTACTGATGGCAGAGGGGTTGAACCTAGATGATATTTAAGATATATTCCAACACAAGCCATTCAATAGTTCCAAACAAACTCCTAGACTGAATCCACTATTCTGTCTGGGAATATCTATAGCTGCAAGAAAAAGATCAGTTCTGGGAAAGTGGCATAGACATGCAGCCTGCTAATAATGACACTTTTCACTATAAAAACATACTCATGCTAAAAAGATAATTTTCCTCCTGTCTCTTGTTTAATTTAAACAATCAATCAATCCAAAGATTTGTTTGGGAAGCAAATTTTAACTCCTTCTGTTTTGAAGGCTCTGAACGCTGAGAAAAGCAGAGTTACTGAGCAAGCAATAGAGATGATGTTTAGTTCTTATTAACAATATGAAAATTAAATAATAAAGTTGAGTACCTACCTATATGTGTATACATACACAGATATCTATTTAGAATTATCTGAAGCTGTCTTCGGTCTTTTTTATGGCACAGCCCATTGCTGATGGGGCACTGGCGTGTTTCAGAAAAAAGTAGTTGCATTCTCTTACGTTGCTTGAGGATTAATTCTCATTCAGAAATATGTTTGACATACATAAGTGAGTGCTATGTAAGCAGCCCGCTTTGAAATTTTCTTCCTGTAACTTTCTGTTCTTCAGTTGTTTTTGCCCTTCACCTGTTTTGCATTATTCTGCTTATGTGTGAGAAGTTAAAAAAAAAATATGATTTTCAAATCTGGAAGGACCAGAACCAATAATTTACTCTGATAGATAAATCCTGTATGTTATTTGTGAATCTAGATACAGGAGGTCAGAATTACAGATTAGGGACCATAATCAGACCAGCCTGGAAGAAATTTGGCTGTAGAGAGAGAAGTTTAAGAAACAATTCTTACCTAGTAAATTTCATTCAGTCTTTTCAAATTCTTGTGTCTTCTTAGCTATTAAAATTGAGTAATCTTGCAGTTGCCATATCTAATTATGATTAATGACATTAGCATTAATGTTGATAATGAGTTCTTTGAGTTGTCAGTGTGAAAATCTTGTGACCAATGTGATTTTGTCCTTGCTTTTGAAAGTCTGTCTGACAATGTTATAAAATCCCATCCTTCCTAGGACAGGATAAATTCCTCCCAAATCCATAGCTTTTTTTCCCCTTAAAATCCTTAGCTTGGGAAGAAGCAACAAAATGCAGAAGATGGTTTCTTTTGGTTTTCCTTTGTTAGAGCAAAAGGCAGAAAGATGCAACTGTGAGGGTCTGAGTTTCACTGCCTGACTATTCACCTTTATTCATCAAGACCTCAAGCTACTGCTTTTGCAACTATAATTATCATATAGTCACTCTATAAATAGACTGTACACAAAGTTGCAGGAGGCATATCCTAAATTATAAAACAAATCTTCCCTCATAACAAATGTGCTTGCACCAGCATGACTTGTCTCTTATTCACTGTACAGTGGTTAGACCACAAAAAGAGATGTAGGATTCTGCAACTTACTATGCCCTAAAAAAAAAATGGTATGTAGGTATGTTTGGGCTTTTTTGGTTTTGTTTTGGGGTTTTTTGTTTGTTTTTGTGTTTTTGTGATTTGTTTTGGTTTTTGTTTGTTTATTTTTTGTTTGGGATTTTTTAATTTAAATCATTAAAACAGAAGGCAACAAAACTGAGTAATAATCTTTGGACAAATATTTATTTCTTTGTTCTTTCTGTTAACCTCCTTCTTAACTTTTATGTTTCTTATTGCCACAAGCAGTGCTAGGAGGGCTTAAAGGCAACATGTTACCAATTAGTCAGGGCTTGCACACTGCTCCTTTGAACAGCAGGCATTTATTTTTATGTCCAGAAGTCCACATTTATTACTGCAGATGAACCAACAGGGTGTAGTTTCATAGTTAGTTCAATGGTCTAACTGGTTATGTGAATGAGGAAAACGAAACTTTAAACATTGTTGCCTAGTATTCTACTGTTTTACAGGCAGATTATTATAGTATTATAATCACCTTAGAAAGGCATCTTGTGTCTCCAGTCACAAATGAATGCACACAGAATATGACATTCTTAGCATAGTTGTAAAGGGGAGAGGTCACTGTGCAGTAAATCTAAGAATAAATGTTTACTAAGTGATTGAGAGTGCTACTTTGGAAGTCTTAGCTGCATGTCCAGAGACTACATAAATCTTACCTGAATGTTTTCCACAAAGGCCGAATTTATAAGATGTATGCTACCAGAAAGCAAACGTCACCCTCAAGGGTGACATTATTGCCTCAGATCCCTAGATGAATAATGGAATGTGCATCACTTGAATTCTATGGAGCATCAGACTTGTCCATGTATGAAATGAATTTTGGTTACCCCACTATATGAGGACACCTCAAGGCCCAGTCTCTCAAATCAAACTTGCCGTCAGACTTTGCCCTTGATCCTGCCCTGCTTCAGAGTGTAAATGTTTCTCATTCTGCATCTCTTGGTAGCCAAGCACAAGAACCTTCGTGGCATGCTTGCTTCTGTCAGGAGGGGTCCCATCCTAGCTGATGCTACTTGTGAGTTTACCAGGAGTTTTGACTGCAATTTCTACAGTCATTATGAAAAACAAAATCACAGGGGGACCAAAACAAATGTCACTTTCCTGAACTGTCACAAAGATTACTGTGGCCAATATCACAATTTCTGGTTTTGTACCTCCTTCAGTCTTGGCCTTTGGGGGAGGCAATTCTGTCTTACCACAAAACATCAAAGGTAAAGTGAACTGTCTCAAATGGTCATAGCTCAGTTCTTACCCTCATGAAATTAATTTTTAAGAATTGGAAGTGGTACTGTCTAAGCTTCTTTTTTGGTGGTACAAACACAAGCTCTATGTGAGTACCTGTGTCACTGTAGAGAAGGGATGAATTTCCACTTCTCTTTGGGTGATCTAAACAGGATTTATATGGAATAATAATACTCACCTTTCACATTTACCTGAAAACCAAAAAGTGAAAAAGGATGAAGTGTACACATTTTCAGAGCATGCTTGGTCCCCAAGAGCATGGAGTTATGAAACCTGCTGCTTCAGCCCTGTAGAGGGAGGGATTTCAGATGCACTTGTTGGCTTGGAATGGCTCATTGCTCCAGCCCTAATCACCCCCATGCTCATCATGCCTGATACGCTTGAATCAAGTCCTGAGGCACTTAACTCTTCCTGTGTGCTGTACAGTGAGCTTAAGAGCCCAACTTTGTATTCCATTGCTCTGAAAAAGCATTGATGTTCTCAGAGTGCGTGTGTTTGCCAGGTATTTCTGGAACCATGTCTATCTTGCATCATACTGCAACTGCTTACTATGTTCAATCACCATATATAAAATTGCAGTTCTAATTTTATCATCACAACTGGCTTCTGTGGAAGTGACTGCAATGAACAAAATGAAAAGTTATTAGCCAAATCCTTTTTCCTGCTCTGCAATCTAATTGTCATCTGGAGAAATCTCTTCAAAGTGGTTATAACAATTTTATGGGCTCAACACAGAGGAAGTTGTATGCCTCTACTGAGGCATACTATTAGACATTGAAGACCGACATATACTGATAGGAAAAAAAAATCCCCTTCGTGGAGATTTGGCTGATTTCAGGAATGCCTAAATGTATAAGGCAGCTCCATTTTTGTCTCAGATGGCACCACGTGCTGGATATGTATGAATTTGCTGTTGTGCATTCTATTTAGTCTAGCTCTAGTCGATGCAGGTTATTGTCACTTAGTTGCAGAAACAGGCCTTAACAAAATCCACTGTTTTTCTTTTAAGATGTTTCCAGCAGACATGATAGTAAAGAGGATGCTGGTGTTTGTTAAAATAAAATAGTCAGAACAGTTGCCCAGAATTCTGAAGGTTTACAATTCTTCCCCAAGACAGTCAAAATCACATCTGAGTGCCATAACCAGTAGGCTATGGAGTCACTATCCTCTCATGCTCTGTTTTTCTGGTCACATGAACCTTTTAAATACTTTACTGTGCAGTGGGGCACCACTGACATGGGTTAGGAGAAGATCGCACAGTGTAGTTGGCACCCTGATCTTTGTACGATGATAAAAGCAATCCTGGTGCACCAACCTGAGGGTTGTATACCATCTAAGGCTCCTTTCTTCTGGGCAAGACTTACACTACCTCTAAAATATGAGTGCTTCCTACGTACTGGTAGCCAATGTGTCTAGATAAAAATAATGAACTATAGCCAGCTGCTTTGACAGAACAAGTATCAGTGCTCTTCAGACTGTGATTTGCATGAATGGGTGTACGGATCTGCTCCCTTGACTGATGTGCCTGGTCTTTGCAGAGCAAGGGATTTGGCACTCGCCATTACCCTTGGCATTCCTGTCAGCTGAATATACCCTGTTTAGCATATGACTTGTTTTCAGCTGTGTTTTTGCACCACCATAGTTTCCAGTTCATGTTATAAGGAAGATGAATGTGCAAAGAGCCCAGGGTCCCCTTCTGGGACCCAAGTCCCACAAGTTGTGTTCTGCACTATTTAACTTGTAGGTACTGGGATACTTAATTTTACCTATACCTGAGTTTGTATTTACTATGCTACCTGCAGTTACCTTGTGCAATATAAACATATAGTGAGGACAGAACCAGAAAATAGCTGGTTTATTGATTGTAGCTTAGGGGTAATTTTCAAAAGTTCTAGATGTGTACAGGGGAATAATCTGTCTCTGTTCTCATGAAGATATAGCTTAAACAGTATATGACTGATCTTGTCAGCTTAAATTTTTATGAAATTTAGAGTGTGATATTTGGTATGTCTGAACTTAACGTCCACGTAGAATACTGTCAGTTCCTTGGAGTCAATTCAGGACAGGGCACTCAGATTATCTGTTTTACAGGAACAGATGACTGGAATGGTTTTTTTTATACAGTATGAGAAACCCTCAGTTCATTTATAATCTGTTGGATAACTTTCAAAAAATCCTTATAGAGGAAGAATATTATATAATTTAGGTATTGATTACACTCAATTTTCAGAATTTCAATGCAAGTCTTTTCCAGAACAGACTCCAGAAGAATCCTTGTATCTTAACCTAACACAATCTTAACCACCTTAACACACAGATCACAACATTCCTTATTTTACAAAAAATTGAACCTAAGATTCACGACATAATATATTAGAGTAGCCAAGAGGTACCAAAAATTGTAATCTTCTCTTTCTTTTGAGTCTGTACGCAATCTAGAAATACATGTTGTAATATTTCAAAACACAGACATTAATAAAAATTAATATTAAAGTTTTCTAAGCTTTCCTCAAGGAAATTGAGAGACTAAGTTTTTAATTTTGAAGATACTTATCTCTGTTTGGTGATTCCTAGATCCCATGTGTTACTTTAATTATGTATAAATAAAAAATTATGAACCTCTGGTTTTTTTATCTATGGCAGTATCTCTATTATATATATTATCTCTATATACTGCCATTTATCTATGGCAGCATCTCTATTTTTATTTTACCCAGAAAAAGTATAAAATTCTACACTATGAAAGTATGATAGAGCATGCAGATCAGACCTACAAATATTGAAGTTTTTATTAGAATATATACATCTAGAATATATCCATATATATATATATATTATATATATATATATGTATATATAAAATTTGGTTAAATTGCTCAAAATTACAACCTGATATCTGGGAGTATTTATAGATATAATATAATTATAAAAACTTCTGTGTTTTTATTACTCTATGCAACTTTTTCTTGGATGAAGATGTAAATTCTTCATAATTTTTTGCATAAACCGGTTTTGAAATGTTCTGCTCTCAGGGAGACATACTTTACTCGTGTTAACCTTATTGTGGTTGGAGGTTAAAACCATTATACATATCTTATCTCCATTTGACTTCTAGTTTAATTTTTCTTTAGAAATATATGCGAAATATCTTGAGCTAGAGAAATGGGACCTATATTTGCAGTACACAAAGGAGATCTCATTTTAAGTATATTCTCTGGTTTTGGCATAAACATATTTCCTAGTCTGGATAATTTAACAGTAGAGACAGGATCTTCTGAGTACATAGGCAGGGAAATTTTCTTTAACATGAGGGTGGTCAAACACTGAAACAGGTTCCCCAGGAGTGGTGTGGAGTCTCCATCCTTGGAGATACTTGGTACCCTTGGTCTGGATGCATTGGGCAGCCTGTAACCAGCAGGTTGAGTCTGAGGGAGGTGATCCTTCCCCTCTTCTAGGCACATCTGGAATGGTGTATTGGTGTCCAGATTTGGGCTTCCTGGCAAAGGAATGGAGGCCTCTAATGGAGGCCTACAAAGATGATTAATGGTTTGGGTTGTCTGCCATATGAATAGAGGCTGAGAGAGTTGTGACTGTTTTGCCTGGAGAAGAGAAGGCTTGAGAGGATCATGTCAATTTGTATAAATATCTGATTGGGGAAGTGAAGAAGGCAGAGCTGGACTCTTCTCAGTGGCGCCCAGTGACAGGAGGAAATGGGTACAGACTGAAATGCAGGAAATTCCATGTCTCATTGTAGGGATGACCAAACTTAGAGAAATTGTGGAAAGTCCATTTCCGAAAATATTCATAGATGTGATTAGACAGGGCCTTGAGCAACCTGTATGAATAGACCTTGGTTTGAGCAGAGAGATTGGACTAGACGATGTCTCGAGTTTCCTTCCTGCCTCAGCTATTCTGTGATTTTGTGAATGTAGCCCTCAGTCTTTATTTTGTTTTTTTTTACTGTAGATTAAAAAAAATTGAAGTAATAGCAGTGAAATTCCTCTGATAGGCTGAAATCACTGCAGATTCCCTTATCAACTAAAAATGATGAGCAGATTTCATTTTAATCCAGTTTAATTCAGTATGCACTTATTGTTACCGTTTTTTTTCCAAATCCTCCTTCAGGCTTTAAAAGCAATAACAATGAAACAGAGAGATATACCCTTTGAATATTGAATTGAATATTAGTGCATGCATAAATATGCATTTCTAAAAACCTAAAGATCCTAATAACACGAATAACATTGGTTTGACCCTCTTTTGAGCAGGAAGTTGGACTATTTGGTTTTCTGTTATCCTGTCATTCTGAGATTGCTGAACCATGGTGGTTCCTATTAGGTTTAAAAGGCTAAAGATGGTTTATCTCTCACACATTATAATTCTGAAAGTGTTGACATTCTTGGCAATTGCCAATGTATTTAAACTGTTAATTCTAGCTTCATGTATTTCTAGATAACAGCATAGTCTTTTCAAGGTGATCTGTCTTGCCATAGTTAGTAAAGTATTAAAGTTATTGTTCTAAGAGAAAAATTCTTGAGCCTCTTTGTAATTTACTACACAACCCTAACAATAAAAAATATGACAACCAAAAGATCTTGTCAAGCCCAAAAACCAAAGAAGAGAGCAGGCAGAAATCTATGGTAATAATGTATTGAAACAGTGGCTGCTTTCTGTCCTAAGCAGAGACTGAATAAATTGTATGGCTTCCTCCTCACTAAAACAAGGATGGAAATTCGGGGGGAGATAGCTTGATGAAGATGGTCAAAAGATCACTGCACTGAAAATAAAAAAAGAATATAGGGAAGAGAGAAAGTGTACCTATCTTAATGCAAAATTTTATTTTGCATAGTTGGTTAAATGATCAATACATTCTTGTTTGCATTTGAGTTTCAAATGAAAATAACTATAATTGCTCATATATAAATATAAATTCAATCTTGTGTATTACTGAATTGTACTTGAAAGATTGTCATGATTAGAGTGTAAAATTTACTCCATGATTGGAGTAAATTCAACAGTCACAACCTCTTTAAGAAAGATTAAATGAGCAAAACATAAGAGGTATCACTCAAAAATATCATTTCTTGTTGCAATGTCAGTGACCTTTTGAAAAGAAAATTAATATTTAAGAGATTACTTTCAGATTAGAGAATTATGAAGCATGTAATCATTATAAAGTTATTACCTGATATTTACTGAAAACCATTAGATCATGGTAGAAAACAAGATGATGAACTCAGGATGTAGTTCTGATATATACAGGAGAAAATGAGGATGTATGATAGAGGACTTCAATCTGGATAAAATATGTTAGAAATGACAACTTCTTGAACAACAACAACAAAGAAAAAGGATTGTTGAAAGTAGAGGTTTGTGTTTAAATTACTACAGTTTATAATTTGAATTGTTTAATAATATTGTTCCATATCCAGACATGTACTGGCTCTCCTGATTATAAAAAACAAACACTAACTAGCATACTGTATGACATTTAATGAAAAAAAAATTAAGAAGGAGAAAGTGATAACATCTAATGGAAATCAGAAGGTAGGAATGTTTGGAACATAAGTTCTTGAACAGTCTGATGTGATTAGTGCTGCTCTGGGCAGAGATTTGTTCTAGGCAATCTCTGGAGGTGCCTCCCCACCTAAACTATTCTGTAATTCCAGGATGGTAAGAGAAACGAGAATAGCAGTAAGATATGTTTAAGTATATCAGGAACTAAAGAAATCTGATAGATACTAGTTAAGTGTTAGGAGGAAATAATATTGTCAGTAACAATGTATAAACAGTAGAAGAGTTGCTTTAATAATCTTGTGCTTTCTATGTATTTTTCAGGGAAAGAGATGACAAAACAAATGCTATATAAGCTTTTCTGCAGTAACTTGCGAGGATGATGGTTAGGTACTTTAGAACCACTTGTTCTAAATAAATTTGTATTTAAGTTTTCTGAAAAATTGGTCAAAGAACCTTGTGACTGTCATGAATGTTATCATCTAGGACTATCGAAGAACTTCAAAGGAACTAGAAGGAACCTAAAACTTCACTACTATGTTAAAAGACTGTAAAGGACAGTTTGAGTTGATACAGGTTGAAGTGAGTGCTACAAAACAGAACACGTGATACAGGTTTTTGACTAATAATGAGCAGACAGAGGGAAGAGAAAAATGATGCATACAAGTTTATGAAAAATTACCTCCTGCCAAACTTGTCCTGGTTGGAAATTATATTTTTTGTTGAGAAAAAATCCTCACATGTTTATAAATTGAGTTAGTTTCTAAGTAATAGAGTCATTTGCCTTGCAGAGGTTAGGGAACTAGAAGTAACAAAACAAAGTCACTAGCACAGAGTGATCCTGATTAGTGAGAGAACAACATGTCTTCCTACATTTCGTACTCCTGTCTTCTGGATTATACCCCTCTCTTCTGGAAAGCAGTGTTCCTGAAAAAAAAATTATAATCTTGGTAGATAATTGGTCTGTCATCACAGTGTGATGCCGCACTCAACAAAACAGGATTCTTGGATGGATAGGGAGATAAATAGAGGAATTTTTAGAATAAATTCCATACCTAGTTCTGGTGCCCATATCTGAAGACAATAAATTCCAAAATTTTCACAGAAGAGCTATGCAAATAGCTAAAATGCAGTAAAAAGGTCTTCTTTTAATGAGAGGTTTCAAGGATTTTGTTCAAACCCTCAGACATATGATGGTGAAATTTTGTCAGCTGAACCATATAAAAACTAACCACTTCAGACTAAAAAGAAACATATCAAACATAATTCAAAGCTTTGAAATAAGTGAAATAAGGCTAGAAATAAGATATACATTTTTAACAGCAGAAATATTTAGTATAACAATTTACTGAAGCTTTCATTCCATTCTACCTTGCTAGCAGGTCAAGAGCAAGTGTTTTTCTAAAATTATGCTGTAGTTTAAAGAAAATGTGATTTAGGGAAATGCTTTGCCTTGTCATTCATATGAGATCACTCTAGATCCTCAAAATTATTCTGTCCAGTCTTATCTTGAAGTCAGTTGAACACAGATGTTCTTAGAGGAAAAATGCAGTGTTATCATTTATAGTATGAAAACATGGAAAATTACCTTTTGCAAAAAAATGAGAAAGCCTACCTTGGATAATGGAGAAAGCTACTTAGTGTCTTAAATTGAGGAAAAAGTTTTAGAAGGAAATTATTCATCTGGAAATTGTATGAAGCATCATTGTAGTGGCTATTAACAGCTCATTGTACATAAGATAAAGTAATTGCCACAAAAAAAAAAAAAGGAAAAAAGAAAAAAGAATAACCATGACTGACTAAGTTCTTTGCTCAGATCTTTTAATAACTTGGTTGATATTTTTTTTTTTGTCAGAAATCCATAATGAAAGAATCTAGTGACTCTGTCCTCATTTTTGAGTACAGTCTTTCAGTAAAAAAACCCAATATTTGGCTTTTCAACAGACAGAATATTTTTCATTTTCAAGTGGAAAATGTGTTCATGTGAAGATGTTTTCTGGGGAAAGATAGGAAGGAAATAGTATTCCAAATCACATTAGCTTGCAGGGAGATGAAGGAATTATATCAATTTATTTTTGCCTTTGTTCTTAAAGTAAAAAAAGAAATGATCTTATTAAATGCTTGAACACCAATTCCTTAAATCACATAAAAAGATAGACTGTTTCCATCATTAGTCATTTTTTAGCTTTTGTATTGTGAAGAAAAGCTTGTCTCTATGCCCCAAGGCATCAGACACATCACAGATTCTTCTGCAGCTGTGAAGACATGGAGGTGGCCTTTCAGGAAAATTGCCCCTGTGCTTTTTACACTGCATCTGGGCCCAGCTGGCTAAGACTCTAAGGCAATATCTCCATTAGCATTTTACTTCAGATCTGGAGTATGGTTTTAAAATAAATCATACTGTTGTCCCCACTTATTATGCTTCAGCTCTTAGCAAGGGGAGGTGTTGGAGTGCATGAGCCAGCTTCCACAAGGAAGAATCATAGAATCATAACGTCATAGAATGACCTGGATTGGAAGGAACCTTAAAGATCAGTGAGTTCCAACCCCCCTGCCATGGACAGGGATACCTTTCATTAGACCAGGTTAATCAGAGCTTCATCCAACCAGGCCTTACCAAATCCAGGGATGGAGCATCCACAACTTTTCTGGGCAACCTGTTCAGGTTCCTCACCACCCTTACAGTAAAAAATTTTTTTCTGGTATCTGATCTAAACCTACTCTCTTTCAGTTTGAAACCATTACCCCTTGTCCTATCACTACATGCTCTTGAAAAAGTTTCTCTCCATCTCTCTTGTAGGCTCCCTTCAGGTACTGGCAGGCTGCAGTTGAGTCACCCTGAAGCCTTTTCTTTTCCAGGCTGAACAATCCCAATTCTCTTAGCCTTTTCCAGTAGGAGAGGTTTTCCATCCCTCTAATCACTTCGGTGGCCCTCCTCTGGACTTTATTCAACAGGTCTATGTCCTTCCTGTGCTGGAGACCTCAGACCTGGATGCCGTACTCAAAGTGGGGTCTTACGAGAGCAGAGTAGAGGGGAAGAATCACCTCTCTTGGCCTACTGAAGAACCAAGAGCCATGTGTGCTCTGGGAACACAACTAACTCTTCTTCCTCTAGAAATTGTTGCTTACCTACAGGACCTGGGTGAATCTGTACAATGTGATGGACACTGGGTCCTCAGCAGCAACTGTTTTGCCAGGCAGAAACCTCTTCTTTCTTTGCACTGGCCTGGCAGAACTGCAAGCATACAGCAGATCCTTGTTCCCTTTCTGTGATGTGAGCAGCATAAGCTAACTGAGGAGGAAAGGATGATGCCTTCTCTGTCATCTGTACATGGTAAATATTGTTCCTATGCAACTGTTGGGTTTCTCAGTTTTTTACTCATGTGTCTTTAGAAGCCTAAAGAGTCCTCTTGCAACCAGTATCCCAAATATTCAGAGGGCTGAAATGTGAGACGTTGTGGGCAGAGTTATCACACAGAGCTTATCTAATTGTGTATCTGATGCTTTACTCGTTCTAAAACTGGACCTTAAAAGCTTTTATTGAAACTGCTGTTTTCAAAAAGTTGAAAATAGTTTATTTGCAGAGTCCAAGACCTTCAGGCCAGAAGCAGCAAGTACAACATTTAGTTTGACATTCAATTAAAACTCAGGCCAAAATTTTTCATCTACTGTACCTCTTTGTACATCCTAGTAATTTATGGCTAAGCTAGACTGAATCTTTATAAAATACATCCATTTTTTATTTAAAATGTTCTACAGAGAATCCAGCATACCCTTAGGTGAGGTGTTCTATTGATTAATTGCACTCACTCTGAAAATATTTCCAGTCAGGCCTTGCTTAGCTTCGATCTCCAGTCATTTGTCTTTGTAACTTTGTCTGTCAAGGAGCTGCTTGCCACTGAAAAATCTTTTAATACAAAGGTACTTACAAACTGAGACTTTGTTGCCCTTGGGAAAATAGATACACATTTTAGAAATCCTTTAAAAGAAAAGAAACTGTCATTTAAAACATTGTTTTGTTTTCAAATCTTTCCAATTTCCGAGGTAAAACAGTTTCTTTCTATATAGTATACTTACACTGAACTTTCAAGAGATGGAAAGAGCTTTTTTACCAAACCATGACCATGAGTTGAAATGAAGAAAGCCTGGAATAGCATTTGTTTTTGTTACCTCAGAGATGTTATAATTTTCAACATGGTTATTTTTAATTTTTTTCAATCAGTTTTGCCTCAGAAAGTTGTTCCTATTATAGCTGCTACTAAAAAAAGCTCTTTTTTTCCTAAATGATAAATGAGAAAGACCCAATGGGAAGCGCAGGAATGGTAGAGCCAAGCTTTCTAGCCTAAGGTGTACAATGGTAGGACAGGAAGCAATGAACATAAGTTGCAAAATGGTTAGATATAAAGAAATTTATTTTATTTTTTACCATGATCAGAGACTGGAACGGGTTCCCAGAGAGGTTTTTGAATCTTCGTCCATGGTGATGTTCAGAATTTGACTATACATGACCCTGAGCTACCTCATCTAGAAGATCCTGCTGAAAGCAGAGACTTGACCTCTTTGATCTTCGGGGGTCCCTTCTGTCCTGAATTCTGAAGTAACACTGTAAATAGGGCTACATGAGTGTTTAAGCCTTTCTGTCATTGGTGGAGGCTGACAATGGCTCCCCCCTCCACCTGGTCAAGAACTTGTATGAAGTTTGTTGAAAACAGGTGTCTGAGATTCAGAGAAACATGACCAGAGCAACTAAGCTTCATTTCCCTGGGCAAGAAGTTCCAAAAGAGATAGCAGGTCCCCACTTATCCATCTTGTCTATGCACATGCAGCATGTGAAACAGTGCTTTATTACACTGGTAATCTAGGTTGGTAGTTTTGTTGACATGAAACAGTAAACTACCCATATTCTATACTGCTGATTACTGAGTCTCAATTTCACAAATTTATCTTTTGACAATCAGTCACATTTGGGTAGATAGTGACACCTAAAAGTAATTAAAACTCTTTCTGGTACTAAGTAAATTGAGACATGGCATTTGCATTTATTGAAAATTAGACAGAAAAAACACCAACAATCAAGAAACAGAACCCATTTTTGTTCACTTGAAGTTTGTTTCACAGTTCTCTAGCCATTACAAAATACTGCCTCTGTCAGACAAGCCAATCTACAAGCAATGCAAATGAATAGTTAAGAGAAAAAGGGATCTCTCATTCTAGTGCACTGTATTGTGACACAACATTTAAGCAAGTATTATTCTATCATCTTATTCATTCCTTTTAATCAAAAACTTACATTCATAATTTTTCTATAAATAAGCCATGAAGTCTGGAAATTTTTAAGTCAGGGAAGCCAGGCTGTCAGCATTCAAATTCAAAGTTGTCTCAAAGAGTATACTCTTTGATATATATCTGATAAAAATAAACTTGTTATGTAAGGTGTTGATTCAGCAAAGTGATTACATGCTTAGCTTTTTAGGCACTTAAGTGAACCTGGTAGTATTCAGTAAGTACACATGTGTCAGTTCGAAATTGTTGAATGTCAAGGGTCATTGTCGTCATCAGGAACATAAATGCGTTTCTTCTCTACTGATCATTAACAATATGTCTGCTGGATTGGCTATTTGGTTTGATTGCTTGTTTTAGTAAGGTCAAATATTTTGGTAGTTATAGACCCACAGTAAACTCATTTTAAAGAGTTTTCAATTCACTGTTAATAGTGGGGGTCATGCAATCATGGTATTTGATCAAATGTGGTTACTAAAAAACATAACACAGTTCAACTCAATTCCATGACCCCTTTTCCTTTGTGTTCTCTCTCTATGTGCATTTATGATTCTATGTTTCAGTTAATTATTGCTAAGCCCCTCTTTTTTCTTCCTCTATTTTCCCTGTAATCTTGTCAAGATCACTGTGACTAAAACTAAGACAGTATTTATATCTCTTTCCCTTATATATTATTATTACCATGATTAACATTCTTCTTCTACACTATATTTGCTTACCAGTAAAACAGTGGTGATTTTTTTCTGAAAGAGACTTTCATTATTTTTGTAGTAGTCCAAATTGAAAAATATATTAAAAAAAATCAATGCCTATCAATTTCTAATGTGTTTTCTATATGACGGAGCGGAATGTGGTTATTTTTTCTATTTTTTTTGGTGTTTGTTTGTTATTGTTGTTTTTGTGGTGCAGTTTTTGTTTGGTTTTGGGGTTTTGTTTGATTTTGTTTGAGTTGTCTGAATCTGCTTGGAGCATCATAAAATGAGGAATTGGAGACTTTTTATGTTGGTTATACACAATTCTGTATATGTGGAGAGGGAGGTAGTTTAGTTTTGTTTTTGCACAGAATGATCTTTCAGCTTTTTGACTAGGAATTGCTTTGGTTTGAATGATGATATCTACTCGTCGATAAATAGGTCAGAGTATGGTAATGCACATGTGTGATTTGAAGATCTTTCAAGCAATTTGTGAATTGAAGTTTTTAATACAGGTATTTTGAAACGTAGCTGAAGTCATTTGTATTCTGCTGCGTGATGACATCAAATTCTCTGTTAGCAAATTCTGTATTTTGCAGTAGCAGCCATTAAATTCCATGGCAATATCAATTTATTTCATTGCCAAGTAATACACTACTTTTTCCTCACTTATGCCCTTGCAAAGACACAAAATATGATTAATAGATGAAAATAATCAACAAATTTCTTGTTGGATTAATATTTTCAACAAATGCTTTCCAAGCAGTAAGGCCCCAACACACACAATCCCTGCCTGAACCTGCTTTTTCTCATCTGCCAGAGGAGAGACTAAGCCTGAAGACTGTTAGAGCAGCTTGTCTTCACCATTTTGATAAGTCTGTACTGCTGCTCTGTTCATTAAGTAGTTTAAAGTCTGCAGTGCAACATACAATGTAAGAATCTCTGTGGAAAAAATAGCCTAAGTTTTGTGACTGACTCTATTGGCCAATTTTTCGAGATCTTTCTGTTCCCTCTGCAAGCCTAACATTAGTTTACTTCCCATCTTTTTGAACCATGCATTGTAATCTGTTTAGAGTGCTCAGTGGGCAAATCTTCCAAGAGTTATCTGCAAAGGCTAATTGCTTTCTCTAAATAAATTAGGAAGAAAAAGAAATTACCTTTTAATTTACACAACTTTTTTTCATGTGTGTGTGTCAAAAATCAGAAGGTTTGTCATCAGCAGAGTAGTGATGGTCTGGACCTATCTCTTATTAAGAGCAGTCAGACCTGTGATAGCAAGGGACTAGATTCTGACTCGAGAGGTTGCACCTAGTCTACGCTTTAGCTAAATAGTAAAATCAGAAATTTTCAAGTCAATGTAATAAAAATGGAAAAAGGCAAGAAGAGAAAAGGCACCATTCAGAGCTGTCATTTTGGAAAAATATGCAGAGCACATATACCAATTTGTGCTACAGATTTAGTCTCTTCACTGCTATTTAGTTTCCTTGTCGCCTGTTGATTTTAGTGTGTGATTACAAGAAGAGGAACTAGGTACCTGCTGAGCTATAGTCCAACATTATGGGACTTAATTTTTGATGTAAGAAAAAATTCGGGTGCATCATTCTGTGACAGAATGTGAATTGTGAAAGGAAATGCTTGTGATCTTTAAAACAAGAATACCCCTTTTCATACTGAAGGCCATGCTAAAAGTACATTCTCGAGCATTTCACGCTTTTGGTCTTCATAATGTTCATTTTTGTCTTTTCAAGTCTTTCTATAGCTCTTGATGTCAGCGCTTTTCCATTCTGTATTATGGCAGGGTTTTTCAAGTCTGATTTGCCTTGAATGTCACCCACATATATGGAGTTTAGAATTCTGAGGTTTAGAATTTCTTCTTTATTGTAAAAGAAAGGGAGTTTTATTGACATGTGATGCAATGGTGTTGAAAGCTTACTTTGGATGAAACATGATAAAATAAATCCTAATTTTATATATATTTTGCATATCAAGTGTAAAGACTTGTAGAGACTCAGTTACTTTGAAGTCATTTGAGCGGTCTTGGTAGATGAAGTGAACACATGGTTCCATGGTTTTAATAAAGAAAATACAGAATAAAGAAGATGGTTTTACTTTTGACTCCTGCACAAGTGGAACTACTGGATTATCTGTAGTCCTTACATTGCAGAAACTGCAGGAAGAATAGTTTGAGGACTCAAAAATTACACGTATTAGAAGACCATAAAATTAAAATTTATGGAAATGGTGCTGTATCTGTCTGGGAACATTTTGGCAATTTTTTTCATGTTCTTTCTTCAATCTAGTTTCTCAGAGATCAAATAAGGATTTAGAGAACTTGATTTGTATGCAAGGAGATGATTTATAATGTTACTGACCTTCTCTGACTTAGAAGGCAAAACGTAATGTGATCCCTAGTCAGCTACAAAAATTCAAATGTATGTATGAGGAGACATCTTGTTTCTGTGCAAGGGCCAGCTGCAGTTTCCTGGGTTGTGGGAGCTTTGCTGTGACTGGATGTCTTCTGAACAGTATGTTCCGGGTTACGTACAGGAGGTTGGAGGTTGGTGTGGCAAGTATTGAATGACCTTCTCTTGTCCATCTCACACGGGGAGCCAGATATAAAGACCTTTGATGCTCCTCCAGGCCTCACACCCTACCTGTCCTTGGTCTTAACCCTGTAGAGACTGTTTGCTACCACACCGCTGACAAATAGAGGTGAAAGTTAGATGTTATGAAGGTATATTTCTGTTTGCTTGTCTCTTCCTAGTGCCTTTTTTCCCCCAACTGTTCTTGGGAAAAGCAGTCGAGAAGGTGCATTGCTCCTTATGCTCCCTGTTGACAGTGTTAGGGGCTTTTTAAATCCAGGTTACGGTGGTTCTTCTCTGTATTACTTTCTAATGGCTAGAGATGAAGAAAAAAACTGTCTAGACTGTTAACTGTCTTACAGACAAGAACTTCACAAGCAGTGAATTACGTACTCTGTAAAGGGAAGATTTAAAAGTATCTCACTTCCTCTGTTAGTTTTCAGCATTTGGCATTAAAACAACTGTGTGGTAGCTATTGCAGGAAGGTTAGGCAGGTATTGCTGCTCTTCTTACAGTGAAAACAGAATCAAAAAGGATTTTGTTAGCAAGGAAAAAGACTGAAAAATGAAAAGCAACTTGCTAGGAAAACACTAGAAAAGATAATGGATTTAGTTTCAAGGAGTTTCAGGTGCTTCTCAGTAAGTTCTCATATGACATATACCCTTATTGAAAATAAAATCAAATTGGAAAAGTAGTATTAGATTCCTACTGACTACTTGGGTACCCAATCTGTTTTATTGATATCCATCATTTTTATCTGTTATTTACTTTAGTGGTAGTATATTTAGAATAACCAGTAGAATAGTTTTAAGACTGAAAGAAAATCTACTGAAAATGATGTAATTTCTTTCCACTGAGTTTCTAACTAATTTTTACTTAATTAAATGAATTTAGATTACATGTTTTCTCAAGGGAAAAATCTATTACACTTGTAAAAAATAAATACATGCTTAAAACACCCACACAAATTTCTTACCAAATTCGTTTTGGCACTGAAGAGTAAATCTACTTTGTAGAATGAAATTCTGATAAATAAGCTTTGTCAGCTTATTTATTTAAAGTAAGCAGCTTTATCCTTTTTGTGTCGTTTTTGCTTTTTCATGTTAGTTTTAATTGCCTAGATTTTTAATTTTTTTTTGAGAACAAGGCAGCATGTGTTTAAATAAGGTATTTAACTTTTTGCTTTGTTGATTTTTTTTTACAGAGCAGGCTAAAGAAATCATGTGGGTTAATAATATGTGTCTGTTGTTCTGACCAGAGAAGTACTTTGCCTGTTGTGACATTTGAATCTCCTCTGAGAAAATTACTGAAAAAACTCCTTTGAATTCTTTCCCCTCTTCCCCTTCCTGCTGTCAGTATTAGTTTATGGCCATTTAACTTAATTTCAGATATTTTACCAGAAACATTCTCACCATTTGTAAGTAGGAATTTAGCTGAGGTGACTTGAAATCGTAGGGCCAAGTTATGGTAAGATCCTAGTAAAGGAGGAAATCTTTACTGATGTGTGTGTGTGAGAGTTTTTGAATATTCAATTTCCTTTCTTCTGGATCAAGAAAGCAAAAAACAATACACTTACTGTGGTTTTACATTAAGACTATTTAAAAAGTACTCAGAAAATTAGATCTCTCTGTAGTCCCACAAAGTTTAGCATGTTCTTGCATTTTTAATTGCTGATAAAATTATTTGGTTTTAAGTAATTAGATAAGAATCAATGTGAATAATAACATATTTCTTATAATCAGCAAATTGTCATGGCCTTTGTCTAAACCCAAGAATTTAGGAAGATTTTAATCACACCTGGTTCCAAATAAGTGTGATGTAAATACTAAATGAAATAAAAAAGATCTGTAGGCCAAAAATCTTATACATTTATACATTTTCCATGTATGAAAATATTGATCGGGTTTTTTTCTCTTTTCTTTTTCTAACAATAACAATTTTTTACCTCGATAAAGTACATTTGTCCTTTTTACTCAGTCATGTTTTCAGATGATAGATTATGTATGTCACCTTGATTCAAACATCTTATTTGTTTTTAGTGCTGTAGCTTAATACTTGAAGTAGAAATTTTCCATTTCTGATATCAAAGGAACCAAAAGATGCCCCCTTGACAATCAAAACCTTCTTTACAAACAACATATGAGCCCTGCTTTTTCTGTCATTCCTTTTAATAATCAGCAAAACTTTGAAGTCAAGAAAATTTTTACCTGAATGTCAAAGGGGGATGTTTATCTTTTTTCCTTTGCAATGCTTAGTTAAGGTTTACTTGCTGGAATGACTTTAATTTTGCAACCATAAAAAAAAAATTCTTTTTTGGTGTCTATCACTCAGTGCTTCAGTATGTTAGAACCAAAACGTGCCTGCAAACCCACAGCTTTCCTCATGGTACCATAATGCATCTGAAAGAGGCCTTCTACTCTTGCATGTTAAATACTTAGCTCAGTTTCTCCCACTTGCTTACTGAACAGTTCTCTGTGTTACTAGGCAATGTTGATTAATCTCTGACTGGCATTGTCAGCAGTGTGAAAAATAAATGTGATAGCAAATATTGTAAAATTCTCCTATCGTTGCACCAATAATGTCCCAGTAAGTAGGATTTTGCAACAGTTGCAGCAAACTCACACCTGTCTTTTTGTATTTTTTATTATAACTAATAAAGTTTTCTGCTTTCTCTCCTGCATGTCATCTCATCACATATAACTGAGTACTTTTTCTACCACAGACAAATCAACTTGCCCCCAAAAGTCAAGAGCTTGTTATGCCTTCTCTGCTCTGGCAAGTTCCAGAAAAGAAAGTATTTTTTTCAGAAAATTATTGCTTGACTTTATGCCCAGAGCACTGTAAACATTTGTAATTTTGTTTTCACTTAACAAAAATTAAAATGGCTTTCTGCATTACTAGTTGGTACTGAACACATCCTCATGGGAAGGCGACCTCTACCCTTGTACATAGCCTGGGAACTGTCCACTTCTGCCTCATAACAGATTTCCCAGTAAAGCGAGTAGAAAGTTCTTAAGAAGCTGAAATAAACAATAATGTCTAAATGTACTGCTGGTATACAGAGTAAATGTCTCGGTGAGACTGAATGTCACAAAGACCTGGAAAGCCAATTTTAGAGCTGCTTTTTATTGTCTCTTTCTCTCCTGGCATTCTGAGCATTTTCTTTCCAGTTCATCCTCTGTTTCTCATTTACTTTTCCCTCCTGTGTTTTATTGCTTTTGAGAACTCCCAGCTGATCCTCCTGCGCTTCAGTTCCACTTCCTCTCACAACTGCTTTCCAAAATAGGATCATTGAACAGTTAATGCTGGCACTTAGAATGAGTGAACAACCCAATTAGATTAACCAAGGGTAGGGAAATTCATGTTTCAGACTTTTATTTTCTGCCGACTCAGGAAGACAAAAGAACATCAAACAGCTCCCAAGTTCTGCCAGGCATAGCAGTGCAACATATAATTGGGACCATAATGTTCGTGCTGGTGATGATGTCGCTGTTTTCTGCCTTTAGAGGATAAGGACATTTGCCATTTGCTGGGGAAGAATTAAGTCGAAGAATTGAGAGTATTTGACAGATTTTACTGTTAAATTTTGGGTGTGAACAAATAAAGGTAACTATTTAAACCTTTCTTGGAGAAAAAACCAGTAACCAACCCTTCTGATCTGCCTTGTCGATGTTGACTAATTCATCCATACCTATGGCTAGCTTCCAATGGATCAGGAATTTGCATTTTTGCCCCGACTAACACAGAACATTGGAAAGAGAACAGTCTCTATGCTTGCTCTTAAAAGATAATAAAACATCAATAAAATGACTTTTCTATTATTTAGCCAAGGTGACTGATACAGAAGGAAGGTGACTTTTACATAGCCAAAAGGTGTGGGGGTTTTTTTCTCCCTAGCCTTCCTAATCAAGCTTCCTATGTTTCTGTAGGGTTTTGCAGCTGCACTACTACTAAGCTTTAAGACAAAGTTGTTACGAAATTGTTGGTCAAACACATGTATTTATATATTTACTTGTATATGAATCTATATAAATAAAATATATATTTATATGAATAAAACACACACATACCCCTCATCTCGTTCAGAGATGAGTCCCACTGCCACAGAAGAGAAGTCAACATCATTACCTTTATTGGCTGCTGTAACTTGTTTTCAGTTTCCCTCCTTCTCCTGGTTGGTGATGCTAATTTTCAGTGATAGCCAGCACACACAGGCATAGACTAGTCTTCCAGGGGTTTTGCATTGAATGTAATTTGGTCTTTCCATTACTTCTTCTTGGGAGATTAGAGATATGTTGCCCTGATGAACTTCAGAGATGAGTTCTTACATTTGACTGTTTAGTGTTCTCTATATCTTATTCTTGCCTTTCACCACTTTCCTTTAGTCACTCCCTCAGTGAAGGAGATGGCACAAGTTATTTCTGCCTACAGCAGTCCCTCAAAAATGCTAAGTCAGTTTATTGCCTGGGATTTTTTAGGTGTCCTTTATTTGTGCAGCAAGGAAGGATATACAACCTTAACACAAGCTGCTATTTTGACAGGTTACTAAACTCCATTTGATACCTAATGTTGTGTCTTGTTTGCTCAGACTGGTTTGTGAGTAATCTCTAGGTTTAACTCTGGTTTTGGGTCAAGAAGCTAGTTAGATTTTGTCTTAAACATGTTCTCTATCGCTGTAATCTTCATAAATTTCAGAATCAGTGCTCCTAAAAGAGTGTTTCCCATTGGAATTTTTCAGAGTTTGTATATTTATAATTTTTTTTTTTACAGGACAGGATGGTAGATGAGTCACAATTTCCCTTCCTACACCTTCTTAATTTAGTTTTTGAAAGGTGTCATTGAAATTTTTCTGCAATAATAATTTCTTACTGGCATAGTATTTCATTTTTAGGGGTACTTCTGCAAGTTTGCATCACTTTAAAAGCCTAAAAAGACCTTACCAACTAATTGCACTAGAATTCCTATAAACTGATTTCTAATGGTTAATTTGTTTTGCTGTCAGTAAATTTCAAATGATAAATATTTGTCAAGCATAAAGACAAATTTCTGGTATTATTTTGTCAGTAAGAACAGTTTCACTTTACTTTAGTAACTGTTTAAGAAAATATGTCACTGTTTAATCACCATGAAAGAAGCCTTCTAAACTGCTGATGATGCAGCATTAACAGGTATCCTGGCTTCTTTGTTAAACTTGAAATATTTCACTAGAGCTTTATACCTGGGACAATATTTAATTCCTCAAAGTAATTGCTCTTTCCAATCTTTCCACACACTAATTTAGTATGGAACGAGTTTATTAACAAAGGTGTGCTGCTAATTTCTGATCTTTCTAATTTCTTTCCGTAGTCAGTGTAGAAAGAGGGAGCAAGAGATTGCCCTCTAGAGAACAAGATCAGCCCCCAAATGAGGCATTGCCTTCAAGAAGAGTCTTTCCCTATTGAGTGCAGAAGAAGTCTAGAGAAACTGAAATATCTTGTGTGACTAGTCTGGATTTATAACTGATTAGAGAGGCTTAATTATATCAACATGTTGGAGATTTTTCTGTGATATAAATTCACCTTCCATGTGCACAACCTTTTCATCCTTATTTTTTAGCTTTTTAGCTTCTAGTCAAAATATCTGCTTCATGAATATCTCAATTAATATGTGAATGTCACTGAAAACGGTTTCCAAATTTATTTTTGAGAAAAATGTGGAGATCATTTGCAGGGAGGCAGTAAAATGCTACATAGCATCTTACTGCATGTTGTTTATTTTAAGAGGAATTTGCAAGGAGCTTGGCACTCTTTCTAGCTTCTCCAACCAGTTAATAGTATTTGATTTAAAATAACCCCTGAAAGTGTCACTGAAAGTGAAACCTGATTGGCACACATGAAGAACACTTTCCATGTAGATCCATGTTCTGTATTACTTGATAAAGATCGGTCATCGCTTGCACATAATACCTGAATTTTCTACAATAAGCTAGATATGATGTATTTGTAATACAACATAACTAGATTTTACATACTTGCTTTCATTTGTTCTGTAAAAATATATGTGTTCCTGTTTAAGCTTTTACTTTTAATCATGGATTTTTTTGTTCTCCTGTTTCACTTAAAATTATCTGTCTTTGAATACAAGCTATAGAGTTTTATTCTTTGTATCAGAAATTTTAGTTAAAAGCTTTCCTTACTAAAATGAACATGCTATGATATATATTTTGTATTGCTGGTCTGTTTATTTCCCATATCAGAATCTGCTCTTTGCAGAGTTATTAATTTTATGTATATATATATATATATATATATATATATATATATATTATTGAAGAACCCAAGGAAATATATCTTTCATCATCAGAGTATTTTTTGCCATCTTTGTGCTGACTCTTTAGTATTTGTTACTAGTCTGTAGTTAAAAAAGGCTGGAATTTCTGGTTGAAAGTGTGATTTTGCACAACTGTCATTTGTTTTTTCTGTCTGCAGTTGGTAGTTTTTATTTGCTTATGTTTTTTGTAATTCTCTGGCATGCTGCACTTTTACCTATGGGTGTTTCCATTCTTCTACACTTAACAGCTTTATTTTCATACACTTTTCCTGCCAAGTCAAGTTTGTTTCTGAAAGTAACCTCACTATATTCAGATTCAATTTCATCATAAATAAATTTCATTTCCAGTTAATCCGTGTCAATGTGATTTAGCTGCATGACTTAGTTGCTTATCATAACTCAGGAGACTTATGGTGCAGCTGATTTCATTGAGTGAGTCACTCAGAAATTTCAAACAGGACATCAGTTTTTAGAGATCATTCCAGGGAAACTTGTGTTGTTGGAGCAAGCAGTTGTGCTGATATTAAATGGTTAATGAAACTGGGGGAACATTGCAGGAGTTTTTGTATGAGGTTTTTCTGCTGTGGGGTATTTTATTAAGAAAAACTGGCTGTATAATTTCAGGGTTATCAAAATGGATGAACCAAAATTAGTAACCTAGAGATTTTATAAATAAGAAAGTTCACTGTCATTTTGAAACTATTTTTATTTTCATTTTTTTCTTGTAAAACAATGAAATATAAAAAGTGGAGATTAAATAAGAGTTTTCAGCTAACTCAAAAAAAGATTTTATACGCCACTGCAAATGTTGTTACTTTGGAGTTATCCAGAACAAGCTCAGGTTTTCTAATTCACCCTCCAAATTCTGTCACTCCGTGTGTAGTTGTTGGCAATTTATTTTCCACTGGTATTAAATGGAGACCGGTCACATTTCTCAGGAGAGGGTAAGAGGATGTCATCTCAGCTATCCTGGAAAAGAATTGGAAGGCATGAAAATAGTGTCTTTGGGTTAAAAGATGCGAATGGAAGTATTCTATTTTCACAGAAACACAAAATATGCTGAGTTGGAAGGGGCCCGAAAGGATTGAGTCCAACTCTTAGCCCTGCACAGGACCATCCCAAAGAATCACACCATGTACCTGAGAGTATCGTCCAAATGCTTCTTGAACTCTATCAGGCTTGGTACTGTGACCACTTCCCTGGGGAGCCTATTCCAGCACGCAACCACCATCTGGGTGAAGAACCTTTTCCTAATATCAAAGCTAACCCTCCCCTGACATAACTTCAGGAATTCCCTCAAGTTCTGTCACTGGTCACCACAGAGCCTGCCCCTTCTCTTCTCCACACTGAACAGACCTAGTGACCTCAGCTGCTCCTCATACGGCTTCCCCTCAAGACCCTTCACCATCTTCGTTGCCCTCCTTTGGACACTCTCTAATAGTAATAGCTTTCTTACATTGTGGCACCCAAAACTGCACTAAATATTCAAGGTGAGGCCACACCATTGCACAGCAGTGGGACAATCACCTCCCTTGACCAGCTGGCAATACTTTGCCTGATGCCCCCCAGGGACAGGGTGGGCCCTCCTGGCTGCCAGGGCACTGCTGACTCAGATTCAACTTGCCACCGACCAGGACCCCCAGCTCCCTTTCCAAGGCACAGCTTTCCAGCATCTCATTCCCCAGTCTGTACGTACATCCAGGTGCAGAATCCTACACTTGCCCTTGTTGAACTTCATATGGTTGGTGACTGCTCAGTCCTCTAATTTGTTGAGGTCTCTCTGCAGGGCCTTCCTACCTTTGAGGGAGTCAACAGCTTCTCCGAGTTTTGTGTCACTGCAAACCTGCTTAGTATCCCTTCCAGTCCTGCATCCAAGTCATTTATGAAGGTGTTGAAGAGCACAGGGCCCAAGATTGCGGAGGTCAATAACTTTGACGATCCCAGCAGAGGCAGAAAACTGGAATGCTTTACTGGACTTACAAGTTCATATTTAAAGGGTTTAGGGTTTACATATTCAACATGGGGTTTACATATTCATCGGGGGCAGAACTCTTACAATTAGGGACTTTACAGGGATGAGGTAAAGGGGAAATCCTAAATTACAAACTTTTGGGTCTTAGCACTTACATCATCAGGAAAAACCCATTTTATCTTAGGGAATTCACAGGGTGGAACAGGTATTCGGATCTACAGAATGCAGGCATTCAGGGGACACAAAGGGAGAAATAAGGTACAATAGGTCTTCTGCACAGGCCTGATGAGATCAGGGCATGGTTTCTCTGGGCTTGGGTGGGACATTCCAAACCCATGACATCAATGGATACTTGTCTGGACTCTAGATTGAGGGTTTTTTCCCAGTCTCTGTCAGCCCAAGGCTTTTGTTTAAACCTAGCAGTTCTTTTCTTTTTCTCATATCCACATTTTGGAATCCAACACAAGATGGAGCCCTGTGGAACCCCACTAGTGACAGGTCACCAGTCTGATGTCGCCCCATCCATTATTACCCTCTGTCCTCAACCCGTGAGCCAACTGCTTATCCACCACATGGATGTCCAGCTGTGTGCTGGACATTTTGTCTGGAAGGATCCTGTGAGAGACAGTATCAAAAGCTTTACTGAAATGCAAATAAGGATTACATCAACTGGCTTTCCTTGGTCATCTAGGTATCTTACCTTTTCACAAAAGGAAATCAGGTTTGATAAGCAAGACTTTCCTCTCATGAAGCCATGGTGGTTGTGACTGATGACAATGTTATCTTTCAGGTGTTCTTCAATACCTCCCAGCATAATCTTCTCCATAACTTTACCAGGCACTGAAATGAGACTGACAGACCTATAGTTTCCAGGGTCCTCCTTCTTGCCCTTCTTGAAAACTGGGATAATGTTTACCAGATTCCAGTCAGCTGAGACCTGTCTGGATTCCCAAGACCGCTCAAAAATCATTGAGAGAAGTTGTACAATGACATCAGCCAGTTCTTTGAGGATTCTTGGTGAATCCCATCAGGTCCCAGAGGGAGCAGCAGATCCCTCACAATTTCAGGGTCGACTGGGACTTGATCATTCTCACAGTCGTGGTCCTCCAGCTCAGGGCACTGTGACCCTCTCAGTCCATCATCCATGTTGAAGACAGAGGCAAAGAATGTATTAAACACCTCTACCTTGTCTCTGTCCCTGTTTGTGAGGTTTTCAAGAGTTCTATTTCTGTCACTATGTAATTAGCATGCAACAAAAATGGTTAAAAAAATGGACTCTCTCTTGGTTCTAATCACAGTGCAGTCTGACTGACAAGTAACATCCCTTTGGTTATCTGCTGGGCAGTTATTCACTGACCTTAATGACTGCAGGGAGCAAAACTGATTCTATTTTAAAACCTCAACTGTAGCTTATGAAAGTGAAATAATTTTATCTTCGAACTGTTGGTTCAGTAAAGCATATCAAGTTATAGGTAGTCTCTTTAGAGATTTCTTTCATTTTAAGAAATAACTCAAGTGGGAACTGTCATGATGAGATAGAACTATTAGTTCCTTTGATGTAATTCATGAACTTGGAGAAAAGTCTTTTAAACTAATTCGTAAAACTCATTGAATCTTAAAATTATTGACCAGTGTTGCATTACAGGAGTAGAGATGAGGTTTGATATTTCATTTAGATGTATTCAAAAATGGCTGTGTGTTTCTCTAGCTTACCGTTACTTTACTAAGGTATCTACAAAGTGCTGGGCTGCATGTTTTCAGCTACTTGTGTGTGTTTCCTTACAAACTCTCTTCAAGCCTTTCCATTTTATTCTCTTAAGTCTTGATGTGGATCTTGATATTAGGAAAATTTACTTCCATTCCTGAGTTTCCTAGTGGTGGTATAATCCAATCCTTTTCTCTGCCTTTAGTTTGTCCCTAAATAAAATGTAGAGATGCTTTATTTTCCCCCCCCCCCCCCTTTTATCAGTTTTTCTGATCTATTTTCTTGTGAATTAATGGCTCTGGTTGCTCAGGTATACCATGTCACTTTCTTTTCTTAGGAATTTGTTGAAATTCCTCTTACTTCCTCAAGAATGTTCAACCGTCTGCCTTTCCCCTTCTTTGGGCATGGAATTTACTTTATCCTAGTATCATTGATACTGCACTTTGACCTGCTCTTGCTTGGATGGTTATGCTGACCTTTTTCCATTTTCATATTTTTCTGCAGCAGAATTTCTTTGGGTTTTGTGTATTTTTAGATCTAAGTTTGTTTGTTACATCCAGATCGGTTAAACTTTCTTCTGAAAGCGCACCTCAGTGGAGCATAATTAAGTCCTATGTGTGATAATCATTTCTGTCAATACGTACTCTCTCGTGCATACGACTTACGTCAGCAATTTAATTTTGATATTTTTTAGCTGCCAAGTAATTAAGTAATTAATTCTTTTAGAATACAATATGTAGTTCTAAGTCCCATTTTCGAA
The DNA here is from genome assembly GCF_009829145.1 of Chiroxiphia lanceolata. Classification (NCBI taxonomy): domain Eukaryota; kingdom Metazoa; phylum Chordata; class Aves; order Passeriformes; family Pipridae; genus Chiroxiphia; species Chiroxiphia lanceolata. Next base: position 64,151,173 of record NC_045637.1, on the reverse strand, counting down.
TGAAAAGCAAACAGGACAAAAATTTACAAAAAAAAAATCTAAAAGAACTATTTCAAGTTTTCTGGGACAGATTAGAGTATCTTGAACCAGATGTCAGAAATCCATTCTTAAAATTATAAAGTTATGACATGTGTTACTAAATTGTAAACTTCTGTGTGTTCCATGCCCTTCTATTGAAATACAGGGTGGGGAGACATGGTCAGATTTCTACCAAAGGGGAGTCTAATACGTTTTCTGTCTTTATTTTGTTTTCAATGATTCTATAGTGAATAAGAGTGTGGAGATAGAGGATTTTTAAACTATACATTTGTTCAGCTGAGAATTATTCTTTTCATGTTAGGGAGATCCTTTTATCTCTTACAGGAAAGAGAAGAAAATATATAATGATATACAAGAAAAACATACCAGACTTTTGCGTTATCTATAGATAATGAATAAAAAATGTTGATAGCTATTCCATTTTCTGTTTCAATTGTTTTTAAGGGTTCATTTATAAGAAGCTTTCGGTCCCATTTGGCTGACAAATACTGATGTCTGAATCTTGATGTAATCGGCATCTTCTCCTCATACTAAATCATTCATGAATATTGCACTACTTTTAGTCTCTTTATTCTGTCAATGACTTTGTAGCAAAAATAGAAATAGAGCTTTTTGATTTCAGTGATGCATTCGTAGTTGATGCAGATCTTTTTTAAATGCATAACTCGTGGATCCTAGTTTTACAGTCATCAGGCTTTTACTCTGTTGGTAGTTTTTGTGCTCTTATTTTAAAGGAATAATTTAATCACCTTCTTTGCAACTGCAAGGAATAAATAATCCTATCACAGTATAAACCAGGAGTAGTTAAATTGGAGATTTCCAGGAAGAAAGAGGAAAGATTATAAACTACAAACATAAGCAATTAAAAGAATCAGTGTTATTCAACTTGTAGAGGAAAAAAGGGTAATACATGACAATGTTAAACACTATAGGGAACAAAGGAAAACAAGAACTGTCTCACAACTCCTTATATGACCTTTAACCAAGAAAAAGTGAATTTGTGTTTATAACTAGAGATAAGTATTTAATGCTTCACGATGTGTGCTGTGTAAAAGCTACAGAGCTAAAAGTTGGGGAAAATGTCAACCAGAAGAAAATTTGTTGCTGCAAGTAAGCCAGTTGTGGTGCACAAATGTTTCTGCAGAACTAGCAAAGGCAGAAAAATACAGGGAATATAGCAGTGCATGTATCTTTATTTAAAAATAATGATAATTAGAAAAGCTGCTTAAAAAGAACAGAATTTGCATTAGCAGCAGTGATCTTTATTAACTTGAATCAGGCTGAGAAATTGGAAAAAAGTCTCATTTATGCCAAACATTTCTGATATTCAGGAAACCATTTTGGGTCCTGAAAAGCTCCATGACAAGTGTGGTGCATCTTCTGCCCTGTTTTTTTTAAAGAGGTTTACCCTTTTCTGCATTACAGGAGCTTCAAAAATAAAGAAATCTGCACTACTTGGGCTTTGTATTGAATCTATGTGAGAATTCCACTACTTGTAAAATACTGCTCTGGAATGACTTAACAGGGATTACCTTAAAATCAATTGATAAAAATAAGTAGATAAAGGTAACAATAGATAGGTATCTACCAAACCTCACCAGAGTGTGACAATATGTAAAGTTTTTGTTTGAGGTCAGTTATCTTCTAGATATCAAAAGCATTTTGTCCTTTTCCAGTGTTAAACCACTTACCATGATTGTGTGGAAAATGGAACATGTTTGGTTTCTTTTTTAAATATATGTTTACTGCTAAATGAGTTTAAAATGTAAGTCAAGAAATGAAAATGCTTATATAGCAAGAAAAACAGAATTTAGATTATGTTGCTGGTTTTTGCTCTTGAAGAACAGGCAGCTGCTCCTTAGTGATTTCTCTTTTTATAGAATTGAAAGAGAAGAGATGAGCAAACTGTAATGGAAAATCCTTAACTTGAATGGTATGAGAGTGTCTTTCACAGCAGAGGAAGCAAATTGTTATATGAACTGTGTTTATTTTACTCAACATTTCTTTGATAAGACTTACCCTTCATTTGAAATTTTGTAGAACTTTAACACAACACTTAACTCCTACAGAAAAGTCTAATAAGTGATGGTAGTCACTTATTTCTGGGCTCAAAGGATCTATTCCTGTTAGGGCAATGGAAGGGCTTCACTTGACTTTGGATTAGGGCTTTGTACAGGAACTGTGTTATAGAGTGCTTCAGGAATTAATTTGAATAACCACAGGGATATGGCCAAAAGATAAGAGCACTATTGTTTTCTGGAAACTTCTCTCTCCAGTTTTCTTTGTTCTATGTTGAGGGGCTTTAGCTCAGAGCTATAGTGGTATCTTATAGTATAAGATGATGTACTGGAAAAAAGAACAAAGTTCAGTGGAATGTGGAATGCCACGTCTGCTGAGATTTTACTTCAACTGTTTGATGCTGGACTGTATGATTTTTTTCTTTCATTTTTTTCCCCTGTGGACATATAAAGCATGGGAGAAGGGTCATATAAGCAATGAGCTTTTTTGTTTGACTTTTTTTTTTTTAATTGTGTCCTTGAAAGACCAGTGGACTGGTAGACTGGACAATGAGGTGGATTGACACTGTCTGAACAGTAGGTCCCAGAGGGTTTGTAATAAATGGCATGGGGTCTAGTTGAAGGCCTGTCACTAGTGGTGTCCTCCAAGGTTCCATACTGAGCCCAGTGTTGGTTTTACCTCACCTCCACTTTCTTTCTTACTACCTTCTCCACTATTATTTTTATTTTCATAGCTTCTTTGCAAACTCATTCACATCTCTCCTTGGTGTATTTAGTGTCACATTGTGGGAATCATTCCATGATTTTGATCATTTTTTGCAGACTTTTGTTGTAACTTCTTTGTTTCTACTGTCTCATTTTTGAAGTGGAGTATGGAAAAGAGAACTGGAAACAGTCAGTATTCCAGCTGAGGTGACATCATGGACATAAATACACTGTCATAAGGATGTCCTCTGTTTTATACTATGATCTTTCTAGAAATTCTTAATATTCTGTTGAAATATTTGGCTACCAGGAAATGCTAACATGATGTCTGCAAAGGCTTACCTGTCATAACCTTATAATGTTTAATGTTTTAGAGCACAACTTTGTATATACTGAATTAGAGCTGAAGGTCTTGTTTGGTTTTACTACATGGATGTGGTTTCCCATGCACAAATACTACCAATGTATAGATATACTGCACTTAAAGTGTCCGCCTTAACCTAAAAATATTTATGGCATCATTTATTTTTTTACATGGACAAAGAAATCTCTGGAGAGGGAGTAATTATTTATTGATTTCATAAATTCTTTAGAGATCTGAAGACACTAATAGGAAAGCATTTCCAATGTAGATTATGATGTTATATGAAATGCTGCATCTTAAATTTATTGCAAATAAGGTAGCAAAAAAATCCCTCCAAATCTGATGTAGATCTCTGCAGCTAATAAGCAGTTACTAGCACAGATGTTCTCACCTGTTGTAATCTTGGCTTTGAAGCTGACAGCTCAAAAATATGTGTAACTTTGAATACAAGTGTTAATAACAACTGAGACAGTAAAATGTAATTATTGCATGTTATTATACTATCACCTGTGCAGCTGTGAGGCGTAGACTGAATATTCTGCCACGTTCAATTAGAAGAAGATAAAAGTAGCATTGAAGAACCAAGTCAGTTAAATGAGAATTCAAATCACTGCATCTGCAGTAGCAATTGTAAAGTCATGCCACATCCCAACCAAGAAGACATGTTTCAAGACTAGCAAAGTATGATTTTTTATTTTTTCTGGACTAGGTAGTTTGGATGATATCTTAGGGGAGTGTTTGGCTTGTCAAACATTTGTATGATTTCTTAGTGCTCCTTGAGAAGTGATAGTCACAGGAAGTGTTGTGTCCTGGCAAATGGAGCAGAAGAAAGCTCTCTTCTCACCATGTTAGCAACACTGGCCCCTTGCATGTATCTTGGTGCTTGCAGTACTCTTCACTTCCTTATCCAGTCTTTACAAGTATTCCAAGCAGCATCTACCTGCTCATTTTAATACATTTTTTCATTGCAAATGTTCCTGTGGGGCTGTAGCACCTTTTGTTTTAAGTCATAGAGGAGTGATACTGTCTTGACTTCTGTTCTAGAAAAGAAATCAGTTACAGTGATGGTTGATCACCCTTTATTGGTAAGAATTTGTTTTATACCAATGTTAAGACTTTTACCTTTATCTTGTAAAGTTAAAGAACACACTAGTGCTACGATCATTGTTTCTGTGCTCAAGCAATCACTGGAGTCACAGGAGGTTATGAGGTTTAAGAACTCAGAAGAGAGAATTTAAAAGTTGCTTAGAACTCCAAAATTTTAGCTGTGTGTCAGATGACATCTTCTATATTATCTGTCTTTGACTAAATGGATTTTTGATAAAATAGATGTTTAGATGGAATGAATTAACTTAAAACACTACCTAGAAGGTCTTTATGGGCAAAGAAGATAATGCATTTCTACTATCTTGACTTAGGCTTGCCTCCTGTGTATCACAAGCTGTTTAATCCAGTAATGCTTGTAACATGTCTATAGCTTCTGTATTAAGAATGAACCTACTGATTTATAAATCGAGAACAGTTAACTAATTAGCCTTCCCTTTGGTATAAGCCAGTAAGTTTCTGACTTGTTGATGTAGGGTTACCATCTGACAACTCCAGTCATATTTGTGGGAGTTGCAGACTAGTTGAGGCTGAAAGGCAGCTCTGTAGATTGTCTAGTCCAACCCATCTGCTCAAGCAGGGTCACATATTGCTGATTGCCTGTGCCCAGGCAGCTTTTGTATATCCATCCTCGTAGTAAAAATAAATGTTTCCTGATGTTCAGACAGCACCTCCTATGTTACCATTTGTGTAGATTGCCCCTTGTCATGACACTGGGCTCCACTGGGAACAGTTTGCCTTACTCTTCATTCCTTTTCATCAGGTACTTCTACACATTCACAAGATCCTCCCGAAGGCTTCTCTTTTCCAGGTTGAACAGTCCCAGCTCTGTCAGCCTTTTTTCATAGGAGAGATGCTTCAGTCCCCTAATTGTTTTTGTTTCCCTTTCCCGGACTCATTCCTGAAAGTCCATGTCTTTCTTGCAGCCCAGTTTCTTCAGAAGTGTTAATTTATTTTCATTGTCTCATTTGACACTTAAGTGGCATATTCTAATAAGTCCTCTTTCCTATTACCTTTTCCTTATTGCAAACACAATTCTAAAGTCTATACTAGAATGACTTTGATCCTAAAGTTGAAGTCTCCTTTCTACAGTTCTATAAATGCACATCACATAAAATGGAAAAGTACTGCTCTTAAAACTGGGGCCTCATGTCAACCTCAAACACCCTTCTGCCAAACGACGTGCCATCTCGTCAGGATCAAACACCTGCTCTGCTGTGAAGTCCCAACTAATGGGGGGTGTCACACGCCCTACCAGTTTACCAAAGTTTGCCCAGATGGCATCCAGAGACTGGTTTTTTCAAGGCCGAAAACCACAGTAATCCAGACTTGAAACTCAAAGTGTCTTTTATTTGCTGTAAACAAAGAAATTGGACAACTCCACCCAATTAATGTCAACTGAAAGGAAACCACTGCCCTATGTAAGACAAGGCAACAGTTCTTAATTTTATTACAAAATGCTTCCTAACTAAGGAATTCTTTTCTGAATCCCTCTCATTCTTTAAACTGTGACCTAGAAAACGGCACCCATGACCCCATCAACTGCATAACAACCCTCACTCCAGCTCCCCTCCTTCTGATTCCCACTGTTAGTGCATATTGCACAGCTGAACATCACTGCCTAGGTCCAATGCACCTTCCTTCATCTTTAAGTTTTTCTTTTGTATTTAATGCTCAAGAAAATGTATTTATTCAAAATATAAACAGCAGCAATCACTTAAAAGAATTTTTTTTTTAAATATAATTTATTTGTAACATGAGTAAAATTTTACATGTTTCAGAAAGGAATAAAGGTAAACCCTAAATAAAAATTTGCAACTCCCTAAATTTCTGGCCATAATATGTCACTAACTGGAGTGAATTTTGTTAAAAAAATTAAAATGGACTTCACCTTTTTTGGGCAGGAGACTAAATTTAATTTCTTGGGTGTTTTAATCTATTTTACCTTTTTAAATATATTTGTCTGACCTACTGTTCTAGTTGATGAAAATAGAGTGAATGCTGAAAGGAAAATCATATTTAGGAAATTTATGTCTTGTTCTCAGCTGCAATATTGAATAAAATCTGACACATTGAATATAGGAATCTTGTTATTTGGGGGGTAGTTTTTGTAGACAGAGCAGTGGTAGAGACTTAAAATGCACTATTATTTATCATGTGCCATGTCTGCAGTTTAGAAATTAAATAACCTTAATTTTGACCTTCAGGACAGAATTCTGCATGTGTAACAGATGGAATGTTGAAGTACAATTCGCAGTGGATTTCCTCTTATCACTGTGGAAAAAATTTGAAAGATGATCTCTGTAAATACTACTTTGTTATTGTCACTTTTTGAAACTTCCTTCTTTCAGTTAATAGAGTTAGGATGACACTTATTAATATGTCTAGTGTTTGCTTTTTATTAACAACCTTGCTGACAGTGTCCTAGAGAGTGATTTATTCTGATCAGCTGCCAACAGCACCATACCATAAGTAGAGATGTAAAATAAAATAGAAACAGGTTTCAGACACTGTGTTAAGAAATAGGTGCACAGTATTCTCTTCTGTTTCTATGAAGTAATTGCTAGTCTTATAACTGCTGCATGTCCAACAGTCATCCAGACCAATCTACTTAGCCTGGTCCTTCCAGAGCAAAGGAATGCTAGAACTTTTCTGAGAATCTCTGCAGCCTACATGATATGTCTAATATAGCTGTCATGTGGAAAGGTCTTAAACTACTTGAGGTTTTGTATCTAAAACCTCTGTGGATCTGCAACCCATTACTGAAAACAAAAGGTCTGAAATGTTGTAATACTGATAATAGGTGGTGAATTGTTTACAAGTATCCTTAATAACTAAATAACTTCATTCTACACCAAGAACACTTCTGATGACTGTATTTTACAAAAATGTTTCAGAGAAAGAAAAACAAAGGTAATTGCAACATGACTACAAGCAGAGGGATAGAACAAGAGTGGCACTTCCGACATCAACTACCCTTAAGCAGAGATGGCTAAAGAAAAAAAAGTATCTCGATTTACCTGAATGAAGTATTAAAGAGAGAAGTATAATCAATCAATAAAAACAGCATAGTGGTAAATTCACCAGTAGAATGGAAGGTTATTTTATGACTGCTGGTTTTGTCCCCTGAGATTAGAGGCAATCCATCCAGAAGACTGTAACTCCATGTTGCATGAAATTCCCTGCAGACATTCCCCTGGAGACCTGCCTTTCACTTTTTCTTCCAATGCTGTTCGCTTTCCACACCAGCTGTGTCCTGGCAGCTCATCTTTCTGTCAATGAGATTTCCCCAACTATGGATTCCACTGAGCCACAATGTCTGCTCTCTTTGTTTTGGTTTGGGGTTTTTTGTTTGTTTGTGTCTTGTAAGTTTTACTTTCCTGGTTTTTCTTCTTGGTGCAGGACAAAAAGAGGTTACAAAACTTAATGACTTCCTTCTGCATCTTAATTCCCCCACCGTTTTTTTTCTTTAAATACTCTTTGGTCTTGCCACCTTGGAGGTCTAGAAGTCCTAGGAATACTGTGACTAAGTTCATTCTAGAGCAGAGAGTGGCAGAGATACTCAGTTGCTGAGTGTCAGCATGCAGCCTTCCCCACAAATTATTTCCTCTTGAGAGGCAGGCTAAATGAGCTCAGTGTTGCACCGAGATGGTTTCAGTGTGCTGGGGGCCTGAACTAGAACTGCTGCCTGAGTTGACAGTTCTTAAGTTCTATGCTCTTCTGCTTGCTGCCCGCACTTAAGGTAATGAGGTGTATCAATTAGGTTGTACCTCCTGGTTTTGTGCATGTAAGAATGGCTATTTCCCACACAAACATGCACAGGAATCAGATTTAAATCTGTGTTAACAACACTTGTGTGGCAGGCAATGTAAATCTGAGTCCTTGCTCAGACTTATTTTACTTTTTTCAGTACAATCACTTTATATTTCCCTATCTCTTTTCACAGTTTATGTTTATTTTAGCATCACAGCAATTCCATGGTTTTTTTTCCTAAAATTGAAATATACCCATGTTTCAAAGTCACTAAAATAATACTGCAGTGCAAAAACTATAATAAAGCTTTATATTTTTTTACAGTGTATATACTAGCATCTCTTAATAGTTCTAACAGCAAGGAAGGAATTTCATGGAGGCTAGATATTTCAATGTAAGCTTTAAAATAATCTATTTATACAGAAAAGAGGATTGACAACCTTTGCAATATATCAGTTTTGGGAGACTTTTGAGTATCTGCAGCGCAACAGGGAATTTATTAGTGTGACCATTTATTAGCGATTGTATCTTTATATCTGATAATGCTACCATGTTACATGATAGATATCTCAGCAAAACGAATGCTAGGCAAATATGAGTCCTTTCAGTTGCATAAAGGTAGCTAATGCAATATTTTACTTTTCCTCTTATTTTGGGAGAAAGTGTCTCTACATGAGCCAGAATTGTTCCCTCTCTCTCCCAGAATCTTCTAATAATGAATCTATCTAACTCCTCTGAGAAGATGCATCTTATAAATAACATTTTCATTGCAGTGAAGGAAAGGAGGTAGCAATTTTTCTCAGCTAGTCTTACCTTGAAACTCAAAGACTCTCCTTATCAGAAGTCATTTGATTTGAAGAAAGTATGAAGTGTGCTTTAGATAAAATACATTCTTTGAAGTTCACAATTTTCTGAGGTGGTTTCCAGAAAATTTCCTGAGTGGTTTTTGGATAGCTGTTGCACCCTGTGATAATCAGATATTTCTTAGTCTTTGTGATTCAAAAATACTGAGTTTCATCACATCTTAGAGAATCTCCAGAGTTCACCAGAACTGATCTTTCTGCAGCACGTGTACAATATTTTTTCCCCTAAGACCCTACGAAATAACTTAGTCAGAAACAGGAAGACATCTAAGTCTTCCTATTCCTAGTGTTCCTGTCTAAACTTATTAGCTGATTTTATTCTTGAGTATACACTTCTCAGTGATGTACAGCCCTTCAGAAAAAGAGAATGTGAAGACATTTCCTTTCATGCTGAATGAAGTATTTTTAAGAATTGTAATTCTTTATGCTCCTTCAGAAAACAATTCAACTGAAACTGAAAATAATTTGATTTCTGAAGCTAGAGAGTTGACCTGGTCTTCCGCTCAATGGTATAATGACCACGACTGTCATGTCTTCTTTAAATCTGTTTAAAAATACTGTGTATTTTTCCTGTGATCTTAGGTATAAGAAAGCAGTGTAAAGTACAATGAAATATTTGCCTAATCAGTGTGCCTATTAAGAGATGATTAATCTGTGACCTTACAAGTGCATACAAAGAAAGATGTTAAGTAAGGTCCTTTAAGCTATAATGAAAAATAAAAGTACCCAGTGTCTAGAAAGTAGCTTTAGCAAATTAAAAATTAGATACAAATACTTCAAAGAAGCCAAGCAGCTGCATTTGCTGCAAAGATATGATTGTCTTCGATAAACAGGGAAATACTGTATAGCTGGTTTGAAATCCTGAGTTATTTATTCCTAAAAATCCAGATTTTATCTGCTGGAGTACAGATGCCACCAAGATGGACAGGCTGCAAGTTGCACCGTGAGTAGTTAAGTTTGTAGGACATATGTGCAATGACCTAATAGTAAAATATTGTTTGAGCGTGTAGCCACTTGACGGGATCTGCTGAAATATAGTATCTGCATAGAATAAAATTCAGAGAAGTGGATGCTTTTAATCTTTATATTGTTTTCTAGCTTGGTTGGATTGAAATAAAAGTTCTGAATTAAGCAGTAAAATGAGCTTAGGAATAGTGTTTTAAAGTCCTTATCATGATAGATTAGTTCAGGCACTTCAAAAATAACACTTGAATAGCAAGAGGGTACAGCAATGCCCTCATCGTTTTTCTGTTGACATATCAAAATCTGTTGCAGTGAGCAAAATCTGATCGTGGATGGCCTTGGTAAACAAGGAGAGGATATTGTAAAGAAACAGCTTGGGTGGGGGAAGGAAAAGTGGAAAATCAAGTCTTTCAAACCAACTCTTTACCACTAGCGACGAACAGTTGTCATTAAAGGACAAGTAAAATATTTATGATTAAAAAGAAGTTAAAAATCATTGTTGTCGAATTAACCAATATTCAAAAGTCTTATAGGAAAATAGAAAATTTGCATATTGAGTTAAGATAATATGGGGAAAAAGGTATTAAGGAAAGGAATAAATCTATCTCTAAATCTGAAAGTACGTTAATTTAGATTAGATATTAGGAAGAAATTCTTTACTGTGAGGGTGGTGAGGCACTGGAACATGTTGCCCAGAGGGGTTGTGGATGGCCAGTCCTTGGAAGCGTTTAAGGCCAGGTTGGTTGGGGCTTTGAGCAACCTGATCAAATGGCAAATGTCTCTTCTGTCCAGGTTTTGGCCAATAACTGGGTTAATTTTTTGTGGTAGCTGAGAGGGGGTGTGCCTGAGAGTGGGGCCAGACTCTAATTTTGCTCCATACCACCTCACATCATCGCCAGGGATGAGAGAAAGGGATTCTCTCTGGCTTCTGTGAAGAAGGGCATTCCAGTATTGTTTTACTTTATGTGTAAATAGTTTCTTTTTCTTATATCTTTTGTTATTATTATTGTTGCTCTTATTGTTCGTTTTCTTATCTCATTGTTATTTTCAGTAAATTGTTCTTATCTCAACCCATGATCTCTGCCTTTTGTGCTTTCAGTTGAAGGGGGAAGGGAATGAGCATCTTGTGGTCTTTTTACTGGGAATACTAAATTGGGGAATACCATTCCTAAACCAGAACACCTGCCAATGGCAGAGGGGTTGAAATTAGATGATCTTCAAGGTCCCTTCCAGTCTAAGCCATTATGTGATTATATCTCTCTTAAATTACTGCTCTACTCTCAGTTAATAAGCTAGTAATTAAATATTGAACAGAATATTACTTCAGAGTCCGAGCTGATGCAGTAACAGCTCACCTTTTTCCTGCACCTTCCCAACTTTTGGTGAGGGTCATGTGTATTTTCTGTTACTCCTTCTGCCAAGTTCTAATTAAAGGCACTTACTCTGAGAGGAGGTGATGCAGATCTGTCCAGCGGTGTACTAGAGGCAGCACTATATGCCGTGTGCTCCTATCACTGTGGGAGGAAATCTGCTTTCAGCTTGTGCTGCCTTGAGTTTGTGCTGCTGTTATCCAGATACAGCATTCAGCAATTCCTTGCTTGTTTGGGGAGGAGAAGGAGCATTCTGGATGACTCTGATGAAATGATTGTTTCTTTCTTTATCAAAGGTGACAGTGTATACAGGTACAGGGGTGCATTTCTCAGGGAAATCACGTCATAATGGTTTTCTAATCTGTTCTCACCACAGTGGCAGAAGGTAGCAGAAGCAGCTGCTTTGTTAGCGCTTCTTGTCATTAATCTTCAGTCAAGGTCTCTCAGTCTTTCTGAAATAGTCTTGAAATCTGTTGCAGTGGAAAGGCAAGACTCCTGGAGATAGATAACCTGCCTAAATCTGTTACTTACTTAAATTTTGCAGTCTTGCATGAAGTTGTTCATCTGTCATGATTTATTGTTTGTAAATGTGTTTTCAATAGAAATCCATTAGTATTTTAATCCTGTAGAATTAAGTGAATATTTCATTATTTTACTACGAAATCAAGTTTACAAGATCACATTTTGTCCACTTTGTTTTCAAAGTCACCAGTAACACCCTTGCTTAAATCATGAAGGATTCACAATACGACTAGAGATCTACAGGAGAAAAAGCGGACAGTTATATTTTTCTTCAGTCTTCTCAGGGACATGTATCACAGGCAGCATAGACTCCATCAGCACACTGAGTGTTTAGTCATGATGTAGCAGAAGTGCAGGCGTATGGTGACCTTCAGTGTTGTTATACTTTAATGACTGGGGGTTGGTGTTTACTGATTGCAGTTGGACTCTGTGTGTGTATTATGAGTGTATTTCTGTACGTAATTTCTGCAGACATTCATTTTGCTTGACCAGTAGCTGATAACAACATACAGAAGGATCTGTCTTAGGCAAGTATCAAAATCAATACATGTCCCATATGCATGAAACTTGCAGGCTAAAGCAAAGCTTCTAGAGTGACTTTGGCAGTCATTTTTTGGCAGAAAAAATCACCAGATCATAAGATGCCTGAAAGTTAAATATACCAGTACTGTTAGAGAACTTTATGCCAAAGAATAGGAGGTCTTGGGAAATGTAGCACGTTGTGAAGTAACGTATATTTACTACTACTTGTAACAAGTACATTGCAGGCATTAAGTAAATAGAATCAAAAAATGCTTCCCCCTAAGGGAAGCCTTAATTGACAGACAACATTACTTTTGTGTACTAGTTTTAGTGAGAATTTACTTAATAAGCAAACATGGACAAATAGGCAGATAGGGAAAATAAAAAGCCCTATGCTTCTCTCTTCAGAAACACCAAAAAAGCCCTGGCAGTACTTCAGTGTATTTGTTCATTTTGTATACATTTATATAAGTATTATCTTTGGGTTTGCTATTTTTAATTAAAAATCTGGTTGCATTTACTATTGGCCTGACGTGACATAACATCCTATGCAGTCCTGATGGCAACTCAGTAGGCTACCACAGACACTTCGGTAGAGCAAATGCCAACTCACGCCTGCAGGCAGATGGGAAAGTAAAACATGCATGTTATTTCCAAACCACTTAAAAAAATAACTTCTCTTACACCATCAGATAGAAACATATTAAAGAAAAGCTGTCTTTTTACACATTTAGATAAATACATTCTGTAAGACCAATTACACTGAGTAATGTATTTGAGCAAATATGCAGCAATTAGGATATTTTGAGTTTATCTTCTGTGACTATCAATCACATCAAAGCCATGTTGGTAGCAATCTTCTTTATTATTTTTCTTGCTTCAAAAGAAATGTAGATTTTAAAAAATGAAAGCTGAAAGAAATGTTTGGCAAAATCTTCCTTTTTTTAACCAATTTTATAAATTCAGTTAAAACCTAACCAGTTATTGGTCACTGGCTACTTTAGGCTGATGCTAGTTAGTATCTGCTCTAAGTATCATCCTTGTGGCATCTTTCAGTTGGAATAGACTGACTGCTTCAGTATCGTAAAATGAAAACAAATGTAAAAAAAATAACCAAACAAAAACTCACTGTTCTGCTTTTGACCAAGGGGACTATACCTTTGCTTTGCTAAGACGTAGAAGTGCTTTCTGTAAAATCGGGTAGCTGTTGTCTGCCATCATTTTGGGACTTGCACATTAAAACAACTTTTCAGACTTTTCTGTTGTTGTTCATCATAAACAGACCTTTGTTTTGGTATGTTTTCTGAGTGTGGGTAAACATTAAGTTCTTTTAGAAGTAGTTGGACTTACCCAGTGATTCAGAAATAAAACATAGATAACAGAAAATTTGTGAATGCTGCTAAGTGTTGAAGAAAAGTGTAGATAATTAAAAGCACTGCCCAAAGGTTGTAAACACTCTATTCAGTATGGGGGAAAACAAAACATTTCATTGTTGGGGAAAACAAAATATAATTTTTATAGAAACTAACTAGACTTATAGACTTATATCTTGCTTCATATACTGTCAAAATGCTTATGGTTAGAAATAGAAGTGATAAAAATAAAGATCTTCATAGATCTGCCATTTAAATTTTAAGATATAATATTTTGATGTTTCTCTGACAATATATGGAAGTGGAAAAGTAGGCAATTGAGAGGGGTTTTTTGGCGCTCTTTCTACTTTACATCAAGTATAGACTGGAAACAGTTGAAATGATTTATTATTCAACTTTCTATTCATATTTAGTATGTTCGTTTCTATTTATTTGACAGTTTCTCACTTAATTTTTTTCTTTCTGAAGTTAGTACAATGTTTACTTCCCAGCTCTAAGAAAGGGCTTATGGTAGTCTGCATGAGGCATTAATTAGGGCATAGGGACAAAAGAATGTTTTCAGACTGCGTTAGTGATCAAACGCAATTTGCAGGCATAGACCTGAAAGATAGAAGTGGTCACAAGATTCACTCTGTCATAAAACCCCAAGATTTTTATGATGTTTGGGCACTTCAGTTTCTGATTAATTTTGCAATCCACTGGGACTATATGTACGGTGGGAACGTTCTCTCTTTAAAAAAATTTATTTTTATTTCTGCATTTAACCTCATAAGCACAACAGAGAGAAAAAAAAGAAATCATTGTCTTGTCACCATAGCAATTCTAGTTGGAAAGGGCTTCGAGTTAAAGAAATCATATCTGTATTATTATTGGCAATGTTCTTTAATAATCTGGTTTTAAAGTTTTCAAAATGGTGATTGTGCAACCTGCCTTCTCCAGGGCTTGGCTACCAGCATTTTTTTCATCATAGCTAATCGGAATCTTTCTTGTTGCAATCTAAACTAGTTATTTCTTTCTATCTGAAAAAGAGTAAAGAATATTCTTGTTATCTTTATGAAAGAAGGCTTTTGTATTCTTGAATACTCCTATCAGATTCACTGTCTCTTTCCAGTGAGGTTAAACCCCAATTTTTCTTTGAAGTTGTTTTCTGGACCTCTCATCCTTTCTCATGCTCATCTCTGGACATACTCTCTTTGGTCCACAGCCTACTTGAAGTGTTATTCCCTAAACTGGACCAACGTTCTATTCTGCAAAAACTCCAATTTCCCATTTTATGTTTGCCTGCAAATTTGATGGCTTGCCCATATTTCTATTGGATTCCTGATTTATTTGCAATCTACTACTTCAAGTTTTTGAGATTTTGCTTATTAGTGCTAATTTTGACCTTTGATTAGCACCCATCTTTACCTAGTGCTATCTGCTGATTTAATATGTATGATCTTAATGTGTATGATTTAATATGTGTTCAAAGACTGTTGGACACTCAGACAAAGACAGAATCACATACTCCCTGTCCCTCGTGAGTTAGCTTTGCTTACTGAGGTGCGACCACTGAAAAGTCTTCTCTGGTCGGCCAATTTTTCTGTCAGGAAAGGCAATTCTGGAACTTAAAGCATTAAAAAATGGAAACAAAAATGCCAACAAATAGCAAGAAACATGCTGGCTTTTCAAGAAATATGGAAGAATATCCTTGAGAAGTCCAGAAACTAACAAGTTATGAGCATTTTCAGCTCTCTTATTCTGTGTTCAGCTAATTAGTACAGCTTGAACCACCAAGCACTGTCTGAATTTTAACCTGATCATAAAGCCCAAAGAATTAGCTCAGCTCTCTGACCAATGGCAGAAGTACAAGGGGAAACATGATAATGGGATAAGCACTCAATCCCGGACAGCCTGTGTCCGTGTCTGAGCACAACACTTGAAGGCTGTGTGTTCAGAGGTGAGCGATGACAATTATTTTTGGTCCAGAAAGCTTGATCTGCAAAGAAAGGCCAGAAGACCTGAAGTTATTTAAGGAGAAATTCAAAGGAAGAAGGGAGACAAGCTTCAAGTATGAAGGAGCTAATTCTCAGGAAGAACAGAGCAGAGGTAGGATCTTTCCTCCACTGCAATGAGAATAGGAACAACTTTCCAGTTTATTGTTTGTCAGATTATCTGAGGAAATAAAGCAGAGCAGTCTCTCTGCCAGGAGAGTTGACATCCTTTTCAACCTGATGTAGGATTCTCTGACTTTCTCCTGTTACACTGTTCTCCCATACCTGACTTAATTTCCTCTCTCATTCCTGCACATTTAAAGGCTCTTTCTCAGCTCCTTTTTCTTTTGTAGTTGCACGTGCATAATGATTTTATTCTTTTTCATCATGGAAAAATACTTTTTTAAAGCTCTAGCCTCATTTTACAGGAAGTCTGCAATCATTGATTAATATTCTTCAGAAAGTAATTTTTCTAATTACTTCCCAAGCAATTTCTGCTTTGTGTGCCATAACAAGTTCTCATTCACAACAACGAAATACAAACAAATCCCTCTTGGCAAAACAACGGGTTCTTTACTTCGTATCTACTTTTATATAGTATTTATAAAACCAGGTAGTATTCTCTTTATACTATCCTGGTTCTTGTACTATGCTTTCATTTCTTCCTTCTGTGTCTCATTTAATGAATATAGTCCTCTTCCTCCAATGGGGGAAATTTTCATCTTTCTCCTAGGCATGTAGCTTTCATACTGACACTCAACACACATGCATTTCTGTATGGATCTGTTCTAAGTCTATTAAGTCAGACTCTCTAGGGGTTTTTCTAGTAGTACCTGAGACATAAAGTAGACAAAAATAAGCTTAAACTTCACTTTAGTGATATTAGAAGTGTCAGCTAACATTTTTTTTCAAAGCAAGTGTTGATTCTGTGTTCCTTCCAAACCTCTCTCAGGCATAGAAGAGCATTGCAGTGACGAGACTGAAATCCTCCAGTGGAAGATATGTTAGTATGTGTTCTGCTGAGTATAATGTTACCATTCTCCTCGATCTACTTAATCACCACATGAATTCATGGTTCTAGTTTCAGGATCACAACCAGCAGCTGTAGAAATGCTTGTTGCAAACCAAATGGGGAGTTAGTGGCCAAACCTATCTCTTTGTCCTTGACATAACTAGTTAACTGATAAACTCTTCCAAGGCAACAGAAACTCACAATACAAAACAACTTGTTTCAACAATTCCATGGAATAGTTCAAACATGGAATATCATGTGCGTCTGTACAGGTTGGATGTAGGAAGGCTTTGAGCATCTAAAATAAAAGCTGTAGAAGCTGAATTTTCATGATGTCTCTAGGTGCAGTTGCTTGGTATGTCCCCACTTAAAGTCCTGCTGGCACCAATACTTCTGCTTGTCCACAGGCCTGAACTGCTCTGATCTGAGCGGTGTCACACCCGGCTCCTGCTTTAACCTGATTTTTTGCATAAATGTCCTGACAGCAGTGACCAGAAGTCATGCTGTGAAGCTGTCTGTGCTATATGAGTGTGGTCAGGATTGTGGAAGCAGTGGCTTCCACAATTTCGTCCAAGACATAACACGAGGAGCAGAGTGGGACAAAAAAGGGATGTAGGAATGCCTTGGATGGCTTTTGCTGTGTATTGCAAGCAGTGCACCCTTCCTTGATGGAGCTATGGTCTTGTCATTACAGTGATGTTCTGGATGGTGTGAGGGGAAGATGGGAACACCTGGAATTAGAGAGGGGCATGCATCCTGGAATTCCTGGACATTAGGCTTTTATATAGAGGATAGCTGTAATCTTTGCAGAAAGGCGTAGTTACATACCTACTTTCCTGCTTACCATTTCCCTCTGGCTACTGACAGTTACACAAATGGGTGCCCTGAGGAGATGGACTCTTCTCATGTTCTGCCTTCTGAAAGCCAAAGGCCATATACATGTTCTGGGCCATACACCAGCACAACAGGATTAAGACCTACTAGTCTGAAGACATTTATGTCTGTGACTCCTGGATTTCCCAAAGCATGATAATGCTTCTGAGGACACTGCAAAGGAGAAAAACCATGAATTGTTCCTGACTGAGGGTCTACCATTTTGCTGTAATTTCTAGCTACCCCAACAGAATCTTGAGGACTGTTAGAACTACTTTGAAATGCCAGTAGTTTGTGAATCCAAAAGAGCCACTGATGGATGTAGGATTTGGGGGAAGAAAGCAGACTCTCTCATCTGCCAACCCTGCAGGTTTCAACCTGCTGGTTCAGTGAGCTCACAAATAGGATAACCATTCATGAAGGGATGTTCTTTTAATTTAATTAAGACACGTCTCTGAAATCTAGGTGAGTGATTTAGGAAGATAAGGGTTTAACTGGGATAGTTAAGGGTTAACAGAATTTTATTATTTAGCTAAAATGAAAAAAACTCCATACTTTTAAAAAGTTTTTTTATTCAAACATAGACATTAGGCTTGTAATTTGTTGACTGCTGGAAAGCCATAAATCCACATTCACGCTAGCTTGTTAATTAGGACCTTATTCTTAGTAAGTGATTAACAAACTTAGTTGAGTCATCACCCACAATCTGGTCGGTGGGTACATGTCATCAGATCCTTGTTCGTACACAAACTCCCTCATTTTCAGCCCCAGCTCGTCAGCTGCCACTGGCCCTGGAGACATGGACTGAACAGAGCTGTCAGCTCTCAGGATTAACTTGTGATATTGGTGCTTTACTTAATACCTCAATTCCTGCGTTGTTGTTATGCAAGAATCTTCATCCTCCCTGCAAAAATAAATTCCTGTTTTCTTTTTTTTCCCCTTTAAATGAGTAGGTCAGGCTTAAACTATGAACCTTATGAAGAATGCCTCTGTGTTTTCTTTTTATGTTATTTTTATTGAAAAAGGAAGAAGTGGGGGTTTTTGATGCTTGATGTTGGTAGTACTGTAAAAATTACTGATGGTTTGTTATCTTGATCTGTTTATGTCCCATCTGCAGTGAGACAAATTGTAATAAGTTAACTGCTGAAATGGCTTCTTTTAGATAATGCTTCTGTTAACGACAAATACCTGTTTTTTTCAATGCCAGTCTAGATACATCTCATGTAAACCCCCCAGAAGAAGCATTTTGCTATAGCCATGGAGAGATTATGGTCTATCTTTAGTAGACAGTTTCTCTGTCTACTAAATGTTTAAATGTCCCTCTGAATTGTAGTTGGACACACTTCATCAGCATTACGCTGTGTCAGTGCCATGCCCATCTATCCATTTCAGGGGGGACTAGCTCTGTGATAAAGTTCAGCAGTCACTTCTGTCATTGTAGTTTGGCATGATTTGTACTAGTCTAATTGGATCACAATTTCATCTAATAATGATTGAGACAAGTTTTTTATCAGTGTGGAAGGAGGAATCTGTTATTCCTCTGCTTTATGGAAAACTTGTTTTTCAATCATGAACATCATGCAAACATTAAATCTGATGAAAAAATAGAGAAGGAAATGTGTATTCCAAGGTAAACGCTACTTTTAAATTTCTTTAGTGGGAACGTGGTAGTCCTTCTCCAGATTCAGTTGCAACAGCCTCACTTTTTAATTACCTATTTTAATCTTTTCCCCCCTCAGCATTAATTGACAATTAATTGTCACCCTGCACTTGACAGTCATGAGGCCACACCTCAAATTTCTGTGTTTGGTTTTGGGCTCCTCACTATAAAAAAGACATTGGGATGCTGGAGCTTGTCCAGAGAAGGGCAACAAAGCTGGTGAAGGCTCTGGAGCGCAAGTCTGATGAAAAGTAGCTGAGGGGGCTGTGACTATTTAACCTGGAGAAAAAGAGGCTGGGGGGAGACACTGTCATTCTCTACAACCACCTGAAAGGAGGTTGTAGCCAGGTGGAGGCTGGTCTCTTCTCCCAGGTGACAAGCAACAGGACACGAGGAAATGGCATCAAGATATGCCAGGGATGTTTAGATTGGATACTGGGAAAAATTTCTTCACTGAAAGGCTGGGCAAGCATTGGGACAGGTTGCCCAGGAAAGTAGTGGAATCAGCATTCCTGGCAGTGTTTGAGAGTTGAACTCAACGATCTTTATCGATCCTTTCCAACTCAACATATTCTCTGATTCTGTGGTTCTGTAAGATGTCTGGATGTGGCACTTAGGGATGTGGTTTAGTGGTGCTAGGCTAACAGTTGGAACTCATGATCTCAGTGGTCTTTTCCAACCTTAATGATTCTGATTCTAGGATTTCAGGACTACCAATACACCAATAGTTTACCAGATCCAGGTGTGATTTTTCTCCTGTCGTGAGTAAAGAAAAAAAAGATACTTTTTCTCTTCTGAGACCACCTAAGTCTTGAAGGAGTAGTTTTAAAAAATGTCACTGTAATAGGACATAAAATGGGATTTTTTGTTTAGGAGGGCCATTGTCAGTACAGTCAGTTGTTTCTCCAAATAATGGGACCTCAGGAAAGTACTGACAGCCTTTAAGTTATTTGAATGCACAGGACAGTAACCCTCTAGTTCTAAAACTGTGATGTAATATAAAATTCTCAGAAGCATATTTTACACAGGAAATATCATCTGTGGTATGCTTCTACTAACCATTAAACCTTATGAGCTATTTAGCTGTTGTGTTTCTATACCACGTAGGTCTGGGGTGGTTGTCATCATGCTGAAATGTAACACAAACCAGTTCTTTCACTGTACTATTCTCGTTTCCATTCTGGTGTGTCTGAACGTCTGCATCATTGTACTACGCGAGTGCATTTTTCATACTTAAAAATAGACTCAATAACCATCTTCCTTTTCTGCCTTTCATTTTACAACTGCAGTAGCAGCTACATTTCCTGCCTCAATAGCACTTATGAAGCAATTAGGCAAATTTAGGACAGATCTTGCTAGACAGATTTCTCTTTATCCTCGCTAGAATTTGTGCATGAACAGATTATACCCTAATGGCCTGGTTCTTTTTCTGCCCCTGCAAGAAGTACTCTTCTTATTTTACACATGGGCCATTTGATTTGGTGCCACAAAATGAAATTAACAGATCCTCTAATTGTTCATTTTTAATTAATTAGTATCAAAAATTATCTTTGTCTCTGTTACCTTCTGTAGTCTTCTGTGACTACTGCTCATGATTATACAGTTAAAGGAAATTATTAGCATGCAAATTGTGGACCTGTTGGAGCACGTCCAACGTCCAGAGGAGGGCCAAAAAGATAATCAGAGGGCTGTAGCACCTCTCCTATGAAGACAGGCTGAAAGGATAGAGCCTGGAGGAGAGAAGGCTCCAGTGAGACCTCATTGCGTTCTTCCAGTACTTGAAAGGGGCTATGGAAAAGGGGGAGACCGACTTTTTACATAGGCAGACAGTGATAGGACAAGTGGGAACAGTTTCAAACTAAAAGCGAAGAGATTTAGATTAGATATTACGCAGAAATTCTTTACTGTGAGGATGGTGAAGCACTAGAATGGGTTTCCCAGAGAAGCTGGAGATGCTCCGTTCCTGGAAGTGTTCAAGGCCAGGTTGGGTGGGCCTTTGAGCAATCTGGTGTGAAATCGCTGGCCATAGCGGGGTGGGTTGAAGCTACATGATCTTTGTGGTTCCTTCCAGCTGAAGCCTTTCTATGATTCTGTGAAATCAGAAAGACTTATAAAAAGTAAAATAAAAAGATTTGGAAAAAAACCCCCACAAATATTTCCAACAGCAAAAATTTTCAGTATTTCTGTAAAACCTCACTAGATTGAGGTAGAAAATAAACACTTTTTTAATGAGGTAAGGTCAATTAGTCTTACCTAGCACTATGATTAAGTGCATATTAACAAAGCTAAGCTTATAAAAGGTAAATATAAAAGGGCACACCAATCACACCAATCCATTGCTGTATTTAAGCCTTTTAGTAAATAACAAAACCAAATAAATCAGAATACCCCCCAAAATAGACTACTACTTAGACCATCCCTATAAATTACACTTCTTCCATAACAGCAATGAATATCAATAATTTTGTCCAACATAACCCAGCATTTCCTGTTATTCCTCCTCCCTGCTGCTCACACACAGACACACATTTCCTTTATAACTGTTGGGAATCATAAGCATGCTATATGCAGATTTACTACCCTTATTCTTCTGAAGGACTTCAAACCCCTATCTATCACCTTCTAAGAAAGACCCCTTAAATCATTAGCGTGGTGGCTGTTCAACAGTTTGAGGGAAGTTGCATATCATGATGTCAAAACTGCCACATATTGTATTCCTGAAAAGAACTTTCTTGCTGTATTACAGAGGAAACACTTTTGTAAGGAGCAGTAGAAATTATAAGGAAGGATTAATTGTGCAGAATTGTGCATTTTGAAACTAATAACAGAAATTTCTGCTGCAGACAGTCACCTGTGTCTGTAAAACACCAGTGTGATGTGTATGCAAAAGGTAATTCGGTTTTGTCACAGCAAGAGATTCTTTATTGGAACAGGAAACAATGAGTACCATGGTACAAGGTATGGGTAGTATCTCATTAAATCATTAGAATATTTTGCAAAAATCTGGCTAAAATGTTCATATAATTTGAACTAGAACAGCCCAAAAAAAGATGAATAAGAGAATGAAGGATTTTGGGGGGAAAATGTTGCAACTTATTTACTGAAATGATGATGAGAAAGTACATAAATATTTTCCAGCTGGCTTTGAGGCTAGTTATTTTTCTGTTCAAAGAGTAAATGTATGTACAGGCTTCATAAAGTATTCAGATTTGAAGGTTTTAAAAAGTTTCTAAACATTAAAGGGTGAAGCTCTGAGATGACCTCCATCAAAGGAGGTTGTTGAGGGCAGAGAGATTGGGAATATTTAATGGCTGTGTGTAGACTGTGTTACTGTGTTTATATAGGGAAAACAGGAGAAACTATTGAGAGTTTGTGGTGAAACAGCTAGGCTTAGGATGAGTCATTGCATAGCTGACTGATTGGTAAACCCAGGAGGGGTTAAGAGGTTTAGATCTCTGTTAATTGTGATGATTTAGACAATTATTATATTAATATATAGTGTATATATGTTTATAACACATTCAAATAAATATATATGTATGAACATATATATAAACACTCTCTCTCTCTCTCTCCGTATATG
The DNA here is from genome assembly GCF_009829145.1 of Chiroxiphia lanceolata. NCBI lineage: Eukaryota > Metazoa > Chordata > Aves > Passeriformes > Pipridae > Chiroxiphia > Chiroxiphia lanceolata. Next base: position 64,128,476 of record NC_045637.1, on the reverse strand, counting down.
TGTGAATATATAATGGACACTGAAACAGGTTGCCCAGAGAAGTTGTGTTCAAGGCCAGGTTGGATGGGGCTTTGAGCAACTTAGTCTAGTGGAAGGTGTCCCTGCTCATGCCAGGGAGTTTCAAAATATATATTCTTTGAAGTTCCTTCCAACTCAAACCATTCTTTGATTCTATGAATGCTAAATAAGTAATCACTTTACTTAATGTTTTATGCTAGGTGCACTCAAGGACCGGGAAAGATTTCAACCTTCAGGATTCATAATTTGTTTTTTTCTGCTTGTTCATTTCTTTGTTTATTGTCTTACTCTTAAACACTGGAAACTGTCTACAGAAAGAGACAGAAAGTAGGGCAAGTCATGATGATGTTCCTCTTCATAAGCAATTCTTTCACTTTGTCTGTACTGCTCATGAGTGCAGGTGGCTGCTTTGGTTGGGATCAGAATCACAAGTCTGCCACCTCAGGCTAGTGGTGATTCCCTTTCCTTCCTCTCTTCCTCTGGCACATGATACATAGCCCACTACTTCAGGTTGTTATGGTATAAGATAAGATAAAGAGGTTGTTTCCATGAGGACAAAGGAGCAAAGGGACAATGGCAGTTGGAGGAACATCAGAAGTTTATCAGGGACAGAGGTGACCCTGACTCAGACACTCACAGGTCTGCTGCAAGGGAGTGATGGGCCCCATTGTCCAGGTGTGAGGCCCATCAGGATCAGTCAGTGGGAGTCGGTCTTGGGACCACCTTTGAAAAGAGGAATCTTACTGCCTATAGGGTATAGGGGTTACCTGGGATGCAGGCAAAGGGTGTCTTGGGTCTATGCAAGACTTGTTATTGGATGTTTAGAGGAGGAAGCACAAGCAGGGAAGAAGGGAAGAAGAGAGGGATCATGGTGAATTGTGGAGGAACAAGCGTGGGAAATAGTGGGGAAAGGGGTTAAAAGAGGCTGGTTGTATGGAAACAGGTTGCTGGTCAGTGCACTTGTCTGACAATGCCCTATGCTTGTCCAGTACGATTTGTCCTGTGTGTGAGTAGGCTGAGGGTCTAAGACCAGTGACTGGACAATCCCATAGTGTGCCTGTGTGTGCTGGAGTAGGGCTGGGGGTATCAACTGGAGCAGGGCTGGGGGTATCAGGGGTTTGTATGTCCAGGTGCCACCAGCTGGGGAGACCTGAGTGTCCAGGGAAAGGTGCTGGACAGACTTTTTAAGTCTGTATCTATACATGCATGTATGCATGTTCATGCATATGCATGTATTTGTGTATTCTCTGTACAGGGAATACCTGCCCAGCCTTGCTACTGGGTTGACTTGGGGGCACAGAGCTGTGGCTGCCTCTACTCTGTTGGGCCACCAGATTCAGCAAACCTAACAAAGGTCATCAGGAGTTTCACAGAATAAGTTCCCCGTTTCTCTGTAGGTCAAGGGCATTGGCATTGTTTCTCATCTTTCTATGCTCTCATTTTGTGACACATCATTGCTGTCTCAAAGTGGGTTTTAGTACAAGTTTTCAGTTTAATAAAGTGTGCAGGCAGTATTCTGTGGGTTTGGGTTATTGGAGCTCATGTTCTCTAGATTCATTTCACTACATGGTATCCTACAATTGCTGAAATAGGATTTAATGAATAAGGTCTGGTTTTATATTCTGGTGGGCAGAATTAACTGACAATATGCCACCAACTGAAAGCGCTTTCTTTATAAGTATCATTTGTGTTGATCTTGGGCATAACCTCTGGAAAGAAGCACAAAAGAAATGATTGACCTCTCCTCCTTTTGGTACTGGAAACAGCAATATGTTCTTAGACTCAGCTGCTGTATTGGCACATATCAGCAGTAGAGGACAAAATCTACTCCCACGAGAGTACAGATAAGATTCCTGTTCATACACAATAGCATGACCTTATTTCTGCAGAATGCCATTTTTGATTCGCATTCAACTTTCTGAACTGTTATATGCTCAGAAATTTTTATTTTCTCGAGCAAGACTAACGAGTTGCTTTTTAATTTTTTCTTTCTTTTTTTTTTTTTAATTTGATGGGGTTCATTGTTGCTAAATTTCATCTTACTGAATTTCATCCTATTTTCTCCAGAGTATTTCTCTCATTTACTGTTGTTTTGAATTATAAAACTACATTTCTGTATCTTGGATCCCTTCTGAACTGTTATCTGCAAGTGTGATAGCTTACATGTTATTTCATCACTCAGCCCCATAAGATATCACAAATGGAATAGACTGTGTGTAAATGGAGTAAACCATATGATACAGTAGCAAATTTTCATAGCTAGTTTTCTTTTGTAGTTTCCTAGCTAGTTATATACCAACTGAATGGTAGTTCAGTCTGCTTAGGATGGTTGTAAGTCTGCTTAGAAAATACCGTAAGATAGTGTCAAAAACCTTGTTAAAAATGAGATGTGTCATTTCCCTTGTTTCTCCTTCAGATACAAAGTTTGTTCTCTGTCAAAAAGTGTGATCTGACTGGTTTAGCATGATTTGCCCTTCATGTTTATGACGGAGTCAGCAGTGAAAGAAGAAAAAAACTTGAAAACACAGTCAGTTTTGCACTAAAATTGTGTCCTTCAACATCTGTCTGAAATTTTTTAAATCAAAATTGCCTTTAGACATACTTTTCATAAGACATCTTAACGCATCTAAAAGCATTAGTGTTAATGTCACATATTTAGGTATATAATATATAAAATCCAATCCAAGATAAACCAAAGATTTGTAGAAGCAAATGTGTAACCATTTTCAAAATGAAATTAAGAAATCACATGTAATACACTTTTTCTATTAAGAAGGGTAAAAACAAGTAATTTCACAGGTATTCTTTAATTTAATGTGAAGGTTGTCTTCTGCCAATAAAAAAATAAAAAATATTCAAAAACTCCCTTGTGCAATTTGCAGATATGGTGAAACCTGAAGATAAGGAAAGATTTTGCAAAAAAAGTTTTTCTCCTGCTCAGGGATTGAATTACACTATGCCTTTCATAATATATTGTTTTTCAAAATTATTTCATTCCTTTCCTTGGACATCTCTTTATTAAGACATGATGGTGCAAATCCACAATTTGTTTATAAAGCATTGAGTATTTTCCTTTTTATTTTTAATTTAGGTTTAAAAAAGCCCCACTGTAGTTATCTTCACAAATAATGACAGTGATGTCTGAATTAAAATTTTGTACTGTCTTTCTGATGCATTACACACATTTTTTGGTATTCGGAAGCAGAGTCTCTGTCTGTGTTCTCAGCACCCTGTTCTCTGCAGTGTAGCTTTCAATATTTTCACGTTGCTTAAAATCTGTGTGACTTTATTCACACAGTGCTGAGCCTGAGCTAATATACCCTGCTGAGGGACTTAGCTGCAGCGCAGAGCTCTGGCAGAATATCTCCTGGTATTGTAAGAATGACTTGTTAAACTCTATACATGTTGTTGACATAGCAGCAGCGTTTTGAAGCACTGACTAATGCTTCCACAGCTGTAGGTAGTATCAGGCACTCGGTTATTGTTAGCAAAGTTGCCAACATATTAGCAATGTTTGTATGGACAGTTACTGTAGCCAAAGGTACTCTTTGTTGTTAGGCACCACAGCTAGAAATGGTCTTAAAAGTTCTTGAATCTCCCATTACTAAAACCCCAGCTGACTGTGGAAGCTAATAGCATTGGCAAAAAGCTCCTTAGAAATTATAAGCAACACTCATATGCCAGCGTTTGTTGCTAAGTGAAATAAATTGTTACTAGCACCGCCAAGTTGCTGGAACTGCTTGGAACAGCTGTAAACCCCAAAGTCGGTGATTAATGTCAGCTCGAAGCATTGCCGGCTGCCTGACAGAGCTTGTAACAGCCAGGAATGCTGAACTGCAGGGCTCCTGATGGCTGCAAGCATTGCTTACTTCCTAGTAATGAATGTAACAGCCACAGATCTTGAAATATAGGACTTGCAGCATCTTCTCTTTTCTTTATCACTGCTTGGCTGCGGTGAAATCTGATTGCCAAGATGAAACCTGAGGAATTTTAGAACGTCCATGTAGTTATTTTTGCTGATATGTTTCATTACAAGCATTTTTTTAATAGTTTACAGCTGTCCTTGCATTTTCGAGAAAGAAAAGGGCTGGATTCTCAGTGTGGCCCTGCTCTATTTATTGCCTGAGGGTGGGGATGGACTTTTACAGAACCACTTATAAAATTCTTATCCTGGGAGCAATTCCATGCAATTTCCTATCTCATTATAATTGAAAGCAGCCCGAGGATTAGAGATTTAACTTCCAACTAAGAATTACCAGAGTTGCTGCACTGTGCCAGCAAGTTGCATCTTCTGCTTATTCTTGTTGTGGGAAGCTGCAGTGAGTATAGGAAGACTGTGAAGTAAGATAACACTCAGGTAGCCCCAAAATGCCAGGCAGTGGAAGGATTGTAGGAAAATTTATTTCCAAAGTCGAGAACACTAGACTTACAGAACATTAATCTTAACAGTGTTTCAAACACTGGGCCCTGGAGAAAGACACATACCCTGTTCTTCTCAGGGTTTTTATCATCTCTGGCCCCCAACTCTGTGGGAGCCCTTCACATATCTGCAAAGACTTGTCTTTTTCTCATACGAGGGAGAGTTTCCCTGGAATGCAGGAGGAGAAAACATCTAAAACTGTCTTAGTGAAAGATGCCTCTTCTAGGCAGGAAAGTCTTTCTAAGTGAAACAAGCTTAGAAGGGTCTTCTTCCAGAAGGGTCTTCTGCCCTTACAAAATTTTAGTAATAAAAACTAAACCTTTAAAGATATCTATCTGTATGAACATAAAAGGTCAGTGCATAGGCCAGTTGTCCTACAGTGTTTAATGCCATGTTGCTACACAGGCTTTCTAAGGCATACACATCATGGAATCATAGAATTGTTAAGGTTGGAAAAGACCTCTAAGATCATCAAGTCCAAATAATTTCCTGAGCTGCAAATTTCTGTAGGTTGGAAGTTTCTTTTGCAAATGTTTACTAGCAGATATCTAGGAGCAGATACCTAGGAGAGAGCAGACACACAGGTGAAGGAAACAATGGTGTATATTTTTGCTTTGACCTGGTGTGGCCATCACCCTGATACGTTAAGCTTTTTGGAATGTGGGCACAGTGGATTCCAGCATAGGTGTTTGCCTGCCTTTGTGAACAATCCGATCGAATAAATTTGAATGAATAAATTTGAATGTTGTGTGGATTTTTCCCATTCATCTCCTCAGACTGTCAGCTCTCAAGCCTCTGTGAAGAGGAGTGAAGAGATAACAAATTTATGGCTCATTATCTTAAATGAAATCTAAAGCTACTCTCTTATCCTCAGTCTTAGATGCATGGCAGTTTCTGAGTGCAGAAGCATTGAGAGAACTGTATTTGTGGAATTTGTGAATTTGCATTTGTGAAATCATGTATTGGAATTATGTGACTCAAGTAACACTGTTTTTTCAATGACAGCCATTTAAATAGTGAGACAGTAAGCTGGCTACCTGAACCTGGAATACTGCATGGAACTACATATGCAGAAGCAATGCAAAGAATTGTGTTTGAACACTGTTAGTTCTGATTTAGTGAAGATATTTTCTGTATAACTGTGTGTGAATAATAGGACTAGGGGACATCATTCTAACAAAATAATGTGTTTGCTCTACTACCAGTTTGTTGTCAGAGAGGAAAATAGAGGAATATACTATACGAATGATGTTTTAGAGCTTTAACTTGCAACTGCACATTAGTGGTTCTTAAAAGTCATCTTTATGACTGTTTTATATCTCTGGTTGCAAGTTTCTTGTTGTGGGTTTTTTTTTTTTTTTTGGTTACCACTAGGTCAAGGGCAGTGAGTGAGTCTTCTCCTCTGCTCAACCCTGACTAGAGCACATCTGCATTGGTGTGTCAACGTCTGGGCTACCCAAAACAAGAGATACGTGGATGTACTAGAGCAAGCCTGGCAAAAACTACTTCAAGGATGAAGGGATTTGGCCACCTATCATATGCAGGAGCCTGAGACAGTTGGGGTTGTTTAGCCTGGCAAAGTCTCAGAGGAGATCTGATGTGTGTATGAATATGTTCTTACACTGTATAACAACCTTAGGAATTTTTTTTTTTAATACTTGGATTTTAGAGGAAGGAAGACAGTGTTTGGCACTACGAACAACTACTTCATTCTCAAGAACCCACAAGGGACACAGCTCACACACTCATAACAGGCTTTCGTTAAGAATCCCAGTTGCACTCTGCAGCAGCAGCTTGCATGTGCTGCTAACACCAGGTTGGGGTGTGGCATGAGAGCAGAGATGCCTGTCTTATCTCTGTGCTCAAACACTGGGACAGGCACCCCGCTGGTATCTGCTCTTTCTCTGATCAGTTGTGAGGCAGGGGCTAGGGAGAGAGGGATCACTGCAGAGAGAAGCAAGGGGCAGATCAGCAAGGGCAGACACCACTTTCTCCAGCCCTTTGAGTTGTTTGTTCTGCCCTCACCTTTGTACTCCATCTTCTCCGGGGAACAGCTTCTGGTTCTTGCCTCTTCTGAGCAGCTCAGGGGGAGGTGAGTTGAGGTTATGCCACAGGTAAAAAGATGGCTATTTTGTGCCTTTGTACTGCAAGTCTCAAGAAGGAGGCAAATATTGTGTAATAAAGGAGAAAAGGGAAAGGTAGGAAGACACATGGGGCAGAGAGGATGTACATGTCTGTTCCCAGTCTCACCCCAAAAAACTTGGAGTGACTTCTCGCTCTTTGAAAGCTGTTGTGAAGCAATGCTATGCCTTTCTGAAATAGGGATTCAGAAACCCAGAAGCTGTAATATTCCTTTTGGAGACGTTGCCCTTCCCTGCTACTTCCTGACCAGTCCCTTCCAGCAACTACACTCAATTGTGTCCTGCAGGCTCAGAACTTGAATAAATGCATGGTCTTACTGGCAGTGAGAGATAGAAGCTCTCAATAAAGGTAGATTATGTGTATTGATCTTTATGTATAGCTTATGAGTTCTCAACATCAATAAGTAATAGCATCAAAATTTCTGAATTATTGTGTACTCTATGTGGATACAGAAAAAATCCTTTCCATCAGTAACTTGAATATAAACATCTAACACAAAAGGACTTGAGACAATTTTTATTTGAATGACATCCTGACAACATCGTCATATAGCCAGTTTAGGAACTGGAAGTATAATATTTCCCTATATTTTTCTTTTTTTTTTTTTTTTACTGGATCAACTAATTCAAAACATTTCCAGACCATATGGATCCACTTGAAAATTTTGTGACATCCATATTTGCCTTTAATATGATTTTTGAAGAATTAAGGCACTGTCAGCTTTACTAACCATCCAGTTTAACCTTTTAAAGAAATCAAATACCTAGAAATCCTCAGGGGTTAAGAGGTGAAGTGTCTTCTATGTACCTCACTGCTTAACATGCTTAAATATTTATATAGGTCTAATAATTTTTATGGGATTCATTCGACCAGGTGCAGTGTAGGTGGCTGCATCTGATACAGTCACTGTAGTTCCCACTAGTGCTTACAGTGGTGAGAAGCAGATGCTTCTAGGGAATGATTCATCTTACCTTAAGGTTTACCCTAGGCAAGTCAATATAAGTTATGATGTACCAATATAAACTGCATCAAATTTGAGGCTTTACACTCCTTTAAATATACTGGTATGCAAAATTTCTCATGGTAACTTAAGAAAAGTCTTAGAAAGCATATGCTAGTCTCTGCTTTCTATCTCTGACATCCAAGTGACACAGGTTTTTCAGTGGCTGTAGACCTCTGAAGTACGTTCATTAAATATGTGGACATGTAACGGTGCAGCTGGTTAGATGCCTCTGTATGCATAATCAGTCCAAGTACTCACAAAGCCAAGCTTTCAGCAGATTACAAAAATAAGACCGAGATTCCTTTTCTTCACTTTATCTGTACATGGAATCCATCCATGGTTTGTTTTGATCTGTTAATTCATTTTTTTTTCCCTACAATGTCTCTTTCTTGTGAGCAACACTTCTCCTGTTCTGTCTTGTCCATCTCTCTCACAGCCTCTTATCCAGTTCTTGTGCTGTTGCTTATATTCTGACAGGGTTTTCTCCCTGCTCTTTATCTTTAGAGCTTTATTTTGAAATTGGTCAAGAGGCTGTATTAAGGCTGGTCACCTTCTGATCACTCCTTACTCTGGGCCATGCTTTTCTGCTCAGAGTAATCCGAATCTCTCTACAAGGGGAAAAACAGGAGTCCAGGAAGTTTGAGAATAAATAAACTATTAGTATGGTAGAAACAAATCTGACAATTCTAGTAATTTATGGATAGTAAACTGGGTGAATCTGATGATAAACAAAGTAAGAAAAGAAGAAAAGAAAAGAATGCCCTATTAATTTCTAGTGGTTTCTGTGAACTTGCTGCAAAGGTAGCATATGCTTATTAGGAAAAGTACCTTACTTTTTACTGCCACTCAGTAAGCAGAAAGGTAGTCTTCTGCTGGTTTACCTTCTCTTTTCTTATTGGATAAATGTTTAAATACACCAGGAGTCTCAATTCTCAAAGACATAGTTCTCTTTAGTAGCTATATTTAAATGGAAAAAAAATAAATCAATGTTCATTTAAGAAACTTTAGCGTTCAGAGAATTTCTGAATAACCTGCTTGTAAAAAAGACAGTGAATATAATTAATCTTATTTTGTTTTTCACCTAGATGCACAGTACATTAATGTTGGTTGTTAATGCATCTCTTGACATATATTCTTGATAAAGCTGACATTATTTTAACTGCAGGAGGTACTTCAAAATTCATAGCAAAACCATATTAGCATGAAATAAAGTATAATTCCTTAGGAATAGCAATACAGATTACCAGTTTAATTTCTGAAATCTCCAGCTGAATATTAACAGTTTATATTTTCTGATCTGGAATTGCACCAGTCACCTCTCTCACAGATGCTTTTCACTTTCCCTGCTGTCTGTCCCATCATTATTTTGTCCCATGTAGAGACAGTAAAAATAGCAGACAAGTTCACATTTGTCAGCAATATGTCCAAGAGTAGTGTTCGAAAAAGACCAAAAGAACTCAGCAGTACCCAGAATAACAGATGCCCAAGTCAGTAAACTGTTGAGATCAAGCAGACAAAGCCATAGGATATGTGGTAAAAAAAACAACCAAAAAACCCTATGCAAATATGACAACAGTTTGGTCAGAAGTGTTGTATAAAAATAAATAGCAATTCAGAAAACACTGGGTTGCAAATGAGGGGGCTGAGAGGAGGCAAGTGACTTCACAAATTTCAATTTAATCACTGCACAGAGAAGTAATAAGTAATGAAATACATGAGATTGAATTAGGAAAGACAATATTTAAAACAGCCTTCCAAAACTAATAAGCAGAACCAAACTCTAATGCATGTCTGAGTTTTCATATATGAGTTCCTTCTCTCAAATCAATAAAACTATTGAAATATTTAAAATCAACTATATTCTTAAGCACTTTTCTGGCTCTGTGACAACGATCTAGCACAAAACTGTTCCTTGCGTATGAAAAATTAAGGCTACATTGGGTTTAGTACTACATATGAATGTGGAATAATTTGGTTCAGTTTTTATCTCACCTGAATGGATGTAAGTTATGGAAAATACAGTAAGAAGAGCAGATCAATAAGGAATATTTTTCAGGAATAGATGGGATTGCAGTTTTATGGAATAAGTGACAAAAAAGATAACAAGGTCTAGAGAAAACATTTCGCTTTCAGCCTGCAGGAACTAGGATGATGGCAGCAACTAAGGAAAAATGATTGTGAGATCTAATTGAAGTGTGCATAATCTTAAATGGTGTAGATAATGTTAATGCTTTCTACCCAGCATGCATTCAAAGACTGGGGGCAAGTACTGTACTTAAATGCAAGCATAAAGAAACTCTTATTAAATTAATAGTAACTGCTGAAGTGACCTGCAAGGCATAGGTATTGAGAAAACCACATTGAGGGTTACTGAGGCAATGATTAACTTATGTCCTGCAGCCCTCAGCACTGGGAGGAAACACTTGTGCTTTCTTCCACTTCCTCCGTGACGTTCAGGAGGGGATTTTTGCTTTGTAACTGTGCTTGGACCAAGACTGTTTGACATTTTTATTTCATAAAAATAGATTACAATGGCTCATTAGATTTTTTTTTGCAACTTCTCATAGTTATAGATCAAAAAACACAGAATACAGCTTTGGCAGCTTTGTGATTTAGGTTGTCTGAATATATCTGCATGAACATTTCCTAGTTGCATATGTTACAAAGGTTTTGTACATGTAGATTCTTATCTGGAGCATCTTGTTAAAATCTGTATTAACCACAGATTAAGAAAAATATGCATATAGTGTGCATGATCTTGGTTATTTCTTAGAGGAAGATCAATGACACATTTGACATTTTAATGCCAAATATATTATAATCATAATTGTGATTGACATTTCTGCTGAAGGTCTTTAGTGGTAACATAACTCAAATTGCCCTTGCTGCTGGGCAAGCAGTATTTATTTTGCTGGCAACGTCTGTTGGCAGAGAAAGTTCCCTGATTTTTTAGTTTTATTATTTTTTAGTTCAGTTTTTATTTCAACATCTCCCCTCCAGCAAGCCCTTGACTTCTGTAGCATAACCCTTCTTTATCCATTATTAGAGAAGGTACAGTTCCAAGTGACTGATGTCAAACTACTCTCTAAGCACTTCTGGTGGGGTGTAACTGCAGCATGCAGCTCTGAGATATTGGAGAAGTTACAGAGCTGAAAGAAAAGGCAAATTAGCCCAGGCCAAGTACAGAATTAGTGACGGGGTATTGCTCCCAGGACCAGATAAGTCATCTCTAAGCTGTGCTGTTCTGTGTAGAATAAACAGTGTCTTTATGTATTGCATATGGGAGGATGTCACCTGTTTTAGCTTGAAAAATCTGGGATTTCTTGCTTAGGTTTGAAACCAGAGAATGAAGAAATGAACAAAGCACTAATTCACAATTTAGGATGATGAAAAAGTATTTTCGTAAAGATTTCATTAAATCTTGAGCTAACATGGTGTGCCTTATTTCTTAAGATGTTGTAGTCCAGTAAAAGAAATAAAAGATGGAAAGGATGGAATTGGGGCTGTATTAGTGTGTCCACTTTACAGAAGAACTGAGAAATTCTCAACTTAAAGCCCACCATTGGTCCTTCTCCCCATTTCCAATAGAGTGCAGGGTTCCTTTGCTCACAAGAACAGTATCGTACATATCCATATCACACATTTAAGATATCTTTATATTGGGGAAGTTTTTTCCCTCCTTTGCATCATTTAGAGGCAGAAAAAAAAAATAGAGCACATATTTAAAATCCAAATGTAGACAGAACAGCTGTAGTTTTAGCATGTGATAGCTGGATGAAATCTAACAAACAATACTAATAGAATGATAATAGTTTTGGGCAGCCAGCCAGGAACACACTGCTGTGATAGGTCTGAAAAGAATTTTCTTTTTTTTTTTCTTTAATGGATTATGGCAATATAGCCTGTTTTATCAAAGGTAAAATATTATATGAAGTTCTTGGTTTCTATTAAATTTTGAGGATAATCTGTTATATACAAGAAACATGCAAGAGTATGACATGGATAGCAAGAGTATGAGTGGAGGAAACTCAGCTTGATTTGGGATAAACGATAATACCATGACTGAAGGACAGCAGGGATTTGAAGTTGAATTCTAATATAATCCAGGCCAGTAGCCAAATGCTAAGCAACTGAGTGTGACCGACAAAGATATACAACTCTCTTTTGCAATACAGTTCCATTTATGGAAAATTCTCAATAGATTTTGTCTTTTATTCTGTTTGGAATTGGAAACGAAATTTGCAGAAACTTCAGTAGATCTGCCATTTAATTTCAATGCTCTGTTCAACCTCTAGCAGAACATAGAACATATGTGTTAGCTGTAAATTATTTGTGTCTAATGTAGGTCTGAAAATATTTTCTGAAGTGTAGAAAAAGCAATTATTGATATTTTCAGATCTGCTTCAAACTCGAATAGACCTTTTCAAATGAACGGTCAGAGGAAATATGCAATGAAAAGTGGATGACAATTGCTTATTTTTCATTAATAGTGAAAGAATCAAGGTAAACATAATGATAAATTTTGAATTTGGATAGGATAATCTGTTTGAGATGATTCTGCTTGGTGTTCACCTGACTATCTACTGAAACTCTAACCATAAAGTCTCTCTTAATTTTACTGGTTGCACTGTTAACCACTGAACTGAAGGACATTCTCCATAACTCCATTATATACTTTCTTGGCATGTTTCAGAAGGAAGGCGAATGCATTAGGTTTGTTAGGCAATATTTATTAGAACTTACAATGGATTCTATTACTTAGACTTGGATTTGATATGTAACTTCATTTTACTCTGAACAATAATAAATATTAAATTTTCTGTTCATCTGAAATATTCTTCTAGGAATTCCTTTTTCTTTTTCTACAAAGTTCATAAATATAGCTCTTGGTGGTGTGAATAGGTAGAATGAAGTGAACCTTTTAGCTCAAGAGGCAGGTGAAGCAGTAATGCTAATGTCTAGGTTGTTTTCTTTTTTTTTTTTTTTTTTTTTGAGCGGATCTGCTACAATTTTCACTGACTGTTTATCCTTTCCATGACTTGAAGACAAAAAAAACCCCTGCCAGCTGAGAATGAATTCATAGAATCATAAAATGGCTGGAGTTGGAAGGGACCTTAGAGATAATCTAGTTCCCCTGCTGTAGGTAGGGACACCTTCCACTAGACCAGCTTGTTCCAAGCTTTATCCAACCTGGACTTGAACACTTCCAGGGATGGGGCATCCACAACTTCTCTGGGCAACCTGTTCCAGTGCCTCACTATCCTCAGAGTAAAGAATTTCTTCATAATATCTAACCTCTTTCAATTTAAAACCATTCCCCCTTGTCCTATCACTCCACTCCCTTGTAAAAAGTCCCTCTACATCTCTCCTGTAGGACCCCTCTAGGTACTGGAAGGTGCTATAAGGTCTTCCTGGAGCCTTTTCTTCTCCTGCCCCAACCTTCTTACCCTGTTTTCTTGGGAGAGGTGCTCCAGCTCTCTGATAATGTTTTTGTGGTCCGACTACTGACTCACTCCAGCAGGTCCCTATCCTTCTTATATTGGGGTCCCCAAAGCTTCAATCACTGTTCCTCATCATAACCCACAGACTTTATGGGAGTAAAAACGTTTAACATCAAAAGACCAGACTTTATTTTCTGGTCTGACTTCTTACATTCATACATCTGCAGGTCTTACCAAGTTACGTTGGGAGTGGGTCAGGCTGCTCAAGCAGGGCACACATCTTTTAGCTGAAGTATTTCTCATATGGATTTTATTTTATCTAAACCAGTTTCTGTCCTCAAAAATACTGATTTGTTCAGTAGCCAGAATTGCTTCCTAAAATGTCTCCAGAGCAGAATGCAGCTGAATATCAGACTTATTGTGATTGGATTAATTCACTGAAATACCATCAGCATGGAGGCGGGTGCCTTCCAACCTTGAGACCAGCTGGAAGTGCTTTTTCTGAAAATTCCCAGGTGCCAAAAGGCTGTCAGTGGAAGCAATTTCAGACACAGAATTAATGAAGGTAACAACAGATGATATTGGGCAGCAGCGCTTGGCAAAACATCTGATTTTAAAAGGAACAGTAGCTCTAATCACATGGATAATGTGCTATGGATGATGAGAGGGATGTTCATCCATGAGATCGATTCTTGTCCAGTGTGTTTAATACAACGTGCATTTTATGTTCCCATTTAAATGAGGCATCTTGCCCATGTACCAGCTAGTGAGCCATCATAGATATTCTCCCAGATGTTTATTTTTTCTTGTAACTGTCATACTTAAAGCTCTTACAGAGTTAACAGAACATTTTTTAATTATAATTACTTTTATTTGTTATAGCAATGAAGTTTGTCCAGTCCATAAAAACTTCTACATGATGGAGTCTCTGGAGCTTTTGTCCAAGAGTATTATATGACAGCTAAAAAATATTCAAATATTCAAAAATACTCACATATTTTAGACTATTATATGACAGGTAAAAATGTAACTGATCTACCACTGCTGGAAAAGCTGGAAAATTAATATTTTCTTCATTAGTCAAATTATGTTAGCGTGCTAGTGTGGGATCAGGATTAGAGCATAGCTAGGAGGGCAGATTGCCACTGTGATTCCTGGATCCAGTTCAGAGCCTCCTTCTTTGCTGTCTTTATATAGACACTTATCACCAGTAGTTGTACAGGTAAATTGTCAACAAACATTATCTTTGTTTCTTGATCTTTGCTACTTTGTGCTTCTTTCACCTGGTTTGAAGACCTATGCAATGCAACTGTCAATGAAATTGCTGCACTTAGCTTCTTATATTGAAATATTTTCCAAATATATAGGTGTTTGCAACAATCTTTGCAATATTATTTCCTTTTCTCTATGTCATCCATCAAAGTTGATTAAATGGTACATTTTGTGCATTGAGGTGGGAAGAAGCAGTCTAATATATTCCTTTTTTTCTTTACATGCTATCATGTATTTAAGGTTCTTATTAATATTCTTCTTGAATAAATATCACTCTTCTTATTTCAAGTACTGTTATGATATTAAAATTTATTCTTGACTTCACTAGTGGCAAGATCAAGTTCAGTGATAGTTTGACTGCACATCTGGAAAAGTTGACTTTTATAGTAAAGTTACTGCAAATTAATATTTAACCTAAGTATTTATATTTTATCATTACCATTCCATTAAAAATGCAATTTAATTGTTATGCTTCAAACTATTCTCCGTCTCTGGGTTAAGAATGTATTGTTTCACTCGTTATGTGAAGTCATCTAATGCTGTCTCAAGAGTTGTGGCAGGCAAATCTTTTAACTCTTCATTATTCATTAGTTTCCATTCTGGTCCTTCTAGCTCCTGGGACCATCAAGTCATCACATGCTTGCACTCTAGTATTATTGTTGGCACAGGCTTGTCAGAGCATAAGAGTTCCTGGCAAGGCACACAAAGGAGCGGTGTGTGGTGTTACAAGTACTCATCTCTGCAAATTACCATCATGTTCCTGAGTTTCGTCCTTGTTATTTATTATCCTGTGACAAGATTCTGTGTGCAACCCTGTATCACTGTAAGACTATTTTGTATGGAGCTTTCTGACATTATGCCCTTTTTTCTGGAAAGAATTATTTGCATTTTCCTTTTTTTGCTGATTTATCAGCACAATTTAGCTTTCTAGAAAAGGTGCAGGAAATAAAGGTGATAACTGCCATATGTAAAAAACTCTCTGTGAGGGCTAGTTTTGCAGCAGCAGGGGCAGATTTAAATTTCTAGTGATCATTAATAAAATTCTTGTACAAGCCTAGTGCAGAAACCTAGGAAAATTTAGCTAATCTCTCTGGTCTCTCTGGTGCTCAATCAGCAGATTTTCCCCATTTGCAAACATGGATCAATTGTCTTAGAAGATGACATTTTATTTAAGAGAGGTTATGCTGTTACCTAAGATGCTTTTTTTTTACTTTTCTTTTTCCCTTGCAATGTATAATACTCCATTATGTGTATAATACTCTAGGTGTGTAGCTTTGTTTCACAGTCTTCTCCTTTGGAGAGGCAAGCGCTCTGGCACCTTCTACTGGGTGACAGGCTCCTTCTTTGATCTGCTGATGAGCTTGTGGTGGGATATGCTCTCACCACTCTACTCCACCAGCTATTCTTTGCTTTATGAGGGGAGTGTAGTTTCCTGCCGTACTCTTTTATTGGACTTACAATAACTTTGCTAGGAGCTTCTGTTACTGATTTAGTTTAGCTGATACAGTCCTCTTAAACAAGCTTAACTCCTAAACCGACCTGTTGCCTTAGATGAGAGTGACTGGTTACCCAGGGATAGTTCTGCTCTTTTATTTTTCTCAGACTTCTGTACAATATTGCAGTGACAAAAATTAGACATAAATGCTTCCTTGAGATAATAAAACATCCGAACACCAGAAGATCACTTGTCATTTCCGGTGGCTTCCTTTCTCTTTACAGTACTTGGGATAACAGTGTGGCTTCATTCAACCTTCCAGCTTCCAACTTCTGGACTCCTATGTGGAATATATGCATTCTGTATATAGTGTTGTTTCCTATTCTAATTTTGTTTTACCTTTCTAATATCCATCTGTAAGGTCAAACATACGCAGGTATTCTTCCCAAGAATGCCGAGGCAGTGGAAGGATTGAAGGTTTATTTCAGATGCAAGGACCACTTCTAAACGATGCTGCATACACCAGGCCCCAAGGAAAAAGACAATGCCCCACCTTCTCCAAGGCTTTTTGTATCTTCTCTCTCTCTCCTCCCCCACCCTCTCTGTCCGAGGAGACCTTGTACATGTCTACAAACATATTATCTCTCTGCATATCAGGGAGAGACAGTTTCCTCACAACTTCTCCCTGCAACTTTATCTGAAAATGCAGAAGGAAGGAAAAAAACCATCTAACCCATTTGAGAAGGCATTTTGCAGTCTTCCTAAGTGAAACCAGTTCTAGCTTGCCATTACAAATTCTTTCACAATTGCACCTATTCCTACACCATCCTTTCTTATGTAACTCCTAGTCTTTCCCATTGAATGGCAGAGCTTATCATCTTACCATTCCCGCTTCTGTACTGACTTTCTTTAAGGGAATGCACCATTACTTCCTTAAACAGGAGCATGCTTGCTTTAACTTAAAGTACTTCAGACTGATGCCATTCATCCAGATTTTTGACTACATAACTGAAAGTTATAAAAAGAGATTCTGGTAAGAAAAAGCAGAATAGCTTTCTGTCCTGTAGAATGAAGTGAAGAAACTATGAAAAGGCTGCAAGTTTCAAATCAGCCATGAATAAACCACTTTAGACCTAAAATACAGAAGATTTTTGTTCGATTAAGAAGGCCTGCACCATCTCAATGCATATGTGGGTGGACTGTGTTGTGATGATATTTGCTTTATCACATAAACTTTTAGTTATGAATATTTTCCTGATATTTCCATATAGTTGTGCTGTATGAAATACCTTTCCAGTAAGTCTACCTTATGTCAATTCATTTATTAACATCATTTTTTCACTACCACTTTTTAGAACTTAATGAGGTTTTTCATTTTACCTCTTTGTCCCTCTGAAAATAGAATATTGAGTGCTGGTGTTTGTTGGGTTAAGTTCATTGCATGTCCCAAATTCTTACAGGGACGATTTTAGGAAAAGTTAATTACTTTCAATGACTTAACTTTTTCAGGATATTTCTCCTTCTCTTTTGAGTGTCTTATTAAATGTCAAAGTGATGCAGAATGAGATCAACCATGATATATGTGATGCTTGAAAGAAAGGCCTCTGGACATATCCTAAAATCCAAGAATTGTTTGAGCATGAAATTTTCCCATTTTATATTTTAATAAAACCTTTATTCAAAAAGAAAATGGAGAATAATGTTCTTTTGTAATTCAGGTGTCATTAGTTTTACGCTTAAACCTGAATTCATTTCATGTCACCTTACATGGCTGAGAAATCTCTTACGTCTTCTTCATCTTTCTGTAAGCAATGAAGAAAAGTAAGGTTTTGCTTCATTGTTTCTAAGGAAATGTAAGCAATTAGGATAGTGCATACAGGCACTATAAGTCACAAAAAAGTCACAAAGGAGGGATATGAGCTGTCTTGCTTATATCACAGATCTTCATCCTGAAGTGAGCTCAGAGGTATAGAGATGCTTCTTGTTACTATGGAGCTTTGTACTATCGATCAGAGAAATCCACCATTCAATCTTTGAAACCTGAATTAGGTGAACCTTGTTTCTTGCCACTACTGTTACTTCAGTGTTGCTCTTTACTTCTTTTTCTTAAGGATCAATCAAATTATGTTTGATCCAAAACCATAATAGCTTGAAAAACAAGTCCTTTGCAGTCAGCAGGCTGCAAGCAGGTAGGCTGCTGAGAGGTATTCCTCTTCATGTTGGATTTCTAACATTGAATTTTCTCTCTTTCTCAGTCAGAGATACAGGTCCTTATTTCCAGTTTCATTGTACAGTGAATGAATGATGTTCAACAGAAAAGCTGACTAGGTCCACCTGGGAGATGTTCATTCTTCTTCCCTTATGGGAATGGTTTTGGAAAATAAAGATGACAATAAACAGCACCTCTTGATACTGTACTTTTTTCATGAAATCTAATAGAACATCAGTTGCTATAATAAAAATATTTTACCTTAGAATGATCTGGCAGCAGAAGGTCCTAAAAAATATTCTCTAGCTCCTGACTGGTGAAGAGAAAGAATCTTCTATTTAAATGGTATAATGTAAACTGTCCAGTTATGCACGCTTCAAGTTATTTGGAGTTTAGGGGTTTTAACTAGGAAAATAAACTGTATTCATACCATTATTACAATGTACTATATTCTTTGTGAGTCTAAAATCAGTCAGAAAATGACTCCTCTCTCTGGTAGGCTAAATCAAGATTTTCATAAACATGAAGAAAAGACTTGAATTTTTATTTCAGATTAAACTTGTCTATCTGAATTTCCAAAAAGGGTATCTAACCCAAATATGCTGAATGCTTGATTGAAGAAAGCGAACTTAATGCTACAGTTGGATATACTTACATAGGCTTGAATTCACCTACATTTTCTGACTGTCTTGAGTTTGAAAGCCTTTAAGTAACTGTATCAGGGAGCTTATTTTTTTGACAGTCAAACCAATTTGCATTAAAACATTACTTTAAGAAACCCTTCAACCACTATGCCCAGCTGAAAAATAATAATACTTGAGAAGCACTTTCCTAGCAACATAAATAGTACTGGAGGGAATGACCAGAAGTATCTTTGGAGTAGGATTGTTTTCAGAAATGAACATGCAGGCATTCTATTCATAACAATGCCTGAAAATCATTCACGAAAATATGCTGCCTTTAACTTGGGCAGAAGAATTTGGTGAAGTTTTCTGGAGTTTTTGTGTGTATGTTTTAAAGGTTTTCCTCTTTTCTTTTGTTATAACCATTGTGAAATCATGAACAATTTCTGGTCTTTTCAAGTGTGTATTAGCCACTGAGTCCCCTTTCATAACACAAACCAGCAGGAAGCTGGAACTCAAGTAAACTTCTGAGTTGCAGCCTTGGCTAACATAATTATTTTCTCTTTTTCTGCTACCTGGAGCTGTTTTATTACCTGAAGATAGGAAGAAGTGCTACTAGAGGTTCACCCAGTAATTTAAAGATAGATAAGACTTTGAGAATATGATATCCTCTTGGAGCTACTCTCAACTTATATGAAGAGCAGTTGGTGGGGAATTCATCATGGTGATTTAATCCCTTAGGTCTTCTTGATCTGTGCAATGTGTAAGATGCATGATCTCAAACAAAGGATTTTGCACCACTGACTTTTATGATTCCCTAGTTTAATTTTGTGGACAGTGGATTATAGAGCTAAAGTTAAAAAATCTCTTTAAAAGTAAATGGTGCTGTAGGACTTCCAAGCTATATGATGATGAAACTTCTCTACATGACAGCAGTGCACGGATTGTGCCTTGTTGCACCCAGAAAAGCAAAGGGGTTTTTTTCTGACTGCTAGCTGAACTTGTGGTGACTTTCACTTTTTTTTGTTTGATTTTTTCCAGCTTTCATTTGCAGCAACAACCCCAGAGCTGGCTGATAAGAAAAAATATCCTTATTTCTTCCGGACAGTGCCATCTGATAATGCAGTGAATCCAGCAATTTTGAAGTTACTCAAATACTATCACTGGAAGAGAGTAGGAACTTTAACCCAGGATTTACCAAGGTTTTCTGAGGTAAGATTTGCATAATTTCTCTTACACACAGAGAGCTACTATTATCAGATTTCTAAAGAGTCAGTTCCTCTATTAATAGCAAGAAACAGACCCACTATATCAGTCTTGTTTGGCTTTCTCTTAGTAGGTCACATTTTCTCTACTGAATAAGCTTAATTCCCTTCTGGGGTTTATTTGACTGTCTGTAGTAAAAAACTACCCACGCCTTTGCATGTCTGGTTTTTTACACCCAAGACCATTGCACCCAAGTGCAGAGTCCCTTTATGTTCTTTGACTTGCAAAAGTGTATGTTTTTGAAGGAGGCTGGTATCCTGACATTGGCTCAGGATATTGGGGGAGCTCACTGAGGCAGAAATGACTGAGGCCCACAGAACTATTGGGATCACATACCATGCACTCCTAATATCTGAGTTTCACCCTGACCATCATTTTGGTCAATGAAATGGTGGTAAAGTATTGACCAAGTGACTTAAGCATGGTTTTAACAATAGAGTAAAAGAAAACACCCTATAAGCAATTAATAACAAAAAGGCAAGGGAAAGAGTCAGCCCATTAACTGACAGAGAGGCAAAACTAATAGAGGTATGCCTTGTTGTTTGGTTGTTGGTTTTTTTTATCTTCCTCAGCATTCATTTTAAAAAGGCTGACTGTGTTCTGAAGACCAGCCTAATTAAAACTAGTGAAGAGGGATAAGAACAGGTTAGAGTCTGCTTAGATGAGTCAAATATTTTCAAATTGTCTCGCACAATTAATTCACTATGGAATACTTAAGAAATCTTAGACTCTTCCCTTATGAGCTTCAAGAATTAAAGGATAAAAAGTAAATGAATTGTAGAGGGAGGGAAGAAACATTTGTGTCTGTCTTTCCCAAAAACACACAAGGCCCCAGGGAATTATAGGCCAGTCAGGTTAAATTTAATTCCTAGAAAGACACTCGAGCAGATAATCTGTTTGGAATTACACGGAAGATAAAAAGATGCTAAACAATGACAAAAATGGATTTGTCCAGAATAAATCTTGTAAAGCAATCTGATTTCCCTCTATGACAAGATAACAGTTCTCAAAGAGGTGTGATAGTGATAAGCATGATGTTTTGTTACCTACGAAAATGTTAAAAGTGCTTCTAAAGAAAAGTAGGGAAACTTGATCTTGGTGAAGATAACTGTAAGAGCAGTCTAGTCTCTAACAAATATTGCTGCCACCAAAGTTAATTGACACCAAGTCAGTAAAATATTTGTTTTTAAAACAAATGCTGAAGCTAAAAGTCACCAAAAAGTATGGTATGCTTTACCCTTCTCTGTCTTGGAATTATAATTTCAGTGAGTAGTTATCAGTGGTTTACTGTCAAACAAGAAGGATGAGATTCTGTCAAGCAGTTTTCTCCAGAAAGAGATAAGGTTTTCTCTGGACAGTGGGATAGAGAAAATGTTTATTAAATTGCAGTTGATACCTACTTGGGAAAAGCTGCAAGTACTTTGCAGAGGACAGGATTAGGTTTCAGAATTATATTGATTTAACCCCAGCCAGCAGGCAAGCCCGACACAGCCACTCACTCACTCACTCTCCCACCAGTAGGACTGGGGAGAGAATCTGAAGGGTAAAAGCTGGAAAACTCATGGTTTGAGATAAGGACAGTTTAATAGGGAAAGCAAAAGCCGTGTGCACAAGCAAAGCAAAACAAGGAATTAATTTCACTGCTTCCCATGGGCAGGCAGATGTTCAGCCACCCCCAGAAGAGCAGGGCCCCATTATGTGTTAATGGTTACTTGGGCAGACAAACACCATCACTTCAACAGTCCTCCACTTCCCCCTTCTCCCCCCCACTTTATATACTGAGCATGATGTATGAAACATCCCTTTGGTCAGTTTGGGTCACCTGACCCAGCTGTGTCTCCTGCCAACCTCCCATGTACCCTCAACTCTCTTGACAGCTTGGCACTACAAAAAGCAGAAAAGCCTTTGGCTCTGTGTAAGCACTGCCCAGTTACAACAAAAATATCTCTATATTATGAACCCCATGTTCAGCACAAATCCAAAACACAGCCCCATACAAGCTACTGTGAAGAAAATTAACTCTACCCCAGCCAAAACCAGCCCATTGATAAAAGTTACAAATAATACTTAAGTGAAAAAAATTACTATCTAGGCAGCAGATCTCCAGAGAAAGATATGGGAAGCACTACAATAAACCACAAACTGAGTAAGGGTCAAGAAGTTCATAGTACCTGACCTCTTGTAAAAAATAAAAAAGAAACAAACAGCTCCCATTTCACCACATCAATGTAATGCAATATTGACACAACACACTGAGTAAACTTCAATGCTACCTAGCGTTCATTAGATGTAAGTTGGAACATCAGATCTAGTATCATCTTCAAGAAGGAAGCAGACCAGAGACACCTGTAAAAAAGTTCAGTCATCTGGAAACAAGTTTAATGAGAACAATTAGAAGTGGAAAATAGTGGAATAGACAGGGTAGGGTTTTTAATCTTTCTCTTGTAGGGGTTTTTAGGATAAGACTAAACAAACACAACACAGCGATTCTTGGTCTTCCTTTGGGACAGAGGGATGGACTTCCTGTCTGTCAGGGTCACTTAAGAAGTGTTAAAACTGCAACTTGCAAAGGTTTGCAAGAGTGCTGCACTTACATTCAAAGCCTTTCCATTTCTCTTGAAAGGTAATAAGCAACCTTCTAAGTCAGACTGCAAACTCAATTTAGTGTGATTCATTAAAGCTTTCAGGTAAAGCTAGATCCAGTTAAAACGTCCTTGAATTCTGATTATTATAGAGCGTGTTGAGTCCTGGATCTTCAAAATGATTAGAGCTCAATCCTTCCTTTTTCAGCTCAATGCAAAGTTTCTCCCTTCCCCATGCAGACAGTGAAAGCACAGGAAGAAGTGAAGGAAATAATTAATTTGTTGTCTGGGATCAGTGAGGAATGGGAGCCACCAGCAACAGAGCAGGAGAGCATGCGGTGTCTGGGCAGAGCCCAGTCCCACTGCAAGGGAGAAAGGCAGACCCAGGGATTGAGGCCAGTATCAGCCAAGCATTGAGACCATCAGGCAAGTAAGTCCATAGCACTGAGGCAGGTCCAAGGCCAAGCTGAGAAATCATTCCACAGGTCAGGATCAGGTCTAGTGGCTGCTGCACAGGTCTGTGGCAGAAACTGAAAACACAAGACTAAAAGGTGTGGGTGGAAGTCCCAGAGGAAGGACCATCAAGGCCTGTTTGTGACCTCCTGGTGCGGGTGTAAGTCTATACATCCACTGAAAACAAAATTTTCCCTCTAAAGAAATATCAGGCAAAACTACACTTCTAACATTTTTTTTGAAAGTGACAAAATAGTTGAAAAGCATCTAAAGCTTCTCTCTTTGTTATAAAATGCCACTGAGTTTAGGATGTGATTGGTCTTATGTATACTGAAAATGCATTACAAAGCACTAAATGAGAAATAACTGAATGTCATCTCTGTTACTCTCATTCAAAATAAAATAAGTAGAAATAAATTAATGGAATCTTTAGAAAAGTCTATGTAGTAACTTGGGAGGTTTTAATCTTAGCAGCAAGACAGAGCAGTCTCTCTCTCATTTTTCCATGTCCCAGAAAGACTATATCAGTTTGACAGATCTCTTTTTTTTTTTTAACCTAGAACAATTTGGATATCTATCTAGATTTCCTCCAGTGATCCTTTCACCTAAGCACATACAGGAAAAGATGCTTCTTTCTTATTGTGTAGGGACTTCATGCTCATGTAGTTTAGTCAGCAGGAACTCTGATTGCATCTCTTCAACTGCCATCTAACTTAATTTTTTGGGGGGGCTGACCACATTTTTCCTTAGCTGGATCACTGTCTTATCTCCTGAATAACTTCAGCTCATCTAATTTCTCTGCAAGTTAGCTGCTCCTCAAAGTCATAAAGCTTTTTGGTTTACGTTGCCTTGTAATGAGACAGTTGTCTCAATTGCTTAGATTTTCAGTCTTACTCCAATGTATCTCTGAAGGCCAAAATCACAGAGGATTTGTTACTTCTATTTCAGTTGTTTCCTTTGGTAACCCTTTCTGCTGAGACTTTGCATTGTCATCCATTTCATTTTACTTGGTGGTAAATCTTCTCTTTCTTTTTTAAAAATTGTTACATCTTTCTTATTCTCCAGGTTGCATAGGGAAATAAAGGGTAGGTAGAGAGAATGGAGAAGTTTATGCTAATGTTTCAGTTCTTAAAGCACATAGACAACATCTATACATCTCATACTGTTAGTGTGGCTCGAGACTCCCTTTCTTGGCATTACTTGGATCTCAAGGATTATGACTTTTCAAGTGACCTGAATTCTATGGCTACCAATAGCTCAGCTCACTGTTAGCATTCTTTGTGAGTTCTTCAGGTCTGTTTGTACAACGAGAAATATCCCTTCCGTTGGATTAATTTTTAAATTGTGTAAGTTGACTTGGTATAAGGATAATATACACACTTCATCAGTTCTGTTACCTAAGTAGGACAGTAGCACCTATTGTGCTTCTGTGTCCTAGATTTTATGGATTGCTGCCCTGTTCTCATCCTCTGGGAGAAGATTGCGTTTCAAAAGTTAATTCTGGGGCAAAGATTTATAAATGAGGTTACAAAATATTTTCAGGATTTTCAGCTTAAAAGTGTTTGCTGTATATAAACTTTAGGGTAATTGAGGTTGGAAGAGATCTTGAGAGGTGTCTCGTCCAAGCTGCTGCTCAAGGCAAGGCTAACTTTAATATTTATCAACCCTGAAGAGTTGTAACTGTTTGTCCTGGTTCCAGCCAAGACATGGTTGATTTTTGCAGTAGCCAGGAGGGGGCATGGGTGGGATGCATAGGTTATTCTATACACCTCACCTCATTGCCAAGGGCCAGGGAAAGAGAGTCTCTTCCAGGTTGATGTAGTGTGGTGGAGGGAATGGCCAAGCATTTTTGTTTCCATGTGAATCATTCACCTCTTTCTTGTACCCTCTGTCATTAGTATTGTTGCTATTACTGTTCATTTTCTTATCTCATTGCTGTTTGCAGTAAATTGTTCTTATTTCAACTTGTGATCTTTACCTTCAGTGCCTCTGATTCTCCTCTCCAGCCCATTGCAGAGCAGTGGGCGGGGGAGTGTGAGTGAGTGGCACATGGTTTCACTGGAAGCATTAAATGGAAGAATAATGTTCCTAAACCATAACACTGTTGCACATACAGTTCTCGGAAAAGTCCTGACTATGTCCTGTTTCCAATTCCCAGGTGAAGTTTCAGCTGATTAGAAATTATGCAGTGACTGGTGCCTCCAATTTTCGTGCTGTTTGGCACTACCTGTTTGAGACTATATTTTGAATTAGGCAAACCAAGCAATATTACTGTGATCTGTTGTTTGCTGTTTTTCATGCTTCAATGGGAAGAGTCATGAGAATGAACTTATACTTAACTATTAATAAGTCAAAACTGATGGGAGCCACCAGTATTGTAGAAGATGTACAGGCTTCAGAATATGACTGCTAAACAGAAAAATGTAGACTGTATATGTATTGTGTGTTGGGTTTCAGACAATGCTATATATGCTAATCAGTAATTCTAGTTTACCTTACTTCAGCATTTTTCTGTTGTTTCCTGCATATTGTTCATTTTATTTATACATAAAATGTATATATATATATATTTTTATTTTTTTTGTTGTTCATAGTATGTTTCAAAATGAAAGTTGCCACTTGATTGCACTGGTACACTAAGAGGGATTCTGTCTTCCTTGTTTTGTGATAGGACACTTTGTCTAGACTGGCTTCAGCTGCTTCTTTTTGCTATCCTCTCATGTTAAAATTCAGTGAAACTGCATTTTAACATGACGTTTGGTATCATATTCATGATATTTCTAGACTTTTTTAAAATATATGTTTCCCTCCCACTGAATATCTTGTCTGGTATTGTTTTTAAAATAAGTTAAATTCTGTTCATCTCAAGTGACTCTCTGTTTTTCTCTACTTCTTAATAATCCTCTCTTTATGCACTTTCTCTGCTTCTTCTTGGAAATATTGAGAACTTCTAATGTAAATTTATCAGTGTAGGTGGGATTTCAAAAAGACAAGAAATGAGAAGTGTGCAGCAAGCTAATGAAATAGATTAACAATATGAAAAATAAAAGATAAAATATTCTCTCTTGTGACTCTGTCACAGACTTCATTGAGTTCAATAACCTAAAAATACGTTGGTGACAGAAACTAAAGAGAAACAAACCTTTTAAGTGGACAAAATAGCACTTTATCTGGCATGGTTAACACTCTTAGGATTTCTTTAGATTGTGTTGCATTTTGTACACTGACATCATCTGCAAAAATCAGCAGGTTATCAAGGTCTGTTTTATCTAACTTAAAGGAATTGAGTATCTCAGTTCCAAGTCTTATTCCAGAAAATGTAATACTGGAAAAAAGAAAATTGTTCCAAAGAAAAGCAGCTAGCAAACAAGTCTTCTCAACAGAGTATGTGTCTGTTGCTCTAGAGAAAGCAGGGTAGAAGTATTGTTAATCTAGAAGTTTATTTATTGTAGCCTTGCTCTCTCACTGTGGAGTCTGCAAATTTGGATCTGAGTTAGTGGTCAGTTATGATGAGAATTCAGTGAATAAGCGGAGGCAGTGAGAGAGTTATTGAGGGGCTGAGAGGGATTAGGCAGGGAAAATAAATATCTGTTGACCTTTCAAAGTTCAGGCAGAAAACAAGCTTGAGACACCAATTTTTAATGACTCTTTGTATACATCATGTAGACTTCTATGTGTGATTATGCTTCTTGACATCTTAGGCTTGACTTCTGAGAAAAGAAAAGAAGAGCAGAGATTTTCGCTCTCCATCACAGTTGCTGAGATGTTTTAAGGCAGCAGAATAATGTTACTGTTTGTCCACGAATGACCTTGGAAGCCTCAAATTTGACCGATAACAGCAGTGTTAGATCTTGGAGCTCTGAATAGTACATAGTGATTTCATCCTAGAAGGAGTGCCATACCTTCAACTTTGAACAGTAAAAAGGTAGAAGGTAAGAGAGACACAGAAGGCAGTAGAGGGAAAATGTGGGAAAAGGCATGGAAAGAAGCAAATGACAGCAGGGAAACTGAGGCATAAATGTAATTGTTTAACTATAAAACTTTTTAAAACTATCACTTCCTAATTTTTACTTTTTTTTAAAGGGTCATGTACCTGAGGTCTTCCTTCATATTACCCTATTCCCAGTTCTTGGCTAATTTCTATAGCAAGGTCTTGAATTTAATTCAAGTTTTCTTGAGCTTGCAAAGAAGAATGAATTGCCCTGTTCTGTCTTATAACTATGCTTTCCTATAATTGAAGTTGACCCATTAAGATCTTCACAGAAAGGCAGTCTCTGAAAGTGACTTCTACTAATAAAAGGGAAACTATATCTTTGCTGGTGCTTGTAGGTGGTTTAAAGAAGAATCATTGCAGTCATTTAAAATGGAAATAACCAAGATATTTCTTTAAGTAAGAAATTTAAGAATCTTAAAAGAAGCTATTTAGTCAAATGGTCACTTGCTGGAATTTTCTGAAGGTCATGTATAAGTGTGGTTTTGGCGTTTTGCACAAACATCATTCGTGCTAAGGAATTTTTTTTTTCTTTATGGTAGTAGTATTTTATCCAATATTTTTCACCTTTTAGTCTGTTTCCCAATACATTTCTTAAATTTTTTTAGCTTCCAAAAATGAAAGAAGAAAAGAAGAAATTCGCCTGGCCGAGAATTAGAGCTATGCGGTAGTATTGTATGGTTATGTCATCTGGCACTGAAGATTCACACTCCACTATCACCCTAGGAGTTCCCAGGGTTCACATGAAAAGATTAATCCTTGTCAAAGTCCACACCTTGAACAAAACCAAACGAAACTCAAGAGTTTTTTAGAGAACTGCTCACCATTCTTTCATGTTTAAACCTTACATGGTGCACGTGTGATAGGTTGGTATTTGCAACACAAGATAAAGCAATGGAATGATCAGTACCTTCTGTATGTCTTATACCTCATGACTGAGAATTCCACATGGTTAAGAGTTTCCTAATGGATCTGATACAAAAATCTTCACTTTATCTGAAACCAAGACGTATTTAAAGAAAAAAAATCCTATTTAGATTATATAAAAAAAATGTTCCAAGACAATGCTAATTGTAACAGATGTTAACATTGCACATTGAAATTTTATTGCTTATACTGCAGCATTGTCCTGTTTCTGTTTTGGGTTTTTCTATTCTTCAGTGCTTGTTTTTTTAGAAAAGGGTAATACAAGGATGAAACGTGATTCAAAACAGTGATTTCAGATGCAACCATCCTCCCTCAGACAATAGTTTTGATTTGGTCTCTAATTATCTTCCATTCATCAGGCAATTACAGGATATTTTCAAATTAAAATCAATGGTAAAGTGATAAAATTTAAAAGTGGGCACAGTTGTGCACATGTAGCTGAATAGTAGGAAAAATGTGATATTGCCTAAATCAGAAGATAATAAGCTTATTTCATGAAATATCCATCTCTGAAACAATTTCTCAAAATCCAGGGTCTTGATTGCTAAGAAATTAAAATAAAATCCTGGAAAAGTCTTTTGGAACGATGAACCTTCCCAGAAGAGCATGCAAATTTAACAGAATCTGTTCTTTGTGGAAGGTAGTCTGCAAGTACTGGGGTCAAGAAGATAAATCAGCTGTTAAACTGCTTGGAGTTACCATGTCCAGGACTAGGGCCATTACTTGAGTTCAATTTAAAAAATATGTCTATTTCCTATCACTTTCACTGTGAATGATTAAAGCTAGAATTATCTCAGGTTATGAGAATAATTTTTAAGTGGTTTTGTGGTTCTCTTCAGTGCTATTGTCTGTTCATAGATACATTTATTTATTTGAATTTTTTTTTAATAAAAGCAACCTAATCATTTCTTAAGAAATGTGATTGTTTCCGTATTATTCTAGTTGTATCCAACTCAGATTTATACCATCTTTTCTCTGTATTCATTCTTGCTTTTAGATGGTTTTGTGATGGTTCAGGATTGAGTTTCAGCAGGTTTCAAAACCTTTTGTGCCCTGTGAGGAAAGTGGCACCTTTGTAGGGCTAGAGATACCTTTTCCTAAGAAAAGGCTTTAAGAAAAAACATTGCAGTCATCCCTCTTGGACTTTAAAGCTAGAAATGTAGGAGAACGTACATAGTGTCACTAAGTCACAGTTCTGCCATCTTTTCGTGTTAATAATTTACTCTACAGGAAAAGAAGAAAGGGTCCAAGATGAGGATTAACACTATTCTAAGATTTTTTCATGTATTCTCAGTCATGCCCAAAACATATATCTACCCTGTCATTGAATTCTCAGTCATGCCCAAAACATGTATCTGTACTGTTATTAGTACAGTGCTATTCATCCTCTGATTATCTGTGCTACAGTGTTATAGCAGGGATCTTGAATGAAACAGTGATGTGGACCACGCTGCAGCCTATGGCTCAGTCTGGCAGTCTCCCAGAGAAATAAGAATGTAAGCTGTTAACAGCTGGCCAGTCTTTTTTTATTTGTCTGGAACAGACAGATTGATCTGCATATAGTTTGGCTTCCAGTGCAGTTTCATGTTTTATTTACTTCCCTATAATTGCAGACCGCTGATGAAAGGGGCGGTCCTCTGCCCCTCTCCCAAGTTTCGGCCTTCTCTGCTGCAATTGATCTTAGCAGTCATTTCACTGTGTTGTGAATCAGCTCATCTGTCCAAAGCTAATTTTTCATTTTCAGAGTGACTCAAGCTCTAGGGTTATAACTTCCACTGCAGTTCTAAAGTCCTTTGGAAAAGTGGGAACTTAAATTTCATGGAGACTTACTGGACATCACTCAAAGTGAAGAGTAAAGATTTTGCATGGTGGGAGTGTAAAGGACTATTTTTTTTTGGGGGGGGGGCATTGAGAGGTACTTTCACATCTGAGAGGAGGGAGTGGGGCATGAAGTGGATTTAGGTATTTCTGCTAGGAAAGAGTATTACCATGGTAAATTTCTTTTGTTGCTTGCAAAAAATATGACAATGTGATGAAAACAAAACAGGGAAAAGTTATTGGCAGGATTTCTAGAGGTTCTGAACACTACTGAAGTGCTGGATCCAGTATGATTCTTCTGAGTCCTGATTTAGAGGCCATGAGATTATAGGAAGATCGTAGGATTATGATATAGGAAATGGGGACAAATTGGAAATAGAACCTTAGCCTTTCATTTGCCCTTCTTTATGGGAAATGGTCTGTGCACATTCAGCTACAGAATAGGGAGTAATATTTAGGTAAAAATTGTGAATAATAAGTAATTAGAAGTGGCTGTGTCCAGGCAGACTTTTAGTACCTTCACAGATGAAGACTGCACAACTTCTCTGGGCAACTTGTGTCAGTGCTTGGTGATCCTCATGGTTACAAAGTGTTTCCTGACATCCAGATGGTATTTCTTAAGTTTCAGTTTATGTCCATTGACTCTGATCCTGCCACTGGGCACCACTGAAAGAAGCCTGGCTCCATCCTCTTTAATCCTCCCTTCAGATATTAATACACATTAATGAGATTCCCTATCAAGCTTTCTTTTCACCTTCATGGCCCTTCACTGGACTCTCTCCAGTGTCTCCGTGTGTCTTGTATTGAGAAACTGAGAACTGGACCTGGCACTCCATGAATGCGCTGAGTAGAGGGGAAGGATCACCTCCCTTGACCTACTATGACAACACTCTTCCTTTATGCAGCCCAGGATGCCATTAGCCTTATTTGCCACAAGGACTCATTGCTGGCTCATCTTAAACTTAGTGTCTACCAGGTCCTTTTCCACCAATGGAAAACAAAACCAAAACCAAATCATCATAGGGGATGTCTGAATGATCTTGTTAACAGGAATTAGAAAGGAAGTGTGGTAGGCTTCACATGTGGTAAGCTTACTAGAATTTCTAGAATTTTAATTAAACAGGTTTCAGCTCTTTCACCATAAGACATTGGTGACGGTTTCAAATTATTTTCCTTTTAAATACTTTTGCTTTGGAACATTATAGCTGTAGCTTTAAATATTTTATTGCAGATTTAAATTTTGGTTCTGTCCAAGCTGCTTTCCAGCTGGACAGTCTCCAGCATATATTGGTGCATGTTGTTCCTCCACAGCCCAGAACTTCATGCTTCCCTTTGTTGAATTTCATGAGGTTCCTGTCAGCGCATTTCTCCAACCCATTGAGGTCCCTCCAGATGCCAGCATGACCCTATTGTGTATCAGTCACTCATCCCAGTTACATGTCATCAGCAACCTTGCTGGGGGTACACTTTGCCCCATTATCCAGATAATTGATGATGATATTGAACAGGAAGTTCAAGTGTACTGACCCTTGGAGTACCTTCTGGCCTCCAGCTAAACCTCATGCCACCGATCACCACCCTCTGCCCCAGCCATTCAGGCCATTCATCTCACTGCCCACTTTTCCAGCCCATACTTTGTTAACTCCTCTAGGAGAATCTTATGGGACAATATCAAAAGCTTTGATGAAGTCTAGGTAGAAAATATGTTCCATCACCTTCACAGGGATTGATGTGAGGTTGACTGGCCTGTAGTTTTCTGACATTTCCTTTCCTCCAGTCTTCATTCACTTCTCCAAGTCACCATGATTATTCAAAGACTATTGACCCACTACAGTATCACCTGCATTGGTGTGCTCAGGCTGTATCGCTCCACTGCAGCCCTCAAGTGACAGGATCTATTTGACCTCGTCTGTGAGCCCCATAAAATGGTAGTCCCACAACTGGTCACTGAATCAAAGTCACCATGTTTATTTTCCATGCTGCTTGCATTAGTGTACGGGCACTTCAGAGAGGCACCCCCCATGCTGACTTCCCTAAAGGGATTGGAAAGATTTCTCCATAATGGTGCCTTGTAGGCACATCCTTGCTTAGCTGTTGGAAGTGACCTGCTTAAGCCTTGTTTTGTTGTTTTTGTGATCCCTTTTCAGTCACATCATTACAGGTCCTTTCTTTATCAACCTTCCCTGCCCATCACTCTCTCACAGGGCTTGTGGTAACACTCCTCTTTCATTGCTAGTTTGAAGTGCCTCTTTACCAGGTCAGCCATTCTACTGGCAAAGATAACTTTGCCTCACTCAGCGAGAAGGATCCCATCTCGCCCCAGCAGATATTGATCCACAAGGAGCATTCCATAATTGTAGAAATCAAAACCCTCTAACCAAGACCAGCCCCACAACTAGTTGTGGACATGTATTAGCTGCCTCCTCCTCCTAGCCTTTCCCCTTATTGGCAGGAGTAAAGACACCACCACCTGGGCCCCCATGTCCCTGACTATTGCCCCCAGAGCTTGCAGACACTTTTGATGCTCTCCAGGCAGCACCATCGGTGCCCATGTGGAAGAAGAGCAGGGAGTGATAGTCGGAGTATCAGACAAGCCTTGGCATCCTCTCCACATCATCCTGAATTGAGGTCCCCAGCAAGCAGCCACCTTCCCTAGGTGATAGGTCAGGTCTGCAGATGGATGTGTAACAGATGCAACAGGTCCTCTGTTTTCCACAGGAAGGAGCCACCCGTTACTATATCTCGCCACTTCTTCCTGGTGGTCTTGCCTGGTTTGGGGTCAGGTTTAGGTGTAAGGGACCCAAACACTTTACTCAAAAGTACATATGGCTCATGTTCAACTTTGAGGGTGGTGAATCTCTTTGATATTTTTAAGCCTTTAGGTGGAGGAGGAACCTTCCTCTTGATGCCAGAGATCACAATTTGGGACAGATGGTGTCAATTTCTACTGAACCCTGGGATACAGAGATATTGAGACTGTAGTGTCTGCAGGAAGTTTCTCAGAGGGTTCCTAGAAGTTTCCTCATGATGCCAGACCTTGTCCCTAGACGATTGCAGAGCAAAGCCCATAGACTTCTGCACAGACTGCTGTGTCCCTGTGCGACACAGAAAAAGCAAAATCTGTAAGGAAATAATACAGGGGGAGGCAGAGGGCAGGAAAAATAGTTTCATCAAAGGAAAATTATTTCAGAGATGGTAATCTAATTGATTTCTTAGAACTACTAGAGTGGATTTTAATGCTTAGCTGAATTTTATTTTGTTTGGCACAGTACCCTGCAGGACCTGGGTAGAATAGGGAGGATAGGATCAGTGCAGGGATTTCTAAGGCGGTTCAGAAGCACAGCTAGAAGGAAGACTGCAGCAAATAGTATTTTCAGGATAAAGAAGTTGCCAGTGACTTTTTAAAGGAATAGCCCTGGGACCAATTGTTTTAATTGTATTAATTCATTATTTTGGGGAGAACAACTTGCAAACTTGTGAAAGTTGTAGATGACACAGGGAATGAAGAAATTCCCATTAAAAAACCAAAACCAAATCATCATAGGGGATGTCTGAATGATCTTGTTAACAGGAATTAGAAAGGAAGTGTGGTAGGCTTCACATGTGGTAAGCTTACTAGAATTTCTAGAATTTTAATTAAACAGGTTTCAGCTCTTTCACCATAAGACATTGGTGACGGTTTCAAATTATTTTCCTTTTAGATACTTTTGCTTTGGAACATTATAGCTGTAGCTTTAAATATTTTATTGCAGATTTTAATTTTGGTTCTGTAAAATGTTTTACAGCCTACAGCACATGAAGAGACTTCCCATGTGTGGATTTTTTAAAACTATGTATCAACTATCTAGTTGTCCCAGGCAATCCCTTTCAGTGGTAAATTCTTGTGGATTTTAAACACATCCCATTCTTAACAAGAGTGCCCTTTCCTAGTTCCTTCTTACATCTAATCAATCAGAATTGTAACCATGAGTTCCTTCTGCAAGTAAAAATTTTTTATTTGTTTAATCGGTATTTCATCACTCTGTGGAGAACTTATTTATGAAAAATGTATTTTTTCTTTTTGCTAGAAAATACAGAATTAATCGCAATTATTGAAAATGTTATTATAATGATCATACTGTTTTGATATTGAAGCTACACTTGAAGGTGTTCTGATTTTTGCCAAATGCCTCTTTTAAAGTCCGGATCAGACAAACTACTTGGACATTGTATTAATATTGCCTGGCTGAATGAATGCATGAAGGCTTCCAGCACACACATGTCTAAACTTTGACTGCAGTCAATACAGTTAAAAAGCACTTGAGATCAACCTTTTTGTAAATGTCAAAAGCTAAATCACATAAGTGTTAAATAGGAGTTAGATTCACTAAAAATGTTGTTGCAGTGACTATCTTGGCTTCCTCTCCAGAACTCTTTTCAATTGCTGTGAAGGAGCTTCAAGGAGGTTCAGAAAGCTGGGTCTGTAAAAAGTATTTAGGCTTCTTATTCCTAGCTTCAAAACCTGTGGAGTTCAGTTGTTCTTACTCCTTACACAATTGATGGAGTGGATAAATGATTTTTGGATGCATTCTCAAAATCAGTCAGAGATGACAGCACACAGACCAAGGAACTAGTAAAGGTAGCCAAGAGTCAGCACTGAGATTTCTATGTATTATAAATCCTGCCATTTTTCTAGGAAGTTAAAGCCTTCCTCTGGGGCTATACAGATGTATTTCTGTACATGCGGAATTCGCATCCCTGAATAATTTTCTGGACTCCAGAGTGCTACTGTCTGTACTTCAAAGGCTGAATGGAGGTCAGTCCTTTCTCTCAGAAAGCTATTTCTGCAGATGATGATATTTTTATCTTAATTTCTCTTTGAAGAAGACACCAAAGAAGTGGAATTTCTCTTTTCTCTTCCCTTCTCTTTGAATCCTCTAAAAGGAATGCAAACTTACATCAGCCCGCTGTCAGGACCAAGTGGCAGACATCTGCAACCTTTTCGGGCAGTAACTCCAAGTACTTTTGGTACTGTAATAAATGGGAGAGTAACACATTCCAGAAAGGTACAGTGTAGGTGGAAAACTAGGAATATGTCCAGATATTCTTAAACAGATCCATAACAAGAAATGCTTATGTTTGCTCTGCACTGTTCTGAGGGAGGAAGGTGGGTGGTGAATTCCTGTATTTCATTCTGCAAATTGCACATGTACTAAAGAGAGGAGGAATACAGAGCAGAATTAGACAGTGTTGTAGAGAACATTTCACTTACGAAACTTTTTAAAGTTCAGCCTGTACATGAACATTGAGTTGGCAGTTGTTTGGATGATGAGAAATGAGCAGATGTTGGTCTTTCTTCTGGAGAGGCTGTTCTAATCATTCCTTCAATATGTACAGTTAGTAATGTGGCATGAGCAGTAGTGCCTTTACTGCGCCTTCGTTTGCCACGCAGGCACATAGTGGAGATTTGTTCTGACATGTTTTACATCCCCAATCTAAAGAGGGGATGCTAAGAGAAAGTAAAACTCTGTGATGACAGACAAGACAATGTATGGCATTAACAGGTCCTAACAAACAGGTCACAACAAAACTTCCTTAAAAAACTCTGTGATCAAGTGCAACTTACCAGACAGGACAAATAGGTGTCAAGGACTAGGGGAATCTGTTAAGCCATCTCAATTGCATACCTCAGGATGCGGTTACTTTTCCTAATAAGTAAATAAACAGTAGCATTTAAAAAATACATTAGTCAAAGTGTATGTTGGGAAACAGGAGACTATGGCTTTGCAATTATCAGGGGTGGTGCTTTGCATGGTGATTACTGAAACCATGGCTTCCTACCGAAGCAAGAATCCATCCATAAAACAAATGTCCTATTCAATATAGAACTACACTCCCCCACAGTTCCTCTTGCCTTCAAACTCAGGACACAACAAAGTTCTTGTTTGCAGTCACTAAGAAGGAAGCAGAAATGTTTTCCCCAGACTTTACTTGGCCCACTTTCCCCCCTTGCTTTGTTTTAAACTCTTCTAAAAATCTTGTCATGCCTCCAGCTTGAAAACTTCCCTTCTCTGATCCTTCTGCTTCTTGAGGTTGCATACAATAGAGATATGGTCACTGTACCCTTCATCTGTCTAAAGTGATTCGGTATATGAGATACTAATTTTAAACAGAATAGGACTACAGAATCCAGCTGCAGCAATTTCATCAATGAAAAGCCTAGCCTTTCATGTCATTGAAGTAATTTTTATCACTTCCCAGCTTCATCAAGAATATGTCCATATGTCTTTTCAAGACATCTTCTCTCTAAGGCTCTAAACCAGCAATTCATACAAGCATTAAAATCACTAGCTGGAAGGTATAAGAGGGTGAAATATCTTTCAAAATACAAAAATTATATAAATTTTGATTTTCGCTACATGGTTTTCTATCCAGTTCTGACAATTACAGTAAGAATTCAGAGACCTGACCCCTAGGTTAGCATAGTTCCAAATTGCCATGCTCATGCAGTGTTACATGCAAAGTTCCCAGCTCTGATATGTTTCTTTGTCTATATTGGAAAGTTATACTCCTTGCAGTACTGGAGATTGTAGGCCTGTCGACATCACATTGAAATGCTGTGCCCTGGAGAAGGAGAGGAGGGAAATATATGAATTAT
The DNA here is from genome assembly GCF_009829145.1 of Chiroxiphia lanceolata. Taxonomy (NCBI): domain Eukaryota; kingdom Metazoa; phylum Chordata; class Aves; order Passeriformes; family Pipridae; genus Chiroxiphia; species Chiroxiphia lanceolata. The sequence goes on along the minus strand of NC_045637.1, from coordinate 64,092,239 downwards.
TTTTTGATTATGATACTCTGCAGTGTAGCCTTCAGCTCTTATTTTGTTTTCCAGAGATTTTCTTCACTTTAGCGTTATTTGTTTAATTTCAGCCTGTATAATGTTGTGATGCACTAGCAAACTAATCTGCCTACAGCCTAGGAAAATATTCATGTTTTGCCTCTGTCAAGTCTAATGATTGCAAGTGTTTGCTCTTGCACTGGTGGAACAGACAAGTGCTCTGTGTTAACTCGTCAGCCTTCTGCAATCAGTCCTGAGGTCTGCCCTCAGACCAGCTTTGCTTCTCTTGTCTATCTTGCTGAAATGAAAAACCATGGTATTTGTTATGAAGGTTTCTGTGATGGATGCCGCCATCCATGGGTTCACTGAGGCTTTTGTTTATATGAATGTTAGACACTTTAGGATGAATGCAAAGACAGAAAGCAAGAACTTCACAACACCCTTTCACCTGGAAACTAGTTGTTTTTAGCTTTTCACTTCTCTTGAAAGTACTTATCCTATGTGCAGCTCTACAAATACGAATCTAAAGAAATCTCCCTACCTTGACTACCTTGTTTAGCTTAAACTTTGTTTCCTTAAAATGCTTTGCATAACTTGTTTAGTTCTTTCCATAGAAAATACTTACCATCATTTTCTTAAATTTACCTTCTGATTGCGCCTTTCTTTCTCTCTCAGGCAGGATTCCTGTATGTTATCGAACAACACTCTTAGGCAAATTTTTTACTACAAAACTAGGTAAAGGTAGCTTCTGAATAGGCTTGATAAAACAGACTTTTTTTCTCCATTATTAAATGGAAGACTAGATTCAGAATTGGTCCTCTTAAATGTTTATGGTATTAATGGAGTGTGACCTATATAAAGTTTTGACTTTAATGATGAACTGAACACACCCAAAAACAGGGCCAAAATGCTCTCTTTGCTCACAGGAATTGCTCTGTGTTTGGGATTCCTTTCTGTGTAATGTTAGCATCCTGAACAGTGCTGTGTAGCCTAAGCTAACCATTTATAGCCTGTGGGCACCTCTCACCCCAAGGTGAGGTGTCTCAATGGGAAAAAATTGGTGATGCTTCCAGATTCCTACAGCTTTACATTAGTTTACCTAATCTAGGAACCATAGGGGAAGGAGATTATCACAGCTGAGTGAGATGATAGTAGGCAGGAGCTAAAAGCACAGGGTGCAGGGTGATGAGAACAAGAGAGACTACAGGAACAATATAGCAGGGTGAAGGGACACCTGCCTCAAATGTCTATAGTCCCTTACTGAAAAATATAGCCTTGGTATGTTGTGACAGCTATTCTCATCAATCAGAGTTTGGTGGAAGTAATCCGGCAGCCTGAAATGTGGAACGTACTGAGCTTTGAACACTTGCTTAACATATTTGCATAAGAAAAAGATAGTTAGTTGAAATTAAATGGATTATTTTTTATTTCTCTCGTGGTAACATCACTTCTGCTGAATGAATAGTAAGCAGTCTGGTAATTCGTGATGAAGTGATTCACATTTATTAGAAAGTAAACTTAAATAAAGCTCCCAGATCCTTTGAATCTGTGGTAGAAATTCTATGTCAGTTTAAATAAAACTGTAGACAAGTACAGATTGCACATTAATTTTCAATTATTAATTTTACTATTTCCTGTAAAATTCAATGTAAGAATTTTTCCTTCCTAGGCAAGGAAAAATAATGCAAGTCTTTTCAGATGTACACAGTATGGTCGTTTGCATTTCAGTCAGCAATCCAACAAAAGAAGATCAATCTGTAGTAAGGCTTAGCTGCAAACTTTTATCTGTGAAAAAAATAAAGCTAAATATAATTATTTAATAAGCAAATGCTAAACTCTGTGGGATCTGAGATTCCAAATGTGATCTTAATAATATGTCTACAAGAAAAATTAAAAGTTCTTAGTTGTCTCCAAGACAGAAAGGACTTTTAAAAAAGGATTTTGTTTATTAAGACTGAGATACTGTCAGCCTCCATTACACAGTTTTGATGCAGTACTTTCTGACTAAAGTATTATGCCCTCTATTTTGCAGCCGTTCAGACTGATAGATTTCCTTCTGGCATTAAAATCTTTATATTTTTCCTTAAAAAGCCTGTTACATACCAGTAGATCTTAATACAGTATTATGTGGTGTAATGTAAAAATCTTTCCTTGAGCTTCTACTGATGACCATGACATTGTATGATAGGAAATACCCTTTCAGTCCATTTGGATCAGGTGTTCTGGCTTTGTCCTCTCACAACATTTTGCGTATTCCCCATTTACTGATTTTTGGGAGCAGCAGACCGAGAGAAATCCTTGACATTATGCAAGAATGTTTTAGCAACAGACGAAACATTGGTGGGTTATCATTGCTGTTTTAGAGCACAGCAACACACAGGCTGCTGTGAGCAAAGTTGACTTCATAACTTCATTCCATCCAGACCCAGTACATCATGTTACTTGTTTCTACTCAGGTTGCTGCCAGTGAAATGGAAGCCATTAAAGGTTTTAATCAGTAGATCTTAAATAGATCTACTTTTTACAGGGATTTATTATCACTTTGACAATGCAGACACCAAAGTGAAAATACGTGAAAGAGTTAGACCGGATGCCAGTAAGTACAAAATATGAAAGTTTTGCTATATCTAGTCAAAATGCACAGAGTTTCTTGGTTTGATAAGGAAAAATGCTACAGAATCTAATTAATATATGTATAATCCTGTTGTTTTGCATGTATTCATACTCAAGAACACTAGAAATCTGGGAAATTTACTATATTTTTGTCACTGTTTTAATGTCCAATGATACACATTTAAAAAAATTGTTTTATTTAATCTTTAACTTCCAGGCACCATATTTTATGTATTTTTGTCTGCTAGATTAAAGAGATGGGAGTTAGAAAATCTCTTTAAGTAGGTAATTTATCATGTACAGACTGTATCATCAAGATTCAGTTCTGTCTTAATCCATCTTAGAGCTCATTTAGCCTCTCAACGTACAGTCTATTTCCAAATTGCAAATCAATCTTACAGCTTTCATCTAAAGTTGCAGCTTTATCTTGGTATTGCTTTTAGTGAAAAAACTGGATAGAATTGGCCATCTTCAGTTTTGGGAGAGTAGGTACTTTAGCAGTACTCTAGGTACTGTAAGCATATGTCTTTTTTGCTAGGCATATATCTTGAAGTGCACGTCTTTTTTCAGATGGGCACAAGCTGCTCTCAATCCATGCTGCAATCCAATACATGCTGGCATACTCTGAACTGTGCCCAGCAAAAGAGTGAGTAGGGCTAAGGATCCCCAGAGCAGTGATCTCCAGATAGGGGTGTCTGCACCCCAGTGGATGATCTGTTGGGGTGCAGGAAGAAAATGGCTAAATTTGCATTTATATTTCTTTTTATATTAAAAATAAGAAAGAAATTAAGCTTTACTAATATTTAGTACACAAATTGACACTGGTGCATTTAGTTGATCCATGTGTCATATGGTCATGTAGGGTTCATGAAGTGTCCTGAGGGAAAAGTGGGTACTTTGCAGCGTTGAGGGGTTGAGAGGGGTTGGGCATGCTCACTCATTCATTCACTTTCAGCATATTGTGATGTATTACAGTTTACCTGTCCACAGTTAAGTGGATTTACGGATTATATTATCTCGTTTTACTAAACTACAAAATGGACAAGTGGCTTAAAAAGATTCCTGCAAAGCAACTGCAGATCAAAGATAATACTGATAATGCCAGTAGAAGTGAACAAGAAGAAAATGACAAAGCTGGCATTTTTTCTTCTGCTAGTATGAGCTTTTCATCAGCTACGTTATGGATAAAAACAAGGATCAGCTAACAAGATCAGACAAGAAGCGAGCCAAAAAAAACCACCCCAATTACAACTTGAAATAGAGATTTATAGCTACCGTTGCTAATAGTGAACCTTTCTCTAAAGTTATTTTGTGCCTTGAGATGTTTGCTGTTGATAGCATATGAAGACATTGCAAATAGAAAGACGTTGAGAAGTTAAGCATCCAGAACATGAAAACAAGCCTCAAGTGATATTTAAAGTCATGTGATACTCTGTCCAGTACTTTACATAACTAAACATAATGATAAATGTTTAAAATCAAATTCTGATGTTTCGTTATAGGAAAAGACAAAAAGGCCCATATTATTGGGGCAACACCTGTTCTTCTTGTTGTAGTGAAAATAGCTGAAATGATACATGGAAAACAATATGACAATAAAGTCCATTCCTTTGTCAGCATATATGACAATAAAGTCCATTCCTTTGTCAGCATATACTGTTGAAAGATGCACTAAAGAATTGCTGAAGAGTTGAAAATCAGATATTAAAACAAAGCATACAGTGTAGGAGGTTTGGTGCAGCTGGGTGAAAATACAGATGTTTCTAATGTGTTTCAGGTATTTGCTAGATTCTGTTTGAATAATGAAACGAATAAAGAAGTACTTCTTTGTAAGCTATTGAAGGAAAAATGTACTGCAGAAGATACATTCTTGGCAGTAAATGACTTCTTTAATGAGAGTAATGTTTTATGGAAAAATCACGTAAGTGTAACCACTAATGGAGCAGCTGGGATAAAAAATGTATTCTAGGGAGTTGCAGAGCTAGCATCACACATGAAATTCCTTTGCTGTGTCAGCCATAGACAAGCTCCTGCAGCAAAGCAGCTGGAGCCAAAAGTGTATGAAGTCCTCCAGGGTGCTATCGATGTGGTTAATTTTATATGTAAAAATACCTTTAAATAGTACTATATTTACAGTACTCTCTAATGAGATGGGGAATGACCATGAACATTCATTGTAACCCATAGAAATTCACTGGTTTTCATATGGTGAAATGCTTAAAAAGGTTGTCAAACTTGAAGATGTTACACATTTTTATTTTACAAACAAGTGTTACAAACTTGCTGACCTTTTCGGTGATGAAAGGAAGCTGCCCATAGTAGATATAAAAAAAAAAAAAGACACACACTTAATGTGTCCCTTCAATATGAAGGTGACATTTTAACAGTGAATGAGAAAGTCACTGCTTTTGAGAGCAAACTTGTACTATGGAGAGCACATTTTGGAAACAGATGTTCACAGCAAGGACTCCACCCTTTACAGTTATTCTGTTTACAGTTATTCTTGTTTCCCGCAAGGATAAAAGGCCTTAGTAAGATACCCCATTCAATTCTTGTAGGTTCTTTTCACACCATGACACCATATGAAGACACTTGCATGCCACTTTCCCTTGTAAAACTGAAAATTAATCTATTAAATTCTATGGTATAGCAGTTTGGAGAAATAATTGGAAACTAAGAGATGCATTGCATTGTAAGATATTCTCACTTTCTTCATTTCTCCTTTCCTTTAGGGCCATTACTTAAGAGTATCACATCATCTGGTGACATAGGGAATCAGGGCAAGGAGAGAAAGAGGGAGGATTCCCCTCCTCCTTTCTCTAATATACATTCTTAGACCCAAATGACAGCAATAACTTTTGTATTTCCCTTACTTTGATGTGTTCATACAATGTGAAGGGGACTCTGGTTCCATGTCAATAGATAAATATTTAAACATTTATTCACACAAATTAGTGATGGATGATCAGTTTCCTGAATCTTCTAATAGCACCTACACTCCAAGATATTATCTGTCAAATTTTCTGAGCATTAAGATTAATAAATAGATGACAATTTAAAGAATTATTCAGGTTGCAGGATCCACACATCTAAATTCAAATATGCCTGCAGAGCTTTAACAGAAATGTTCTGTAAAAAAGAGAACATCATTTAAACAAAATTGATGGCTTTCTCCTAATTCTCAGTCCCAGCTTCTCGCCAGAGTTTGCTTGTGTGGACTACTGGGATTATTGCCTGTGCTTCTAGATCTCTTTCTGGTTTAAAGGAGGGAGATTAATGTTACAGGCTATTAATGTTACAGTTTTGGGGGGGGGGGTTAATGCTAAATGGGCATTATCCTTCAGACCAATTAAAAATATGTAACAAATGACATGGAATTTGTATAAAACTCAGCAATAGATAAAAATTATTTTTAAAGAGATTGTCCAATTCCAATGAGGTCAAATGTGTATCCCTAAATAATGCTACAAGGATTCTCTCCTTCTTAAGAAGGAAGCATTACATACGCTTATGAAGGTACCAAACATTTTTTATACCGGACTGTTGTTAGTTCTTGTGGGGATATAGAAGGGTAAAGTCTGATTGCAGGTGTTTTGTGAGTTCCAAGGACAGCAACAGTAAAAAGTGTTAGCACACATGGTCAAGGAGATGACCACCAGTCCATAGCAAACACACATATTTACCACCTGAAGTGGTAAATAAGTTGCTCAAAGACACAGATTGAAACTGCTTCCTTAATTTGTAGTATAAAACACTTCAAGTAATTCTTAGTAACCTAGAAGATTTTGTTTTCTTACTGTCTTCTTCAGACAGTACTGATAAACTGTTTATATTTTTGTATGATTTTCCAGTCATGGATAAAATTTGCTTTAATTTCTTAAACCAAATAGCTTGTATTAATGTGGTCCTGGAGGATTTGACTGCAGAAAAAGAGAAATTGAAACTAATGAAGTGAAAAGATGCCACCATGTTTTTTTAATTACATTGCTGTAAGAATGAGTGCAACCCCCACAAGGCTGTTTAAGACAATATGCCAAGATGTAGCACAATGCCTATTCAGAATCCCACTGAGAATAACATAAAATAATGTGCAGAATTTATTTATGAAGGACTTGATATGAGATATACCAAGAATTATTGTGCTTTAGGAAGTTTCAAGAAGTTTCAAGTTTCAAGAAAAGATACTGGAAGGAAGAAATCTCAGAACATAGAAGTCTGTCAAAGGGCAATTAACAAAGGTATTAAAGGGTTCCAAAAGATATGTACAAGAGCCAGAGGAAAATCTCTTTTCTAGAAGGACTTTTCACAGGTAACTGCAGTACAGCTTCAGCCAACAATTGAAATCTCAGTGGAGGAAGTATGTGAACCAAACTGAGACGCTCAAGTACAGTAAATTATCACCACCATATGGCATCCTTCTGAGGATTCTGAAGTAAATAAAGTGTGAAATAACAGTCATACGCCATTGCAGGAAATGTTGCTGCAAGGTTTTTTTCAATATTAAAAGAGATGTTAATAGAGTTTTCATATTTTCTTTAATCTTGGAGAACCAAGGGATAATCCCCAAATTCCCAAATAAAGTTTAATCATCTAGTAGTCTTAGAAAATAGGATGAAAATGCTCTAACAGTGACACTACTTTAGCTTTCTTTACCTTAATTTAACTTAAAAAGTGAATTTATTTAAAGTTAGCATAGCATATATTAACCTGATTAAATTAACTGGCATGGGTTAACTGAGCTATTAACTAACTCACCTAAATTCCTACTTTCCAAAGAGGAATTTGATTATGGCTTCTACACATTATTTAGTTGCTTGGTTTTTTTAACAGAAGTAGCTACTCTCTGAAGCCTTTAACAGAGGACAGTCATGTCTCTAATCATGAATTTGGGAAAATAAGTGTTGTAATATATGATAGTGCTAGTATCAGTTTCTAGGGGAAACTGGGGGGAGAGACAAAGTGAGATTAGAAGCAAAAATGATAGTTTAGTCTGTAAATTTCTTCTCCTTGGGAGATAGCAACTACTGTAGCTCCTCTTATGCCAGGGAGTGCCATTTAAACAACAACTATTTTTTCTGCTGCAGACTCTTAGCAACTTCCTCTCACACTCCTTTAAGCAGCCTTGAACTTCAACTTGCTGCTGCATATAAGGAAGAGGGAACAGGATAATCTCATGTGCTTCCCAGAAATCGCAATTTGATGATTTGCATGGCACATTTTCAAAATACATATAAATAGTTAAAATTGTATGCCTGGTCTTTTATTAGTTTTGCCAGCTTTATTTTCAGTTTTATACTTTTTTCTGAGACCATAGGTGGCATTATCATGCTCACTAAATGTTAGATACCGTTAATTTTCCACATGATCCACTTCATTTTATTTTTTTTTTTACATTTTCTAGAATTGCCTCTCTTCTTTTTTGTTTTGTTTGGAAACAGAGCAGTAAAATAAAGACATTTCTTCAGGAAGCTTTCACTGATGGGTAGACTCAAGTGAGGTTTCCTACAACGATTAAGAGCTGGGTGCATAGTTGCCATACAGCTCCTACAAGACTACTGCTTCTTCCTGCAGGTATAGCATCTGCAGAAATCAGTGCTTCAGTGTTAAGGTCTCTTCCCCAAAGAGGTGATTAACAACCTTTATTGAACAAGTCTTGGCATAGAAAATCTTACATATGAATGTACTGCTTTAAGAAACAGAAGAGTTTGGATGCTTGAACATCTGTCTTGTTCTGATTCTTTATTAAAAATAATTGTTGATTATGTATTGTTTTTCTGCTTATTCTTGTGCTGTCCTGAACCAAAAATTCATCTTTAGCTAGTAGAATCTGTTTGAGAGGGTAACGTACTGAGTGGCCCCAATTTCTTAGCAAGTCCGTGGTTTTATCTAAGACCTATCTTCAAGCAAGTATAATAGTTTCAGATGAGACAGAATACTCCATCATGTGTATGCTTGCTTGGGTAGAGTCAAGACATCAAGGACTAATTCTTAAAGTGTTCTGACTGTTCCACAACTGATGGACATACTTTTTAGGGCATTTATTTTTCATACAGTTAAGCGCTGGAACATCTGTATCTTACAAAAGTTTTAGTTGTAGCATTAAGCTGTCACTACAGGATCTCTTCAAAAGACATAGAGAACTGTCTTAATTGAATGAATAACATAGGAGGCTCTGTGAACATTCTTTAAACTGTACACTGAAGTGACACTTTTTCAGAGGTTACTGCACTGAATAATAAATTTCCCAAATAGAAAAGTATTAATTGTCTTTGGCCATTTGAACTTTCTTGCAGATCAAATGACAATAAAATTGAACTTATCAAGTATGTTATCAGAAATTCTATAGCTCATTGTAAAATTTATGTAGAAAGCGTAGATCTGAATGTAGTAACACCTAAGTTAGCTGACTCGGACACCAATTGGGATTTACAGATGGAATATACAGAAATCCTTTCTGTAAATAAAATCATGTTTGGTATCTGGGGATGATCTTTTTCCCCCCCATATCCTAGGTTATGTAGCCTTTCAGCTACTCTGTGAGATAGTATGTCTATTATTTGAAATATGGAGTACTTCAAGGAGATCCAAAGGGAAGGATGTAGTTCCTGTTATGAAGACTGCCAGTAAGACTGTGAATTTCAGCTTTCTTCTGGGTTGTGGGTTTGAAAGCAGGAAGAAAAGAGATTTCCTGTGACACTGACAGTATCTCAGTTTTTCAAGATTTCATAACTTCTCAGTTCCTCCAGTAGAGATGGATGAGTGCAGACTCTTGATGCCAACTATTATAATCAGATTCACAATCCTACTTTCGAAGGTCTGAGCTGCTGATGTTTTGCTGTGTCTCACAAACAGAGAAGATCCAAAAAAAAAAAATAAATTGCACTTTTGAAATATTTGTGAAATTATTTTCACTTTTTGCATTATAAAAATAAATAAACCAAATATTGTGTCTGCACAGAGAGGTAATGCTGAAGCATTTTGACGGAATGATCAGATCAGCAGTGCTTGCATGTGCAGAAGGTGGGCTTTTAGGTTTGTAAACCAGTTGTTTCCTCAGATAATAATCCCAGTGATTACAGGAATGGTATTAGTAAGCATCTGAGACAGAAGAAAATTAATCAGTGACTAATTATTCCTGCTTTAAAGACCTCAAAAAGTTACTTCGGAAAATTATACATTAGTATGAAATTTCAATACGTAACACTAAGAAATGCATTACTACTTGGCTGTCATGTACCTTCAGTTTAGTTTCTTCTAACTTTAGTTTCCAAATGGATTAAGTTTACAGTCCTTACTACAATGTGCTACAAAATTCCAGTCTTAAGAAAACCAAAAACGATGGCTCAATTTAATAGACAAGTGCAAGTGAAAAAGGTTCTTTGAATGTAAATGATACACAATGGAGAAAGAGGAATATTTATTTTTAAAATCTTATTACTACTTGTCTCTGCCCGGTAATATCACTTCAGTTAGCATCCAATTTAGTTCTCTAATGTAGCAGAACCAATTTGACTCAGAAGAGATTAGAAGGTAACTTCTGTATTTTTCCAGAAGAAAGGAACATGGGGCTGAAGAATGGTTCATATGGTAAAATTTTGTTGTCTATTTATAATAGCATTATCATTTGGGCAACATTGTAATGTGATGACCTTTGACCCTAAAATGATGTCTTTTTACCGTTTTTCATCTGAAAGAAGAAATAGAGACTTATGATGTTTTAACCACAGGGATTTTTTACAAAGTTGATTTAACCAAAACTGTTTGAAGCAGCGCATTGCTGCGTGAAAGTAAGTTAATAAAAAGCTTTATTAAACTGTTCTCAAACTTTATGCAAACCTCCACTCCTGAAACGCCTAAAGCCCAAATACCCCAGTGTGTTGTAATAAAGGCAAATACTCCCATAGTTCAGACACAGAACAGAATTAAACCTAAGCTTGATATTGCTGACCTTTAGCATTTAGGAAGCCTGAGGAATGTGGATTGATATTTTTGAGGATTTTTGAAATAAGGTTGTAATAATTTCTCATCATCTGTATTCTCACAGGTTCTATAATCTCCCTTTCTTCAAAATGTCATCCAATTTTTATATTAGGTAAATGTTTCTTTCTTTTTTAGTTTCCCACTGAGGCTTGTATTCGTAGTTTTCAGTTGATAACAATATGTACTCCTGGATGCAGAGATTTTCATAAATGTTGACATAGTCCCCTGAGTCTGATGTAATTAAACCATTAGTAAACCACTGTAGCTTTGGTACAGCAACTGAGTGTATGGTAAAACTTCAAAAGAAAGAAAAAAATACCAGATACATAAAGACTTCCAGCTTTTTCAAAAACCTCTCGATTTGTACAAACCTCCTCTACCAGCCAAGAGGTGGCTGGAACCTCTGTGTTCTCCCTCAGCTGTTGGGTGGTCAGGTTGAGAATGGGTGCAGGAAGGCAGCCCACTGCTCTGACCTTGCCCTGAGAACCTTTTATGAGAGTAAGAGATCTCTGGGGCTTCTAAGTTTCAGTGGATGCCGGTGGTATACCAGCATTTTGAGACAGGTTAGATTTTGAGGCCTGAAATTCAGCTACAGTTCAGCTGCTGTATCTGAGAGTCATCTAGGCTCCATTTATGGTTAATGGAGAAAGAAGAGAGGCTTTTCCAGGGTGCAATTCATCTCACCTGTTCCAGGCATTTATTTATGAATGAGATGACTCATTCCTTAGAAATGCCCATTAACTTTGCCAACATCCATGTAACATCCTTCCTAGTTAGTGCTGGAATAAAAAATATTTCATCCTTCATGGATGAAGAGACTGTAAATGTATAAATGTTACTGTTGCTTTCATTCTACCTAATCAAGGAGGATTTGCATAAAGGTGCTTCCTTTTGTAATTCTAAATAATAGCTCTTTTCACACTGTTAACATTTTCTTAAGCAATATTTAATTATCATTCATGTCTGTTTGAATTATCCCTGTCAATGAATTCTGCTTAGAATTGTTTTAGTAAATAGGCTCTTCCTGAGTATAATAAATGTGCTTGAAATGTGTATGTATATAGAAATTACTAAGGACTACTATATGTTGTCCACCTGTAATAATGTAATTAGATGTTGAGTCCCTAATTTTTGGTTCAGTAGTTGAATGGTCTATTTACTACATGAAGACTACTACAGAAATGGTTTTGAGGGTGGTGTAACAGTGTGTGTTTCAAAAGAAACTAACTTTCTTTTTCTAGGCTGTGATTTATTCTTTTCTTCTTTGCTGCCATGAGACTTCTTCTTTTTCTGTTCTTATTTCCCGATCTAGACCAAATTCACCAATGTAAAGCAGCTTTACTATGTATTCTAAGTAGTTGTTGGGTTTTTTTTTTTTTAGTTTCTATAAGTATTTTTTTCTCTAAACACATAGTCTAAACCCTGAGAAATTTTATTTTTCAGAAAAAGATACAGGTATAGCCTATATTTTGCTTTCTATGTTCTGACTATACACATAATAATATAGAGCACCTTTACTTGTCTGCCTCCACATTCCCTCCAAGATAAAATGTTGAGTATTTTAGCACTCCTAGTCACTTGAATGCTTCTTGCACCAACTTTCAGTTGTCCTGTTGCATTCCCTTGCTTTAATAAACAAGCAGTTCTAAACGCTTGCTTAATTACTTGCACTTCTGGCATTGGTTTATGAATTATTAAATAATCTATTCCCAATATGACCCCTATTTACTTTCATAATACCAGGCATGAAAATTGCTGTTGTATAATACTACAATCTCCAGAGCCTTTGCTCTTGTTCTACTATCTGTAAGAGTCAAGCCTGATAAATTTGTAGAAGAATGGTTGTCCTATTTACCTGGAAGCCATCAGAAACCACACTGCCCTCAGTTTTGTAGATAGTGTCTCACACTGAAGGGTCCAGAAATATATTTTGTGTATATTTTCTTCCTCCGTTTTCTTCATTGGTACTTCTGAACTCCTCATGTGAACAGATGTTATTTCTTATAGCATATATAATTAATTTTCAATCCTTGCCTTTATAGCTTGACAATACGTTATGCATTTTTTTCCTTTAAGGAATGTACTGTGTCTTTTCTCCTCTCTTCTGTACTACTGAATTGTATGTTAACTTGTCTTAGTGTCCAATCCTATTGAAGAGAGCTTTTTTTTCAGACCAAACAAGGTCCTGCTGAACATATTGAGCATGTTCTTAGCATGCTTGTAGATTAAGTGGAATTTAATCTGTTCCTATTTTGTCATAGTGCAGATCCCTGTTTTTTTCCCTAGTTAGATTTTTATTTCACTGTAATATGCTGGTGTCTTCCAGTACCCAATAGCGAGTGATCCACCTCTTAATAAGATGAATGGATTTTATCTTTTTCTTGCAGAGAAATCACCTTCTAACTTGAACTGTTTGTAAGTCACCTTAAAGCCCCCTAATTAACATCCCCCTACCACAAGACCCTACATTCCTATCAATTCTTTTTACACACAGCTGGTAGGTTTAACATCAGAGTTCCTGATTATGTTTAGCCACTGTGACCAAAAAACATGAGAAAGAAATTTTCTTACTCTAATTTTTTTACCTTAGAGAATTTGGGGGAAATTAGGGACGCCTTACTAATAGCTAAAATAATATTTTACGCTTTCCTCTTGGTTTATTTATGCTTCATCTTTTGGGTTTGCATTGTCTTTCTGCTTCAAATAAGGTTCTACCCCCTGTCTCATTTTTATAGTCCTAAATGAGGTGTATATTAATGAAAGTATGTCTCTCTAATTTATCCGGATAGAGTGTTTCTTGAAAGTAAGTTTCGCTCAATGCTTCTAAGCCTCTAAATGTGAGTAATGTGTTTGTTTCACTGGAATGAAAATAAGGATAATTATGTTTGTTTGTAATGCATCATATATGGTGAGATCTCTGCTAATCCCAGAAAGTGTAATCTGTCCCATGCCATTACTCACAATTTACATTTTGTCCATGTGGTGAGGAAGTATTTTTTCCTTATCATTCAAACATTTGTTTTATACACATATATTTATAACTCTGTACTGAAACTCCTACATCACAGCATTTCAAAGTACACAGTATACTTTGGGCAGCAGGAAATCTTAGTAAAATATCTGACTGTGTAATCCATCTGGTCTGACCAGTTCTCATTTGTTAGGAGTCTCTTATGGTCAGCATCTGGTAGGATTAGACTGCTCTGAATGACAAGGATTTAGTTTGCTGTACTTACATGCAGCTTTAGTGAACCAAAAGGTCATGGGAAATATCTGTTAGAAGCAAAGTAGTATTATTAATCTAAAAATTATTAAATTTATTTAGTAAATAACTGGCAGAGTTAGGATTGACTGAATGAACTGTGCCTTTGAGCATATATTTTGAAACCTAGTCTGAAACCTTGGTCAGTGGAGACCCCTGAACTCAAACTACCATCACTAGAGTGACAATTTATCAGGAATATCACCTTTCTTTACTATTTTACTGGAGAAAAAAAAGGATAAAATTAGCTTAAAGAAAAATGAAATACTGTGGTAAATGGATGCTATTTACTACTGGTCAGCAGGTGCTTGCTTCAACTGAAGTGAGAATTCTCATTTCACCTAAAACAAGATCAATGTGTGTGCAACTTTTGTATCCTTGTGAGGTACAGGATCATTTATATATTATATACAGAGAATCATCATACATACTTCACATAGGAAGTAAAAAACAAGAAGAATTCAGTGCCAGGGCTCTGAGAGCATCTAAAGGCCTTTCTGACCAGCCCCCCAAGACTGCCTCATCGTCCATAACTCTATTTCAGCTCAGCCTGGCGCCATCGGTCTGTACCCCAGTGATGCTGTGGGAGTGTTGGTTTCTCATTCTCTCCATCACAGCCAGGCCTGGCACGGACCTTGTTGGCTTGGATCCATGTCTTGGCTCCCCTTGCTGGGGTGTTGGCTGGTGAGATCCCTGGCCCAGGGGCTCTGTGATTACACTTGCATCCCTCTTCCCCATGGGGCAACTAGCCCATGCTGCTCCCCAACATTTACTTCTTTCCTTAAACCTTCACCCACCCCTCCTGATACAGAGCACAAGAGCGTCGCAATTTGATCTCCTCTAGATTCATTATTTTTTACAATCCACTTAGTTATTTTATCTACTCTCTCAATTTGCTAGAGATTAAAGAAATTAATTTCTTCCTTGGCAGTGCAAGTTCTTGACTCCTCAACCCCCCTGTATTTCTTCCTTCCCAGGTGCAGGGTCAGGGACTTGGTTGTTTACCTCTTAAACATCACTGAATCTGATACAGCAGCTATGAGATAGGCAAGTATTATTGCCATCCACTTCACAGGAAAAAGATACAGCCAGACTTGGTAGCAAATTTTAAAACCTTTATTTCAGTCATGAGCTGAGTGAAAGAGGAGCTCTGGCAGAATGAGGGAAAAAGCAGTTTTCTTGCATCCCACCTTCTCTTGTGCCTCAAGCACAAGGGACATCCTTTTCTTGCTGCAAATGTGTCCCTTATACATGACACAAACCCTTCATTTTTTTTTGGAGCTTACTCCTTGTTATTTGCACCCCAGTAAGTTTTGAAGTTGACCACTCATTGATTAAATATGTAGTCTGGCGAAATATTGATTTCATCTTTGTAGACAGAGTAAAATTGTCTTTTTTTTAATGTTTTTTTTTCTCTGAGTTACCACCTAGGGTCTCTGAGAGACGGACTAGGGTCTCTGAGCAGTGATTTGTGAAAATTTCCAGTTTTATTGATGATCAGGTTTGGTAGTTCCTGTTTTGGAAAAATAAAATATTGCTGTCTTCAAGGTATGCAAAGTTGACATAAACAGATATAGATCTACAACCTTCATTAAATTGTTAACAAGGGAATAAAATCACATGGAATTACACTGCTTCTGTATTATAAGTCAGCACAATATTTACTTAGGAACTGTGGATTCCCCACAAAAACTTAATGCAGTTTTGTTACAACTTTCTACAGCAAATTCCTCAAGTTGAAATTATCCTATCTACAGAAAAAAGAAGCAGAAGTATAGTAGTTCTATAATTCTCTTTACTCGAAGTTGCTGGAATGAAACAATTGCTGCTGAGCTCTAAAACTGCTTGTACTGCTGGTGATCACACTTTCCAGGACTGCAAGCATCTGCTAAAACAATATATCCATAATTTTGTGTTCTGAGTTTCACAAATTTCATTCAAAATTGGAATGTTTGCAACAAGAATTGGCAGCTCTAGAACTGGAGGTGAGGCTTTGCAAATTCTGACTTTGGACCCAAATCCAAATCAGAAGATTCTGTAGTTAAATTTATTTGAAAGAAATTAATAACCTCTGTAGAAAGAAAACCAGAAATTTCCATTCCATTATATATTTAGAGTATTTATAAAGGAAGAAAAGACCCTGAGGATGGTGAAAAAAAATGTATGGAAAGAGGAAACAAAGACTAAGAAATATAGTATAAATACCCCAGACCAGGCACAAGATGACATGTGTCAGACTAGTGGTTAGAACACTGAAAGGGGAAAAAAACCATTGCCTTCTAGAAAACCAGTGTAAACCTTGTAAATGCTTATAAAGCTCTTAGTATCTTGTTGGGGTAATGGGAAAGAATCACCTTTCTTTGGCAAAATCTCCACAACACATGCATCTGGAAAATATCAAATATGTGATCGTAGCAGTGAAGGAAAAAGTTTTTCAACTTCTTTGGCATAAAAATCTAGTAAGGTATGTCTTTTGGGAGGTTGATCAGTAGTTCAATGAGCTCTGAAAGCCACAGAGGACTTGGCTTCTAGCAGATGAGCCAGGACATTTTAGAGAAATTTCTGAATGGCTGAATTTAAATGCATGTTACTCAGAAAAAAACCCAAACGCATGCAATTGTATTCTTCAGTTGCAGAGTTCATAAAGGAGTTCTGAAGAGATGGAGTCACAGCAAGTCAGTAGACAGTCTGAAGTGTAATTTTTATAATTGTCAGCTTTATGCCCACCATTGAAGCCTATCTATAAGTGTTAATCTATTTTAATAATATTTAATGTGGAATTTTTTATCACGGTTCTCATGTTCATAATGGTCTAATTTGACTAAAGAGTATTTGGGTAAATCATGTTTTCTGCTCAGAGTAGCTGAATAATGTTAAACTAGTCTTTTTTTAGATTAAAAGAATGACTAGAATAGGTTTCAGAAGAAAATCAAGAAAATATCAGAAAAGCAAATCTAAAACTAAAAATGTTCTTGTACAGAAGAAAGTAGGACAGTATGGGGTAGAAGCATATGACACATTTGCTTGGAAAGTACAGTGCTGATAGCTAAGGAAAATATTACTTTTTGTCAGTAGCAAATGATAGTTTTAGTGAACTTTCATACTAGGTAAAAGGATTTTGGACATTAGCTAAACTATGATCAAGAGAGGTCTGTTTTCTTTTGTTGTCACTAATGGTTTGTTTCAGAAAAAAAGTTTTTCTTTTTATTGAGAAAAACCTGTATCGTAAGGAGCAGTTAATGGCATTGTTGGAGCTAAAATAACAATAATTCATTTTTACTAGTAAACTAGCAGAAAAAGGAGTCATTACTGATCATTTTTGTCAGTGAATATATTTTCACAGAATTAGCTTAAAAACTGATAACATCACAAAAAGATAAAAAGCTTTAACTAAAATGTTGGTGAGCTGACCATTCTGACTTGCTTCTTTAAGATAAACTATTTTTTAAATTAAAAGTTACTTATATGTCCTATTTGTTTTAATTGTAAAAGGTTATAATGTAAAAATGCATCTTAGTGATTTTAAAGCATGGTTAAAAGGGATAAAATGACAGAGAGGTCATGGAAGAAGTAATTAAGGCAGCTGTTGTAGTAATGATTGTCAGGAAATGACCCATACAGAGGGTCATTGGAAAGTATCTTCATATAATATATAGGCTTCTAAATGTTCATGTTTAATACCGCATATTAAACACATTTTTCTGTGTTTGCTTTTGAGATACCTGTTTTACACCGTGATTTACTTCTCCTATTTCTGTCATTAAAAACAAATTAAATAGATAATCAGTGCCATGAATGTGATCATAATTTTATTAACTTAAAATTGGTGTGCCACTCTGTTCATTTCAGTCTGTAATCATGTTACAGACTAAAATTATTTTTGCTTATCTATTAGGAATAGTAATGTGAAACTGGTTTTGCAGTCATGTGGCTGGAGGAAAACCATCAATGATTAAGACAGAAAACCTTGAAGTATTTATACGAAACAAACTCCTTAAATCGGTAAGCCAGATTGCTTTGTATGTTATCTGGCTTCTTTGTGCTATTACACAGCTCAAAGAGGACACTCTTGCCACTATTAAAAAAAAGTAGGTGCAAAAATCTGTTGGTACATGGTTGTATGTGTCACCTTTAAACAACCTATACCACCTGCTGCTCCATGGTCTAAGAGAGGGTGAGGGCACAAAGGAGTTCATTAAGCTTTATCAGTCCCTAAATGCTGGAAACTAAGCTCTGCTGATTCATGCTAGGACCAGCTGACAGTGGTTTCAAATCAGTACTTGAGAATGTGTAAGATTTTCCTTAATGAGTCTTTTGCCTTTATAGAGTCTTAAACATCATCTTGGCTGCAACAAAGTTTTTGGTCTTAACAGCCTAGGAAATATAGGAGAATTATCCATCCCCATGGTGCAAAGTGGGAACCTACTGTGAACTCTTCACCACACATAATAAGACTTCTTGCATAGTATAGCCATTGATAGTAGATTATGGTCATAAAGGAATAGTGCCTTGATCAGATTCTAGACAAAATGGAAAAAGATATGCAGGTTCATATATCATTCTCGAGATCGTTACTTGTCATTACAGTGATAAATATAGTCCATCTGCTTCCTTCTCACTGAATCTCAGTTCACTAGTTTGCCTTTTTCTCAACTTCTGACAGGTGAGGAATGATCTGACTGGCGTCCTTTATGGTGAAGACATCGAGATTTCAGATACTGAGAGTTTTTCCAATGATCCCTGCACAAGTGTAAAGAAGCTTAAGGTATGTGCTGCTGTTTGAGGAATAACGAGAAAGTGGCAATTTTTTTTCCTATGAAGAGGGCTAATGAAACAAAATTTGTGTTAGAATGACATATTATTACATTCCATTGCATAATAAGATTAAAAAAATGGCATTTTGAAGGCCTGGTCCTGCTTAAGTCAATGAAGGTCCATGCATATAGTAAATATTTTTAATAGTTCCCAATAGTGACAATAAGTAAAGAAAGTTGTTGCTGGCTTAATATTTGTACCTAAACCCCCAGTCTTAGTGATATAAGTGTGAAAACTCTTGAGGCTTGGAACCAGAACCATTTTAGGGCAAATTATTGTAGCAAAGGTAAATAAATGTAGCAAAAGCATTGGGCCTCTTTCCATTAGCTTCATTACATATTTTAGATTGAATTCTTTGCTTACATCATCTGCATTATTTCATATGAATTATAAAGGGGGGAAAGGAAAAAAAAATTATAGCAGAATAATTGACCGTCTTTTCTTACTACAATGATTTATTAGACTCCTGGCATCTCATAAAATTAAAACTATATTTTAGCATTACCATGCAGTGCAACCAGCAATAAATTATTGAACAGCAGGAGAAAGCATTTTTAAATAGTGATGGTCAAATCGTTGCTGGCACTAAGTACATTTAACATACAATTAAAGCCATGATCCTGTAAATACTGAAATATCTGTAAAACAGGTTACAAAAATCTTAGTAAACTGTTATATAAAAAAAAACCCTCAAAATTAAAGCAAGGATATTGATCTGTGTAAGACTAGACTACTGAAGCTAGCTGGAAAAGTTCTGGAACAAGGTAAATTAAGTGGGCTTTATTATTCTCACAATCTAGAAATGTAAGCTGGAATATTTAAAGTATTAATAGGTAAAGTTTATCTTTATAGGAAACCATTTATGTCTGCCCAGATTAAGCCAGTTTGTGTTTCTTATGTGGTGTTGAAGAGACTCCAGTATGTGTTATCAGTGAAGTCCACATTTTTGACTAATAATAATGAAAGAAGAACTATTTTAACCCATAGGTAATGTAATAACAAGAAAAATTCATATAA
Source organism: Chiroxiphia lanceolata (assembly GCF_009829145.1). Taxonomy (NCBI): domain Eukaryota; kingdom Metazoa; phylum Chordata; class Aves; order Passeriformes; family Pipridae; genus Chiroxiphia; species Chiroxiphia lanceolata. Next base: position 64,072,552 of record NC_045637.1, on the reverse strand, counting down.
GCATATATACTTAGGCTGAAAGTTAGATGTGATTCTAGCTTTCCTGTGCGTCAACAACACACTGGGTTGTTTTATACGGAAGACCAGAAGACTTAACTAACAATACATTAATCTCTTGATTTCTTCTTCAAAACAAATTAGTAAAACAACAAACAAGAAATTATCCAGACAATTGCTTCTTCTTGACTGAAATATAAGGTTAGCTGTCATTAGGTACACATAGACATAATAGACATTAGGTTAGACGTAGAACATAACTATCCAATTCTAGATATGTTCATTCTTTTCTTCAAGATATAAACCTCATATAGGTAAACTGGTTTCTGCTTACTGAAGCACCTTTTATTTTCATAAACACAGTTTAAATTAATGAAATTGATGATTATGTGATGGAAAGTAGAAAAATCTGGTATGATTTGCAGAAATATATTTTATATTTTTTCCCAGTAACACCTTAGTTTCTACTGCATTGACCCCAGCCTCTTTGAATCACAGCTGAAAGGTAAATTTAGGCTTATGGATATCTTAAAAACTCATTTTTGTGTTTGCAGAAAGGGATGTTGAAGGATATGCATTTGTACATCAACTTAAATGCTTAAAAATTCTAAACATGCATAGACAAATTGTATCAGCAATAACACTTCTACTTCCAACATTTTTCTGTCTTGCATGCAGGACAAAAAAAAATTGCAATATATGACTTCCAATTCAATGAAACAGTTTCCATCTGATTTCCCAAGTACAATAGGTTTTTTGAATACTGATTGAACATGATCTCTCATTCTAACAGTCAAGTTTAATTAATTTTAAAATTTTGTGCCTTGAGCAGGTTTGGAAGTGGCATCAATCTCAGTAAGTGACATGCACTCTAACAGGCATCAACAAGTTTTGCCAGTGTGTTATGATGCTGGGAGTTGACATCCTCTAGTTCACCTTCACCATCAGTGATTCCATAGTTAAGGTCAGAGGCTCATCTATAGTGCTTCAAGTGGACATTCATGTATTTAGAAGGCAGAACATGTCATAGTTACCCAGCTTTGTGTAGATTTATTGATAACCTCTTGACTATCAGATACATGGAAGAGAATAAGACAGAGTATCTGAGCTGTACAATTTAGGTATTTCATAAAGAGCATGCCAAGACATTGACTTTTCCTGACATATAAGATATTGTAGCAATACTTCTCCGGAAAGCTCTATAATACAGCACAGTCATGTTATTCATTAGAAATGAGACAGATTAAAATCTGAGCAGAGAAGCTCTGCAGGCTGAAAAAAATAGCTGCCTATTCCAGCATAACATACATCACTCAAAAACTCTGAAAAGGCTAAAGAGTGTCTCATGTCTGCGGCTGTTAGAAATGGCAGTGCAGGAGATAAGTTGTTCTTCATCCCTCAGTGGAGCATCTTAGAGGTGTTGATCCTCACTGTTTTCAGGGCTTATAGTTCTCAGCTGATGGTACTACCAAAGACTTTATATTTAGTAGCTGAATAATATCCTCACCTATATGAAAGAAAGAAGGGAGCAAAAGAGTCATTAATTTTTGAGGCTGTGCTATTGTCTTTATTTTTAAAACATGTTTTTATGCAGAGGCTGCCACAACTGTGGGTAAATGAAATGTACATTATCTTGTTTGAACTTTACTCCATATGGGAACATATGTATTTCTTACTGAGGGGCAAAGCTTAAAGGCTGATATTGCTACTCTAATCTCTGAGAAGAGTAAATATGACAGCTCACCATCTGGCAAATGGTCTAAACATTGGTCTTTTTATATAAGTGCAGTTTTGGGAGTTGCCTTCCCCCGGGATGTTTTTAATCATCTTGTAGATCACCTGCCTAGTTCCATGAATTAAAAACTCTTCTGTCAAATATCTTTTAGCTCCATGCAAGCAATTTACAACTCTCTGAGAAAGATACTTGACACTTCCTGGGATCCAGTGGGTGACTTCTTTGACCCCTACAAGAGAGTTCCACTGTGTTAACTTGCATCAGCTCAAGAAGGTTGATATGAAGGAAGAGTATATCCTTGCCAGGAAATCATATTGATTTATAGTTAGTTATCAGTATGAATGAAGGGCAAAAAAAGTTATGCCCAGAAAGTGGCTGTTGTATTCTTTGTATAAGACTATAATGTGGGCATATACTTTGACCCACAAGCGCTGACCTTAACCCAGCTCTGACACACTTCTGTGCAGACTTCATTATTCATCCAGATAAAACATCTGCAAGGGACTTGAGCTACGTCCAGTTGAATGAATTTGTAGCTTCAATGTATCTTATGCAGGATGGAGAGAGGATACCCAAGCCTGGCATCAAATGGGTCTAGGTTTATTGTCATCTTGAATATAATTCTTCAGGAACAAATCTGGGAAAAATGTAGAAGGGATTGCAAAAAGCAGAGTTAAGAGAAAGAGGCTTACTGAGTTCATCATTGCACAGAGGAAGAATGTTATGCATGGAAGAGGAAGAGCTCTTGTACAGACTTTCCTAAATTAGTTCCTTCTACCTGTGTTCTAACACGCAATTCTTTGGTTACATGATTTCTTACTAAATTATATGATAATCAGGTGCAAGCAAAGTCTTAAGGAGTGGAACCACACACCACAGACACTATGACTTCAATCTGAAGGGTTTTGCACAGCCAGCGGGCAGCATTGCTGTATGTGCGCTGTGGGATTATTCTCTACACCCTGACTACAGTCTTTGGTATTCATAAACTATGAGGCCACATAGTTTATATCTTTTGTTGTTGTTTTTCTGTAAATTGGTTCTCATCATGTTATAAAATGAAATGGAATTTCTTCAATTTTAAGTTTAATAATTAGGTACTGTGCCATTTATTTTGTAATCAAACTCTGCTACTTTTTTTTTTCAAATATCAGATCTGCATTTTTATGTTCAGAGCAATCAAGTGATTCAGATTGGGGTTCCAAGAGTGACAGAACTATTTTTAAAATGTGAAAAATAGAAATAGTAGATGAGGTGGTTTTTTTCTGCATAATTCCTAGATTTATTTATTGTCCTTACAAAAATTGTAATACTATTGATGTAATTTGTGTAATTTGTTTGCTTAGTTTCATATGACCCTGTTAGATTTGTTTAAAATAATTTAATCCACTTGAATAAGATTTACATTACTTTATCAGTCTGTGGCTAAATATAAAAATGAAGAGAAGCAGGCTTACTGAAAATGCACAGATTCAGAATGAGCAAAGCAAATTACATTATTTCTGACTTTAACCATGCTAAGAGTGATAATAATTTCATGCATTCAATTGCAGAAGCATTCCAATATCTTTTTGCACTGCCCATCATAATATTTTCTGCTGAATGGGAAATAAACATTGGAATTATCTAAACTAAAAATCTTTGATACATTGATTTAATTAAAACTGAAATGTTTTTCACCACTGAAATTCAATCTGAATCATATGTTTGTTTTTTCCTTGGAAAGAGCTATTAGTAATTCTAACCAGGTGTTTCATGAAAGAAATGAAAAATTTTATGTGCTCAAGCTTTTGCCAAGAACTCTGCCTTTGTGTGAAAGAAAAGGTAATATGAAGTCATAAAAAGCTATCTGTTCTGTGTTTAATAGATGTTAGAAGTAATTTTTCATATAGAAAAAGGTTAGCCCTACTTGTTCCTGGAGAAATATTTTCCTACATATGCTTCTGAATTTAGGAATACTTTCTAAATATGTTTCTAAATATGAAAGTAAAATGTCATCTTTGGACTTCAGTCATAGATTCTTAAAATGTGATTTTTTTTTAATCTGTGGAGTTGGCAGGGAGAAGAGAGGGGATGGGCAATGTGTTATAGGGACTGTAGAGAAGATGTTGTATGATTAAAACCTTTAAAAATTATTAAAGCAGGCATAATATCAAGGCGTTTTATCTCACAAATCTAGTTTCTTAATTTTACAGCATTTTTTCATGTGAACAGTGAAAAGCGTAAGCCTTCAGCTAGTTTTAAAATGCAAAATTGTGAAAGAAATCTTGCAAGGAATCAAAAGAATATTTAATATTTTAATGTTATTGGATAGTAATATATGACAAGTAATATTTGACTGTAATATCACAATTTTATTCTAATTAGTGCTATTGCTTAATCATTTTCTTCGAACACCTCAGCTTCTTTCTTTTGTGGTGCTTCAAGTTCTTGAATTTATAGAAAGTTAACTAGTTCCTTATTACTTCTACTGTCTGCAGTTGTAATCTGTGCTAACTCCCTACATGATCTGACTGGCCAATTGAAGTGGTATCTGGAAAGTGACTGTATTTAACTACCACATATTTTATTCAATCTGCAGGGAAATGATGTTCGGATAATCCTTGGCCAGTTTGATGAGGAAATGGCTGTGAAAGTTTTCTGCTGTGTAAGTAAATATATTTAATTGCATTATCAGAATAAAGAATGTGCTACATTTGAATAAAAAGTAACTTGAGCATAAACATTTCTTCATGGAGTTTGGTTCTGTGAAGATTTATATCCTAAAGAAAGGTTAGACATGCTTAGCTCCATTTCTCTTTCAATAAAATATTTCATACTTGACCTCAGTGGAATTTAGGCATGGACTGCGAGGTTAGCTTCTTCTTATTGCTTTCCTGTTGAGGAATTAAATGCCAAATCGAATTTGAGCATTTCTCTTCACATCAGATCCAGGGAAATACTTGTATACGTAGTGGTAGATACAGAGAACTGCAAGATTTGAATCATGTTTAAGAGTTGTGTTATGGTGGCAATGTCTGGATGTATGTGGTTTTGCATGGTTAGCTTTGAAAGAATAAAAAATTCAAGCCAGTTCTTATACATTGGAACTCAGCGACACCAGTAATTCCTGCTACTGAAAATGTTGCTAATTGTATAGTTACCATTTCTGTCTGACTGCTGTACATATTAAACATATTACACAAAAGTAAATTAATTAGTTTGTAAAAAATATTTTTTTTTATTGAAATCACATAGTAACACTAGCAAATATAAAATTCCCTATCCTCACCATTTGTTTGTGTGTGTGAATGTGCTGCAAACATGCACACTGTTATTGCCATTGGAAGTAGCAGGATTAAAATGTGGATCTGTATTTGTACCTGCCTGAAAAAAAAAATCCCAAAGAGGCAGATTTTAATGACCTAAATTTTGTATTGGCATTGAATTCTTAATCTAAATAGTCAGATTAATCCTGTATGATCCAAGAACACAATAAATATAATAGAAAAGCAATAATGATGGCATCTAAATTTCAGAGGATGTTTTTTAGTGTTCACTTTGGGAGACAGTTACCTACCCAAGAAAAGAAAGGAAAGGCAGAAATTCAAAATCTGAGTGCTATGTGTGCCCAGATGCATTTTGGCTCATACTCAGCAGCTGTCCCAGTTGGTGGCAAAATTTGGAAAGTAAATTTTAGAGTATATTTGGAAGGAACAAAATCTGTTTTCATCCAAAAGGAAATGGAAAGTATTCTTTTATTTTTCATTCTTCTCATCTCTAGGTCTTTGTATATAGATCTTTTTGTTCTGGCATTTAAATTGGATTGACAGAGATAATATGCTATTTTTTCATTCCTGGAAGAAAGAATAGTCCTTCGCAGCCCATCTCCTCTTCAGATCTCTTGGAGTTGGGCTGCATTTCCCCAGCTGAGGGATCCTGGTCAGAACTGTCTTGCAATCCAGCATTAACAAGAGATTGGTCTCATTTATGCCACTGCCCCTTATTTCTAGTTGTCTTCCTCTATAATTCTTTTCTAAGTCCACATGCATGTGAGGCCACTGAAGAAATCCTAGAAGCCCTTGGAAAAGCAGGCTGTCCTCTCCTCTGCATCACTCTAGTCTGAAGGATTTCAGGGAGAGGATGTCTCTTTCACACAAACACCCACCAGAGCTTTCTGTGGCTGTGGTTTGGTATGAACATGGGAGACATGCGTAACTCTGAGCAGTTTGAAGAACGATGGCTGCTTCTAAAGTACATTAGTGTCAAAAATAAAAAGGTGGATTTTTGTGAAACCTAGATAAATCTGAGAGGTCTTGTATTTAGACTAGTATAAATGTATTTATTTGAGAGTTTCAGAAGGAGGCTATATGCAGGAGAGGGCAGTTCAAAGTAGGTCATTTATATCTTAATGCACTACGATATGTCAGAGAGCTTGTTATTAGTCATAAAATATATTGTTGACTCATGCACTCCTACAGATATATGTCTAAAAGCACAATAATTTAGATATGCCAAGGTTTTTAACCCCTCTTTTCCAGGTTTATCTTTGGGTAGGTTTCACTTGTGATTCCCTATTATGTTTTGCAGGGTGACTGATGTCAGCCAGAGAAAGGCTTTGAGTTTATTAAAAGAAGATGTTATTTCACGAGTGCAAGCTTTATTGTTTTTTTCTGATTGTGGTTATAACCTGAATATTTTTTGCTAATGACTTATGTAGGTGGTAAAATCTTTAAAGTCTGCCTCACTTTTCTGCCTGGATTCAACAGTCATGTGCTGCGAGGTTTCCTCGGGATATCCATTCATTTGAGTTTACATAGAATCATAAAATCATTTAGGTTGGAAAAGATCTGTGAGATTATCAAGTACAATTAACCCAGCCCTGCCAAGTCCACCACTAAACCATGTCTCGAAGTACGACATCTTTTAAATACCCTCAGGCATGATGACCCAGTCACTTCCTTGTTTCTTGATAATCCTTTCAGTGAAGAAATCTTTCTTAATACTTAATCTAAACCTTCCCTGGTGCAACTTCAGACCATTTCCTCTTGTTGTATTGCTTGTTATTTGGAAGGGACTGACATCCACATAATAAATGTTCTAAAAGACTGTATAATTCAATGGCAGACTTTAAAAACCGGACAGGACTGGTTCAAGCCAAAGTGAATGTTAGGACATGTTTCCTACAATGATTTAAATAAGCTTAGCTATTCATTTAACACCAGTGTCAAAAACAGTAAGCAATTTTAGTTCTATGGAAATATTAGCTTTGTAATGTCATTTCCACCTCAGTGGGATGAATTTGATGTTTTTCATGGAATAGAAATTAGAGGTTTTTGCTCAAAATCTAATACTTCAGCAATCAACAAGTTGCCAGTAATTGTTTACTACGCATAAGAAAGATCTCTTACAGAAATTTCTTTGCTGTAAATAAGCATCCCTTTATTAATTGAAACACAAATGTGTCTTTTTAAACTTTAAAAGGTTTAAAAAGAAAAATAAAAGTTCAATTTCACAAGGGCAAAAATTGTCAGTGACAGTTTCCTGGCTGTTTGACAGCAACTCAGAGCTTTGCAGCCTACATAGGGCATGAGAGAAAAAGTAGGGAAGATATATGCTGTTCTGGTGGTACAAAGTACTTGTAAGCCTTCCTCACCTTTCTCTTGTGTGTCAAAAAATCTTCCCTTAGAAACTAAAACTTGTAAGAATTGGTCTGCGAGCATTCAGACAGTTCAGCAAAGGTCCACATATTTCAAGCGATTGTATCTTTTAAGCATCAAAATCATCTCTGTTTAACAGAATGAACAGGGAGGAAAGGGTGGTAAAAAGCAGTATTTTGCAGTTAAGTCTTCTGGAATCCAAACACTGTTACTGAATGCTATCAACTGTGCTATCACTAGAAAAATGACTGCATGGTCACGGTACTAAGCCATAGAGGAGCTGATTTTCTTCCTTCCTTTGTCTTCCCCAGACTACCCTTCAAGCCCTGCCATGTCACCATATCTCTAACGATGAGCTGCCAGCTCATCAAGTGTTTGTTTTGGTTTTTGTTAAACGAAATTATTGCAGAAATGTGAAAATGCACCCATGTTGGGAATGATCCCTCATTTCCAGGATGGAGTTCCTGGCTTTTTTGAAACGTTCAATTTTCATCGCATATCCCAGGGCATTCACAGATTATGCAGGAAACAGTTCAAGTGCTTATGCAAACAGAAAATTTCCAACAGCTCTAATTTCAGAATAGTTCACAGCCAATACTTTCTGGCAACACACAATTTGAAACTTTAATCTCTATAGAGCAGGGGGAAGGTACATAAGTTTGTCCTTCCCTAAAAGCACTATTCTGTGTCAGTTTGTGTCCTTAGTGATTTGAAAACTGTCAAATAAAGGACACTGTGTCACTGAAAGGTCTTGAATAACCTAATTGTGTAATGGAAGCTCTTTTATACCTAAGGAAGTACTGCAAGATGGGATTGCTGTTTTCCACCCACGTGGATCTGGGATGCAGTGTTGCCATAGCTGTGGCAGGAGTGGAGAAGGGCAGGGGGACAAAAGCAGATGTGTTTCTGGAAGGGTAGAATTAATGAGTAAGAGAAAGACTAACTATTTCTGCAGATTCCAACTCAGTATGTTCTATGGTTCTTTGATTGTGGAATAAGTAAGTGTAGTGGGTTGACCCTGGCTGGATGCCAGATGCCCACTGAAGCTGCTCTCTCACTCCCCTCTGCAACTGGACAGAGGAGAGAAAATATAACAAAGGGTTCATGAGTTGAAATAAGGACCAGGAGAGATCACTTACTGATTACCATCATGGGCAAAACAGACTCAAAGTGGGAAAATTAATTAAATTTTTTACTATCAGAATCAGAGCAGAAGCATAAGAAGTAACACAAATCTTAAAAACACATTCCCCTCACCTCTCCCTCCTTCCAAGTTCTTCCTCCTCCCCCCCAGCAGTGCAGGCAGACAGGGAATGGGGGTTATGGTCAGTTGTTTCTACCACTGCTCAGGGAGAGGAGTCCTTCCTCTGCTTCCTGTGGGGTCCCTCCCATGGGACACAGTACTTCACAACCTTCTCCAGCATGAGTCCATCCCACAGGCAACAATTCTGCACAAACTGTTCCCATGTGGGTCGTTTTTCCATGGGGTGCAGTTCCTTCAGGCACAGGCTGCTCCAGCATGGGTCCCCCACAGGGCCACAAGTCCTACCAGGAAAACCTACTCTAGTGGGGCTCCTCTTTCCATGGGTCAGCAGGTCCCTGCCAGGACTCTGCTCCATCTTGGGCCTCCCACGGGGTCACAGTCTCCTTTGGGCATCCATCTGCTCCAGCATGGGCTGCAGGTGGATCTCTACATTCCTGTGGTCCTCCGTGGGCTGGAGCTGCTCCACCATGGTCTGCAACACAGGCTACAGGGACCTCAGCTCTGGCACCTGGAACACCTTCTCCACTTCCTTCTCCACTCACCTTGGTGTCTGCAGGGTTGTTCCAATGTTCTCACTCCTCTTTCCTCTGACTGCATTTTTCATCTGCACAATGAGTTTCTTTTTCCTTCTTATTTTTATCACAAAAATGTTACTATCACTCCTGATTGCCTCAGCCTTGGCCAGCAGTGAGTCTGTCCCTGGAGCTGGCTGGCATTGGCTCTGCAAGACATGGGGGAAGCTTCTGGCAGCTTCTCATAGAAGCCACCCCTGTAGCCCCCCCATTACCAAGACCATGCCACAGAAACCCAATACAGTAAGATATGAGATGCAAGACACAAGGTTTCAGACACGAGGACTTTGAACAGCATTGTATACAAACGCATTAAATTTGATTTTGGCTGAACAAAAGCTCCTGTAACCAGTGGCCAAACAAATCTGCTTTGTGCACAAAAAAGTTATGAACTGAGTTGGCACCACTATAATAGACTTCACAAATTTAAAGCTCATTTTTAATTTAGGTATTAACATATTTAAGAGGTTACCCTATTTAATATTTTCTGCTATTCATGTATAAATCTGATACGCTTTTTGTATGATCTTTGAGATACTTTTCAAAACAGTTATTTCTGAATGACTAATATGTCCTGTTTGCATTCTTATAATTTCCTCCTTCTGTAATATTTTCTGTGAAAATGTTGCCACTTTCCTGTTAAGAGCTCTAAACTTGTGCCATATATTTCTGAAAATTGGAATTTTTGTCTTATGCGTTCTATCTCCAGTATTGCTTCTATTAGGAGCCCAAGAAGCATGAAATGTGCTGTTTTGAAATGGAGTCTGACTGAAATGTCAAAAGAAAAATATCTAGTTGCAAGACAGTGAGAGAAACATCTGAGATAAAACTTGCTAATTTTATCCTAGAACACTCTTCACAATGGAAGAGAATATCTGTTGTGAATAGATCAGCTTTTAGGTACAACAGCATATGTGTCTGACTAAGAAAGTGTTTCTGTTTCCAGTTATACATATCTGCTAAGTATTGAAAAGAGATCACCACCACCTCAGTATCTTGGAGTACAGTGGGCTGTATTCAGTATTCAAGCAGTACAGAATTTCATATGAAGAAATTTATTGCTAAAAAAAAGAGAAATCACTAAGATTTCACTTTATCAATTTACTATTGATTCATACTCCTTAGAAGAAACTCTGCGGTCTCTGTTTTAGCACACTCATCTAATCCGACTTTGCCACATTGTGATTTGATGGTGCCTATGATCCAAGTTCTCTTGTTTAACCTAATCCTAGTTTATGTAGTCTTTAGGTTGATATAAGGGTGATAATAACTTAATTTAAATGTGGTAGCATGGTGGTGGTCCTATCACTCATGTACTAGTTGTGTTATGAAGAACTTTCTGTGCACAGCTGTGCCTTCTGCCAGTGTTCCTCTTTAACTCCCCTGGTTTTAGAATATAGTTTCCGTTTTCTGTTTTTGAAGAAATGGTCTACTGAAAGCAGAACAGGATTTAGTAAATTCTCTTCTAATTTCCTGTATTTTAAAGGCAGGAGTCTTCAAGAAAAGAGTCTTTATTATTAGCAAGTGACTATTCTAAACTGTTCAAAATACTTGTGAATCCTTTGATTATGCCATAATTTCATTAATAAGGAAAAAACGCTAACAGAAAGCAATTGCTTTTATGTTCAATACCTCTATTACAATGACTATTATCTTTTCTGTTTTTCTTTATTTACAGGCTTATGATGAAGAAATGTATGGCAGCAAATATCTGTGGATTATTCCGGGGTGGTATGAAAACCTTTGGTGGGAATCCTGGATTAATTCCTCACAGTGTCTCAGTAAAAATCTTCTTGCAGCCATGGAAGGTTATATTGGAGTGGATTTTGAGCCTCTCAGCTCGAAAACATCAAAGACTATATCAGGAAGGGTTAGTATTTTTCCTCCATCTATTTTATTATACCACCAGTTGTCTCACCAGTGCGTTGGCACAATAAAGCACCAAGAAGGGAGGTGAAGCTAAATGATTCTTCTACCAAGAGACCTAGCAGTCATCATGGTTAGTCTCATCTTTTCACTGGTTTGCAATTTTTAAATATTTAAAAATCAATTCAAATTCTCTACAGGGTAAGAAAACACTAAAGTCCTTTGCTTCAAATCTGTCCTCTTCCCTCTGTATGAACATTATAGCCAAATTAAAGCTTGAAATATAATTTCGGTATAGTGCTGTGTCACGTCAAGTTAAATGGTTGAGCACAGAAAGAGAAAACCTTTATATTTAAACCTATTCCTGCAAACAGCTAATTTCAATGATGATTTGTGCCTTTCAGAACTAGGGGGCAGTAGGTGAGGCTTGTTTTTAATATATAAGTATGTGGTATTTCCATAAAGCACATAACATCTGATCACAGAACAAATCCATACAAACTCTGACCGATGAATAAACATGCCTGATTTTGCTGCTTTTCATCTTTTTTTTTCCCATGTGCCTTTCATGCCTTGCTGAGTGAGCATGAAAGGCAACTTTACTGAAAGGCAACTCATCATAAGAGAGCACATCATCAAGAATGTAGTGAACTTGTAAAACATAGGCAAATTGCCACTCAGATAATTTCATATTAAACAAATGGTTGCTTAAGTAAAGGTTATTTGATTTGCATTATCCTGTAAAGTGTAATCAGACCAATAATTTGCAAGGATACAGACTTATTCTCTGTTCAAGTATTATAGCTCACCAGTACACTGGTAGTTTTGATTGAACTAAAGCCTTTTGTACAAAAGCAAAATAAAGCAAGTTGTTCTTCATACAGTGAAGCAGCACAGTTGCTTTTGGTCTCTCTGTCTTCTAGATCTTTCTCCCACTCTCACTAGCAGTTTTATAAGTCAGGCAGCACGTTTTTTGAATTTTAGTTTCTTTCATAATTTTTGGTTTGGTGGCCTTTTCTGTATTAGTCATGCATGTCTCTAAATAGGAGGGTGCAGTCTGAGGTGTTGGTTTGGATGCAACTCTGTAACATGTTAAGTATTGAGGTAAAACAGTTTTTTCTCCTCTGCAGACTCCACAACAGTATGAAAAGGAATACAATGCTAAGCGTGGTGATGGGCAATCCAGCAAATTTCATGGTTATGCCTATGATGGAATATGGGTGATTGCCAAGACCCTGCAGCGGGCAATGAAGTATCTGAATGCCACCACCAAGCACCAAAAAATTGAAGATTTTAACTACACAAATCACAAACTTGGCAAAATTTTCCTGGATGCTATGAATGAAACCAACTTCTTTGGAGTAACGGTAGGTCCAAATCAGATAATTGTGGGGTGGAGGAGGCTTGTGATTCTGTGTCAGTAGTTGGAACAAGCATTAAATATTAAGTACTCTTGAAAAAGAAACACAGTTGTGTATTTCTTCTATCTTCAGAACTTCCACAGTTCTACTTTATATTAAAAATTAATATTGTTGCCTTGAGACTCTTGTGCATTACCTGTCTTCTGATGCCAAATGATGACACTGTACAATTTCTCAGTTATCAAATTTTTAAGCATGAATGTTGTTTGAATTAAGAACTCGGAGTGGTCTCAAGGGAACCACAAGTGTTACAAGATGCAGTGACCTAAGTGAATGTTTAGCAGTTATGGAGTAGATGGAATGAGATCTGAGAATACATGTTTCCCTCCATCATTAATTTTTGTTAATAGGTTATAGTACACCATCTCTAACTCCAGTGCTGAACTTAGCAGGAGGCAAAAAGGCTAAGACAAGGAAAGAAAAAGAAAAACTGAAGAAAAAAAAGGAACTACATAGCAGTATGCAATTTCAAGCCTATTGATAAATGCTGTACTTGGAATAACTCAGGACAGGTATATCTGACTCCCTGTGGAGTCTGGTTCATAGCTACTACTTATCAAAGATCCAATCCTACTATGGATGCAATGGGATAGCAAATTATGGTCACATTGATAGATTTCATTAGCACTGCTTAATTGCCCTTTACTGCTCCCCCTCCAAAATCCAACAAAACCAAACGCAAAATCTCTGAGACTGAAAGAAACCTGTTTTTTCATTAGTTTCAGGGACACCAGCAAAACCTCGCACACATCCCTTTAGGGAGTGAATGAATCAAAGCTTCACCAACGATATTCAGCTGTTTACTTATTTTATTCTCGCAGGTATAACTGTTCTCAAAGAAATTACTGTATTTAGTGCATGTCTGAGGTGCTTTGTAAAATCTTTCTCTTTAAAATTGCTCTACCAAGTCATAATGACAATGCACAGCCCAAATCTGGTACATACAAGGATCATGCTTCCTGTTCCCGTAATTCACAAAAACATTTTAATGTGAAAGATATGGAGAGAAAAAAATCTGTAGCAGCTACACTTTCTTAGGACATAATTAGAACAAATGATACTCAGGTTTTTCCAGACAGCACAGGAAAAAAGTTGAAGGAACAGATTGATTCGTACCAGAAATATTTTTAAACTTTTTATTCTTCAGTGTAATAAACTGCTATAATTTTTGACCTAATTTAAAACTTTCACTGGAATATAAGTTTTAAGTCTTGGAGTGCCAAATCTAATTTTTTTTCTTCCAGAAAATGTATTTTAGTATAGAAACTTATTCTAAACAGGGAAAGCACATTCCTTTTTTCAAGCGTAACTATGCCAAATATAAAATGAGTTTCTGAAAAAAAGAAGACATGAAAAGGACTAAATTTTATCAATATTCAAAACCTCATCCAATAATATTGTAAACTGTGATGTTATTTATTAGGTAAGAGAAGATAGACAAGAAGCTGTAGCCAAGAATCTAAAAATGTAAAATCTATTAGGTAGAGGCATCTTTCTTCATGCTTTCTGTGAATATGATATCAGAAACACTGTTGTGTCATAAATAATAAATCCCTTAGCCCAGTTTTCATTTTCTTTGAAATTATTTATAGCAAACCACACTGTTGAGTGGTGTATTTTGTGGAATTTTTAAATAATTTTGAAAAGACTTGTTGAGATGAAGTGTACTAGTTCCTGATTATACAGAATATCATTCTTTCAGTTTTCTGTTATTTTTTTTCTTTATTTTCTAGGAGGAAACATTTAGAAAACAGTTAAGGCTATTGCCCAGAGACTTGACATGACTAATCCTATTTTTATGCATCAGAAACTCAGTGCATAAATGTTATTTATTCTAATTCTGCTGTCAGAAATCTATTGGAAAAAAAATTACAGACATTTTTTAAATATTCCTGAGTATTCTGCTCTCTTTCTGGAATTTTTTTTTTCATAGTAAATTGATTCCTTCTGTTATTTTTCCTTTGTCCTTATCTGATTATCTGTGCATATCAAAGAAGATATGAGCAAGGAAACATAAATTTGGTGTATTATCAGAAAATAGTAATACAGTTATCTGCTTCACTTTTTCAAAGATAAACTAGATACTGTTTTACAGGTAAAAAAGGACTTTGTGATAAGAAATGAAATATGAACAAACAAAAGACCTGCAGGGATGTTCCTACAGTTTTATTAATCTAAATACTCTAATTTTGGAGTCAGGTTCACTGGTGGTGTCTGTTTTCTAGTTGAGTAAGGCGTTGTGTGGTTAGAATGGTCCATCTGCGGTGACCAGCTTTCAGGACAGGAGTTCTTTTGATTTAGGACTAGCTTGGTCTTCATGGTGCACATTTTTCTAATTCTTTGGTTATCAGAGCACTTAATTATTTATAAATGGGAAAGTTATTGAAATGGGGAAATACCTTAAAGGGTTTTGGACAATATTTTTTTTCACTTTTCCTAATTCAGGTAAAGGCAGTTGTGTAAACTGAATGCAACACTACCACCTTAGTGGTTTATAAAGTACAAGGTGCCTGTTTCCTTGCTAAATATACCCCTCTTCTCAAATAGTACACATTCTTTCCGATAACCTAAGTGTTAGAAAATGGAAGATGAGAAGTATTCAAACAATTTAGTTTGACACAGTTTAAATGTTGGAGGAATTCCCTTATATAGTTGGTAGAAGCAATGAAAGTAATTTAGAGTTGGAGGATCTACTGAGGTCTCTGTTACTACTTGGAATCAGTACAGAGGGATAAAGTGGTGGGAGACAAAATATATATCTGGGATATGTATATATCTTCATTTCAATTACTCAGCAGTTTATAGCATGCTACCTATAACATGCTGATCAAGTATGTATGAAAGCCAAAGAGAATTTTCCACAGAGCTAGAATAATTCTCCTACAGCAGGATTGTTTGTCTAAAGGATAATTAAAAAAAGAGAAGAAGAAAAGTCAAACTTTATTTTGTGTAGTACTACCATAATAGCACTACCTAGCTTGTAGGCTTAAAAATTAGTGAAGAATTAGTGCTGTCTTCTCAGGATATCTAGTAATATTTAGTGTATACTGAGTTGAAATCCATCTAGAGAACATAAGGATTTTGTTTTAGTAATTTTTTTCCTTTTTTTTCTCCTTGTAAAGACTATCAGTGGCTACACAGCATCAATACACTTACAATTACAGCAGCATTGATATTTGTTAGCAAAAAAAAAGGTTAATTATACCTGGGAAGATGTCATAGAATGGTTTGGGTTGGAAGGAACCTTAAAGGTCATCTAGTTCCAACCCCCCCTGCCATGGGCAGGGACACCTTTCTCTAGACAGGGATGCTGAAAGCCCCTTTAAACCTGGCCTTGAACACTTCCAGGGATGGGGCATCCACAGCTTCTCTGAGCAACCTGTTCCTTTGTCTCACCACCCTCACAATAAAGAATTTGTTCTTAATATTTGTCTAAAACTACTCCCTTGAAGTTTGAATCCTTTACCCCTTGTCCTATCACTACATCTCTTATAAATAGTCCCTCTCCAGTTTTCTTGCATGTCCCCTGTAGCTACTGAAAGGCTGGCATATTAAATACCTAATTTGTTCTCAGAATGGTATAAGTTTGTATTGGTTCCATGGGGTAGCCAGGTAGTGGGAAAAATACAGTGCATGTTGGAGGTAATTTTTAATTCCTTTTTTATGCAAAAAATGTCACTGCTTTTTAAAAATGTTTTTCTCTAATTTTCTTTTAGTTTCACCTTTGTCACTGATGTGAAGTCATGAATGTTATCATTCTCACTGTTTTATGCCTGAAGTCTTATAACTGTTGAAGTGGGGTATTCTGTTCCTTTCAATTATTGCTATTATCTGCTATTATAAATCAGGTTTCAAATTTGTTAATTTATTTCTCATCCTCATGGCCTTCTTTTTTTTTCTGTGTAACGGAAAAAGAATTGCAGCGAAGGAGAGAGAAAATTAAATACAGTGTTGTCTTTTCCTTTTATGTGAACCAAAGACTCTAGCACAGTAGGATAAAATTCCACCACGGTAGCTGCTACACAATTGAAACCACAGCCATGAAGTAGCTTTCAAGTCTGTCCCTGGCATCCTGCATTTGAAGGGATCCGGTCATGTTTCATAACTGGAAAAATGCTTATTTATATGAAGTTCACTTTCTATTTTGATGCCGATTGTTTCTGAAGATTTATCTCAGTAGCCTACCTCCACTTTCCAGGCTACTGTGCTGTACATCAATCTCAGAAATACAGGAGGTGTTAGCATCAGAATAGGAATGGGGGAAAGTATTTATTTCATGTCATACTGGAAAAATAACATACCTTAGATGGTTAAATTAAAAAAATATGTCGGTCTTTAGCAGAGATTCAGATAAAATTAGTATGGATTTCAGCAGGGTGAACTTATGCTTAATATGGGAGTCCAACAAGCATTTCTGTAGTGGCATTGATCAGTGAGGCTAATTTTCCTTGAACAGTTCTGAATCAAGCCTCAAGAGCTATTTATACCTGCAGAAAAATTTTCTTTGTTGATATGCCTGAGGTAGGGTAAATAGTATTGGGGTGAGGGCAGAAGTTTCAATCAAGCAACTTCTTGTTAATCTGGAATAGAGCTTTAAAAATACATTCAATTTTATAAAAGGGAGTGGGAGAGGTGGAGGTTTAGTGTGCAATGGAATACTTAACATCTGTTCCTGAGAAATGCTTTTAGATGTTCAAATGATTTTTACTTAATTTTGAGAATTTGAAAATTTGTAATTGGACATTAATACTAATGGAGTGATTTGATGGAGTAAAATAAGCTAACAAAGCACGTAGGAAACTATATGTATGTATGCACACATATGGAGATGCTCACAACCCCAGCGACTCTTGGCAAATCTGTTTGTTTTCCACACCTAGATCCATGGATTATGAATGTGAACTATGCTGACTTTAATGCCTTGTGTTGTCTTTTGATTTTCCAGAACTTGATTCCTATTATGGAATTTTTTGTGTAGCACAAGAGAGAAAAATACTTGGGGTCTGGCTGTGTGCAAGATCCCCTACACAGCTTTTTGTTTTTCCTGAATTTTGAATTTCGGTTTAACTGAGCGGAGATAAACATGGTGAATCTCTTACTTCTTTACTTCCTCTAGACTTCCAGTGCATTATCCAACTGAGATGAGAAAGTGAGAAGAGTGAACTGGGTTGGTGAACTAATTTGCTCTCTATCTGGCTGGTTCATTTAGGAGACTCCTCAAAATAGAGAGCTCTTAAAGTAAGCCATCAGCAAGTTTGCATAAGGTCATAAGCAATGTTTGCTCGTTAGGAAAATTCAGTGCAAATGTTTTCATCTGCCAACAGTGTAAAACTGCATCCAGAAGGAAATCGTAACTTTTTAAAGTGAGAACTGAAATTAACTATGACATTTCAAAGATTAGTCCTCAAGCTAATCAGCAGTTGATGATTTAATAGTTATAGTAGGTGTCAAAGGAAAAAAGGCTTTAGTCTGAAGTTGTGGAACACTTACTGCAGCATCTGTCATTTTAATAGCTGGATATTTAATGAAAATAAATGAGCAACATACATTTATAGAAAAGCTAGTGAAATATTTTCTAGATACTGTCTCTTAGCTTCCTCTGCTTTGTATTTAATTTTTTCTGTATCCAGATAGCGTTCAACATAATGTTTAACATGCCCTAGAAGCTGCTTTGTTGCTATTTTGTGTACAAAGTGTGGAAGTCCCTACAAATAATAAAGAAAAAAAAGCCAAGGAAAAGTGATTGCACTGTATAAATGATGATACAGATTTGTACTTCACAGAGTAATTCTCCTACAAGCTTCTGAAGAAAGCAAGCACGTTTCAGTAATACCATCACCTTATTTTTTTCTGAAGTGTGATTTGTTTTACAGCTATTTCTAATGCATCTTTAGTTTATATTTTTGGACTTTTTCTTCTTTTACTCTGTTTTGGTTTTGGGGTTTTTTTGTTGTTGTTGGTTGGTTGGTTTTTATGTCTATATTACTTGAATTTGAAGGATGAAAGACTAAAGAAAAAAAATATATATTTGTGATATTTGGGATCTCTGTTCTACTCCAGATCAGCAGTTAAACTGAGAGAAAGTATCAGTGGTTTTAAAGACAATTTCCAAGACGGTTTCTACCTCTGCCAGTTGGGTTTCTCTGAGTTTGGTGCACAGGGCTGTTTGAAAATAGAAGCATACTGAAAGAGTGGGCAGCGTTTACATTTTGGACATGCAATATGGGACTACAGGTTCTGGTATCTGTTGCATAAGTAGGAAATTGTTTTTCCTGATGATTAGATGGCCTTTTGTGTTCTACTTAGTCAGAAGTGCTAGGTAGGTAAGCTACTCTTTTCACACTCCTTCAGCATTCAGTAGAAGAAGAAGGAAAAATGTTATGTACCTTCGGTAGAGCACTGCGGTAGAGCCCTGTGCCCTGCTTCACCAAGGTGTTTTGTTGTTTTTTTTTTCTAAGAGATAGGGAATGTTATTTGTGTGCCTGTTGAAAAAGGGTGATAGAATAAAATCCTACAGACACTTATGAAGAGGTGACCGGCTTGTAACAATCGTACCAATGAAATACCATCTCTTAAAACTTATAGAAAACCTGGAGTAGCTCCACTGACCTACACTGTGACTTCAAAAAATGTCAGTATCTTATGATCAAAGGCAGATGACACATCAGTGTGGATCTCTGGTGATTATCCCATATCAGCAAGAGATTATACACATCTCTCTTCATCATACAAAAGACCATAGGAAAGACCCAAGGATTTGCAATATATGCTATAAAGAACTGTTTTTACAGAGTCTTTCCTGCAATTATTATCCAAAATGGAAAATGTGGTCCAAGGTATGTGATGTTGACAATGTTGCAAAGTTCTAATTTGAAATGTCACCCTGACTCTCACTGAAACTGCAGCTGCAACCTCCCAAGGAAAGATTAGAACACTGCTGTTAAGGCAGGTGCAGAAGGAAATTGAAGTGTGATGGAGAAAGAAAAGTCCAAGGTGATTTAGTTGCCCTGGGACCTGATGCAGTTCTTGGTAGCTGTGGTAGCTGACATAGTGTGTCAGTCAGTACAGTAGCCTAGCAAACAACCGTTTACTAGGGTTATGTATCATAACTTGAGTGCTATGATTACATAGTGCAGGTTAAAATTATTTCAAGTAATGTTGCCTGTAGGGGAGGACTGCCCCTTCCCAAGAGAGGGAGCAGATGAAGTGTCAGCAGAGTCTGAGTTCTGGGTGGAGAAGCCCTGGGAGAGGAATTGTATCCACAGCTGTGTCCCTTACCCACACACACCTTTTTTTTTTTTTTTTTTTTGAGAAGAACAAGTCTGGAAAGGAAGACTGCAGGAGAAGGTGCATTTAGGAGAATATAATATGAAGGAAAAAGATTTCTTGGAAGGCGTTCATCTAGTCTGCATCACTGAGCAGTTCTGAGTTTCCAGTCTCCGATGTCTCTTGTTCTCTTTCTGATTTGTTTAGTGCTGCTTAGGGTTTAATAAACATTTTCTCACCTGACTGTGCTTTTCTTGAAACGGATTTAACTGTCCTTGTTGAAGAGCATATCACTAACAGATTACAATCATTCCACATAAATATGTTGAGATATAGATGTGTTTAGAAGATGGACAATATAAGTGTTTACTAGATGGAACTTGATGGTCCTGAAGAGTCAGCTAGGCTGCTTTATGGCTACTTGGCAGACGGTGTGTGACTCAAGTGCAGGCTAGTACAGGCACAGCTGAACCGTACTTCCAGGTGCGTATTTGCAGGTGATGCAATGAAGCATAGGCAAAAATCTATGAATTATGGACATTCCAGAGTAACTGTTTTGCAGTGGTATAGTTATTCCTGCATTTGGTGCCCCTAAGAGAAGGGAAAAATATGCATGGCAAATTTAGGGATGCTACTATCTGCTATGTCTCCATTTGAAATTACAAGCAAAGTGGTCTTACATGGATATTTCCAAGCCCTCAGCTGCCCAGTTTCTTGGGGATGAAATTCACCAAATAGAGCAGCGTTCAGGTGCACCATACTGTCTTGCTAGGTACAGTGGTCAGAACAGCAAAATTAGTTATTCTGCATCAACCTGAATCTGCAAACTCTTTCCTCAGACCTGTCTCTTATTTATCTCTCTTCTCTCCTAGAAGAAGGCACTACAGAAGTACCTGATTTAGCTTAAAGTTTGAGATGTGAATGCCTTTCTGTCATGATTCTAGAGTTAAAAACTACTATTATTTTAGAGAAAACATATTTTAGAAATAGTATAAAACTGAATTCCTGAGTGCTTGAGGGAACTACAGTTCTTGTTTTATTTTCCACGGGAACAGATGTTAGCCCTGCTGCCTTGGGAATGTTCCAGCTCTGGTAATTCTGTTCTGTGTACCTAAAACCCTCACTGAGATTTCAGATGGATAAGGAAGTTATTATTTACTAGCTTTACACCAGGACTTCTTTGGGACAATAAGTGCCATAAAGATGCAAAATTTTAGTATTATTGTTCTCCCTTCTCTTAGTAGGGATTTTATTATTATTTCACTTCATAGGCAAAGTATAGTAAGATTTTACTGTTTTGATCCTGTTCTTTCAGTTGGTGGCAAGACTCTTTTAACTTCATTGTGAGAAGGAGGTGGTCCTTACCTAGCAAAGTGCTTTAATAAATAATTTGCAAATACAACTCAAAATGTTATTCCAAAATCCTTTTTATTCACAGAAAATTTAAAAGCAACTTCTTTTGAAATGCTTTCTAGAATTAATGAATGTATTCTAAGAGTGTTGATCAGGTGTAGTGCTCTAAGTTAGTGATGATTGATTAGTCTCAAGAGCTTGTTCAAGTGCATTTAGAGAATGTGTCTAGATAGTATACTATGTGGAATTACATGACTCAGATGTCAAATAACTGTGAGCGATTAAAATGATGTGGTGGAGTATAGCAATTTAGAAGTAATGTCTAGTGATGACTATGAAAGCCTGCAACTTTTAATGCAGATCATGTAAATCAAAGAAATGCTGAATATTTCAGTGATCAGTTGTGCTCATTATGTATAGTCCTTTGGCACAACAGTGTAATTCTTAACTGGGTATCAGTTGGCTGCGAATGTGAAACAGAAAAAAGATGACTGAGAAATCTCAAAGCATGGAGATAATATTATGAAGGTTGAAGCAATAGGAAAACTATTCATAAGCCAGTATGTCGAAATCTTAAGAATATGATTTCTACCATTTTTGAAGGGTTGTCATCATACTACTCTAATATCTTCTCAACATCTGATTTTCTTGAGAGTTTAGAGAATGAGTAAAGCACACAAATAATAAATATCTTTCTAAATATGCTTAGATCTGAAAGCAGGTTCATTTAGTAAATAAATTATGAAGGATAAAATTAGTTTTAACATGCATATTTTTATCCTTTACAGCACTGATTTGGATAATCTAAGAGAAGAAATTAAATAAGTACATTTTTATGATAACTTTTGTACCATATTCACAAAGATCCGTTGATTTTGGTAAAATATACTTCTTTCCATTGCTGAATATTCGCATGGCAAACTTTAATTTATGTTCTGCTTTCATCTGGGTTACCCCATCAGTGGACAAGTTTAAAAAGGTTTTGAAGGGAGTCTTTTTTGTCTTCAGTGAAAGTGACCCACATTGATGTTACAAGAATTAGAATTTAGCCTGGTGGGAATTTTTGTGTGCACCTAAAAGCAAAATTTTCCCTTGGGGAATATTTTGCAATGTGACATTTTTACTTTATGGCCAGCAAAAAGCCCTTAACTTTCAGAACTGTATTTTAATTCTCTGTTCACACTGCAGTACTTCTGAAATTTTAGCTTCACCAATTAACATACTCTCTGCTGTTGTTAGTCTTTATGACAGCTCTAGGCAAAAATATTCCTTAACTTGAATATGGCATTTTGCTGAGTGTGAATCCACCTGCAATGTTAAGAGTGGCATTGTTAGCTGACTTAGCCTGGAAATGCTCTGGGGTTGTCAGGTCTGATGTTCAATGGATTATATTTTCATACATCACTGCTCCTCTTTTCTGACAGTCATGATTTCTGTGATGAACTAGTTTTCTTCCTTGGAGAGGTGCTCCAGTTGCAAATAGGATTCTTGGAGCCTGCGAGCGTTTTAGTGAAACACAAGAAAATTTAAGTATTATAATGACATTTAATGTGGACAAATGCACAGTATATTTTCAAATAGTTTTTTAGTATTTTTGGAGTCAGCTTTTAGAACTTCTGTATTTGCTACCTTCTGCTCTTCTCCCCACCATCTTCTTATAGGAGGTTGTTTCCTCAGCTGCTGCTGGTGATGAGGATAGGTTTTGCATTGTCTAACCTCTACTATAGCAGTGTAGAGATAGTTCTTTTTTTAAGATTTCATAAAACAAGAAAGATCTTGCACTTAGTAGAGGATGTGGTGTGGTAGGATTTCCCCCTTGGAGTTCTTCACATGAAGAAACTTGTGAAAGGTGATGAAGTAGAAATTGCAGCAAGGCCCTTGTTGGAGCTCCTTTAGTACAGGACAACATGTTCCATTTGTGCTGTGTCCCAGCTTCAGATCTGCCATGACATAGCAGGCAGAAGCCAAAGGCAGTACTTTACAAATTACAGGAGTTTGCCTTATTTTTTTTTTTATTTTTCTGCCCCGTCACCTAATGTGAACTATTTGTAAGTATTTCTGATCTATAAATTTTAGCAAAACAATCCTGGAAGTCTGACTTCTACACTATCACCCACTTTATATCTGGTCTGTAGTGACAGCTGAGGTTGTTGGCATATGAACCCAAAGCACTGGACAGAAAGCAGGCTCTTGTCTCATTTTTTTAATAAACAGTTTTAATCAAATCTCGGAGCTGTCATGCTTCACTTGTTGAATCTTTCTGTGTGACAGTAATTTTTCCAATTTTTTAATAAGTATTGACCTCAAATGCACACAAAATTATAACCATGCCTACTAACCACTATCAGGAATCAGATTACTCTTTTCAAACAGTCTAAACAGAAGTTCACATGTCTCTGTGCTGTTGATCCTTCCAAGACCATCTATATTTTTATATATCAGCCTTCAATATCTAGTCAAAGCTTCATGAAACTTTATTGTCTCTCTTAAGAAGTCTTCCTGCCTCTGATCCAAGAACTTGCTGGACTGCTTTGACAACCTTTAATTTTGTGTCTGTGACTAAGACAAGCAAAGCTGTACACAGCTCTCTTACTTATACATGATCAAGCCTTTTTGGCTGAGTGACCCTTCACTCTGAACATAACCTGCACAGTTTCTGTATCATGTCACTCATTTAGTGTCAGTAGGTGTCATAACAAGTAAATAGATGAAGAAACCTAGCTCTAACCAAAAAAAAGGTAATTTGAATTCGAATAGGGAACTTACAGCTAAACAATATCATAGAATGTGTAAATAAAACTGTCCAGGGCTGACATTTCCTCATCACTGAAGAGTACACTCTACAGTGATGACATGTAAAATTCTGAGTATCACTGTAATGCTGAAAAACTGAAGAATTTTCCAGAGTAAATCAACACAAAGCAAGAGATTACAGAGAATTATTTGAGGGAAGGGTGGTCCATAATAGTGTATTTCAAAATCAGCAAAACCTACAGTGGTTTTCCATCTATGACAGACTGAGAGATGGTTTTTTGTCTGCTTAGATTAACTATATAGGAGCCAAGCCTTTAATTGGAAATCTTTGAAAAATAAAGATATTATTTTATTCCTTGTAAATTCTACACCTTTTCTACCTTGTAAATTGTTTATCAAAAACTTCTGGCAAAATTCTTCTGCCCGTGCGATTTCAATTCTGCCTCATTCATTCTGACTGCTGAATTAGACAGTGGTTCAATTGTGTTTGATCATGTAATTAGGATAATGTTGTGCATAAGCAGTCATCATTGTGAGTGCTGCAAAATATACAGAGCTAAAAGCCACAGCTAGAGACTGCAAAGAATATTGTCCCAGGAGTAAGAGACAGCAGCAGACCCTGGCAATTTTCCCTCCTTCCTTCAACCACCCTCAGTGAAGGACAGGGTCCTGCTCCATGCAGTGGAGGAAATAGCTTGTTGACTTGCCTGTGAAGTCTGAAGAACTGAAGGTCTTCCCCCAGCTGGCTTTCTTGTCCTGTGTGCCACTGTTTGACTTGCCTTCTGATGCACAGTGGTGATGCTGCACCTGCCTGGTGACTGTTCATGTTTGGTTGAAATGTTCTTCAGGAGTTACAAAGGGGAAAGGAAGTTTCAGTGGTCAGAAGTGCGTGTCTCAGGTGAATGTGAATTTTGTGAGACAGAGGTGTACTTCTGTAGCCCAGAGGTTCTTGCTCTGCTGAACACAGATGTTTGCTGCAGACCAGAGAAGTATGTGAGTGTCTCCAAAGGAGGCTGCAATGATAATGGTGTTTTCTAACTGGAAGTGTTGGAATTTCTTAACATTGAGTTTTCTAAGATCACATTCATATCTCATAAATTTTGTTATTAGTGCTTTTGTTATGAATGACACTGAAGCTTGGCATTTGAGACCCAAAATATCTAACTTGTCAGTAAATTTCCTTTTTTTTAATTAAAATCTTTTCTTGGCGTCGGGCTACGCAATTTCTTCTCCATTATGACAGTTTCACTGACATAGAAGCAAAGCAAAAGTATAAGAAAAGCAATTATGGCACCACAAAATTTGATCGGGGATTAAAGATATAAATTGCCTCAGGTGAGAATACATAGATCACTTAAATTGCATCTAGGAATAAATCCGTCAAGCTACACATACATCTGAATAATAATTGTTTGCCAGTCCCTTTATATGAATGCAAAACAAACCAACACAGCATTAATACTAGATAACATACTGATTGTTGTGAGTAGACCTCAGCAGCATCACAAATGTGTTGTAAGGACCTTTCCATTGTAAATTCTGGAGATGTTAATTGATTCATGATTTTATTATGTGATATTAAAGCTACTTGTTTTAATGTGGCACTGTGGAAATTTTGCATCTAGATGATGTTTTCTGTTAGTTTCCATG
Organism: Chiroxiphia lanceolata; assembly: GCF_009829145.1. NCBI lineage: Eukaryota > Metazoa > Chordata > Aves > Passeriformes > Pipridae > Chiroxiphia > Chiroxiphia lanceolata. Next base: position 64,047,035 of record NC_045637.1, on the reverse strand, counting down.
TTGAAAATGTGGGTTATGTTATAGAGGCCTAAAAGCTTCAATTAGTATCCTAGAAAAGATTCAGTGTTCAGTTTTCTGCCTAATGTTTCAGACCTGTGCATATTAGTTTCGAGTTTTCCCTCTTATAGAAAGTAAGGGGAAAGTTTATGGGAAGAAAGACATACATTAGTGGGTATTACCTAACAGTGTAGAGCAAAGCCAGTTCTTTCTTTCTCCTTTAGGTCTATTTTCCATAACACAGGTGTTAAGTCCCAAGGGACCCAGCAGGGGCCATTTCCTCAATTTGAGTCAACACTTAGCCTGTGAGGGAGGGGAGGGAACCTGCTTCAGAGCACTTCTAAAATGCATCCCAGCTGCTCCTGGGCTATGGGAAAAACTGTGACAGTGGGAACAGAAATCCCTGTAGATGTGGTTCAGAAAAAATTTGGATAAGTAAGTGTTATGAATCATGAATATTAAGCATGCTTTCCCTTAAAACCTGACTAGTGGCATCTGAGTCATTGAGCTTATGAATTTCTGTAGCTCTTACTACAAATAGCATATTTATGGACAGAAGGACGGAAGAAAAATGTTATAACAGAGTGGGTTAACAGAGTTTTTGATATTTGGTCTTGTTAATGTTAGTAAATATCTTGTGATTTGTTAGTAATGTGATAATGTAAGCTTGCGCCGTAGAGGGGATCCCTAGTTACTCAACATAAATCCTCTTATCTAGTGTAAGTTGGCCTATTAAGGGAGAGGGAGTCGTGGGGAATTTATATTTTTTTTGGTGTAGAGCTTTGGCACACTCTTTGATGATGGCTGCTTGAAGGCCCACAGTTAAGGTGTGAATTAGCTTATCCGCTGGGAAAGAATGTACTCTTTTTTAAAGGAGCTGTACCTCCTTTAAATTGCCCTTAATTCACTTCATGTAGGTTGAGTGGGGTCCTTGGAGGTGAATTAAGAGAGAACCAAGATTCGTTTCATAGGCAACCAGCTATCACTCAGCTCAGTTGGCTTTTCACCTCTACCAACGAGTCATCCCACTCTTCTGCAACAGAGATGGGTTTGCTCAGTAAATAGCTGCTCATAAGTAGCTCGCTTGGGTTTTGGGATGGCAAGCTTAAACTAGCATTTTGCTTGGGTGATTCTTGCTAAATCATGATGCAAAATGTACAAGGATTAGTCTTTGCTGTTTAGTACTTGGTTTGTCGTTGCTATTTCATTTTTCCCTTTCGGTACATGGTCTCTATCGCGTCTTGGATGTACCTTTCTATTGCCAATACTAGGTCGGGTGAAGATGTTTTAGTTTAGTGGGTGAGGTTGATTTGGTTTATATGCTGGTGGGTGGCAGAGCTAGAGTTAAGCTTCAAGACCATCTGGTGTGGAGCAGGTACCTTTCAGGTGTAGGCTGAATGTTTTTACTATAGCTACGTCTTGGTAGACTAAGTGCACCTTCCAGTACACTTACCTTGTTACGACTTGCCTCATCTTTAGCTTGGGGGTTTATTAGGAATGAAATTGATTATGGCTTGTGAGGAGTATGACAGGCGGTATGTACGTGCTGCAGAGCCAACTTAAAGGAGGCATTATTGTCCTGCTTTACTGCTAAATCTGCCTTTCAGGAGTGGTTTCACATTCCTTGTCATGGAGTTTTCTATGTTAGAAACTGTAGCCCATTTCTTCCATCTCATAAGCTATACCTTGACCGGTCTTGTTAGCATAGTATGGCTATTGTGCTCACTGTTAGTCCCTCAGTTTAGGGGTAAGCTGGTGACGGCGGTATATGGGCTGGTTTGGCAAGAGGTGGTTGGGTATGTTGTGGGTTATCCATTACAGAACAGGCTCCTCTAGGTGGGTTTGGAGCACCGCCAGGTCCTTAGATTTTTAAGCATTTATGCTCGTGGTTCTCAGGCGGATGCTTGAGGGATGAAAGCATCGAGATTTAGGGCAAGGCATAGTGGGGTATCTAATCCCAGTCTGTGTCCTGGCTTTTGTGGAGTTTGGTTGGTCATGAAGTTAAGATCATTTTAATGGGAGTAAAAACTCTGGGTTTTTTATGTTTGGGCATTTGAGGTTTTTAACATCTGGGCATTTTAGGTTTCTGTATTTGTGTGGGCATCAGTGAGTAAATGTCAGCTGTTAAAATGTTCAGGCAAGTAAAGATGCAGCTAAGCACTTAGAATATTGATTTTATTATGAAACTTATTATTTATATGTATTTAAACATAAGCGTACCATATTGTATTTCTGATTGAAATACATCTATAAAGTATTGCCACAGGAAAGTGATGATTATGCATTTTATGTATATCCTGATAATCATGTTATCTGTCTTATACATTCAGGGTTTTTAGATAAGGAGTGAATTTAGATGTGATAAATTTGTAAATTACTCAAAGGCTGTCACAATGATGAGTGATAAAAAAGAGTGGTATTAGAAATAACTCCATAAAAATTATAAAATAAACATGGAAGATCCTAACTGTTGCTCATCTGCAAATGTCAAACTACATATCTGTCCACTGTAAATCAAGGGAATATGTACTGTGAAACCAAATGTTTAAAAAACGTAGAATATTTTTCTCTGCTTAATACAGATACTTAGAAACATCAGGAGCAGAATAGCTGCATTTGATATTTTATTTCTGAAAAGTATTTTCTCTGTGCATTTTAAACTGCTTATACTTGTCTTTGTGTTAGGCTCTGTTTAAGTGAAGTGCTTAAGAGCACCCTGAATATTACGCGTCAGTATTCCAAATGGACTAGTGAAGGGCTGTATTGAATCAAGCCTTAAAAGAGTAGGCTCCTTGTTTTGCAAGGTAGGTTCTATTCAAGTAAGAAAAACATACCCCTTATAGAGTTAACATTCAGTCTCCTCTCTCTGTGGAACTGTTTTACAATATCCCAAATGCTAGCAGTGAGAGAGAATAAACTTGGTTATGTAAAATGCAAATATTATACAATTTTTAATGTGCATCTCAGTGAAATTAAAGGCATGTCAGGCTTAGGTTTTTAAATAAAGTCATGCTACAGCCTGGGGGCTTACCATGGCTGAAAAACTAGTCTGTGACATGCTTTTCACTTCTCCAAGTGACATGCGAGGCAGTCCTACATCAGAGATATCTTGTGTTAGGCTTTCTCAGACTGGATGTATTTTATGATCTTAAGTTATAATAGAATCACAGAATATCCTGAGTCAAATGGAGATAATAAAGCTGAAGTTATTATTGTAATTTTACATTGACTTTATTCTTTGAGGTCTACAAATGCTTTTTAAAATACATACACCATGTATTCCTCTCATTTAGTATTAAAACACAACCATATGTAATGCAATCCCAATACAACATAACAACCTTATTTTCTCTTGTGTCTGTCATACCAACTACATCTCAGACTGCTTTCCACAATGATCAGTAACTCTTGGCAGTACGTAGGCAAGAGTAGCCAGGAAAGAAGGTGCTCCAAATGCCCTGTGCGTCACTAGTATAAAGTCATTCAGCAGTGGATCTCATACAGGAAGGGCAACAAGAGAAAAAATTCTGAAACACAGCAATTCCCTCATGCTTTAATGAGATTTTTAAGAGAAAAGAGGGGTGACTATCTTTCTCTGTCAATTGTTTTCTCCATTTTTTAAAATTAGTTACCTCATGGCAAAATGTTTAATCTCTATCCCGTTCACAAGATTTTGTTGTTTCAATTCTTTTAGTTATAACAACGAGAATTTACCTTTAATAACCACAATCTTTTAGCTAAATGCAGCTTTAAGTTCATGTCCATTTACCTTTTGTTAACTGGCAGCCAAAATAAAGCCCAGTTTACATTCAGAAATCAGACAACACTGTCTGTTTGACTTAAACACTGATTGTAGTTATCAAATGTGCACAGTTTGCTCTTCAGATGCTGTAGTGCATAGCCTTGAAGTGTCCCCCCCCCAGGATATGCACCTTATCACCATCTCTACTATCTCTCTTCCACTCTGAGATGGCACTATCTTTTGCTCCTATTTTTTGTATTTGCAAAAGAATTCTGCTGGTCATGACCAAAGCTTGAAGTCTTTATTAAAGATATATTTCTCTCTCCTCACCTTTGTGCTGTAGATCTAATCTGCTTCTCCTGCTATAGTTCTTCTTTACCTTTGCAACTCCTAAAAGAAAAAGCTTTTTCCTTTGCTGATTGCCTACTTCAAATATTTTAGACAATATCCCTTTTCACTTCTTATTCAACCATTCCGTACAGATGGAAAGGTCTTAATCCTCCTCAGGAAATTAATCCCTATGTACTTAATTTAATTTAAATTCCTCTACCAATGTCTATGTTGGGAAGTTATGTGGCAGTGAGTAGGCCATTGATTTAAAGCCTATGATCTGAGAGGAGAAATAGTATTGGACATTCATGATGTTGGCAAAAGCTACTTTTGTGTTTTGGCTTTCTGGATTTGCCTTCATTAATTCACATCTTTCTGCAGTGGAAATGTTTGTAAGGGATAGGAGTTTTCTCAATATAAGTTATTCCAAACCTTACTCCAGACAGATGGGGCAGTTTTCTTATCTTTCTCCCTCTTTTTCCTCTTTGCCTCTAGTTTGAAGATTATTTGTTTAGATATACCTTTTTTTGTTGTAAACACTGGCTATTTTCCTGCCCTGATTACCAGATTCCTGAAGACTGTGTGGTTTTTTATCTTAATCTTGTAATTAAATACATGAAGGTAGTAGTGATGTAGGTGGGTACAGCTGGAACCCTCTCCAGGCTTCCTTGGTGAAGTCTCTTTGCAGGCAGAATAGCAAAGATGCATTTACTGACAGAGTATGTCCAGTGTGTTGCTCTATGATACTTATAAAACTTTCAAGTGATTCTCATATTTCCTGTATACCTCTTCTAAATGCGCAGTAATTGACATGCATTCGTACTCACTGATGGAAGGTTTTTAACATTAAAAATACCAAATATTTCTTTAAAAATTGGATGTGTAAAAATTCTTTCCAAAACTGTAGTGCTATTGTTGGCATTTTAAAGTTCTACCTATGTAAGCACAAAGAAATTGTAAGTATTTGGGGGTTTTTCTGAAGTCTGGGTGAAGTGGAAACCACTTTTAGAAACCCTCTGAACCCCAAAACAGGTTATTAGACTTACAATAAATTAACAGGAGAAACATGGAAGCTTGTTCCTGCTAGTTATTTAGAACAGCTATACATTGAATGCTGCTCATAGGAAGTTGTTGACAAATACTATTTTTACAATCTATTTGAAAAACCTGACCTGACCTGATTTGACTGTAGAGCAAAGTTTAAGTTTAAAGATTATGTAACTTGCAAACCAACGGTTTTTTAAGGGCCGTATGTCTTCATACTGCTAAAAAAGGTGAAAATAAGAAAAAGTAAAACTTAATTAGAAACCAGACGGTACTGTTTGCTTCAGCAGAAGGGGTCATAGTTCTCTTCAGATTACCCATCCAGGATATACAAGAAGGAAAGATGATTCATCTTAAAAAACGGTGTCTCGTGTCCTTATTTCAGGGTTGCTATTCTGCTCCCCCCCTCATTTTGTCTTACTGTTTCCTTTTCAACTCTGAGATACCATCAAACCCACTCTGCTGGACAGTAAACTGAGCACGGGTGGGAACTTGGAGTCTGAGAACTGCTCTCTTACCATTTAAGGGAGCTATTTCTTGGTGCAGAGGTAGAATAACCCAGCAGCAACGGGCTTGGGCTGGCCTGTGAGAACCATGATACAGCACCCTGCAGAGGCAGCACTTGAGTCAAGCCTGCTCTGCATTAGGCACCATTTGGAACTTTACCTGAAGATATGTTCTGTGATAGCCTCTGTCAATTGTTGCATAGTGAGAGGGCTTTGTTTGAAGGTCAGACACAAGAGTCGGCGCGCGGTTGTGGAGTGTGTTTGAAGTGTAGCCAGCGTAATAGAATTTAAATGCATTTTCTTATTGGGTGCATACCCTTATAACAACTATCTGCATGATCTTTCTTTTTAATGAATGGTGTTTCATGCAGTGTGTCTGAATGAAAAACTTCTCATGTTTGCTGCTTACTGAAAAAAATGCAGACTTGGCAAAACATGAGAGCTTTTTCTGGATTTGATGCTTGCTGAAGTTTTTGCCATGTTTGTGAGTTAAACAGGAAAAGGAGAGCTAACACGAGACTTTTGAATGTACCTTGCTCTGAGGAAATCTGCTGCTTATTTTAAATGTTGAGGGACAATATTTTTGTTCAGTTGATTTTCTGTTTACACTGGGTAAAAGACATAGGTAATAGGAAAAAAACAAAAGGCCTAAAGAGTTGTGAAGTGCTTACTATGACGGCACCCTTAGTTCATTACAGGGTGGACTAAAGCTGTGGAATGATAACGTTTCCCTGATTAGCACCATTCTCAGATATACTAACTTGATTGGAGTTAATGCACGTAAAAAAAAAAAAAAGGTATTATAGCTAATACCTTTTGGGAAGAAGAGAATCAGAAGCAGGAGGTTTATAGCATTTGATGTGCAGAAAATTTTAAAATAAACCTCCAGTAGAAGGTTGTGCATTTGAAGACTACTTGCTTTTCCTACCATAGATTCCTTAGACAAATTTGGAGCTAAAGATGGTTCATCTCAAGCTGTAATTGGAGTTATTCTTTTAGGAAACCATTTCTGATAAAATGAAAATTTTAGAGGAAAACTCTGTAATACTAAAATAGCATACTAACTCCTATATATTTGATGTGCTGGGCTACTAGACTATTACAACATGGAAATTACAATTTTTTCATTAAATATAAACAATCAGAATGGAGAGTGCTTTGCCTGTCATTTCCCTATTCCTCACCTGTATGTACTATTAAGTATATCTGTGATGTGTGAAAAACTGATTTTTTTAGTACACTCTATTTATACATTTTAAAAGAGGGAATGTTTTATATCCACCTGACCATCATTTTTACTCATGAGGACACAAAGAGTTATCATAGTGCTTTACTGCATGTGTAAATTATATAAATTCAGCACTACTGAATAAAGACAGCAGCTGGCTTCTGCTTTAATTTCAGTGGGAATATTTAGCCCCATGTAAAATGCATGTTGTTTTGACATGTTACAATGGCATCTGGAAGTCCACATACAAAATAAGAGTCTCATCCTTCTCACTTGAGAGAAGTTAGCAAGAAAGTTTCTCTTAGGTATCATCTAGAATATTTAGTCCATTACTTTCCATGGGAAAATTCCATTACTAAAATCTTGGTGAAGTGAGAAGTGGCCCAACTTCTAGGAATAAATCTTAAAGATGTTCAAAGGCTCAGAAAATCTCCAAATTATGGTCTTTATTAATAAAGTAGTGCATGTTCTGGGAAAAAATAGTCATCATTTGGACACATTTTGACAAAAAAAAAAGATGAATGCTGTCTTGAGACAGAAATTTATATTAGACGTCACTGATGTCAGTAGAAGACTTCAAATATTTTCTATGATACTGTTGATCAAATACTGGTTAGGATGTCTGGAGACATGAATTTTTTCTCCAGACATCACCTTTAAATAGGATATTGATAGTCTTCTGGGGCTTAGATATAAAAAGGTTTGCAACTAAGAGCAGCTTTATCACTGGATTCGCTACTCCCTGTGTGCACTGTATGGGAAGCAAATAAAATTCGGTCTTTAAAATATGAGTATGAACACTGTATCTCTCTTCAAGAGTATGAACATGCCTTGTCAGGAAAGAGTCTGAACATTGTGTCTTTTTCTGTAGGACAGGCTGTGTCCACTCTGGGAGATAAGTCAGAGAGTGCTGGAAATTGTTCCTGGCTTCCAGCCCAAAAATTACTGTCAGGGTTTAGTAAGTAAAATTCCTTTTCTGAATACATTGAGTCAAAAAAATCCCTTTGTCATTAGCAAATGCCTCACCTCTACTGTTCCTGTATAGTCCCCCTGCCACATTGTAGAGGGAAGATTTCTGATGAGAAAAAAAAAGACCGTGATAGATAAAACCCTCTTTGCCTCTGGGGGTTACCAATGTACATTATCTGGTGGATGGTAATAGAAGAGAGAGAAATAGGATTGAAAAACAGTGCTGCATAAATTCCTTTACCTAATGTGGACAGTAACATAGCCCAACAGTACCACCTGGTACCCAGATCTGCATTGAAACTTCCTAATTATTTCCTACAAGTACCTCTCCAGAGGATAATGATTTTTCTGATACCATGAGGCACAGCAATATGGCCCTTCCAGGGAAGTTGACTTGGCTCAATGGCTTCAGAAAAATGTTTTGGAATAAGAGGTATCTTCCTTATATGAGCATTCTAAGTTTTTGAAAACAACATAATTTATATGTTAATAAGATTTTCATTATTGCAATGATTGTTTTCTTGTCTATTAATTACATATGCTTTGATCAGTCAGCATTAGTGCTATGCATAAAATAGCTTTACAAATATTTAATAAATGGGTTCACATTATTAGTGTTTTTAAAGATAGTTATTGCTACACATTAGGAGATTCCTTTTTCAGCATAGAATATAAATATGATCTAATTTGAGAAGTAATTGTTTGTTAGCTGTTTTGCAATTATTAATTCCTTTTATGAGTGATAGAAAGAGAGTAGAATCTCCTTTTAAGTGCTGTATCCTTATTCTAGCTGGAATTCAACATTGTCATATCACTGCAATATAGTGAAAAACATCATAAATATTCATTGAATGCCAGTGGCAGAGAAGGAAACACTTTCTTATTCTAATACCACTTTCATTTGAGACAGATGAAACAAAAGAATTCTCATTAGTTATTTTGGGACATTTAATACTCTGTAGGCATGCCATACACTTGGCCAATTAACATAGATGATTTACGATGAGTGTTAAAAAATAGAAGTAACTGATTTTTAAGGGCAGCTATGAATACAAGGTTTGCTGCTATTGTACAGAGCAGTGCAGTTTGTCAGAGTATTAAAAAGAAATTTAGTCCCATTCCATTCAGTGTGAGTGTGTTGACCAAGATAAGGAAAAGGTTACGATACTGGAGATAGCCAGAAAAAATAATGGAATCTGTCATTTGTCTTCCTTCAGGCTGTTTAGATATTATTGCTGTCTCTCCAAGAAGCCAAGCGCCTGATGCTGAAATGCTTTAATTACAGAGGTGTCAGCGTGAGCTTCAGCTCATGGTGCTTATTTAGAACTTGTAGTATTGGATCTCTTGTAGGAAAATTAATAGTACTGCACCTTTAAACAATAGTTTCTCTGTTTTCCAGTGAGATCTCTTCCAAGTATAATGCTTCCTATACCTTGAAGGTCTGATCTCTTAAACAGGGCTGAAGAAATCAGCCAAGCTGATAAGATGAGGCTTTTGAGCATGAGGCAACTGTCTCTTTCCCTGGGAATAGAAAAATGAGCAAAGCAATGGCTGGGTGTCTGTGCTTGTCTTTGAAAATCTTAGCTTTAAATCAGTTCAGCACCCTCTGCAGAACAGTTTCAGTTCCAGGACTTCCTTCAGCACGAGTTGAGGTGCTGCCAGCAGTGGTCCCAGTGGATTTGCACTGGCATTGGCTTGCCCAGTTGCTAGAGCACACTGCTGAGGCTCTAACAGCAGTTCAGGGCAGCTCAGCGGGATTCAGGTCGGCAGGGCTGGAGTACCACTGTTGAGAGGGAAATGAAACCTCACCTTGTATTCAAATAAGTGCAGTCCTTTCTGAATATAAATTGGGGAACTTGGTGTACACTCATGCATATTATTCTCTAAAGAGTGCACTTATGAGTTAAAGATTATCTGCTCTTTTGAGTGATATTTTGACACCATCAGCCTTTTGATAGACATGCACAAATATTTTTTTCAAAATTTAAGTATTAGTATTTTCAATATTTAAAAATATGTAGAAAATTATTTTTACAGTTTCAAAAGATAACATTTAACATTTTTGTTTCAAATAAAGTATTTTTAAAATCTGAGAACTTATTTTAGCCCTTTTTCATTAGGAAAAATTTGTGCATTTTTCCTGTTCTCAAGCATTTTTTGTATGTCTTTTAAAATTTATTCTTTTTCCTTTTCATTGCAATTAAGTAAAAGGGATATACCAATTTCAAATTCTCTTAAGTATTAAATAACTGAATTGTGTTGTTTGCCAAATTATCAGAGGAGAGCATTAACCTGTCTACTTTAGACATACCAGAGGCATTTAAAGAGAGTTTAGGTGTCCAAGGTTCAAAGAGGAGCAACCCAGAGTGCTTGCTTCCTCTCCAGTCTCACTTGCAGGATGCTGAAAACCAATCCCTGCCTACGTTCTGGAACATGAAGTTCCTATACACTTTGTGCATGAGAGAGACATTTCAGATCAGGCAGGTAAAAGTCTACCTCCTATATAATACCAATTTTTGTGGTGGAAAGATAACTGAGCTGGTTTGTTTTTCCTCTCCCTGTTGCAGCTCCAAGAATACCTAGTATGCTGAGTGGAGAACTACTTGTTCTCTGCATAAATATCAGCTAAAAAAACAGGGGGAAAGCTCCTCCAAATAATACTGTGTCTAAAAGTATATGGCCAAAAGTAAGAGAAACCTAAAAGCTAGAGGAAAGCTTAAAATGATGAGAAGATTCGGGTTCAGAAGCAGTCTTCTGATGGAAATAATGGAAGCAAAAAAAACTCCCCACGCTGAGTTTTATTACCCCAAGGGCTTAGATATGAATACAACCCCACGCAAATGCATTGATCTTAGTAATTCCCTTCCATTTCCAAATTTACTCGCTGATTCTGCCTGAACTTCTCTTGAAGCTAGAACTGGGAGCAGTACCTTAAAGATATATGCAAATCTTTTTGTTTGTTTTTCAGGAAGGGATTGGTTTGGGGTTTTTTTGGTTTGTTTTTTTTTGTTGTTGTTGGTTTGTTGGTTTTGGTGGTGGTGGTTTTTTTGTTTGGTTGGTATTTTTTTTTAATTTTTTGGGGGTGGGGTTGTTTGTTTGGTTTTGGTTTGAGGGGTTTTTTGTTTTTGTTTTTTTTTTTCTGCTTCAGGGTTTTTTTTTTGTTGTGGGTTTCTTTTTTTTTTTTTTGGTTGCCTGGTTGGTTTTTTGTCCAGAAGCAGCTTTGTAGTGTCTGAGCTGAGAAAGGAGATTCACTAGACCAAGCTTGGTAGTCTGGGAATTTGACTGTACTTTCAGGCTGAAACCAATCCTTTTTTCCTATGTAGATCTACCAGTTCCCTTGCCTGGGTGCATCTGAATTAGTCTGCATGATATAGTGTAGATACCATCTTGGATGTGGGAATGTTGGGGGGCACAGGTAAAAAGAGACAGAGATGTCTATCCCTTAGCTATTTTGTATCACTGACTGAACTTTGAACACTACTTTGAATTAGAAGAAAACCAAAAAGAGGACTCAGTTTACTAATAACTTGCATTTATTCTCATTTTGGCAAATTAGCTAGCGTGAGTTAAGGGGTAATAATGGGATATTATCTGTTGTCTTATTTTCGTCTCCATCATCTTATATATAGGGAATCTTAAAGAGTTCTCAAATAGTATATTTCATTTTAAAATGCACTGTTTTCTCTGTTAAGTGACTCAATATGTCTCAAATTTTTGCATGTCATTGATTTTTAATTAATTTTGGGCAGAGTATTTGTTTGAAATAACAAAGTATTTCACAAGGTTTTTTTAAGCATTCATCACAGTGGGAAGATATTTAAGTATCAGTAAGCCTTAATTTTAGTATTCTGAAAAAGTAGGAAAAGTGATCCCAAAGTAACACCATTACTCTAAGCATTGCTTTATGAAGAGAGCTACACCTTTGAGAGCTCTGACATATGCCAGCTGGAAAGATGTTGTGTAGGATCTAATGGTATATGATGCTCATCACTACCAACTCAGAAACCAAACTGAACCTCTTCAGCGTCTTTGGATCTGACTGTTTTACGAAGAATCTGGAGACTGCCATCTTTTCTAAGCAAGACTGCTACAAGGATATAAACAGAGAATCCTTAAAGTGTCAAAACTATGCCAGTTATATCTCACTGATTTTCTGCACGTTGTTGGCACAGGTTAGAATAGCCTGAAGGATTAAAATAGACAATGAAAAGGGCTGAATTTGATTTTATTAAGAATATGTTGGTTAGACTTCCTTCCTGCCACCGCCAAGCCTGTTCAAATCTGTGTTCAGCAATGCTAATGCTCTTCTCTGCAGATTTCAGTCAGAATTTGATGCTGATGAAAGCATCACCTGGAGGGATGCAGCACCAAAGAAGTAGAAGAGGATGAAACTTCTACTTCATTATCATCAAACATAGCTATCTTCAGGAGTACTTTCTGTAGCAGTATAGACAAAAATCTGAAGTTTTAAAGAAAAGTAGTTCTGAGAGTTCTAGCATTGGAAATAGCTTAGTCTAGGCTTTTTAGCTTTACAGAAATAGCCATCTTAAATGTCATAGCAATTCTGACAGTTGTCAAATAGAGCTGAAACTACAACTGGGCTAAAATAAAAGGCTGTTGGAAGCTTGCTGTAAATTTAAATGAACAAACATTATGGTTGTTTCATTCTGAAATGAAAAAAGGACCCATTTCAGTGACTGTCATTGGGAAACATGTATTAGAAAGTCAGTGTCCTGGACAGTTCCCATTGCTTTGAACTGCCTTAGTTGATTTACCAAAGAAAAGTTTAAAATCCTCTAATCACTAGAAACATTTTATGAATATTGAATAAAATATTTTGAGTTTCTGTGTAAGAGCTTGTACTGAGCAAAAAGAGGGAAAATCGGTTTTGGTGTTCTAGACACGGATGGCTGTTCACTAAAAAACCCCATCTTTTAGCTGATTCAAATAGTCTTTCCTGGTCAGCATCAGCTCACACTTCTGCCTGGGGAATTTTCAGGTGTAGAGCAGGCATTTAACACTGGGAATGAGTCTGCTGTCATAACCTTTTCTCTAGCCATAAGCAAGAATTGTCCAAGACTGACAGATATTCATACTTAAAAGGAGATTTGTAAAGCTGTCTGGTCTTTGTGCCTTTTTTAATTCCCCTTTCCTGTTAAGGCAGTTTTGAATTAAAGTTGCTCACTTAGAAAGATAATAATCTGAAGATACTGTGCTTAGCACTTGCACATGGGTAATGACGGTGTGTTCTACTTTGGATGTGAAGAACTGGCTAATAACAGAGGTTGCTTGCTCTGTTCCTAATAACAGAGGCTGCCTGCTCATTAGAAAAAACATAGTAAACAAAGTAATCTCCTGTGTCCAGCCAACGTGACAGAGCCTGGGCAGGAAGTGCACAGAGAGGAGGTTGTGGCTCTTGCAGTCGTTTGGGTCATCATCAGAAGAAATGAAATAGAGACTGTGCAGTTCTGTTCTCTGCTGAGTTTAATGTATTTAAAAGAAAATAGAAGAAATTACTTCAGAACATCATCTGAAATTGGACTGTTGAAGAGATGGAAACGCTGCTTAATGCAGTGTCCTTAAAAGGCTTTGTGCCATCTCTTCTGATTCATTCTTACAAAAGCAGTGGGAAAAAAAACTATGATGGTGAAATATAATGTGCTGTTATGCTGTTTCTACAGACACACAGAGCTAAAAACTGAAATCTTCAGGGATTCAAGCTCATGAGAACAATTCTGAACATAACCTCAGCAGTTCATATTTACTTTTTAATACACTCTTGAAAGGGCTTGAGCTCCTAGTCCCAGTGCTTCAGACAATTTCCTTTTTTCTTGACACCTTGAAAGACAGGTTGTTTACATCAGTGATTTTATGCACTCCTGGAAGAAATTGAGTCAAGGGTAAAGGAATTGTTTTGCTCATGCTTCAAGGGCCAACCACAGATTAGGAAATTGGCTAAATACTACTAATCCGCCCTCAGTTATATATATCACCAGACTTGAAAGCATTTGTTGCAAACCGTTCCACTGATTGTCATTTTGTTTCTGAAGCATTGAGAAAAAAAAAACTTGCCAGAAAGTTTGTCAAATATGTATGTTTCATTTTAATTTCTTTTCTGCCATGCTTTTAAACTTAGGACCACTAATGATGTCCAATACAGAGCTTACCTGATCACTGAAAGAGGTGGCTCACAAAAAAATCTCTATCACTGGATTAAAAAAACTTCTTTACAAAAAAACTCCATCGCTGCATGAAAATGATATGTCAAAAAAAATTGGTAAAAAAGAGCATCTAATTGCTTTATCTTGTGCTGACCCTAAGCCCAGATAAATGCGTAAAAGCACATTAATGAGTGACAAAGCATAAAGGTTTTGTCTTCAGTTGCAATGGCCAGCAAGTTTGATACCATTCAATACATGATTTCCTGAATAGTATCCTTCCCCCCCCCCCCCCTTTACCTGCTTATGAAATGTTAGTACCTTGTCAGGAACATTATTCCCTTCTGTGTGTAAAGGGGGAGCTCAGATGTTTGTAAACGATGCTTTTGCTTGCTGTGCTGAAAGAAATGCTATGATTGTGCTGTCCTATTTCAGCATAGCTGTGTAAAATTGTGTAGATGCATCTAAATGCTAATCTAATGGAGCAGCTTAGTCTGAGCTTATGTCATTGTGCTGGCAGCAGCACACTTTTATGCAATGACAGCTGAAGATAGAGGATGATGCTGAAATGGAGGGAAGAAATTTCAACTAGAGAAATCCTGTTCCTTATCTGATTCCTTCATTTCCCTAAAAGAAAAAAAAAGAGAGAGAGAGGAAGTTCTGCTCAAAAGGTGATAAAGATCAGATAGCAAAATCATAGTTAGAAATAGAGGCACCCTTCTACACAGCAAGAGCATCTGTGCTTGAACCTTTGTCAGAAAATAAATAAAATTTTAAAAGGGACTTAGAGAGTGGAGATAGCGAAAAAAAAAAATCCCCTCTCCATTGAAGAAGAAACTGAATAGACTGGACCTCTTTATTTAGAAGGGAGTGAAGCAGCAACATGGTGAAACCATGATGGTAAGGCCTACAGGACTTTGTATTTTCACATAATCATAGACTCAGAATGTATATGAATGATAGGCACATAAAGATGTTGTTATACTTGATCACCTTTCCCAGAATTTGAAGGTGTTGGTCTTCACATTGTAAATTATTCCTATAATGATACTCATGACATTAGGAGATGCACAGTGTAGACTTTTTTTTTTTTTTAGGAAATTATTGTAACTGAAGATTTATTAAGGGAAACAGGAATTTCCAGCGATTTTTATGTATATATATATTTTAATTTCTAGAAACTCTATTGCTTATTCTGTAGGCATTTAAGGTAGATGAGTGCCAAAGCAGAGCACAATGGGACAATGCCACAGACTACTTGAATCAGCTGATGCTAACAAAGATCTTGCCAAATATGAGACATCTAGCCCATCTTTTTATTAAAATTTCTGGATATTTTTGCCCAGAACTGTTTTTGCCATGGGAGAAAAATAAAAAAGGAACTTATACCTCTATCCTGTGTTCTTTATCTCCAAATGGCCTCTGATGTTAACCTGTATATCTGCTTATCTCATACTTCACTCATGTTAGAGCAGTATCTGTAACCTATTTAAAAATCATGATTTTTTTCTGATCTCTGGGATAATGCTGATTTTTCATTTACCTTTCTGACTAGAGTTTACTAAGTTTACTTATATAGAGAAGATACATAAGAATATGTGCAGTGTTCCATGTGGCCAGTAGACTGGCTCACCTCCCAGTCCTCTGTTTCTAAATGAAACAAATAAGGAAATCTCACTCAGTACAAATTTCAGAAGGTCATTACCTGTTGTGCAAAGGAACGATGTGAAAAACATCACTGATTTTTCTGTTTTAGACTAAAGTCCTAATAGATGAGTGCCTCCTAGTTCCAATATTATGAGATTTGATGAATGCCAATTCTGCGTTCTTCTTTTCCATCACTGTCATGATTACCAGAAATATTTTTTCTGTGTAATTCTCTTCCAACAATTTATCTTCCTTCACAGAAAGTCCACACTTTTTTCCTCCAAAACCCATATTTTTGTGTTTGGGAAACTTACTTCTTTTGAGGTATGTTTTTTAAGCACACACAGCATGTTTGCTGCGGTGCAGACAGATACTTAATGCTTGTAAGTAATCATTTTATGCCTGCTAAGTAAGCACATTATGCTGCTATTTTATGTCTGCTCTGTCATAGCTATAACAAGTTTCTGTTTAGATGAGAGTGATGTTATTGCTTCATTTAGAAAATGTTAGCCAAGACCAGATTTTTAGCTGTGCTTCACTGTCCTCTTTGAGCTGCCCTGCTGCTGCTGCTCTCCAGAGTTCAGTTACTCAAAGCTTTTAGAAAATGCCATAAGAGAGAAAACAGGCAGGGAAAAAGAATTCCTTTGGATCATAAACTATTTCAAATTTTAATCTTCAATCTTGAAAATTTTCAATGAAACACCTATTTGAAAGTAGTCTCAAGCCTTGAAAAGCAGCAGTCACTGGACCTGCTTTGACCAAATGTTCTGGAAACATTTTATCCACAGTGGACTAAGGATATAAAATCATGGACTCAGCAACACTGCTGATTTTATGGAGCATTTTAATTTTCGTCACCCTCTGCCTTCTGCTCTCCTCTCATTGGTCCAAAGGTGACAGTTACCTCTTTATCCCACAAGGGGTTACAACTTTACTGCTGTCTCCCTAATATCCTTCCTCTCTTGCACTCTGCTTACAGCTCCTGTGCTTAGTTCTTTGCCTGTGTCTAAATATGGCTAGTGATGTAACTACATTGAAACCAGAAGAGTTGTGCACAAGCTGCCCCCAGCTGGAAGTTTGCTGTTTTGTTTCAGAAATGAGGTTATACTGGTAGCTTTTAGTCTACCCATTGGGTAGACTAAATGATATTCCCTTTCTCTATAAAACACTGCTCTCTTGGACATGATGTTTGGAGGGTGGAAGAGGCTATGAATTGCAGCGTATAGCTCTTCACCATCCAGAAGCTGCAGAGCCAAGACCCATAGAATGCCAGCTTGCTGTTTTGTGCATGTCAGGGAAGGCATGTCAGCAGCTAAGGGGTCCTGTGTGAGTAAACCAAGTACAACATGTGAGTAGCAGGCTGTGTGAATTCCATGATAAAACAGCAAGTCTTCTGAAAGCATCTGGGACTAACAAAGGGTATCTTGCTCCCTTCTCCTTGCTCTTTCTGCATCCATCCAGGGTTCCTTTGTGCTGGCTCTGGTTTTGACAATTCAGAAACAACATGTTGCCCACTTACCAAAACAATAAGAAATAAAATTAAAAACCCCAAAGAAACAAAAACCCAACCCAACCCAACCAACCAACCAAACTATTTTGATGGCTTAATAGGCCACTGCAGCTCACACAAGAGGCCTGATGAATGCTGAGCTACCACCAGGTAGATGTATAACTGTGTAACTAGGAGCAATATGGGAGGCAATACTTGCCCTCTGGGTGTTAGTGAGCTCTTAGGTTTCCTGTCCTGTGATGCTTCACCCTCCTTCGCTTCTACTTTTGTTGGACATAGTGCCATAAGGAAACTAAAGGTTCAGAAGTACAGCTTGATTTCAGCAGATGTCATATAGCTTAAAGAGAGAGCTCTACGTTTATACATTATATAAATATATAAATAGTATATAAAATTATATATATGTATAAAATTGTATAGTAATATCATTCAGTTGTCATAGTTATCCCACTGCTTTTCAGGTATTTCTGCATGCATATATTTAGATGGTTTACATGATATCAAATATCTAACTCAAGTACCCCAAAAGTGACTGAGTTAATTTAGTTTGGGGGCAAGTTTAGTTGTGTAGGCTCAGACATTACAGGGAAAGCCTCTAGGTTTAAACACTGTTATGTGGGGAGATGATTTGCCTATAGGACAGAGTAGCCCAGAGCTAATAATTGTTTGGTGCCATGTGGGGGAAGAGTGTTGGAGAAGGAAGTGAAGATGGTCTAAAATAGACCTTTTCTGATGGAATAGTACTGAAAATTGTGAAGTAAATGCCAAATATTTATTTCTCTGTTTACTATATACGCTGCAGAAGAAAATACACAGAAAATCAAATGGTGGTCAAAGTGCAGACCTGGCCCTGACTGAGAGAGCAGTTAAGAAATTTCTGAACTCTGGTTTGCTTGAAAAAGATGAAGAAAACTAAAGACATCAATAAAAAAAAGTGTTGGCTGTGGATTTCAGCATATAAAGAATGAAAGAATTCTAACTTTGGCATGGGCCTGTGTCCAGAGCTGAATAATAATACTGTCAGAGATAATACAAAGAAAGTTCTAGTAAATGCCAGTATTCTATAGCTCAAAAAGAGCTTAATGACATGTTCACAATATAGCAAAGATATCTACATTTTATCCACCATGAAAAAAATATAGAAGTATAATAAACAGCTGCTTCTAAGTGTAGGCAAATAACTGCTATAAGACAGGGGAAGTCCCATGTGTCTGAAATAAAGCTAATGTCAGCTAATAATTTGTAATTGTGAATAGACGATGTGAATTTGTTATTCTGACCACAAATAAAGGACTAATTACTTAAGGAATATCAATTCAAGATAAAAAGTTAATATTGTACATCCAGGGAGGGTTGAGACTGTCCTTATATTAAGGAGATGAAAGAGTTATTCTGTATAACTAAGTATATAAATCGATGTTAGGCTTGTAAAATAGACCACAAAGAAGATGATGTTACTCAAAAGAACCAGGGAGATGATGTCCTTGCATGTGGCAATTGGGAGACTGACACTGCTGAAATGCTTGGTTCTAGTTTTCGTAATTTGTAAAGGACATTCAAGAACTGTACCTTTTGGGGAGGAAAAAAGAAAAAAAACAATTACAGGAAAAACAGCTGGACTCAGAGAGGTATAAAAAATACCCAAACAACAAACTAACCAAACCAAAAAGCTACAACATAAGCTTCTATATTTTTCTTGTCCAAGCTACCTAACTTGCATTGTGAGGCTACATCTACAGTTTAACCAAACTGAATGAAGTACACCTGCGTAAGGCTGCATGATAAGTTACACAGCTGCAGTGAACCCCAAATACAGGGATATATTTGGGCCAAAAAAACTAGGACACTGTGTGCAGCAGTGGCTGTACACACCAGGGTGGCACACTGTGCCAGAATGAGCTCACGTAGCTCCTCTTCTACCCTCTGTTCACATTGCTGTCTATTGAACTCCAAGCCACACTTTCTATATCCTTCCCGTCAACTTTTCGAGGGTCATTGTTGATGTAAACATGCCTGTCCACAG
Source organism: Chiroxiphia lanceolata (assembly GCF_009829145.1). NCBI lineage: Eukaryota > Metazoa > Chordata > Aves > Passeriformes > Pipridae > Chiroxiphia > Chiroxiphia lanceolata. Next base: position 64,027,881 of record NC_045637.1, on the reverse strand, counting down.
CTAAAAGGTGGGCAGATCTGTTATAGAACTGGTGTTTACTCTGGCATTGACTTTCACAACTAGTAAAAAAAGAAAAAAATTGTAGATGGTAGACTGAAGAAAATAAAATGGGCACTAAGATACCAGTGTGGTTTCTGTTGGTCTCCATTGGGATGATCTGTGTGTAATAGAAGAGGAAAATTTTGCTGATTAACTACTTAATATATAGTAAAATGTGGTTTAGTCTAAGTGCAAGTTATTCACTTTTGCAGTTCATTTAAATGCCAGTTCAGGACACAGTTCTTATTTTACATCTCGCGAAATAAAATATTTACTTGTTTGGGAAATATTTTTTTTAATCTGATGATCATGTTCTAAAGAAGTTATTATTAACATTACTTCCATTATTTTCTTTAATATGGTACTTCTCATCTATACAACCACTGATCTTTTTGCTTGTAAGTATCTAAATATGCCTATATAATGTCACTAAAACACAATGGAATGTAAAAGAGGGTTTTGTCTGTTGTTATATTCGTGTGGATTTCATAAGATGTAGGTTTTGTAATGGGTCACACCATAGGCTGCAGTCTATACTGGCACATGTGCTGGAGGACAAAATAGTACTAAGACTAGCTTTTGTAATGTCAGAGTTTAATGTGTGTATTAGTATATCTATTATTCAAACATCTGCTACTTTAAATAAAGGAAAAACACTTTTAGTAATTTATGAATCTTAAGTCTAAAGAAGTGAATTTTCTAGCTAAATCTTATGGTAGGTTACCTCAGTGGCAATGAAATGGCTTGATGAGAACATCATCAGATTATAACTCACTTCCCATGCCATAAATAAGCACAATAATTTCTAGAAAACAGATTTCTGAAACACTGGTTAACTTATTTAGTCTAGTGTTGCTGTAGTTTATTAAATTAAATTCTACAACATTTTATTATGTATTTATATCACCTCAAATTCTTTTATTTTTCATTAAATAGCAGGGGAAGCATAGAGCAAGGGATGACTATCATTAATTTTCCTCCTATTCCTGTTTGAAGAAATGAAGGTATTGCTATTTATAGTTTCTCAGTGTTCATGAGGAGCACTCCTTTCTGCCACATTGGCAGAATCAAATACTGCAGCAGCAACACCATATCTGTGTCTGCTGGGACTACCTAAAACCCCAATAAACACCCAAGAATGTTTCCTTTCCTAAAGGAAACCCTCAAGATTTCCTCAGCTCTCCTTTGGAACCTTGGGGGTTGAAGGTACTTGAGGCCCAGTATCTAATTGTCACATGTTTATGAAGCAGCCTGTTCCTGAGGAGGAAAGAACCAAATGGTAACTGCAGCTGTGGTTCCACTTTTGGTGCCTGGGTAATATGTACGAACTGTCAACTTCAGAGATTTCAGTAGAGAATCCTGCTTTGAAAATTTTTGCTGTTATGGATTTTTATTGATTTGACCTTCAAAAACAGATTTAGTAATTCGATTACACACAGAAAAGGTAGCCTATTTTAATTTATCCACTTTCTTTTCCTGTTAGTATTTGTATGTGTTACATACAAACTCTGTAGTTCATAAACAATAGTCATGACAACGTCATTTCATAAAATAGTATTTAGAAATTGTTATTCCTTATAATAACCCATTTGACTTTTCAGGATTTTCCAGTAATCTTTAATGAAAGTAAACTGCTGACTGAATAATTCTGCAGATAGTTAGGACATTTTTTCATAATTTGTTCTGTGACTCTTTCATCATAATCATCATCATCCATATCTTTATTTATCTGCTACTTAGATCAGTATGAGCCATAAAATCCTGTTTATATTTTTAATCCCAAATTTTGCATTTATTCAGACTTGATTTACATTCTGTTGATAGTTTCAGAACATGCCAACAAGAATGTATGTATTTATCTCTAGTCAGTAGATGCATATGGTGTATGTCTGTACTACTTAATGATGAAAATGTGGGTGATTTACAGGAAGCAATAATATTTCAAGCAGTTGCACTTGGAATCTAGAAAATTTCTTGAGTCTGTATACTACACTATACTATCAACAATGGAAGAAAATTGTAGAGGCCTCTCACCATAGATGATGACAGTGATGCTTGCTGTATGTTTGTCTATAAAGAGCTCTCTAGTAGACTCTTACCTGCAGTCCTGTTAGCTTGTAATAAATGAATAAGAGGAGACAGAGTTAAAGTAGAAGGCAGTAAATTTAAAATCAAATAAAAAAGTAATCTTTCCACATGTTGAAAAATTTAACTACAGCATTCTCCAACACAGGTCACAGAACCAAAGTTAAGACTGGATTGATCATAAATATATGTCTGCAATAGGTGACACTTACATAGCATCTTTACAAGTCTTTTCTTTAACATTTTCTACTACTTTTTACTTAAGCCAATTGGCCAAATATGTTGTGATTACATTCAAACCAATGAAGGGATATTAAAAAGTATTTCTCCTAACTAAAGAAGATCTGGATGAAGGCTGATAAGATGCATGCATAAATCTGCCTGCTAATGTTTTATATTCTCTTCTGGAGCTGCCTTAGCAGCGACTAGATGAGACTTAGCTGGATTTCAGCAGGTGTGGTTACTGTGTCCTTTGGCTGCTGTCAACAGAATCCCTCCCATTACCAGTGTTCATTTCTCTCAGTCCCTTTTAGACACGGATCAGGGCTTTTGACTTTTAAGGCTTAGCACAAGGTAGCTTACACTTATTTAAGAGTGTTGCCTTCTATTTATCAAAGGGAAATGGTGTTCTGTGGCTTGGAGGAAATGGGAGGTATGTGTGCTGTACTACCAAACTGTTGCTCCAATCAGTTCCTGCAGGGAGCTGATTTCAGTAATTCAGAGGCCTTCAGTGCATCTCTTCAGTGACCAGAACAGATTATTCAAGAAGGGGCAGGCTTGCACAGAGAAATGTACTGTAGCTTTACATGTTTGCCATTTGGTTTTTTTTACCCTCATGTCTGCCAAAACAAAGATTAATGGCGATGATGTTAATAAACCAAACCAGGGATGCAGTAGAACAGCAATCCATCTTGACAACACTTGGACCTCCACTACAGGTTCAAAATTTTAAAAATACTTCTTAGCATAAATGAATGAAACCCTCTTCTTTCATACTTAATTATGAAACAGCTGAAGTAAGGAGGAAATTTAACAAGATCTTTTCTTAATTTACTCCAGAAAGGTGTGATGAAAGATGGGAGTAATTTCCTAGGGATATGTGAGGAGGCTTAAGCATTGCATGACCATTATAATGAGAATAACAATTTATAGCACCACAAACAGTAGTACTGACTTGAAGGCATTACATTTAAAATGAATACTAGGACATATGTGTTGGCATAGTACAAAACCAAGCCACAAGAGCTACTGGTACCCCTAATCTGGTAGGATAAGTATATAAGATATGATAATTATCTTTGGAGAACTGTATGATGAATAAAATGGAGAATGATTTTCTTACGTGATCTTGGATAGATTCACATATCCTTGATAAAAACAGTCAAACCATGAAAATTGTTTGTTTGCATATCTCTCATCATCTGAGATTCAATAAGTTACTGGCTTTATTGTACTTCCATTTCCATCCATGAAAAATGGGTGGTAACACCAGTCAACTCTCTAAGGCCATTTGAAGAAAGCTTTAAGGAGGTGTTAACTGAGTTATTTTGTCCTTGGTTGAATCTACTATCTACTATGTTCAGAGTTTAAACATTGTTTTGGTAATTTTAATAGTTAATAGAAAATTACAGTGTTAATGAAACTATATTATGAGAGATTTATAAAACTTTTAAGGTATTTATTTATTTTATTTAGGGTCAAGTTGTTTTCAGAAATGGAGAGAGGATGGGAACCATCAAATTTACACAATTCCAAGGTAGGTTGCAAACAATTTTCATTATAATTATGTATACAGTTTCAAACTTGTGTATCAGTTGCATTTGTTTCAGGATGTTTTAAATATGTACAATGAACTGCTTAGAAGATGCAGCAAGGTACTTAATGAGTTTTTGTTAGCTTTTTAAAATACTATGTTCTGAATCTTGAGTTCTGTGAGGTATTTCCAAGAATTTTTCTTGGCAACAGTCCACATATTTATAGAAATTACTGATCTTTAACAACCAGCAGCTGTTTGAAAAACCCTACTGGTCAGCTAATCAGCCACTCCTTAATACAGTTGTTTCTGAAAACAAAATCTGAAGGGGAATTTAGAGAAGATTTTTGCTGTTAAGCTCTTTCAAGTTAGTGTTGGTGCTCTCTTAAGATTCACTTTTGACATTCTGCAACTGCTTGCTAAAAGTTGCTTGAGGAGTCAGTCCCTCAGCGTGCAGAGGACATAAACTGCTGACCCCATCCCTCGGAGGCAACACGCTCGAAAGCACAACTCACCAAGCCTGCTGCATCCTCTCAGCCTGAGCTGCACCTCCAGGGAATGGTCTCAGCAGCAGAGACCACAAATGCAGCCGCAGGGATTTGTCAAGGGCCATTTGCAGCCAGGATGAGGTGCTTGCTGGGAGAGTTTTTTTGCAGAAATGGTGATTCATGTTGTAGTCGTTTCTGCAGTTTATAGTATGCAATTTTGTTCTTAGGCTGAGGCTGAGATAAAACAGGAGATGATTGCATTTGGACGATCTCGTGAGAGTAGTAGTAAGATGGCAAATTCTTTTCAAACAATGTGTGAGAGAGAAGCTTGCACTCCCTTTGTTTTCAGGAGATCGCTTTAAACATAACCCTGCTGGCCAAGTTACAAAGGCTCATTCTTTAAACAGAAATCATCTGCTGTATGAGCATTATTATTAATGAACAGCAGTGCACTTGAGGGGATCTGTTACTCCTTCTAAATTACTGAAGCAATGGTCAGGATTGCTCTTGCCTTCACAACTATAACTGATGCTATTAACTCTTGTTCCCGGAAGCATTTCAACCCACTAAAACATTGCAGATGTCATCTCATGGTAGTATAATTTAGCAATTCTTTTCAACACTAGTAATAAATATTGATTGCTTCCTCTTCTTCCCTTCCACCCCCCTTTTTTCATTATAGCAGTGTTTACAGCCACATGCAAAAATCATGAGAAAAGTTTTAAAAGATGTGTTTATTCCTCAGAAGTCTGAAGGAGCTCTTACGCATTATGACTAAGGCAGCTACCTTTCAGAACATCTGAGAGAGGAGGGAGTTTGGCGCATTTCCTTTGCGCATAAAGGATATGATTTGGAATCATGGGGAGCTCCAACATGTATCTTCTGAACTAATCTGGAGGAGCAATACAAATCCAGGATAACTGATTTTATACTAATTTATATTTCCAACCATTCAAATTGAGTTTCTTTATGTCTTCAGTTTCATATCAGATACTATTTAACGCCAGTGGTTTTACCATAAGTTAAAGCACTGTTGGATCAATAAGAACATAGGAGATATCTGCCCATTTTATAATTCCTTGAAATTAAGAAATTACTATTTCAGAACTGATTAAGACACATACTTGGGATTTTGATCATCAAACAAAGGTTTCCAATTAGCCTATGGGAAGAAACTAACTCAGGCATCCAATGGAGAAATGCCAGAGAAGGACTGGATTTTTTTCTCATGTGAACAATAGTCTGTCAACACATCTTAAGGCTGGTCTCAAGTTTTGTTTAGTTTCTCAATCATTTTGGAAATGAAAAGAATGTACAAAAATGTATGAGAAATTGAAATAAGGAATAGTATAACAACACAGATAAAAGTTATCTTTTTAAAAACTACAAATTATATTCTAACTATTAACAGGGATTTTTTTCTGTTCTTCTTTTGTTGGTATTGTTTTTATCCAAAGCTTTTATATTCGATACTTGTGGTATAATTGTAGAAATTATTAATTTGTTCAAACGAATCCTTTATTGGTTAGGAAGCTTCCTGAAACAGCCTCATTAACTTTTAATAATTCTTGGACTGTTGGGAAAGTTCCTAGTAATGTAAAGAAGTTAATTAAGTCCAGTACTTAAAATGGAAAATGGGCTTTTCCTTTATAGTTATAGCTATTAGGTACTATCAATCATGAGACAGATATACAACTCATTGGTTAAATTTTTTTTGGAATGTAATAGTAATCATGATGATTTCAAGGAAAAAAGACCACATCAAAGATGTCTTGGAAATGCTTTTATAGGATTAGTTGTAATTATTAATATAGAATATATTAAATGTATTAGTAGCTTATTATCGAAACATGATAATTGGGAATCACCATTTTTAGTTCTCTATGCCTCAAGAATAATTTTTTCATTTACATAACTTTACAGATTTTTTAACAATTTGAATGAAAGTTATCACAGTTGTCACAAATAATTCAGTGCAGAAAAATAAAGCAGATAAATAGGGAATCATATATCAGAATATGGCCCAAACCTCTATTCCTCATTTTCTAGGGTAGAAAATCAGCTGGGCAGATTCAGGAGCTAAATTTTCTCTTCTTTGGTGGAAATTTTTATTTTAATGAGACTATCTGCAAAAGTTTTAGTTATGGAAGAAGCAGACAGTCATGTCTACCAGAGGCAAGGGAAAACCATCCTGTGAGGCTTCAGGGGGTAACTGCAGCATGCCTGACTCACTGTGATGAAATTTTGAATATCTGGTTTGATTTTGAATCTAGAAATAATTTTTCCCAGTCTCATGCTAGTCATGCCTCTTTTTCTGCTTCTGTGCAGTCTGTTACTTTTACAAGTGGTCAAACAGATAGCTGTGACCAAACGACTTAGTGCTTTATAGATCACGGATACTACCCAGGAACAATTTAATATGTAACAAAGAATTTAAAGCACATGTAATAACCTTTTCTTCCTCTACCTGGTAAATAAAGAGCAGACTGCCAGTCTAGCTCAAGTATCCAAGTGATGTTTGAAGCTGGCATCCTTCCAAATGAATGGCAAATTTTCCAGAGGTACAATTTAAGGACTATTCTCATAGTCAAACATGTAGTTGAAGTAGATTGTAAAAATCTTTTCTCTAGTAAGAGCTGAAAGCGAATCCTGACAACTTTTGTTTGCATACCAAGGAGCAAGTAGGACAGTAAAAAAGCTAAGATTATAGATTATAATCCCCCTGGGATACAGGAGGCCTCAAGAACAGATCTATACCTGTCCTTCAAAATGTTTCACTTTGGCAGGTCTTTTCTGATTAATCAGACTGAAACCTAAAAGGCTTTCAGTGAGATGCCTATTCCTGTCAGGCATTGGAGAAAACCTAAGAGACAGCTGTGCTGAAATAGGTTCAAAAGGAAGGTTATAGGTGAATTGTAAGCAAATACTATTGAAATGTGTATAAGTCCTGCTTCATGAAGATAGGCACAAAAGTCTGCGGTACTGCATATTGAGAAAACTTTAAGAAAGTGGGTGATCACCTGCTGTATCTTTCTGGGAAGAATTTAAGAGTTTCAACTCATTTAACCAGGTAATATGGCATGACATCTGTTAGTATTGAAAGGTGAGCTGGGTGCTGAGTAAGAGTGTAACTTGTCAAGTGTAACCCCTTTGGTCTTAGAAAAAGCTCTACTGAATTTCTGCAGTAAGAGCCCCAGATATACTTAAACTCTTCTCTGAGTTTAATCAAAAGACATAGACAAATGTCTACTTTACAGTCAAGAGAAAGGTACACAAGAATCCAGGATTGCTGTCCTTGAGCCTCAGTTCATCTCCTTAGTTCTTTTTTACTGTCCTTAACTGCTTCAGTGAAGAAGAAATTCTCCAGAATCATCCACAGATACAATAGCTTCTTCTCCAGGAGCATTAATCCAACCCTGGAAAAATTTCCTTCAATTATTCTAAGTACAGGCCATCATACTCTTAACTGCTGTTGGTCCTTGCTTCCATAAAGGTTCATTTAAATAATGAGACTATTTACCTTTGTATATTTTTTTTTTTTATATTTAACATCTGTCCAGCATAGATGCCAAAGAGCCAGTCTGTGGATTTTATTTCTGTGATAACATTGAAGGAATACAATCCAATAAACAGAAAATATTTAGTAACATCTCTGAAAACTTAGAGATATATGTCTGGAAACTGTGGTGTCAAATATCCAGAATCGAAGGATTCATATTTCACTGCTTCTACAGAAAACTTAAAAATTCAGATTACAATTTGCTTGTGAATATTAAGTGGTTTTTTGAGGTTAAGGAGTACGTTCAAATATCTGGATATGAACTTTGGGGAAAAGTACATAAAGAAATTCAGAATTCTGTTGGTTGAGCAGAATTTGACTGGTGATCAATAAAAAATTGCTATTATCATGTAATGAACAATAAAGATGTAAATTAAACTGTGTGCGGTTTCTCTTGGTCAGAGGATTCTGAGTTGGATACTTCTGGAAAAGACCACTGTGTCATTAAAGACTATCATTTTGCATTCAAAAAAAGGGAGTTAACTAAGGAGTTAGAAAGCTTTCTTCTGACACATCCTAACTGGAGATCTTGACTGTAATTGCATGAATGTGTATTTGGTAGACTTCTTGTTGTATGGTATCAACTTCATTTTATCTCCATATGAGTAGTGTAGTTAGATTGTAACTATCTGTATCTTAGTGACCACTTTTTTTTTTTAGCTTAGTGATCAATTTATAGAATGGTTTGGGTTGAAAGGCATCTTAAATATAATCTAGTTCCAACCTCCATGCCATGGACAGGATCACCTCCCACTAGACTAGGTTGCTCAAAGTCCCTTCTGAACTGGCTCTGAACACTTCCAGGGTTGGGGCATCCACAGCTTCTCTGGGCAACCTATTCCTCACCACCCTCACAATAGAGAATTTCTTCCTCATATCTCATCTAAACCCATTGTGTTTCAATTTGAAGCTGTTCCCTGTTTTCCTGTCGCTATAGTTCCTGCTGAAGATTCTCTCTCTAACTTCCTTGTAGGCCCCCTTTGGATACTGGAAGGCTGAGAGGTCTCCATGCAACCTTCTCTTCTCCAGATTGAACAGCCTCAACTTTCTCAGCCTGTCTTCATAGGGAGGGTGCTCTTGTCCCTTTATGAGCTTCATGGCTCTCTTCTGGACTTGCTCCAACAGCTCCATTGCCCTTCTTTGTTGGGGGCACCAGAACTGTATGCAGTATTCCAGGTGGGGGGCTCATGAGAGCAGAGTAGAGGGAGAATCACCTCCCTCAGCCTGCTGGCCACACTCCTTTTGATGCAGCTCAGGATGTGGTTGGCCTTCTGGGCTGCAAGCACACAGTACCAGCTCATGTTGGCTTTTTCATCAGCCATCACCCCCAAGTCCTTTTCCACAGGGCTGCTCTCAATCACTTCTTTGCTCTAACCTGTAGGTGTGTCAAACTAAGTCCTGTCAAAATTAAATGCTGTCCCGTCAAAATTAAGTCCCGTTAAAATTAAATGCTGTCAAATTAAGTCTGTTAAGCAGTACCCATGGTGATTTGTAGCAATTTTCCAATACACTGACACACATGATGACACCCCACCCCACTCCAAACATTTTTCAGCTCCAGGGCAGTTAGTGATGACTTTGGGGAACATTTCATAGGTCCTCCCCAATTGAAATATCCCCTAAATAATAATTTTCTACATTCTGTCAGATATTTCAATACCAGTTTATTCTGTTGGTATGAACTGTGGTATACAAAACCCCAGGGGTGTTATCTTGTCTTATAACTTGTCATTTAGAACACTGATTCAAAAAATATTTTAGGCATTGCATTTCAGTCACACTAACACTGCAGAGTACTACTTTTCTCTTTTTTTGGCAATGCCATTCTCTTAAGGAGTTTGGGATAGTATCATCTATATGATCTCTATGAAAATAGAAGGTGTCCACAAAACTGAGTTTAAGTCCCCTTTCAATGGAAATAATAGCCTCCTCATATGGAGAGGTGCCTTCAATCAGAATTCTGAAGGTGCCTTCAATCTTGAGTCATGGAATATTGTCATTACTGATAAAGAAGATGAGCTAGAAAATATAATTATCAAAATGTACAACGAGAGAGTCAGTAGGCATGAGGGGGGCTAGACAAGGATTCAAACAAATATGAAGAAATTGAAGAAGTAATCAGGAAAAAAATAATGCTGTTATATTAGGTCAAATGTCTCGTGCTATACTGGGAGTAAACTGCTCTACAAAAACAGAATGGGAAACAATTCACCAGGACATAATTATAAAAGGAACTAGGGATTACAATGGGTCATAGGCTGAACATGAATAAGCAAAAACTTGAGAAGATAAAAAAAAAAATTCTGCACTGGGATGTATAAATAATAGTATCCTTTTCATTTCCCCAGTGCCAAAAGGCTATAGCTAGCTCCTATGTCTAGTGCTGATTTAAGAAATATGTGCAGAGATGACAGAAGACTATAAACATACCTCATTGAGAAAAGCAAAATATCTAGGCTGCTTAAAGAAGAGAAGATGGTTGAAATGCGTGACAGTTGCTGATAAAACCTTTGCTTGTCCTGCTCTCATCATCTGGCTGAGAATTAAGGGATTTGAATAGTAGCAGTGGAGATTTGAGCCAAATGTTAGGAAAAACTATCTAATGAAAGGGATATTTAAACATTGGGAAATGCATAAAATTTCTACCTCTGGAAATTTTGAAGAACAAGTTAAACAGACCTCTGAAGTGCTGTAGATGTGCCTTGAGACAGAAAGATGACTTTTACTACATCTTGAGTTCTCTGCTAGGCCAGCTGTATTTAATATTAACCTATTGCTCCTCAGCAGCATGTGATTCTGCCACTCTATTTACAGATACTTGTCAACTATATGCTATTAATACCACTTGGTGTATTTCTTTGTGTTGTTTCTAGAAAGGATAATCATGAAACCCTAGACTGGTGGTTAGATTATTTGTAAGGAGAAAACATAAGATTTAATTGCTCTTCCAACATCAGTTCTATTTTTTTTTTGTTTCCTATTTTCCTTTAAATCCGCAGTATTTGAATGTAAATCTCTGGGACTTGGGTCTCTCATCCAAGTGAGTACCATAACTACTAAAAGTTACAGTGTCAGGGCCTCTTACTCTTTGTCTTCTATCTATTGGTCTGGATTTTTTTTCTATTTTGTACAGGATTTTAGCAGGACAAATAGTGAAAATCTTTATCCAGATGTATGTATCACCTGGTCATAAATACAAAGAGGTGAAAACTATAGTGCTCCTCAGGCAGAAAGTGAATTGAAGCTGAGATTTCCCAAGTGTGTGAAGACTCTATATGTTATGGGTATCTGTATCAGAACAGGAGTGTATAGAATTGTTTTTTCTCTGGTTTACACTCTGAGTTCCCAAAGGCAAATGTTTTTGTGACTTTTTGAGCTGGAAGGTGTCTTTGGACCATTAGGTTTAACAGTTGCATGTGGATTTATTGTCTATAAATTTGTCATATCTTTCATGAATCCATTTATACTTTTGGCCTTCAACACATCCACTAGCAATGAGTTTCACAAAATAAATATGCATGTAAGGATTAAAGCCCTTCCATCTGTTTGTTTGTTTGTTTGTTTGTTTTAAATTAACTGTCTTACAATTTCATTGGGCATACCCTGATTCCTGTAGTGTGGGAAGCAATTAATAGCTGTGTCTGACTTTCCACACATTGTTCATGTTTTACAGGTCTCTCTTATCAATGAGTCTTTTCAGAAACGCAAGTCTTTGTCATCCATTTAGTTTTTTCATCTTGTAAAAGCTGCTCCATAATCCTAATAAGCCCCTACCTCTCGTGATACTCTTATTCCCTTTCTGTGAGAGCTTAATGAGAGCCACACATAACACTGAAATATCCACCTCCATACCTCACACTCTGAATGACCTTTCTGTATTATTTTAACTGCTTTCCCAGTATTCTGTTCTGCCACATTCATCCTCTTTTTGCTTCTTTGACCACTGGTGAGCACAACACTGATATTTTCAAAGAACCAGCCACAGTAAATCCAAGGTATCATCCTGGATACTATTAATTAATTAGTACCAACCACTACGTTTGTATACTTGATATTAATTTTCTCTTGTATGTTACACTGTACCTTACTAGCACTGAACACCACCTGATAATTTTATTATCAGTATCTGAGGCAATTTTATAACAGTCCTCTGTTAGATGAAACCATAAAGGATGTTATATTTTAATATACGTTTATAGTGGTTTCCCCCTTTTGTCAGATTATTTTTAAAGTATTTCCTGTCCAATTTCTCTTCTGTTCCATACCTACCAGCAGCACTGTTTCCCTCTGTGCCAGTTATTCCTCTTGTAATCTGTTAGTATTATGTACTAGTAGTTGGGGTTTGTGTTCATTGGGTTTGTCTTTATAAATAAACATGGAATAATGTATTGAGATTCAGGTACCTAAGTTGCGTACATGTGCTGTCAAACTGAAGAAAGGATGGATAAGGGCTATAGAAATTGTTTGAGGTCTTAGGGTATTACTTACAGAGAAAGATTAATGGGATTAAGTGTGTGGAGTTACTTGAGTCACCTCATTTTGAGCAAGTGGTATTGTGTGGATATAAATTGCAAGGCCAGGAAGGACACACTGAAAGGGTATGCTGATACTGCAGCTGCTGGTTGTCATGGCAGCTTGTTTTGTTTTACCTGAGCTAGCTTTAAGCAGGCCAACTGGGGTGCTGCTAGCAGCGTAGCAACAATAGCAGAGAGCAGACTGAAAGCTGGAAATCTACCCAGGAGCAAAATCAGCATTTGGTAGGTAACCTTTCCATTGGGAGCGCAGCTATGGGAGACCACAGCTTTGCAGCTGTCGGTATTCGAGGCAACCAATTTCAGGCTAGATGGGTGTACTTCTGTGCCACTGAAAGTTGCAGTAAGCAGGGTTGCTGAGAAGAGTTGGATTCATTGTTTTCCCCTGGGCACGTGAGGAACAGGGGAGACCTGTGTCTGTGCCTGTGCTTTACAGAGCTGTTCATCCTTGAGAGGTGGCTTGAACTGTGCAAATAATTATTACTGGGACAAGCACATGCATTATAGAGATGGCTGCCATTTTTATAGGATTCTGTTTCAGTGCATCCAGCATACTCTGAACCACACGGTTTCACAGGATCTGATAAGTCTCTGTCACTATGCTGTGCAAAAATGTCTTAGGACCTGTCTTAAATACCAAGAAAAAGGACTAATTTTCAAACTTAACAGCAAAGAAAAAAAGTTGGAAAGCAATGGAAATAATTTTACAATAATTAATTTCTACAAAAGACTGAAGTACCCAGCTCCAGAAAATTAATAGAAATTAGTACCCCACTAAAGAAATGATGCCTAAAAAGCACCTGAAAGAATTGACAGGTCTTTCCTTCAGAAATCTCCAACTTTTATTGTAATTTAGAAAACAAATTTTTTTCAATTAGTATTCAGAATCCTACTTCTACTAGAGTTAACTTGTTCAGATGTTCCATTTCAGGTGATGTACAATGCTGTCCCACCCTGTCACCACCCAGTCCTCCCTGTCTTTTGAAGAGAGGTGGAGGCTCTCTCGAGGGCTACGGGGCCACCATGACCTGCTGATCTCTGCAGAGCTGTGTGCGGGCAAATCTCTCCCCTCAACGTCTCAGACAGACATTTTTTTTCTGGAATGATTTTTAATACAGCTACAGGGGGATAAAAAGAGCCAGAAGACTTACAAAAAAATCTGTCTGGTATATTCTGGTATATATTGTGGGAAAATATTTCATTTGAGTTAATAATTAGAGAATGCCATCTATTGCAGTGGCATCATCCCTAACTTGTAGTTCAAATATTTCCCCAAGAGATAGAGAACGTTGACTTAGAACAACTTAAATTCTTAATGAATGGAAAAGAAGAAAATGAAGTTTATCTAGGTGACTGAAAGGACATAGATTTATCATTTGATGTCACCATTTGAACAGACAAAACAGAATATTGTTTAGTTGTACAGGAAGCCATCATGTAAATGTTTATATAGTTGTAGGCTAGAGATGCCAAGATAAGGTTATAAAGTCTAACAGATGTCTAAATCTATGGAATTTTATAACAAAGTACATTTGACAAAAGTGTCCTTTATAGAACTACTTCTGGGATGGTAGGCAATATCATCACAGTTTTATGAGAAAACAACTATGATAAGCAGACCTATCATAGATAAGGGAGGTGAAAAAGGAATATTTTTTTTAAAAAACAGTGAATATAAATTCATTCACTGTGTAGGTGACCAAAGGCAGTTGTGAAGCTTATGCTGCAGAATTTGTACAGGCTTTCATACTAAAAGTTTGAGAGCACAGGAGCAGTATTAATCCAGGTGTTAACTCCTTGTTAAGCTTACAGAAAGACTGAACTGATTTTCAAATTTACTTGTCCTTCTTTTTGCATCCTAATCATAGTTTAGTTTTGTTCTGTCATTACAAATGGTAATTTAATTTCAAGTCATAGCAGATCATGTAGTCATTGTATTGGCATCTTGTTCTCTAAGCTGACATTTTTTTTTCTGGAAAAACGATCTATTTCAATACATCATCAGTGGAATCTAGTTCAGAAATTAAAGAATTCTGATTCTGTAAACATGTTAATAGAAAATGAGCACATGTAATCAATAGATTTGGAAGGAAAAAAATCTTTTGGATTTTGTTTCTAAATGTCTGACCTTAGGTAGTACTCCACAATGGTACAGGTGTCATTTTCTGGCTTAAATCATGTTATTGGATACTGAATTGTTTACACATCTGTGATAAGCATTTCTCTGTTTATTTTCAGTGAATCCTGCTGATTTGTTTGATCAGGACTTTATCACCCTCCTTTTGAAAAGAAATGAAGTGGGGATGCCAGTTCAGAAAACAGTAGCTTTCCATTTCTTTATTCCAAGTGGCAGTATAGACCCTTTGTAGTCACATAATCTGACTGAGAGTAAGCTCATTTTTTCAGACTTTTCTCTTACAGACTCTAGGAGTCAAGAAAACCACAACAACCACATTCCAGACATTTTGGACATAGGCAAAACATTTTTAAAAAGCTTACCATGGACCATAACATCCCCTCCCCCCTGTAATGAAAGAACTGAGTCGTAATTTTCCTACTCTTGAGTTACTGGTTCAAAGATTAATGCCAAAGGGACAACATGAGTGTGGACTGTTGAGAAAAATGTCTGCTTACAATTCTATTCATCTTGGTATATGTTATCTTCGACTGGAACGCATGTATAATTTTTTCCTTAAATGATTACAGAGGACGAGGGATGAATTCCTCATGAGTAAGTTATTTCATTAGATTGATCTAGTACATCTACCTGTAACAAAATTATTTCACCACAGATGTTTTAGTAGTGGTTTAGTTCAAACTACTGCCAGGATGAAAAATGTATTGAATTAATACTGTACGTGTAAGGAACAGGGTCAGACAGAGAAATAGGGAACTGTCATTTGTACATAAAACCAAGTGCTATTTTATATGATCCCAAACTACTGACACAGCTGTTTGATACCCTACTGTGTTCTCACTATATTCCTCCCCACTTTGTTTAACCTCTATGCCATTGACATATTTTTCCTCCTTGAGCTGCTTTCTGCATATCCAATTTAGAGCTATCCAGGCCATGCTTGACCTTGACAGACTGTACAGTCTTTACTGGTTAATCTCTTGTGTAGGAGCATTTATGTATAATAACCAATTTCCTTTGATTTTGCCAGATTTTGGACTTGACTGGTTTTATTAGGTGGACTTGGAAAACCCACATGACATTGGAAACACTGGGACAGCTTCCTGCCAGTGGCTTGGCCACTGTGAATCATCTCAGCTTTACCAATAAAGGCTAGTTTGAAGGAGGAGGAAAATAGCAATACCTCATGAAAGGGTTTCATCTAAATTCATGGAATCAGAGAATCCTTTAGGTTGGTAAAGACCTCCAAGATCATCGAATCCAACCTTTGTCCAATCACCACCTTGTCAACTAGATCATAGAACTAAATGACTGGTCCAGTCACTTATTGAATGCTTCAAGGGGTGTGGTGGCTCCTCTACCTCACTGGGCAGTCTGTTCCAGTCCTTCTGCATAGCTGTCCACAAGCTTTTGCACTGAGGAGGCTGGATAGCTTTTCCCTGGGAAACATATTCCCATCTATTGTACAGTCATGGTGGATCCTTGCTTCAGTTAAGAGTATGCTATAGGTCCCAAATTAGCAATTCACATACCCTGTTCTGGTCATTTTAAAAGGTCAAGCTATTAATAAACCTGGTGAGTCAAATAACTCCACATACTGCCCTAAACAGTGTCGAAATGGAAAGCTGAGTGCGTCAGGGGAAAACAGATCCCTGTGCTCCTCAGCCTGCGTATTGGAAAGAACAAGGTGTCTGACATAAACAGACCCAAATCTGCAAGTAATCAATTTTACTCTTTTAGAAGACTGCTTGTACCCACAGGTTATGGGATGGAGCCATGGAGAGCTCAGTGGATTGCAGAAATGTCGCACATTCATAAAATCTGACAACCCCCTCTTGAATATGAAGCCTGTGCTTCTCTCATTTTGGAGAGAAAATAAGGAGATGCTCCGTGCACAGAGCAAGGGAGCGAAGCCTTCCTCTCATTCTGGCCCTTCAAAAGGTCAGTGCAGACAGTGTTGTAACACAAAGTGATTTTAACCTGACTTTGCTAATGTGACATTTGGAGCATGGCTGTGGCAGCCTGATGTGACAGCAGGCGAATGTTGCATTGTGCTGTGTTAGTAAATGACAGAGGGCCTGATAAAAAGGAGGGACTTGTACACGTATTTAGTCTGTGCTTCACCCCCTCCAAAGGGAAAAACTTTGAAAAGTCCCTGAAGTGTGAATCCCAAAGGTCACTAAATACACAAAGGGCTTGTTGAATTCCAAGAAGAGAGCAAAATTTTTGAAAAACCATATGTGAATTTTCACATCGAGAAAATGTTAAGTTGGATTTAAGGCTGCAGTTGTATACAGAAGTTATAAATCCTCAAAAGCTCTCTAACTGCTTATATCCAGGTTTGATAAATTAAGCTGACAACCTAAGTGATAACCTGTAGCCAAATGCTAGACTATTGCCTCTGTGTTACAGGTTCATTTTTCAGCACTTTAGTTCTATTTTAATCCCTGGAAAACTCAGGCAGCTTTTGGCCAGCTGATGTACTGTGCTAGCTAAAATCAGTGGAGCACATAACTCTAACTGTGGGCTGGCTCTGGAATTAGTGGGGTTTACAAAAGCATGAGTTCTGGAGAAGACTATGGGCTCGTAAATATGTAGACATGTGTCCTATGGATGTAGAATGCCCTACAGATGTCATGGACCACTGAGGAAGTAAAATATTTCATTCCTCCTCTGGGCTTGAGTTGGACTTGTGCTTCTGTTTCCCTTATTAATATATATTTCAATTTTTTTTAATGAAAGTTGGATTTTATTTTTTTCTAGCCCTCTATGATCTATCTATATGTGTGGAAGAGGCTGACTAAATGTAAGGAATATAAAAGATAAAACGTTAGGGGGAAAGACAAATGAGTTACAAGACATGTATTTCTAAGTCACTCAGGCATTTTGAAAAGGCTACCCAAAATGGGTTTTCCCAAAAATTAGCTCAGTTGGTTAGAGCCAAACTTGCGGATTTGGTCTCTGTATGGGCCATTCACTTAAGAGCTGGACTCAATGATCCTTGTGGCTCCCTTCCAACTCAGAATATTCTGTGATTCTGTGAAGCTAGCTGGCAGCCAGGTCAATAAACACATCCCCCCATCCCAAATGGAGCAAATCCAAAACCTAACTCTTTCGTAAGATGAAGTAGTCAGATAAATGCATCTCCTTCAGCTTTGTGATTGAAGACTTCATCAGGCAAGCATTTTTCCAAGCTTTTCTCCCCTTAGACATTTGTTGTGATTGACAAAGAAGATCTGGACAGAATAATGATAATGTTTTCTTGCTCCTTTACTGAATAAAAGAAAGAAAAACAGTCTAGGTAGAAGCATTGCAAAGTTCCTCATCTCTGCCTTGTGAAATTTTATGTTGAGATTTAATTAGCATGAGATCCTAAAAGGAATAAAAGTTTATCTTAAATGATCTGTCAGGCTCAATTTATTTGGCCTGGAGCTCTTCCATTTAGCAAAACTTTGGCTTCTCTTGCATGGGCAGAGAAGCTGGAAGAAAAAGCTCTTTTTGCTGCCTACAGATGCATCCATGCAAAGGAGTCCAACTAGCATCCCTGGCAGGACTTCCTATCCCTCAGGGACATGGACAGATGTACTGGAAGAGTAACTCTGAGCCTTCACAATCTGCATACATTCCTCCTTGTGCTGGACAACAGATACTACAGAAATGTGTACTGGCTCTTTTTGTGACAGATTTGAGGAATTCAAGAAATGACTGGACATGATACTTTGTGCTATGGTCGAGTTGACAAGGTGGAGATTGGTCAAAGGTTGGACTTGATGATCCTGGAGATCTTTTCCAACCTAAATGATTCTGTGATTCTGCAATTATGTTCATCCTCCTTCCCTCAAGCAACGTTGCCATAGCCAGGCATGGGTAATGGGGGGAAGGTGCATTCAAGCCTATGGGCTGATGCCAGCTGTGGACTCTTGGCATGTATTAAAATTTTACGTCTGAACTCCAAAATTAACAGTGCTTTTCCTGAAATTCAGATAACTACAAGGTGCAGATGCAAAGGATGGTGAGAGAAGAGATGGTTTCTAGGCCTTGGCAGTATCTGTTGCTTTGTGCTTTCACCAGCTCCCTAACATATAGACTAAAAGAACAGGTGTAAAAGTAGCTCATCAGTATTCTTCATTAAAATGTAATTGATTTCGTGACTATCTGTAATTCACACTCATTCAGGAGGTATTCATTCCAAGTAACATTTATATTCTCATTATTTTGGATAAATTTAGGATGAAATATTATGCTTTATTTAAGACTAGATATATAGCACTTGCTTAGTTTCCTTTCATCTTGGCTTTGTAGCTATTATTAAAAACAAGCAAAAAACAGGGAGATGGGAGTGTGGGACTGAAATGCAACATTTGCATGCCATAAACCAAGCACTCAAAAGTCAGCACTTAAAGGATCAAAGGTAAAAGCTCACAAGTACTTTTTTTTCTTCTATTCTTAAGTGTAAAATTACTAATGCTGAAAATCTCTAGCAATTGAAAAGTTACATGGAGCTGAGATAAACTCATTCAAGGTCCAGATAAAGAAACTGGAATGACTTTATGCTGAGAGACACGACTTTAACTTGAGTGAGAGATTAGACCATAGAGTGGGTTTTAGTTGTTTTGCATTAAGAAAGTGAAATTGTGTCCCTGTTTTGCATTGCTCAGGATGGAGATGGAAACACAGAGTTGAAATGTTTCATAATGTTACTCTAATTCAGTCAAATTGTTTGCCACTTAGCATTCCAGACAGTTTCTTGACTAATACAGAAATGGGAAGGCTTCCCAAGATGGACAGAAAAGAAGTACAATCAGGGTTCTCTGAATTTCCCCTTTCTTGATCCTTTTTTATTCATCTTTGTTGGTATCTTCCCAGAGCAGAGGACTGCTGGGAAACTAGACCTTGAAAACTAGGTTTAATTCTTCCTGTGGGAAAAAATGCTAAGAATTTTACAATCGGTTAAATTTTGTATAAAAGATAGTCATGTGCATATACTGTTGTCTCAGATACAACATAAGCAATATATAATATGTCCTCTGTCACCACTTTGTGTGTATTTTGCACTCTTTGCAGAGGACCAGGAACAATCAGTCCCTGGAATAGCGGTAAACTCCTTTGTGCTTTGACTGGAATATTCTCCCGTGTATTCCCTTTTCTCAGATGATATGAGTTTGCTGGGAATTCTCCTCATCTGAGATTTGTAAATTGCTGTTCAAGAAATTGCCACTGATTCCCTAAACTAAAAGATGTGGATGCATCATAAAGGTCTGAAACAGGAGGAAAGCTTCCTGGCTTGTACACATGATAAGTTTCCATTCCTATAATACAATTTAGCTACCATTCTCAGGGAAGGATTTTTGCCTGTGGTCTGTAATTATGGAGCTAGAGAAGGACATAGGGAATATTTAGATTACACATCAGCCAAATCACTGGATAACTGTGTAATGGTCAAGTAGTAGAACAAGCTGCCAGGGAGGTTATGGCATCCACATTTCATTTTTCAAAACAAGCTAGCTAGATGATGTTAGATAATTAATCCCGATGGAGAGACCAAGGATAAACAAAACTGAACAATAGTTGTTTCTCCTTTTCATCTGGAGTGATTCTATAAGTTGTGCTGTTATGTAGAAATCAATAGCTGATCTGTTAGATGGATAAAACTCAATCAACAGATAAAATATAAATGAAGCTGCATCAAACTGAATTGGGTCAAATCATATTGGAAATGGGTCAAGCCTTTGGGAATCCTTCACTACTATTTATTATAATGAGCGCACAAGGTTTTAAAACCAGCTTACAGGTTTTAATCAGCGATAGCTTATGGTATGATGAATTACTGCTGTGTATGTGCTTTAATTAAGCAGTGCTTTATGAAGCAGTGTAGTTGTACCATTGTAAACTCTGAGCCTGATACAGCAAAGTCCTGAGTCAGTCTTGAAATACTAAATTGATTGGGCTTTCAGGACTTTCAGCATCTCACATAGTCAAACCTGTAATCTGACAGACAGTGCAAGAGACTTCATTTTGCATGTGGATTAAATATTCATCTGGGACTATAGCTTTTAATTTTTAAGATATTGTTCCACAGACCACTTTGATCTCTGAACCAATATTAAGTGCCCAGTTGTAGAAATTATGTTCTTGAGGCATATGAAATACAAATCCTTATTTCCTTCAAGAAATGCTTTTATACCAGCATGTGAAATTCTGTTGTAATGCCCCTTCTCCCAGGGCTACAAACGTAAAAGGTGTACATAGAATTTAGTTATTGCAAAAGTGTCTGTCATTTTGAATTGTTTTTTGTTGTTCTGCTTTGTTTTTTACACATGCACAAACTGACTGTCCTTGCCAGGTGAAAATGAACTTCTAAGTTTGAATGATAAATGTGTTTTATTCAGTAACTGAATATTATGGATTTAATTGAAATTGATTTTGATTGGTTTACCAATTAAATGGTAAGAATGTAGATCCTCAGAACTGTTCCTCAGATATTTGCCTGTTCTATAACTCCTTGCATGCCCATATCTACACCAGCATTCTTCTGCTCCTCATTTGCACTGAAATATGGCACTTCTAAGTCCTAACACCTCAGGACAAATTAGGTTTTTTCTTACAAGAAAGTATGCTATCGGATGCAACTTTGCTCAGGATGTTCTTGTGCCTAGTAGGCAGAACACCCACATGAAAAGCGCATAATTCAGACGTAGTTCCATCCTCCACCTGATGCAAAACAAGAATTTGCATAAAAACCTCTCTTTATTCTAAAGTTACTGAACTGCTCCTGAGATATATCTGGGGTGAATTTCTAAGTCATTAATGCTGGTACTTTTTTGCTATGTATAAATAACTAAATATTAATTTACTATAAAGAAAGAGTAAAATGACAGCCCAGAAGCTGGAACGTTCATTTAGAGTAGGGGAGAGCTGAGTTTAGATCCCTCATCCAGATTTTTCTGAGAGGGAACTTAAACTGTTATGTAATGTATCTCAGAGGAGTGGTCCTGTGACTGACATAAGAGACTGATGCCAAAAAATCCGGTACGAAGAACTGCTCAGACACTTTGGATCTTTTGAGCAACAAAGGTATTTATTACAACGTTGGGAGCAAGTGTGGTTCGCACCACAGAAAACTTGCTCAGGGGTATCACAAAGTCAGGGGTTTTAGACAATTTTCATATATAATTCTTATACATATTCATATGATTGCAACATCTATCTATACATATTAATGATAGGCAGAGTATAGGCGGAGCTCAGGTGGCGCTTAGGGCGGTGTTTTTCTTGGCCCCCAATTTCGGTGGGGGTTCTGGCATTCAGCCCGGGTTTTGGGGTCTTCTTCTCATCTTCATCGGTCTCACCTCTCTACCTTTCCATTGCTCTTGACTTGCTCACTGAAGCTTGGAGAAAGCCTTGGCTCCAGGCTTATTTCTCCTATTCAAATGTCTATCTTATCTTACCTTATCCTAATTTATTACCTCTAGGCCTATTGTATACTGCTTCTAGCATTCTTCTAAGTTTTGATCCAGTAGGCAGAACAGAATGAGTCTTGGTAGCTGAGGCAGAGTAGATGTTAGGGGGCCTATCTTAGTTAACTCTCTTAGGCCTGACTCTTGTTTCAAGACTAAGTAGGGTTAACAGGAATTCCTCTTTCATGGAACAAAAAAGTACTGGGTGATTTCTAGCATATATTTGCACTATTAATTATGCCCATATTTCTGTTTGACCTTGGTGCCTAGGTCATTGAATGTCCTGGACAACGAAACTGGAAACAGAAATAGAAATTTCTTAACGTATATTTGAACAGTCAAAGACCTTTGAAGTACTTTATTAACAGGAAAACCTAAACAGTTAGCTTAAACTAGCTAAACCTGTAGGAAATTTCAAGAAAAATCCTAAGCCCAAATATATCCGTGCACCAGCAACCATCCTTGGCTGAGCTCAGTTTCTGTTTGCTTGTGTGCTCCCCTCTATTTGTACAGGTGTGACAGCAGGATTATTGTTTGTAAGCTGGTATTGTTTTCTTCAGTGGCCTTTTTGGAAACCTTTCTTTCAAACATTTGTTCTTCAACTCTTTTCAAAGTTATGCTACTACATGCGATGGATCATTGTATAAGAAGAGAATAATTTATTCATTCTATGTTTTAACTCATCTTTCTTTTGTAAGATGGTCATCTCAGGAGATGAAATCTGTTTTACCTGTGATATCCATGAAAAGTCAAAGAATTTACCCAAATACTTGCATCCAGGCAAATTGTCTTGATCCAACTTAAGGAAACATACAGGCAATTCCAGAAGAAACTGAATCTTATCTTTGGTATATATCTGTGGTAGATCAAGCAAATCATGCTCTATAAGAAGTGCCTGTTTTCCTCAACATCTTGACAGGCACCCTCGACAAGGTAGTTGTGATACAGAAGTCTACACTGTACTCATCAAAGTTTGGACAGAGGAATTCCATCAAATCATCTTTTAACTGTAAACAGTGTAGTAGCTATGAAAGGGAGGAATTAACTACAGTAATATTTCAATAATTATAATAAGTACTATTCAGTTGCCTGTTCTGTAGGTTTCAAATCTGCAGTTGCTTTTCATATAATAAAGTTTAAATAGCCAAGTTCAGACACTTATTATTTACTGGCTTTAGAGCTCAAGAAAATAATTTGGTACTGCTGAAGAGTAAATCAACCAAAATTAAATCTGTAAATATGAGAACTCAGAATCCTTGCTGAGAAAGCCCAAACTGTATTTTTTAGTGATGCAAATTAAGATTAAATTCATTTTAGATTCCTCCCCAGCACAATAATTTGGAGAACACGGCAAATCTGAAGACTAGTTCATCAGAGCAAGACTGGTAGGAATATCACCCTGAATGACTTATTGTAGAAGGACAAGGGAAAAAAGGAGACTTTACCATCCTAACTTATACTGTTTTGGTTCATAAAGTTTTCTCGTACATGCAAATCATGGTAAATGTCAAACAGTACAACATCCAGAACCAGGAAGACTTCAGCAAGGTTGTTAATACCAGGCTCTGTTGCACTTCTTGCCCTCTCTATGGTGAACTATGAATGGGAAGATCCATCCACATTTTCCACCATTTAGGCTGACTTTAAAGCTGGTCGGGAATAAGCATTTGCTTTGAAAAACTGAGCATATTAGTTTTTTTAATAGATAATGGTCTGATAAATTGTATTAAATGTGTATTTATGATGCTTAAACTGAGTTGGCCAAGCCAGCATAGCTGGGTTAGTGACCCAACAGCCTATGAAAGGGTGCAACTTTCTTGCGTGTGGTACCTTGTGCCTTCAGCAGAAGACTGTCTTGAGTAGTCTTGTGGGATGTATCACCTCAGGCTGGTAAGTTCAGTTTTAGAATGAACCTTAAGAGCACAGAAATTGTTAGTGTCCTACTTGGGTTTTGGAGATTTTGTGGGCTCCCTGAAGCACCTCACTAATTGCTCATTGTCTTACACTTGATTGACAGCTGTGGTTGACTCTGTCCCCATGTGCCTGTCCAGTACAATAAGCCAGTTTGTTATGTAGTCGCATCAGTACAGATTTCTGTGCCTCTCTCTTTTCAAATTTGTTACTAGCACAGAATGTTTGGGCAATCACAGAAAAAACAAAACCAAAGCAAACAAACAAAAAATCAAAACAAGCAAAAAAGAAATGCTGCATTTGGTTATAAGTATATAATTTATAATTTTTCTTCTCTGCAGTATTATTTTTCTCTTTTAAAAATATTTGTTAAAATTTACTGAATTTTGCTACATGTAGTAATCCTGTTTAATACCTGGGAAAGAGATTAAATATTTCAAAAGTAATATTTTACATGTTTTGATGATCAAATAAAGTTGCAAGAATAATTTATTTGTAGCAAGAAAAATCATTTACACAGTATTCAGAACTACAAGCTGATCTCATTAATTTATTATTTGTTTCCACCAAAAATTAAATACTGACAAAAAATTGTAATTTAATTTGGAGACAGTCCTCTTTAAACTGGCTTTAAAACTTTCTTTTATTTACAAAAGCAATATATTACAAAAGCAATAGCAATTTAATATTACAAAAATATCATCCAAGCTGGCATGATGATACAAAAATTTGTTGTGATAATTCTGTTCAACATTATCTTCAAGAGGCCTGTTTTCTTTCAGATATAGAACTAAATTAGTCATACACAGGTTCCTTTAAGAAAATGTCTCATACAAGAAGTAGAGAAATTCAAATGATTTTTCACCATTCAAATTATGTGTATAGTGCTCTCTTGATTGTTAAATTACACTCTATGCTAGGTCAAAGTATAGAATAAATTATTATTTTTTTTTAAGTGAATGGGAATTAGATAATTTAGGAGCATATTACTGGGTTTCAGAGAGCAGGTAATTTTGTGTTTAAGCTCAATGAAAGGTTTGTATGGGGTGTAAAGAAGGAGGATTTTATTAAGAAAATAGGAGCAGGAAATTGAACCTCTTCAAAACAGACTTACCCAACTTCTCTTACTAAAATCAGTGAGTAGGTTTTCACAAAACCAATATCAACTATTAAAGGTAACAGACAATGCACAAGCTAGATCATAAGATAGATTTAGTGTTTCCTTTCAATTGGATGCAATTGTCTTTCAGCCATATTTGTTTTACAGCATGTCCTGTAAAAACCTAAGACATGAGAAGCCCCACTGAAGGAAATAGAAGCAGTATATCTGAGAATATCATGCCTCAAGTTAAAAAAAAAATCATAATTATTTTATACATTATCAAAAATGTTATGTTTTCTGCTTGTTCATTACTTCATTTTTATAGGCAAAATCAGGAAATTCAATAGGACAGTTTTATAAATCAAACTCACAAACCAAGTAGCTATGCTGTTCTGGTTGGTGAATCGCTGCCTTTGAAATGGACCTAGTTGAATGATACCTGTAACTCTCTCTTTGGACCTTTTCTGTAAAACTTCAAAATGGTAGAGATATGCCCAAAACAGTTGATTCGTTTTGAGGAACTTAGACTCTCCAAATACGAGATTAAGGATTTAACAATAGGTTAAAAGGCCTATAAATAATATTTCTTTTGGAAGTACGTGAGTATTAAGGATATACATTGCTGTTTCTCGGGGCTCTGATATCTCCAGGATTACCTGCTGTAGTTTTTGCCACTGAAGCATGGCTAAGCAGTGTCTGTGTCCTCCCATCATTTCTCTGTGCCTCCCACTACCTGTGCCTACTGGTCACCAGGGATGTCTCTTGTCACTCCTTCTGGTCTTGCAAAGTATTTTTGGTATGCTGGAGGTGTGAAGGGATTCAGTGTATTGAGGGTAGAAGTAAGAATGGGAAAGGACTGTATTGTTAATGGCTAGTACAAGAGTCCATAAAGTTTTCACAGAATCACAGAATATGCCAAGCTGGAAAGACCCATAAGGATCATTGAGTCCAGCTCCTGGCCCTGCACAGGACCATCCCCAAGAGTCCCACCATGTGCCTAAGAGCATTGTCCAAACTTAAACTCTATGTCAGGCTTTGTCTTTATGGTAGGTCTACTGTCTCTCCCACATACACACACAAGAAATACTAGAAAACCCATGACATCTATCCTTGAGTAAAACAGCAGCTTAAAAATCTGTCAGAATGCCTGGGGGCATGCTGCACAGGGAAGAAATAACCCAAGTAATACAGCACGTTGACAAGGTTTCAATACCAGTTGCAGAAGTGAGAATTGTTTTCCTGAGAAATTGCAACACTGCTATCCTTTACAGTTCAGGGATGAAAAACATCTGCAGAAACAGTCCATGAATAGGATATGTGAGTTATAGAATATTCTCCATTTAAGTGAGAAATTTCCATTTCTGGGAACATATCCACTGCTGCGTGCCAGAAATAATTCAGTAGAGCAAGGCAAACTAAGATACAGTTCAGTGTTGATGCTGCGCATGGAAAACAGAGGTGCTGCCAAACAGCAGCACTCTCCCACCAATGGTGTAATTGAGAAGGAGCCAGTGACTCCTCGCAGCAAGGCCAGAGCAGAGGAGGGTGCAACACAGCACTGTTCTGTTCAGCAGCTGTGCTTTCCCCCATGCTTACTCATGCTACTGATGCAATGAGGAGTAACATGGTCTAGTTGAGTGAAAAAAGTAATTTAGGCAGGATGGGTTTTTGGCACAGGCAAACCTTAGCAAGGGGCATGCAATATGTGCCATAAATCCTGGCCCCTTTGTTGTCTCTTCTCTTTCCTGGTGCTGGTCCTACCAGGACCAAGACCAAGACAGTTCTATTCCTCCAAGAAAGTCAGATGATAATACCATTGAAGGCATCAGGAATAAGGAAAGGACTGTGACTAGAATTTGAGGCCCTAGATTTCCAAATATTCAAGTGAAGATCCAGGCACTGGTCTCACACAAGAAGGGTGATCATTTCTTTACGTTATGTTTCATACGTTTTTGGCTTCTGTGTGCTCATAGTTTTGAACTTTATTGTTTTACATCCTATGTTTCTTGTTTAAATCAAATGTACTTAAATCTAGAAATTTGTGCTAGATTTTTGTATACCTAGCCAAAACACAGGAAAGCAAGACAACTTTTTTACATATTTTACTGAAAAGCAGTAAGAACACTTGCTTGCATTGCTAGCTCTCACTAATCTGTACATGCTATTGCAGAAGAAGGAATTTTGTATAAGACGGTGAAAACACAAAAACTGTATCTAAGTTTTAGTAGTATTTTTCTAATATAGTTTTGTACTGAGATTCTTAAAATTTGGGTAGTTAAAGATTTATGGTCAAGTATGTAAAGTACTTGCTTTTCATGATTCTGCTACCCATATAAAACACATGATATAGATTATCATTCTGTTCCATTCAATCTCTTTTTTTTCCTTCTGGAAACATTCTATGACTTAAATTTCCATTGAATGCTGTAACTAGTGGTAAGATATACTCAGATACGTATACACTGAAGTACTCACTTCATATATACTCACTTCAAGTAAGATTTTAAAACCCTTCCCATAGTTTAATCACCATGGTTTTGACTTTCAGACTTGTCAGAAATAAAGTTTGTGAGACACTTGGTTTTTGTAAGTAGCTTATGCTACTACTTTGCTAGCAGTTTCAGGGAAAAACTTTTAAAAACATTTTTAAACTGTTTTTAGCAATTCCTGCTTCTGAAATTCCTCTTACTCTCACACCTTAACAAGCTTTATCTTTCTTTACTTATTGTGCATCTACAATTTTAACATTGTCTCAGGCAAATCATTATGTTAGAAGAGTTACACAAATATACCTCTCATTTGAAGCACTAAAGTTTGTCAACTTTTGATCCCAGTTGTAATAAAAAGCTGATGACATAAATTTTGTACTGTGGTTTTCCAGGGTTTTGTGCCTCTTATGGAGGTTATTGAACCTAGTCTTTTATGCCCAACCCATTGTAAAAATTTCTACCATTCTTCACCCTCATTCTGCAATAGTCATACATGAGAAAAAATGCATACTTCTGCTTTTCTAGTTTTCATCCGCTTTTCAAGGACTTTTGCCTTATATTATGTTTCATTCCTACAGGTATAAATCCTGTCCTCTTCTAACAAGATAATGTTCGAACTAAAAATCATCATTGCTGTATGCTATCAATTTTCTGGGCAGAATAGATTCTTTCAAACTATGAGTGTTTTGTCAAACTGTTTTCTCTCAGTACCTAAAATATCAGTTTTAATTCTGGAAACTCTTAGAGGAGTGTATTTAATGTTATGCACAAAAACAACGCTATGCTTATCCATAAATGATTGTGTGCTCTGGCTGTGCTATGCCAGGCAACGTAATTCCAGAGCTGTCTGTCAGGTGTATTATATAACTGCTCTATATTAATTATTAAATCCTTTATTATTTAGAGTAATTATAATTTAATGGTTGTAGCTTTCCATGGAAAGTTCTTTCTCTTAATGCTAGTCTGTTTCCTGTAGCTATTCCAGATGAAGAAATAAAAGGAAAAGTAAATCAGAATTTAAAATGAAACAGCACAACAATGATATCTACCATATTTTAGGAAATTTTTTAAGCAATCATTATGGATATAATCAGTGACTTTTACTTCAAAACTCTTCTTTGTATCTTAATCAGTTTTCTACACCACTTTTTTGCTCTTAATAAAACACATTGTTCCTTGTTAGTACTAAGAGGAAATCACTGTTGGATCTTTTTCCTCCTTTCTGTTTTTCCTAGGGGATTAGTACAAGGAGATTACTCAAAACAGGTTAAAGCATGTGGAAGTTTACTGAATTAGCAGGAAAATGGAATTATTTCTCTGGAACTTTGGTTTTTAAAAAGTTTCAGTTGGAGTGTGTTTCTTATCTCTTGAATACAAGATCAGCTTTCAGATTAAAAAAAATCTGACCATACCAACATAGTTTTCTGAGTGAGCTTTTTTTGCAAAGATTTTTTTTTTCCCCGGTAAGTTTTACCACCATTAGATTTTAAAAGGAAAAAGGAAAAAATAAAGGAATAGTAGTGTTGATAAATTTTGAAATTCAAGACTAGAATGCATCTTACTAAAATGTACTGGTAGTACCTGAAGGAAGCCACGCTACTCTGTCTTCATGAAAAACCTGTATCAGGATAGATAAATTCTCAATTGACTGTTACTATCATCTTATGTTTCAAAACTGCTTTGGTCTCATCCTGACATACAATTTACATACACTTAAATTTTTAAAAAAAGCATCAAATGGAAATTTATAAAGTGAAAAATATCATTGTAGGAGTCTGTTGGGCTGGGCTGGCACACAAAACATTTCAAATGCTGGTGTTTGAAAACTCACCACTTCTTTTGTAGACAGTACCTCCGTGAGGTGATCCATCTCCCAGATCTGTTTCTTAAAGCCTGTGAGAACTGAGTAGGCCATGATCATTTTTCCTAACTACTGAGCTTTCACATCTTCCAGTGCCTGAGGGCATGGGGTTGCACAGCCTCACCACCTGCACTCCTTGGCCAGTGCCCCAGGCTTCGAGCAGCCACCTGCTGCTTGTAAAATGCATCTCTGCCCCTGGCAGGGGGGTTGGAACTAGATGATCTTTAAGGTCCCTTTCTATGATTCTAGAAACACTCAAAGTGTTTCATGCACACACTTTTCTCACTCATGCACACACTTTTCTCACTCTACAAATCATGTAATTCTTGAGTTAGATGGGCATCCTGGCATTGCATAACATTTCTTGTTTTCTCGCTCCCTGGTGTGCCATCCCTAAATACAACAGTGACAACCCCGTCCCTGATGGGAGCCGAGACTACCTCCCTGAGGACAGGGAAATCCAATCTGTGATCCCATGTGACTTCTGGATGGGGAGCTGATTGTCAGGGGTAGGCAAGAGTTGGGAAGTCTCAAAGTCTACGGCTTTCAATGGCACCTTGAGTGACAGCTCTCTTGTTCATCTCAGCAGAGGAAACTGAAAGAGTGATCTAGGGGAGTAGCACTGCCTGAGTGCCTTTGTAGTCTCCCCTGTACCTCAGTGAGGGTGCACTTGCACTTACATCTTATTACACAAGTGGGCTTTTTGTTGCTCTTTTTTCCTTAATGATTTCCCTACTCTTCTGAAATAAAGTATCTGGAATAAACTGGCCTGAGTGATTCAAAATGGGATTTCTTGTACAGGAAAAAGCCCTGGCAGTTACTGCACAAATGACAAAACAGAAAAGAGCATAGAGTTTGCAGCGCTGTATGAATGTGTTTAACACTGCCTCAGATCCCTTATTTAGTATCTTAGGACGAAGGCAGCAGGAATTCTGTCTTTGGTTTTGACCCTGAATAATGAAGATATTCAAAGCTCTTCATGTGCTACAGTGTTTTCACAGACCACCTGGTGTAATGGCAAGAGTGGTTATTCGAGGACATAATGAGTAGTTGATATCTAACACACCTAATATGCACAGCAGCTGCTGCTCTCCTCCCATCTCAGGCATAGTTATTGTGAAACTCCAACTTTTAAATAATGCCCTCTTATCTCTGAAAAATTTTAAGGATGCAGTGTGTAAGGAAGAAGCCAGAGCATTCCATTTTTGGACCTCTCAGCTGAAGCAGAGTAGGCACTGCCTGCTGGGAGACTGCTCAGCGGTGTGCTGAACATTCTCCTCCCAGGGGAGGGAAAACACAGCCCTGACAGAAGGTGAGGGAAGGCCTTAATTATAAAATCATGTGTATGCATCCAAATATGCGATAATGGAGCCTTTGCGTTGTCCCTGTGTGGTGTGAGATCACCAGAAAGCAGGCACACCTTGCTAAGTGGAGGGAAAACAACCTTGTTGAGAGGCACGATTGCTGACATGATCCACTGGTCAAGCAAACATCTTCTGTGCTGGGAGACATTTTTATTTCTGTCATGTTATGCACTTAAGTTTGGTTATCATATGAATTAGGAAGGGCCAACGAGCCCTCAAAAGAACTGCATCGTGCAGTTCATTCTGTACATTTGAGCAGCCACTGAAAACACTGTGGCAGAGACTTGGCAGCCATGTGCAGGTCAGCTGAAGCTGTCCACAGACTAGAACTTCTGTCAGTTCTTGTGCTGTGCATCCCCACACTGACAAGAAATCACCACACAGACAAGAAAAGCCTCCCTGGGAAAAGGTAACCATGCAAGGTTTTCTAGGTATCTGACGTGGGGTTTTAAATTTGTTTTGTCTACTGCAAAAAAATAGTTGATCTTCCACATTGAACTGAATTTAAAATTTCAGTTACAAGTAACATGTTTGGGTAAGTGTAGTGAAACATTTCTTTTGGGCATGCACAAGAAAGTCAAATTAAATGCTAGAATATTAAACATACCAGAGAAGGAAAAGATCATATTGGTCTTCTGTCCGATTCAACCAGAGTGTTCAACTGGGCTAGAGACAGGGTCATCCAGGTCCCTAGGGACTCTGTCTTTCCTGTCAGGATATTCCCTGTCACATCTTCTGTCATGTTTGTATGGAAAGCTTAAATGCTGAGCTAGCAGATGGAAACTGGGATTAGACCACTGTCTTGCATTTTTCAGCTGCATATGCACTTAACCCTGATGAGTCAGAAAAGACCAACAACAGTGCTATTCCTAGTTTTTAATTCCTAAATGACACTGCTTGGTGAATTTGACTTAAGTTCATAAGTAACTTTTAGGTTAACTAAAAAAAAATTATCTGGTAATTTGATAATGATTCAAATCTTTCTTTTGCAAAACTCTCCTGATAATGCACACTGTGCCTACTCATACTGAGTTTCCAGGACACTAGAGAGACAATAATTACATTTATTCCCCTTGAATAAAATATGTGGATACACTACTGCTTTGTCATCTTGGGTTTTTTTGGAAGCATCATAGATTCTCAAAATGGATACACTCCCATCCTGTGGTTTGCTGTCCCTTTACCTTTGAATGAGTGCAGTATCGTGGTATATCTTGAATTGTGCCTCATAGCCTCTGGTCTTTCACACTCTGAAATCAAGCTCATGAGGCAACAGAACGTGGCCACAGCCTCTGTCACTGGCACCTCCACCCCCTGTTTGGTCCTGCCTTCAACTGTCCCTCTCCCAGAGAGACTCTGACAGATGGAGCTGCTGCTGCGCCCTGGGATTCTGCCAGGAGGGCTTCTCTGCAGATCAGTGGCATCCACGTCCAAACCTGTCACTGCCTGGATGGCCTTTCCAACCCAGGAAGCTCTTGGGAGTTCTCCCGGGAAGCCAGCCCAAGCCTGTGTGTCTGCACAGGCTGACTGCCTAGCACACCCACTGTGGAAAATGGACTAGTGTATGTGACTAGAGTGCATGAAGTACTTAAAAGCATACAACAAGTAATGAAGTTATTATTTCATAATTGAGAAAACGTCTTCTCATGATGACTGCCTGTAGTTTTACATGTACAGTGTTATTCTCCACTCTAAATTCTGAGTTAAGAAAAGCACTCTGGGTTTGGCCTCTGCTAGGAAGAGGTGATTCCAAGTGATAAGTGAAATAAATATAAATTTTTGTTTGTAGACCATGATACATTTAGATAAATATTAATACTAAAAAACATATGTATAATTACACTGTATGACTTCAAAGAATAATTTACTGTGGCAGATAAACTCTCAGAATGATGAAGATTTACATTCTCTCAAAAGTTAAATCATAAAAGACAATAAACAATGGAATAGGAGAACCCTTAACTGGACCGAGACGTTGCAGTTATTGCACATGCGTGTATCCTAAAATATAATCACACTGTACCCATTTGAATATATATTTTTGTCTGTTAACTTATTTAATGAAGTTAAAGTTCATCCAAAGTACTGCATATGTTTCAGTGGTTATACAGTTTGGTATCAGTCAAGATTTTATGCTAAAATTATAAAAAAAAAATTGTGACCTCA
This sequence comes from Chiroxiphia lanceolata, assembly GCF_009829145.1. Classification (NCBI taxonomy): domain Eukaryota; kingdom Metazoa; phylum Chordata; class Aves; order Passeriformes; family Pipridae; genus Chiroxiphia; species Chiroxiphia lanceolata. Next base: position 63,994,938 of record NC_045637.1, on the reverse strand, counting down.
TATACAACCTCATGTAAAACTATCAAGGATTTTATTAAGCACCCTAAGAAAGAGGAACTTCTATGCAGAAGAAGTAGTGTTTGCTCTGTACACTTGCTTCATCACAACCTTTGTTATGCTTCATGGATGATCTACCTTCATTACTGTGTATTGGTTTATACAGAATCACAGAATATTCCAAGTTGGAAGGCATCCACAAGGATCATTGAGTCCAACTCTCAAGTGAATGGCCCATACAGGGAATTGAACCCATGACCTTGGTGTTATTAGAACCCAGTTTTAACCAACCGAACTAATCTCAGGATTTCTCAGTTTCCAGAATGAAAGCTATAATGATGGTGTAACAATTCTCATTGTAAGAAATAATTGTTTTAAACTCAAATTTTTTATTTTTTATTTCATTATATAGCTTTTTGATGCATAATATATAAATACATAAGACATTTAGGTATTAAATCCACATGAACTATATTACTAAATTTCTATGCAAATCTAGACATAAGTCTAACAAACAAAATAGGAGGCAGAGGTATAATCAGGAAAGTGAAAACAAAGAATCAGTAAAAATACAAAACACAGTGAAAAAAAGAATCAGTTAAAATAATCTTTATATGCTCTTAAAAATGCAGATTCTTGAAATTTTTATAGAAAAATCTACTCAGGCTACAAATTACTAGGTTTTTTTATGAGTTCAGGTTACTTAATTATGTTTTATTTGCAGCTTGCCTCCTTGCTTGCTCTATCTGGTTGGCTAAATACCATTACTAACATAGTGAAATAAGCCCAGGGTTAAGACTGCTTAGCTTTTATCCCAGCTCTAAGGATACCCTGTTTGGCCTTTGTCTGGTTTGCCCTTTCTGTCTGTTTTGTTTTATGGATGAATGAAAGATTCATAGCCAGAGAACTGGCTATGAGAAGTAATTATCACTTGCTAGATATACTACTTGCATAACTCAGGATTACCTGTGTGCTGTGTATGTATGTTTCCAAAACAATGGAATATGGGATTTCATAAATAAAACATTAGACAATAACTTCAAATGAAGGAAATAGTTCTGAAGGAGTTAAAGATGAAGGTAATATTTCTTAAGGCAAAACAGATTTTAAACTCTAATTACAAGGGTAAAAACTGTGGTAATTCGAATCCTTGCAAAGGTAACCTATTTTTCTTCCTTGATTCTCTCTTTTCTGGCAGCTTCTGATGAAGAATAATCTTTTATCTGACCTGACATTTTCTTCCTTATTTGAACTGTGATTCTTAATCTCAGCATTTTCGTCTTTAAACAAAGAAATAGTTGCCTGCAAGTGGATGAAATTCATGAAAAAGGCTTTGTTCATTCATTATTTATAAGCTTCTATTGTGATTTGTTTTTTTTAACTGGAAACTTTCAACTTGTGTTGGTTATTGCTGATGTGTGATAAGGATAACTGAAAAGCTTCTCAGTCCTGTCTGACAAGGATATATTATGAAAGTTAAAATTGCATTAATTTGCTAAGACTTTCTACATGAACCACAACATGAAATGTTTCTGTATTTATTCTGAAGGAAATTAGCTTTCATCATGCTTAGTTTCATTTAGCATTGTAAAGGTATTTGAAACAGCATTTCCAGCTTTTGTGATAGATCATTATTTTGTGAATCAGCTTTCAAAATGAGTGAGACAGGTAGGGCAGGTTAGAAGAGACTTTGCAGGCAAATTGCACAGGATTTACTGAAATATGGGAAGTGTTCTCAGTTGGCATCAGTTTGCAGTCTCCAGTTTAGGATTTTCACTGCTTATGTTTGGCCCATCTTCCTTCTCGTGTCTTGCTCTCTGAACACTCTTGGCCACAGGAGTGCTGTTGCTCAGTGCAGCACATGAGCTCTTCAGGAACCTTCACAGAAGGCTATAGTGGGAATGAGACAGAAGACCTAAGACCCAAGGTCTTAGGTCTTAGGACAAATGATTGCTAAATGAGACTGACAGCGTAAAGTGTTACAGAAAAGCATTCACTCTTTAAAAGGGAACGTGAGCAGAGGCTAAAATGGAGAAAGGCAAGCCTCTGGACACTAATGTAATGTTTCTGAGCACTATTCACCCTGTCTCTGGACTGAGCCCATCAATGAGTTGCCAACAGCTTGTGAATGGTGAGCTTTCAGATAGGTTAGATGTGTCTTTGAAAGTGTGAGTAGTTATGCAGTGACACGATTTCTGGTTCATGTCTAGGAGATTGATTTGAAATTTGAGATTAAAATCTTTCCAAATTTCAGAGTCATTCTCTTCCTAAGGATTTTTAAGCATTTCAGATATGTACGGACCCTGCTTAGTTTTACCAGTTTGAAATCACTTGTCATTTTCCAAAACTCTTCTGAGATATGATGGGTAAATTTTCTCTATAGCTGCCAGCAGTCCTGTTGAGCTGTGATGCATGGATGAGGAACAATGTGCAGAGAACTGAATGATTCTGTTGTAGGACAAGGTTTAATAACATTGGCTCCTGAGATAGGCTGCTAAGAGCTGAATATGCAGCAAGGTTTTCTAATATGCTAAGCATATAATCACTCCCACTGAATTAGGATGGTTAAGCAAGAGGGGCAGTTGACAAAGAGTGGGATAAGAGATTGTTAAACTACTGTCACAGGAAGGTTTTAAGGGAGTCAAGAAGTAGGAGGAGGTATATAAAAAAATTTTGAGAAGCTTTTTGAGGAGAAGGAGTCGTGGAGGCAGCACCTTATGCAGGGATGTTTTTTTCAAAACAAACTAAGACCCATCTCTTATGCATTACAAATGCTTTCTCTCATCCTTAAATATCTCTCAGTAGAAACTATCTTCATGAGGTGTAAATTAAATACACTTACAAAAATGTGGTGGAAATGGAAATTATGTAGTGAAAGGAACTGAACCTAAGCACTGTCTTATCTGGAAATTCTCAGTTTAAGTGAATAAGTCATACTGGCAATCATAATACTGCTGTGAATTTTGCTAAGTTTGTTTTACTCAGCTAATATCTGTTGTAGGATGATTCTTTTGCTTTTATTGAATAAGAACATGTAACTACCTGATATACCATTGAAAATCTTCTGTATTAACTTTGTGACATGTGAGCCAATTATTTAATGGTAGTGTGTTAATTTGTCTGGAGTTGCTTAAAGTGGGCTATAAAATTCTGTAATAAAATATGTAGAAGAAAAAAATTTAATATACCTTTAAGATTAGCTCAGTTCTTTGTTGGTAGAAGGCTTTCATCTTGGCCATATAAATAATCTGTTCTGGGATAATTAATTAAAAACAAGTATTAGTTGTTTATAATTCTGTGAGATAGGCATACATTTCACTCACATATTTCTGGGCCAGTTTTCTCTGTGTTGGTTAGTTTTCATACTTTTTTGTTCCTGTTTGAAAGAACAGCTGCAAATTCAAATTCTGAAATTTTACCACTTCCTGTCATGGTATTGACAAACATTATCTCACAAACCCAGTATATTTTCCCCCAATATTTTTCTTTCGCATTTTAACATGAACCGAGGGATTTCAGTACAATCTCTCTATCATGAGTGCGGAAAGATCTAGTTAAAAATAATGGAAGCACTACAAAAAGAAGTCAGCATCATATTGCGAATATTGTACAAAGCCCTTTGTTGTTGTGTTTCTTTGGAGGAGTTCCACTTCCTCCAGTCCTTTTGTTGTTGAACACTCAGAAGTTTTGACAGATATGAGCTACATTATACCAACAGTATACTAACTTCAATAATTCAGAATTTTCAAAGCAAACTGGATGGAATGACACATAGAAATGTAGAGCCTGCACTTACATCCTTATCTATGTTGACCTATGCAAGACAGCAGAGAACCATAATGCTGCCTCCTTGCTTCCTTTATTTAGTATTTGGAGGTGACTTTTTCACTGATCAGCACTTGTGCTTGGAGATCTGGAAAACCAACAACTGAGTTGTACTCCTTGCTGGGAGAACAAAACCTTTTGATGTCTTCCTCTCAGCATCCCTTTAATCATACCAAGAGGATTAGTATATCCTTCCTCTCAGTAAAAATCTGGTTTATTTCCCTCATAGACTAATTCTCCCAGTTGCTTAAGATATCAAATATCTTTATGGCTTTTCTTGACTTCAGTAAAGCTTGGCATGTTCTCTATGAACTGTCCTTTCCTGTTTGTAAGGGACAAGGCATTGATAATGTGGTTCCCTGGTACTAAATGTTGCGGGTTTTCCCCACAGTCTTGGGTTTCTCGGTCAAAAAAGTCTTGATCTTCGGGCTGGCCTGGAAGTTTGTTTCTCCAGCTACCAAGCTCCATTCCTACAAGGGCTAGCTCCTGGTACCCAGACTAGGTAGTTGGAGGCTACCTCATCAGGCACATTCTCAGTGTTACTTAGTCTGCAAAGGAAGCCACGTAAGAATATAGAAATGTTGAAAAGGAATGACATTGTATGTCACATGAATTAATCACAGAAAAACTTTCTCAATTGCAGTACTTTAATCAGACCATGGATTTACACTGTCTTTTTTGTATGCTTCTCCACCTGTTACGTGCTTATCACATCTCACCTAGTCCCAGCTCCAGAAAAAGTTGCAGAGCAATTACTCTTTTCTCCTCTATGTTTATCAGAGCTATCAGGCTTTAGCCTGTTGCTGTAAAGTTGTGGCTAGACCAACATCAAGGTGCATGTCTTCCCTCTTTCCTATCAGTAGATGCTGTGGACCATCTGGCATCTAATATGCACACTGTATATCAATATTCATTCTGATGTTTGTCTCTCTTCTTTGTAGGTTGTGTTTTGATGTTTTAGATCTACAGGTAAAAGCTGTCATGATACAAATACAAATGGAAGTGAATCAATTCTGGTTTTAGCATTAACCATTTTATCTTTTAAATGACTACTGGGAATATTTCACTTACAGTTTACAACTGTCAGGAATTTATTCATGTACCTATTTCACAGAGAATTTGAGTCGGTGACAGAAATTATAAACTTGTATTCAGTATAATAAGAGTATATGATGCCACATGGATGGGCTCTGTAAGCTGCTGCTGGGGACCAGAGGATTGTGCTTTTATTCCAAACTAGTCTTAGGGCACTCCAAGTAGATCACACTCATGTGAAAGGAAAATTAGTCTTCACAGCTGCAAACTCCAGCTTTTGATGGGGGGGCAAATGCCTAGGTCTCCCTGCCAGATTTGCAGCCCAGTCTACAGTTCTGTGTAGACAATTTTAACAATAAAAATAATGATTTATGTAAGGAAAACGTTTACCTCCTGTGAGCTCTCAGATTAATATTAGTCAGCCTGCAGATTTTGCTAAAATGGAGCTAGGTGCTCCATTCAGCAGAGTTGAAGAGGCAAAATCACTTTGAGTGAGAAAGGAGAAAAGGTTACTGTGGATATGTTGGGTAAAATACAGACTTTTCAAATTCGCAATCTAGTTCAAGGCCATCAGCTCCCAAAATCAGTGTCACAAATAGGGTCATGAGCTCAGAATTTAAATGTAAATTGCATGCCCCCATATAGAGGTCTGAAGGGCCTATGTTTCTGTTGAGCTAACTCATCAAAGAAAACTGTATCCACTGTGCCTGGGGTTTATAAGTATGATCAAAATGTAAAAGTTTTAGTGTAAGAGTGATAATTTAGTAAGTTCTTGCACTTCTAAGCCATTCCAAAAACCCAACAGAAATGGCAGAAATTCATTCATGCCAGATGCTATCAGACGTGTGGGAAAAATGCACGTCAGAGTTCCAGCTACAGTGGCCAAGGCAGCAGACAAACAAATTAAATTCCTCTATCTGCATACTCTATTCTGTTAGAGGCAGGAAAGTCATGTATGTGACCATAGTCCCAAAATAGCAGATGAGACTAACTGTAAAATTTTATCTCAAATGCATGTTGGCTTTAATTATATAACAGAGTAAGTTTTGCAGTCAGGGTACTAATGAGTTGCTAATTCCCAGTCAGAGTAAGAGATTTGATTCCTGGCCTATCTGTTAACTAGCCAGTCTACTTCATACTGGCTGGAGTCTGCTGCTATGAATCTCCTGGGAAATACTTCACTAAGCAAGATGTCCTAGTTGTTTAAATGGGAGGGGAATGTGTGATTTAGCCATGCCTGTTCTCCCAGCAAAAATGTCCTGCATTGTGTGAGCCAGTAAGAAACTGTGTGATCTTTAAGCTGGAGATGTCTGTGCCCAATAACAGTTTCCTGATTATGTAAATGAGTTCTTAAAAATACTTTGCATTTCTTTCAAGAATCAGAAATATTTCTTTTAATGATGTTAGCTGTCTGGCATTCTGATTTAATAATTCATGCCCTATTCTTTCATATTTCTTTTCCTTTTGACATACTGTCAGAAAAGAAGAAAAAACCAGTTAAATAATTGAGAACATGTGAACTGCCATAAACAATCAGTCTTGTTTGTTTCTCTGCAGAGCGAAAGGAAGTAAAGGTGGGAGAATACAATGCTGTAGCTGACACACTGGAAATAAACAACAGTGTCATCAGATTCCAAGGTAGGAGAGAAGACTGGAAAAAGGTATAGGAGTGACATGAATAGATGTATGTAGTTTGTAAGAATGCATGCTCTTAAAGAACTGTTTTAATATTTTTAATAAAAAAGTATGACACTGAAGAAAGAGAAAGAGAACTGAGCTGTGCTTAAAAAGTAGAATTCTGAACAGAAAATCGCAATATTTGGAAATTGTATACTTGGTTTTTATTACAATGACAGGGCAAATTCAAATTTATATGTGTACACAAATGTTCTTTGATATTTCAGCAAGCAGATGTGTCTTCTATTATTCACCAATGAATAATGTTCTTATTTAATCCCCCTTTCCCACTCCCCCAGCTCATCTCACCTGAGGGAGGTTCTCATGTGCTATGTTTGCAGGCGCAAGAGGGAGGTGGTTGTTTTCCTTTGGGAGGTGTCTTTTAGGTAGTTAGAAAATAGAGTTTCAAAATACAAAGGCTAGCTTTAACATGGCCCATGTGAAACAGGGCCAGGGAGGGTATTTAGCCCAGCAACTCTCCCAGGGTCCACAGCAGGCATATAGCCTTGTTGCTGTATCTTCTTGCCTTTTTTTATCCCATGCAGTTCCAAAGATAACATGGGAACTTTGTCTGCCCTCACAGCAGTTGGAGTGTGGGCATACCCATGGTTTTCAGAGCATATGGTCATGGCAGTCAGATGTGAGCTGAAATGAGTTTTAAGGGTGTCTCCTGTTGAATACAGGCATACATATTATTTTTTCAAAGCTAATATTTAAGATTTATTCCTAAGTTCTGCTGTGGTGCAGTTCAGTAAGATAAAGTCAAGTTGACTTTGTCAGTTTTGTGTGGTTTTTCTCTAGGAGTGGTGAGGTGCATGAGTATCAAGCTGCTGTACTCTACTACACCTTCCTCTAGTGTCCCAAAACCCAAAGATGGCATGAGCATGGGTGGCGTTTCACTGCAGTGATCTAATTCATGGCTGCTTTTCCACCTTTCCTTTTGGTATCCTTTGCTTTAAAGGACTTTAAAGCGCACATCTACATAAACTCACATCTGTCTGGAGAATGAGGCTTTGGAAATGAAGAATGCAGAAATTGTCCCAGTTGCCAGAGTCTGGGACCCAGCAGATTATTTTTGCTGCGAGGAGGAACTAATGATGTAGTTGAATACTGAATCAATACCATTAATTTCCAGAGAATATATGCAGGATGAATCAAGTAACAGGAGACAGGCTTTGTTCATAATTCCTTGCCTTTATAGACAGTATATGATGGGAAAAAATCTCTATACAGTTTTTTTCAGAACAAGACAGTTTTTGTTCTGACCACATCTGAAGGTGTTCTTATATTTAATAAGTGCAAACCATCAGTATACTCTCTATGGTTCAGATACAGTAATGTGGGGGTTTATTCTTTAGTGTTAGTTATTTTAAGCCAGATGTGTGCTTTATTATCTTTTTGTTTTGTTACTTGTCTAGTTTTGTGAATTGCCATGAACTGTAAATGCATGCTCTGTAGAGGGAAAAAGAAAAGAGGAAAATTCTCCACTATCAAAACAGCAAATGATCCCTTCACTGTCACTTTATTGTGATCACCTAAAGGATTTTTTTTTTTTTTTTTGAAATCTTGGGCATAAAGACAAAAGGATAGCAAGTTTCCATGGTCTGAATTATTTCAACTTAACTGGTATGGGTAAAGTTATTTTGTTGTATAAATCTTTGAATATTTTTTTAGGTGCAAAGTAGAAGAGTGGATGTAAAAATTAGCCATGGCAGCTGCTAGTCAGTTACTTATAGCTCTGTGATCTGTGGTACTGCAGAGCTCTGCTTCTGCAGCCATGCTGTGAAGTGGAGCTTCTTGGCCCCATGTGGTCACCCTTGCAGCCCCACAGAGGACTGACGAAAAAGGACAGGCTCAGGCAGTGTAGAGCACACAAATAGAATTCTGAAGGAAGACAGTGATGCAAAGGGCCTTCTTCCAATTCCCTGCACCAAGGAAAAAGTTAGTAAGCAGGTAAACTGAAGTGTGGGAAGTAGGGGATGCAGAGCTTTACTGCAGTTGTTAGACAGTGATTCTCCTCATTAAACCAAGACTTTAAATAGTGGGAGCTGACCGTCGATCAAGCTCATGGCTGTAAACATATCTTTTAAGTTCAGATGTTCAAGTCCACGTCTGCAGGGATTTGCAAAGTGGATCTGTTCCTATAAAACTTCTGCCAAAAAATATTTTTCCATATTGTTCCATTATTCTGAGGGCACCAACAGTCCTGCCTCCCCTTCTCCCAGGGCTTCCCCCACCTTGCCCTCAGCCCAGGACCCCATTTCATCCCACAGGGCTATCAGTTCCTGTCCTAGTGATTTTACACCAAGGATGGTCTCCAGACAGGCTGTTTGAATTTGCTCTGGTAATGACAGTATGCACAGAAGAGATGCTTTCTGTTGTCTACTCATTGTTCTGCCACTTGTTTCAGAAAAGCAGTAACCTCATGTTAAAATTTACAGTCATAGTATTCATTTTAGTGTTTATCTATACTTTAAAATGAGACTACTTATCATGTATGGGGTTTTGCATCAGGGTTTTGTTGTGGTTTTTCTTCCAAAGAGTATATTTACCTGCTCCAGAAATATAAATCTTCATGTCAATCTGTGTGACTAACATATGTCTGTCAAAGTCAATGATTTCATCAACTACTGGTGTAGTTCACGGTTGCTAAATGTACTGAATCATATATAAGGCAAATAATCTTACAGAAATTCTGCATCTGGTTGAGTTTTTTCCTTTTTTTTCTTCATGTAATTCTAGGACTTGAACCTCCAAAGGACAAAACAATTATACAAGAGGAGCTGCGCAAAATCTCCCTGCCTCTCTACAGCATCCTTTCTGCCCTCACCATCCTAGGAATGATAATGGCCAGTGCTTTCTTGTTCTTTAACATCAAAAACAGAAATCAAAAGTAAGACACTTGTGTTACTTTTATCACTAATTCTTTCATATTTAAATGCCAGGTTTGTAGAACCCGTCACGTATATATATATCTATCTACATATAAATATGTAAGGAAAATGTTAAAACTGTGGAAAGATGATATTTTAGAACTATTTAATTGAAATCACTGTGTAATATACGCAACAGACTGTATTTAAGTTCTTTTATACTGTCTGAAAAGTGTAATTTTTTAATCTATGTTTGACTGTCTTCTAATAATATTAACCCTTGCTAATTAATTCATCAGTAAAACAGGAGGTCTTTGTAGTAAACATTCAAATACCTAAAACAATTCTAGGCAATGCTAGACTTTATAAAACAGCAAATACTGTGCATGCCTATAGATTTCACAAAGTTCTACAAGAAGGTTTATCTGTTTGCCTGGTTACAAAAAGCTCTTCATTATTGCTCTAATAGCCTAGCAGTAATCTTTTCCTCTTAATGCACTATCACCTTTTGTCCATAGACTAATAAAGATGTCCAGTCCCTACATGAACAACCTTATTATCCTTGGAGGGATGCTTTCTTATGCATCTATTTTTCTTTTTGGTCTTGATGGATCCTTTGTCTCCGAAAAGACATTTGAGACACTTTGCACAGTAAGTAACTCCATATATTCTAGTTGAAGATAGTCTTACAGAAAACCTTGTGAGAAATGCAAACAGAAAATTTAGGTAGTTGGATCTCTTAGTCCATTTAATTAATCTCTTTGTTCTTTACTGGGGTATTTTCTGAGACTAAATTCTGAGACCTGCACAAAGCTTTATTACTATTGTTGACGTTGTTGTTATTAGTATTAGTATTAGTATTGAAAGCTTCGTGTGCATTGGTATTTGACCTCAGACTGAAAGGGTAGATGTACTTTCTTTTTTTGAAATCATATATATGAAGATGATTAACTAAAGGTTGTGTTCATAGCATGGCAACTGTAGTACCTGTAAAACTACTATGTTGTCTTTATATATTCTATATTATTTTAAACTTCATGACTGCTGTTTGCCTAGATCTTTTTTAGTCAATCTTTTTGGCTGAATTTCCAAAGACTTCTACTACTACTTCCAGGCTACACTACAAACTCACACACGCTTAGATCCATTTAGAATACAGTCTAGTTAAATCAAAATGAGCAACTCTGAAACCAAATTAAATATGTCCACCTAGAAACCTAAAATGTCTTAATTGCTCACTGTAATGTGCAGCCTGACTTACAGAGGACATTTCAAAGAAGGGAAAAGAGAAAGAACTTCACTGCAAGGATATTCCCTCCAGAAACAGTAAAAAGGGCATTTAATCAAACATTTTCTTCTCAAAAAATTTGAAGACTGTGCTTAGACCTGTTGCCTAAGAATATCAGACTTACTTAGGAGTTGTCTTCGCTACAGTTTTGATCCTTCTTCAAGTCTCTAGAAAGTTGCAGTTCGCTGCACTTTTTTTTTAGGAATCTGAATTTCTGATGTCATGACTGGAGACAGGATAATTCAAAGCATGAAAGTTGGATGCATAAAGCTAGTTGATGCAAAGACATCCAAATATGTCAGCTGAAACCCTCCATACTGTCTAGAACCATTAAAAAAGTGAAATACCATGTGACTTGTTCAGTTATACCATTTCAAAACACTGGAGATTCTTTAGCATATGCCAAGATGGACTAGAAGGTACAGTATAGGTGAACATACAGGATTGTCTGTGGAAAGTCCTACCTTCCTTAGTTGGGCATGGACACAGCTGTATTTTAGACACACAAACATTAGCAGCAAAAGAAAAGAGAAAGAAAGAATATCCAGTCTTTCTACAGTAAAGCGCTAAATCTCTATAGAGCTAGTAGAAACAGGTGCCTCAAAGACTTGAAAAGGATGATCCTGTTCACTTCTCCCAAACTAGTATACAACTCTGTGAATACATGGGGACCATTAGGAAGTGAAAGATGCCATCATCTGTTTTTTATCCAGCAATTATACCATTTTTTGTGAAACAACTTCTAGTGGAGCAGAATTGCCATTAGGAAGCCAAGTCTTTTCTCACCCTCTGTTGCAGTAGTGGCAAGGGATGCAATATCCATGTCCTGATGTCTGCTCAGCCTTGAGGGGCTTGTATTCAGAGCTCCTGAGTTCATTGCCAGGCTGCAGGCCATTGTACAACTGGGCTACAACCCGCCTCTGGAAGCAGCCATGCACTGCTGAATAGAAGGAATGTGGGAACCAAACCTACTGATCAGAATTGAGTTATTCTAGGGAACAGGCTTCCAACCAGATGTAGCTATATAAAACTAAATTTAAGTCCTTTAAATGTGAAACAGCTCAGTCTTAACTCTGAAAAATGAACCAACATCTAAAATCCCGTGCCTCTGAGCTAGAACCTTTCTTTTATCTGATTTTTCTCTAATTTGCCTCTCAAAATGTAACCACTACCCTCATATTCTAAATGCAAAAAAAATTAACTGTAGGTTGTTTTGTTCTGTCATATCTTACATATCTCTTCCTCTTATTCTGATTTGTATTTGTCACATTATGTTAAGTCTGTTTGTCTATCTGCTGAAGAGGGGTAGATCTGGACTGGCACTTGATTAATATAGCCACTTGATTAAATGACCAATAAAAGAAAAGGGTGAGGGAGAATGCTGTGTCCTAAAGCCAACTTTGATTAAGAAGTAACACCACCTGCCTTAAACAGAGTTTTTAGATTTATTTTTTTTTTACATAGTTAAATGCTGTATCTGTGAGATTTCTTCCCAATCTTGGCTTTCCACATTTTCGGTCCAGTACAGAAGCATTTCTGATTGTATTTTCCTGTGCACAGCTACTGATATACCTTATGAATCCTAGCTCTGTCAGCAATTAGTTTTTCATCCATAGATGCAACAAACCCTTCTGTAGCTGCCAATCAGGAATTTTTTTTTTTTCTGACTTCCTGATCATTAAAACAATTCTTATAAAATTTCCTTCTCCAGTTATAATTTTTTTAATGGAATAGCTTATGCTTCTCTTAGAAGCTTAGATAATAATGATAGATATAGCATAGCTAATGATAACCATCTTTACATGGCTATCACTGACTATGGCAATGCATTTTTCTAGAAAACTGAATTAATGCTGGGAAATTCATAAATATGAAAGACAAACATGCTTTTCTGTTCAATAACTCTTTTCTCTCTCCTCCTCTCCTCAAAACTTCCACAAAGTGATGGGTACAGTGCATACATTTGGCTCCATGTCATAAACATCCAGATTTCCATGTGGGCAATATGCTTAGTGGTTTCATAAGGACTGCTTACAGATACCAGTGCTTATAGGATCAGGCCATTACAAATCTCTCTTCATCATCCATCTCCCTGGAAATGCATGATTTTGATTACCCATTCTAGCCATATGAGAGATTAGTTTAAAATTCCTGTTTTATGTAAGACTGTGGCTTAATCTTTGAAAGAACTAGCTACAATGGAGAATGACCATAAAAAACCATTGAGTCAAATCATGAGTATAATAAATACATCTCAGGCACAGAGAAGAGCCATGTCATTGAAGGGAGATTTTTTTTTTTTTGGTAGGGAAGTAAAAATTTTCATTCAGCTTTTATAAGCACATGCAAAACTATAAAACTGTCATTAGTGTTATCCCCTCTCTGTCATTAGTGTTATCCCCTCTCTAAGCCAAGTAATCACCCTCTTTGTCTTCTGTATTTTGAAAGTGGTTAGATTTCACCAGGGTAGCGGTATATACACAAAAGCAAGTGTACCTAATTAGATATGTTATATACAGTCTCTGTTTAAGTTTCTGACAATTTTTGACAACAACTATAGGAAGTCCTTAAAGCTACTGTGTTTACTAAGGTGTCCATGCCTATGGAGGGGGAATTGGAACTAAGTGATCTTTAAGGTATCTTACAACCCAGGCCATTCTATGATTCTATGATTCTATACTCACAAATGCAAGAAAAATGTTTTCCAAATTGTAGGTATTACTTTCAACTCTATTGGGTATGTTTCCTTTGTAGTACAGTGTTCATACCACTGTTTGGAGGGTGAAATGCTTTGCAATGTCTGGTTTTTACTTTTCCAAATTCTAAATCTACATATGCCGTATGCTTACAGCTGTAATATTCCAAGGACACTGAAATATGATCCAAAATTAAACTATTAACACCTGGAAGTTTCAAAGGATTTATTTGATAAGCTGTAGTACCATTTTCCACTCTGTGAGGCACTTGTTGTGGGAGGATATGGTGTATAAGTCATTATGCTGAAACAGAAACAAGTGTAAATGTATTTGAGAGTCAGCAAGCACTTCAAACATATGGTCAAATAATTTGCTGAACAGGGGTATTATATTTGTCTTTGAAATTATATAATGTTGACTCTGTGCTAGAGTGGGTAATTTGTTCCCAAACACACTTGTTTTTATCTTGGTATACCCATTTTCTATGGAAAAGTAAGCAAATATATGCATAATAATTGTTTGTACTTGCAGTAAGAATTCATAATAGCAAAGGCAGCATTATTTAGTTTCATGTCAGAATTAGAGGTTAGGTATCATATTTTAAAACTCCAGTTATATGGAATTAAAATGATCCAGAACAGTGAGTTCTGAGAAAGTAGTCATTGTATTATTGAATCATTAGATCATGTCTTACTTAATGGCAGCTTTATTGGTTGTACAGAACAAGGAAAAGCAATACAATATTTCATTAAATGCATGTATGCTAAAGTACAAAGTGCTTCAGATATGAGAGAGAGAGAGAATGAGAATGTTTTTTCTTTGTTTTTAATCTCAGAATTACCATGATACCATAGCAAAAAAAAAGTTAGAAGTAAGGGTGTGAAATGAGATGTGATGCCAACTGGAAAAATAAAAGCAAGTGGAAATATAATTGAAAGCATTCATTATATGGAAGAGAGGGACTCAAAATTAGCAATACCAGTGACATATCCTATGAATAGATTTTAAGCTGACATACTAAATGTAGATACTTAAAATAGAGAGAATATTAGATATGATCATAACATTTAGACTTCTGCAACGCATTCCACTGAGAATTTCATGGTTTAGATGTAAGATAAATAATGTCTTTGCAAGTTGGAACTGCTATGGGATGAAAGACTACTATGGTCCCGAGGAGGACCATAGTCTTCTCTGTTATGCATCTTCCTCAAATAGGTACTTCTAATTATTAGGTTGGGGCTGAAGATTGAGTGCTCCACATTGGAGTAAAATGCCCATAGTCTCCACAAAGAAAGGTCTGCTGTGTTAGGTAGTAGTAGACTGAACATCTCTGCTTCTCCTCAGTCTTGATAGTTCTGATGTGTAGCATCACTATCTCCTAGAGAGTGTGCTGCACTGGGTGATGGCAGTGATAGAAAAGGGGCAAATGATATGTTTAGAATAATTCAGTATAGGATTCATACTCTTCTAGGAGATATCTATCCTGGAGATAGAAATTGCCTTCCAATCTCCTTTACAATACAGAGTTCTGCAAAGGTATTACATAAAAGATAAGAGGATCTAAGCCTTGCAATTTACACAGACACTAAAATTAAGCATGCTTTATCTGTTTATTTCATTAATTAGCATAGTTTATAAGAGTTGCCAAAGCCAGGCAGATGTTCTGTGGTTCCTGGTGATCTCACTGAGCCTGGTCAGTGTTTTGTCTTAGATAAAGTTAACAGAGCACATGAAGGTTTTTGCACGTCTTTGGTGCAAAAGTGATGCCCTCATCCATCCCGGACTGTGTGCAGGCTCTCAGATTTCAGTTGGTTCTTCTCAGCCATAGTGCAGGCATTTGGAAACAGACTTTGTACATAAGGAAGAAACCAAACAGTGGGGTGGGATGGGATAGAGAGATAGAAAGAGAGAGAGTATAAAGATACCACTTTGTCAGACCACTGAAAGATCCAGCTGCCTACTGCAGTGTGTCCAGAATTTGTGGTTTTCTCAGTCAAACATTTTGAGAACATGTGCATTCTTGGCAACAGTAGATGTTATAGACCTTATCTTCTCAAAGGTGTGTTTTAAGATGTGACCTTTAAACGTATCCAGATATTCAGAAGCCCTTTCTAGTTTTCAACTAGTATTATTCTTAATTATGGATCACTAACACTTTTGACTCTGTGCCTTGTAACAATGTGAAAGGCAGGTTTTGTTCTTTTTTACTGATTTTTCATAGTCTTATGTCTACCATGCTGAGAGAACAGCTAGGCAAGGTGGAACTCCATGGTCCACATTGCATCTTTTCTTGGGAACCCCTGAACCTGTGCAAGGTGAGGATTGGAAGGTGGTGTAACAGTGGAGAGACATCCTGGAAAAGACATCAGAGACTGAGAGACTGCAGTGAGGAGCAGGCAGGAAAAGACAGTTGTGAGATGTTATGAAACAGATTCCTAGGAATGGGAGCAGGCTGCAGGGTGAGGGGCATGATGGGCTAAAACTATGAAAGATGGCTTAGAGCAGTTCTGGAAGAAGGGACTTGACTCTAATGGGTAAACAGGGAGAGGGAGAAGACGTACGAACCTTCTGCCTAATTATTTATTTCTGCTTTGTCTTCAGTTGTCACTTTGAGTTTTCTCTGTTTAACCATTTTTGAGGCAACTGACTGAAAGGAATACATCTGGGCAGTGCCACCATGAAGCCGTGGTTTTCTCATTATACTATGGGCAAGAGCCCCTGGGACTAGATACTGTGCTACCAAATAGCATCTGGCTTTGATATTTGGACAGTAGTTGAAGATGTGCTCCTTATTCGTGTCCTTTATGCTCTTTAGGCATTTTTCAAAACTCAAGTTTTGGGGTGGGTTTTTTTCCCATCTTTAGACCTCATATTTGCCTAATTCTTTTCTGCAAATTGTTTAGTTTTGGACAGGAATTAAAGAAAACCCAAACAGACAGATACTCAAATTTTACTGAACTGCAAGAGGATTTAGACCTCTAATCTATTTCTTTGTCTCCAGAAACCATAACCTTTGTTTATTTTTTTTCATCTGACCTTTTTAATTTTGTGTGTATTCTTCAGTTTATTTCCTACTTAATTGTTTAGCTGTTACTTTTAATCCCTTTTCTGTATAATCACTTCCATAATTGTCCTCACTGTCATTCAGCCTGAGACTGATCTCACTCCTATTTAATTCAAAAGCAATTCTCATTGCCTTTGAAAAACTCACATTACTGAGTTTAACATAAGCCTGCTCAGCTTCTATTTTAGTAAATGGCATTTTCTTGGGGGTAAAAAAAAAAAGGGTTCAAACAAAAGTTATGAGGCTGATAGATCCTAGAAACAAAATTATGTTGTGTGCTGAAGCAAATACACCACAACCTTGCAGAGATTTATTAAGGTAATATTTTTAGAGTGTTTTGCCTCTCCTACAGTAGGACAGCAGACAGATTTCAGAAGCTCCTTATAGAAAAAGGAGAAATTGTAACATCTTTTACTCTGCCCACAGATTAACTCTGAAAAATGATCTAAAGTGTATTAAGAAATCACCACAGGAGAGCTCACAGCATGTGATGAGCCACTGTACTTAATTTATGTGAAAACAGCAGGATTCAATTCTATAACATTATTGCCACTTACGTTTTGCAGGAATCTGTGCTGGTGCCACACAAATTCTAAAAAATGTGTTAAGAGTCATGAAAACTTGTCAAAAATGTTTGATATAAATGAGAAAAGTATAATTCAAAGGGATGAACTCACTCTTTGTGGTCTGCTTGTGCAGACCTGTGCAAGGAATTTTGCCATGGTTAATAGAAGCAGGATCATGACCCAGTGAAAACTTGTTGAGATGACACATTTTTGTTCATAATAATTGAAAACTTGTTGAGATGACACATTTTTGTTCATAATAATTGTCCTTTACATCTCTGGTTTGCCAAGAAAAATAGAAGGTACTTAATTTTCAACTCATGAGTAGTCCATAAGAATCAACAGAATTGTCCTCTTAAACATAATTGTGCTCTCCAGGGCTAAACCAACAGCATGGTTTATTCTCACATTTGTCCCTTTTAAGTGCCTAAGTCTAGTACGAGATGCCTCCAAGATGCTCAGCAGTAAAGTTCAGCTGCAGCCTAACCCTGTGGGCACTGCAGCTTTCACCCAGTGTGTGTGTAGAACTGGCTAATTATTGATATTCCCTAAATTAATCAGTCTGAGTCTCATATATTAAGCTGGAGAGTATCTGGAGTGTCAAGTCCTACAAAAGAAAGATTTGCAAGGTTTTTTTAAAAAGCAAATCAAAGCAAACCAAAACAAAAACCAAACCAAATCCAAACCAAACAACCCCCCTCCTAAAAAAAAAACAACCAACCAACCAAAACGAAACCCCCAAAACCAATAAACCAACCAAAAAACCAAAAAAACCCTAATCAAAAAAACCACCACACAATAAAATTAACATTTTGAGATGGTAAAAAATATATTTCAAGAATTTTAAATCTAAGTGGTTCCACTACAGAAACATAATTTAAATATTTTACCAGCTGAAGAAGCAGTTCTTAAAGAATCAAACTGTTTCACTATTCCATTAAAAAAAATTACCCAGAAAGGTCTGTTTCTTTATGGAGACACTTTCAGTGTTTGGTGATTGTCAACAGTGTTGTTCATTAGATAAATGATTTCTATTTTTTTTAGTTATCAGAAGCAATGCACCTGTAAGAGCTTCTACTTATAAAAAGCACAAATTCCTATATGATACTTTCAAAAACAGACCCTAAACCAAAACAGTGTAGTAAGTATAAAGGAAAGAGAACTAGGAGACTGCATTTTACTATCTGTATAAGTATACTTGCTTGTTGTATACCAAAGAATATAATTTCCTTTGACACTTCTACATTGTGTTTGAATTATAGAGAAAAAAATATTAGTAGGAAATATTCAATTAGTCAGTATATCCGAAAATTAATTGAAGGCATGAAGAATTTTGTTATGACCTAACCATTTAATTAAAAAAAAAAATGTTTTTAAGTTTTGTGTCTAGTTTGGAATACATATTTGAATGCAAGTTCTTGTCTACTAAGAAACCTCTTTCCTGCTCATTTGGTGGGTACTGGGTGAAGGGTGATCTTCTTCAGCTTCTTCTGTCGAAATGCGTCATTATAAACTTCCAACATGAGAGAATTACTGATCAATTCTATAACATAACGGTCATCCTCTATGATTATTGGTGTTATTTTTATCATATTCTTTCAAATGAGAGGGATTTGGAGGTATAATACATTTAATAATATAAATGAGCAGATATATGAATTTCAGAGGCTTCTGCTGTTTTCTAAATTTTTCATTTTGCCAGCTGCATTAATGAATTATAACAGACAAATTCAAGGTAATTTTCTTCAAAGTTAAAAATTTATTTTCATATGAAACTTACCATCTCCTTCTTAGCAACAGTGATCTCATTTTGACAAAATCTCCTGGTATGTTTCAGCTAGAATGTTTCCAATACAGACAGTGGTTATGTTATTCTAATATGCACAATCCAGATCAGGAATATATAAAACTTTTTGAATCAAATATTCTAGAAATAACATTTTTCTGAATATTGGGTTAGAAACATATTATGAGCATAATTGAATTTATTACTATTCCCAAGAGACAATTACTGTCTCAGTGAGAACAAAACAGACTTTTATTAGAGACACGAAAATACCATGTATTTGTTTGCCAAATATATCACTAAACTGTACAGAAAAGAGCTGAATACTTATTAATAGCAGCAAAAAGATTGAATGCTAAGTATGGTTATTGATGTCAAGTCAAAAAAAATGTAACTGGCTAAGATGAACATGTTGATATGAAATGAATTTGTTAAATCACTCAAAGTTGATCTAACAGTGGTTTTACTGAAGCATAATGTATGATAGTGGATAATGGGCAAAGACTTGAGAAGTATTTCAGTTAAAAATAATACTTTGCTAACCTAAATATCTATTACTTTTTTTTTTCTTTTTTTTTTTTTGGTTAGAGGTTTCTTTTTCAATATCACATTCAAGAATGTCACAAAGTGGGGTTTGAATCTAATCGCAGTTGGTGTATCAGTTTTATTAACAACAAGATTAATCAGTGAACTGTACATTCAGGGTCAGTATGAGCAATGATAAAGATAAACCACAACATTAGGTGCCACTAAGATGTTAATATATATCTAAACAGTCTTCTATACATAATCCCAACCATTATGGATCAAATGTGTCTTTTTTACTTATTTATTTGTTTGGTTTTTTTATTTATTTATTTATTGCAAAGAGCTACAGTAATTTTATGTCACTTATTACTTTATGAATGTTTTTAAATGTGTAATATGGTTTTTTTCATATCTTTTCTTTCCTGCTTTGATGCCCAATCACTAATACTTACGAAAACTCAGAATTTCTTTTCCACAGAAAATTTTGGGAGAAAAAAACCACATTTTGAATACTAAAATGGAAATTCTGAAAAAGTTTGGAAAAGCAAAAACTAGATAGCATATATTTAGAAATGAAGCACTTAGATTATTACTCATATTTATCTTAGATGCCAAGTTTTTCATCTTACTAGAACACCTGGTTTCCCATCAATATGCATATCCTGAACTTACAAGTTAAAAATCCCAAACTCTCCAGATGTTAGATGTGAAACTAGCCTGGTTTCCAAGGAAAAACATTGCCTTTAGGTCATCTAAAGGTTATTTTCCAAATACTTTCTCAGAATGTGCTGGTTTCTCTAAATCAGACTGGTTTTATATCACAAAACACCACTGGCCAAGGATGGATGATCAATACGGCCAAAAGAAGTCTGGCTTTCCCTTTTTATAGATTTCCCTTCCCTTTCTTTAGTCATTGTCTCTCCCCCATTTTTTTCATCTGCGAGGGACTTCTTTCTTCGTTTTTGTGCAGTCTCCCTTTTTGACAGCTGGTCCATGTGTAGTCTTAAAAGAGGATGAGATTGTTCCTCCTCCTTGCGATTTCTCAGCTATTGGCTTCCAGCTCCATGCTGTGCCTCTTGCATGGTCTTCTACCTGCAATGCTCTGTAGTGTCTGATCCATCTTTGGGGAGGAATATGGCCTGTTGAGGGCAGAAAAGCTTTCAAACAACCAAACCTATAGATAATGAAAAGAGAAACTTCCAAGGAATTAGAGAGGGTTGTGCAGAACTTACTACAACTCTGAAAGTCACTGTCCTAGCTCAAAGCAAGTCTGAAAGTGAGGGCCTATGTACAAGAGGCTATGAGCAGTTGGGAAATTGCAGAAAAAATCTTTTGTAACTTGTGTTCTCTCCTTCTTGACCAATTTGTAACTTTTCTATTAAAAAAAAAAAATAACACCTTATTCTCCTTTTTACACTAAATACATCAGTTCTATGTTAGTTTTTAAATTTTCTGGTTTTCTCTGTGAAGCTCACTGTGAGGAAAACGTCTAGATAGATCTATGTCATAGCTGTGTCCAGCTCAGGGTCCTATTGCTCCATCGCTCTGTGCAAGCTCATCATCTCCTTTTTCTTAGGCCCCATTTGCAGGTATTGATTCAGGTCTTGTCCCCAGGGCCTATCTACCAAGACCATGTTCCTCTTTTCTTATCTTTCCAGAATGCTCAGGGTTTTCACTGACTGATGCATACCTCACATAGTACAATTTTATCTTATTTAGTTTGAATAACATCTCTATTTCTCTATTCATTTCTGATCAAAATGTTACTGTTAATGTTACCTCGCTGCGTACTGTTTATAGTCTGTCTCGAGTTCCTCCATTTTCCTCTATCTGCACAGAACACAATAAAAGTGAACAAAAATGCAGAATATTGTAAGAGATTTGTGATTTTATATATGAAAGAGAGGGTTAATTCAGCATCCAGATTTGTTTCAGTTGGAGAGAGGATGGAGGGAGGAGTTAAAAAAGCAAGTAAGCAATGAGAAATTCTGAAATATTAAAATTTTTATGAAGTTCTTTGAATATTTTTTTCTCGAGGCCTTGAGAAACAAGTTGGCTTAGATTGTGATATCCACATTGTGTATTGAAAATTAAATGACTTTGCCTTTATTTCTGTATATATATTTTAGGTCCGAACATGGATTCTTACAGTGGGATACACAACTGCATTTGGAGCAATGTTTGCAAAAACATGGAGAGTTCATGCAATTTTCAAAAATGTTAAAATGAAGAAAAAGGTGAGAAGAAACAAACTGTTTTCTTATTGCTTTTTAAATATAATTTTCTAATTGTTTTGCTACCTTTCCTGACTGGCCACAGCTGTGCTGACTCTGTTCATGTGTCCCATTCAAAGATCCTGAATGGTTTAATACTGGGGCTTTCTTGATCTCCTTTTTAGTCTCTGAGAGTTGGAGTCAAGCATCCTCTCTTCAGTCTTTATAGCGAGAGGTGGGCAGTGGAGATGGTTATAAAATGTCAAAGTGAATTCAAATCCCCACTCTCACTTAGTGTATTGTTTTAGCATCCAGAGGGCTCCTTCTGGTAGATTCACAGCTGTTATGAAATGTTTTCTTATTACGTTTGGTTTAGATACAGATGTTACACCCAGATTTCTCATGAATTAGTAGGAGAAGGCAAGAGAAAATGCTGTTTAAACAGCTTTCCATTTCTAATTTTGATTGAAATTCCACAAGTTTACTCTAAGACTGATCAGAATTGAACTACAACTGTCTCTGTCATTTTTGGTACAGCATATTTTCTGTAAACAACTAGGCTCAGCTCAGGAGTAGTACAGCACTTCATGTATGTATTGTTCATTTGATATTTTTCTCCGTGGAGCTTCTTTTCACACATGAAGTACTTTTAATCAAATGGTTTTATTTAAAAATTGGAAAAATGGTGAATAGAAATCATTTTGACAGAAAAAGCATTAAGAGAAATGCACATGAAACAGAGAAACAAAATTAGTATTATTATAGAGTAGTGCCAAATGCAGTTCCTGTGTGCATCTGAGTATATTTATTCTAATAAGTGATAAAGAGTCACTTACATCAAAATAAGTAGAACAATATTCCAGAACCTCGTCAGATTTCTCTTTTTGTTTCCCTCTATGTGTGGTCAGAGATCTCTATTAATAATTTTTTTTTGTCAGTACTGTGTTATTTTTTCCACAATTACAATGTGTAGGGAGTCTGTTACAATGGGATACATTGTTCCCTTAAAAGGTTTGGACTTTATACAGACACAGAGTTAACTCAGTTTCTAAGAGTATTTATGTCTGAGGTTATTAAGGAATTGCGTCTGGAACTGGATCTAGCACTCTGGCACCCTAACAACACAACCACCTAGTACTTCCCCCTACTATTCTGTCCTGTCAAGTTTGCTTAAATGTTTGTTAATTAAATCCCAAATATCATTCATTATAAAAAATAATGAAGAGTAAATACAAAATATGTTAAAAAAACCCTAAAATTATAAAAAATTTCTATATCAGAAACAGGATACTCTGGATGGAGGGAATTGGAAACCACCCTTTCTGCACCTGTGCAAAGAACCCACTGTGATATATCAGTTTATGCTATCAGAGTCTTCTATATATATTTGTCAAGGATCTTACACTTTCTATATTAAAGTTCTTTAACGAAAGATGAGCCAGTATTTTACCTTCCTGAAAAATTAAATTTTATATTGCAAATATGTTGATACAAGTCTTTGTAAATCAGTGAATTTACACAAGATACTCTCAGTCTAACACATAAAAGCATTTACTTAATAACCTTTATTATCCTCAGAGTTTTATCATTTTCACAACACGTACATTTCAAATAGGAATGAACAGGTACTACAATGAACTATCACTAAACAATTACTTTCTTTTTTTTTTTTTCAATTCTACAGTTCTTCAACCTGGGGCCCTGTTCTTCAACGGGCCCATCAACAATTGCAAATTGCAATTGTTTATGCACAGCCGGATGTTAAAAATTATTTAAGATCAGTTAAAAAGACACCAACCAGTATAAAGGAGATAAACTTTCAGATATCTGGATGCTGACCAATGAGCTACTTTGCTCTGAGTGATACTGGAAATTCAAGGCTATTAGGGTGCCCTATTCAATATTCTGGAATTAAGTAAATAATGCATTTTGTTCTGTAAACTTTAAAGAGTGCTTTATTTGGATATCCCACTCCAAAACACAAGCATGAATCATAGAAGACAACAGTTTTCTTAATGTAAAACAAATTAGCTATCCAGGATAAATGTTTACTAGTCATACATCTTCTGTCTTTGATTTGCCAGGATAGATAAAACTGGTTTTAGGACTTGATTGAAAAATGTGGCACTCTTTACTTATGTCTTACAAGAATGCCATTTCCATTTTCTGCAGATATTATTTATAGATAAAGTATTTTCTATCTTTGGGTGCGCAGGCAATAGAAATTTTCACAAACAATATCTATACTGACAAATAAACAAAAGTAGTACTGCATGAAAAAGCACATTAATGCTTTTTGAATTAGCTGTGTCATGATAGAGCGGACTGGTGTTACAATCAGAGGAGTACAAAGTTCCAAAATTATTTAAGTACTGCAGATCCTATTAATTTGTGATCAGTTACTACTCATATGTAAGTATGACAGTAAAATCCATATAACATTTAGGCCTACCACTTTTGCCTGTCATCCTCAATATTTTCATGAGGAATATTTTTCCCAACAGTGAAATTTCTTCACAACGTGGAAGAATCTCTGTTCAGGTTTTGAAAATATTGGTTAATTGATTTAATTAAAGTGAGTATTAAGTAAGGGAGAGAATAATTTGATGAATAAATCTATTTATCTTCATCAGATAGGGCAAGCTTGCTTCCGTACATTTCTTGGACACTTATCTTAAGTGTACAGCATGGCTTTGTGAAGAGATGAGTGGATTTCTGTCTCACTGTGAGAAAGTATACAGATTTTTAAATAATGAAAATACACTGTGGCTCCATTTTAGTGCAGTGGAGAGTGGAACTAAAGGATTTAGAGTGCCTTGAATTAGTTGAAGATTCTCATTAATTGTTGTTTATAAAACTTTCAAAAATCTCTTTTGTTTTCACCCATTTATACATCCACTCCTCTATTATTGGAAAATAATAAACAAAAAAATTAAGAATACACTCCTTCTGCTATCAGACTACTAATGAACAAATTTTGCGAAATTCCCAGAGCTCGGTTACCATCTTTGATCTTCCTAGGGCTCAAAGGAAGCAAATTAAAAATGCATTAATTTTAGCTGGAACAGAAACAGAGGGGTGCAAGGGAATCGATTTTGTCAAATGGAAATTACAAAGTCAGTAGGGGGAAATATATTACTTTTTAGTTTTGAAAAGATTAGTAGAGATAATGGAAAGTAGAATAGAATTAGTATTAAAAATAACTGTGCAATTCTGGTTTTGATATGTCTCCTTTTTGTTGGTTTGGGCAACAGAATGTCTTCTGCTCAGTGAGAGGTGGGAACTGCTTTTATGTTTCCCTTGGCAGTGGGAGGGCTGGCAGCAGATGAGAGGAGAGAGAGGAGAATATCAGTGGCAGGAGAGCATGTGATGTCCTGGGGAAGCTTTAGTGAGCTGAACCATTTGAAGAAGCCAGACCTTCTGGTAAAATTTAGAAGGATAAGAAGCTGTCTGTTTTGATGGGGACTGCACTGTCTTGGGGTTTTGGGTGTGTTAAAGTAGTCCTGCATAATGACTGCTCCTGCACAACTCCTGCATGCCAAATAAAGCTCATACACTTTTGATAAATATCAGAGTAGTAAGAAATTCAAAGTTGTGGTATTTAAAGCCTCCATAAGTTATATATATTCTGCTCCTACAAAGACAACCATTTGGCCATTTTTAGACGGCTACAATAAAACATGAAGATGATCTGGGTCACAATATTACTTTGTCGCAGTTCCTATTTGAAAGTGGAATACATCTCAGTTGATGTTGTTATAAGCTTGTCTTACTGTTAACATAGTACATTCTGGCTTTGTCTATTTGGACTTAATTCTTTAACTGTGGCATCAGAGTGGGGGTTTTTATGTTTAATTTTCACTGAAAATAATTTTCCTTGTATTCAATTATTACTACCCCTGTAGACTTCTGGTGGCATATGTCTTTATGCTGACAAAAGTTGTTACAAGACAAATACAGAATATAGTTACACAAGGGATGTATAACAGCATCTTTTTTTGAGGCTTGTGCTGCTATAATTTTGCCAACATTATTCTACTCCTTCATGATAATTCATAAGCTTTTCTCTGTATTGGTACTATCACAGGGCAAGAAACCAACCAAAACAGAGAAAAATTACTTATCAATCTAACCCGACGTAGCCTGTCAGGCTGCCATCTGGCAAACTTATTTTCATGTATTTGGCCTCCTAGGTCCTTAAAAGACTACTGAAGAGAGCTATGGTCTTCATGCCTTACAAAGATGGGTAGGAGATTGTATAGACTATGTTGTTGACACTAGGATGGGAGGCTGGCACTGCAAGGGAATGGTAGGGCCAAGACGTTGGGAGCAGGAAAGAGGCTGAAGATGAGAAATCGGGTTTGCTGCTAGGAGCTTCAACAGGGAAACCTGTCCATGTGAAAAGGGTAGGGAAAAGCTTGGAACTGTATACTGGGAGAAAATGTTGAAGAGGGAGACTGAATTTGGATTAAAATTCCCCTAGAATTAAACTAAGTTTGCAAGCCAGTAAAGACGGGAAAGGCTGTAAGAACTGATAAAGAAAGCTGAGTATGATGGAATATAGAGCCTCAGTTCGGTATTTAAGTGGCAAACTAGTTGAGAGACTAGGTCTGATTTAAAATTAGATTACAATTGAAATTTAGAGGCAAAATGGGAGGCCTGAAAAGTAGGGACACAGATCGGGACAGGAACGTAGGAATTAGAAAGGAGTAAGAGGCAAGAAAAAAGTTGAGATTAGGACTGGCAAAAATGATTGCACAGGAAGTGTGGGCAGAGCATAAAATCTGAACACAGGATTTTAGAATTTCACTGTTCTTTTTCTATTACTATGGACCTATTAAACCTACAGGCAAAATCTGTACCTTGTCTTCCTGTTATGTGGTTGTACAGCTCATGATAGCTACTAGTGACTGTTTTAGCTCAAGCTGATGAGGTGTGCAAAGATGTAAAGGCTCCTTTTGCTGATGTGTGCAGCTCTAAATAATTGAATTCTCTTTCTTTTGGTTTTCTTTATGGTGAATGGGCTCATGAAAACATTAAAAGTTCTATGTTGTGGCTAAATGTCAATAACTGAAAAACTACAGCTTGCTCAGATCTCTACAATTTCCATTTCTTTCCCCATGTGCATTCCCCAGTTCAGCCTTAGTTTTCTACATAATGCCACTGTCATGGAGCAAATGTGGAGTTTTGAGAAAGATAGTCTCATGTATAAGAGAGTTAAATGTCAAATGAAGAAAAATAATTACTTCACAGAATTATTTGTTATGCTTTAGGAATCTCTCTGAGCATAGTTTTCAGAAATCATTCTTTTGTTTCATTGTTTCTGAGAAGGAAATTTATTACCTGAGTGAAACAGAGCAGGAATTCTCAAAATTGTAGCTCATTGCCTTCCCACTCCATGTTTAACACAAATCTGGCCACTCTACCTCCATAATTTGTATACTTAATGTCTTGTAAACAGGCACATGGGAAAACTGGAAGGAGTAAGACCATCCAGGCTCTTTCTGGGGAGCAGAGCACATGGATTACTCGGAGCAGCCCCTGGTCCTGATCCCCCCCAGGTCAGGGTGGGCAGCAGCTGGCTGTGTGCTCCTATACCTGCATGGTGCCAGCTGCAGGGAAGCTGCCAGTTCCTGCAATTGCAGAGTGTCCCTGGGGGGAGAGAGAGATTAAAGCAGTTAGAGTGTGCACGATTTTCAGCTTTTTTGCTGCTGCCTTCTCCTCACAACTTGTCTCTGTTGATTGCTATCTGCACCTCTCATCTGACTACCTCTGTGAGAAAGTTTATAGAATGAGTGTAATCTCTAGATATAAATTTGCTATAAGTTTTTTGAGCCACCTGTGGAATTTAGAATTTATTACAATCTATAATTTTTCTCACGAAAGTGCTAGAGGTTTAAAAAAAGTTACCCATTATCTTAATCATTTAAAAATAGATGAAGCCAAGTTCTCCAGATTATAATGACAGAGAGTTTAGGTCAGAACCTCACAGGCCATGTCTCATTTATTCACTTTAATCCTTTGTAGACGTGGTTCTGTATTAGCATGAATATAGTTCATATCATCTAATAGTTCTTTCTGTAACTACTGCTATAATATATTTTTCCTGGTCAGTTTTCAGACAGTAAATATTCATACTTTTCCAGAACATTTTTGTTCGATCTAGCTAGAGCTTTTTGTTTGTATGAAAAAAAGTTATATGATGGATTTCCCGTGGAATACACATGTGTTCTACTAAATATATATGAGAGATCATAAGTCTGAAGACAAGATGTGTCAGGATCCAGAAATTTACTTTGGGTAACCATACCAACAGTATAACAATCTATTAGGGACCATCTGCTGAAAATGAGCCAGCATATGGATACCTAAAGCAGCGTTCAGTGTTATTGTTCAGTCCCTGAGAGTAAGAAATAAGAGAGCAGCTTGAAATTTGCTTATGTTTAGGGTTTTTTTTTCATTATGAATATTTACCACTGGACAAAGTAATCTATGATACATACAGTGCAGTGTGTAAATTATTCAGGTGGTTTCATGGGTTATTAATATACTGATACAGTATTTCCTAAAGCAATATAAGTGGAAAGCAAATGATTTTTTCCCCCAAATAGCTAAAACTATAAATTTTAAGTCCAAAGCTTCAAAAATAGTCAACGTAATCCTAGAATCCATATTTAGATGTAAAATAAGCACCCTGGTTTTCATAAGAACTGATCAGCCAAAGTGTCAACCAAGGAACAATAGGAAT
The DNA here is from genome assembly GCF_009829145.1 of Chiroxiphia lanceolata. Classification (NCBI taxonomy): domain Eukaryota; kingdom Metazoa; phylum Chordata; class Aves; order Passeriformes; family Pipridae; genus Chiroxiphia; species Chiroxiphia lanceolata. Next base: position 63,966,639 of record NC_045637.1, on the reverse strand, counting down.
CATATCTCTAAAATTTACATTCATATAAATATGGATCAGGGAGCTAAATCTCAAGCTCCTGTCACAGAGAGAAACTGAGCTAATGAACTGTACATCTAGGAGAAAAATCTGCTTTTGAAGTAATTTATGTATGTAAATTTCTGCATGGTACAGTTTGATAAGGCTCAAACTCAGTAGTGACAAAAACAGTGAAAACTGTGTGAAATGTAACTGCTCATAAATGGTACTACAACCACAATTTCTATGTATTATGAGACTAATGGATGACAGAGAAATAAAGACATGTCGCTACAAAGTATGAGGCAATTTTTTCCTGAATAGCTTGAAATTGGATTGTAAATGTAATCAAGTGCATTGATGTTCCTAACTATTTGGTAATGATGTAGTATGCTTTCCCACAGAATTTTTCATTAAGGAAAATATTAAAGTCTAGGTATTTTAATGTTATCACAAACAAAATCAGAACATTTCTGCTAGAACATTCAAATCCTTTATGCACTTTCATTTTTTTCCTGAAGATTGGGATTCCTTTTAACAGTAAACATGAGAATTCGCAGCTCTCGCAGAAATTCCTTCACCCTTATCGCCAATGTGATGTTGAGCTCAACAGGTGCATTTCTCTCAAAGGTGAATTTGACCTGCTGTGTTGATGTCATATGCAGCTCTCTCAAGGCAAAATGTCTTGCTTTATTTATGGTAGTGAGCAGAAGTTAACACAATATTCAGGAGTGTTTGTAAGACTGTTCTCTAAAGCACAGTTCAGCAAAAATGGCTGGTTCTGATTTTGTCAAGTTAGATTTCTTTAGTGCCATTTTTAAACGAAAATGCTTTTTATTTTTGTCTTTTCAAAAGAGTTTTGTGAAAAATAGCCATGTTGTGTCACTCTGTGGGCTCATTATGGTTGGATTAGCAATATTAGTAAAACAATCACCTCTCCAATTCTTTAGTGCACTGTAGTCATAACTAAGGCTCAGGCTTTCAAAAATGAGTACTTTTATAACTTTTTTTAACCTGTCACTGAATCCCTCTCCTTCTCTAACATCTGTAAAGTTTCTATCTTCTACATCCCCTAGGGAGCACTACCACTAGGATGTTCCTGCTTTCTTTTATATGAGTTGGAAAAGAGGAAATGTGTCCTCTGATTGGATAGCTTCTTCTGGCATCAAGGCATAGAGTCAACGAATCCACATTTGCAATACTGTTATTGAGAGGATGAGTCTGCCCAATGATGCAATTACCCTAAACAGGAGTCAGCAAAGAGAACATGCTTTAGAAATGTGTTCTTTAACAGGCTAGTGATTGTAGCTATTTAATTCTCAAAACCAAGCTTTTTGATGATATCCAATTGTCCATTTTTGTCAAGAGTACTACACACTCCACTCTCCTGGAAAGCAGAAAAAGTCATCAAGTTCCTAGACTAGAGGGATCACAGTAGATTCTCACAGGAAACAGAAATGTAATTTGTTTGTTTGTTTTTTATAAGTAGATATACAAATCTTCCATGAAATTAATCAAAATACCTCTAAGAGAGTAAAACTTAGCTTTTTACTCCCAGTGACTTACTGGTCAAAAAACCTTGTTTCTACAAAGCATGCTTTCTAAAATGTTAGCATTCACTCACTAAAGTTAGTGTAATTGCAGCGTGATGTGTTCCCAATATTAATCATAGAATCTATTATAGAAAATACTCATAACAGCTGTTGAAAAAAACATTGTGGAGTTATTTGGAACAATGTATAATGTGTTTTCAATAGTCCTTTTTTCTCATTCCATTACACAATAGAAATTAAGAATGTATTACAGTACAGTTCTCTAAAATATTAATGGCTTTAATAACTATAAGATAGATATCTTCCTCAGCCCACATATGGCAAAGTTCATCCACCTACCACTGACTCTGCATCACCAACCTCATGGCACCATCCCACTTGTGTCAACCCACTTAATGTAGGGGACCAACCCAAAGGTGTCTGTTAATCATACTGAGGGAAAGGAAAGAGTAGCTTATGCAGTGGAGAGAGTATCCTGAAGCCAAATTCAGGAGTGGTTTTATGGTTCCTTTTCCAGCCTCTAAGAATTTATAATTTTTTGCCCCCAAAACTCTATTATTTTTTCCCTTTCCCCTCCAGTTCAGAGGGAGGACTCTTATCAGCATGATTTCTCTATGTACCAGGGAGAGGAATATTTGGTTTCAGATTTCTGAGGGCTTTTATAATTGCTGTCAGTGCTATTCATTTAATTGAATAAGGTCTAGGACGCTTCTCAGAGGGATCCTTTAAAAAGGTTTTTTCTCTACAGATTCCATCCCCGGAGTCTGGGGAAGAGACAACTGAAAAAAAGTTAATTAATACCATTAAGTGTTTATCCAGCTAGTGCCAGAAGGCAAGGGACAGCTCTGGCAGCTAGACTAAAAATGGTTGATCTACATGAGAGAAACCAGAATCACCTTCTTAAACAGAAAATCCCCTACATTTTAAATGAAAAAGAAAATATATATATACTTATATCCAAACTTATCAATAGATACAAAAATACTCCCAGACTTGCTATGCTTCCATGAATTCAATTAAAAACCCAACCAACCAACCAAACCACAAAGATTTACCTAATAATTTACCTTCCTTTAAATCTAAAGATATTTTCTTCTGACAAAGGCAGGTGAAGTTCCTGGTAACAAGAAGCTAACTCTGTTACCAGGAACAAACAAACTAACTCTGAAAAAAAGACAGGGTAAATTAATTCTTCAGTCCATGTCGAAAAGCCATTGGTGGAACTCAGTACATGACTAATGTTGGATACTGGAGAAAAGGGTTAGTCTTCATATGCAAGGCTCTTTCTTCTTGTTTTGGAAGGAAGTTCAGCTTTAAGGTCTATGTCATATACATTTGCAGAGTTGATTTCTAATAAGGTAAGAAATAACAAAAATTTTCCCTAACCTTAACTATAAAAAACGAGCCTAATGTTTAATTACTGTTGTTTGCCAGATTGCCAAGTAATCCCATAAACTGATTGACAATAGTGTCCTTCAGGGCACAATGGATGTGCTTTAGGAAGCAAAGGAAAAAAAAGCCCCACAAAAGGTCTGTGAAATAATAACTAAATGGACAATTTAAGTTACTGTGGCACGTAGCCTGTGATAGTTCTAGAAAATCCTCTGAAGTTTCCATGAGCAGAAACTTTATCCCAGAGAGATTTAGAGAGATTTTATATCTCCTGTGATCTGACTGCAAGGTCTATGGAAGGTAAAGATTTTTATCTGTCTTCATAGTCACAAGTTTTCAGAATAATTTTTATGTGCTCATGCAAGAATGTTGCTGAGAAAAGAATGGCTTGCCAGTTTCTCTACTGAGTGAATTTGTTTTGAGGACATCGTTTCCAGATATATAGTCCAGACTGGTAGCAATGGCATTTATAACAGTGGGCAGATCTGCCAGGATGAGACAGATTCACCTATCCAATCACAGATGGTAGAAAATATGACTCACAGATGCTGCTGTGCGAGAGCTTGGCCTCAGGAAGGATTCAGAAGCACTTGCAAAAATGGATTTTATTAGCTACTGCTCATTTCTCCAAAAGCTGATTTACTGTATTCTAAAAGGAAAATGAAAAGGGAAAAAATAAGAACTTTCTTCTTAAAAAAGAATGATATATTTGATTGTGAGGAGCCTCAGTTGCTTGTGACTTTCTTTTGTCAAACAGAGGATTTGTTGGATTCACAATATCTGAGTCAAGACTCCTTCAGTGCATCTGGTGTTTCCCAAGGAGTGAATGTACTGAACTTAAGGAGTGCTGGTGGGTGGGAGTGATGGCTGGGGAGAGGGAAAGCTGGGCTTCCTGCGGGTGGAAGGGGGAGAGTAGCAAGCCTTTTAGAAATGCTGCTAGTGATATACCAGCAGCATTTCTCAGAGCAAATTTATGTTGGGACAAGCTGCTAATCATTGACAGAAGCGAAAAATAATTGAAGTTCAGTGTCTTGTTCTGAAAGCTAGCATTTTGGTGGAGAGTTCTGCTTCAGCAGAAAAAAACCATTCCAGCGATGGTTTTGCCAGGGATAGACCAGCACTGTGATGAGTGTGTGAGGCAGCCCCGGGCACACTGCATTCAGCCTGCTCACCCTGCACACAGCATCAGTACCCCAGTGTTTTACAGAGCTCATTACAGTAGTGTAGGTCACTTTCTCTGGTTATCTTATGGGCTTTCTTTTGCTTGCCTTCCTCCTGGCTGTCTGGCAGAAGTAAGGGATGAATAATACCCACTGCCAGTGACAGCTGCTCTTAAATAACTCTCCCCTTCTGTCCAGGAAAGGTCCATTAACAGCGTAATGTAGGAAAAATAGCTCCAAGAGGTATCCAAGGAAGAGCTCCACTGTTTGCTATATCTCTACTTTTATTTGTTCTAATAACTACCTGTCCAAAAAAAGGTTACCAAACTTACATGTGAACTAAAATACTGACAGTAGTGCAAGGTCAGGTATGAATGAAAGAAAGACATCCAAGAGCAAGGAGGAGTGGTTAGCAATGTGATCATGAAGTGATTTATTTTGATCCTATGAATGGATTATGAGTATTACTGCTTTTAATAATATCCTTTCATTCTTTTGCTTCTGACATTGTACCAGTTTAATTAGTATTGTCAGATGTTGGTAAATTTGCATCTAAAATGCTCACTATTTTCATTAGAAAGATAAGATGTTTTGGGGTCTTTTTTCAAGGAACCTTTTGGGTTTAGGAGGGCAAAGGGAAACATTTCTGGCAGATGCTTTTCACATAGCTTTAATTTTCTCAGACACGTAGTTTTAGCTGAAGTTAATTGTCTTCACATCCTCTTAGGGTGTGGGGAGAGAAGAGGGGAGGGACATGTTTCAGAACAGTAATTTTTCTGATCCTAAATTGTGCCCCAGATAGGTGGGATGAATTGTCCTTTAAAGGCTTCTGTCCTTGCCCACTGGCTACTGAGAAAGGCTAGACATGTAATAGTTCAACAGCCAACTTCAGTATAATAAACCCCATCAGTTAAAAAGAAAGACCAACAAAAGTATGCCAATACAATAATTTCCCTAGCCATTTAAGAGGGAGGAAAAGAAATTTGAGTTGAGGTGTCTACATGTCACCTAAATCCAAATTCTCTTTGGACTTGACTCCCCATGGTTTTTCTCTTCCATATCTCCACTCATACTAGGAGCAGCATTAGGTATGTTTCACTCAAGAACTGTTTAGAGGTATTGTAATGGAGATTAAAAAATGCATGGGCTTTTTTTTACAGCAGATAACCTGACCCTTTTCATCTTTGATTGTCTCTTGGTAAACAATTAAAAAGTTAGGCAATAGTTCTGTTTTCCCAAAGAAGACAAGGGACCAAGCAGTATCTGAGAATCTTTGCTTAATATCTGCTTTCATTTTAGCTTAATAAGGAAACACATTTCAACAGTCTTTCTCCCCTTGCACATCCCACCAAGGCACCTTTTCTTTGCAAAGTTCTCCTTGCCAAGCCATCCAGCAGCGAGCTGTACCACCATGAAAGTTGCAGCCTTTCCCTTCATCTGCCCTCTCTAGGTATGCCTGTGCTATCTCTGATGAAGTGGATGTACTGCTTCATTACTGCTGCAAACGTGTGGAAAGCATAATTTTCCAGTCCTTTATAATGATGGTGGCTACATGAATTTCAATAACTTATCTCAGGAAATGAAAATAATGTATTGAGTCCTTTAACTCATTCTGATTGCTATCTTAGTCTACTCCAAATTATCTATAAAATAAACCAGCAGATTAACAAAAAACAGTGCACAATGTTGCAGAAGCATCTTTCAAAATAAAAAATGTATCACACCAAACAATATGAAAACCAAACTTTCTAAATTTCTTCTTACAATATTTAAAATTTTATTCCTTTTTTATAATTTCCTTAAGCTTGATAAGAATTCAATGCAAATACAGTTTTTTCTAGGCAGAAATAGTAACCTTGCCTGTATTAGCTGACACTAATACTTCATAATGCATTTTCAAAATCCTAACAATTTCATTAAGTTGAACTGAAATAGTCACAACTTTGTTAAGGTTCTCAGTCTCAATATTTTTGAATATTTCATTTTGATTAAGCCAACTATTTCCGAGAAACAAAACTTGGGAAAAAAATATATGGCTTTGTCCACGTTAAAGCAATTTGACAACATCTTTTGACTGTTGGATAAGTGTTCATTAGTAATAGAGGTACATATTAATTTAAAAACCATGAACATAGGTTCAAGAGCACCGACATAAAGTTAATTTAAGCCTGATATTTCAACATGTTTACAACTTGGCAACTAAAATAATGTCCTTGCAGTATATTTTTTGTGTTGCTATGCATATAACATAGGAATTGCATAAAGCTATACAAGATTGTAATACGTGGTTTGGCTTGATATTTTTATCAGCAACTCTTGTCTTTCTTTTTTGAACCTAAAATCCTTGCAGAATTAAAAGCATGTCTTACACTGGATGTGCATTAAGGCCTCTGACCTTTGTTATATAGAAAAAATACATCATTCCTTTCTGCTCCTTGGGTAACAAAGGCAAATGTTAAACACATAGACACACAAAAACTCCAAAATAAACTTATCTTTTGATACCTTTTGAGTGTGTTTTCCACATCCAAGAAGGTTATGAAGAAGTGAGCACTGTAAATCTTAGTGAAAACTATCTCAACTCTTGCTACTCTGAGAGGTGAGATGAACACTTTTCCACATTTGCATACATAGATACAATAGTAGCACCCTAATTTTTTTTTTCCTTTTTCCAGGAGTTAATATTAAACCTGGACTTCAATATCAATGTTTAAGAGTCCTCCAGATTTCTTTTTAGAAATTGGAAAGCACTTTAGGTACTTCTAATAATGATGAAATGAAATAAAATAATTTATGTATTCTTGTTTTCAACTTTCCATATTTCTGAAACTTTTCTTTGTTCATTGTTAAAAACCTTTATTATTAGCAACCTGTATTTTTCTCCCTGTATAGGAAAAAAGCTGTACAGGGATCTATCTATGGCTCATGGGAATCTCCCTGCTTCTTTTTTCTTTTTTTTTTTTTTGTCTCTCCAGATCATTAAAGACCAGAAGCTACTCGTGATAGTTGGAGGGATGCTACTGATTGATCTTTGCATCCTGATTTGCTGGCAGGTTGTGGATCCTTTGAGGAGGACAGTGGAAAAATATAACATGGAGGTATGTCCTCAAGCCCAAGTAATACTTGCGGTTGCATATCAGTATCTACAGCTTTCTATAAGACCAAGCTACAAATGCAGTAGGTTATATGAAAGCAAATCAAACTGTGTATTTTGGGGGAGGAAGGGTTCTGTTTTTTAAACCAAATAGAAATGAAATAACTGCAACCAGAAGAAATTATATCTGTAGTTGAAGGTGCCACATTTCTGCCACTTATGAGAGATTTTATTTGAAAGGGTTGTAAATACAGGAGAGTCCTCTGCTAAGACTCTCAGAGTCTGTTGCAATAAATAATAGATTATCAGAACCCATTAGTGGATTTCAGTAACAGCTCATTCAAGATAAGTGCAGGAGAGGTCACTGCTTAGACTGCATTCTTTGTGGAGGTGGTCAGGAATTATGTTACCTACTGCTATATTTATTTTTAGTGATTTTGTATTCATACATCCATACTGATTGTTCGTATTTTAATGTCATTCTCAAAAAGGTCACACTTGCAATTTTGATAGGGAGGAGGTAATAGCTTGATGCTAACTGTACATATTTTCCAGCATTCTGGTTGGTTTCTAGAAGTGGAGCTGAAGTAGAGCTTTCTGGACAAACTGACAGCAAGAAACAGGACAGCAGCAATGCACAACCAGAAAAAATAAAAACTATCTGTATGTAGATAAGCAGTTTTTGAGAGTTTATTGCTTCCAGCGTGGAAACTAGATCATATGAGGACAGTCTAGAGGTGTTATTCTCCAATATTTGGCAATCAGTAAGAAAAAGAATGGGAGCTTTCTGATGTTAACACACACAAGAAAAGATATGCTGTTTTACTCCATTGCTTTTACTTTGTTCTTACTTTGCAGTGTAGCTCTGGAATTTTATTAGGAGAAGATTTTAATTTTTATTTGAATGTAATTTGTAGAAAATAACTTAGTACAATGCCTCCTGAACTGCAAGGGTTGCCTTTGAAGAAATAATTTTATAGTCTCAAAAGATATGTCAGTCATTCCATAAAGTTTGAACTTTTTTTTTAAAGACTTCTCAATTAATATGGTTTTCAATAAAAAATGGAAAATGTAATTGAAATTTGTCTTGTGGAGATGTTTCTGCTCTACGTGTGTATAGTTTGAAGCCATAGCAGCTTGTTCAGAGCCTTGTTTACATCATTTTGTTCCAACTGTATCGCAACTGATATTTCAATTGTCAGTATTAACAGTTTCTCTGCTCATCTAAAACAAAACATGAAAAAAGTCATGAAATCCAACTGAAATAATGCTCATTTAGAAGGAATTTTACTTTTTACTTTAGTATAACTAAAAATCCTGATATCTAGTCTTACTAGAATCACTTAAGTGAAATGTCCATAGGCAGCAGCAATTACTGTGAAGTTATCAAACCATAAAATACCATATATTTGAGAAATAATGTTTACTGCAGTTTTAAATTATTGCAATTTCCATCTGAACTTTTCAGTGTTCTTTGATCATGTAATGTATAATACTAAAAACTTAGTGTAATTGTTCCGCTTTTGGGGCTGACTAGACCATGGGGCTGCACACCAGTTGCCTGAACTTTGTAACAGAACTGAAATTCTCTGGGAACTATGTAATCCCATGCAAAGTTATGTTCAGGGAATGCACACATGAGAATGTTTAATATTTTGAGCACTCAGCGTAGAATTGACTTGAACATACTGTTAAAGCTCTTAGCTATTACTATAAGTTGTGCAGAATGTTTTTTAAGCTAATGGATTTGGGGTGGGAAGGAAATAAAAGTGTTATGCAAGCAAGTCATTAAAATATTTTATGTGCATAAAATATGGTTATCATATAAGCCATGAGGTGAACTGCAATTTGCTTTCCTGAAGCACACCTCTTCAGGTCTAAAAAACTCCTTAGTAGAGGGAAATAACAAATTTTTTGCCCCTATTATTATTATACTGTAATATAATTAATATAATATCATATCATATAAATAAATTTTAAGTGCAATGGTCAATTATTTAGTTGAGCTTGACTGAGCAGGTATTATCTTTTCTGTGTTTGAAAAGTACTTACCACATAGTAAACACTACTGGAGGCAAGTTTCTGTTTTATTTCAGGAATATTGTGTAATGTATATTCCTTGTTCCACTTGCTTCTATGAAATAATTTCAAAGGGATTACTTCCCTCAGTTAAAGCTAATCCAAGTGATAAAGAGTAAGCTAACTGTAGGCTCCAAAGTTGTGAAGGCAATCAGTCATTCTAGCTAATGAATCATTTGAGTGCTGTTTATGAATACTCACTGGCTTCCTACATGATAGTTCTGCATTTGGTTACTATCAGGTGATCCTCTCTTAGTTGTGTCTTCATAAACATGTCAATCAAAGTAACCAAGACAAGAAGCCTAAAAATTGGCAGTATCCTTTGCTGTTTGCCATTATTCACAAAATAGTTTGTTTCAATGAATTAATAGCAGTAAATTATCAAGAACTTTTTAAAATTTCTTAAATCCAGAACGTAAAAATTCAGGCTCCTTTTCTGGAGTAGTTTGCAAAGTCCAAGCAATCCATGCCTAAAATCTGAGGATAGGCAGTCTAAATCTAAAAATACAAACGGAAGTGAAGGCTTTTGTGGAGACTTTCTCGCCCTTCCAGAAGGCAAAAGTCACATGGGATGTTGGGTCTGTCAGTTTTCAGACTTGTCTCTGGCATCCTGACCCCAGATGTATGGGTTCTTTATGAAAAGCACATCTGTGGCTGCTATAAGACACCATGTTAAAAGTTTTAATGACTGAACCATAAAGCATCCAGATCCTCCAGTCATCGGTAGTGTGAGTGGTTTATGGTATATGATATATAGATAATAAAATTGCTGGATAAAAGCAAACAGGCACAACTTTAAAATTTCCATAACTATATGTTGATCTCCTGCAGAAGAACTTTAAGGTTGCCTCTATGTACATTTCATAGAGTACTGTAGGCTTGATTTTCACATAACACAAAAGTTTACTGATAAAAAATGCTTCTCAAGTTCAAGCAACAGTGCAAAAAATAGGAATTAATCCATAATATTACCCCTATTCATCTGTTTTGCTAGTTGCACTGGCTGTAACATTTTTTCTTTTGCTAATTTTTCAGACCAGTGGAGAGACCACTCGCTTTTTTTCTCACTAGATTCTTCCTAGGCTAAACTAGGAATTTGCTTTTTTCATCATAATTCACCTTTTTTTTTTCATCATCAAAATGCTCTGCGGTTATGATCAGATCTCAGCTAGGTTCCTGCCAGACTAAGTGTCTCCCAGTTGTATGAACTGGAGCGTATCCTTCCTCTCAGTCTTGCTGTCTGGGTTCTTCAGCTCAACAGGCCATGAGGAATTATGGTGCTTCTCTGTATGTAACTGTGCAAGAGTTTTGCCTCAGTAGAAAGGCTTTACCATCTTTTCCCAAACATCTGGTTTTTGTCCTGGTTTCTTAAGAAGGCCACGTCTATGTACAAGGGGCTCTGCATGATTTTTTCCTACTGCCTGACAAACTTTGCCTATTTCAGTCAAATCTGACAGATTTGAGCAGATGCAGCTTTTAAGGACATAGCACTGCAACAGATTTGGTGGAAACAGCCAGCTGTGTGGAGGAGAGATTCTGGTAGTGTCTCCCCAAAGAGAAGGATCTCAGAGTGAGTTTATCCCTTTGTCTAAACCCAGACATTTTAAATAACTCAATTCAGGGGACCTTCACTCTTAGACCAAGAGAATCCAGCTACAAGACAAAAAATACTTAGGAATTCGGCTTACTGTAATTTCAATTGCTCAGCTGCATTGGACTGAAACCAGTCTGAAATAGCAAAATCCTTTACAAAGTGGAGTCTGTGCAATAACCATAGCATAATTCATTTAGGTACTTAGTACAGTTCAAAGGGCCTGTGTGTAGACATACAGTCACACTCACCTCTTGCTCATAATGCAGTGGTGTAATAACTCTCTTACTTTACAGTTTAGCTTGAAAGCCTCTGACTGGCTTATCTTCTCGCAACACAACAGACTGAATCTCTGTGGCCAGGGAAGATAGACAATGATAATGTTTAATAAATAATAACTTGTATACTAGGGGAGATGGACTAGATTTTATAATTCCCAAGGTAAAATGATCTTCATTAGTGTTAGGTTCAATAAAAACAGTACCTTGCACTCTGGATTCTACAATATTTCTTGTAGAATTTTAAAACCTGTTAGTCCAGTGCAGCAGCCTTTCCATTCCTTGACATCTTAGTACCAGTTATGTAGTTATCTCTGTGATCTTGTCTCTTATGCATTCTTATGACAACAATATCAATAATTAAAAGTTAGCTTTATTCTGGTATCTGGAATACTAGTATTTAATGTTTCACACTGAATTGTCCTGGGATGGTAATAAATGTGAAATGGAGAAAAAGTGCCATTTTAGAAGACACAGAAAAGAAAAGAGAGATCAATGAAACTCATCCTATTTGGGCTTCTAGCATTGATATAGATGCAAAGTGAGGAGACTAAGAATACCCAACCTTATATGAGGATATTGCAATAACAAAAATGCCAATATGCAGGAAAGATTGAGTGAGCCATGCCAGCGTCAGAGTAGTGCAGTATGTTAACGAAAAATCAATTCAAATTACCATATTAATAATTGTTGTGCATTCCAAGTGTATAACTGTGCTGTTGGATACATATTACTAACCAACAAGCCAGAAGGCCAGCTTTGACTGATAAGTTGAGGGAGTCATAAACATCGCAGAAGCAAAAAAATGTATATGTGAACTAGATGAAAGTGCTGCTCAGACTAACTCATTTGGTAACTGCTTTGTAATTCAACAGATTAGAGAACCTACAGACAGGGAATTAACCCTTCATTTCATTCTGAATAGCATACAGAATCTGTTCCAATGTCTAGATATCTGAAGGAGTTTTCTCCAATATATTTCCAAATATACTGTCATAGTTTGAAGAAGCAACAGCCAAAAAAGAGCAGTAGACAGATACTCAGGCTTCAGAAAAGGGAACAATAAACTGAGGAGAGACTAAAGAGGACACTGTAGAGAGTTAAATCTTTGTGGGTGGTCTAGAGATTAGTAAGAATACCATATCTGAGACACAGAGTAAATGCATGCCACACATAGAGTAAGACTTGAAAAAGAAGAGACTCAGCATGACAAAGCAGCAGGAAGACATCCTTAAAAAAAACTAAAATTTTATCCAAATGAGGAAAATAGACAAGATCATAAAGTCTGCTAAGTTAAATGTAGCAGACAATAAAGCAGTCTAAAAAAAAATCTTGCAATGAATGAAAAACTAATAATAAATCTTTCTGTAAATACAGGTAGCGGGAAGTTTGCCAGGGAACCTTTGGAACAATATTTGATCAGAATAGAAGAAAACAAGGCCATGTAGAATGATTAAATGATTGATTTGCTTCATTCAGAAAAATTCGTAGTGGAAGAGTTTGTGGAGATTGCTGTGCTAGAACCCTTCTGATGAACACACTGAGGAGTGACTAGAGTTGCTGGTAGGAATAGAGAAACTGATCAGAAATAAATCACTGCAAAAATATTATGTTCTCCCAGGCTTTCTAAAGTAATTCAAAAGAGTAACAGTCAAACTACCAACAACAGTATGTAATCATTAGCTCAGAACTACTTTGATATCTGAGCAAAATGTTGCAAATGTCTTGCCATGTTTTCAAGACAGAATGGAAACCTCAGACTTGTAAGTTAAAGTCTGTAGTAGGCCACCTTATAAAAATTATAATCAGGAGTAGAATTAGTAATTGATATGCTACATTGAGGAGGAGTTGACATGGCACTTGTGAAGGAACAAATCATTAAAACTTATTGAAGTCCTTTGAAGAAGCCAGCAAACATGTGAATAGAAGCTGACACAGCCTGCTAGGTGTCCAAAAAGGACTCATCAATTTCTTTCATCAAAGGCTCTCGTGGATACGAAATAACCACAGAATAAGAGAGAAGCCCTGAAATGGGTATTAAGTTCTTTAGGATAAGGAAACAGAATTAAGAAATAAATAACAGTTCCTTTTCTAGTATGGACAGATGTAGCCGGTAGAGTACTTCAGGACAAGTTCCAGTCTTTGTGCTGGTACCTGTGTTGTTCAGTGGAAGAGAAGGTGAATGCTAAGATGACAGTGTTTTAGTGGTTATAGTAAGTTATTTCAGAAAATAAAAATGAGGGCTGATTGTGAAGAATTCTGGACAGATCTTGCAAAGCTCAACATACAGTGGAATTCTCTTTCCTTATTGCAGCTGCAGAAGCAAACCTAAAGATTTATCTCTCATAACTGAGGTGTGATGTAAAGAATACTCAGCAAGGAATGCATGTATTAGGTGTGATAGAAAAGGAAGGGTAAAAGCATGTCCAAGGTAAGCATCCTTCTATACCTTGAGGGACTCGTTAACTAAGAGCAGAGGCCATCAAATATAAAACTTTTCCTTTGGACAGACTATTGTCTTGTAAAATTGACTTGTCTCTACATTTTTAAATGAAAGTGATATGAAAATTTGGATTCAACCTGCACAAATGTAGATTTTTCTCTTCAATATTCATCTTCATTAATGACACTGCTGCTGTAGGAACTGGAAAATACCCTGGTCCAAAATTATATAGAGAGTGCAGGGTGTGTACGTGTGTGTTTGTATACACATGATAAAAATGTGGGAGTAACATAGGTATGGAATTGATAAAGATGTCTGTTTCAAATTCATGTACTCAAATAAAATTATGTAGATTCTTCACCATTTTGAAACAATCAGGTCATGTTCTTTTCTCTTTCTGCATATGTGTATATGCAGAAACAGATGTGTTTATGGGGTGTTGTTTACATTGTGCTGTTGGGCTATTCAGTCAGCTAACAGCTGGATTAGAGAGAACTTTGTCAAATGTGTAATATGAAATGAAGAATTTAATTGGCTGAAGTAGTTTCTGGGGGTGTTCAGACTAATGCAGGTCAGAGCTTGTTAGTCAATTTGTTCTCTAAATATCATTATGCCCATCTGTTTCCCCTACTATTTTTTAAATAAATTTAATTTCTTTCCTTCCAATCTGAAATATTACAGACTGTGGGAGCCAAATGTCTCCTGAAATCTGTAGCCTGCTTTAAAATCCTGCCATTGTAGTTCACAGCAGGCGGCTGCCAGCAGTAGCTGAAACTGAGAACTCTTACTTGCATCTGCTGGGACCCACCGGTGGCTGGCAGACGTTCCAAAGGAGAGGAAAATGAATGGCTATTAAAGTCTGCTCTAAACCTTCCACCAGCCCAGAGGATGTAGAGCAGGTCCAGAGAAAGAGTAACTATTAAAGAGTAAAAACTGGTTTACTTCTCTTTCTCATTTGACATCAGTTTCCAAGGAAACAGAACAAAACGTGAGAACTGGGAGCCAGCAGCCGAGATTGACTCAGCTGGTGGCTAGTCCTGCTTCTGTTCCCATGGAAACACGTATCAAATTGGAAAAAAAAAATAAATGGGGCAGGGCCAGTTACAAAATGGCAGGACAATGGCTGCTGCTTCAGCTACTTAATAAGATGAGGCTTGCTGGTATTTGTTCCTCTTCAGTATGCAAATCCAATTTTAGTTTTGCCTCCATTATTCACTTCCCAAAAAGCACTACTTCCCAACATTAGGAATGTAGGAACCACTATCATGGACAAGGCTTGTAATTCCTCTTGTCCAACAGGTTGTTTAAAACAATGACTGGCCCAAATACCTTCAGAAGTGGATGATAGAAGTGTGTACTGCACATTTGAGAGTTCACCAGTCACACTTGAAATTTCGGCCATAATTCATAATAAGTAGTGACTTGAAATGTACGGTTGAGTATATCTCATAACTCTTTTATTCCCTCACCAGTTGAACACTTTTGTTATTCCCATAAATGTCAGAGGGTTTTGACTCTTGCTAACATTGCACAGTTCAGTGTAATTGCTAACTAGGCAATGTGTGAAGAAGTTATTTTTTCACTTTTGGAAGTGTAGTTTTTCAGTCTCACTGAACGTACATTGTTTTTCTTTTAGGGAAAAAAAGAGAATTGAATCTTCCATGTCTCCTTTTGCAATACCAGTTATTACTATGCATCTATGTGTTTGCAACATTATTTTCCTCTTTTCTCTTTGGTAGGCAGCCCCAATCTTATTAAGCTCTTTTTGCAATGACATAGAAACTATAAAGCATCCTTTTTAGTTAGGATGACTAATATTACATATTTTAGAAGATCTATGTAATGTGTTTTATCTATTATTCATCCTCTTCTTTATATTTAGTGTATTATTTTTCACTGTTGCACACCACTGAACAGAATTTTGGACTTTACTGTCAAAGCAATTCCCAGATCAATTCCACGAACTAATTATGACTCTGAGAAAATATATAAGCAGTTTCACTGTTTTTAGGTGAAAATGGCATTACAGTTACTGAAATCAAATTTATTTGTCATCATAGGGCCCACTCAGTTACTTTCCTCACACATTTTTAGACTCAATTAGCTTCAGTATTTTTGTCTGCATATTTTCATGCTTGTGCTGTTGAGAAACACTGATTTTAGTATGGAATTATGGTTCTTAGAGTGGAAGAATTATTCTGGAATATGGAAGCATGATAGTGGAGGAGTTTTAAAATACAATTATTGTTACTTGTGCTACAGTTATGTAGTCACACTTCTGGCATGTCACTGCTGCTTTGTGAACTCTTTGCTGTAGCTCCTCCAGTTCTGAGGACTCTGCTACCAGAGGTACCCAACAGGACCCATCCTTTCAACTGCATTTGGAAACTCAGATTACTGTTCTTCCTTTGGGAATTCCAGGTATAATCCCTAGTTCTAAGTGAAATTAGTCTATTGGATGAAAGGAAATCAGATGCCAGAATCTAACAACAGGAAGTCAACACATAAGCACAGACTAAAGCAATTATTTACCTCTTTTGATGAGGGTGTAGAATACATAGTTTTAGTTATACCCACATAGTGATAAACTAGTCCCAGTCCGGGTAACTAGGACATAGGCTCGGTGGCTATTTCTGACTTTAAACTTCACATACACAGGATACAATCATTCAAGTTTATTTCTCTGAAACCTAAAGCCAGATCCAAAGTTAATACTGATTTTATGCACCCTTAAAAGGCTGCAAACAACTACAAAGTTGGTATAGGACAACACTGATACTTTTTGGCAATTAGAAACTGATTACCAAATAGGAACATACCTGGGTTTAGAATATTTCAGCATTTGTTAAAGCAGTGCCTGTAAGACTCCAAGCCCCAGGAGCTACCAGGTCACCAGCTTGGCTAGGAGTTTTACTTTAATATATAGATATAGGGTTCCTTAATACCTTGAGGTAGCATGAAGAGAATAAGCCACGAGCTTATTCTCAAGAGATTTCTTTATTAAGTTAGGGAAGAAAATAAAGGAACTTGGCCTCAGTTCAAAAGGACACTTCACAAGCTAGACAAAAATGTTCTACCACAATACTGACTCAGCATATACTATTAATCCACAACACTTAAGTCAAAGTCCAACCAACTCACAACACTGAAGTCAAGATCCAATAAACTCACAACACTTAAGATCCAATAAATCAACAACACTTAAGGCAAAATCTAACCAATTCCACAACACTTAAGATCCAAACCCTTCAGCTCCAAGCCACCCTAAGCATCAAGAAAGGAGAAAAGAAAGAGAAGCAGAGGGAGCAAGAAGAGAAAAGGAGAAAAAGGGAGAGAAGTATTGTAGAAGACCAGCTCTCACAAGTCCACGTGGCAGGGCCATGCCATGAGGCAAACCGTATGCCTACGGTTTTATCTACTCTGGTCCCTGTGGCCAACCCCTCCAGGTGGGATCTCTGACCCACCAGCCACTCTGGGGTTCCAGGCCAGGATGAGGGACAGTGCCCTCACTGCCCCTGCCAATCTGAGCCTGGCTTAGGGTCTGCAGGAGATGTGATGTGTCACAGTTTTCCCAGGCTGCTTGTGACTGCCAGCTACTCCGGGGATTCCCCATGTGGGCTCCAGGGGCCTGCCATGAGGGATACGACGCCACCCCACCTCCGTGAGGTTCGACCTATTCCTTCCCCCTACACACACACTTACACACTCCCCACAAAGTGGTTCTGACCCAATAAGAACTGGTCTGGTGTCTAACAGTGCCACATTAACAAGGGTTTAGAAGCTCGTCTCCTCATGTGCTTTCCTTTTTCTTTCAGAGAACCTAAACTGTGTATTGAGAGTCAAGATTTACAGGCTTTGTAATCCAGACAGGAACATTTTTTACTCTTTTGTCAGTGATTTGAGTTTTCTTAATATCAGAGAAAAAAAAAAGACAATAAAACTCTCTCTCCAAATTTTAAATCACAAAAACCTGATTTAAAAAAACTTCCAGAAAACAGACTCTAGGAACAGATTAATCTTCCTTTTTACATTCTATCCTGGGTTTTCTAACCCTTTCTAGTATTGTAACATATCTCTTGTTTTCTGGAAACAATCACCACTGTATAAAGAAAAACAGACTTTAATGCTTATGTCAGAAAACAGATACTGATGTGGATGAAACAAACCATAATGAATTACTCCAAGAATATGCTGAGGCTGCAATAGAGATCAATAAAATCCTTCTCTGAAGATAGAGAATCTTGCATTAAAATATCTGTTTAGGATAACAAATTGTCTAATGTAATTAGTACTTCTTTGGGGGGATAGGCTGATACTGAAAAGATACAACATGGGTATCCTGGTACTTCTTTAAACTATTCTTTCAGTCATAAGCAATCTTATGGAGAAGGCTAGCCTCAGCTTACATTATAAGCAATAATAGTCAGTATTGTTAACCTGGACTATCCTGAGTTCTGGCCAAGATATTGTGCTGGAATGGATTAATGGCAGCCATTACTCCTGTTGTCAACTGGGAGAAGCAAGCCATTGAGTCACCAGCCTCAAGATCTTTATGCAGTGCTTGATCATCCCAAAGGTGCACATTGGCTTTGCACTAAAACCACTTAAATGCTGCTCAAACTTAAAAGATACTGATGTACTTACACTTACAGGGGAAGTACCAGGTGGAGTACATCTGATTCTAGCATACCCAGGGAGATGTGGAATCCAGGGAGACAGGGAGTACCAGCTAGACAGCATGGGCACACACACAGGCAATAAGCAGACGGCAGAGTGCTGCAAACTTAACCAAGTAAAATAGACTTTGTGGTGGTGGGGAGAGGCCTGAAGAAGAGCTTCCATGACCAAAGCCATCCATTTTACTTCTATGCACTACAGGTCATTTCACTTCTGTATTTAGTTGTCCTGGATTCCTCATTGTTACTAGGCTCTCTTACAGAGCAGCATCTGTAAGCAATGTATTCTATTTCTTGAAGACTCTGTCATACCCTGGCAAAGGAATGCAGTCACAGTTGTTTAGACCTTATCATCTGCAAAACACAAATACAATGTATTTGGATGTGAAAATATAGATATATTTTGAAAATTATTTAGGAAAAAAGTGCTAGTGCCAACAAAGGATATTTACTGCAAGTGCCTTGGGCCATTCTCTGCTTGAGTTTCCCATATGGTAGTAAAATCAGAGCCTTTATATGCCTATATGATGTAACTAAAGCTTGCTTCACTTTTGAGGATAAAGTTGTTTCTTCTCTGATAAGCATACTCTAAAATTTAAATGGACATTTCATACGTGAGAAAAAGCTTTTTTTTTTGGGTCTGCCAAACATGAGAATGAACTTTTCTACAAAAACTGCAGATTATCACAAATCTCCTCACACCTACACAAGCAAGGATTGTTTCTCAATTAGCTTTCTCCAGCATCAGCATCCAGCAGAATATGTTTATGCATATGCATTTTTATTTTAAAATGTCTTCCTGTATATACTCTCTGTGAATAAAAGAGAAGAAGCACATAATAGTTGTTAACTGCATTGTTAATGAGGCCAATATGCATTAACAACACTTCAGTGACATATGTATTTTTTAAAGCTGTAAAATGGAGGACTTAGTCACCCTAAAGTCTACTTTCCTAACTGTCCTTGTTCTCATTCCTCCAGCAGCTGTAATATGGGCAGTGCATGCCTTCCTTCCATGCTTCTCTACCCTCCTGTAATGCTTTCTCCTGCCTCTGTCCATGAACTCTCATGCTTACCAAATCTTACCTCATGCTCACCAAATCTTACCTCATGCTCATTTTCACTACTCTAATCTTCAGGTCATTCATAAAACTGACTGTGTGAAAGGACAGCTTGGGTTAGCTCAGTTTTAGATCTCTACCCACTCTTGTGCAGTTGTTAAAGAGTGGTAATGACCTAACTGCAGGTGACCATGGGTCAGGAGTAAGCAGAAAAAATGAAGAATGGATGCAGATCTGACGATTTTCCAAAAGAGGTACTAGGCTTATGTTTTTGTTAAGAATGCTCAGGCTGCTCAGATCCAATCATTCATTTTTTCTTTAAAGAAAGAGTTACAAATTGCACATCAACCATGAGCTACACAGGTTGGTATCAACGTGCTTTTGCAGAGTCAACCTGAGGCTTCCCAGTAAGACCTGATTTAATGGTTGTAGTAAGACTCAAATATAAATGCTTACTAACTCAGTTATGTGGAAGAGGTGGAGCAAGTTACTAGTGGATGAGGGTGACTCATAAAGGGAGAGACCCACTCCCCACAGCTGTAGCTGCCAGGCAGCTTTGTCCTTTTTTTTGATGGTGGTAATCGAGAGTATTTTCACCAGAAAATGCTGAGACTTTGTTCTATTGTCACCATTACTTCTCACCTTAAATCCAGTCAATGGATCCATGTCATGGATCCAGTGTTTTGATTTTTCACATACATTTAAAGAAACAGTGTTATATTTTAGATACTCCGAAAACCTGTATTAGCCATCCTAATATTTCTCATGTAATTTCTGCTATAATATATAACTTCCTTATTATGATTGTGTTATAAGGGACTCTTAGTTATCTCAAATAACATCTTGGATTTAAGTGATTGGTGTATTTATTTCTTTAGAATTCCCATTTTATTCGGCAGTTTGCATTCACTCTGAGATATTTGGATCTGTGACCCAAGTAAGCATTTTTGAGAATTTTAGGGCTCCAAGACTCTTTCAAAGCAGTTGATAGTTCCTTTATTACTATTATTATGTCAGGTTAGAGTTTACAGGGCTAGAATCCTCATTTTATGGAAATACCCTGCTTACAGTTTAAAATCATTATGTCTGGGTTTTTTGTTAACAAATGAAATATTGTGTAATTCGTCCTGGTGTGGAAGAGTGTCTTCTAATGTATTCAGAATTAGATACTCCAAAAGACACATATTTGTGAAAAAATGCTTCTCTAAATATTTAATTTCAGTATGTTACATATAGATGTACATGTGTATGTATGAATGAGTGTTACTAGATACATATATATATTTAATGTTTTGATGATATTTCAGTTCTGGCATCTGGTATGGGATGACTCAGATGACCAAATGTCCAATTAAAGAATTTTTTTTTTTAATTATTTTTTCTGTTCATATGTTTTTCCAAGAGGAACAGAGCATGGTCTCTCTTCTTTTATGGCAGTCTGGAATGTGTGAACTCCTAGCTTATGTGAATTTTCAAGAATCTCTTATGCAATGGTAGAGGACCTAAACATAATTAAAACAATCCATTTGTTGTCCAGATTGTGGTAGGTGAAAGCTGGATATTCCTCCTGTTATTTATTTCTGCATGCTGATTACTTCTCTACAGAAAAGGGATTTTTAATTTAACAGCTCTGATTGGTCCGCTCTCATTTTGTGAGACTGTTGCAAATAAAAGTGGAACAGTACATCTAGGACCTAAATTGGTAGCGCTAATGATTGAAAGTTCCATTTACTATGGAATTTCTGTTTGCAGTAATGCCATGGAGCTAGCACATGACTTTGTGCAACAGGTGAAAGCAAAATGAAAATTTCTTGCTGCCAAGGCAGAGGTGCTCTTCGCCTTGGTTATATAGGTTGAAGGTACACATCTTTAATGCTTTCTTTGGAGTCTAATCCTACGATAATGCTCTGAGCAGTTTAAAGCAAAGTTTTGTCATATTCTTTATTTCCATACATTAAAATAGAAGAAAGAGGAGCCAGTTAAAACACTATGGAGAAACATTCAGGATGGAAATGTACGTGTGCTGGCAAACCATCAAAGAACATTATAAGTAGTGGCATTACAAAGGAATTAAGCTGGAATAAGATGGAAGAGATCACTGTGGGGGCAACAGTGTGATAATTTGGATATTCTTTCCATATTTTCCTATGTTTGGAGGTTTTTAAAATAAATTAATAAAATTTTAATTAATATGAAATGAGATCCATATCAGAAATGATCAAAGTAGTTATTTAAGCTGTTAAAATAATCACCTTTGACAAGTCATTTCCACAAGTCCCTATGACACTGACTTCATAAATTGAAATGCCAAGCAAGATTTCTGGTTTAGGTGAAAATGAAATGACAGGTGAAACTGAATGTAAATAAATGCCAAGTGATGGTTAGATCTTGATAAAATAGCACACAGTTATAAGAAAATATCATCTTAATGCACAGTAGGAGTCAAAAGGCAAACCAAGTGTAAGGAATTATAAGACCACAAGTAGGCAACAAAATATAAAGCAATATTATGCCAATGTTTAAATCCAGAGTGGAGTTCTACATCTACTGTGTACAGTCTCAACACACTTCCTTACTTTCAGGAGGTGGAAAACATACAGAGCTACGTAGAGCCTTGAAAGTGCAGAAGAGCCCCCATCCAAGGAACAGGCTGTGACTGCTTCTGTCTAGAAGAGAGATGGATGAGGACAGGGAAGAATAAAATCTTCAGTGGCTTAGCAAATGTGATTAGAAGTGATCACACATAGTCTATTCCAATACAAGAGCTAAGGAGCATGAAGTGGAACTGGCAGGTTCAAAGAACTGACAGCACATAGTGCAGATGGAGAACTTTTTCTGCAAAGTGTTGTCCATCCTAAATGTTTACACAGGATTAAATATAGCAACTTTTTCAGGCACACCAATGAAAGAAAAAGCTGTCTTGAGATGTTAAATAAGAAGGCATGACCTCACTCTGAAGAAATTGTTGAGTGACAGAATATTATAGAGTGTTTTTTCCGTGTACTTGGCCTTTTTCAGATCCCTCACTAGGGAAGGGATAGTTTGGTAGAACTTGAGATATGTATTAGGCTAGATAGACTTTTGTGAGTAAGCACGCCTCTTGTTATATGCATCAGCTATGCAGAGAGAAAATGCCTTTGTAATTTTTTAATTCTCTTGTCATTTGGCATTTAATTTTATTTTTGTTATTTATAATGTTTTCATGGAATAAAGAGAGGTGTTCTGACAAACTGCAGATAGCACGTCTGAACTTTGATGGAAGAATGTTTAGAAAGTAATTCTCAATGCCAGGTTCCCTACATTCTTTTCTAAGTATGTCACAATATCATATTTTTAGAGCACTTGATAGTAGCGCTAAAGTGGGAAAACATGTTCTTCTAATATGTCATAAAGAGGAAGACATCTCCAGTGTTTACCCAGTTTTTATTTAATTCATACAAACTGACTTCTGAAAAGGAAACTGAAGTTAAGAACTGAAATACAGAATTATAGAATCATTGGGAGTGGAGGGGATCTCCGGATATTTTCTAGTCCAATGCCCCTGCTCAAAACAGGGTCACTTTGTTCAAGCCCATGTCCAGTCATGTTTTGAATATATCCAAATGTGGACTCTCTACAACCTCTCTGGGCAACATGTTATAGTGTTAAACCACCCTCATAAAAAAACCCCCTTTTTTTCCTGATGTTTAATTGGCACTTCCTGCATTTCAAATTGTGCTTTTTGTTCTTTCATTGAATACCACTGACAAAAGTCTGGTTTCTTCTTCTTTAGTTCTTCCCGTTTTGTTTTTATGCACATAAAATGCTGTTTCTCTAAAGGCTTCTTCTCTAAGGCAAAACACCAGCTTTCAGCCTCTTCTCATGTCAGATGCTCCAATACCTTGAGCATTTTAATGCTCTATTCCTGGACTTAATCCAGTATGTCCTTGCCTTGTCGCTATGGCATTGGGGATCCCAGGCTTGGTCACAGTACTCCAAATACGATCTCACCAGGGCTGAACAGAAGAGAAGAATCACTTCCTTCAGCCTGCTGGTGACACTCTTCCTAACGAAAGGGCACGTTGCTAGCTCAGAGGCCACTTGGTCTCTGCCAGGAACCCAGGACCTTCTGCAAAGCTACTTTCCAGCCAAACACCACCCAGCCTGTATGAGTGGGTGTCTGTGGTTCTTCATCCCCGGGGATAGGACTTGGTATTTCTCTTTGCTCAGGAGATTCCTGTCAGCTCAGATCTCCAGGCTGTTGCCATCCCACTGAATAGCAGCACAACCATCTGGTTTATCAGTGTCTCCTACTTCTGTATCGTCTGCAAACTTGCTGAAGAAGCACTCTGCCCTACCATTTACATCATTAGCATGTTAAACAAGTGAAGATAAGCAGTACCAACTGCTTTCCCCTAACCCAACAAACTAGGCATTTTTCACAGAAGGCTATAAGGTGGATCAGGCAGGGGCCTTTATAATCCCCTTTATAATGATCCCCTTTATAAATCCTTGCTGACTAATTCCAGTTGCATTCTTGTCCTTAATGTGTTCAAAAATAGTTCCCAGCAGGATTTGCTCCCTCACTATAACAGGACTTAAGGTGTGGTTGACTGGCCTGTAGTTCTCTACATCCTTCTACTTGCCCATATCAATGGTAACAGAGTTCTTGGAATTTCTAGTTCTCTAGAACCTCCCTCAGTCACCACAATCTTCCAAAGATAATCAAGAGTGGCCTCACAATGACATCAACCAGCTCCTTTAGTCTTCATGGATGCATTCAGTCATGTCCCACAGAATTGTGTATGCCCGCTTGCTTTAATATTCCCTAATGTGATTCTCCTAAATGAGCATAAAACTTCATTGCTCCAGACCTTCCCACTGCTTTCAGGGGCTGCAGGTTCTCAGGGTAAATATTATCAGCCAAGTCTGAGGTAAAGAAGGCATTGAGTACCTCATCCATGTCTTTTGCCACCAGGTCCCTTGTCCCATTCATATTCAACTAATGAGGGCAGGCTCTCATTTTCTGTAGTCTCCCTTTTGCTGTGGAAAAATCCTTCAACAATCTGCTGTCCTGTAATCCAGCGTTGTTATCATGCTATTTGCCTTGTTTCCTGCTTCCAGGATCACAAACTCCACTATCTCGTGGTCACAGCAGCCAAGACTGTCACCAACCTCCTCCACTGCTTCTGCCTTTTTTCTGGGTCCAGACATGTAATTCCTGTCATCAGATTATCCATCATCTGTGTAAGGAAGTTCTCATCGATGCAATCTACAAAGCACCAGGATTTGTGGTTTCTTCTGTTGTATTTCCAGGATATATCAAGGCAATTAATTCCCCCATGGGAACCAGGATCTGCAAACATGAAGCTTTTTCTCATTGTCTGAATATGACCTCATCAACTTCTTCCTAATTGGGTGGTCAGTAGTAAACACCGACCACAACATACATCACTTTGCTCTGCCCCCTAATTTTAACCCCGAAGACCTGGATTTATCATCCATCCTGGGGCAGAACCCAGTGTGTTCCTGCTGCTGAATCATGTAATAGACAACTTTTCCTTTTTCCCTCCTCAGCCTGTTCCTTCCTATTTATCTTTTGCAACACTCCAGTCATGGGGGCCTTCCCACCACATCTCTGTGACTCCAGTGAGGATGCCCTGCAACTGTGTACATACCTCTTAATTCCACCTGGTTTTCCTCCATGCTGCATGTATACATTTATGTACAGGCACTTCAAAGAGATGCTCCATCATGCTGACTCCCCAGAAAAAGTGTGAACGCTTCCCCCAGTTTCACCCTCGTCCACCTGGCATTTGCATGTATACGCTTTATATGGGCTTCCTTCCATCCTGTTTTGTTGTTTTAAAGTTTTTTCTTGTCTACCTCACCCTGGTCTTTCACTGTTCAAGAAAATATCAGTGACTTATTGCCTGTATCTGGTGAAATTATCAAATATCTGTGTTTCTGATAACTATTCCATGCTTCACTGAACTTAACTGTGTGTGCTTCATTGACTTTCAGAAATAGAAGTGCTGTGTGAAGCCAAAGGCTTCCAAGGTTCAGTACAAATATGCACAAGGCCTTCTTGCTCTCTACAACTACCTGATAGGGGGTTAGAGCAAGGCAGGGGTCAGTTTTTTGTCTCAAGTAACAATCCATTGGACAAGAGAAAATGGCTTCAAGTTGAATCCCTCAAGGGGAAGTTTAGGTGGGATATTAGGAAAAAAGTCTTCACTGAAAGGGTTGTCAAGTACTGGAACAGGTTGCCCGGGAAAGTTGTTGAGTCATTATCCTTGGAATTGTTCAAAAGGTATGTGGATGTGGCACTGAGGGACATGGTTTAGTGGTGAACTTGACAGTGGCAGGTTAACAGTTGGGCTCAGTGATTTTAGAGGTCTTTTCCAGCCTAAATGATTCTGTTGGACAGAAAATTATTGGACAGAAAATCTAATTTCCACAAATTTTGTTAATAAATTCTAAATAATGGTATTTTCTTTAAGTCTGGTCACCTCTGATTAAAAAAAAAAAAAAAGAGCTCGTAGAGGAACGGGTGCATGCAAGAAAATGTTGGGTTAATTAAAAGAAACCTGAAAACCACTCTTATTAAAGAAGTTGAAAAAAGTATAACTTGCTTAATTTTGCAGAACTGATGACAGGAAGATATATGATTATTACGTCTAAATTTCATGGTTATTATATACCAGGAGGGGAGATGAACTATTCAAACTGTGTGTCAGTGCTGACACATGAGAAAAATTGTTAAAAATTGATCATAAGTGAACAGACACTGGAGTAAGACTATGTTTCTAAGGCACTAGATTAGTTGAAGATCTAGAATTGTCTTCTTTTAGGGGAGTAATGATTTAACATCTGAAATTCAGAGTTTAATAATAATATGAAGGATCTTATATGATGTGTAGACTGGACCCATCTTTCTGTGTTTAGGAACTGGTTCCCAGATTTTTACAAAGACCTTGTGAGAACTGCTTGCAGTCCTTTTATTTTCCAGTTAAATGTTGGTTAGCTTCACCTGGATTTTGTGATATTTTTTTCAACTGCAAATGGCTAACACAAGAGAGAGAATACCACCGCTATCACTGCATCTTCTTTAAAATGGTTCATTTGCCTCAGGCTTCAGGATTTAGCTGTAATGAAGATGAAAGATTGATGGCTGACTGCTGACCTACTTTGAGGAAATGAAAGAGCAGGTGGCATGCTGCTGACTAGGAAAGTAAAAGACTATGCTAAATGCAGAGAAATAAAGCATGGCTAAATAAAATCTATTTTAGATCACAACTTCTTTTCAGTAGCCCAACACAGAGTAATACACATCTGGAAACCTCAAAACCTCTTTTATATCTGTCTCTGTGTAAATATATTTAACCTACTTGAAATAGTTATTTTCATTTTACATAAGAAGGCTCTATGAATTACTGTTAGGGCTCTGAATGTATCACACTGTCACAGCGTATTGTAGAAACTAATAGGAAAAGCTAGACAAGGCAAATTAAAAAAAAATATAAGGCTTAAAGTGTGACAGATGTGTCAATGCTTGTAACAAATTGTTCCCCAAGTTTTGTTTAACCTTTGGCAAAAGAGAAGCATGTTCATCTAAACTCAGAATTAAGGTGCTTTCAACTGTGTGACAGAAATGTTTAATAGTTGGTGACAACCAGTCCTTCAGCAAAGAGCTGCCTCCTTTTAACTGGGAGCAGTGTACTCTAATTTCTGTCAGGAACTTCATACATGAATCACAAGGGACTAAATGAAAACATTTTTAGTTTCTTGTTAGCAGCCTTGTGTTTGAAGCAAACTAGTAGTACATTGGCAAATGAACCTAATGTTGACCATCAAATAAGTTTTCAACTTCTCATAATTGCCAAGTTTATAGAGAATGGCATAATTTTTAAGCTAATTGCTTTCATTACAAAGCAGTTATCTTCTGTGTTTTGGAGCAGGTAGAGAAGAGAAGAGCTATATTGCCTATCGAATGGGAAACGGACTGAGATGCAAGCCAAGAGGCTGAGTTGTTAGTGATTGTCCTCCCCTTACCTCTTGCATTTCTGCACTTCCAACAGCCCTCTTTGTTGACTACAGTGTCGTGCTGACATCCTGAAGTGAAAGGAAATATTACAAACTAAGTAGGTCTCTCTGTATTCAGCTTCACATCGCAACAGGACCCTAGGATGTCTTTTAAGACATCCAATTCTCATTCCTTTGGAGAAGAGTCAAGGGTGTGTGCCATTTGGAGAGTACCTGAAGGTGTGTTGCTCTGACTTTCCATTCAGTAAATTATTATAAAGGTCCAAGAGTGTGATAAAAGGCACCTTTGTAGATCTTTACACCCTTGTTCTTTTACATGGAGAGTTTTTAGGTTCGATTCAGTCACGGGAGATACCAAGATATTAGATGTCCAGTCTGTAACTATTTCTAAGACCTTTCCTTTTTTTTTAAGTCTGGGAATAAAATCTGATTTTAGTGTCTGACATTTATCCCATACTGTGAAACAGCTTAGTAAGGCATAGTCATTTTTGTAGTGTCTTCCTTTGTTTCCTGTCTTTGAAAGAGGAGACACCTAGAGGAAGTGTTATTTTGGTGTTATTCAAAGCCTCACAGTGATTTAGAGGGATAAAGGGGAACAACAGGTATTTGTATATCAGGGAAAGTGCCAAGTGCAGGTGCTGAAGCTTTTTTTTTCTTCTTATCCTGTAAAACATTCTAGCTAGAAGAAAATTTGCTTTTTTTTTTTATATTTGTGATGGATAGAGGAGAGCTGCAAGATATTTTGCCTTTGTATCCAAATAGTTGCAAACATTATGTACCTGTATCCTGTAAAGGACAAAATTTAATTTCATAATTTCTTTTCTCAAAAGAAGTTTGCTTTCCAAGTTGTGTTAATAATTAGGGGTGTGGTTGCCTTAGGGTGTAGGAATTGTGCCATGAAGACTTCCTTTTCTCTGGTTTTTGATCTATCTCACCAGGTGCCTGGTAGCTGTTCATACAAAGCAAACTTGCTTGCTTGCAATCCTGCAACCTACCTCATAGACTCTCTATCACATGTTTGCACCATATTCAGCTCACTGAGAATACAGCCTTATTTGAAGCTCCGCATAAAAGCTCTAGAAAGGACAAAAAATTAGTTACTTTTATAATGGTAGGGTTAATCCATAAAACAGATTGAAACCTACATATTAATCTTTTAAAAATAATTTGATGTTAGGATTTCAGATTCTTTTAATCTTTCCTGAATTGTAAGGCTGTCTGTATATAATAGTGTCATAGAAAAAGGAGAAGCCCTTTTTCTATTGCACTTATGTAGCAGAAAAACATGAGAAACAGGAGTGAAGGTAAAAGTGACTTCAAGAAAAAAGGTAAAAGGAGCAGAAGAATATTCTTTTGAAACAGAGTCCCAGAAGCCAGCAAAGAAAACAAGGCAAAAGTACATGGCTACCAGTGAAAATGCCTGTGCCTAGACATAACTCATAGACATCTGTAAAGAAAATACCAAGATAATTCTTTTGTTGTCTTAAACACAGACTGAAAAGTATAACAGAATATATTCCTTTTAAAAGGTTAATGAAGTATAGCCATTAAAATTTTGAGGCTTGGAGTGTGTTTTAGAAGTTAGGACTATTTTAGTGCAGTTTGTAAATATAAATTAAAAAGAAGACTCTTGCCCTAAAAGATCTATTCAGAAAATTACTTGGTGAAATGATGTCAATATTATTCTGTGTTAGAAGTCATAGAATTATAGACTAGTTTGGGTTGGAAGGGACCTAAAGATCACCTAGTTCCAAACCCCCTGCCATGGGGACATCTTTCTCCACAGGGACATCTTTCACAAGATCAGGTTTCTCAGAGCCTATGTTTAACCTATGAGAAAGAGATACAATTTTATAAAATTAGAATGCATGGAAATTTACTTCCATTGGTACTGCAAGATTTAAAATATGTCTTTATCCTTAGATTTAATTTGCATATGAAGCTTAGAGGCTTTAAGTAAAGGTGAATTCTAAGATGGACATATTTTGTGACATCTCTAAATTGATTTTGACCTCAGTTATAGCCATTTAATTCACATCAGAACTCTTGCCGGTGTACCGTTATTAATGTAAAACTTTTTCTAATTCTGCAATTTTTTTCACCAGTTTAACTGAAATATTTTTAACTAAAATAAATTAAACCAGTAATGTTTATTATGCAGGGAAGATACAAATTTCCAAGTTATCAAGTTATCTGTCGCAAAAACGTATTCATTCTAGGTGGAATAAACTGAAGGATTGGAATCCTGTCTATTAGACATTTGAATACTTATTAGAGTCTATTAGGAGCTTGTGTACAAAAAGATAAAAAGTATGACTTGTGAAAATTTAGTTTGCTTTGGGATTCAGTTTTTACTTGACGTTGTCAATGGAATTATTCATCATAAACAATTTGTGGGATTTATGATAGGAGTGGTCTGCAAAAAAAGCGTTCAGTAGTAATTTGATTCCTTTTTTGCCCACATTTTCAGTCATGACATTCCTTTTTCTTTTTTCCATGTTTGCCTAACTCTTTCAATGAACAGAGCTGTAGCTATTTCTCTTTGATGTATGTCCCTTTTGATTAGGCAATCATCAATTATTTAGATTGTTCCAAACCTTGCAGCCTAATACTTTGAACATAAGACTGTAAGTAGAGCATTTTGAAGATCAGTGTTTAAAAATAGGTCATGTTTTTCAAGAGACCAGCCAATTCAGTGCTTGAAAATCTGGAAAATCTCCTGATTAACATTCAGCATTTTTTAACCTAATACGGACTTCATTTTAACACATTAGCTGTATTATTTTCTCTATTTAGAAAAGTCACCTAGCTTATGCACAACATTTAATGCCAGTTGTATTATTAACAGTATCTATTAAGAAAACAAGAACAATGATATTCAAGTGGTTTTGCTGAAGGAAAAGAAGGTATTTTCTCAACTTCCTTTTAACATCCATTTCATACTGTTTGGGAACCTTATAAATTATCAGTGTTGTTTTGCTATGGTAATTATTTGGTGCATGTGCTTTATTATTATTATTAATAGTAATAATAATATTTTGCATTTCTGAAGCACTTTTCATCTGCCGACCTCAGTTCTTTTTGCAAACAGCTAATTAGACTTCAAAACACAGTAAGTGGTGTTATACCCACTTTTCTGCAGGGCACTACTGGAGGGTAAACCATGCTGCCTCTCAGTAGGCAGTCCAGAATGCTTGAGAGGATGAGTAGGAACCCCCATGAATATGCATTGTGAATTAATATGCCCTGAGAGAAGTTTTCGTACTTATTCCAACTAATTAGCTCATGGCCTGATAATGAAAAGGACAGAAATTTCAGACCGTTTCCTGCAACTGCGTGCTTAAAAGTTTTCATCTTATCTCATCATATGGCAGTGCAGTCATGGCAACAACAGTGCTTTTCACAGTAATTTCATACACCAAAGAGAAGTTCAGATAAAACTGACTGCTTACTTATTTGTCGATTAAATGGTATTTTCCATCCTAACCTGTTTAAACGGTGATAATTCTATTTCTTCCCACTTTCCTTCTTTAGTTTAGTTCTTTTTCAAATGAGTGCTGGCCAAGTGATTTCATCAATATAGCTATTGATACTTGACTGGGTTTGGTGGCTTTCCAAGCAGTGGCTGTTGCACACAAGTACATTAGCAATTTTCACTGCACATAAATCCGGATAAATAGCTATATTATCAAACCACAAATTCAGTTTAATATTCTCCTTTTAAGTAAGGGGGATAAATTTCTATGATGAAAGGACTGGCCTGGTAAATGAGGAAAGGGAGGTGGATACTGTCTGTTTACCTTGACTTTAGTAAGGCTTTTGACACTATCTACCTTATCTTCATAGAGAAACTGTTGCTATAGGGGCTGTATGAGCATATAGCGAGGTGAACTGAAAACTGGCTCAATGGCTGGGCCCAGAGAGTGGTGATCAGCAGCACAAAGTCTGGCTGGAGGCAAGTAGGTAGTGGTGTACCCCAAGGGTCAATACTAGATCCAGTCCTGTTTGACATCTTCAATAATGATCTGGATGATGGTGAGGAGCACACGCCCAGAAAGGTTGCTAATGACTCATAACTGGTAGGGATGGCCAATACATGAGGGGGTTGTGCTGCCAGGCAGAGGGTCCTTGAAATTCTGGACAAATGGACTGACAGGCAGCTCAGCAAGAGGAAGTGCAAAGTCCTGCACCCAGGGAGAATCAAACCTGGGTACCATTACATGCTGGGGGCTGACCAGGTGGAAGTAGCTTGGCAGAAAAGGAGCAGGGCTTCTGATAGACACTACATGGAACAAAAACTTGTGGTGTGCCCTTGCCACAAAGGTGGCCAAACATATCCTCGGTTGCATTAGGCAAAGCATTGAGAGCAGGTGAAAAGAGATTATCCTTCCCCTCTAGTCAGCACTGGTGAGGACACACCTGGAGCATTGTGTCCAGTTCCAGGCTCCCCAGTACAGGAGATACATGAATATACAACAGAGTCCAATGAAGGGCCACAAAGATGAAGAAACTGAAACCTTTCTCCTATGAGGAAAGACTGAGGGAGCTGGGACTGCAGAAGATCTTGTCTATGTATGGGACAAGGGAGGGAGCAAAGTGGATGGAGCCAAGTACTTTTCAGTGGCTCTCAGTGACAGGACCAGAGGCAAGGAAAACAACATGAAACACAGGAGGTTTCTGATCTGAACATCAGAAAACACATTTTCACTGTGAGGGTGACTGAGCATGCCCACAGACATGGAGGAGTCTCTGTCCTTGGAGATATTCAAAAGCCACCTGGGAAGCCTGTTCTAGGTGGCCACGCTTGAGCAAATGAGTTGGACAAGATGACTTCAGGAGATCCCTTCCTACCTTAGCCATTCTGTGATTCTTCAAGTTCGTAAAGTAAAAATGTGAATTTCCTAAGATTTTACCTCAGGGCTGCATGGGATTTCCTTTCTGCTACTAATTTTACCTTGGTTGGCATGAAGCCAAAGGCAGAGAAGCAGAAGAAATCAAGTAATGAAGCCTACAAGTAGTCTTTCAAGGGAATGAGGAGCTGAATAAGGTAAATTGATAATAAAGAAAACAGAAACTATTGCTCACTTCATTGAATGCTTGAGAAAATAACAGAAGTATGAATTTGAATGCAGTATGGTCTGGATTTGTATTTTGCGTCTTTTTTTAAAATCTGTAATTTTTCCTTATCAGCTTAGATTTATTAGTGGTATCATATTTACACAATAACACCATTTAATGCTTTCTGAAATATGTAGTGAGAACAGAGGAAATTAATAAGATCAGTGAAGCTATCTATAATTTAGGTCTTGTTTTAAGGTCAAATTAGGCTTAGGGGACTGTCCTACGCACAGGTGCATTTCAATGTAATTTTTTTACTTACGTTTTAGAAAGAAAGTATTCACTATTAAGATTTGTCCTGAAGATTGAGTAGAAGATCATCATGAAACAAAATACATCATTATCATGGTCAGCACAATCTGTGAAATTTATTGTATCTAACGTTTAGTGTTTGAAAAAGAGTAGGGTAAAAATACTGACAGAATTTCCTGTCCTTAACAATGAGAGTACAGAATGTCATTTTGTTGTCTCTGTCTCATGAAACAGCTCCTCATAACATATCATAGATTTTTATCCTCTGTCTTTTCTTCTTACCAGTAATACTGCTGATTCAGGCCCTGACTCTGCAAGCTGTTGTGCACAGCTACCAGCATGTACTCACTGGCTGAACTGTGACTTTTCTGGACACGTGCAGTACTCATTTTACCACCAAATTCTGCACTAAAATACTGAAGATTATTCTGGGAAAGGTGGTGGGGGTTTTCTTTTCTTTTTTTTTTTCTTTTTCTTACTCCTTTTTTTTTTAATTGTATTGCTACTCTTCAAAGAAAATAAATACTCACTTGAGACAGTTTAGGTGAAAAAGTACTGCTTTAGGGCTTCAGTGGTTAAATACAGTTACAGAGGGGAAAAAAACATTAAGGTGGCATGTTGTAAAGTCAGTAACTACTGAGAAAACTCCAATGAGAGACTGTTTATCAAAGATTGTAATGTCTTGTAAGGAAAGCATTAGGAAACTGGCAAAATGACTATTTATTAAAAATATCTCAAGAACACAAAACCACTAAGAACCACAGTCACCAAAA
The DNA here is from genome assembly GCF_009829145.1 of Chiroxiphia lanceolata. NCBI lineage: Eukaryota > Metazoa > Chordata > Aves > Passeriformes > Pipridae > Chiroxiphia > Chiroxiphia lanceolata. Next base: position 63,933,147 of record NC_045637.1, on the reverse strand, counting down.
ATTACATGGATCATCAAATACAGATTATACACTCTGTAAAAACCAGTATTCTGCTGATTCCTTATGGACTTACATGAAACACTAGGAAGAGTATCTTACCTCAAGAGAATGGCTCCAAGGTCTTCAAGCTACAGAATAGTTGTACCCCCTTATGTGACCTGTTTTCTGTGTTTGGGCTGGTACAGCTGAACAGCTGCAGTCCCTCTGTTTGATCTCCTCTGTTAGTTTTGCAGAGGACAGTTGTTGGATGTGTAGGGATCACTATTTATCAGGCTATCCCTAAGCTGCCCCAGGGGTAGTTCTGATGGAATAAGGGCTATAGCAGTAGATGATATCACCTGCTGAAAGAACAAGCTGTGAATAATAAAAATAATCAGAGAGTTTTGTTTAGGCAAAATACAAATTCATCTTTTTCTTGTCTTGCTCATTGTTTTCATGCAACATGTCTGTTATTTTCTTCGCAATATCCAGCAATATTGGAAACTGGAAACAAGAATACAGTACTGTGTATTTTGACTTTTTTGAAAAGCATTTGGTGCATATCCATGTTTTGGCAAGAAAGAGGTGGTTTTGGTTGTTTTTTCTTTTTCATTTAGTGTTATGGCAATACCTGTGGCTCTCCTGGCTGGGACACCAGAATGATTAACACATAAACTTTTGCTAACTTAAAGTGGTTATCATGTAATACCCAGCCATAAAATATACTGGCTATATATTGGCAAAATTCATTTGATTGCAGGTGTATCTGCTGAATTGCTTCCTTTAATGTACATCAAGTGCAATGGCACTCAATGTAGGAGCTCACACTGATCAGTGTTCTTCCCAGAAATCCCCAGGCTGTGTGTTGTAGCTTTTCTGAGACCAAAGTGGACTGTTGTCCTGAGAAAGTGCTTTGGAATGACTTGTAAAAGACCTTTAACTTCTTACACGTGATATTAATATACTACAGGTTTTGATTTTGCACTCTGTTTTTACTGTAAGAAGTCTAGATTGCTTATGTTCTTCCCACACTCTTCTTTGATTCACCAGTTCAGCAATTTATTATGCACCCTGGCAACTTTCAGCTTGAATATCTCCTATGAAGTCTGCTCTCTCCCTCTTTCCCCTGTTACCCTCTTAAGCAGCTTCTCCCCAGGCATGTTGCACCTATAGGGAGAGGGCAGGAGGAAGGAGCAGAGAGGTGCAACCTGTTTTTCAAAGCAGGGAACGTGGGGAGATAACTGGTGCCAGTTATCCAAAGTCTGACTCTGTCGCTGTTGTAAGCTACATGTGCTCATGAGTTAGGCTCTCTGCAGTTGTGGACTTTGGTGAGCCAGTGTAATGAGTCTCTTTTAAAAAAGAGAAAAGGTGACTTGGTCCTTTGGGTTGATTATTTGATTTCACCTTGAAGGAAACTTGAAACTTTTTTGTCTGAGATTAGCAGGTCTTGGGTTTTGCTTTCTTCCTGTCACTAAACTGAAAAAACTCTGGATTTTGTGTATACCTAAGCTCTGAAGGGGAGTTGTCTTCCAAGCTTTTCTTCACTTTATAACACTTCTAGTATACATTTCCATCTCAGCATACATTAACTCCTTTTATGTTGTATCTGATGAAATGGTACCAGAATTGTCTGCTATTTCTTGCTTCCCTTCCAGATACAACTTGTCCTAAATGAACTTTTATTCTGAAAAAATACAACCACTAAAGGAGCAATGAGGTGTGTATTCACCACTTCTGCACAGTCTTTCCAACTGAACCCACATGAAACACACATGCTCTAAGCCATTTTATTGCTTGTGTGGGCAGAATTGTTTTCCCCCAGACTTGTCAGCCCGGCATTCCTGCTATTTTGAAACAATCAGATCCCACTATTATTTTCCTTTTGCTTCACATAGTTACATGTCTAACAGAAATATAAATTCAAGTATAGCCCAGAGCCAATTTCTGTCAAAACTGATGAGAAAGTATTACAAAAATTAGTGGCTTTGGACTGATCCAGATAAGTACTTAAATGTTCTTATTTCCTCGCCCTCATTCCTTGGGTTCCTCTCTCTCTCTCTTTCTCTCATTTTCTCTCTCTCTTTCTCTCTCTCTCTCTGGATGTTTTACATTTTCTCTTTTTCTCTTCTCATTCTTTCAGCTACCTCCTTTCCAGATTACTCCTTTTTTCTTTATTCATTTATTAACTTCTGACCTACTACATCTCTTGACTCAGCTTTTGCCATCGAAAGCTTCTTTCAAGGAAAGATGTTTCTTTTCCTCTCCTCTGTTGAGGACACACCTGTGCTTGGTTAAATAGAGTGCTTCCTTTTCTGCTACTGTACCTCTGTAACTAGCCAGATGTGCACTGATTTTGTTCAGCTAGAATGTTCCATAATGTGATTCTACAGCAAAAACCTTAGGATCACTGCTACTGTTTCTCCTTATTGTTGGAGTTTTGAAGTTGACTATATTGCTGCAAAACAAGCTGTAGAGCACACCCCCTGTTTTGTCCCTGAGTCATCTACATCCAATACAGATCAGATCTTTATCAGCCTCTGAAACTATCTTGTTTTTTCCCACTTTCCTTTCAAGTATAAGCAGATAAAAAGGAATTAATCTTTGGAGAGTTAACAATACACTTTCTTAACAGAACTCCATCACAAATGTTCACACATGCAAAAAAAAGCTCGTTTCAAGAGAATTGTAGAAGGGCACTCTTGCCGTAATGACGTCAAAAGTGCACTTATTGGTGCTGGAGCAAACAAAGCACTTGTTTTTCCAGACTACTCTGCTCAGTACACTGGTTCATTCAGATTCAAACACTACTATAACCCTTCTCCAAGGCACTTTGCTTGAAAGCTTTTCCAGCCATTGACAGTTGTCTTACTCAATCTTCACTTTCACTTAAACTTTTATACAAGCTTAACACCTTTCCTGGGCCTTTGATTCACGTGTCAGCCTTCAAATATGTCTTCTTGTGCTGAAAAAATATGCAAAATATTTGATCTCCTTCAAACTGAGAACCCCAAAATAAACAGCAGAAAGAAATGTTTCATATGACAGCCTATCTCCTACAGAAAACAGAGCCGTGAAGTGCGGAGACAGATGGCTTCTGCAGGCAAAGCGTATTCTCAGTGTGCGATAAATCAGATTTTTTATAAATATTCTTGTCATTTTTTTTAAATTGCTGTTATATAAAGATTATTATTAACTTTGAAGAATGGGCTATCGATTTCATCCTCACTGCTGAATGGGAGAATACCATATTTCAGTTGAGACTTCTCACTGGCAAGGCTCTCCTGAGGCAATTTAGAGCCAACCACCTTTGACAGTTCTAACTCCATTCTTTCTGTTAACATATATACACTTATTATTAGAGTACAAGCATCTGACACTTAAGGAAAAGCCTATTTATTCTTCCCTGAAATACAGAATTTCCACTGCTCATTTATCAGCTCATACCAACAACAGTGAGACTTCTGAACCAATGATATTTAAAGGTATGACATTTTATAGTGCTTATTTTTTTCACTTTACTCAAGTGTCCTCTCTTAATATTGCATATTTTCCATCCATCAAAATTAACTGCTCACAGTATCAAATTATCACAAACACTCTCTTTAGTGTGAAATTTTGCACACATGTGCCAAGTAATTTAATAGTTAAGTTGAGCAACATAGAAAATTTGCTTAAATAAAATGTATATTATAAAAAGTTGAACTACCTGGACAACTATGCTCTGTAATTATGAATGCAAGAAAACCTATGTTTTCATTTTCCCACAGGGAATTTGCTTTTCTGTTTGGTCTTCCAAACTTAAGACATGAATTGTTTTGTTCCACACTGCATGCTCAGAAAGTAGAATCCAGTGGACTGTTTTCCCTTCTTTTTCTCTTCTTAATAGTCCCCTTGGCACTCTAATACATTTTGAAAGAGCCGTGCCTGCTTCTCCAGCCTGGGGGAACTGTCAGACTTGACAGACTGCTGAGCCTCTCCCCTTTAGCCAGCCAAGTCAGGTCATAGATTGAAAAAAAAAAATAAAAAAATAAAAAAAGACAAAACACATTTGGGAAAACTTGACACTGAGGCTTCATCCTGGCAGAGAGGAATCCGGAGCCAGGCCTGAGTGATAAGCCAGGAAGAAATGGTTCAGAGAAAGCAGCAAAAAACAGAAGTGCTGTTAAATTTGTGGTGGTGAACGTAGATAATAACCATGGTTAAGCAAGGTCAGTATTTGTCAGCACCATTCAGTAGCCTGAGATGAAAAGCCTCTCACCAAAGACAGAAACAGTTGCTGACCTAGGAGTCGGGAGGGAAAGGAACTGTCACCTGCTGTTGCAAATGTAATTGGTTTTGTTAATAGTACTCTCCATTCTTCTGAGATATTAGTTTTGTGTCTCCTGCCTTTGCATCGTGTTTTGCATGAACTAATTAATCATCAAGCATTCACCTGATTTCAGTGATGAGGTTTTGAGCAGTGCTTGGATTTAGGTTTTAAATCATGACTTTTCAACTAAGAACAATGTGTACCTGTCAAAGGCAAACTTGCTACAATAGTGAAGGTATTGTATGAGTCCAAATCCTATCCATAATCTTCCACATAGGTAAAAGTGCTATCCCTTAAATACTACTTTGCAACTTTATTGGTCTTTAATAGTGCAGGGAGAGTTGTACATAAGGTGTATGTAGTAGCATTGTATGCTCGCACTAAAACGGAATCTGCCAAACATCACCTTTGTGATTCTGCCATTAAGGTGAATTACTTTCCATATCTTTTTATTTCTATTTTATTACTAAGATCCTGGAATGTTATGAGAAGGACAATGTCTTCCTGTTTATCGGTGCACAATGAGGAAAGCAGTTCTCACACAAGTGAGAACTAGGAAGAATACAGACAAAGAAGAGCAGCAGTGGTGCTGCTTTGGTAACTAGCAAAGGTGAACGAATGAGAATTGCAACTCACAGATTCTTACATTTAGTAAAACACATGTATTTTAGGGTATGATTTATGATTTTTAATAGGCTTAACTCTTAGAAAGCAACAGTAGTATTCCATCTGTGGATGCAGGACTTTTCTCAGTGGCATGTACCAGTTTTCTGAAGTTCTCTCATAACGAAAATAGTGGTGATTTTTCACAATTATTTTATGGGTTTGCACTCACTCTATGTTTTGTTGTCCTCTTTTAATGTTACATTATTTGCTTTGCAGCCTTTGAGGGCACGCTCTGGTGGCCTGTATGTACTCAGTGTAGCTAGTATATTTGTCTAATTCACACTTCATGTGTAAATTGCACCATAGTTTGCACCTCTGATATTTAAGAAAAAAACAAGATTATCTTTTGTTGTTTGTTTGGTATTTCCTTCAGTTCTGCCCTTTCCTGCTTCTCAGTTTCATATTCTGAAAAGTCAAAAGATTTGTACTTCTGGGGAGCTTTAGCAGTATTTATACTTCATTTAGAAATCCCTTGATCTGCAGCCCCTTGGTCTGCAGACACTTTAGTTTCACCAGTTAGTTCCCTCATTAGTTCCCTCATATCTGAACTTCTGCATCTGGGCATACTCCATGTAAGTGGATGTTCACCACCCATGTTGTACCTCAGGCCTTTCTCTACGTATGTCTCTTTAGGCATTCAGTCCTGTGTCTGTTGTCAGAGCAAGTCTAATTCATTCAAGTAGAATAAAGTCAGCTGAAAACACAGCAGTGTCAGATGCTTTAGTTAAAAAAGTAGAGGAACTGTTCTCAGTTCACCCACCCTAATTGGGATGTGCCCCATCAGCCTGCCTGTTGTACTGTGCTTTGTACTGTACCTTTCTCTTTGTAGCCCAGCATATCCAAGATGGTTTCTGTTAGGACTAATAGCAGTTTCTGCAGCTGGAACTGAAGGTGTGGTGGTGGTTCAGCATCTCAACATCTACAGTTCCCTGTGTCCTTGAGAAGATGTGTATTATACAATTGGGGTGTGATTGCTACAGCTGCGCTATCTGGGTGTCCCAGTCCCATAGGTTGAAGTAAAATCTCCACAGATTTTACCTGAAGCTAGGAAGATGGTTTACTGTACTGGAAAGACGCCGATGTGTGATTCCCTACCATAGCTAATCCTCTTCTGGGAGTCTAAAGCTGAAGGAAGGTGTAATTTCAGACACACCCCTGTTGTTAGATTTTTTTCTTGGAGTAGTGTTTGTGGCTCCCTGCTCAATGTGCTGCTACTTTGAATCTCATTCCAAATAGTACTGTGGACAGTGCAGGCAGCTGACGTGGGGTGGTAGATTGCACTTTAGAAGCAGATGCCAACCACTTCAAAGTCAGGCACCACAATGCCAGGTCTCACACTGTGTCTGCATCCTTTTGCGTAACACACCTTTACAATTTTAATTTTAATCTTTTAATCTACCACTGACAGAAAGCATTTGAGTCATCTCTTTCATCTATTGTGCATTGCAGAAATGCGCTTTATGCTAAATGCCTTCATGCAGTCCATTTCAGTGCGCAGCAGCTCGAGGCAGCCTGTCCAGTCATCAGCTTAGTAATCAGGCAGGCTGGCAAAAGGTAGGGCAGGACTCCGCAGCCTTTGGATGAGCGACTTGGACAAGCCAACAGGCTCCAGACGTGTTGAATTCCTTGAGCAGAATTCTCTTTTCTTGTTGAGTCACGGTGTACTTATCATCACTTCCCACTTCTTCACCCTCACTCTGCTGGGTCTTTCCTTTGTGTGCTGGTGCAATGGTATCCCCACATAGCATAAAATATCTTCCAAAGTCATCATATGTCCCAGACCATTCCACAGCTAGAGACACATCACTTTCCTTAAAGTTTCTGCTTTCAGCAATCTGAATCTTCCCTTGCTTTAGTTTACCTTTAAACACTTTTAAGATATATTATTAATATAAATATAAAGAAATACTTTCTTGAAGTTTATTTCTTTTAAATTCTTGTAGGCAGGTATCCAGGACACACTTACTCTTCATGCAATTTTGCTAATTATGTTTATTTCTAAATTCAGTACTAAAGTCTTATCCATTTTAGAATAATTTCTACTCTTGTTGCACTGCTCCTCCTATTTCATCAACTGTTCTCCCCCAGGGAGAGCCATATGCTGAAGACCTCATTACAACTCTTCTGGAAAGAGAAGCAAAACAGAGGGATGAAGATTCTGTTAATATTTCACTAAAAACTTTTATCCACTTGATTCACACTCTCCACAGTTCTCTTAATATTACTGGTTTCTGACGTGCAGAATTTTTATGGGCATTGTTATTACAGGTATCCTGAGGATTAGTTTTATCTTTTTATTCCCCTGTATTTCACACCCCTAATCATCCTCTGCAAGTACCATAAGTCTGCTTTCTCTTTACTTTTGTAGGTATACAAACACTTCATAGTCTTATATCACCTCCAGATTTGGTACAATTTTTTCTATAAAACTGTTAAGGAGTACATTAGTAATTCGATCCATATTAATATCCTGTGACAGGTAATAGCACATGCTTCAGAAGATGGTGTGAAATCTTCAGTCACACACGCACATCAAGCTATTATGCACCCATAGAGGAATTTTATTTCTTTGCTACAACAATCCATGTCTGACTTATGGCTGCATAGTGTCCTGTCACAGGTCCAGTCGTGCTGAACTTGCAAAAGGGTCACTTGAAAGTATTTAGTTGCTAGGTCTTATTGAAGACCAGTGATGGTTGTGTTCCTGCTTCCTTTGAAGTCTCCAGATTTTGACATTTCAGTAACCTCTTTTGGTAGATTTTTATTCCTCGCCACCCCACACACCTACTTGTGAAATTGCACACATTTCTGCAGAGATTTTAGTATCATTTTGACAGTGTAATTTCTGGGTTCTGAATGAGGATATAAATATTTTCTGGGAAATTTACTGAATTTCTCTCTTCTCTTCCTGGGACCATACTTGACCACACAGTAACAAAGGTTAAAGGGCACCTCTGAACAATTTCAGCCACATTTCACCACCAAAAAAAAAGAAAAGGTTATTTAAAAGGAGGCTAAGTGCCAAAAGCTAATTTTTACTTGGAATGAAAAGCCACAAAAATTAACAGTTCCTGGTCAAAGGGAGTAGTAGCTGAAGAACAGGATTAAATGTGAAACAGATTTTTGCTAATTGTGTCAAAGAGACCATTTTTTTCATCTGACCTACAAATCAAAGACTGGCTGCACTAATAATAGCAAAATTTACTCTTTCAAATTCAGCAATTAAATTTTTTAAATGGAATGATGAATATGTGTTTTACTAAAAGATACTTTTGTACCAAATCAGTTTCATTATAGAAAAGATAACCTTATGGTATTTTGCATATTAGCTGCCATAAAAATAGAGAGGTTTGGTTTTGTTATATCTCGAATATATTGCTTTTCAAAGACTAACACTTTCATTTTTAATTTTCATAAGTTTAAGATTATAAATTCTCTTCAAATCAGTGAAAAATGGGAGATAATTACAGATTTTAAAATCTTGATATCATTATAAACATTCTCTTCATATGGAAATATACTTCCTATCTCTGAATGTATTTGTTTGTATTAGTATTCTAAAAAAAAAAATAGTTCCAATATGATTCCATATGGCTATTTTAAGGCTGCAAATGTATTCCCAATGCTGACTTGTATTTTTTAAAAAGACTAAAGTATATACAGCATGAAGCAGTAGGCTGGGAACCAAACTCAGACATTTAAATGTGTGTGCTAAGAAAATGTTATTTGATTTAACAGCTAAAGATCCTGCCTTACCAGAGACAGGTCTAATAAGACCTTAAAAGATGTGAGGCTAAAATCAGATAATGTTTATGTACTGAGGGTAAGCTGTCTTTGTGAGCAACAATCTCTGGCAATAACAACAATTTCTTTGGATGGAAAGTGGCAAGACAGAGGTCACCTCATGGTGTGGTGAAGGAAGGGTGCTTCAGTGCCTGGTGTTTCACTCAGACACTGCTGAGCTCACCATTTACCACCCAGCTGATGTACTGCCTTCTGAAGGGATCACATCCTTTCTCACCAACTAGAAACACTGTAGTTGTAGATGAGTTTAGGTAGGGGCAGGCTAGTACTCCTGTAGGCAACGGTGGTCTGCAACCAACTACCCTGAGCTGCACGGTTGGAATTTATTAATAAGATAGTAGTACAGAAAATGAAATCAATTAAAATTAATCAGACCTTTTCACATGACAAACCCAGCTTTCTTTGGTTTCATGTTTATAATGGTAGAGATGACTGAATGTATTTTCTAGTAGAAAAAAACCCTAAAAAATCTTATGCATTTACAACTTGCTTCCTAAGGTGCCGGCCACCATCACTGCAACACATCACTAGCAACCTAACCTACATCTTTTATGGTTTTCTCATCAACTGAAAACTATTGTGTCAGTAACTTTTAAACATCAAAAGGTTAATTAACACCCAATGTTCTTCACAGAGGCATTTTGTTAATGCTATCTAATGAGTTCTGAAAAAAAACAATGAAGCAAAATAATTTATTATTTCAAGAAGGGTATATTTACAGACAGAGAAGTGTAGAGATTTGTCTCAGACCTTAAAGAATTGGCTACAACACCCTAGTTCTATAACATAGGCTGGGTAATTTTACTTCAGTTTCCAAACGCCTATTAGTTGTGCACAACTATTCATTCACTATTCATTCATTCACTATTGTTGTGTCCAAGTTGTTGTTGGGATCCTGTCTGTTGCCTACCTGAAAATGTCACCAACTGGCTAAGGAGAGTATGACTTCAGTGTTTACCTGATGTACTGTCTACCCAGAATTGTACAGATACAGCGCTTTTGCCCTGGGTTATGAACCTCTGAAAATAAAGGTTTAAAATAAAACTGATGATGTAACCTTAGCTACAGGAAAACTCAAAGTAATTTCTCTTACAGCACAGAGTGGGGACATTTTTTTTCCTCTACAGCATTGTGACATGCTTGGACTGAGTCATTTCTTTGATGTGTAAATGCACGTTAAGAAGGACATTAAATATTTCAAGTAATTGGTATGAACATGAAATCTCTCATTAGTGTCTGCTAGGCAGCTGCAAAGTGCAGATAAGAAAATGCATGTGTTGGTACAAGAAAATATTCCAAAATTCCTGAGGAAAGCTTTCTATCTAGAAACACTCAGCTTCTTTTTGCCCTTCCAGTCTGTCTCTGTGATCCATGTCTACTGAAAAAATTCTGGTTATGTGGAAAAGTGAAGCACTGTGTATATTAATCTCCTTGCCACAAAGGTTTTTCCATACAGTGACATGATATCTAGGATCTAGGCTGCAGATCAAAATTATTTTCCTACCTACTTGCAGAATCAAATTTGAACGGTGCTTATTTGAAACACTTTAATTTGTCACATGTTTTACTTTGAAATGCATTTTCAATAACATCCAGTGAAGTCCATTCTGAAACTGATGTGACTGTCTAAAATGAAATGACAACAGTAATTAACATTCCACTTCATGGTTAATTAAAATAGATTATATACCAAGAAAACACAAACTTTATATCATAAAACTAGTTAATTAGTCTACTGAAAGCTGCCTTTGTGAAGTCTGTTGCTTTCACAAGCTTAAAATCTGTCTGCTAGTGTATGTAAAGAAATCCTCTGGACTGTTTCTATGAAAGGAAAAAGTTTACTTCCCCATATATACTTCTGTCAGTTTCTGAGAAAGTCTAGATACATAAAGTCATCCTTCCTGAGACTGAGCAAAATGTCACTGGGAGTTAAGGAAGAACCTTGGAAGTGAAAGGAATTTCATAACAGACTGATTTTCAATGTTCATTGTGGTTATTGCACTGTGAAGAGGGCAGTCAAGTGTATATTGGGATTATAACCATTTTGAATAATCTAGTTTAGTGGAGAGTCCAGAGATGAAGGCTAGAAACAGAACTTGAGACCTTCAGAGAACTGGATATTTAGAAGACACATGACAGGGTAGAGTTGCCCTAGTGAAAATCTGATGTTTTTTAGTGGTGCTCTGAAAGTAGGGCAGGATGATGTCCTTTCTAGTGCAGAATCCCAAGGTACTGAGAGAAGCTGTCCCTATTATCTAATGTTGTGACCTGCATCATGCATTAACCATTAATTATTTTACAAAATTTTTTTTTAAATTTGCAGATTTCTCTGAAGATTACCTTCCTTCATATAAATTTTGTAATGATGAAAGACTGCAAGTTAGTAATTTTGATGAATGAAGCTTTATGGGATTAAGGCTAATTTTTCTCTGACAGTGGTCTGTGAACAAACTAAAACCAGAAGGGAAGTGGAAATTCTTCTGTAGGTAACAGGCATTTCAATCACAATGATTTGTACAGCTTTGACTTTCTAGTAAGCATGCAGACCATGCTGATGGACAGGGAAGCTGAGCCTGGCAGCCAACAAGCTCACCTCCTGAGTCTTTTAAGCAAGAATGGCTCTAGCATCCTACTGGATGGGACAGAAGTACAGTAGATATTATACAGAGGAAATGTTCTGTTGCCAGTGAGGCCAAAAGACAAAGCTAGTTTAGTGTTGCTCATAAATAAAATAAATTTTAAAAGACCACAATAGATATCATCGGGTAATCAAATTCTAGAGCAATGTTTGAGCTAAGCTTGAGCTACTCCTTAGATCAATCTTCTTGCATTTATGTATCTTATATCCTGGGGACATTAGTAGTTTTTCCACCTTTGGAGCTCTCTGGTATTCAGAAGAAATGTTTTCCTTTAATGCTGTAAGAAGAACCATAGCGCAGCACCTACTAGGAAGTACAATTATAAATGATGCTGAGAGAGTACATTAGATATTTGATGCTTGGCTTGCCTTCCTCAATCCAGGAACAAGCAAGTGATAAAAATACCTGGTTTAGCCATTAGTGCTAACTATCTATTTGCCTCAAATTGTCTTAAGTACATAACAAAATTCAGTTTAACTCAGAACATTTTTTCTCTTCCTGCATTAGTTTGAAGTTTTTGCTTCCTTTTCAAACCTGATGATGAGCTCATAAATCCATAGATTTATTTGATTTTTCCAGGCAATCTGACAAAATGTATCCCCTCCTCCTACAAAACCTGCGTTTCTATGTCATTAAAACAGTGAAGATGGAACAACACTAATATTGCTTATCTTTTAGGAAATTTGTTCTGTGGTGCAGCAAGGGAAAATATTTGTAGCTGCTTCATTAAAAACCTGCGTTTGTGCACAGCTCTGCCGAAAATATCCTTATGTAACCTCATGAGTGAAATGCATGATACGTACTTACTCCTGAACAATAGCGCTAAGAGGCCTTGCCTGATGCTAAGGGGTTTGAATATTCAGAAATATTACCATATGTAAGTGGGAGAGCTGGGACTCCACACCTCAGAGAATATTCCTCTGAGCTATAAGCAGCTTTTGGAAAAGGTATCAAATGCAATTTAAGAATGCTCAAGTACACCCAATTCGTAGCCCTGTTATCTTGCATTACTGAGTAGTTTTTATCTTTTTGGAGTCTGATCTAACTTTTGTGCCAGATACTACAATCTGTGTTGCTTATTTTCCAATACAATATTAAGGCAAATTCAGAAATACCTTTGCTGAGAGAAAAGTTAACTAACCTTTTGATCTGGCAAACAAACAAAAAATTATTTACTGAGTGACAATCAAAATTATCAATGCCCACATTAAGAAGCAAGACAGAACATTTTAAATACACCAGTAATGAGCCATGAGGCCATTCCTCTTTTTTTGCAGCCTTCAATTCAACAGTGCCCTGTAGCAAAAGACAGAGTGATCCAATTTTATATTACTGTGAATTAATCTACTTCTGGTCATCCCAGAATATAGAAGTTTTCTTGGCATTTTTGTAATCCCTTTCTTTTTCATCTTCCCAATTGCATTGATAATTATCTTCTATTTTTCATTATTCTGGTATAATCTGTAAATCTTTTATATTGCAAACTTCACACCATTTCAGGTCTCTAGAAAGATCTATCTTGTTTCTAGCTTTGGTTCCAGACCAAGATAGTATTTCAATATGTTGTGCACCTTCAGCATATGGGTACTCATATTGAAGTAAACAGGTGATTCATACTTAGAGAAAAGCATATGGCTACGTAGTGAGGTTTTGGGGCTTTTTTCCAGATTTGGATCTTAAGATGGAGAAGCTTGAATGTAATGAAACTGTTGTTATTCCACCATGTGGAAGAGCAGAACACCTGACATATTTCCACATTTTCTGTCTGTGTGCCATGAAGCTATATTTTGCGGGATTTCTTTCTATATAGGTGTATGAGCTTAGAGGAAAAGCTGATATAGCATCATCCTCTACAACCACAAGCAAATTTTGTAGACTTCATTATGTAACTGGAAGGGTGAATGAACAGTTTGGCTAATGCTTTCCACAGATAATCTATTTAACTTCTATGAAGACTGACGGCGTAATATCAGGTTTTGTTGCATAGATGCTAAACAAGATTGCGTCCTGTATTCCAGGTTTCTTTGTACAGCTCTGCAAAGAGTTTCTATTCAGGTCATGAAATAGTGCTAGGTTTTCACTGTTCATTCTATTCATTAACTTTGAAGGGGCTGGATTCAAATGCATCAGTTTGCAGCTTCTCTTACAGATTCATTCTTTATCTGTAATTGTGATAGATGAATTGTGTTAGGGTAATCTATTTAACATATCCACTCATGAAATCAGATTTATTTTTTTTTTTACATTACCCATTAGTGTAATGGAAAGCAGAGAGATTTCTGGGGGCAGGGTCAAAACCCGGCCATGTTCTCTCCATCTTGGATTTTAGCTAAGCAGTGAGTTTTTACTCTCTTTGGCATTTGTGTGTAGACATGTCAACAAGAATACTCAGGAATTCCTCTTTTTGGCAAGTTTGCTGCTACTCAGTGCTGTTGCTTACCGTCTATGCAGTCTTTCTCCTGTTTGAAAGAAGACGCGGGTAGCTGCAGAGGATCCTCAGTTCTGGATTTGAGCAGACCAAAGTGCCTACCATGCAACCTTCATTCACAGGCTGAAGCATCTGGGAGGGGTCGGTGGTCAGGCACAGTTTAGCACTCCTTCTAGGACAACTTCCACTATGCAAGAATATTGAAATGCCTTTTCAAAGCACTTCAGTTGCCATCAGTTGTGCTTTAAGCAGATGGTCTCTGGGCAATTTACTGCCACCAAATATCCAAGTCTGATATCTGTTGGCGCTCTCCAGATTGCTAACAGAAGTGACAGAATGACATTTTGGCTGCCATAGTGTGCCACCTAAGCCATTAACCTAAAAGAAAGTCAGCAGTGATTTTAAGTTAATGTGTGAGAACTGAGTTGCAGCAAGTATATCATCCATTCTGCCATGTCTGGTAAGGTGGCAATAGCCTGTGCCAGAGGTAAATGGCTCAGATTGGTGACTTCTTGAATCCTCATGAATTCCCAGTGATTGCAAAGAGACTAGAAATCTGTCATTGGCTTCACTGGGAATTTAAATGTCTAACTTGGATAGTTTAACACTTAGGTACTTTGAATCAATGTGTCTGAAATAACAACAAAAAAAAAAAAAAAACACACAAAAATAAACACCCCCTCCTGCCTCCCCACCTCACCCATCCCTCACACCCCTACACTGAGCTTTTAAAGCAAATATTTGGAAACAGCCTCTTATGTCAGGTGCATATTGATACTATTTTTTTGCAGTTCACTGTTTTTGTATGCATTTTGCCCATCACCTCACAGCTTTGCAATAACCTCTTCTGTAGAAACTTAGATTTTAAAATTAAATATATTAATTTTTTCTCACACAGCCACTATTCTATTTGCAGTCAAAGAACAGTGAGAATCCATGCCAATTATATCGTGTCAGCAAGCCTGGTCTCTCAGGTCTCTTTTCCTTCTGCTTAATTTATCATTTCAGCCCTTTTGTCAGGTTTAGATGTGAAATTTATTGGCCTAGAATTGTCAAGATCAAGCTCTGAAGTTTTTTAAAAATACAGGCATAAACGTGGTTATGCTTAAATAGGGCTTCATTTTTGTAACTACTTTTTGAGTGTATCTGTTTCCAAAACAGACTTTTTTCTCCCCAGACTGCAATATTTGAGTGATGTGGAGGAAATATACACTGAAGTCCCAGCTGGTAGCTAAGGGAATCAGTCACTGAAATTTCCCAGATTCTTTTACAGTCTTGCCTGTACAGTGAAATTCCAGCAGGACAGAGGCTTCACAATAAGGTACAAATTATTGTACTGAGGATGACAGTCACATAAATGAAAACTGTGATCTGCCCTTCTAAAATGTATTTGCTGAAGCACAGTTGATTGTAGAGGACGAAAATCCTGATCTGTGCACCAACAACCCCTGTAGAAATATGCTGGTTTCATCTCCATGCTCTTCAGCCTGGTACATCCTGGCATTAGGTTTTCAAGGGTGCTGAAAGTGCTGCCATACCTGACAGTTCAGCTCTAAATAGGGATGTGTTAGTGTTGCTGACTTGTGTGTAGGTCTTGGCTATTGCATTGAGAGTTTGCTTCATTCTGATGTTCTGGTAAACACAACAGAACCAGTGAATACACTTCCAAATCCAATGGATGTTTTAACTCAGGTGTAAAATGTATTATTAGGAATGAGTGTAAATCGCATGTTCTCATGTGCCAAAGTATCACATCACAATAAAACTCCTCTATGGTGGATTGTACTCTTTCACTAGTACCACAAGGGATCCATAGCTGGCTATTTAAATGCCATCACTGTTGTAAAGGGATATGAGGAAAATATTTAATATACACTGAGGAACAAAATCTGATCGCAGAACTTTTACTGCAAGACTTGACCTATTCAAGTTCATACAGTAGCAGTTCAAAGCTGAGGCTCCTTACTGGTCGTATTTAAAGAACTCTTATGAGACAATGAACAAATTTAAAACAAATTAATTATAACGTGTTGCAATTTGGACAACAGGTGTTGCTTCATTCAACAGCTGGTTGAATTCAAACATTCAACCTTTTTATCAGCTGGTTATTCAAATACAGCTGATTTTAAATATACTCGTTCCCTAATCTCAGACTATGGGTAATGGAGTTAGGCTTCCATGGGAAGGCTCTGACAGCCATGACATAAACCTGTACAATTTGAAATAGTTACACCTAGCAGATTAAGCTAAAGAAAAACCCAGCATTCACTTGCGTCTGTTGTTTCTGGTGTAGACATGTCTGATAAATTTAGCCAGAACTGATACATTACTTTTGTCACTTCTGAGCCATGTCTCCAATGTTAGCTCCCTAATATTTGAGCTCAGCTCATTCTGGGATGGCTGTAGCCATTCTCATTATTAGTATAGTTCCCTAATAGTATGTCAGTGTTAAATCAGTGAGGTAGAAGAACAGCTTTGGCACAGAAGAATAAGAGGGAATATTTTGCTATGGGTACTAAATGTTTCCAGTGTGCTGATCATGAATGCTGCAAATTACAATCTACAATGTTTCTACATATAATACACTTAAAGAACATGAAAATATTTTCTTTATATCCCTTAAATGTGTAATAGAAACTTGATCTCTATTACTGTTAGCAATAAGACAGAATAGCATCAAAATTTAGGACTATTTATCTCAATTTATTATGATTAAAAATATGAAAGAAATAAATTATTATGGAGGAATACCTTTCACTAACCAATTTATTGCTCATCCTTCTGTTTGAGATTGCTTGTGGACCAATATACCTAGTAATATTGCTATTTACTTGGACAAATATCAGCCATATATTTCTCTTGACCTTTCAGTCTATTTAAAGCAAAAAGGAAATAGATATTTATTGTTTGCCAGCCCTTTTTTCTGTCTCATTTCACTGCATATGTTCTGGAATCCAGTTTTCTAGGCAAGCTGACTGCATTCATTCAATTCGCCATTCTGCCATCTGTGAAGTAATTAACTTTTGACTTATGGAAAAAAGAAATCAGGGAGAATTACAATAATTTGGTTTCCGAGTAACTCCAGAAGATGAAGAGTAATATTGTTTCTATTTAAGCCAGGGGTATGCATGAACATCCAAAATCTGGAGGTTGCTCACAGTTTCTTTTACAGTAGTCATTTTAATTTTACTATAGCTAAAATTTTACTGTCACAACTATGAAGACTACTACTGTGAGCTGTATTTCTGCATCTGGGTTGAGTGTGGCCCTGAAACTTAATATGAGGATTAAACTAAACAGTTTGATACAGACTGATGTCCTTCTCTACCAAACCACAGCACCGCTATAACCAAGATTTGCAAAAGTATTTAGAGATTTGTAATGTTTTATGTGCTTTGGGACAGGAGAAAAAGATGTTATACTTTTTCTGTTATTTACAAACAGATTTATGTTACTATCAATATTAAAAGAAGATGCTGCTGACCATCCTCACAGGATATTAGTTTTCAGTTAAAAAAAAGCACTTTACAGGACTGTGTGGATCTAGTGTGGATCACATTAGAAGATCCAAAGGCATGTTCTGTTGAAAGAAGGAGTAGAGAGCTGGCAAAAATTCTGTTTACCTGCTTTGACTATACCAATTCACAGTCTGATGAACTAGCCTGAAGCATTCAAGTTTACACTATGGAGCAACCATGTGTAGCTACTCATCCAGGTTGGTGCAGTGACTACCTTTCTTCCCTTCTGTTTTAATCCAGTTGAGTTGACACAGGGTGAATTAACAGATATGGAAGTGCGTGTTGCCTTTGCCAGTTTTCCCACTCCTTGCCCCAGATGTTGCCTATTCCAAAGCAGGTGTGGCTGGACCATACATGAAGTTTTCAACCCAGAAGATGAAAAAAATTATAGTCTCTGTCAGAGCATTTTCTGCAGCTGTTTATGGACTGCTGCAGGTGTGGTTCAACCATCCTTTGGCATGGTTATGTAACAGCTTCAGGCATCTTACTGAGATCCTCACTGTGAGTCAACAATATCAGAATTACAGTCTTTCCTTTAGAGGAAACATTAGCATTTCTGCTAATGTTGCAGAAAACATTTCCTGGGATGGTAATTTCATGGCCTTTTCCCTGCAGTACTTTCTGTGGAAGAATGTCTTGTTTCGGTAACAAGCCTGTCAAATATTCTCATAAGACTGCCAGGGATATTTCACCTATCAATGAGTGAACTGAACAGACTTTATGGAGAATAACTGAGGAAACATGGTTTCAAGCCAGGGATGACAGCAATTTTACCCAAATTAGGGTTACAGCATAACAAACTATTCATAAGCCAGCTCTCCTGGTGTACCGAAGGCCATCCTACCGGCCAAAACAAAGAACAAAGACCGGTAAAGACCATCAGAATGCAGATGTACTAATCCGTAGTCAGGCTCCATCAGACAGGATTTGGAACTGCTGTGTCTGCAGCATGGCTGGAAACAGTGGCAGAGCCACTGCCACTTTCCACTCAACATATTCTAGACAGGAAAAAATTCATCACAGATAACTATCAAAGCACAGAAGCATGGTAGCTACTCATGTCTCCAGCCTTTGCAAATCATGTAGGGAATCATAGGTAAATTGTTAAATGGAACAGGGTACATATTCTTTTTTTTGTAACAGGTTCTCCATCCCAGATACTCTGAAAACTCTCTAGCTATATTCAGCAGGTTTTTTTTTCTGTGGGGACAAGAGGGATTTCAATAGACTGTAAACAATACGTGATTTTTAGTTTGACTTCAGATTTTAGATGGCTGGTGAACATAACACTCCAAAGTTATTTCCCTTCCAGAGGGCCACAGATTTAGGTCTTGTTAATAAAATTAATAAATGCAGACTTACTTACATGCATTATTTTACAGCTCCATCTTGTAGTTTCAATTATGCATTCAAAATTATAAATATATGGATCTGGATAATATTTTTGAAAAATATGGATCAGTGCTGTGGAACTGTTGGAATAAAAAACCTGACACAGTATTATCTGGCATAATCTTTTGTCTCAGTTTTCTCACCTAGTTCATTAAATGTGTTTATTCATACTCCTGCACAGTCCAAACCAAAGTAAGTTTTCCAGGGATTTAGTTAATGTTGGCATTATGCTTTCAGAAGGTGAAGAGCTCATTTCTGTAACATCTGTTGTAAGACGGTCCAATCCCCCCAATTTGTGCAAATCCTGCTGTAGTTTAAGTACTTTGTAGTGTTTTAATGTCTGAAACCACTTAGTACAATCAGCAAACTCTAGTAATGCACAGTCCAGTTCTCTCTTGATATAAATATGTAAAATAAGTATTCCTAATAATAACTCTGAAGGACATAACTTTTTGACCTTTAACCCTGCTAAATAGTGTGAAAATGGCAGTTTTCTGCCATTCTGTGTTCTAACCTAGTATAAAGCTAGATGTATTGTTACTCAATTGACTTATCAGCTGTGGGCATCCAGGAATGGGACTGGCTTTTTGGGTAGAGACTGCTGGTGGTTGCTGCGGAGACATTTCATGTAAGAAAAGCTCTGTGAGTACAGGGACACTTGAGGGAGGACAAAATGTGCCAAAATTTCTGCTTCTTTTTTTTTGTTTGCTTTGTCTGATAGATCAGATGTTAAATTTAATAATCTGAAATAGTATCAGCATCTTACTAACTTATAAACTAGATTCTTAGACCGTTTTCCTGGCTCTGATTTAAGTTGCCTCTGACTGCAGATTACAAGACTGTCTTTTTAGGAGCAGCCTTACTATCTTTGGAAACAGTTGCTATTTTAGGAATAACTTGCATAAACAGTAGGTTTAATTGCACTGAATTATGCACTGTAGTTTCTGGATATATAGTGGAGCTAACTCAGTATGCACATGTGCCTAGAAAAAGAAACAAAACATGTTTTCTAGCTGCTAAATGTTAGAGACTGGTCTCATCTTCAATATTTAATCAGTTCTTATTGGCCAGCATAGCATGGTTGAAATATATGCACATTCAGTGTAAAATCCTATATAGGCTGCCTATTGAAATAATTGTTATAAGTCTTAAAGGTCTGAATTTATATAAGTCTTCATTTATCTGTTTATTTTTATTTTCTTTACATTCAGCTAAAATTTTGTTCCCCACCATTGCTAACCTTATGCTAAATTTTGGGCAGACAAAAAAGCAAATACACAAAACTCAGTCCAAACTTACAGACCATATAAGACCATATATATGATCAACAGCAATAAAGCATTTATCACTTAACAGAATCTAAGAGAATTTTAGGGACAACTCACAGGGAAGAACTGGGTTTAGTTCTGAAGAATCATACAGTTTACTCTGGGATGGCACAATATTCCCTTGGGTAGTCCTGTAGTCCTGTGGCATATCCTTGCCATGAGAGTTATACTGTACCTGTTGGCAGATTAACATCAACCAGTGCCCTTTGCACTGGCACATCTCTTACTAGCCAGAGTTTTATATTTGCTTCACAGATACAACCAATCCAGCTTGAACCACATGGCTTTCCTCTTTCAAGAAGGAACAAATGCAATACCTTCTACATTTCTACTAATTTTGCTATCTGAGATTAGGTAGAGTTTGAGAGTTTCATCTTGACCTCTTGAAACCTTTTTCTCAGTAGAAATCACTTAATAAGAAAGTCACATTTTCTGCAGAATCCAAACGTGTTGACTTTCAGACTTACAGTATAAAACTCATTCTTTTTCTCAGGGAGCAGCAAGGACCCAGAGAGCAGAACTTGCTCTTGTGTCACCAGAGACTCGGTGGACAACTGTCAGGGTCTATTCAGTATGCTGTTCATTCTGCTGAGAGAGTCAAACCTGCCTCTTTGGAAGCTGCAGAATAAATATCCTCTTCAATACACTCTTTCACATTATTCCTTTCAGTCCTTGAATGAAATACCATCTGGTCCTGATGACTTACTGTAATTGCATCTCTAATTGCTCTGTAACTTCCTCCTTAGAGAGTTCAGTCTCAGTGAAAGACATATTCTGATTTACCATTCAAATTGCATTCAGTACAGCAATTCAGTCACCAGGTCTCTCCTCTTTCTACATCTCACTGTATCCAAATTTTGTAGAAGAATAATGACTATCATAAGGATTTTTTTGGCCTACAGGAATCCTGATTTGGTTAAATAGAGGTGTTTTTCTTGGAAAATATGTTATGATTCAGACAAGTAGAGAAAGAAGATGGATTTGGAACTCCTTAGAATTGAAAAAACTGATATTTATTATCAGTTCTGTTGATTACATCTCTCTAGACTGACATTACCATTGGCATTACCATTGTCAATCACATTGACATTATAGCTTTACTGTGGAATGCTTTCCTGCATTTTAAATCTCTGTCCCTATTCCTTAATGCTCTGTTCTGATATTGCTCAAAGTCACGCTGACTTCCCCTATATATTTAAGAAATCTTTTTGAAGTACTGGACATTACAAAAAAATATGTACACACATTTTTCCATCAATGTGTATGCATCTTTCTGGCCCTGCAATTATGATGTAATGCCTCAAGCCTCATAGATAAAAGTTGCTGAATCATTCCAATTAATGACAGATGTCACTGAAAGTTAGGAATTTCTTTGTGAAAGCTAGACATCCATTCTTTTATAGATTTCAAACCCACACTTCAGTTAAAGGATCAGACAGAGGGAATGTTTCTTGATCCATGAATCAGTAATGGATACGATCTTGCAAACAGGGAAGACACAAGACATCTTTTCCTAAAAAAAGCAGCAAATTTGTCCCTTCCACTTGCTTTCCGCATATTACTGCTGCCATTTCTTCTTCTTCAATTTCTGAAATCATTTGCAAAAAGTTTTGTAAACCAGTGTATCTTATGGAAATACATATCTTACTTCCATCTCAGAGCTACAGGAAAAATTCCTGATGCTACCTGTATCACTTCCTTCTGCACATCCAAGAGAAAATGGGATGGTATAACCAATATGGCTCAGTTGGTTTTCCCATATGGATCTTCAGCTCAGGACTGTAACATCAGCCTTTACATGCTCATTAGGATCTTGGGATATTTTATCCAGATATTGTGTTCAGCTCCATTCTTGGTTCCATAGGAACTGTCCTGGGATCCTGAGCAATTTCATCAAGAGTTTTGGTCAACATCATCAATGTGGTCAGCTTAAATCCTTGCACTGCAATGTGATTATAATCATCATTATCCCATATGACTTCACTTGCAAGATTTCACCTGAGGCTACTTCAAAGCTGGCTGCCAGTTCGAAGCAGCATGTGGGCATTTATAGTATCACTTCTCTAATGTTGTCTTCACACAGGAGTGGTGAGTATAACCAGTCGCAGTGTCATATTTCCCTCCCTTCAAACGTATGGTCTTAACACATGCCTCAACACATGCAAACAGGAGGCATATGGACCCTCAGTCGTCCACTCTTCCTGAAAACGCATTGAAGCTCAGACAATCCAGTTCTCCTGCAATGATTTTGTTTTCCTAAAAGAGAAGTCACACTTTGCATCCTGACAGACTGCACTGTGCACATTACATTGGCCGTATTCACTGTGTAAGGGAGCAGTTTTCACCCTTATACATTCAGCATGAAATAACTTTCACAGCACTGCAGTTACCAGGTGTAAACAACAACCCACCAGACTATTTTAAACAGTCAGTAATCCCCAGGCTTCCAGGTAATGTGAAAGACCAATCCCGTCAGTACAAGAAGGAGAATGAGTAATGACTTGAAAACATACCCTTTTGTGCCATAAGAGGCCACACTCCTGGCTCTTTCTCAGATGCCCTTTGGCATCCTTATAAAAAAAACATTATTACTAGAGTCTAAATCTATTTGCTCTTAAGAAAGGACAGTCATTCAAAATGTTTTGTCTCTGTGGACCCTATTATCTATTTTTCTTTCTCTCTATCATCACCTTGCTGTGCTTTTAACGTCACTCAAAGTGGTAGATTGAATACAAGTTTCTACAGACTCTGAGATGGGGCACTTGAAGTCCTTAAATGTATGTGCCAGTCAAGGAGTATGAGAGGTATGAGAGTGTCCCTATGTATAAGGGATGCATAAAGAGTAGTATTCAGAAAAATATGGTTATAGTAAATTCAGTGAACATGTGAATGTTATCTGTTTTGGTTAGTGGGAGGAGGGATTATAAAGAAATAGCCTGGTTTATTCAATTGCTTTTTGAAGTCCTCTTCCTCTTCTGGAGTTTGTGTATGTGCAAATCTGAATGTTAACTGTGCAATTCTTGGTGTCTCCCCTGTTGAGCTATACCACTACTACAATGACATTTATACTGTTGACATTACTATAAGTAGTATAATGGGTTAGCTATTGTATCAGTCAGAAAATACTTCCCAAACTAGATTTTTATTTCTGTGATTTGTGAGGTACTTACTTATTCTCAATTTAAGTTTAAAAGACTTAGGAAAATTGTTCTCCAATCTAAAAGCATTGTGAACTTTATGGCAAATTAATATATACTAATAGAGCAAATTTATTTTTCCAGAACAGTCACTGTCCACTATTTGTTCTCCTTTTCATAAAATATTAATCATTCATGCAGGAAATTCAAACAGTGCTCAAATGATAGGCAATAAATCAGAAAACACTATTTCTTTCTTGTTTTGATAAGTGGCTCACTATTTGTTTTCAGGTTATTTTTGGTGTGAGGGAAGGTGCTAACATTTATCTGGATTTGTTCAGCAAATGCTGGAATGGAATATTTTACGTTAAACTGCTCAACACTATGACAGTTTAAAACCTATGAAATTTATAAATAATTCATATTTAATAAAGAGAAGGAAACATGCTGGCAGAAATCTAAGTTATGGACCTTTGCTTTTAAGATACAGAGACAAAACACATGATTTGTCCTCAGACAAGAATAATTGATATGTCATCCGAGATCCGTGCACCTTGACCTCTTTTCACTGAGTAACACACCAGTTGAATGACAGGTGCATTTGAAATATTAAATTTTGATGGAACTGGAAAATACAACAGAGTTAGATATACCAGCAGATATGTATGTCAAAAGAAATGAAAGACATGGCTAATCTACCAGGAACAAAAAACTATTCTACCCACTTCAGACAGAGCACCCGATCAGACATTGTATCACTGGAATGGTCATAAAATTCCAATCAGTTTCTCTGATAGGATGATGAATTCTGTCAGATTTTTACAAGCAAATGACATGAACTCACTGGTCTGGGATTTGAAGAGAAAAGTGGTTTTAATCCAGAAGTAACTGACAGCATGAGAGATGGAAAGGGTCAAAGGGGGAAAAGCAGAAAATGCTTTCTTAGAAAAGTAATTTTTTTCCGATATAACTAAACCAATCTGGGTGAGCCTTCCAGAGAGTCAGACTAGATAAAATATTCAGACAGGCTATTTTAATCTGGTCTCTGTCTATTCTGTATAAATCTGTTTTTAATCTATGCTCCCTTTCCCAATATAAATAAAATAAGAGTAAGATTGTACAGCTGAGAGGAAAATATAAGGCCATAATAATTCCTCAATGATCTCAAATCCAGCCTAAATGCCTGGATTCTGAGGCCACTTTCTGAAACTATTGCACATCTGCTCCCATGGGTAAATGGAGGGGAGATGTTCATTACTGTACAGAGAAAAGCGTGACTTTTAAGACCAAAAGGAATTTTTCCAGAAACCTCTTGGTTATATACTCTGATACTCTCATTGCTTTGCTACAGACATGTCTTTAACCACACTGTTACTAAAAACAACAGTATGGACTGTAATATGCAGTCCATTAGCCAGAGCAGCTCTGCAGAAGTGAATATAGTGGGAATTACAGACTTAGAAGCATGTTACCAGCTGACATGATGATATTTTGCTGCACACTAGCAGTATTTGCCTCTTCTGCATCACCTGAAGTCAGTTATCATTGCAAACCAGACTAAAAAATAGTTTTTTCTTCTGAAAGATAACTCCCATTCAAACCAAAAAGCACATCACTCCTCCAGCCGTACTTACCTGTAGAAGTTTATTGATGTAGGCTTATCAGAAATCCTTTCAGGTATTACTTAATTTTATCTGAAGAGAAGCAAACAATGGCAATGGCACCTCCCTTCCGTGATGGAATAAAGTAGCAGGAAATGGAAACTGAGACTCCATCCCTCCACACCAAAAATATCTGGGGCCAGAAAGACCAGATATCTTTTTCAATATCTGCATCAGCCAGTGTTAAGCTGCTCAGTTTGATGCTTTCTAAGTCCAAATATCTTGAATTGGTGTGTATAAACATCAACACAGCTGATTTCACAGACTGAGTTACATTGGGGTTGAGTAAATTTGGTTAAGACTTGAGGCTCTATGAAGAGAAGTTTGAGCCTACAGAATAATATTACTGATTGCCTTCTTTTATTCTTAGTTTTGCAAATCTGAGCTGATATACAATATGAAGAAAAAGGCTATGTTAACAGACAAATTAAAAACTGGAATTAAAGAGAAAAAGTTCAAGCATCTTAACTGAAACTTGAGCAGAGTTATGTAATTAAATCCAAAACTGCTGAAGACTATTGTGCAGCTGTGACCTAAACCAGTAACACTCCATTTGTTGCTTCAAAATCTTCCAGGATGATAATGCATATGATGAGTTGCTTCAACCTTGGGAGGATGGAACAAACACATACATTGTTTTACATCAGTACTTGGAAGGGAAGCATCACTCCTCTTATTAAGTTTGAACAACTTAGACTTCAGTAAAACCAACAAATCTCTGTGACACTTGCCCCTTCCTTGTAAAACGTAACCCTTTATATAGCACAAGATGATGGTAAGCTTGTTTGCCCAAGAACTGGAACACCAATTTCAATTCCCTGCTCAGAGTTTAAGCTCCTAGTTTCAGGCATTGACTCTTCTTTGTAGGCACATTTGTCTGTCTCCTGGAAACTTGTCACTTTGCATTATTATTTGAAGAAACAAACTGCTTTTGTAGATGATTGATTCTTAATCTCAGGGTTACTTTTTTTTTTTTGCATTTTATTCAGTGAAGTAGGAAGTGGTTCCCCTCTTCCTGATCAGAGCTCTAAGGCACCAATTTTTATGTGGGACTGCAAGACCACTTCTTTTGCAGCTTTGTTTTTAAGAAAAACTCAGACGTAAATTTGATGAATGTATTTCATGCTGGAGAAAGAAAAAAAAAAAGCGAAATCTGGATGATACGCCTAAGAGGCAAGATTTAATGATCCTGCCATCCTATTGCCTAACTCTAGGCAGCTTTCTGCTCAAGATACTGATTGTGCTGGTTTTTATTTGAGGATATCTGTCTACAGCCACATATCTAATCTAGCCACCAAACCTGTAAAGGCAGATGCCTGAAAGATAGCTATCCCTGTCCTTACATTTTGGATCATCTTGTTGGATACAGCCTTGAGAGCACATTGCTGTTGGGCAGCAGCAAATTAACTTTATGAAATATAGGGGTTTTAAATTCCTTCTTATCTATCTAATATATTACAACCTTAAAAAAGAGAAAGAATCTGGCCTAGAGATTTAAATTTATCATGACATTAATCTGACTGTTTTTACTCTGCTTAAAGTTTAATTTGATTCTTTCCCTCTAATAAATCTCATTTTAATTAAGACAGCCCAGCATGAATTATAGGGACAGTTAGTGGATGCTCATTGTTGAATATTTCAGAGAGAAATGAAGCTGACTCCTGCCCTCAAGTGAAGCATAAACAGCATGAGGGCATAAACACTGATGGGCACAGGACAGCAAATTGTAACATGAATGAGAACTATGAGGCTTCTACCAGGAGATCTTGGCTAGTTGACCCTGTAAAGGCAGTGAAAAAGTTTGTAATTTCTATAGGGAATACATAAGGTGTGCTGTCAGTCCTGTTTAGCTGTGTGGTATGGGTTTTTTTTGCAATGACCATCCATTCAAGTACCACATGCCAAATGTACATAGCATAATTGGATTAGTGTGTACAAATTCATCTACAGATTTGACAGTATCACATTAAAAATGAACCAATCAATTTCAACATTTATCTATAATAGTCTGAACATCCCAGTCAAGCACTTTTCCTCTCCTTAGAAGAAGGCTATCAGTGATGCTAAACTATAAAAACAGCACAGTTCTTCTTTCTAATTTGCATTGGCTTGAAACAGAGTTGTTCAGATATACTTGAAGGTAGAATTGAGTCTATAAAAGACTCCATTGCTGCAAAGTGTGATGTGTGTGGAAACAACTCATCCTACAAAGATTCCCACTGACAGCATTAACTATATAGCCAGATGTTTTGTGAAATGAATACCTTTGACAAGAAGTTTTTTAAACATGAGACACATGTTTTTTCACAACCATTAGAAATGAATATTCAGTAAAATTCCAAGATTTGAGTTTCAGATATTACAAAAAGCAGTATTTCTTCTTCATAGAATATGACTTATTATAAAGTTTTCCTGGTTTACCAGCAGATATTGACAGGTATAAAACAAGAAATACCTTTGACAGTACATGACTTCATACTCTAAAACTATCTTTTTATTTAAAAGTCTGTTGAGCATAAATGGTTTATGAGTCCTTAACAAGTTTACTAGACTGTATGAACTGCATAAATAAGATTTCTTTCAAGTACTGTGCAGCTGGTGCTGTATGTTGTAGTGTTGTAGTGTAAAATCAGTTACTGAAATGGCGATAAGATCATGGTTAGTATCTCTATTAGGATAATAAACTGTTAACTTTTTTCCCAAAGGCTGGTCTCACAGGATTGGTGTTTTAGATGAAGAGTGCACAGATTTTATAGTAGCAGTAGTAAATGGTAGAATAATCAAAAGAGTGTGAAGACAAAACAGCAGCAACTGATAATGTTACAGGTTGATGCCATCCAGTGGTTCAGTAGAGCACTGAGGGACAGGTTTTGAGTAGTATCTGGCACAAAGTACCATTTATAGATCACACTACAGAACTGCTCCTCTTTGATATTATCATTCTAATTGAAGTTGCTTGTTTTTAGTCATTATCAATTTATTTATGTTCTAAGCTATAATTGTGCAATACTCCTCATATATGCTTTTACCTATATACATATACACAGGCATACTTGGTCTTCCATATGTCATGTGTCTGTGTGCACATACAGACAACAATAATGTTATATGGTACAGTTTCCATGTGAAGGGGCATGCCCCAGAAAAGCACAATTATTCGAAGAAAAAGCAGTTAATTTTTCTGTAAATCAAGTTAAAAGATATGTGCTCCAGAACTGGAGCAATTGCTTTATATCAGAGTTCCACACAACAACGAACTTTTAATCTTAACATATGTAAAGTGGAGACATACTAAATAGGTTGCAAGCAATTCTGAATGCTGTAAGAAGTATCCTGCCTGCACCATCATAACAACACTGCAATTTATTTATGTGTCCTCTATTTAGAAAATAAGGAAATAAGAAAGAACTTAGAGTAATGGGTTTCAGATGGATGCATTGCATTGCCAAGTTGCAGAAAAATTGCCTGTAGATGTTAAATATATAATATTCAGTAAGCAGAACTGATATTATGGTTAGTTTCAAATAAGAAAATCAGTGCAAAATTTTAAAAAATTAATTCAACTCCTGAAAAGAAATCTACTTGCTCACATCTGCATTGTTACTATTCATCCCCCAAAATGTTATTCTCTTTTAAGAACTTTAGTTTTTCAGTTTTATGCTAATAGGATTGTTGATTTAAAAAAAAAATAAGTTTCAATATAACAAAATATTCATCAAGAAAAGTACTGGTTGCATGAAAATCCATTGTTAATCATCAATGATTAAAGAATAGTAAAGTGTTTGTGTCAAAGTCGGAAGTCTGGATTATGTTCCGAGTCTGTGTAGATTCACAATGAACCACATACCTTCAATCAAGTGTGAAAGAAGAATACAAGCCATAATCTGAATTTCCATATCTGAAGAGTTCTTATGAGACAGGAACTTTTAAGGGGGCATTTGTGCTATCTGAGTTACTCTGTAAAGCCTCCACTGACAGTATCTGAATACTGTGCACCTAAATCAGGCATCTCAGCTGCCTTAAGTGAGAGTTCTTCATGACCAGGGTGCAGTCTGAAGAGCAGCACTGTAATCCTGGGGAGGTTGGAGGCTGTTTCCCCTTCCTTCAGAAACACTGACATTACTGTCACTGTCTTATGTGCCCCAGCTCTAGCTTGTTCCACTTGAAGGACAAGAACAGGAGACCCTGTCCAGGGTCAGTAGTGACACATGGTCACGTTTTCTTCTACAAGCATTCAGCAAATATTGGAAGAATAATTTTCAGCTCTCTCTTTCAACGATTTCATTGCCCAGACTCCTCCACTTCTTCCAGACCCCATCCTCCTCCTTGCCGTGGGACATTCAAAGTGTCTTTCTTTCTAAAAGAGCATTCAGCAAGTTCTTTTTAAAGCACATAGAGAAGTGGTAAAGGCATGTAGCATCTGACAGAACTGCAGGGCACTGTGTTCCAAGCAGAAGAGGACCCTTGTTGTCAAAGTGAACATATCATCTGGAAAGAACAGAAAAGAAAATATACAACAAAAAATATAGTGTAAAGGTTAGAAAGAAGTAAAACATATTGGTACTAGTTATCTCAAAAAGCAACATGATAATTTTAAACTACTCTAATTCCATCTGTCTGCATTGTTGATATCCCCTGTCTGGCGTCTTTGCGACAGGAAAATGATGAGCTGGAGAAGAGCAGAACTTTTCTCCTTATAATGACTTAGTCTGTATTTTTCCAAGCTGTATTTGGTTTCATAAAAGTGGTCAATTCATGTCAATATGGTCTGTGAAACACAGTTGTTCTGGATTACACAGTATGCAAAGACATTCATTTGGCAAACCCGACTCAGTCTTTACAGACATTTTCCTTAAAATAAGCACAAAGAAGATGTGTGTATCCTCTTCATAAATATGTTTATAGGATATAGTAAGTTGACTTGAGGGGTTGAAGGAAGTACTTAGAGTTGTTTCTTCTTTTGAGAATGGAGATTATTGTTAAACAGCTCTGAGAGACCATAAACAGGTCACACTACTTTTCCATGCAAAAGCAGCTTCAGGAGTGCTCTGTATTGGAATGCCCACAATTCCCTGTGGAGTGACAAGGGATGGCATCAGCACACAGTAAACACACTTTGAAGTGCATTAGAGGAATTTTTAGATTATATTGTCCTATGTGAAAATTCCATTAATTTCAAAATTGAAGATTTGGGTGGGAACGAGTGTGCAGCAATGAAGGAGAAAAAATATTTTCTGTGTACTCCCTTTTTTATTTCTGTAAATAACAGAAGCAGAAAGAGAAAGAAAAGGACTGCAAAATGCAAAACGACTGACAAATGAAGTTATCCCATTTCAATTCTGACAGGAATATAAAGGGTGTTGAAAACAAGCCATTTTCTTGGCAGTCTGTTTCATAGGAATTCCTGTCTGCTAACAGCAATGACTGAAACTTAAAATTTGAATTACCTAAAAAGTCTTTTGAAAACTTAATTGTTGCAGTTTTTCTATCCCCTTGAGTGCCAAGCAGCACACAGTTACTGTCAAGCAAGCCTTCCCCCCCACAAACTTGTGAAGTCCATGGCATTTCAAATACAGACCTAAGGTTTTAGTGTGTCGATTAGCAGGGAAGTGCCTTCTCTCATTTAGCAATTATTACTTTTTTCCCTAATCTCAGCCACAGGCAGTTTAATTTTACTTTGATCAACGGTCTTGTCTTTCTATCACTTGTCTGAGGTCTGAAGAGAGAGAAACATCACTGAAGAAATGCTTGTGAGCTGGCATTAATGTTTGAATAAGTTTTGGATTAAATTGGGCACTTTCTTATCTGTAAGTTTGGATAGATAGTTTTCATAGATGTTGGGATGAGAAAGTATGAACACGTGGATTCACTGCAATATTTACAGGTGCCCACATACATCTGTGTTCTTAGTGTATAAATCTTAGTACATAATCCTATACTCAGTTGTATACTCACGTCAATTATTCCCCACCTTCTCAAACTTTGATCTTGCCTTTTCCTCTGAAATACAAGAAGAGTACTGGTAGTCAACAAATGCCATGGGTGAAGAGAGTAAGAATGAAGATCCCTCGGGGCAAAATGCTGGCTGCCTGTCATGTCTTCTGCAGAGACTCTGCTTCTCTGGTACCCTCACAGGCTACACTGCAGAATAATGATTTCAGCAGTTTATTCTGCAATTATTATTTATATTCTTGTCAGACTACTTAGGGCTTTGTAGGCTTAAACTGTCCCTTTCACTTCCACCCAAGAGCTCAGTGAAGGCCAGTGGTGCTGAGGGTAGTAGTGTAATGGGCTTAACTCCTACTCATCCTTCCATGTAACCAGGTTTCAACATCTCAGGCATCACAAGGAAGCTCTTTCTGGAAACTGTGTTACAGTGACCTTATTTTGACAAATCCTGCAGTAGAGTGGAAACAGCATGGAGAAGTGAACTGGTCCTTGCATTAACAGTGCAGGAGCAGGCTGACCAAAAAAAAGAAGGCCTTGACTTTTGAAAAGGAGTCTCTCTTGTTTAAAATAAGTTGGTGATATAAACTAGGATGATGTTATCTGACTTGGTTAACTGTGTAGCACCTCAGTGCTAGATTCATACAAGTATTGGATAATATATTCCACTAGCTCAGCAACTTCAGAGGATGAAGCTGTAAGACTGTGTACCACGGGAAACTCCTTGTCTTCCTTACTCCATCCAGAGTAATTCTGGGAGTCACGCAGTAAGGGAACACCATTCCGAATAATGGTTAAGACCGGACAGTTCACAATATAGTGGTCTAATCCATCATTCCAAACTTCCAGATTTCTTACAGCAACCTCAAAGTATTTTGTTACTGAGGTTTTTGTAAGAATAACACTTGTAAACAATATTTTCCTGAGGCTGAAGCACTTTCTGGTTTATTATTTCTCACAATACTTTTCTGCAATGTGTTGTCCTGTGAGCTAATTAAATCTCTTGTCTCTCAGAAATTACAGATTCCTTGCTTCATGCTTATCTAGTCGGGCTAAACACAAAGAAAAAGTTTGGAGGTAAATGTAGATCTGTAATTGCTGTAGATAGATCCTACTGGATCTCTTGTTTAAAACCATCAGGCTGCACTGTCCAAACAGTGAGATGGTTTGAATTCCTGAACCCTTGGGATGTGCAAAAACAATTGGCATGCAATCAGTAGTTTTGTTTTGCTAATTGTTGTTAGGAGTTTGCAAACAAGCCCATAGTAAACTACTTCTGCTTTGCTAATTCTGTGTAAGGATCATGAAGGAAGACGTTCCTGAGGAGGACTTCAAAGGGAGATAAGAAAAGGGGTTTGTGGCATAATTCAGAGGGGGAATTCAGAAATTTCTCTGTGGAGTTCTCATAATTTACCATAGACTTGTGCGGCTTGGGGCATGCACAACTGCAATAGTAGAAGAAACAAAAGGCAAAACCCAAATACAGAGGGACAGAGATACAAAGGTTCCTGTTGAAATTTGTCATATAGTTTAAAAATGTGTAATATTTACAATTACATTATAAATTGTAGACTTTGAACTTAAGCATTCAAGAATGCTTTGACTACAATAGAAATGATCATTTTATGAAATATTATCAATGACAAAATACAAATTATAGAACAGTCACCCTGCCTTCGATACTGAAAAATGTACCAAAACAAATTGTTAAATAATCATTTAATAAGCACATAGATAATAAGATAACAAAGTGATATGAAAAGGCCAACACCAATTTATCAGGAACAAATCAAGTCAAATCAATCTGTTTTCCTTTTTGACAGTATAACTGGCCTAGTGGATACAAAAGAAGCATTGGATGTGATATATTTGGACCTTAATAAGGTTTTTGACACACTACCAGTTATATTCTCGTAAGTAACTTAGGGAAATGTTCTGGATGAAATTGCCATCTGGTGGGTGCACCTATTGGCTGCAGAAATGTACTAAAAAGCAGTTATGACAGTTCACTGTCAAAGTGGGAGGACATTTTATGTAACATTCTTTACAGACTTTTCCTGTGTTTTGTTCCAGTTTCATTAATTATCAGAAAATGCTCATCAAAAATGGAGATTTTTTTTTTTCCACTGATAAGATGGGAATATTTTGGAGGAGGGGATTAAAATTCAAATGTCGCAGTAGTTTGAAGAAGTGGTCTGAAAATCATTAGACATGATAGAAGTGCTACACTTACTAAGGAAGAATAAAATACCAAACAGAAGATTTGAAATAACAGTGATTATACTGTGCAAAGGAGCAGGGATAGATCACAATCTAACTATGAAACTGCAGTTTAATACTGCTAAAAAAAAAGTGATGAATTGCAATGTTTTTATGTAAAGCGTGGGAGATAAGACGTACTTTATTTTATGTATGATATTTTAACTAGACAACTACATTGGATACCTGACCTTCAGGAACGGGTAAGCAAATTGCTATGAGTCCAGCAGAAAGTCAGAATAGGTATGAGAAGTTTAGAAGAAGATTTGTGAGGGAGGTTTGAGAATTTAATGATTTGTTGTACCTTCTTTGTTCTAAACAAAACAAGTATAAGAAAGCTTGTCATAAAAAGAACCATGAAATATTAAGATTATTATAATGATGAGAAATCCAAATTTCCTCTTATCCACTGAGTATAGAACAAAAATAGTTAGCTGGATTTATCCAAAAGAGAGTTAAGTTAGATGCTAAGAAAATGTAAGTGTGGGGACAGATTGTGCTAGAACATGCTAACTGTGCAGTCTCCTTCACTGGAGATTTCTGAGGACACATTAGATGAATGTGTAATCAAGAGTGAGCTGAGTATACTTCATCCTGTCTCAGAGATTTCTTTCAGCCTAGCTTTGTGTGATTTCTACTTAGTAATGCAAATGTCTGAAATTACTACTTAGGTGGATTTTAGAAAATAGCACTGAGGTGGATTCAGGCAAAAGTATCTTTGCCAGCAGACTGGCAGTAAAGCCTGCTGAGGAGACTTTGAAACTAGGAATGAGGGGGTGAAGAGAGACAGTGACCCACAGTCCATTGGGGAAGTGGTGGGCTGTGTTGGCAGGAAAGTGCAGTAGACAAGACAGAGCTTAATGGCAAAGCAGGGTGAAGCATATACATGCAAACAGGGAAGTGCCACAAGGACAGCATCATGGGGGAAGCTCTCATAATATCTGAGAAATCAACAGGCCGGAGCACCCCTCTGAAATGGTTTTACACTGCTGCGTGCATATAGCATGAGACCAAAAAAAAGGAGGGATCAAAAACATGTATGCAGGTGTGGGTCTACAACCTTGCAGACGTGGTGGGAAGGCTCCCACAACCAGTGTACTGCAATGGATGGACACATCCTCTTTAGCAAAGACAGGTGATGAGGAAGGTTGTGGAGTAATTCAGCTTTTTGTGAGAGGCTGGTGGACTTAATGGAACCTTGCCCTGGAATACACAATAAGCCAGTCAGCAGTTTATGGCTTCGGATTAGAGGGTAGACCATGCTGTAGCAATATCTGTTACAGACTGTCTAACTGGGAAGAAGATGCTGCTGTCTTCAGACAAGGGGAAGAAGCCTCATGTTCAAAAACCCTGCTTCTCATAAAGGGCCTAATATGCACCAGACACAGCATTAAACACACAATCCTGAGGATACATGGATTGCATTGATGACAACTTTCCAGGAGGATTGGCTGGTCATCCAGCAATGGCTGACCCTCCATTGGACTGGATGCTTCCAAACAAGGAAGTATAGGAAAGTTGGGGGCAGTCTTGGCTGCAGTGACCTCGAGGTGATGGAGATCCCATTCCTGAGTGACAAATAGGAGGAACACAACTTTGGATTACAGAACAGCAGACTTCGGCCTGTTGAAGAATCTACTTGAAAGGATCCCATAGGAGATGGTCATGGAGAGAAGAGCAGATGAGAAGCCCTGGCTGATTTTCAGGGTCATCTTCTCCATGTATAACAGTGAACAATGCCAGTGAGGAAGAAATCAAGCCAAAGTGGCAGAAGTCTTATACCTGTGTTCAGGTTTGGACGCCTCACTACAAGAAAGACATTGAGGTACTGGAGAATGTCCCAAGGAGGGCAATGGAGTTGGTGAAGGGTCTGGAACACAAGACCTGTGAGGAGCAGCTGAGGGAGCTGGGGTTGTTTATCCTGGAGCAAAGGAGGCTCAGGGGAGACCTTATCTCAGAAAAGTTTCTCCATGGAAGGGGTGGTTAGGCATTGGAACAGGCTGCCCAGGAAAGTGGGTAGAGTCACCATCCATGGAAGTGCTGAAAAAACATGTGGATATAGGACTTGAGGACATGGTTTAGTGATGAATATGGTGGTGGTGCTAGGTTGACAGCTGGACTTGATGATCTTAGAGGTCTTTTCCAACCTTAATGATTCTACAGTTCTGTGATGAATGAGGAAGAGCTTCTTAGTCATCTCAGACCTGGAAAGGAATAGCAGAAGAGATGAAAGCTGGAACAGGTGAAACAGAGGAATAAAGAGATACTCTCTGACTGTGCAGAAATGGCATTAGGAAGGTGAAAGCCCGCCTGCAGTCGAAAAAGACAGGAAGGGCAGCATGAAGGAATTTTACAGGGTTATCTACTGCAAAAGGGAGATCGACAAAAATGAGGGCCTGACACGGAAAGGGGTAGGGGACCTGGTGACAAAGGACATGGAAAAGGGTGAGATACTCAGTGCCTTCTTCACCTCAGCCTCTACTGATAAAATCTGCCCTGAGGAATTCCATCCCCTGAGACCCATAAGAAAGGCTGGAGTAGTGAAGCTTTATGCTCAGGAAGATCACACTAGGGAGCATTAAACCAAATGGACATATACAAATCTGTGAGACCCAACTGAATGCATTCCTGAGGACTAAGGGAGGTGGCTGATGTCATTGTGAGGTCACTCTTGATTATCTTTGGAAAGTTGTGATGGCTGGGGGAGGTTTCAGAGGACTGGAAAACCGAAGGTCACCAATATCTTCAATAAGGGCAAGCAGAAGGGTCTAGGAAACTACAGACCAGTCAACCATACCTTGATTGCTGTGATAGTGGTGGAGCAAATGCCACTGGGAACCATTTCTAAGCACTTTATTGTGGTTTAGGCATTTTCCAATCTTTTTTTCAGAAAAATACAAAACATTTTTATTTGTAGTATGATACACAGGTTACATGTCTACAAGGTTGAGGCTCTATTCAGTTCAGTGATCTTGCTAGTCAAATGTCACTTACCTTTTTCTGTCTCAGCAGCAAGCAGACTATAACTTTTAACATCTCACAAATGCTGGTGAAGCTCCACATAGTCAGACATTATCCTCCAAACAACACATTCCTACTGTGTAGTAGGGATCAGTTTTCCAAAAAAAATACCTACTTATCCTGAACTCCCCCGTTTCTGCATAGCCATGCCATAGTTGGGCATAATGAAGTGGAACCATCGGAGACTAGCAGATATATATGAGAGAGAGTGACAATGAGATTATCTGGGTGCAGACTGCAGCAGCAAAAGTAATAAATTCATTTTTAAGGGAACAATTTTTAGGAAGTTTAATTTGCAGAGTGAGAAAATGAATTGAGACCATGGGCAATTTACATCTTTCCATCCAGCAAGGAGAGAAAAGTAAGGGAAACAGTGAATATAATTGGAATGGCAGGAAAAAGAAACAGTCTTTCATAATTGTACTTGGTGACAGCATAATTTTTCACGAATACAGTGGTATCTGAAAATTACTTTCACTATCTCTGAAAATATATGAATGATATCCAGTCAACTGTTATGACCAAAACAGTTACACAATAAGTCAGACACGTGGAGGGGAAAAATCCATATTCCCAAATTGAAAATATTTTAAAACCGGATAATTATCATATGGATGAGGCACATACTCTCACACAAATTCTGTCTATGCATAATCTGTATGTAACTCCTGATGCAAAACAAAAAAAAATAACCTGTGTAATTTGAGGGGAAGAATCATACAGCTTTATTAGGCAGGGTACTTCTGTGAACCTCTATTGAGGCTGCTGGAGAAAACTGTCTTGAAGAAATTAAGATATTGTAACATTTGCATTTTTTTTAATTAGCATAAAATTAAAATATCTAATTTTTTCATAGAACAAAACAACTTTTTGTAACAAGCTTGTTTTCACATTCACAATGATCATGCCTGAGACTGCCTGTTTGCTGACTCCGAGGATGGTTTTGCATGAGTTATGGTACTGGGAGAATTTAGTGCTGATCAGAAGACTGCTAATTACCAACTGGTCTAAACGAGCTGTTTGCCAAACCAAGCAGAGTGCAAGAAAACTACAGCCCTTTCCAGTATGTTTCCTTTTCTAGGAATAGTGGGATACTACTGTATTTGTGATGATAATGAACTGTCTTGTACTGAAAGAATCCCTAGTTGGCAAATATGTCTCATCCTCACTACTGGTTGAGCTGTGAAAAGTAATTGAAGCAAACTTGATAATCTGGACCATGCGTCTCCTTTACATTATCAATGAACAGTTGACTTCCTGTATCCTCAAGGAAAATTGTTTTGGAAGAAAAGAATGCTCATGAGTGTCTTTTGATAGCGTGTTTTCCAGTGATTATCTTCTTGGATCAGCAGGCAAGTCTTATCTATAAGGAAGGTTCCACTCCACCTCCTCGTTTGGGATACCAAGGGTAATTCAGACACATCTGTATCTTGGTTTTCATCATGTCCTGCTCTACTGTAAATATCAGTTTTATTGTCTCTCTGATACTCCTCTGTTAGCTGGAGATGTAAAATTCCCCAGCTCCGTTTTTTGTCCAAGCATCTCCCAGAGATATAATGAACCGCAGCAAGGATTGGAAAAAACACTTTATAAGTGCTCAAAACCGAGCTTTGTTCATTCTTTATGGCAATTTGCTCTAACGTTTGCTGTCTCAAAGTGCTTGTGCTGCAAAACAGTGCTTCCTACGTGATTAGCCTTTTCCACTATTAAAATAATACATTCTTTTTGTTTGACCTGATTGTAAGAAGAACTTCCACATCAGGCTGCTGTTGGAATCATTTTACATGAAAAACACTGTGACTGTGTTTCAGGCACTTTAGAATCTCAAAAAACAATACAAAATAAATAAGCTGTCACTATCAAGGACAGAAGTGCTGTCATGGAAGAGATGTCATTTCTGCATGTTCAGGTTATCTGTGTAATCTTTGCTGCATAGCACAATTATTCTGCAAATTGCAATGCTTTTATTGTTTAAAACATAATGTCTTTAATTGCTAAAAATAGCTGCCTGTCTGAGTATAACGTTATGCGCTTCTGCCCTATAGAATTAGCTTTGCAGGAAAAAGCCTCAAGGCAAAAATTGGCAAGTCTGAACTTGACCCACATCTAGAGTTTTTTGTGAACACAAACCCCATGGGCTGTTGAGTTGGTCATGATTAGAATTGCAGAAAGTTTTTTCTTATTCTATTTTTCCTCGTGGCAATGCAAAGAAACAAAAAAATGAAAGCAGAAACTACATTCATATCACAAATTCAAAAGCACTAAAAAAGCAGAAAGTGGAGAAATATTCTGTCTTCAGAAATAATACCAGGTAATATTTAAATGTATCTGTAAGTCCAGCTGGATATTAGTCATAGCAAATAAGAAAGATCAGCCTACTGCCTTGGAGTTTTCACAATGTTATCATGAGTTTCATACTTTTGAGGGTTTTCTCAGCTTTCTTATCTCTTCTCTTGACAAAATTTGCCTTTATTCAAAATTGTTTGCTTGTCCTATTAATTTTAGCAGGACACTCTTCATGATTAACATTTGTCATGGCCATACGTCTTTGAAATTAGGAGTAACTCATTCCTAACATTACACAGTCTGCTCTTCATTACATCTTTTGAACAATGTGACTGCTGCTTTGTTCATTGTCCCCTTAATTATCCTTAGGACATATGTAGCCTTCCAATAAAAAAAGTTAAATATATTTAATTTTTTTTTAAGTGCCTGTGAAGTCAATACCGTGCATATTTTACAAATGCACACACTGAAATTAAAGTAGGCATAAATTAGGGACATAAGTTTCTACATACTACATTTTGCTATGGCCCTTGCACCTTAAGCTAGAATAGAGTATTGGGAGATAATTTTTGTATTATTTTAAAATCCTGACAACTGTAATTCTATAGCATGGGCTCAGGTGTATGTGTGGAAACACACTTGCTGCTGGCAGAAAGCATCCCCGGGTCGCCCATGCTACCACCATCTGTGACATATGTGCTATTTGGCAGAGGGATTTCTCTGTATTTCCTAGGAGGCAGGCCCCATCCATCCCTTTTCTGTTGCCATGGCCACATTCTCTCTCATAGCATCCTTGAGTGGAGAAGAATGTGATGGTGTTGCTTCCCCAGGAGATTGCCTATGTACTTTCCACTTCCTTGTGTGCAACATCGGCAAGTTAGAATGAGGATTTTTGGTGATGCACTTGGTAAAATATGGCAATGTGGAGAGACTTTAACCACAGAAGTGGGGAAAACAGAACCTGATTTTCAGCTGCAGGCAGTTTGTGCTCCTCATTTCAGCATTGAATTTAGAAGTGTTCTTACTTTAAAAAAAATTAATATAAAAATGTATTTATAAAGATATACTCTGTCTAAAGATGAGGTTATTATGTAACACATTATACCTAGAGGATAGATTTCAGTTTCCCTGGATTATGAAATTTGGGGTTGAGTTTTGAGAAAAATGAGTAGCACCTGTGGTCTGGTTCAGGGATTATCTCCTCATATACTGACCACTTCAGCTTGTTTCACAGAAATCCCATAATATGTCAATATTTCCATTTTTGTGAGAATAGCTTTGATTACTCAGTTAATGAATCTCTTTTTGTTAGCTTGCTTTGGTGATAACATTTTACATTACAAGCAGCTGCTTTGCAAAGATTGAAATGAGGACGAAATGTTAACCCGAAAAAGAAGCAAGGCCAGGCTGCAAAGTGCCCTTTCTTTGTCCAGGTGCCAGCACTATGAAGAATCAATACAAAATGAAAAATTAGGATGAGAAAGAAAACAAAGAGAACTGTGTTCCCATTGCTTCTTTCTCAATGTTAAAAACCTTGTTGTTAAACAGGCAGAGGGGAAAAGATGATGTAATGCTGTGAGGTATGAAAAAATGAAACACTTGGAATCACGGACAGTGTCTTCCTCTAAAATGGCAAAAAAGACCAAGGTCATATAAAGTTAGTGCAACAGGAGCCAATCTACTGTGTCCTTCAATTAAAGCAGGGTGCACATAAAGGTGGTTTTCTCTGCTGCATCCTTTTCAGACTCTGACCCAGTAATGACATCTCAGTTTAGCATGATGACTTTGATAATCATTGTTATCGCAGGTGTGCAGGGATGGAGAGGAAAACATCTTACAAATGCCTGCCACCATAATAAAGCAAAAATCTATTACATTATTAAGGAACAGAAGCTTTATTTCAGAGAAATTGTGGAAACAGTTTAAGCAGTCATGGGTAGAGATAGAAAAGATTTAAAGAGAAATACAAGTTTCAGCCAATGAGCAAAATTATATTTCATAAGCCAGACTTCATGATCCTTTAATTGGGATATTAGAGGTGCCCAGGACTTTAGCCATATTATTTTTTATAGTATATAAATATATATATACTATAGTATATAGTATATATTTTATATAGTATATAGTATAGACTCAGACACACATTCTGTTTGCATGTACTGCAGGATATGGAGTTGAGTAAGCAGGGGGTTACAGTCCTTCCGAATTCAGAAAATAATTCAGAAATAACAGCCTCTAAATAAACAGAAGAATTGAGTGTGAGGCTGTTGCACCATCTCCTAGTCTGAGCATCTGTTCAGCAGCTGAGGTCGATATTTAGATTCAGAAGAAAATCTTAGTATTTTTGCATAAGCACAAACCCCTTTCTCCTATGGAAAGGGATTTACCAAGCTGCTATGTTCCAGAGTGGAGAGCCACCTGGCGGGAGTTGACAGCAGTGCCTTGACGGATTCAGCTACAGAACCCAAAATACTCTGTTTGCAACGTTCCTTTGGTTATTTTTCCCAGAATTTGTTTGCAAAATCTTCATGGCCTCCCAGTTTTTAATGCTGTTTTTTTCTTCATTGTGCTTTTGTGTTTGTGCGATTGTAGTTATTCTTTGCCAACAGTAGTCACTAATAAGACTTATTGTTAGTGAGCAGTTTCAGAGTTGGACAAACTGTTTTAGAAAAAAAAAATTCGTTACTTCGAAATGTATCTTTATAATATCTTGCAGATGTAAACCAAATTCACCAAATAATTTCGTGTAGGGGAAAAAAAGTGCCTCAGCCAGATGCATGCTTGAGCTAGACAAAGGGAATTAATATCTTTCTGCCTGCTGGCTCATGGGTTAGACCACTGTAGGAGGCTGGAAGGGACTTGATTTAGTTTTGCTAAAATCCACCCTCTGCAAGACCGAAGGCTAGATGTGCACTGAGGTGCAGATAATCATACCATAGGATGTTCTACACAAGAGCTTCCTCATTGCTCCCCATTCAGATTGTTTCATTATTTATTAAATACTGACATAATTACAAACCTAAAAAAGAAAAGAAAAAATTAGGGCAGTCTGACACTGAGACTGGGACATTTGCTGAGTAGCAGGGGTTGGACTAGATGACGTGTAAACGTCTCTTCCAACCCAAACTAACCTGTGATTCTAGAATTCTACATGCATCAGTGTTTACACGAGTTACTATCTAGTAATACAGTGAAAGTACATCAACAGGTGAAATGCAGAGCAGACTGCCCATTACAGCAGAAGTTTATGGCACTTTCTAGGAGGGTAGAAACTGGGACTTCCTCAAGCAAAGGAGGCATCTGAGCTTGGAGCTGTAAATCCCTGAATGGTTGAATTAACCCATCTTTTCTTCTTGGTTTGGCGAGTCCAGGCTTTCTTTAGCACTGTTCTTTTATCAAGTTCCAAAAACAGTGTTTTACCTAAGATAAAATGAATTTTCAATTTTTTTTAGGCACAGTAGGAGAAAATGAGGGAACAGTCAATATGACCGACATCAAGTGGGGAGGTTTGATCCAAATCTTGTTTGATTCAGCTAAGAAAAATCTCACAGCCTTAATTCCAAATGTGGACTATTTTATTAAGTACTAATATTCCTCCTGACATTTCAAAAAAAAACCATACAGAAAGTGCCCCACCTATATTTTGCATCAGAATTTAAAGAGAGCATTAGAAATTTGGGCAATGAATTTTCAAATTTCCAAGTATTGCAGGAGAAAAGAAGCTTCCTTTGGAATGTTGAGCATCCTTTAGAGTGAGAAATATCCGGGATGTTTTATCTCCCAGCAGGAAACGATGGTAAGTATAGTTATTCTGTTTTCTGCTATTTTAAATTGTCACCTATATGTAATTAATTAAATATGCAATGCAGAACTGCTACCGGAGGGTTGAGTGTGCTAGATATTGTAGTTTTTATCTTGGAAGAGAGGTTGGAAAACCACTTATTTATATCCTTCTGCAGGACATTCCACCTTATTTGCAGTGTCAGAGTGAGCTCTTTACCGCAGCCTCCCCCATGTCACCTCATCCCCTTCTCTGCAGCACCGTTGCATTAAATTCAGGCTAGGCCTGCATAACACCCCTCTCTACCCACTTTCCTGCAGCGTCAGGTGGACCACATATTGTCAGATCAATCACATTGCACACATCTGGCTGCTCTGACATTGCTGCTCATTCGCCATGAAGTTCTAATTAATATTTTCAGCCTGCAGGCCATTTCTTCACTGCTCTCTGGAGCAGGTGGGGCAGATGTGGCCTGAGCAACTGCCCTGGCAGGGTGCACGTGGCCCCAGAGGCACAGGTGAAGCAACCAACCTGTAGAACAAAAGTCAGTGTAGAGTTAACACCCAGACTCTTCATATTTCTATGTTTTTAAAATATTGATCCTTGAATAGGTTTTTTTTCCCATATTTTTGGTCCAGTTTCTCTTTCCTTAATTTAAAAAAATGCATTCCCATATATTTTGTGTCAGAGGCATTTCTAATCTGAATGTCAGACTGTAGTTCCTCCACTTAATACATAAGCTGCTGTTTTTTCAGGGTCTTTCAAAACATCTCTGAAAGGTCTCATCATCTCAGAAAAAAAGATGATAGAGTATTCACCATGCCCTTGCATCATGTTTCAAATTATTATATAACCTTGTTGCTAACTATTTTCACTGCAAAGACAATGAAACAAAAAAATTGTGTTCGCCAGCAAACACAAAGTTGAATATCAGCTTTTAAAGTCATTGTCTCAAATAAAGTGTAAACCGCATCGTATGCTTCAGAATAAACCTTACTTCTTTGTATTTTCACCTGGTTTGTTGCACGTGGAAGACTTTTATTGCAGTTCTGTTTTACGGAATCAGCTACCTGCCATGAGCGTTCAAGTAGAGTTGTTGATTTTACAAACGTATACATCCACCTGTCAAAACCATAATTCACATTAAATGGAGATTGTAAAATTAACACTCTTTCATGTTCTAGGTCACATGTGATCTTAGATCTGATGAAACAAGACACTAGGACAGAACTAGTTTGTAGTCCTAAAATTCTTGCTGCTAATGTCTAAAATTCATGTTATTAAAATTTCAATTTTTTGAAATTTTTTGAAAATCATTAAAATTATATTTGAAAAA
The DNA here is from genome assembly GCF_009829145.1 of Chiroxiphia lanceolata. Classification (NCBI taxonomy): domain Eukaryota; kingdom Metazoa; phylum Chordata; class Aves; order Passeriformes; family Pipridae; genus Chiroxiphia; species Chiroxiphia lanceolata. The sequence goes on along the minus strand of NC_045637.1, from coordinate 63,889,657 downwards.
TTCAATTTCAATATATCACTGATTATTTTTAAAAAATGCAATTTTTTTTAATACCATTCCTTTGAGTTCCTGTACTATTCCAGGAATCAAAACAAAGAGCACCAACATGGTAGTGGTTGGAGCATTTCACATGAGAGAAGAGGTTGAGGAACTGGCCTTGGGAAGAAGAAGCTCCAGGTTGGCTTAACATCAGCCTTCCATTACCTCTAAGAACACTACTGAGAAGATGGGGTGAGCTTCCTCTTAGAACTGCATAGTGGGAGGATGAGGAACAATGAGCAAAAAGAGAAATGAGAGGCTTGGCCTAGACACAAAGAGAATCTTATGTTGCAGGGAGCACAATCCTGCCTTAAATCGGGTTGCTCAGAGAGTTTATGCAGTCTGCCAATTTAAAGATTGAACTGGATGAGTAACTGAGTCTGATTCCATAGCTGACCCTGCTTTGAGCCGTGGTTTAAGCTACAGACAGGTCCCTGAGGTGTCTTAGAATTTTCCCGTGAACCTATGATACACTGTTTTAAAGGCAAATTGTCTATCAGTATGTCACAAACATACTTAAATGCAATATTGACACAGTAAGAGTTACATGAGAAAACCCCTGAGGTTTAGCCATCTCAAGAGACCTCCAACAATGTCATGCTAAACTGGATTTGTTCTGATAAAGGAGCTTTGCCATGATTACACTTAATGATCCCTAAAACCACAGGAGAATATTATTTCCTCTCCTTGTCATAGACATGGAAATGTCTACAGCAAGGTTGACATTAGGGAGGAAAAATTACAATAAGAAGTTCTGACAGGAGGAACTCATGAAGTGTATTGCCCTTGTGTAACACTGGTTATGCACTAGAAAGGATTGCTTCCACTTCTGCCATTCCTTTTAAAGAGTTTAGCTTAAAGAATCTAAATCTTTAAGGCTCTGTAGCCTTTATGTAGTTATTTGAATTTTATTTAGTCGTAAGATTCATATTAAGTGGAGTTGCTTCTGTTTAGTATGAAAGGGCTCTTCAAAATAATTTACCGTGGCTGTCATAGTTTTCTCTTCTTCCCCAGCCAGCAGGGTGAAATCCTACATGAGATGTGCTTGCAGATTTCATGTACTGTTGAGTTTCATATTTAAAATACAGATTATTTGTGGTGACTGCAAAGCAAGCTCTAAACATAACTTCTCTCTTCTGTATGCTTTCACTGCACAGTATAGGGAAGTTCGTTTCAGAGCACCCTGAAGGTTCCTTCTTGTTCTTGATGTTGGTTTTTTGGAATAAACAGAGACTTGCTTTAAGGTAGTATATCTATGCTTTTTCCAGGGATGAATGTGTTCCTGGATTTAATTCATTAATTTAGCACCTATGAACAGAAACAATTAAAATCCAAGCTGAAATATTCAAAGAAATCTAACAATACCACAGACTCCAGCAAATTGTCAAATGATACGTTTCTGCAAAGATGCCCTTTTTTTCAGGCATATAAGAAATAATTGGCTGACAATCTGGGTATATGAGCCTTTGCAGGAATAATTGCTTTGAAAATGATAAGAACAGCCACAAAGTGTGAGTCACTACATCCAGTTGTGAAAAACAGAAACTAAATATATCCGACATGCTCTAGTAGTAATATATGAAGAAAGTAGAAACTTTCAAGCACTTTTGTAGGACAAACCTCCCACTTTCAGCCTAAAGAGAAATGTAATTTTAATAAATAAAATGTGTCATAGTCAATGGGGATACCTTTGGAGTTTCACTTTTCAAGCATAGCAGAAGCTGAAATACCCTGCCTTCAAATACCTTTTAGATGTTTTGAAGGAATATGGGATTACCATTACTTTCAGACATCACTAAAACAGCAAAGTATTCCTGTCTTTTATATCTTTAAAGCTTTAAAGCTTCTTAAACCTTTAAAGAATATACTGAAATACTCTCTTCTCAAGAATACCTGAGAAAAAGTGTGAAGAGCAGCAAAATTTGAATGTATGTGGGCTTGAGCAGTTATATATGTTTTCCAAAGGTTTTCTTACAGTGTCTATCTCACTTACCTCAATATACTAAATCATAAGTATATCACAATAATAGAACTTATATGTATTACATAAAACAGTGATCCAGGCAGTCATTACTCTATTACAAAAAATGCATAGTGGTAGTATTACCTTACATTTTACCAGTGAAAGTGAGAGGATGGTGCTTTTATTCTGCTACTTTAGTTCAAAAAGTGACTAACAGATTAGAAAAGTTGGCTTCATACATCTATTGGTTAGAAGTAAATAGAAAAATGTATATATTTCATCTAACAATGAAATGCCTCAAAATCAGCAAGAAGATCATAGGTACTTAACAAGTTTAAAAGTTTTCATGTTTATATAGTGAAACTTGCACCTGGCCATAAGTTAATCAGTTCAGTTAAATTTAAGTTGTTGTAAGACAACTTAAAAGGACTGAGGAAAGGACAGCAAAGAGAAGCATAATGTAAGAGTTTCCATTTTGAAGAGCAATTTTACAGCTAATAAGAATGGTTGATGTCTGTGGCACACAGTGATGAAAGTGGAAAATGTAAGGAAGCAAGATCAGAGAGTTGAAGGACAAATTTCAGATAACAGGAGGACAACAAAAATGATAAAGCAGTTTAGTTCAGATACTTTTGGAAAATCTCAGAAAATACATAGGAGGTAAGATGAGAGTAGTATATAAAATAATTAATGGTGAAAATGGCCAAACAGTGTATTTACTCTTTCTAATATGACATAAGCAAACTGCCAGCAGAAGTCTTTTTTTCAGCACAATTTTAAGATAAAAGGATATACTTTGCAGACTATGAATAATTAACCTGTTGAAATAACTTGTGTAAGAAATGCAGAGGAAAAAATGCAGTTTAACCATTATACAAGTTAAAAAGATTTTACCACTCCTTTAAAGAAAATTCCAGCACCTGGGGAGAAGGATTTTATTTTCATTTTCCTGGAAATATGTTTAGCTAACAAGTTTTGGACATTTTGCAAAGCACCTCTGCAAGAAAGGTTCCAGTTAGCTATGTTATTGTTTTTAACTACAGTGACAGTTCCTTTGTCTTTGCTGTAGTGCAGTGCAGATATACTAATTACCCTAAAAAAAATGTAAAAACATTGAAAGAAATTGTGGTTTTAAGTGTAAATTCACACCTGTCTGTGAAATATAAGCATTCTTTCTATATAGCAACAGCAATAATGAAGGCCTAACTTTTTCTGTTATGTTCTATTTAAAGTCCACTTAAATTAATCTAAATATTCTTTACTATCAGTAATAAATTAATTCTTTGTGTAAATGAAGCAACTCTGCTACCACAGCAGAAGTTCGTGCTGTTTGTATGTTGTCATGACACTTCTGGGTAGGTTATTTCTTTCCCCACCCTAGTTCTCAGAAGCACTTCAGATATCAAAGTGTAAGGATGAAGCCTCATTTCCTACCATGTTTTTCCCTGAGATTAATTCAATAATTGTCATTTATGCCATGAAAAAGTGTTTTGCAGCAAGGAACAGGTAAGATCTTATGATGCTCGGTATAAATTACAATCAAACCTATCAATAACCAGGGTAGAATTGGCATAATAGTCTGATAACTAACTCAGAATTCCAATTAAGTCCACTGGAGTGTAGCTACAGCCTTTATAACTTTTGGATAATAACTTTGGATAATTTAGTCTTTTGCAGTTCCCCACCACTAAAATGGGACAATCACTCTTTTCTCCAAAATATGCTGGAGGTATATACTCTGCTGTTGGGACTGGAGTGGGAAAATTTCAATAACATACCCTATTTTAGGGTATTATTTCTTCACTCTATAGGGGTTTTAAAAAGATATTTTTTATTACTTCATAGTAAGATGAATAGTTAAATGTCTTTGTGATAAAACTTGTCATTCTTACAAAATTCTTATGAAAAATACATGGTTTTTCTTCTCTCTTTTTAACCAGCCAAATGAATGGTGACACGGATAATTGAGCAGTTTCATATTCTACCAAATGCAGCTTACTTCTAATTAAGTGTTGTCCGTGTACGAGAAGGATTAGAATATTAAGGACTTAAAGTTAGGATTAGCGGTAGAAGCTGTCTTCATCCTCAGGAAACAAATTAAAGGCATTGACTGTTGATTAAATGGATGATTTCCAATAGTCAATGTAGATTGTACATGTACATCTTCCTGTCACCATCTTTTCAAAAAGTGACTAGTATATGCATGAATGACAGCATTACTCACATTTAGAAGAAATTAGTTGTTTGCTGTGCACAAGGAAGCATTGGAGATAATTTTGTTAAAAAAGTATAAAGAGATCTGTTGATGGCAGTTCAGGGTGTTGATGACCATGATGCCTCTTTATTTTATTACCTCCATGGTTACTTGAGTCACACAGCAATTTGTCAAGAAATGTTTAATTTACCTTGACTTGTACCACATTTTGAACTTGTTTTTCTCCTTAAAGCTAGCCAAACAGCTGGCAGGATGGATTTCAGTGCCACATGTTAGACCAAAAATAGAAGAGGATTAGAGACACTCCATGGCCAGTGATTTCCATATTCCAGTACACATCACACTCACATCTCCATGTGCATTTCTTTCACTGCTGTGCAGCCACACAGAGAACTAGGTCCATTTAAAGTACTTGCACTAGTTAATAGAATTCCTGACCCAAAATTAGGTTTTGAAGTGCCAATCCTCTAGCTGACAGCTATACATCAAACTGCAGGGTACACGAGGCAGTGGCAGTTTCTCTCATGCTCTCTATTCCCAATTTGGGTACTAGGTTTTAAACACTGGTTGTGCTCCAGCAAGTTAGTGTGCTCAAGTGGAAGATGCTGGTTTAAATTCAATGAAGGGCAAGAGAGTTAGGAACCCATCTCTATTCCATCCTGACAGACAACAGCTGGGATGGGGTGAGGAAAGAGGAAGAGGAAAAGGACGCCTCTCTCTCCTTCCCACAAGCTGTGTTTTACAAAGGCATAGGTAAATCTGGCTAAGCAGATTTAGAAAATCAGGCCCCACAAGTCAGTCAGTTGGGAAGCATTTTGTGGTAAGGTTCATCATAAAGCAAGCTACAGGTGGACAAATGCCCTGAGGTGCTATGCATGCACCTAGCTGCAGAAACAGTGCTGCCTACTAGAAATATTTGCAGAGAAAACTGAGGTGTCACAGGGATTGGGTGCCTACAGGCTGGCCTGCCACAGGTACTGATGATATCAAAATGATGGACATGCATCCTTGAAACCCAGCACTCCTGTCCTCTTTGTAAATACATCCTTGAGCATCTTTGTAACAGTTCTCTTCTTCTCAATTGTTCTGTTTTGTTGTCTTTGGCCTTAGTGAGAATGGTCTTATGAAATGTCCTCCATCTAACACTTTTTAAAAAATTGCCTGCTATTTATTCCTGTGTTTAAATACCCATTGGTTCTTCACGTTCTAATGGCTGTGTTTGAGATGGGTTTAAATTTTCATGATAGGCATAAATAGAAAATGCACTGTATCCTTCTCTATTCTTCAAGGAAATTGGTTTTCATTACTATTTAAGGTTCAACTCTAGTTACTGCTAAAACAAACTCCTGCTTCTAGATTTAGAATTGAAATGCAAAGAAACACGAATTGAAATAATTAAATCAATTGCTAACTTTGACTATTTTACTGTTAATCTGTGTAGCCTTTATAGTTTCAGAATAATAACGTCCAAATGCATCTTAGCTGAAGTAATTTTTTTGCTTGAGATTCATTCCTTCTTCTCAGTACTTGGAACTAGGTCATGCTTGAGGCAGTTCATTTAATTTGTAAAGAAATTTCTTCTCTAAACTTTGTCCCAACGTTTACATGTGGATAGCTGAAATAATACGTTACTAACAGTTTATTAGCTTCAGCTGCCATTTTTCTCCTTTGGTATTATATGTTAAATACTTTTGATAATTTAGAGGCCATCATTATAGTCTGCCAAGTATACCTTCCAGATGGAGTGAATACACATGTAGTTTTGAAGTTAAACATAACAGCTGCTGTTTGGCTTGGGGAGTTCTGGATGCAGTGGGCAATTATTACTAGGTTTCTGTAGCTTTACTCTTCCAACCTTCTCTCAGACATCTAGTTCTCTTTCCCACTCACCATGAGTAGAATAGTGCCTGTTGTTCAGTTTCCCATAAGTTGAGCTGCCCTGTGCTGTGTGGGCAGTGTGGCATCTGATGCTTCCCAGCTTTTCTCATCCCCCTAAAAACCTGGCTGCTTTGTTTTTACCTCTGTCACCAGAAAGGAAGTAAATGGTGAACAAGGAATGTGTCCACAAATGCCAGGGATGCATGAAATTAGATTAATTAGCTACGTGGATAATGTTCTGAGCTAAGGAGGGGATCTGCTTTGAACAGAGGAAGATGGACAGCGGCAAGGGAAGCAGAAGAAAATGAGCTGGTGATGGCAGACATGACGGTTCTGTGTTGACAGTATTTGTTGCATGGTGGTACATTGTTTAGGGAAAGCCCACAATACCCAAAGTACTGTAGGAGGCATGTGGGAATATAGGGTCAGGACCCCAAGCTAATTTAAATTCTTAATTGCCTAGATTTTTCATAGGCCCCTAAGTGAAAATTAATCTTAACACAATCTCAGTCTAGCTGCCACTTCTCCTTTCAGGCTTCTGAAATTCTAGCTCTTAACTTTTCAGGTGCCCAAGCACAGTTTCTAGGGCAGAACTGCCTAAGCCATGTTTGTTGTTGAGCAGCTGGGCTCTTCCAACTCTGCCAGGGTTTACAGGCTGAGCACTCCTCCATCTGATATTCTGTTTGCGGTCTTGGAGCATGTTGTCTGTATTAGAGGACTCAAGATAAAATAGCACCAAAGTCACAGGTTCAATCCCCTGCATGGGCCATTCACTTAAGAGTTGGACTCAATGATCTTTGTGGGTCTGTTCCAACTCAGAATATTCTGTGATTCTGTGAAAATAGATACCACACCAGCAGTAGTTTCTACTGTAGTAACCTGTCGAAATACAGGAGGCACATTTGTGATTTTTTTCCTGGTTTTTAGCGCATTTCTTGGAGAAGTGCTTTCTTTTTGCAGGAACAGGACCTGAGAACACCACATACATTCAGTGAAGTGCTCAGCTTTTATGACTCCCAGTCTGACATTGTTCCTCCTCACTACACCATTTTTACAAAAAAATAAACAGCAGATCTTAAAGTGTAACATTTAATATCCTAGGTTCTTCTTGTGAGCCTCACCTATAGCCTTCCCTCCCAAGGACATTGTGACTTACAACGGATTGGGCATGGAAACCAGAGGAAATGGCTTCAATTTTGAATCTGTTATTGATATATCGACCCACAAACTGAGTATAATTTCAATGCTACAGGTGTACATTCACTGTATCTCTGACAACAGTTTAATTCTAATGGTTGGCTTTATTTTTGAAGCTTAATTTTTTAATTGGAGATCAAATCACTGCTGCCTGACTGAAAGCTGCTCTGATTTATGTAAGTGTGTAGCAGCTTTACTCAAGCCATTGGAATTGTACTGGGGCTGCTAAGAATGTTATCATCTTTAGAACAGTATAAACTTATTAGGATAATTGTTTGATCTTATAAGTGAATTCAGCAAGCTAAAATCACCCTTCTTCTAAAGCAGATAATTACATTAGGGTTAAAATAATTGATTTATTTGATAGTTATATCCTGGAGCCTGCCAGGATCCTGAGAGTACCTTTCTCCTTACTGCCTCGTTTTACTTCCTAGCATGAAAGTGATGGGACTGGAAGAAATGCGCAAGTTGCAAATGCAAATGTGCCACCACCTACTTCTCTGTTATTTATTGCTGTTTACATAGCAGCTCAGGTTTGTGTGACACATCAGGCAAGTAAAGCGTCAGGTTACTGCCTGACAGGATGGGAAGCCTGATTGTTCACCACCTGGCTTAGGCATTACTGCTCGCACAAAATGAAGGTGATGTGTGCGTAACCTGATGGCGGCAAATATAAATGCTTCATTCACCTACTCTTCATTAGATTTTTGCTTTATGCTGACTGCTCACAGAGGTATATCAGTGTAAAAGATGTGTGCTGTACCAGTTGTGGTCCTGGAACAGGAATCAAACATGATGAAAGTTTGCTTTTGTGACAGCAAAGGGGCGGGAGTAATAGCTTGCAGTTGTGGAATCCTTTTCAGAAGTGACATTTAGAAAGGCAAAATGCAAATGAAAAACAAGTGAAAATGTACAAGGAAGATTTTTTTCCATACCTCTCCTGTATTCCTTTATTTGTATATATATTTCCTCTTTAACTGTATTGGTTTTTCATTCCTCTTTGAATCTCAGATGTTTTTGAAAGTGTTTAAGGTCACCCAATGGCTCATCAATTCGCTATTGCTAGGTGCATCATACTTCACCTCAAGTCCCTTTAATTTTGTTTGATGCTTCAGCATACAGACAGTTATGTTTGCTCTACCTATCATTATGTCATTATGAATACTGGTTGAATATCAGGCCTCTTGTAAACGTGTTCATCCTTTAGACTCTCCTGAGAGTAGAGCACCTGTGTAAAAGACCCAGAGGGAGAGAGAAAAAAAGAGGAGGAGAGGCACCTTTGATCTATTCCTTGGAAGTTGAACCTCCCTAAACACCTGCATCTATCAATCAAAAACACTGTTTCTGATCAATCAGGCTACATTAGCTCCCTTTGATACAGGACTACTTATTTAAACATGGTGAGATGAAAGAAGTAATAAACACTAATCTGTTTGTTAAAACTTGACTTCTGGTGGATGATTTGGTAATTTTTGTTGGAAATTGAATTGTAGAAAATCATGTGAATGTGGCTAAATACAGCCTGGGAAATTGTTCCGAAAAGAATATATTCGATATCTTGGGACAAAAGTAAAACATCCTGAAATCTAGCAGTTGCTATGGAAATGCTTAAATTAAATGTAAAGCATGCATAAATTTTCAATATACTCATCACTTTGGGAATCGAGGACATATGTTAGGGGAAAAGCCATATACATGAAGACTAAGCAGAAGGTAAAACATGGGATTTTTTGTCTGTGGATCTGTGTTTATAATATTCCGCTGGCATATCTATACTTCATTTTGAGTGCAGAACAAAGCCCACACTTGAATACCAAAGTATTTCTATGCAAACCTCAGGACAAGCCAGGAACTTGGGTCTGAGCTAGTTGTGCCATGAGTACCCTGTGCTGTGAGTACCCTATATTCACTTGCAGCACTACAGCTTGGCCAGCTTTGGGCAAACAAGCTGAATATTGGGTCCTTTTTAGAAGGGTCCTGCGTACCACCATAGGAGATAACAATATGTGGTCAATTCTAGCTGACCCTGTGTGAAGCAGAGAGGACAAGATGAATTCCAGGGGTGCTTTGTGACCTCAGCTATTCCTTGGTTCTCTGAAGTTGGAAATACATGAATAGCTTGATATCTTGTTGTCCTTCCAAGAGTCTAAGCTAGAGATGTTCTTAAGAAGACATAGATATAAAGTGAAAAAGACAAGAAAGCTCTCTGGGTAAATTCCACCCCATTACCCCCATTCTCTGTGCATTGTCAAATTGACATAGACTAAGGATTTGAAAATATACTTCAAAAATTGCTAATTACTAACCAGACACTCTTTTTGCTGTACGAAGAAATGCCTGGGGGCAATGCCTTTTGCTAGTTGCTCAAGCTGTTGGCTGTGTAAGCTTTGTGTACTAAGGAGAGGACAGCACACCGTGGCTTTTCTCCTGATCACCTTCAAAAAGTTCTGTACTTGTTGCACATGCACATACCACAGTATTACAAGGGATCAATTGGATACAATGCCTCAAAGGCACTACCAAGAATGACTGGTGTTCTGTATTACAGCGCATGGGAGCAACCCTCACAAATCAGCCTTACCATACAAGGTGGTTTGACATAATTCAAAAAACGCAGATCAGGAGTGAGGGTATAGCTAAAAAAACCCTCCAGGTTTCTGTCTGTGGTGATGCTGACACAGGGAATGTCTAATCAGCCTGAAGACTGCAATTTACAGAAACATTCTGAATCTCTCTATATGCTTGAAAGATAGCTTCTGTAAGGTAGTTCAGTCTTCTGTTTTGATCTTCTTGTTAAATCATAGTTCAGCTTTCTAATGCAAATTAAAAGAGAAACTCTTAATCTTCAACTCACAGCTTCTTAAAAGTCAATTAAAAAAAAAAAAAATCATACCAGAGGTATGTCATATGAAACTATAGACATACAAACACACATGTACCTTTGGTAATCAAGTTACTCAGTTTAATGTAAATCTTGAAATAGAATATGAAAAAACTTCTCTCTTCAAGGAACTTTGTCTGCATCAGCATTTTGATTTGGGAATGCAATTCTGATTTAGTTTCGCTTTTTCAGTGAAACTGCATCAAGTGTACTCTAGAAGTGTCCCTAAAGTGCTCCATCCACTGGTGGGTATTAAGACCACAGGACTTTGAAATTATATGACTAGCCCAGGCATTAATACAGGTGGTGATTCAAAGTAGTTGCAGTTGCAGGAATCCTGTTATGCTTGAAAAATGCAAAAAATCACCAGTATAATCCTGCCTACACTCCAGTGAAAAATAAGGTGCCCATTCAATTCAGGGAAGGCATGTTGTATCTAGACTAGGCACTCTTCCCACCCCAGCAGCTGGGTGACAAAAATGAACAACTACAGCAATCAATTTTTAGTTATGGCTGCTGGATCCAAACCAATAATATGCTCTGAATTGCACTTTTTCACAGAGCTAGAAAAATAAACCCTTTAACAAAGACACATTAACCCTGCTGGACAGCCATGTTAACAGATAGATTTAATAACATCATATCTTGCTTGTTTGCCACTATCCATACACACAAAACAAATTCCTCTGCAAACAGAGCCTGCACCTGCCTGTCTTTAACAGCCATTTTAAACACTTTTTTTACAGATGTGAGTGTTCATCATTTGTTAAAAAATGGCATGGTGATGGTAAAAAAAAGCATATTCAGTCTTGTCCTTCATCTGTATATTTATAATTTCTGGTTTTGTTGTTTCATTTAGATAATGTTTGAAAGCTAAGGGTTGAAGATAGCCATTCACATGTGCAGATAACCCCACATCTGTTCTAGGAGATACCAGTAGGGATACTCTTATGTCCATATAGGCAGGTGTTTGATCGGGGAATTTCAGGTACATGTTTATATTAATTCTCCACCAAGTAAAATATTCTGGAAAAAAAATCCAGAAGCAACAAATGGTACCTCATGGATTTGATTTCAATCTGTATGCTACATACTGTGTGTTTGTAACCCATGGCATAGGCAAATGATTTTAGCCGTAGAGTTAGATGTTACTGGATTCTTTTGAGACTATTTTGGCAAACATAGAGAGAACAAGGAGTCATATTAAAGTCTATCACACGGAGAACAAGGTGTCATATTAGTGAAAGTATGTTGGGAATAGAAAATAAACTGTAACATCTGCATCTTAAAAAGAACATTTAATTAAAAAGAACATATTTACACGGCTAATATATATCAGAGAGACTTGGAGGAAGCTTCTTATTGCTTGTCACAAGAGATACTGATCCTTAGAGTTTGATTTGATTCACATGTGAGCAATGCATATCTCAATGTTTAGACTCATGATTGCTTGATTCATTCTAAATTGCATATTGTGACTATTATATATGGTACAGTATTTGAAAGGAATGTATTTAGAAATACTACATTGAAAATTGAAACCTTTTATTTAGTCATAATTAGCAGATATAGTAATCGAGATACCACATACTTTATTTCTTAAGGGGAAAAAAAGTATTCCAAGAAAAATAAGAAGTTAATATGCCTCCATAAAAACTTAAATGCATAGGGCCATATTGTGACAATTTGTTCATACACTACTAAGGTGCTATTTAACATGCAAATTGGATAATGTGAACTATTTTGGCTTTTGAAACACTAGATTACATTATTCAGGTAATTCCTATTCCATGGGTTGCCCAAATTACTACAGAAAAGAATTATTTGTGGAATCTGGTTCTATTTAATTGGAGAAGGCTATCATAGATTACATATCATAAACTGTACAGAATGGTTTCTTGTAAATTTCAACTGTGATAAAAAGTCCGGGTGAAAACTGTAATATTCTGAAATTTAAGGTAAGAATTTGTTTGGGGTTTTTTCCCTGAAAATAATAGTATGAATACTCCTTTGGTGGCTCTTTCAAATTTTTTTATAAACAATAAATATTCTAACCCCTAAAATGTATGCAAACCATGCTACATATTCACTATATGTTATATATAAATTTTGGTGTTTTGATTTTAACAGGTTAGCTAAATCATGGTCCACTCAAATTTTTTACATTTGTTCACCCCATTGAAGATATCCTAGCACTACTCAGTGGTGGATATACTCATCTATTCATAAATAAGTGTATGAAAAACTGTCGCATTTCTTTCTCTGTCCATTCATCCCTGGACAGTAATATTGGATGGATATTTTTCAATTTAATAAACATTTGTTTTGTTAAGTCAAGCTCAAAACAATGCATTTGTGTTTTGCCTCAATAGGAGTTCCTGTTTCTAAAACAGTAATACAGTTTCTGATTCCTATAGAGGTAGATTTCGTAGCCTTCAACAACCTCCTAAGAAAACAGTTTTCCATCTCTAACAAATAATTCCTATTTTTTTTTTTATTGAATGCCTCATGTATTCACAAAGTAATGTCAAGGTTATGGTTGGAATATCAGGCCTTGTTGCCATGAAAGCACACATTTACTTATACAAACACATTTAAAAAAAAATCACTTTTATAAAAGTTCATTAAGAGATACTCTTTTTTTAATATATTGATCAGGTTACAGAAAGAATTCTTTCTTATTTTTGGTGTGTATATGTTAACGGAGAGACTGTGTATGAAATTTATATTGAATCAGTTCATACCCCACTTGGTGCAGGGAGCGAGAGAAGGAAACGCTATTTAGAGGGAGCATGTGAACCTGTCCACTTTCCGCTTTAACTCCCTCTTCTCTTTCTCCTTAATTTGGCAGACAGAATGGACTGTGTTCACCACCATTTCCTTTCTTCCCCACAGTCTTCTTGAACCAAAATGTCTAATGTTTCAATCTTCTTCACTTTTCATATTTCCCTTGTTCTATCAGATCTCAGCATTTCTCCCAAGGTTTATTTCTATCCTTGATTTGTGAGATTCTTACTTAATTTCCTGATTAATTTAACAAAAATCTACTCTGCTGTATAGAGAATCAAGTGATCGAGAATTGTCACCACTGACCCTTTTTCAAGCCTCAGATGAGTTGTGAACACCAGCTCAAGCTTCAGTTTCTCAATGGTAAGGAAAGCTTCTTCCAGCAGAGGAGCTAAGACATCTAAGCTTGCTGAGCTGGATCATTTTGCTCTTACCATAGCTGCTCCAGAGATCCTCAGTGTGGATTTACTTCAGGGAAGATCAACTAAGAGCTCTGTAGCAGAACATTCTGCATTTTCATCAGCTTCTCAGAGCTCATCAGTGAAACTGAGATTTCCTGGGGCCATACTGCTACTGCTTACCCAGCTATTCAGACTGGTCCTGCTCCAAGGAGTCCTATAGCACTGCCACACACAGCCCAGTGCAAACTGCCAGAAAGTCACACCTCCCACCTCTCCTAAAATCTTGTCACACTGCTACCTTTAGGGGGATATGGTGACAGCATTATAATTGCTCAGGTAGCTCAAACAGAAGAGGTTTGTTCAGGAATGTGTGACAGGCTAGTTAGTGGCTGTAGGTGGATATTGCAAAGCAGGTGAATGCCAAGTCAGAAAACCCAAGTTGACACCAGCCATCACTGTTCAGAAATGTGCTACTTCTCCTGCCCTCGTGGTAATAATGCCTGTCTCCCTGTGCTTATCTTGTCATCTGATGGTCTCAGTGAGCAGTGAAAAGTGGCATCAAGAACAAAGGCATCAATCCCTTACTGTTTCTCTTCAATGCCTTGATCTCAGAAATTAAAACTTGGGTGTAAATGTAAGCTGTCAGGGGCTATGCTGAGAAAGAGTTTTTGATGGCTTTCATGACAGCTTTGGAAATGCTCTGGAAGAATTACACGTGCTCACCTGCTAAAATAAAACTGCAATAGGGATGCAGTAGGCAATGGACATCGCTAAAAAAATAACAGGATGAATGATAAAGTTGCTAAGTACACTCCATTAAAAAAAATGATAGATAGATTCAGAGGATGATGGAAGCACTTTACCACAGAAATAACCACCTCAATAAATTCTTCAGGTCCAGTAAAGATTACAAGCTTTAGTGCCAGTACTGGAACAATACAGTTTCCTGAAACATGCTGATGCCTGACACAGTATGATACACCTCTACTAGGAAGATGCTTGTAGGTAAGATCATTTCTACCTACCAGGACAGCTTCAAGTGCTCATGACAAGTGAAAAAATGTATAGCTATAGATATACACTGTATATTTAGTTATAGAAAAAAAATATAAAAATGCATCAGAGAATAGTTACAGATCAGTGTTTCCAATAAATTCTTTAGTTTGAAAGTCAACATTTTGTCTTGAATTCTAATGCAAGAATTCACTGAAACAAAACTCTAAAAATAAGCAAATGTACTGCTTTTGTCAAGAAGATTTAGGAATTGCAAAGCAGAGTATGTTCAGTGTTATCTGCTTGTGCTACATATATATATCAAATATGTTTCAAAAACAAAAAAAAACTGTATGATTTGGAATTTAATGTAAAAAAAAATCTATGGAAATATGAAATGGATTTTATGGTTGCTAGGTTTTGTTTCACATTGACTTGCTTTATAAACTGAAAATTCTTCTGTTGTATATCAGAGCAAAGGACCTGCAACATTTAAAGTAAGTGGTAGACTTGTGTTAAATCAAATCTGGTCTGACAGATGCTGAAAGAAGATAAATTATTTAAGAAAAATGTTGCATAAAAGTTTTACTGAACTGAGAGAAAGAAAAAATTCCCATGGCTACCTACGTTGCTCTGAATAACGTCAGTAGAAATAGTGACACCAAAATATCTATTTGTAGAAGAAAGGCGTAATGGAAAAATCAAAAATCCCTGTAACTGCTATTCTTTTTGTGTTTTGGGGGCATGTAACTTTCAAGCTACCTTAGTGGAACTATTATGGGTTCCTACTCATGCCAAATATTCATATGAAGTCAAAAGACGTATTGGTGAATGAGATCTCAAAATTATCTTTTTTCTTTTCTGTAGCTTTTAAACTATCTTCACATTTGTCTATCCATTTAGAATAAAGAGAAATTGGGACATTTTATGGCATCTGTGATTTCACATATATATATGTTGGTCTATCCTGACCTTAGGTATTATGATGGTATTAATACTGGATATGTCTTCAGGGCTTAGCATGCTCCATTTCAGTCTTCAGGAAACATGCTGGTCCAATGATCCATTGAAGACCAATAAAACATGTTAATAAAGACAAAACATGTCCATGGTGAAAAACATGTGGGTGATCAAGGACTAAATGAAGAGTTTATTGGGCCAAAATCTGTAAATACCAAGATAGGAACAGAATTTTGTTATGTAGCCTTTCAAGTCAGTAGACAAAACATAGTAAGAACTAAGGGAACCTTATTCATTTTAGACATAAGAACAAAAATTAGGTCCTTTTTTTTGCAGTCAACAGAATTGGCTCAGCAAGAGCTATATAAGTTCATTGTCACTGAATGTTTTTTCTAAAAGAGATGTTTTATTTCAAACTTAAGTTAATGCAATAAAAATCTATATACTGTGTTTTGCTGAAGATAAGACAGTTAAGATGGTATAATTTAACTGTAATGTCAATACAACCATGAAATACTAAGCCTCACTTCAGAGTCTTTCTTTAAGGTGGGAAAGACTAATGATATTCTTAGATTTAAGATTCTGAGAGTAATTTTAGTATGTTGAGGCCTACATCTTTCATACCTGAAGCAGGACTCTACCAAAGATGAAGGCATACTTTGTGTGCCTTTAATCACCTGTCGTGGCCTCCAGTCTGTAGGCTTTGCTGGCATAATTATGCCAGTAAAAGTTGTAAAGCTGTGTGGTTCATTCATTGGTGTCACTGCTCTGATACAGGATCAGTTATACTAGCAAGTGTGAACATTCAGAGGTAATTTTCAAGATAGTGGATTTGCAATCTTATTGCTGATGATATTCCTTAATTTAAGTATTGAGATATTTTTCTCAGAAAACGTAGCGTAGTTGTAAGATTTATATACTTGTTAAAAAAAAAGGCGATCTCAGTCAGTTTCCTCATGCAAAATTATTTTGGTAGAAAAGTACTAAAATGTTCTTGTTGACCTTTGTTAACTAAAGAACATCTCTTTTTAATTCAGCATGACCTTTCTTCTCAAAATGGAGTTAGGTTATATCAAAGAAGGTTAGCAGTTTTAAAAGGTCAAAATCAAATCTTTTGAAGTAATCAAAATATTTCTGTTGACTTGACCTTTATTGATTTATTCATTCACCCATTGTTTGGTTGAAAAATGTACGTAAAAATGTTTATATCTGATACATTTCTAGTGTTGCAAGGTGGAAGAAAAAAATTGGAATCTTCAAAATTATTATGAAAGACAAATATTTTCATGTACTTCTGTATATTAAGATGCACCTTACATTTGACTGTCAACAAGAAACTGGGAGTTGATTTAAGATGGCAGCTTTTGTGATGGAGAAGTTGAATCACCTAATTTTAGACAGACTTTGGAGGAGATGTACATGCTTCTGCTACAACTATCATGATGTAATTATGGGAATATACTTATTGAGCTAATCTTAGCATTTAGAAATTAAAAATTTCACTCAAAATTTTTGAAAACAATAGAAAGACCTGACAGTGATAAAAATAACAGAAAATCCTCCAGTAGGTTAGTGGACCACCATCTTACCATTTTGGAGAATATAAAAGAATAACTGAGGAAGTTAAAATATTCCTTAATTTAAGAAATAATCCTTTTTTTATTTGCCCCTGCCCAGAAACTATTAATTTACCAGTGACTGCACAGGGTGATAGTGTCACCAATGATGTTTGGCTCTGAAAATGTCATACAACCCCCCATTATGCTTCTCTCTTCTCCCGCACCTCATCTGTATCTTTTTTACATCCTCTTAAGGAATGGATTTTTCACTTTCTGCAAGAAGTCAGCATCCATTTGTTGCTGTTGTCAATACAATGCAAATAAGCATAGTAACAAACATTATCATAAACCATAGATCAAAAAAACTGTAGCATTAACCAGAAAATATAGGATGATCATAGAGGTGAGATTGTTGCCCTCCTTGACCTAAATAGCTGGGCACAACAGAGGACCTGAGCATTTTTCTTACAGGAAAAAGTAACTGATGATAGATTCTGCTTGTTGTTGGTTGCAAATCTGCCTTACTTACAGGAACGGTGTTAAATCCTGTTTCTCTGAGTGCCACAGAAAGGATGGTAAGTCATATCCTTGCTTACAACCCAAAACCTACCCACTAGCAAAAAGAGCCCCATTATCTGCGAAAAGAGCCTCTTCCTTGGTTCCATCTGGGACCACCCAAACAGTTTGCCCATGGCTGTCCCCTGTGGTTTGGCTCTACTCTTCTCCTTTATGCATTTGCCATGCTTCCACAAGAAAGCTGTCTGTTTCCATTACCATAAGCAAGGAGATATTGAATTCCTTCAGTCACCAGAAGGAGTGACTGGCGTGGCCTCCAGCATAGCTTGAAATCTAGCTAGGAAAGGAAAAAAAAACCTAGAAACAACTACCAGTCTGGCTTGTGAGACACAATTCTGGGCAGCTTCATGGGAAAGGAGGAGAAAATACTCATACTCAGTTTGTGAAGTTGATACCAAGAAGAGCACATTTCTGGAAGAATCTGTGCAGCGCAAGAGGGTCTGGATAGTGAAAAAGGTCTTCATTCCTCTGACCTACTTTTCTTACACATCTTAGCCCTTTGCCCTCCCTTCAAAGAAAAGCATGTGTTCTACTGCTGAGAATACTTTATTAAGTCTTTGTAACACTTGTCCCTCTGCCTTCATGCACGTACATGGAAACGTTTCATTATCCAGTCACTAGATATGCAATTGGGGCAACATTCTCTGAGGAAATAATATGATGTGAAATTTCTACTGAAGTGATAGCTGAGTGGAGTGGGAAGACTCAGTCACAGTTGTTTGAAACACTCCATGATACAAGCCCATTTTACCTTTTCCCTTTCATTTCCTAGTCTACAGTTGTTCGCAGGGATCACAGGGTTTCTTTACTCAGTCAAAACTACTATTTTGCATTTTATGTTAATGAAAATAAATGAAACTGCTTGAACTAGGGGATGGTCTTAATAAAAATAGCAAGAAATCTCTGGGAACCTTTTGGCTTTCAAAAACCAGTTTCATCTAAACAAAATGAACCACCACAACAGGAAAATAAAGCTCATTAAGTGAAGTGATGTTATAAATAATGCTGATGGGAGATTTTTCTATAAGTAAGTGTATGGACAAATTCACTATACGAGAGCTTATAAATAGCTCTCCTGGCATTTTATCATCTTTAAATCATGTTAATTTACAGTATGTATGCTCACTGATTTATGGAATTATTTATACAAAAGACGGATGGGGACCTAAAAAGTGAGTTTCTTTTAAATATATTGCAGAGTGATATCACTGTGTCTGTATTACCAAACTTTATTGTTTTGGGATAGTAGGAATTACAGTGGTTATCTTGGACACTTTGGGGTTTTTTTCCTGTCTTTCTTTGCTCCCATCCACTTGGAAGTTTAGACCTGGATTCTGTATATGTAACAAGCTGAGTAATGTAAAATAGCATTGTCAATATCCTTGAAGCCCCCAGTGTATTATTTCTTTTTTCCTTGACTTACATGGTGCATCTTTTTTATTCTTTAGAAAACCAAATTGAGAAAAATGACTGGATAAAAAATAAGAATATATATATTGATATTCTGGCAAATGTCATTTCATTGTGTCATGATTTCTAGGTAGCCAGCCATTACAGAGTTACTGTTCCATACTAAAATACAACTTAGAATTAATTTTTTTTTTTAGAAATTAAAATATAAACAGGATTTCTTTTGAATTGTGGGAAGAGTTTAGCTGTTGAAGTTTTTATGCAGCCAGATAATGCTTAAAATCCAGTCCATTGACTCAAGTGGGGTGGGAAGAAAATGACTGAAGCAGAAAATGCTCTGTAATCCCCCTGGACAACCTAAAGATATCCTTTAGTTCATGTCACAGGGACAAGGGGTGTGCATTCAGATCTACGTGCATTCAGATCTTCTGTCCTGAAACACTTCATACCTCAGTTCTTAATCATTAGAATGTCACAGAAAAGTTCAAACTCCTCAATTAATCTGGTCGCTGGACTGTAAGAATTCAGTAATAGTTTTGTACTTGGCTGAGCTACTACATAATATACAATGTGATTTGTAATGTATCTGAACGCAAATTTAAATATGAACAAACAAGCTTTTGCTCTACCAGGTTTTTAATTGGAAGATATTCCAAATGAGCTACCCCAGTTTAGTATTACACTTCCTAATTTGCATTAGTGGAAACTATGACTGCACAACAGAAAAAATATATGAAACAAAATGGATCCATTTCCTGGAAAATCTCTTTTTCACATCACAGTTGTTTTGCTGTAAAAATGCCTTCAAATTATTAAGTAATTGGAAAGTCAACAGAATCTGATCCTTCTTTTTCTCTTTTCATCAGTAATTAAGAGCCTAGCTCTCAATTTCACACTGCATGCTCAAACTGTTTAAATCTGTTTGTGGAACACCTTTACAGAACTTATAGAATAAGCCAACTATAATTATCCTTAAATAAAAAAAAAAAAGTTAATTTAAGAAGTAAGGATGATCTTCTAATTTAGCAAAGTCTGAATTTTAAGATAAGGAATCACATTTGAGCTCCATATGACTGTTAAATGTGCCAAACTAAAAATGCCAGAGTTATCTAATGCATGCTGGTTCAATTGAAACCATTTAAAGGGAAGATAAAACAGACACTGGGATGGTATATGAAGACCATGTTAACAGTGTGACAGGAGAGTATGATCCTGTGTTTTCCTGTGCTATGGGGACTGTACAGTTTATTTTAAACCTAGTAAACAGAAGCTGCAACTATTTACCTTATGTTCCACATCCATCTCCGGAAAAGTCTGGGGCCTAATGTTCTGATTCTCTCACTGATGAAACTACAGCTTCAGAAATGGCACAGTGTCACACCAGAGATCTGCAAGGTTTCTTCTCATGCGTGCTGAGAATGACCACCTGCAAGCTCTGTCACACAAGCAACACCACAATTTTGTAAATAGAATCATCTACTATACTGGCCAAGGGACCTGAAGAAGTGACTGTGTAGAAGAAGTACTTTAGGAAGGTCAAGGACTTTTGAATACCATGTACTAGCCCACTCTGTTCTTCCTGGACATTTGCTGGAGGAAGTTTCCCATGGAACATAGACCCTTTTAAGACCTCTATGGAGCTATAGAAAAGGAATGGCTATAAAGAATAAATAAGTCAAAGGTACATTAACCATCATACAAATATCTCCCTTTTCCAGGGGGATTTTGGCTACTATAGTAGCCACTAAGAAATTATAGTTATAGAATAAAATAAAATAAAATAAAATAAAATAAAATAAAATAAAATAAAATAAAATAAAATAAAATAAAATAAAATAAAATAGATAAGAACTGTTTCTATATGGATCATATAGCATCATCGTGCCCGGAAGGCACAGGTGCCTCAGACTGTTTTACCCTGTCTTCCCACATCTGAGCTTAAGACAAGGAATTCATTGAATACATTTGTTTATTCAAGTGGAACCATATTCTTAAAGGAAATGGACATAACCGTTCAATTAAAATGGCATTTGCACTTAAAGCACTGTCTTTCTGCCTCCCTAACACAGGACACTCTGAAAAACAACCTAAATCAAGCCTGTAGTTTGGTATTGCAATCCATACATACATGAAGGAAACAAGAGTCTCGGTGCTGCTCAGTTATTTGGAGGGGATGTAGGAAGGTAGAAGACACTCAGCAGTCTCTGTCATCACAGGGTCTCTCCTGCAAATTTCCCTGATGGTTCCAGGTAGTTTTAAACTTCACTCTTCATTCTGGCAATACCCGTCTAAGCTGTTGCTCACCTGTTATGATGAGGATTTGCCAGCCCTCCAGGCAGACTGAAGAGCAGAGGCCTACAGAATTGATTAATAATAGTTTAAACACACACACACAGAGGATATAAACTTTCTGTGGATAATCTGTTTACCGGTTTGGGTTGCTTCCTAGACCTAGCTGATCTCATGTAAAACAAGCATTTTACTGGTGATGATACACAACTCTTGTATGAAGTGAACAGATTAAACTATTTATGTTCAACTGCTGAAAGCACTTCAGAAATTGATGTCAGTGTCAGAAATCTTATTAGGTTTCAGAAGAGGTAGGAAAGCTTTAGACTAATCACAAGGCAGAAGGTCTTCAGGCTTTTGAGAATGACATCTGAAGGGCATTGAGACTGTTTTCTATAAAAGGAAAGGGCAAATTTCCAGTACATATATAATCACTGGTAGCATTTATGTTGTCATCCTCTCTAAAGCAGTAACAAAGTGCACAAATGGTGGATGATTAGAGAGGTCAGTCAAGTGTCCCATTCAGCTGTAATTGTAGAGTTTTTAAAAATTCTTTTGACATCAGAAAATATCATATTTTTTTTAACCCAGCTTTTTGCTATGATTAGTTAATTCATGCAAAATCAGTGAAGAAACAGAATGGCAAATTAAAAACAGTATAACAGGAATGTCATTTTGCAGTAGCAATAAGTAATCAGCAAAATCAGTTCACTGTAAAATTATTGCTACCTGTCGATGTTTAACTCCACATGCACAGAACTTTGGCAAACTTTTGTTTAAAATACCACCACCTAGCAGATCTGGAAATTGTTTTGAAAAAGTGCTGCCCCATGTACACTTTTGCTAATGCTGCAATCATTATCCTCTTTCCCTGGTACAACTAGAGCACTTCACAAGATTTCCCTGTCTCCCAAAGAAAATCTAAATACACTGTTTTATTTAATTAACATAAATTTTAAACTATCATGCCTCACAAAATCTGACAAACTTCCTACAAAGGAAATGATGGTTTTTCTCTAATAGTATTTGAAAACATGTTATGTTTTCCATTTCATCATTTTTCTGCCTGGGTCTTTAAAGAGAGTTTTTGAGTAATGAATGGGCATATGCTTTCCAATTTTGAAGCAAATTAAATTAGAGAATACCCACATAGGTAAAATAAAAATATAATCTGTCACAGATCAAATAGCAGTTTTCATTTCAATAATATTCTTCGAAACAAGGAATTATTCCAGTTACTTATAGCTGGTTAAAAGTGGTGGAGTCCCTCAGTCCAAGTGTGACTGGAGTTTTCAATCCAGGAACAAGTGAAATGAACCACATGACATTGTCCATTGCACCAGGTGGAAGTCTAAATTATTTATACACTTTCTTGTTTCAGAAAAGGATGAAACCGAAATAGAAGGATTACATGACAGGAGTGACATGGAACTGGGGAAACAGAGAGAGACTCTTGTGCTGACTCATCAGTGTGAAGGAAAAAATAAAAACAGTTTGATGACAACATCCTTAAATTTTATGTAACTTCCATAATTCCAGACCATGAGGGATGAAGTTGTTGACAGGCTTAGGTGTAATTTAGAATTTCAGAAAAATTACTCTGCTGTACAGTCCTGTTCACACATCAGTTACATATTCAGAGCTCTATGTGAATGATTTGTCCTGTGAACTTTACTTCATAATAGAAAGAAATTATGTTGAACATAACAGGTTGTAACTTTGATGTGAAATGGTGCTTTCAGTGTACCTACAATTTAACATTGGGTTTGTGTCATTGATGATGGAGAATAAGGGAGTTCAACTGATCCCTAGACAAACATTTGTAACATCTTAAATGTTGTGGATGACACTTAATGCTTACAGTCATTTCAGTTCTTCAGCTAATGGTTGTTTGCCTGCCATCAACAACCATTAGGATGGAGTCTCTCTGGGAGACTTAATATTGCTGCCTTCAGTTTTATCTTATTTTATTTTGAGACATCTTTTTTCAAAGAGCTTTATTTTGCTGTTCAGGTTTTCTACAGAAGTCCAGGATAGGAAAAGGTTTTGAATGTTAATGTCTTGCCTACTGAAGGATTTGCAAAGAAAATTGGGAATTCTTTGACTTTGCAGTGCATAGCACAAGATTGTTTGGGTTTTTTCCACCACCATCTATCTACTTATTTGTTACATTGTTTTTTTACAGTATATGAGGTATGGGGCAGTGCCTCACATACAAAAATACCAATGGAAGAAAGTGAGATGCAGATTAATGCTGTGACCACTGAAATCCATGGCAAAAGTCATGCACCATCAGAGGCAGCAAAAATAAGCTTTAGGAAATTATTCAGATCCTTCCAAAGTCCTTCTACATACAATTCTACATTTCAGTTAGTAAAAACATTAATTTTCTTATATAATAATCATTATACTTCTGTATGACACATTTTACACATATTGTTCATCAAAAAGGAAATTTGCAAAGCCCGCTGAGACAACCAGGTACAGAAAGTTATGTCTGGGTTGATCTTAGTTTGGCTGAAGTTCAGATCCAGTGTTTCAGAGTAGAAAGGAAAAATAGCTTTCAATATTGTGTAAAGCACGACAGACTGCAGGTACACATGTCTCAGAATAGCCAACAGGAGTGTTCTGTGGCATATAAGTAAAACAAGATCTCTTAGAATCACATACAAGAAGGTCCTTGTGTTTTTATACAACGTACGTCATTAACAAACAGTTTAACAGTTTGACCAGACCCTAATATATATTCTAATTGCACACAGAATAGTAGTTAGTACCCTTTTGCTCTGTATGTTCTTTCCCTTGTTTAAAAAATAAAAAAAAGGTGAGGAGGACAAGGGGTGGTTCTTGAAGGTTTTTCTGAGTCTTCATACAAACAGTCCTGATAGTATCCAAATCCCCTTGACTCTGCAATATTATACAATCTCCTTTTCAAAATAAATGAAAAGCTACAAAGCTTCCAGCAGTATTGCATTTTTTATAGGCATTCCCTGGCTCTAAAGGACTTTTTTTTTCTATTTTTATGATTTATGCTCTCTTCTAAGCTACTATTGTAGTTTCCACAGTAAATGGTCTTTGATTTAGCTCATGGTTATCAATGAAAAAACACCTGAAACACAGCAATGTTTCATACATTGTTTATCAGCCATTTGCCAGTGACACAAGAACCATAGGTGAAAGATGAATTTAAATACATTCATTTTCATTCCTGTGCTTTCAAGCTGTTTGCCTTGTAGAAAAATTAGACGTCCTAAAACTGATAAATGTGACTGACAGTGTTAAATACAGAGTGACTTCAGACATTTTCTTTCTGTTTTGCAGTAGATGTGACCTCACCATGTGATAGCTGTCATGCAACTGTTTCCTCAGATCCTTGTTTTTCACCGTATTTCTCTGCAGGTTCACGGGTCTGCACTCATCACAAGTTATTTTAAAGTTGTCCACTCTGTATTCTACACATCCTCAATCTACTGAAAATAGATTTAAGATCCACTGAGGTGTGAATGCGAAGGGAATCTGAATCCAAATATTTCATATTTTATTTTTGCAGCCGGACCCTGCAGGCAGAGATATCTCCATCCGACCCATCTTGGAGCACTGCGAAAACACCCACATGACAATTTGGCTTGGGATTGTCTACGCTTATAAAGGGCTGCTGATGGTAAGCATAGCTTTTTCTGTACAACACAGATTTCAAGCTGTTATTTATGATAGGCATGAACTGAATTATATTTACTTTCCTGATGGCTGGGAGTGAGTTAAGACTGCATTGAGTACAACTTTTATAATCAGATCTGGTCTAAAGTTCATCGGGGAATAATATGTGGATATATGCATGCATAAAATAAATAAGACATTAATAGCACTTAAGTGGAATACCATAAATATACCATGAACCAAGAAATTCAATAATGAAAAGATGGGTCTATAAATGAGGCAACTTTGTAAATAAAGAGGCCAAATCATCTGAATTCCTGTAGGTTCTCCAAAAAAGTAGGATGAGATTGTTCTAGGTGTTTGCCTCTGAGTTGAAAATGTCCTTCAGGAATAGTCACAAGATACAAGATTAATTTGGGGCCTGAATGAAAATAACCCTTTTATCGCTGAGGCCCATCTCCACAAAAAAGTTTAGTTACTAAAACAGACCTCAGGAACCAGGAACCCTGAAGCTTGATAGTTAATTAAAAAAAAAAAAGAGAGAAATTGTAAAGATGACTATTAGTGATTAAAAGCTCCCAAGCCTGAAGGTTTTGAAAATATCTGATTTTGACAGCACTGACCAGCAGAACACCTATCTTGAGTTGAGCCCCATCTGGATCCTAAGCCTAGATAAACATTAGTCTACACTGCCCAAAGGATTCAATCTGTTCTGTGAATTTGTAGCGTGCTAGTTCATTAGGACATCCATGAAAGACTGGATTAGCTGCTTCCACTTGGTGTGGTTGGTGCTGCTGCCCAGGGCTAAGCCAGGGAGACAGAGCTGCTGGTGCCTGGACTCCTCCTCTTCTTTCTCCACTGTGAATGACTGCTCCATCGAGTCCTGCTGCTTTTCATGCTGCTTTTTTCAGGCTGAAAGCTCTTTAAATACCCAATATAGGGTTCAACAGGGATGGATGAATTCTGAACAGTTGTTTTGTCATCAGACTGGTCTGCTGGGGTGAGCTTTCAGGCAAAAAAGGCACTAGCACCAAGCGCTTGCAGCTCCCAGGTGAGAGCTCTGATCCTGGAGCTATTAGCCAAAAGGAATCCTTCTCATATTTCCATTTAATAATTACTTTTTTTAAAAACCAACTTTAGGTGTAGATTCTTCTTTTTCAGAGAATGTCCAAGCAGGCTGTGAAATCAAGAGCTAGGACATACTTGATCCCTCCAAAGGGATCAGGAATTAGGATAGATTCCACACCTCAGCATGTCTTACTGGGCAGCTCTGAGTGGCTCTATTCACAGTAGCCTCAGCATGTAGCACAGAATTGCTTGTCTTGAAGGCAAGGAACCAGAAGTTAGGAGCCATGACATTGACCAGCACTGGGGCCACAGTTTTACAGTAAGATATAATTGTCCTTTGGCATAAAACATTATTCTTTATGCAAAAAGCACAGCACACGACCCAAAATTGTACCTGAATATTACATGTTCCTTTGCACACCAAGGAACTAGTCCAGCTCAAAACAGATTGCTGCAAACAAAAGGGAGCAAGGGCTCCTTCAGGCTGTCAAAGCTGTCATACCCCTCTGCAGGGCCCATCTACAAAGACTTTTGTGGAGCTGGGAGCTTCTGAAATTCCTACTTATATTTCTTTGTTTGATTCTTCCTAGTCTGAATAATGCCAGTTTCTGATTTTGTCTCTTTTTTAAGACAAATCTTCCAGAGGTATAGTTAGACTGGAAAGCATAGCTTTAGTACTCAGTTGTTGGCAAGTTATTTGACTTTATTACAATATTTGCATACTTTGTGCTGGTATCTGTTTGGTCTGTTTGGCCTGTTGGATCTATTGGGTCATTGATTTATCTTCAGGGATGAAGTTCTTAACTTTTCATCCCTTTTCTAGTATACTACTTTACTCATGGTTTGACATATCTGCCCTTCCCTTAGGAGGGCAAATTTAATTTTACAAGATTTGTCTTAGATAATTTGTTAAAAGGAAAAAGTTTTTCCTGCTTCTGTTACTTTCCAATCCCCTTGTATAGAAATTTTAAACAGTTCATTTTGCGTTTTTCCAGTTAGAATTTACCAGTGTTTCTTATACAATTGCTTAAGGCATTTTTGTCTGTGAAAATGTTTGAAAAGTAACCAAGTAAATGTGCTTATTTTTCTAAGGTCATGTAAATAAACAAATCAAATTAAAATCCCTTTAAAAGTACTCAAGGACTCAAACAAATGGTAGAGAGGTTTCTGTTTGGATTGGTTTGGATTTGGTTTTTTGGGTTTTTTTGTAAAAATAACTTCATTAATGTTTTTGATTAAAAATTAGGAAGGGAAAATAGCGGCATAAATTTTTAATTTACATTCTCAGGCACTTTTCTTTGATGTTTCAAGTTTGAGTTGTGTTAGACAGTAACCAAACTGCATTGGTTCTCACTAGTCTGTCACCCTAGATTCATTTGTCAACATATATGTTGGACTATTTTCTATTCTCTTTAAGTCTGCAAGCATCATTTGCAAACTTATTTTGCAAATGCCATTACTTGCTATACTTATTTCAGGCACAAACTGTTTGATAATCAGCAGTGAAATATACACTTTTTATTACTCCATTGCCCTCTTATCACACAAATCACTGCATGAGAAAAAGGAAGATATTCATCTGAGTCATTTCAATAATTGTGATGGTGAGTGACATGAGGACAAGAGAATTGATGCGTTTTATCTCATCCCCAAAGGTGTTTCTGTATGCCACACATAATTTGCCTTCAGAACAAAAAACAGAACAAAGTTTACCTGATACAAGATTGTGTGGTTTGTAATAATGAAATATTTATATCTAATTTAACTTGCTATATACTAAACATCTAGTATTGCTCATTACAATTAGCGAAGCAATATTTAAGGTGAAATGGCTTAATGATATGCTTGGGCCAAAATTATTTACCATGACTTCTTGTCTCAAAATGGGAATTCAAAAAATGGGGTTAGCCTAAAAAAAACTTTTCTTTTGAAATACGAAGCAATACTGTCCATTCTGATATTTTAAATGCACTGATGCAGTGAATAAATCACTCAGGGTAGGGTAGAGCACAGAAGGGCGGGAAAGGGCAGGGAAGGCAAGGGAAGGCAAAATAAGGGAAGGCATTACTCGCCAGGATGCACCAGATCCCTCTATATTAAAGTAAGCAAACTTTAAAAGTCAGATTCACAATTCTTCAATTGCCTTTGAGGGGATGTGAGGAAATGCTTGCTAACTGCATGAAGGCTTCTCAGTTATTGGATTCATATTCCTCAGGACTGGTGACTAGAGAATAATAGGAAGGTGATCATCCTAAATCTTGCCTTTACCATTGTGTAAGTCTTCTTAATGACCAATTTATTAGTCTTCTCAAATTCCCCCATATTTACGGGATTCCATGTTTTCTCCCATCTCAGGTTCAGCTCCTAAAGGCTACATACGAGTTCAAGGTCTCTCTGCATGTACATGTTGACCATCACAGAATCAATTAGGTTGGAAAAAACTTCTGAGATCATTGAGTCCAACCTATGACCAAACACCACCAAGTCAAATAGACCAGTTGCATGTCAACTAGTCAATTCTAGTATGTCAAGCTTTTGATTTCTGATGATATAGACATAGTTGAAAAGTACCTTTTTTTCATACATTCCAAAGGATGATAGAAAACACACCATCTTAAACTTGTCAGTGATGTGTTGTTAGTGAGTGCACTAACATATTTCTGAGGGGTATGAGTTATTTTTCTAATCTCAGCCAGAACAATACTGTATTAGACTCCTCTATAATGCTTTGCTTATTAATCACACACACTAGTCTTGTCTACTATTTGATTCCTCTCTTCCTGATAATGCTTTTGATTAACATTAGACTCAAGGTGTACATATGTTGGAAGTTTTATTTTGTCTCTGACAAATTATTACAGGTATGTTATTAAGCTACTGAGAAACAGGCTTTTGCGGCAAAGGTGTGTTTTCAGCTTGACTGGTACTCTCTGTATCAAATCCTACTGTTTCCCTGTAAGTGTTAATTGAGGTGTTTTAAAGCCATAATAATACTGACCACTTCTCATACACTGTTTTTAACGTATCATCCTTAGCTAACCTTGCTTAGGATGAAAGTATCGGAATTTCAGGTAAGGAAAAAAATAATGCATATGCATCATGGGACTTGATAAAGATCACTAAGAATAAGAAATTTAATTTCTTCTAATGATTCCTATTCAAAAATTCCAGTGGCTGCTATAGTTGATATCCTGCACAACACAACTCTGTAGTTCATTTGTGAAGCCAAATAAAGTATTAATTCAACTAAAATATATCCTTGGGATAATGTTCAATCTTAGTTTCAAGTCTGAAAGAATCTTCTGTTTTCTGAGGCTCTCTAATCACTAAGTTGACTTTGTCTTACTTCCAAACCTTGAACCTTGGTGGTCTTGCATATATTTTATCCCTCTTTCTCTAAAATGACTTGGTGCCTTTATTTCTAGGCAAACTTCCCTGCATTTGGCCAAATTTCTGTGAGTTTTCTAAAAATCTTGCTCTTTATTGAAAATGACATCTATAAGTTGCTCCTCCTCTTCTTCCTCTGCATCATTTTCAGCTGTAATATTATAGTCTCCTTCAAGCCAATGTACATCGATGGGACAGCTTAGGTTAGGAATTTTTAGAAACCTATCATTTTCTTTTTGGTGGCTTCTTGTTAATAGTTGTATGTTGAGATCAATCATGTAGATTTCAATCAGTTTAAATTTGTTGTATTGATTTTATAACATTCTATTTTTAAATAACAATACTGTGCAGTATTAAGACAAACAGTACTGAGAAATCCAAGTAAGCTGCATGAAAGTGATTAACTCTATTCAGTTTTGCAATCTCATTGAAAAAAATAATAACACGTTGAATTATATTGCTATCACTTTTTTTTTTTCACTTATTGCCTGAGTTCATGTGTCAACCATTTCATTAATTTGCTTAGGATAGAAATTATAGTAATAGCTCTGTAATCACTGAAGATGTTCCACTTTCTCTTTTCCCATATGGCCTCTTTGTATCTTAAGTGGAGCTTTGCCAGAATTCCAATAAATATCAACAATTAAGCCCAGCAGTTCAGACACCTTCTAAATCAATTCTTAAAACTCCTACATGTAAGTTACCAGATCTCGGTGATTACAGCAGCTTGCCTTAACAGGGTTTTCAATGAGTCCTCTGTTTTGGCAAGATGGGAGTGGATTGTTCCATCTCTATGTAAATATAGGATAAAAAGACTTGTTAAGCATATCTTATCATTCGTCATTACTATAGAATTTGTGATCTTCCAAGGAATGAATCATTATTACGATTCCTTTTTCTCCACATACATTTTTAGGAATCCTTATGAATTCTGTTAACGCTGCTAGCTATTCATTTACTGTTATATATTTAACTACCCTTTCCACTATCTCTATTTTAGACCTTTAATTCATAAACATTATTATTAATTTCCTCTTTTTAACCTTTGTTACATTCTGTCTAGACTTTGGCCAATTTTATTGCTTATTTTTTTTGCATTCCACAACACCAAAACAGTTTTTAAAGTAAGAAAAGCTTTTTTACCCTTGAAGTTTAGGGCAGATTGTTTACACACATACCCAAACATTTTTTACTTACTGTTTCTAAATATTTCTGTTGCTTCCCCTGCTCCCTCTTCTAATAGATTCCTTTGCTTTGGTGGCTAATCCATAAACATCACTTTTCCATTTTTTTCACGCATCTGGAAGTAGATTTACAAAAAAGGAGTTAGATACCATGGTTCAGACCTTGGGCTGCAGTCAGTGCCCAGTGGCCCAGTCTTTGGTCAGCACTCCGTGCTCTTGCCATGGTAGGCAGGAGGGCAGAGTGTTTTGCTGGGGGTAGAAGGTCCTCACTAGCTTCTCTGAACTCAAGCAGAGGCTGGTTGTGTGAGAGGCATTAGTAATCAAATACTCAGCAGAAATTCAGTCACTAATAGCATTTATGTACCTACAAATGGGGATGGACTGATTGTCCTTGCTGGATGATGGATGTAGCTTCTTACTACTGCTTCGGGTGCTTATGCCCTCTCTATATGTCTAGCCCAGGAGCTGCTTATGAATCATATAGCTGTGGTGTGCCACACATGATCCTCCTTTTTACTCTTTTACTATATTTACTCAATGAAGGCTGGATATAAAGAGGGTTTTTTTTGCTCTGAGGAAAGTGAAGCAGTGGAACAGGTTCCCCAGAGAGGCTGATCACCCTTTGTCCTTGGAAGATTTCAAGACCAGGATGGATAAAGCTATAAGCAGCGTAGTCTGATCTTGCATCTGAGCCTGCTTTTTGAGAAGGAGCTTTCACTAGATAATTTCCTCAAGTCTCTCCAAATTATCTTATGATACTATGTCAACAATACTATGTATTGTTAATTAATCTCTTTAGCAAATTAATAAATTTGATGTGTATAAAAATTGAATAGTTTTCAATTTTTAAAATTCCTAGTTATGTTTTGAAAATACCTTTGATTTTTAACACATTTACTTGCATTCTTTCCTAATTCCCTTCATGATCAAAAAGAGTACTTGGAAGAAGGGAAGGCCCCCCTTCTCAATTTTCATAATTCCAGCTCATATTTATGATGGGTTTAGCAGTAAACCATCTGTCCCATCTTACAATGACTAGAATCATAGAATCATAGAATCAGCTGGGTTGGAAGGGACCTTCGAGATCATCAAGTCCAACGCTTGATCCACGACCACTGCGGTTACTAGACCATGGCACTAAGTGCCACATCCAGTCTCTTTTTAAAAATCTCCAGGGACGGAGAATCCACCACTTCCCTGGGCAGCCCATTCCAATATCTGACCACCCTCTCTGTAAAGAAATTCTTTCTAATATCTAACCTAAACCTCCCCTGGCACAACTTGAGACCATGCCCTCTTGTCTTGCTGATAGTTGCCTGGGAAAAGAGACCAACCCCCACCTGGCTACAACCTCCTTTCAGGGAGTTGTAGAGAGTGATGAGGTCTCCCCTGAGCCTCCTCTTCTCCAGGCTGAACAGCCCCAGCTCCCTCAGCCTCTCCTCATAGGACTTGTGCTCCAGTCCCTTCACCAGCCTCGTTGCCCTTCTCTGGACCTGCTCCAGCACCTCAATGTCCTTCCTGAACTGAGGGGCCCAGAACTGGACACAGTACTCCAGGTGTGGCCTCACCAGCACTGAGTACAGGGGAAGAATCACTTCCTTGGACCTGCTGGCCACACTGTTCCTGATCCAGGCCAGGATGCCATTGGCCTTCTTGGCCACCTGGGCACACACTGCTGGCTCATGTTCTGCTTCCTGTCAACCCAAACTCCCAGGTCCCTCTCTGCCTGCCTGCTCTCCAGCCACTCTGTCCCCAGCCTGTAGCACTGCAGGGGGTTGTTGTGGCCAAAGTGCAAGACCCGGCACTTGGCCTTGTTGAACCTCATCCCATTGGAATCAGCCCATCTCTCCAACCGATCCAGGTCCCTCTGCAGAGCCCTCCTGCCTTCCAGCTGATCGACACTCCCCCCCAGCTTGGTTTCATCTGCAAATTTGCTGATGATGGACTCAATCCCCTCATCTAAATCATCAATAAATATATTAAACAGAACTGAGTCCAACACTGATCCCTGGGGAACACCACCAGTGGACCGGCCGCCAACTGGATGCAGCACCATTCACCACCACTCTCTGGGCCTGGCCCTCCAGCCAGTTCCTAACCCAGCACAGAGTGCCTCTGTCCAAGCTGTGGGCTGCCAGCTTTTTCAGGAGAATGCTGTGGGAGACGGTGTCAAAGGCCTTGCTGAATTCCAGGTAGATCACATCCACAGACTAGAGAGGAACATAGTTAAGCTTTCTGGTGGGGTAAGATAATTTATAGTGGTACCAGATATTATATCTTTAATAAAACATTGACAGTATTTTAGTATCCAAAACCACATGTTTTCATATGGTTTTGTTCGATAAATTTTCCCTACTATGGCCATAAGGAAACTTCAAATATGTTTTTGAAATGTTGCAGATAGTGCAGTATTCCCTTACATGTCTCTTGACATCAATATTTGTATAGCAGAAATAGATTTAAACTGTAGCACACTGTTTTTGATGAGACGTGCTTCAGTTCTTTACAGTGTTGTGATTGTTTGTGGTAATCTCATACCAGAGAAAATATAAGGCTATTCCAAATGGATGTTTGCTAATAACCAATTGTGTATTTGTTTCAACTTAGTTACCATAATGCATTTAATAACTAAGCAGAATTTTCATAATAGAAAGTCAAATATAGTCTGAATGGAAAGAAGGGAAAATAATTTATTGACCCGTTGATTTGGAGGCTGGAGTGTAAAGTGAAAAATTTTATCTGGGCGCCTATTAGTGTTCACAGCTTTGTGCAGCTGCCTTTCCATCTTGCACTGGGCATAAAGGGTTTTGCCAAGACCTTTGAGAAGACAAAGTCCTTCAGCTGAATAGCTAAATATCATATCTTACAATTAAAAACAATATTTAGTTGTTGTCCTAATGATCAATAGAAATATTAAGCTTCCTTTTAGTAATGTCTATCTAGAGCAGCTCTGTGAAAATGAACTAAATACACAGCTGACTCATACCAGATCAGGGGAGTGAGCAATGGTTTAACATCAGATTACTAATTGTGAAGGTAAGAGACCTACAAGGCCATAGTTTGTCTTTCAGTTTTCTAATCTTACTTATTGTGCCGTTAATTAAAAAAAAAAATCCCTTTTCTATACATCTTCCTGAAAAATGCTCAGTATTTTTTACTGCCCAATCCTCCAGTGAAAACATGAAAACCAAAAATCTCTTTTTTTTTGTTTTGAAAAATCTCATTGAAAAATATCTGCAGCCATTGTGCCTATGTCTGTGATGATCTGGATTTAATGACTGAACATAAGTAGGGAAACCCACAAGTCCAGCTTCACAGTTACTTCAGACTGAGACCTCTTTACAGGCCACAGTCCAGAACTACATTTGTCTTTAGGGGAGACACGAGGTAAAATCTCACAGTAACCTAGCTAAGGAAAAAAAAAAAAGGCAATTCTCCCCCCAAAAAGCCCCAAACCAAAATCAAACCAAGCAAAAATCCCCAGATGTAAAATCTTTGTAGTAAAGGCTTGTTTTTATTCTTTCATGTGACATAGCAAGGCTATGATGCACAAGTGAGCACTATAAGTGCTACTACAGTACAGCAATTAGCTGCAGCCCAGTCCAGTATATAATCTTTCTAAGACCATATCCACTAGTTATTGGCAAGCATGACTTCTGGCAACACTGGAGGCTTTTCCTTTGGTATTTCTCTGCTCCTGTCTGATATCCTCAGTATAGTGTTCTTTCTTTGTCTTTCTTTTCCCAATACTGCTCATAACCCACGCTCAAAGTAAAAGCTGACATGACTTTGAAATGAAACATATAAAAAATGGTTTAAGGGCAGTACAGGGCAAGAGGGAATGGAGAAGGATAAATAATTTCCTGCTTGTCATCTGACAGTCTATGCAGTCCAATATCAAATTAGGCACTTGGTTGTATCAATATATGTTGTGCATCAGTAGGCAATCGTTATTGTCTTTAACAGTAATTCCCGTGAACAAGCTTTAAAATTAATTAGCTAGTAGAGTTTTAAAAGACAGTGGTAAATGTTTTCCAATACATCAACTACAAACACTTTTATTATACCCCCAGCTATCATAATTTGGTTAGTACAAGATTTTTTAAAATTAAAGTTTTCCTGTTAAACTCTATAAACACAGGTATTGTATTCGCCATAGCTCTGTTATTCCTCTGAGATTTTCATACAGATTTGTCTTAGTGAGCAGTATTCAATCATTAGTCACAGTGTATTCACAATATAATCCTTCAGACTTTGTGGTCTTCAGGTACCGTTTTCCCCAAATTTATACAATCATTGTCTCATACCCTTTTTAGGTGCACTGACAACACAGCCTAAACTACCATACCAGCTACTACAAAGTTAATACTTCACATCAATGTAGCATCAAACAGAAGCTGCCTACCCTCAAACAAAAATGAAACAAACCAATCTCTTGCCTGTACAGCAGTCCATACCTTCTGAGAAAACCCAAACCAACATTTTATGATATTTTCTATATCAGTAAGATATGTATTTAGAAGATCAAAGTGGAAAAAGGCTTTAAGTTCATGACTAAAAATATAGAAAGCCTTCCCAGTTACATACTTTATAAGTCATTGGTTGAGATCCCCAAAGGGACTTAAATTAGGCCATTAGACTTGACAGTAGACTGTTATATCCTTAGGTTTTAGACCACTGCTTTCTATAGGAGAATGGGTAGCCCTGTGTTGTTCAAACTCCTTCTGTGATTCACAGGGTCCATCAGAAGCCTCAGGATGGGCATTGTAAATGCCAGCAAGGAGCTGCCTAAGTGAGCTGGTATAAAGCAGTGGGACAAATATGTTCTACACCTCTCTGAATCCAGCACATTAGCACTGCTAAGAGCTGCCTGCCTCTATCCCAATGTGTATTTATACACACCTTCTCTAAAGACTGTTTAATCAAAACTCCCAGCAGAGATCAGAACTAACATCCCACGCAAGTGCCCAAGTAATTAAGACAGTCACTCTCTGACTAGGTAAAATCTGACAGCTCTGAAAGAAGTTGAGAACTCCTTCTGAAGCCAGCCTCTACTCTGGGACTGGGGAGCACATCTTGGTCAGATCACTGTGCTGTGTTCTCGAAACATGAAGCTATGCAATGGTCATCACCACCATCATTTTGTGTGAGGCCCAAGCTAGTAGACAGTCTGAGAAGACTTTAGCAGCCTGAGCCCTCTAGGAGCAATAGGAAGAGAGACAGCTGCATTGCAAATCCCAGCAGGCAGCCTTAAATATCAAATAGTCCTTAAATTTACAGCAGTCTCAAGAATTAGGTGCCCCAAAGCATAATTTGAAATGTAATTTACTTATCTGGGGAAGATTAATGTTTAAAGTTTAGGTACCAGGAGTAAAGAGGAGCTGAACTAGGTACTATGAGTCTGTGTTTTTAACTGAAGCTCCTAAGTTTCATATTCAAAACTTGTCAAGGAATCACAGAAATCTGAACCTTTCACAAGCAATGTCTGCATCCCATTCCTCAAGCAAGCCATTTCGGGGATTTACAGGATTTTTACAGTCATAAAACTGAATCTTTTATTTGTGCAGATTGTCTGAGCCTCAGGAATGGGGAAAATAAGAAGGGAGATGGGGAGAAAGCAAAGCATCATGTTCCCTTGGGAAAGCTTTATCTCAGAGGAGAAATCTTACCAACCTCATGGAGCCCTGCAGGCATCTGTAGCAGGCAAACAAGGAGCACCTCTGCAATCACCACTACCCTGGCGACAGGCTGCAGAAAACTCTCATCTTCTATCCATGTTTCAAAGATGAGCTGTGTCTTCTAGAAAAGGAGATCTCTCTTCCTGAGGCAAGCATTTTACCCAAAAGGGTAATTAAAATTTAAAAAATGCTCTCAAATTTATAGTTGTTAAGATCTGATTATAGAGAGATGCCTCTGCCTGAATTAAAGTGCAAATGAGACCATATGCCAAAGTCAATAGTCAGACAAAATATGAGGTATAAAGACAAAAAAAACATAGAAAAGAGAGGAGGGAGGAAGAGAGAGAGACAGACAGACAGATTAAGCAGAAGATAGTCATCACTCATGGATCCAGCAGCATCCTGTTGGTCCTTCATCACCCTGGGATTCTCTGTGTTGGAGGTCCCAAGGTCATTCAAAATTTTTCACTATTTATACATTTTTGCAAACAAAGGAATTAATGCTCAATGGCTGCACAGTTCTCTAATGCTAATTAATTTGCATGCTGACTCTTTCTTTCCTTTTGAGTCAGTGGGTTTCTTGGGTCAGTGGGCTGTGAGTCAGTGGTCAGGGTCTCCCTCTGCTGGAATGACCTTTTACCTCCTGTAGATTTCAGCACAGTTGCTGAGTTGGCTTTCTCTGTGGTGTGTAAATTCTGCATTCTTCATGTCCGTTTTCAGTGATGTATTCTTCTCCCAGGCTTTGTTTACCTCCCCATAGGCCTGAGATAACACTCAGACAATAGTAACCCGCTTATCTTATCTCAAGTTCCCATTAAGATGGCTTAATTTACAGTCCAAGTTTCAGGTATACATGGAGGCCTCTGTCCCATGGCTTGGGGTGATCTTTGTTTGACCTGTGATGTGGTGATATTCGTACAAGTAGTTGCTTCTTTTCCCACTGCCACAGTGGGAATTTTTGTCTGGATGCATTACCCAGGATGTGCTAACCAGATCTTGTCTCTGCTGGGCCTGGACTTAGCACCATCCTGCGGTTCCATTCTGTGCTTTTCTCATGACTAAGTCCTTCTGTGGCCTAAACAGTGCTTGAGAGAGGTAACTGTGATCTTTAAGCCCTTACAATAGTGCATCATTCTCAGGAAACCCACTTGCTGCAAGAGCCTCTCCCTTTCTTTAGTTATCGTATAAATAAATATATTCTTTTCATCTGGAAGATATTTAACTATTTTCCATGCTGTTCTCAATTATAAATGAGAATAGGCCAAACCATAACCCCCACAACACTCTTCAAACCATCTTTTTTCCATTATAATTGATATTTTAGATCGCTTTATAACCACCTCAGCTATAAATTAATCCCCATTATTTGTAATAAGTGCTGTCCTCATATAAGTATATTGGCCGTATTCCCAGAATAATGCTTTTGGAAGGGAATTTGTTCATACTGGGAGAAGTGGAGGAGAGTGAGAGATGACCAGCAACCCTAAAAATCTCATTAATAATTAACAGTAGTAGAAGAAGATAGAAATCTTCTCCATAGTTAATCAGGGTGTCATCCTTTAAAAATGTGATGTAGAAATATAGACAAGGATTCCTTCTATCCTTCAAAACAGTTCAGCCCAGACCAGCCTATTTGTCATTTCAGGGGCTGATGAAATGCAAATTTGCAGCACAGTTGAGCTGCGCAGCACCAAGA
This sequence comes from Chiroxiphia lanceolata, assembly GCF_009829145.1. NCBI lineage: Eukaryota > Metazoa > Chordata > Aves > Passeriformes > Pipridae > Chiroxiphia > Chiroxiphia lanceolata. The sequence goes on along the minus strand of NC_045637.1, from coordinate 63,851,839 downwards.
ATGCAGGGAGTGCAGGACAAGCAACCGCTGAGACAGTGGGATGTCTGGGAGGAATAGGTTTGTGTCCTGCAAAAAGGTACCACCACTCTATGTCCCCAGTGCAGCCTGAATACAGTGAATACAGTGAATGATTTGCTCCTGCAGAGCCTGTAAAGGAGTCTGTACATTTCCTGCTCTGCCTGTGCACAATGCCGGACCCACCCAACGGCAGAGGAGTGCTGTCTGCATCCCTCCTTATTGGAGATATTACCTTGTTTAACAGAGGGGCTCTGAAAATATATTAGGGGATAAGCTGCTGCTCTGGCACAAAGCTACGCAGCTTGATAAATGGTTCACTCTCCTCAGCTGCCTTACCTGAATGTCTGAGACTCTTTGCTTACCCAGGTAACTTTCTACAGACACCTTGACCCCTTAAGAGCCCTCTCCCATGGTCTGACTGCAGCAGCCGCTACTGTTCTTTCTGCAATTCTTAGGCTGCTGGGAAGAGCTGGAAAAGAGGCAGGGGGCTGGAGTGAGGTGTAAGCTCTAGTCCTACTAGAGGAGATGGGTTAAATCGAAGAGGCAGGATTGTGATGATGAGACAAGGGAATGCCCTGTATAGGACCATCTCCTGCAGCAGTGTGTGCAGGGGGGAGGGTGGGAATGTTGCTGAGAAAGACTTGAGTAAGGATTGCAAGGGCAGCTACTGCTGCTGTTGCTGCAAAGGGCCACCCCTGCCAGTGAATTCTGTTTTGTATTGCAGCAGTGATGGCAGCATTGGAAAGTGGGTGAGTGATTCTACATTCCTTGCCTGGATTGCAGCCTGCCATACTCCATGGTCTGACAGTAGATGCCTAATCTGCCAAAGCCTTTAGCCAGGTCTGCTCATGGACATGTGGCTGTGTGACATGTGCTGTAGGCAAGAGAATAAAATAAGCTAGCAGACAAGCCCAGGGATGGGAGGGTAGGGCTGGCAGTTCTGAAGTGTCCTGTTTGGAAATGCCTGGGGAAGTAGGTAGGTGGCTGCAGCCTTCTAGTGCCTATGCAAGTGTAAAGCAGCTGCGTCACAAGGAGTTATATTTGTTGCCATTGTTAGTTGAGGTAAAAACTAAGCAAATAATCAAGGAAATTTACAGTTGCTAGTGTCCAGGTGTTACTACAGTTGAAACCTGAGTTTGTAGAGCAAACATCAATCTACCAGTTCCCTACTCTCTTGTATTTGTCTGGCAATCAAACACTGTTCTTCTAGTCCTGATTATTTGCCACAGAAAAAAAGCAGAAAATAAATTTCTACTAGGCAACTTCAGTTAATCTGCAAATGGCATCATCATTGACCTCCAGTTTCCTGGATTACCACACGAATTGCAGTTGTATAAAAGAGAATATTATGTCCATGACATGGCAGTGGATACATATGATGGTCTGAGATGAAGGGTACTAAGGTCAGCAGGAGTGCACCTTCGTTCTTTCCCTTTCTTGTCTGTCTCTGCATTGTGATCAGAAAAAGCTAGAAAACACAGAAACCACGTCTTGGGTCTTAGTGGTGGTTCCTCTCTCTATGCTTCCCTTCCCTCCAATACCATCTGCTGTCTGTCATTCTTCCCAAGGCACCATTCACTCCTACAAGAGCGTATTCCTTTGCCTAGACTGTAGGCTGGGTTACCTATTTACAACATCTTGAGTTCGTTTAGGGTTTTACTGCATTGCCAGAAGTTCTCTGAGAAATGCAAGAGAAAGAAAATAATTTTTTGCAACAGTTCATGTTGTAGAAAAATCTAATTAAATTTCAAGGGATGAAGATGGCCTTCCACTGAAGACTTTCCCCTGCTGAACTGCAAAAGCGTATTGCAAATAACAAAGGGGCTAAAACTTAAAAATACACCAAAGAAAAAAGCAAACAAAAAATTGCCACAAGAATGTTTTATGCCAGAAATCATTAGACAACTGCAATTGAAAGGCCATTACCAACTCCCACTATAATAAAAGACATTAAATTGCAGTCTGAACAACTGGGGTGACACTTTCTATGTTGTTTATTTATGTCCCATAGGGACACATCTTGGCACTACTGCTTATTAATGTAGGTGATAATCATATAATGAATGACTGGATTGATAAGTGTATATTGAGAACAGTTGTTAAAAATAGCTAAAAGAACAGTGCACTTTACATCTTTATTGGAATCCTTGAAAAGAAAGAGGAAGAAGTGTCTTTAAAAATTACTAAAAGTACAAAATAAAGATAGCCATAGCGTTTAGAGTAATTTTTTCCCATAATGACTAATTCAAAGTTTCCCATTTCTCTTGTGAGAGGGAGAGTGGGAATCTATCCTAGTGAGCAAATCAGATCACATAGGTAATTAGATACTGAATAAAAGGTAGGTGTATATCTCTGTATTGTAATAGCACCTGCATTTGTTAAGTTAAAAAACATACTTGTTTTAAATTAATGCTTTTTCTGGATGACAGCCAGTTCCTCTTATAATTATCATCTTTTCTCTCTCTTTTAACATTTCAGTTATTTGGGTGTTTCCTGGCCTGGGAGACACGAAATGTCAGCATTCCTGCTTTAAATGACAGCAAGTACATCGGAATGAGTGTATACAACGTGGGGATAATGTGCATCATTGGTGCTGCTGTTTCATTCCTTACCCGGGACCAACCCAATGTGCAGTTCTGCATTGTTGCTTTAGTCATAATATTCTGCAGCACCATTACTCTCTGCCTTGTGTTTGTACCCAAGGTAGGTGAATATGTTTTGCATGGATCTGGATTTTTTCCTTCTGTTTTGTAATCATGATTTAATATATAAATGTTTATTGCCTTTCCAAGTGCAGGGGATGTGTGTGAATTCTTAATCAAGCCCATCTATAAACTCTTGTTTCCAGACCCTGAGGGAAAAACAAAGGTTCATGAGATTTTGGAGCAAATGGAATATGCAAAGTTGCAGGAGTGGGAATACATGAGTTTCTAATGCCTATATTTTTACTGAAACTGTGACTGGGGAAAGAAACATTGTTTTCTGTAGTTTCAATGGAATAGTCTCTATTTCCAACTTCCAGGAACTTTTTAGAAAGAATTATAAGTGGAGATTCAGGAGGGACAGGTCCTGTTATCTACTCTGCCATGTTTCTTCTCTCTTCTCTCTGGTGACCAGCAATAGGACTCAAAGGAATGGCATGGAGCTGTCTCAGGAGAGTTTTAGGTTGGATATTAGGAAAAGGTTCTTCAGCCAGAGCGTAGTTGGGCACTGGAACAGGCCCCCCAGGGAAGTGGTCACAGCACCAAGCTTGACAGAGTGCAAGAAGCGTTTGAACAGGCACACAGTGTGACTCTTGAGGTGGTCCTGTGCAGGGCCAGGAGTTGGACTTCAATGATCTTTTTGTGTCCCTTCCCAGGATATTCTATGATTCTTACATACCCTAAGCAAGATAATCAAGATCTCTGTTTCTATACCTACAAAACAATAAGATCATTTTAGTTCACTGGCACTATGTAAGGTCAACTGTGTTGAAATCTCCAAGTATTCAAGTATGGTGCTACAATAGGCTTTTTCAGTACATAAGAGGAAATCTGTATGTATACTGCAAATGCTGAACTTATATTTTTTAATGTGTATATTAATGGACTAAGTGAGGCACAGACTGGAAGGCATATGTTTTCATTTCTTTTTGCCCTTTTGGGCTCTAAGGGTGTTTTCATTGCACCTTATCAGAAGAACTGAGAAGACCTTTACCCACAGAGCGCTGGAACTTGACCATTTTCCTTGCAGAGTTAAGCTTTAGATGTGAATATGACAGATCTCAAATGAAGGGAAAACTGGTTTTTATGTAAGCTTACTCTAGTAAAGCCTCAAGTGCTAGGGAATGTATTTGATATTTTGAAGTAAAATGTGCAATTGTATTAATTTTAAGTGACTTGCATAAATGCAGCTTATCACCCCAAATCAGACGCATATGCAGTTGGATGTCCGAAATATTTGCAAGGCAAGAGTCAAAATATAGGTCCTTTCACCTCTCAAATCTGTTTTTAGGTTTTTCAAATGAGTATTGATAAAAAGTTTGTGGCTCTTTACTGGACAATATTCAATCAATGTATTGAGCAAATTGTAGTCAGTAGATTCTGGTGCTAAGTGGCATCCCATCTACTGCGGGGGAAAGAACTATGTGTGCAAAATAAAAAACTAATAAATTTATATAGAAGTGTACCCTCTGAAGGAAATTAGAGGCATAGACTAGCAATAGAAGCTGATTTCTGATCCGAAAAAAAGCGAAGTAATTCATCCTCCAGGACTGACTAAATAGGATGGCTTTACAAGTTCTGCAATTCCCTTCTCAAATACTAAAAAGTCATACATGGACATGCCTAGTCATATTTTTATTCTGGATCTTAGGGAAGAATCATAACTTCATTCTAAATTAAGGGAACGTTCACAGACATAATAGAGTGTACTTCAAAATACTGCAAGATTTAAGTGTGTAAGCTGTATGAAAATGCATATTAAAACTCTGATGCCAAAAATACCTCCATAGAATGTCAGAACTCTCTTCAAAGAGAAGCATTAATGCTGTCCAAGCTCTTTGCCCTTTTGCTTTCTTGTTCCTTTGCCCATCCTTCTCTTACATTGTCACAGGCTCTGAAATTACTTTTCTTTTTCTTTTTTAACCCCTTCGTCTGATCTTCTTTTAAACCCCAATTACCCTACCCTTGTTTTTTCTCTCAGTTCTTTTTTCCTCAAAATACAAATATGAAACATAGTCATCCAGTGTGAAGTACTTAACCTCTTTCCATGTATTCTCAGGTTTTCAAATGCTTAGCATTTTTGCAACAAAATTCGTCGTTGGATAACATACAAAAAAAAATGTTGAAGCAAGGGCTGGAATGCAGCACTTCCAATGCCCATGGAGTGTTTCCACAGCTGGAGAGTTCTTATTCTTGCACTCGTATATTTTGTCCTGTGTCTCTTCTCTCTGTGCTGTGCCACAGTCACAGCAGGATGGCTGGCAAGCACCCTCTCCTGCAACCTGCTTCAGCACAGGTTTCACAATAGCCTTTCTGGACCCCACAAAAGATCGTATCTGGCACCACCCAGTTTGCACATCTAGGTGAGATGTTAGTGTGAGACAGGCACCAAATCTGTCCCCTTAACAAGTATGTCATAAATTAGTACAATTTTAGTGACATAGGAAGATTGCTAAAGCCTGTGGCTTGTCGAGCACAGGAGATGATAATGAAGACTTGAAAGACTGCGTTTTTTCATTTATTAAACTCTGACCAGACAGACACAAGCAATAATGTGGTTTTGAGCCAGGTGAGCGCTACTACTTCTCTGCTATACCAAGTGCAGTGTATTCCTTTTAACTAATCTTCAGCATTCCCCTGGGTCAACAGTGCTGAAATTCAATTTTGCCCCACAGTCCTTTTATGAATCTGAATAGGCAACTATTCAACAATGTAGACACATTAGGGAATGAAACACGACATTTTCCCCTTCCTTCTTCTCAGCTCTACTAATCTTATTTACATCTAACATGGCAATTGCTATACTTCTCCAGTTAAATGTCCGCTTCATCCACTGCCATTTCATTCGGTACAAAGTGCCTCAGAAAAAAAACATGAAGAAAATCCCATAGCAGAGTAAGACAGATCAGGGAACAAATGCTCATCACTCTCTCCATTTAAAGATACAAATGTTGATAACATTAGACTGCATCCTACTCACAGTAATTGTAGACATTCTTGTTATCCAATAAAAAAATGTCCAAACATTTTTAGACCTATTATTGATTTCTGGGTTCAAGGATATCTTGTAGAAGTGACCTTCAGAATTGAAACATGTTATGTATATGTTTCCTGTTAGAAGTTACCTGCTACATCTGATTATCTTTTTAAGGACTGACAGGTCTATAGTATTTTTCAGCATAATCTTCACTTCTTTAAAAGAAGAAAGCCTAATATTAATGAAGTAATTGCCCCACGTTTATCATGTTTATCAAACTTCCATGTACTTTTATTTTTTCTACTCTGTCTTTTTTGAGAGAGAACATTGTGTTCACTTGTAGTCACCCACTGAGTACATACCATTGTTAGCTACAATGGCATTACCACATTAATTCTGATCCAGTTTCCTGTAGAGCAGCAAGGCAAAATCAGTTCTAGGGATTAAAACATTAATTTTCAGTGTTGGTAGCATTTTTTGTCTATTCACAATTGACCCTTGGTTGAAATTGAAACAGCACAGATGTAAGACAGCAAGATATAAATTCCACTGATTTTATGGCCTGAAGAACAAAAAAAAAAAAAAAAGGAAAAAGAAAAATGCTCATTTAACCTCATTCTTTGTGCAGTGTAAGCCAACAACATTGCCCGTGGACAATCCTCACCATGTGAATAAATTTATTGCATCATATGTCCTTGTTGCAAATCATCCAGTTTTCAGCTATAAACTTCAGGCGAAGAGGATTCAATTGATGGGTGGCTTTACTTCTATCTTATATTCAGTTTGAACTTAGACCACAACAAATTGCAGAATTTTTATATTGTAACGCTTCTGCCTGCTAAGTTAGTAAGCCTTGTTATTACCATTCTTCACCTTTAACTTCATTTTCATGTAGTTTTTGGTGTGGGATCTAGGCACACTAGTCATTACAACCAGCCTAATTAGAAATAAAGAAGGTGGAAGTGAAGATGCAGGGGTTCAAGGAAGGCTCAGCTACAGCAGGATACCCAGGGTAATTGCAATGGAGCAATTGGGTCTTGGTTATCTCCAGAGATGAACACTTTCCAACCCCTCTGAGCATCTATACCAGCATTTGACCATGTTCACAGCAGGAAAAGGTTTTTTTCTGATGTTTAGGTGAAATTTCTGGTTTTTCAGCTTCTGCCTCCCTTCCTTTCATTGCACACCCCTGAGAAGAGTCTGGTTCTATCCTCCTTACTCTCTTCCATAGTATAGTTACACACAATGTCATTCCCCCATCAATCTCTTCCATCTCAAGGCTAAGTAATCATCAGCCTCCACTTGTATCATAAGGCTCCAATCTCAGCATCTTTGTAGCCCTTCTCTGGGCTTTCTTCAGTATACCTATGCCTCTCTTGCTCTGGGGAGCCCAAACCTGGACACAACACTCAAGGTGTGCTCTCACTCAGGCTGAGCAGAAAGGAAGGATGATTTCCATTGGCCAGGGTACTGTTGGCTCATGTTATACTTGTTGTCCACCACAATTTCCAGAGCCTTTACTGAAAAGCTGCTTTCCAGCCAAACACCCCTCATGTTGTTTGGGTGGGTGCTTGGAATTTATTTCTCCTCAAGGGTGGAACTTAGTATTCCCCTTTGCCTAGCTTCAGGGGCCGGATTTGGGCCTAGCTTATTGGCCCAGATCTCCAGTCTCTTGACATCCCACTGAACTGCAGTGCAATCATCTGGTGTATCAATGCCGCCGCCTCCTCCTCTTTAAGGATCATCTGCAAACTCGCTGATGAGTCACTAACAAAGTATGGGTCCTACTGTGGTCCTGAGGTACAGCACTGGTGACTGGCTATCACAATCCTCCGAGCCTGTCAGTTTAGCCTGTTTTGAATCCACTTCAGTGGCCACTTACCCAGTCACTATTTTATCAGTTTGACTATGAGGATGTTATGGGACACAGTGTTGAAATCTTTGCTTAAGTCAAAAAAAATAATTCTCTCTCCTTATCTATCAGCCCAGATATCTCACTGAAGAATGCTATAAATCAGGTTGGTCAGGCAGGATTTCTCCTTCATAAATCAACAATGACTGCTTCTAATCACCTTCTTGCTCTTCGTATGTTTGGAAATGGTTCCCAAGAGGATTTGCTGCAGCATCCTCGATGGACTGAGGTGAAGGTGGGAAGAAGGCATTTCCTTGAATCCTCCTCTCACTCTCCTGAACGCAGCTGTGACATTTCCTTCCTTCCAGTCCTCAAGAACTTCTCCTAATTGACATCATCTTCCAAAAGTAACTGAGTGGCCTCACAATGACATTGACCATCCTCTTAGTCCTCAGGGATGCAACTTGTCAGGTTGCCTGAACTTGTTGTGTTCAATTGCTTTAGGGTTCTGGGATTTCTGAAGGCAAGTTTTACCAGTAAAGACTATGGTGAAGAAGATACAAAGAACATTAGCCTTCTCCATCTACTTTACCACTGTAAAAAGGAAATTTACTGTCTGCAAGCATCATCCCAATCTGCAGACTCGATCTGTAGATACATGCCAGGGACCAGATGCTTCAGTGTCTGCCCAGTCAGATCTCTCTCAATCAGAAGTTAGGGCCTTACTTCATGCCACCAGAGCTGCAGAATTTTAAGAATGCTCTTAAAAATAAGAGGAACCAATTCCAAAATGCAGCTATACCACAAAATCTGTCTAGGCTATGCTTAAAAATTATTGCCTCTTCCCTCTTTTCAGACAACTTTGGATTTATTATGCCATGCCTATGCTCTCAGGGCAGGGAGCTCCTTCAGCTTTGTCTGTATACAAATGTATATGTATGCTGCTTGGCAAGTAACATAAATTTTGTATTCTCTAGAGTAATCTGAGAATCTCTCTCCCCCTTGCCAAACAGCAGTAGCTTTCTCTCCTCATGTCGAGGTGATATTTTCACATTGTCACTGAGTGTTAAATTTTACTTATATTTGCTTAAATTAAATATGTTTAAGGTTAACCTTTTTTTAAATGGCTTATTTAATTTGTTTGAACAGATTTGGTTTATTTTTGGTCGCTAAAAACTAATTAAGTTTCTGTTATCTCCAGAGTGCAATCTCCCATGAGTTCTCTCTGTTAATACTCCTGCTTCATGCCTTTCTCTGCCTGAGTGTAACTTGTAACAGTAGGAAAGGAGAAATTTCAGATGAAACTGTGCTTGGGAAGAGAAGGGCTTGGTGGATTGGTTTTTTTCTTGGGGAAGGAATATATCCTCTGAAAGTAAAAAGATATCAATGAAGGAGAAAAATACATTTGATAGAATGTTACAATATATTTATTTCAATGTAATTAAAATCTAGATAAATATATTTTGAATTATTTTTTCTAAATTTTTTTTAATGCTTCCGTTCTCATAATCATTTTCATTCAACCTCTTCTATAAAGTTATTCAGAAATTGTCTCAAGTACTGCTTATGACAAGCAGAGCTCACTTTCCAGAGTTTTGTACTTGAAAGTCAAAAAGGAACTCTTGGCTTGCGTTTCTGTATTTTGAGATACAAAATAAATAGCTGCAAAAATAAAACAGGATTTCTTAAGGCTTTTCAACCTTTCAGCTCATCACACTGCGAACAAATCCAGATGCAGCCACACAGAACAGACGATTTCAGTTCACTCAGAATCAAAAGAAAGAAGATTCAAAAACATCCACATCAGTCACCAGCGTCAATCAGGCCAGCACATCTCGACTAGAAGGATTGCAGTCAGAGAACCACCGCTTGAGAATGAAAATTACAGAGGTATTGTTTATTGTATATACTGCCCAGGAACTTTATCTTTTATTATTTTTTTTGTAGCAATTCTGAAATCTGCTTAAATGCTGACTACTTTTTAGAGAGAAAAAAAATAGCTTTTCCCATAGAAAAATACTAAAATAATAGGAAAGGGATGATTTATATGAATAGCTAATTAGTACAGCGAATACTTAGCAGGTGTAAATGAAAATGTACCTCAGCAAAATAAGAAGAAACATCCCCTATTTATTTGTAACAGGCCAATTACACTGCTGTTTCACATGGGCATGCTGAGCACCACAGAAGCAGTAGCTCTAGGAGTGTAACCTTTATGTGCAAGCGTAACAGAGACCCGCAGCCCCAGGGGCACTTAAGTCTTTGTTCCTGTTTACGGTTGAGTTCAGAGACTGCTGTTGCTGTTATTTCTCAACCTCTTTGAGAGTTTGCTCAAAAACTTGCTAGATGGGTTTAACTCACAAGATCTCAGCCTGTGCCTTGCAAGGCTCATGATGGTGAGCACAGATAAGGCTGATCAGAGCAATTGAGCCACATTAGTGCACACAGGGCTCTGCTGATCTCATTTGGACCTTGCTTGGATAGATTAAATGCCCAGAATGAGCGGATCCAAATGAGAGTTTCCGTGTCACAGCTGACTTATATTCTCCTGTATGCTTGATAATTTGATGGATGAAGTGGTTATAGCTATGTATGCCACAATTTTACACATAAATAATAAAGAGTTGAGGGGTTTGTAGACTGGGCTTTCTGATGCTCATATCTCATATCTTTCTCATTCATCAGTACATCTGAATTCTTAAACTGCCAGCTACTAAAGTTTATTCCTCTCATACGTCTGTGTGCAACAGTTGAACACAATTTGTTACTCGTAGCATGATTTTTAGAGGTAGTGTAGTAGTGCTATAAGAAGACGACTGTATTTGGCACAGTGTAGTAATTGCATTACCACCTGTCCTCTAGTCTAATTATGGAAAGCTATGCAGTTAGTGCAGATACCTGAAGAAATTACTTCTGAATTTTTAGGGATTTGTACTCTCTTTGTTTTTCAGCTGGACAAAGACTTGGAAGAGGTCACAATGCAACTTCAGGACACTCCTGAGAAAACAACATACATTAAGCAGAACCACTATCAGGATCTTAATGATATTCTTAGTATACGGAACTTCACAGACAGCAAAGGTGAGAGTTAGTAAAATCCATTAGTAGCTTAACCCATCAAAACTTTGAATAGCAATCTCATTGGATTGGTTCCAGAGCAGTCAGACTTTGGTAAGACAGAGCTTTAAATATTTTGGTTGCATTACAAAGAGTATGCAGGTTCACATAATAAACAATAGGGTACCCACTGAGTAGTTATTTCTGTAGGTAGGTATGTATGTATGTCAGCTATTGTAATACACATGGTAAAGTGGGAAACTTCTAAAAGAGTACTTGCGTTCAGAAGTCAAGTTTTCTGTGCTGCATGGAGGGAGGAAAGTCACAGAATGTTTCAGATCTTGCAAGAGTTAAGCCTTCAGCAGTAGGAAGCCTAGTTTAATATGTGCTTGCTTCACTAGGATGCTCAAATCCTGCTTTTGGACACTGCTATCAAGCACGTAAAAGAAAAGAATGTAAATATTTCAGTGCTGATTTGGACTCTAAATGCAGAATTGAAGGCACTCATGTATGAAAATTCTTCCCTTGGAACTGATAAAAAAGGATTTCATGACAACTGTAATATTCCTAAGTTGTCTCTTGCATTGCTCCCTGAAGAAATACATGCGAGAGAATTGCTTCCATTAAAGCCATTTCGCTTCTGGGAAGCAATAAGATCTGGTGCATAGTGCAATAAAAGTGGAAGCCAGGACACCCACCTTCCATTTCTAACTCTAGAATGGATCAACTCTGTGGCTTCTGGCAAATAACTTTGTACAGCTGAATATTACTATAGTATGTGAGAAACTAGTTGCCCTGTGTTGGGAAGTTGTAGATTTGCATGTTGGTTACACTGCAGGCTTCCTATCGATGTGAAACCATAAGCTTGGTTAAGTGGAACAGAAGCTACTCCTGTAAATATAGTTGTTGCAAAATAATTTTAGAACAACAGCAAACAGTTCACATATGTTTTTGAAGTATATTGAAATTTTGGCTGGATGAGGTTACTTTTTCTTGTGCCTTTTGTTTTAGCCTGGATATACACTGGGTTGTGTAACTTGTGGCAAAAAAAAGAAGAAAAAAGGAAGAGTTTCCAGTGTCCTTTTTTAAAAGTAAAAAACAGAAGGGGGAAAAGGAGGAAAAGGAAAACGTAAATAGCTGCTGGAGGCGTGTGATTATTGGGCTGAGATCAGGAGCAAGAACTAACATCAGTGAGTGGGATGAGGCAGTTTTACCAAGTGTTTGAAAGGAACACATAGAATGTTCCTCTCATGTCAGATGCTCCAGGAAAAATGATAAATCATGAATAATATTTTAAGCAGAAAAGATACATTGCATTGTGCCAAATGCCCATCTGAATCTGGGTATGAAAAACAAAAAAAATTATTCTCAAGAGATACACTGGGTATAAATTTAGGATGGGATGCTTTCCACAGCAGGATACACTCCATTAGCAGTAGGATGCTGGCAAAGAAATCAAGGATAAAATATAACCTTCCTGCACTTACTTGTGGCTATATCTACAAAAGACATTGCTGCCTAACTGCTGCTTTAAACAGCGCCATCCAAAATTTTCTGTGTTTTTGTTTTTCCCACAGTACAGTTCCCTGACTTCGATATTTCTGCTGTGGGGTACATATTTAAAATCACTTGCAGGTACAGAGTCTTAATGTCCAGAGTAGCTTGAAACTATGTATTACTGGGATTTGCAGGGTAGATATTCTTCTGCATACTGAAGTTGTCAGACTTTTCTCAATGGACCTACTGCATAAATCTTCACCCAAATTGTGGGGCAGGGGGAGAAAGATGTTTTCCCTTGGCCATCTATGTATTGAAAGATTAGAGTATCCATTTACCTGGGAATGAGGAAGACCTGGATCCCAATTTGAAGCAGGTGTTTGAAGCTGTCCCACACCTGGTGGCAAATGCTCCAAGCAGCATGCATATTATGGTGTATCCTGATCCTGAATCAAGTGACATCAAATATTCATATTTCCAGGCTCTAAGCCACCATGACCAACAACCCTTGCTAGCCTTTTTCTGTCCCTCCATTTCCATTTCTTTTGCCTCTTGCTTTTCCTCTTTCTACATTTCCCTGTCCCTTAGCTACATGTCTGAATGTCCTCTCTCTCTCTCTCACTGCACCCATTCCCAATAGTCAACCTATGTGCTTAATTTAAATTTGCCATTCCAATCAAAATAACAAGGCTTTGAAGAATTCATGCTGCTGAGTCACTGCTGCTCCTGTGCAGATTCAAACAGACATCACTTAAATGGTACTTAAAAAAATTCTGACCCTTACGGCTACAGATAAACTAACTCTGAATGACATAACTATGCTTTCTGTAGCTATGTATTTCATGTAAGTTTCTATAAAGGAAAGTACAGAGTCTTGAAATTATGCATGCCTGATGGTATTTGAGTGAAGCTTCAGGATTGTAAATAAACTATTAGCATGACCTAGAAGCAACCATGTCTCTCATCTGCACCGTGCAACTGGGGAAGCCAGTCCAATATTGTTTTTCAGGTGATGATGAGGTTTGTGCCTACCTTGAGCTTATGAAAAACGTGAGCTGAGAGAGCAGGAATAGGACAGTGAAGAGAAACACTCATAATAGGAGCTGGCTTGGAGCTAGAAATCGTAGCAGATCATTTGCCACATTCACTTTGTAGCTCAGTCTCACATCAATTGTCTTTATGAAGTACCTTGCTGTTCTGGAGGAGTTCATGTAGAGAATGCCATGTAGTGTAACCCATTGTTATTGCTTATACAAACTCAGGGCACCGCTCACAACATGGGACAGGCAATGCATCTCGAACAAGCCCTAATCAAACTTTCATGTCATAGTACACTTCAGTAGGCTTCTGATCTGTAAAAACTGTCCCAAGTTAAAATTCCTAACTCCTATAGCCAAATGCTAAAGGGGGTTATTTGACTCTTCCTTCCCCACCACCCTCATTTATATCAAATATGGATTTAGGATACAAATTTTAAAATGTTTTAGCCAAAATAGGTAGACACAGCTGTGCACTCCTATACCTGCCTGACCTCAGGCAATGTTTCATAACTTCGGGATTCCTGGTTAGCTATTAACAGCAACAGCTCCCAGTGTAGCCCAGGAGCTCTTTCCTGGCACGGGGACTGCTCCTTTACAGCACATTTCAGTACATCTCATTTAAAGAGAAATATTATCTGAAACACTCATCTCTTGTTCACAAATGCATAATGTCCCTGAGACATTTACAGCAATTGGCTATGTAAGAAAAGCAATTAGGAAAATGTGATTTGTGGTTTATGGTTTGATTGCTTTCTTTTAATGCAGGCTTTTAGCTGTGCTGCTAGATAGCTTTGTGTGGTCAAGCAGTTCTCAATATGCTCCACAGACTGTGGCTCTGGGACTTCAGATGGCTTTCCCTGTCGAATTTAAAAGGGTATTCCCTTAACTTCATTCAGTACTTTCCTTGGATGACTTTGAGTCACTATGTCTGCTAGTGACCTCACCTCTGTACACAACGCAAATGCTGTCCCCAGCATTTTTGAGATGTGGTGGCCTTCCTGGAGCAGCAGAGTCACATTAGAGCCTGGGTTTGAGGCAGGGATGGGCTATGAGGCAGACCTATGCTTGGATCAGGCTGTAACTGGCAGTGCCATTCAGCAAGAAGAGTCAGGCTTGAAGGCACAGCTGTGTTTTTCAGGCTGACATTTGGAAAAAAAGGAGGACAAATGCTTGTAACTGTGATGCCGCATAAAGAGGAAGGTTGTGTCACACAGTTCCAGGGAAGAAATACCCTGACACGGACAAAACTGTAGGAAATCAAAGGGGTGTTCAGGCTAGGGAGCCTGAAGCAGCTGCCCAGCAAAAACCAGAGCTTCCCAAAAGGGCTCCTTGCACCTACATCAAAATGCCAGAAACAGGAGAGACTTCATGAAAGTAGAAGTTATTTCTGCTGTGCAAGTTCCTGTAGAGACAAAACTACTGAAAAAAACCATACACAGAGGAAAGATACTATGTAGTTGGGGGGGGGGAAGGGGGCTGGATAATTTTGCTGCACTTGGAATCTTACTATCTTACTCTACTTGACTTCTATTTGACATTTTAGTACATGAAATCATTTCCACATGAAATAATTAATAGATTCATAGATTGCAAGAGTTTCATATAAAGTGAAGCTCAGAAGAAATCCTACAGTAGAGTATCCATCTATCACTACCTTGACCAGTACATTTCAGAGTAGCATATTAAGGAAATTAATGAATGACAGCCATCCTATGGGAAGTACAGAAGAAGCAAGAGACAGCCTTGCCATAGTCCCCACTTATGAACAAACCATTTTTGCAAGATCTCTCTGCAGGCACCCTTCCTTGCTCAGAAAGCCTGTTTTAGGCCAGAAAGCAGCCTTTACTCATTGCTGTAAATGAACTGGGAGCATTCATTTACATGTCAGATATGCCTACATACTGTCACTTGTCATGCCACTATGATGTTCCCTAGTGTTAGTTTTTCCCCATGTAAAAGCAGCTCAAAGAAAAACAGATTTCAAAGGCATATTGCTCTCAAATGTGAAGCAAAACAGAGTTCATCCGTGATAGATGGGGGAAATATCACTTTTATGAAGTTTGTATGATTCAAGTATTAAGCTTGAGACTGAAAAACTGATTCAAAGGTAAAGGCTTTCAGAAATAACTCTTGTAAAAGAATACTGTTTTAAAGAAAGGATAGAGTTCCTTACATCCCTTGTATATAGAGGTATATAGAGATATATATACTAGTTTCTATGAAGCCTAGCAAATGGATTTAACCTTGAGATAGGAGCTTGTTTCTATTTCAACAGGGAGATCAAACTGTCAGAAGTTCAGTGCCTGTCCTTTCTTTCACAGAAATTAATCTGTAGTAAAGGGAGTTCACTTAAAGTAGTATAAATCAGAGCAGAACTTTGCTGGTTTTTCCTTTCTTCCTCTCATAACATAACTATCAGAAGTCATAATTTAGACTGCCTATGTGGAGCGCTTACTTCAGGAGAACTTTTTCTGATTACCAAGCAGACAATGTGATCATTTTAATTTTCCTTTCATTTTACTTTCTTTATATCCGATTCACCTGAAAAGCAGAGACTGGCCAGTCATGTTTCACAGTCCAAGCAACAGAACTGGGAAATATTAGAGCAGATTTTAAAAATCTACCTCTAAGCTTTAAAATTTCTAGACCTCTTTAATACATCAGCAAAGTTATCTCTGCCAGCTCTTATAAGTCATTATTAAATCACACTTGCTTCTTTGTGGGGCATAAAACATGATTTATAGCAAAGAGAAAACAACAGTAAAATTGATGTTGGATGAAGAGCAGTTCTGCCACCCAGTTGTAAGCCATCAGAGGAATATTGCCCCTAAAATGTAATGATGAAGATGTTCAATAAAGCTGCAGTGTACAAACATCAACAAAACAAGCTTCTACTTAAAGAAACATGGTTTCTAAACTCTTGGAAGAAATTGAAGTAGCATCAGTCACCTGGTGCTTCCTGCCTGCAGCTGAACAGGGGTCATTAAAATGCATGGTGCATTTAAGCCTGCTCAGGTAATTTTGGCAGCACCAGGCTGCAGAGTGATTATATGTCTGAAGAGACCGTCACCCCTGGCAGAGGGAGAGGCAGCAGCTGGGAGCAGTGACCTCCTCGCTGAGCCCCTGAGCAACCTGCATCGGGTGTGCTCTTGCAGCTCAGATCTTGGTAATTGGAAGCTTTGCTACAGGTAGGAAAAAGTCCTGAGCTAAAGCCTTCTGGCTCTCACCGACAACTGACAGCAAGCTTTGTTTTCTAATGAACCCATCAGTGAGTGCTGTTCGAGGCCCTTGAGATCTATTTGTCTTTTTTCCCCGACAGTTTTCTGAATGGAAAGTGCTCAGGCATCACTTATCCAGACTTCTGAGTTCCAGTTTGAGGTCTACAAAGGTGAAAATTGTTTAGAAGGTGCTTCTGGGTAATGTAAATTCAATTTAGAAGGTAGTTATATCATCCCAGTGCAACTTTTTCAGTAGTATCTGCATTGCAAGATAGTACCCTGAGAATGGAAAGCATTTTCCAAGTGGCATAATTAATGGACAGAGGAGGAGAAGCTGGGAAAGTACTAAAAGCAGTGCTACACTTTCCAGGGGAAACTGGGAACTCAAATGTTTACAACTACCCTTAATTTCTTTTCTTTCAGTTGTTCACATATATAAAACTAGTTTTCTCCATCTGTAAGCTTTTTAAGTGTATATGATAACAGTGTTTTTCCTTTAAGCTCCATCTCCTAGAAGCATATGACTAAGTGAGAATCTTGTTCTTCATTATTTAAATGAAAAGTAAATGACAAATGAAGATATTCTAGTTTCCGTAGCTGCAAAATAAAAATCTAACCATTCCTCTCCCAAAAAGCTTAACAAATAAGCATTACCTCCCTTTTTTTAATTATTATTTGTATTTTGAAAGAAGCAAAGAAAAAAAGGAAAAAGGAAAAAAAAAGAGTGACAGTTTTATATTAATTTTGTGTGTATTTTATGCATATACATTAAAACTTGCATTTGGTAGCCTTGTACACAGAAATTTCTTCAGTGTATTAATGGAGAGTCATCTGCAAGGGTGGTAGAAAAGGGTCTATTAAGAATAACACACGGTGATACATGGGCAGTTGGTGTTGAGAGGTGAGTAGGCAGAGAATATATGATTTCTGCTCTACTCTAAGCTAAATCCCCCACCTTTTTGACAGGGACCACCTCCTTCTCTCTCTCTCATACACAGCGCATCTGAAAGTACATGAAACTCCTTTAGTGGCATACAACACAGATTAATATATTAAATCACAAACTCTCAAACGTGAACAGTTGCATATTCCAATCATTTGATGAAGAATTATATCTTCAGTGGCTTTATAAAATGTTAAATTGCTTATCTGGGCCAAATGAGTTGGAACCCTAAAATAATTAAGTCATAGGGCTTTTCCATCCCTAATTACAAGGGTTACTCAAATATTTACTTTGGTCTATATCAAAAAGTCAGCAGTTTTCATTGTCAGCTTAGATCAGCTCAGGACTGATCTGAACTAAACTAACATTGTTTTTAATCATAGAAGTAAAAAATGTTCTTTTCTACGTGACTGTTTATAGACATCACAAGCCTTTTATGCAAAAAATGTCAAACTCAATATACAAAGCAATATGCTATATAGAAAATAAAAACTGAATTCTTGTAACAGCAAATGCCACACCAGCAAACTTCAGGCTGCCCCAAGACAATAGACCTCATTGCTTAACCACTGTCAGATTTGACTCTGTGCTGTCTTCCCTTCACATTTAAACCATCACTGAATCTTGCCATCTCTTTCTTTTAAGCAGTCTTCTTGCCACAGTTGAATTCCTTAGCTCTCTTTTACTGACATTTTCTTGCCCCACTCAAAGCATCTTCATATGTTCTGGTCACCTCCTTTCTCACCAAGACCCTTCTCTTCGACGCAACATAAGTGCAAAAACTTCTCTTCTGAGCTGCAGTGATCCTCATGTCTGCACATTGTTGCATCCTCACCTACACTCCTCTTTCCATGTTGCTTGTTATGTTTTTCACAGCAGAAAGGGAATGCTGTCAAATAATGCCAGGGATGACCTTGCTGGGAGGGCAATTATACATGTTGGAGTTTGCCTTCAAAACATTTCTGTTTATGCTTTCAACTTCTTTCCCCACTTTGTGTTTCTGCTGTTTGTTTTGTCCCACCAGTGCCTGTCTATAACACATATATTCCTCACATGCTGGGAGAATAAGATGGGGCTTCTGAGCACAAGCAGAACAGAAAAGCAACCTAAGCCTTCAAAATGCACTGGCTTTTTCATGCTATTTTCCTTTCCCTTTACTCTTTTTCTGTTTTTCCCTCTCATACCCATCTTTATGTTCAAATCTTCCAGTATCCTGTTCAAGAATTTACCTTGGACTTCTTTTCTTTGCTGCTTCAATGCCTGCAGCAATCACTGTTTCTCTGTTTGTGTGGCAAACAACTGCTGGTGATGGATTTGGAGCTGCTCTGTAATTATTTATGAAAGCTGTGAACTGTCCTCATTATTCTGATGCTTTCCATGTGATTTTTTTTGGCTTAACACAGCAGGATACTTTGGAAAAGCAGGCAGGAACAGAAAGGATCCCTGGCAAAGATGGCCTTCTTAAAATGGCTGTGTTTGCCCGTGTTTCTCAAGGGGAATGATGCCATGGGCTTCAGCACTCACGGGGACTCACAGGACACCCAGGGGAATCAAGTGAAGTGAGAGATGGGGAAAATTATTATCTTCTTCGTTATCGCTCCACAGAAAAGAGAATGGCAGGAGAAAGCTTAATGACATCATTAGCTGTCCTTCCTGCAGACAGCCTATGGACCAGTGCAACTGATATGAATCATATTTCCATGCTAAATGATAGCAGTAGCGGATAGTCAAATGACAGCACCTAATTGCCTATGTGATTATGAGAGTACCAAGGTTTTATACATCAATGATATTATAGTTTTTCTAGGAAAAGACTTAACAAAGAAGGGTTTTTCTTATGAAAAGGTTACAATTTCTGAGTGTAAGAACAGTACAGTTACATTAATTTTCCCCCTAGCCTCAGTGTAGATAAGAGAACCTTATACAGCTACAAAGAGGTGGGCAACAAGGTTTGGTTTGTGGGGTTTTTTTAAAGGCGGAGGGAACCAAAGGAAGGACAAAAGAGTTTCTGTCACTTTTCTGTTTCTTCAAGACAATTTTTATGGAGGAATACATCATCCAAAACATAAGAGTACCAAATTCTCACAGGAAAACCTGAGACCATATTGGAATATAGGTAGAACAATTTTACTTTGTGTCATTATGGATATCTGGGAAATTTTAAAATGGAACAATTTTAAAATGGTCACTTGGTCACAGTAAAATAAAATTGAATGTCTTGTCCATCTAGATGGTGAGAAAGCCATTTTGAAAAATCATCTTGATCAAAATCCACCAGCACAGTGGGGTTCATCAGACCCTTGCAGAACAAGCAAAGATCCCATAGAAGACATCAACTCTCCAGAACAGTAAGTATATATCATTAGCTGCTGGTACAATATGAGGTACCCCTTGCTCTCCTGGGTATGCACATGCTTGGGTGCACACACTTGCTACTGTTTTAGACATATATTCCATCCTGGACACCAGCTGCCTTGCTGACAAAATGTTAATTTAAATTATTACATTTCCTCAAAGCCCATATTTCTCTTTCATGCATTTTTTATGGGAAGATCTTCACTGTAATCCCCTTTCAGCCAGCTCCAGCTACAGAGAGGGCCTGAAACATCAGCAACAGAGAATGTGAATGGTGCCTCCTAAAGCACCAGTAGGCAGCAACGTTGCACTCTGATGCCTCCCTGCCACCTGGTCACCACCTCGGGGAAATTTAAAGGATATCAGGGGCATGAGGTCCAAAGGTGTCCCAAAGGCAAACTAACATATTGCTTTTCTTTTGTCAGAAACAACCATAGCTAAAGTTTCTGTAGAGAGTTACAGGATGAGCTGTGCCCGACCACCAGTGAATGGAGGAATGAAGAGGATGTACATAAGTGCACACATGTCTTATGGCTCTTGTCAAAAGTCCAAGTCCTTCCACACACCTGCCAGAGGGGTTCATGGTGTACATAAGACATTTTTTTCTTCTCCAATCTTAAGCTAGCTGAGAAATAAAAAACATTCTGAGGGCTTTTCAACGTTGCCATAGCAGCTGGACCTGAGTTTTGGCATAGGAAAGCCTGCACCAAGTAGTCTCCCTTAGAAACAATGCTGCAGCTACAAGGAGAGGGTGACACAAAGCAGTGGCTAGATTTTTGGAAGGGCAGGAGTCTTATGGTGTCAGCCTTTCTCTCTAGGAACCTATACAATAAAGTCATGTCCTACCCTCTAATAGCTGATCAGGACCTGCCATAGGCCAGAGCTCAGGGAAGTGCCATATTCATTTGTCCCTGGATCATCCATTTCCTCACGGCAGTCTGGTGACACGAGCATTGCTTCATCAGGATCTGAGCTAATAGTTGTCAGACTCCTGAGCAACTTAAAAGCTTATTTAAAAACAGAATAAATTAAACAGATTACTAGAATGAGTCACATGTTACATCTGTGACAGCAACTCTAATTTCAGATAGTAGCTACTCTCTTGTACTACCTGGTGCAGGAAAACACGTGGATTTCTAACTCTCTCCTTTCACTTAGAAAAAAATCCCAACCCAAACCTTCAAAGAAGCTAATACACACACACACATACACACATACACCAAGAAATGCCCACAGTATATGAAATATCCTGTAATTTCACAAAGGCAGGGCTCTTGCTGAGAGAGCTCTCGTGACTTCATGGGGTCAGCAGAGTGCTTTAATGCACAGCTATTAGAGGCCTGTGTTTTTTTCAGCACCATTTGTCAGAAATAATGTTTTGTGAATGCAGGCTCACCCACATGTGGCCTCCTTACATTAAGAAAGATGCTAAGAAAAAGACAGACACTCAAATAATCCAATTGTCTTGATACAGATTTAATACAGACCAAAAAAAAAAAAGGTGATGACAGAACTTCTTCTAGGCTAGTGATAACTGATGACAAGACTGAGATTTCCTAAAGGTCCTGAAGAGTGGGTCAGTACAAATCTGAACAGTCACTGACATTTATGGAAAGCAATTAATAAAGTCCTGCTAAATCGAAAGAGTGTCATTCAGCATTTGCACAGCTGTGAATGTGCCAGGCCCAAGGATCAATGTCTCCCCTGAGGGTGAGCTGGCAGTTTGAGAGCCACACTGCCTAGGCACAGTGGACCTGACAGAGAGGAGAAGGATAGCCATCTTCAGGACTTCCCTCTTTTTGACAAGAGATTGCCTCTCTCCAAACTTTTTAAGATATCCTTCTGCAACTGAGGGCTTATCTGGCAGGACTTCTGGCCTTCAGTGGTTACTAAATATACAATTTTTGTCAAAAATAAAAGAAAGAAGGAGTAAGAAGCAAGATGTAGTTTCGGTCTTCTCTTTCTCATTTCACTTCATACATAGGGCACCTGATAGGTATTTGCACAGTCTGAGAAACTGACTGCTTTCTCTCCTGTTTACACTGGCTACACAGTGTAAATTAACACTTCCTACAGTAGGCAAAACAGTGCCAGTGCACAGGCTCAAGCCCTGTGCTTTGATTTTCTATTGTGCTTTTTAGCATACTCCCTAGCACAACTGTTTCAACTTGTACTCTCCTGGGTAATGCTCAGCAACAATCTGGTGTTCGGAAACCCTGTTTGGGGGATGCTTAGCTGCGTGGATAGATGTTGCACCATGCCAGTTCATCTGAGGTCCAGAGAGCAGCCTGAATCAGTTCAGAATAGATATAACAGTTCATTTCCCAGCAGACTGAATTGTCTCTCACACACACAAAGTCAACTCTTTCCTGCTGGGCAGTGCTGCTTGCTTATCTAAAGATCTCATCAGTCAGCTTATCTGTGTGATGGCTGCATGAATACATTCAATGGTTTATCTTCTGTGACCCTCAAAGTCATCCTTCTGTGCACCTTCATTTCTGTCTATTGTCCTGTCTCATCCTTGACCTACATCCACTCAATTAGTTTTTGGCACTGTTAAAAATTTATACTGTTCTCATTTTAACAGCAGCAGTATGTAACAGTCTTCCAGATCTCTAAGTAAAGGTGATGATAGATTTCTGCAGGAACCCACTGAAACCTGCCATTTTAATAGACTATTTCTATATGCAGGGGTTTTTGTAACCTTCAAAGCATAACTTCAAAGCGTAACTGGAGCCAGTTATTTTAATTTTAGTAACTAAAAATTCTCATTCTAAGAAGTTGGTTGTGGCTGGATTATTGCATTAAGAGCCATATGACTGAGCATGAACATGCCTCTGTTATTCAGTTTCTTCATTGACAGTGGATCATATTAGTCTGTGATCTTACTCAAATCTGTCATTAAAATATAGTAGATTTAGAATGATTTATTTACTTGCTTGTTCAACATCTTGCTTTATTGTAGTCTTTAAAACTGCTCCAGCTTCCCTACAGCTGCTGAAAATCAACATTTATGGGCTGTAGAATTAACTGAAATAATCCCTAAGTGTTTAGACACAGTTAACACACTCCCGCAGAACTTTGGATGCTTGACAGTACTTGTTTCTGTCCCCCCACATACCAATAGATCTCAGTAGTAGTTTTCTATTACAAAACCAAAATATTTTTTGAAATGCCTCTGCCCCCTTTGTGGTATTCTGCATTCCCATATGCATTGCATTGTGTTCCCATTTACACTGACACTGGAAGTCAAGATTTTACCTGATTTATATTTTCCTAATAAATGGTATTTCTGTACAGAGCTGAGGACATATGCCCTGTCCTGTTGGGTGTCTGCTCTGTGTGTGGCACCACCTTTCCTTTCCATGTCCTTCAGTGGTTGTCTATGATTCTAGACCCGCTAATACTAACCATTCCCTCTTCAAAATACTGGACCATATATATGTTTTCATATTCATAGAATTCTGGAAGGGACCTTGAAAGGTCAACCAGTCCAATCTCCCTGCAATGAGCAGAGACAACTTCAGCTACATCAGGTTGCACAAAGCCCCATCCAGCCTGGCCTTGAATGTTACCAGGGATAGGGCATCTACAACCTCTTTGGGCCATCTACATCAGTGTTTCACTACCCTCATCATAAAAAATTTCTTCCTTCTATCTAGTCTAAATCTAGCTCCTTTTAGTTTAAAATCATCCGGTGTCCTATCACTCTACGCCCTTGTAAAAAGTCCCTCTCCATCTCTCTTGTAAGCCCCCTTTAGATACTGGAAAGCTGCTGTAATGTCTCCCTGGAGCCTTCTCTTCTCCAGGCTGAACAACCCCAGCTATCTTAGCCTCTTTTCATGGGAGACATCCTCCAGCGCTCTGATCATTTTTGTGACCCTCCTCTGGACTCATTCCAGGTCCACAGTCTTCTTTTGTTGGAGGCCCCAGATGTGGATGCAGTACTTCAGGTGGTGTCTCATGAGGGCAGCATTACCTCCTTTGACCTGCTGGCCACGCTGCTTTTGATGTAGCCCAGGATACGGTTGGCTTTCTGGTCTGCAAGTGCACATTGCTGGGTCATGTCTAGCTTTTCATCCACCATCATCCTCGACTTCTTCTTGACAGGGCTGTTCTTGATCTCTTCATCCCCTAGCTTTCATTGATACTGAGGGGATCCCCCAAAAGCACTGACAACACTGGTGTGGCAGGGGAGGGAGAAGAGAAAAATCACTGATATTGCAAAAAAAGCCCTAGAAAGAGTGAGGCAAGGCACAAACCCTACAAAGAGTGAAGCAGGTCACAAGATTTACTTACGCTTAAGGAGAAAATAGCAGGTTTGTTTGGATTTTTTACTTGTTTTGTTTTGTGTTCCCCTCTAAGGGTTTTGTCTAAACTCTTTATTGTGTGTGAGTCTCCAGGCTACAGTTCTCTGCCCCAATTCCAGGAACTAGTTTTCAAGTGAAAGCAAACTTTTAAGTACAGTTAAAGGAAAATTTGCCACTCACTGCAGCCACCATTGGCATAGCTAAATAAACATGCTTTGTCCATGGTATGGCTAACACTGAAATGGATGAAAAAAACAATCCTATTCACTTGATTATGCAACTGGATTCTTTTGGAACAGCTTCAAAAAGCTCTTTAATGAGAAGTCTATAACAGTTGAACAGAGTAAGCATTTCCACTGGTGGGAAAATAAGCACAGGCAATTCTGCATTTGACCCTGCAACAAGAGATGGAATGACAATCCGCAGCATCAGGCTCATAAGGATTCAGCACATGGAAACAGTGAGCCATGCCACCTCTGCACTCCTTGGGAACAAGGCATGATTTCATTGATAGCATCAGAAAGAGCTGGGCACAGTAGCAAAATAACAATGAATGGATTTTGTTTAGTCCCAGGAATGCATTGCCAGCACTAGAATGATCACCACTGTGGATTAACATTGCATGAAACTTTCATAGGGAGTTTGAGGGCGAAAAACAATGAGAGTTTCCGGGATAGACAGACAACATCTATTTCTACTGCATATCTCTATAAGCAAGCCATAATTTGTAGTGAAGAAGCAAAAGAGAAGAGTATTACATTTCTTTCTGTTTGAATTTAAAAGCTATACTGCTTGGTCCCTGAGCAGTGTAATGGATGCTTGATATTTGTCTCTGCTTCCTAACACAAAGCAAAAAAGAAATTAAATGTTGTTTGAATTAGAAAGGCTGTCCAAAGACTAGCTTTCAAACATACACCTCTTACACAGTCATTATATCAGATAACAGGGAAACATAAATTTACTGATAAAATGCTTTCTATGGGCATTTTTCTTCTGGAATCAAAAAGCCAGTCTTCAGTTCAGCTCAGTCACCTTGACAACTGTCTTCTCTTTAGAAAGTGCCTCTGTGTTTCAAGGGTGACTGTCTCCAAATGCTAAGCCATCTTGTTGATAACATCTTGATGACTGAAAATATCTCTTACACTAGCAAACATCAACTGGATTTTGATTTTGTGAAAGGTGCTAGTATATTCACAGCACAGGGGTAGCAGAGCCCCTCATGGCACCATCTTCTCCAGGGAGAGGGGTTAGATGGGATACCTGTGAGCACAGTTTAGTATCCATTCAAGGAAAACCTAATACAAGATATCATTATGTCAACCTGCTTGGGAAAATGAATAGAGAATGTTAGGTTCTTAAATACTGAATTTTGGTGGTAGGTTAGACTGCTTTTATAGTGCCAACTCCTCAGGCCCATAGCACTGACTGCTGGAACTCAAAAGCATCCATCCCCTCAAAAGCACAGACAAAAGCTTTAAAGAGGAACTACTTGGAAAAAGCCATCAGTCCCAATTCCCACCCACCACGCACCTGTGTTTGCCTTAGCTGGAGTTGCAAAAATGCCATCCTTAATCCTTGTGCTAAGTGGTGCATGGCTTAAAATTCTGTGACCTCATGCATGTCTACACAGTTAGCCAGGGCTCTGCATGCAGTAGATAGCTTTAGAAGGGGCTGGGGGGTCACCAAGCCATTCACCCCTATTGCAAGCTTAAGGTTTTCCCTTTTCATGGCATCAGCACTCTAGCAATTAACCTGAATGTGCCTGGGAATTTTACAAGGTTGTGGGATGCTGAGAAAGCACCCTTAGGTTCCTCTGTCATGTCTGACCTGTCAGAAAAATTCCCCAAGGGGAAATAACATCATGGTGGCATAGCTCAACAGCAGCAAGTGCAATGCTCTTGGCATTAACCCTCCCAGTCGCAGCAGCAGCCACAGGAAACATCCTAGCAGCAACCTGTGAACATATCAACCACGTAATGTATTACATCTTCCCCTTGGCTAACCCCTCTGTCTCTCTGTCTCTCCTTCAGCATACAGCGTCGGCTGTCCTTGCAGCTGCCCATCCTTCACCATGCCTACTTGCCGTCCATAGGAGGAGTGGATGCGAGCTGTGCCAGTCCGTGCGTAAGCCCCAGTGCCAGCCCTCGGCACAGACATGTGCCGCCCTCCTTCCGAGTGATGGTTTCAGGGCTGTAGGAGAGGGAGATCAGTGCTTCCTGAACTGCTTTTAAGTACTCAATGACTGGACTAAACATCTGACCTGGAACTCTGCTACAAACATGTAACATTGGCTCTTACCACAGAGGAACTGCCGCTGAGGCCCTCATCACAGGAGTGCCCGTGTAACTCATGTGGGAAGGCAAAGGAGAAGGACACGAGGAGTTTGATCTGTAGCCTTATTCATGGAGTTTTTATTTCTTCACCTAGAAGTCACTGAAAAAAAAACATTTCTTCCAAAATTTCTACTAGCAACAACAAGGCTGGGAAATACGGATCTTGCAAAAAAGACACTAGGGAAAAAAACCCAAACACTCAAATGTCACTGAGCTTTGTGTGGCTGCTGAGAACATGCAATTCTATACTGTATCCATGTAAGGAAAATGCAGTGGTTGACCTATACCATGTTGAAATAGATACACTCATTTTTACAAGAGTTGTGTAAAATTGCTGGAAACATTCTGCACTGGTTAGTCTTGCTTGTTTTCATTTCAGGTGATGATGTTCAGTAGGAAGGAATTGTGAGAAATGATTCCTCAGGTGTCATTGAGACTGCAGTGCTGTGAGCAGGGTCACCTCTATCTTGCAGCTGTATGTGAAACCCAAGCAGAGCCAGAAGCTCCAGCTCTGAGTTGCCACCGGCTGGAGAGCTGCTAGTTGCAAGAGGAGCACTTTGCCCTTCTCCAGGGGCAATGGTAGCAACTGCTGACCATCTGCAGCTTCATTTTTAGCAAAGTTTTTGCACCTATTTCAGAATAAACACCACCAATCATAACATACTAAACTGTCTGGAAAAGTCCTAGGGCTGATAACTCAGGAAACTGAGGACAGATGGGTAGTAAAGTCTTAATGTCACAGGATGAATTGTTTTTCCTAATTTGTTTGAATTGTGTCACACATAATTACAATAAAATTAATTTAGTTGACTTGGAGAGGGGGAGGGGCTAGGGCACAGCACTTTGCTGCTGCAGGCAAAGCCTGCAGAGCACATAGATGTGAATATACACCATGTTTGCTTCGTACCTGTGTGTGACAATTGTAGCAGATAATAGAGAGGACAAATCCAATTTACCAATAGAATATTTTATCTGAAGCCTAAAAGGACTGTGAAAAAAAAACAAAGGGTTTTATACTTTAGCTCCATTCCCTGAACCGAAGCAATTAGGAGGAACGATAGTGGCATACCGTCTGAACCAACTCTGGAGCCAAACCCTCAGGCACAGGTGCGACACACATGCAGCTTCTTTTTCCAAGGGACTGGAAATGTGTCCTCTGATTTCCAGGGCTGTTTGCTGAAAGTAGGGGAAAAAAAAAAACACATGAAGCACCCACTGGGCTCTCAGTTTTCTTTGACCAACACCTGTGCATCTCAGACCAAACCTTTGGAACAGCATACCTACAAAGGTTTACAAATAGCAATGACTGAAGCACAGTTGAAGGGGTTCATTAGCTGAGGGACTTAACTGCAGCTTTGACAAGCTAGCATAAATCTCCATTAAAAATAAAATACTCCTCATAGTGGCCAAAACCAACATGAATATGTATCTGAATCTTACAATCAGGAGCATCACAAAATATTTCACTTGGCACATACAGTAAGAGAGGGTATGAAAATATCTGTAGTTTTTAGAACAAAAAAAACCTGTAAGTATAATCACAGATAAAATAGAACTCATTACTCTGTTTAAGCACTAAACACTGACGTTGTCACTCAATGTGTGTTGACAGTATTCTCTTGCTTTATTAATATCATCAGGGCCTGGTTTATTTTAAAAGGAATGTTAATTTTTAAAAAGAGAAAATTACAATATTGTATATAATGTATACACAAAGATCTCTGTAGAAATATTATTCCAACTTAGCAGGAAAAAAATTCAGAAGTATCGGACCATTGGAGGTGAGTGTGTGTGTGTGTGTGTGTGTCTGTAACTTCGTGAATACTGACTGTGTGACGTTTATTAGGTTTAAACCATGCAGTACATTCTTTGTCTCAATGATACTGTAGTTTCTCCCATAACATTTTTTTACTTTACTGCAGATAACAAGACCAACCAAGTGAATATAGCTATTTAATGTTTCTGTTCTTTTATACTGCAGCAAAAATGTACTGTAAATTTATGAAGAGGCTGTGCCCCAATGGCATTTTCCAATGATGTTAGTGCACAAATGCTTTAAACTAGACTGGAACTGCCAGAATAAAATGTAAATGAAGAATTTCTTGTATAACCTTATACTGCATGAGATCAATTTTTAATAAATTGTTGCAAATCTGTTTTTATGAATAAAATATGTAAAACCTAGCCTTTTGGACTCAATGCCCTCTTCCCCATAGCAAAACCATTTTTAATGAGAGTGTGTGTGTATATAAACATAAGTATATATAAAAGCCTCCTTGGAGAAAGAGGAATCCTATTACAACACCACATTTTAATAAAAATGTAATATGCAATAAAAATACACATCCTAGTAGTTGAAGGGTTTGCATTTTGATAAAATAGATGAGCCTCTGCCCTAAAATACAGTTACTGCAGTACTCGAGTGAAGTCTAAAATAATATAACATATACTGAACATTTATATCCAAACCATACTTAATCCACTCACTATTCTGTCTTGCACTACAGTGAGTGTGAATTCAGAAGAGAATGATTTTACTATTGATCGTACATGTGTATGACATAAACTATTGAAATTGAGCCAATCTTCTAGCTCAATAGTAAAATCTCTTCTTCACCAAATGAGAAGTTTCTGAGAGTAAACACTGATCCAATTGCTTCATGTAGGCAAACACTAAATTTCTCCATTTAGTTTCATTCATGTGGTGGGGTTCGTGTCCTAAAGCAGGTTCTTGTATATGGCAAAAGAGGAGGAGGGAAAAAACGTAGGGCAATGAGATAGCTAGAAGAAAGAGCATTTTGAGATTTTTGCTTTTCAACAGGGCAGCATCCTCAAGCCAGCACAAAATGTTGTAAAGCCCAAGGTGAAGGAATTAGACCCACAACAAATGTGTTTTCAGTAGATTTCTGATGCAGTTTAGGAGTTCCACCAAATATACGCAAAAGAGAAAATACCAGAGATGAGTTAACAGTGTGGATCGTGGCTCTCAATGCAGAATACCAGCTGGAAGGAGATACTCAAACAGATACATCAAAGATCATTCAAGAAAGGAAAAAAAGTCCAGAACAACTTTAATGTGAAACCTATATTCAACCAGAAGCTGTGGGAGGATGTGAACATCTTAGACTTACTCATGAGTAACAGGAAACCAGAACAAAACAAAACATTACTTTAAGAGGTCATGAAAAAAAATAAGAGGGAGATGTCAGAGGAGCAAGTTTGCTTGAACCATTGAGTTTACAGAGCCACAACAAATACACTTCCTATGCAATCATAAAATTGCTGTTGAATTCATGAAAGATTGCTAATCTTGCAGCACTACTTTCAAATAATTAAAATAAAGGATGATAAAGAAAGAGCAGTTCTTCTTTCTTTTAAAAGATATCTTTATCCTAGACGTTGATAGTCAAATCTTTTCTGATCTTTTCAGAACTTGTTTGTTCATTACAAATCTCAGTACAGTGAGCCTGTTCTCCCCAAGACTGGATTTGTGTTTCTGTCGCTTTCTGCTCAGGCTTGCTTAGCTACTGGAAGCCAGCCCAGCAAGACCTGTCCCAGCATTTCCACAGCACCCTATGGATATTGGCAGGGCTTTATTTTGCTCTCATGCCGCAGTCCAAAGGTTGATCTGGTTTGCCTGTTCAGTGAGCTGACTCTCCTTGTCACTGACTAGTTTAATAGGGATTTTCTGCTCAATATCTGAGAAGAATGGCAGGTTTATTACAATGGCTTAAGCATCATGATTTTTGTCTGAGTTCAGTTCTCAGTTACTGACTGCCTTTTCTATCTCTTGACATAGTGAATAGTATTTAGAGCCATTACTTCAATATGCAGGAATATTATACAAGAGTGCACTTTTAAGAGCACCCTGCCTTTTGAGCCAATCAGGATTCTGAGTGCACTACTGTGTTTATCACTACTCACTAAATGACATTGCAGAGGATCAATAGAAGGTCTAGGGATGCATTGGAAGAGTTGGGGAGGAGATAGCCTGAGCCCTTGTTGGGCTGCTGGCAAGGCAACCCTGGGTGTCAGTACCGTCATGTCAGTGTTGCCACAGACCTCTCTTACCTACAGACATTTTGAGCCACCAACTTTGCAAATTGTAGCTGGTTGAAAATCCGTCCCTTGGTGATGAGGTGCTGAAGTGGGCCAAATGAAAGGAAAGAGGGAAGGACAGACAGGAGGATAAAGGAGGGAGAGCCATCTCCAGCCACTGAGAATGTCCTTCACTGCCCCAAGAAAGTGGCTGCTACTGATGCCCATCAAAGCCGAGCATCACACAAGGATTTAAACAAATTAGTGAATTTAAGAGGCTAAATTCAGTAGAGATCAAGTAGACCTGAGGACAGAATCTATAGGTATCAGCAGCAAGCAGCCTCTGGGCTGACTCACTAGCAGAAATGAGCATAGCAAAAAGGAGCTCAGATGACCTTGAGCTTCAGGAGAAAGGACAGACATCTTCATGAGTCAGCAAACACGGGCTTTGGCTAGAACTGACCCTGTACCCACATGCAATGGGAGCAACTTAAGAAAAGTATCAATTACATTTACAACCCACAGCTGCAATAGCTCAGCAACCACATGGCCCACCTACATACCATGGCCCTCAGCAGTGTGGGATGCCTGCTTGAGCAGAGGAGCTGCTACTGGCAGCAAACCATTCCACAGAAGTGAAGTTGTCCATTCTGGCAAGTCTAATTAACTGCAAAACGGCAGGAGGTTGGGGGTGGAGCAGGCAGTGTGTGTTCATTGCAGAGAGCACTGGCAGGACACAGAGAAAGTACAAGCAGCCCGACATTAATGGCCTTGAAAACACCATGAGGGTCAAGGCAGAGACATCCATGCCATCTCCTGCTTTGGGAATTTGTCAAGCATCTAAAAGCAAAAGCTATTCTAAGGATATACACACACGAGCCATCCCTAGATCAGAATTAATTCTCCTTGGCCCCGGCCCACTCTGCCACACAGCGCAAAACCCTGAGCCTATGCAGCTGAACATCCCCTGTTTTTAAGGGAAAAGGAGCATGAAGCAGAAATTAAAAACTGGGAAAAAAGCAGACAGGAAAACATGCACATGACTTTGTATTCATAGAGTGCTCTGCTGTAGTTACCCAAGTGGTTCCTACCCTGCCTGTCTAAGGATATTCCAGTATTTCCAAACACCAGGGACCTGTAACAGCAGACGGAGGGATGGATACATCTGTTCTACATAAGAGAGGAACCTCACGCCCTTATCAAACAAGCTAGCTGACATAATAACTAGTCCAAATTATTAAACAGGCTATCAACTGGTGATACAAACCAGCATAAGCTTTGTAACAGGAAAGTGTTCTCCAGAATACAAACATCGCACTTGCTACTCCAGAGAACAAAACTGTTCCTCCAGCCTGAGAAACTTTTCACTTTTTCCCCTATTGGAGCTGTGTCTGAAGCAGAGAGCCACAGACAAAACAGAAGAGGTGAAAGTTGTCTCTTGAGCACTTCAGGAAATAAAGGCAAGGGGGGGCAGAAGTGCAGGGGCCACATGCCTGAGTGTGCTCTTAGGGGCAATCTGCAGATGGAGGTGCCACTAACAGACCTGCTGAGAAGACCAAATTGCTGAGCATAAGCCAGCTTCTCCTCAAGAAAGGAGATTTCCAAAGACCTTGACTCTCCTCATAATGCGTGATGGGTGGAAGGACACTAACAATAACAGGGAAAGCAACGACAATAGCTTCACCTGGGTCTGCAGAGGGAGGCTGATGAGATAAAGGTTAAATCTTTAAGCTAAGAATTCCATGAGCCCCACAACTCATCCTGACTCAACACTGGAAAGAAATCCTCTTCAGTTTGCCTTGGCTCATACTTGTGTCACTGGAAGACACTATTTGAGAAAAGGAACAGAGTTAATGGGAGAAAAAGGGAAAAATGTCAAAACAACCAACACAGATATATACAAGAAGATGGCTTGAGAGTCATAAAGATGCAAATGAACAAGCAACTCAGCTTCAATCACTTCTGAGGAAGATACATCAATGTCAGCATCAAATACGAGCATCCCTAGCAAAAGATAGTAGTCACTGTCATCCCACAAAGCTAGCTGTACAAATAAAGCTGCTAAAACTGTCAGAAACTCAGCCAAGACCATCACTAACTGCCTCAGTGTTGCTAGTAACTAAAATGGGAGCAACTTTCCTCCAAATTAAAGACCTCAGCTTCTAGTAGGCCTGAAGTTTGAAATTCAATCCAGTACCTCAATATCCTAGGCTGTTTCCAGGCTTTTGTTATTACTGGAGGGCTGAAGTAGTGTGAAGCTTGCAAATTATCAATTCTTATGAAAATTTTACAGAAATGGGTTCTTACAGACAAAGAAACATTTTTTAACCAGACTGCCTTAGTCAGGGCATGGAGAGAGGGCTTATTTCTCTATTTTCCCTACGTATATATATGCTATTGTTTTCAGAGGCCTTTCAGAGGCCTTTCAGAGTTTTCCTTTGAGGTTATAGACTCTCCAAGCTGAAAGTACAGCTGAAAATCTGTCGTCCTGCTGTGTGATAAGGAATATTTCTCTAATAAGCATCCCCATTCTTTGAGGAACTTTCATTTTCCCACTCCTCCCTCAGCTAATATTCTATATTTACTGCTTTGTTTTGGTTTTAAAACTCATGAACTTATTTACCTAACTGGACTTATTTACTGACATTTGAACTTAAATAAGCAATTTATGATGAGAGTAAAGCTCAGCAAAGTGGAAAAAACACATGAGTTGTTCCAACATAATGCATGCAAACAAATAAGAACAATACTTGCTACAGCTCAAAACTTTCAGATGTATCTCACTGAGACAAATGAAAATAATTTCAAAACAAAATCAAGTAAACACATCCCACGTTTAATGGACTATTGAGTTAGATGACAGCTTTCAGTTATCTTTGAGCAGCTGATTTGGGTTGCCAAACCTGGGATCAAACCTACCTGCTCCACCCACTGGGGCCTGTTTGCTCACTGCTAATTAAAGCTGCCTTCATCTCTGCAAAAGCAGGCTTGTAACTCTTTGAAGGTGAAAGAATTAACTGTAAAATTCAGACTAGCACTTGTGAATTCTCCACAGATTTTTTTCTTGCCTTGTGTTAACCTACCGCTCCTCCCGTCACATTTTGCTCTATACGATACTTTCATTTGATATAAAACTGCTCCTATTAGGGACAACAAAAATTGTAATGAGGATGGAAAGACATATAAAGACATTTCTTTAATTGGTCTGTAGCACAGCATTTCAGTATCAGGAGTAGCGAACTGATAAACCCAAAGGCATCTGAAACTATTTGAAAGGAGGCTGTAGCAAGGTGAGGATCAGCCTCATCTCCCAGGCAACTGACAGCAGGAGAAGAGGACAGAAACTCAAGCTGCACCAGGAGAGGTTCAGGTTGGACATCAGGAAGGATTCCTTTGCTGAAAGGGTTGTTAGTTGTTGGAACAGATTGCCCAGGGTGGAGGTGTTTAAGAACAGACTGGATGTGGCACTTAGTTGCATGGTCTAGTTGACGTGATGGTGTTCAGTCAAAGGTTGGACTCGATTACCTCAGAGGTCTTTTCCAACCTAATTGGTTCTGTGATTTTGTGATCTGACCCCACTGAGCAATAGGTTATTTGTATTGCCACAAGACAGAAGCAGTTGCGTCATCTGCCCATCAATTCCTCTCCACAGAAGTTTGTTTTGCATTTTTATCCTAACTAGATCCCAGGGCAGGAAGGCTAACTACTCCTCTCTTCTTCCAGAGAAGCACTCCCCTGACTGAGTCTTTTTAAGACTACCAAGACAGTGGAACTTCTTCATTCTCCTGGACCCGCTAGGCTTCTCCAGCACCCTGTGCTCTTACAGGCAGGCAGAGTGGCCAGGACATTCAGCAGCCAGGCAGACCCTCTCCAAACCACATTTCTCTGCAATGCAACATGCAGAAAGGCTGTACAGCTGCACACCTTATCTTTATTTTCTTTTTTTTCCTTTTCATCTACTTTACCAGCTCAACTCCACATGCCATTTCCATTGTTCTTTGTGTAGTTGTTACCAATGCTAGAACATCTGATATGTTCAAATCCTTCTGAAAAGTCTGTCAGTCCTTACTTCAGAATTCATTAGGAGTGAACACGCACTTCAGGAGACCCAAATGTGATAAAAATAGTTTCAAGAATTAAAAAGCGCCTACTTTAATATAGTCTTCTTTTAAATAAGCTCTATTTTTTTCCCAGTGTACGTCAGCAATCATCAACCACTCATTGTCTTCTACAAAGAAAATAAGTGCATACCCAGCTCTGTTTCAGACCTTGCAGGCATGCTTGCGTTTCTTTTCATACCCCTTATTTTTTGCCTTTTATTTTTTTATGTTGCTGATTTATTGTTTGTTTGTTTTCAAGCAAGACAGAAATAAAATTAACTTTCCCATATGGAGAACACCAACCGCAGAGCACTCGTGTCTGTGCAGTACAAATGCTCAAGAATAAACTGCTCTTCCTCATCCAGCATGCAAACTGCATATCCCAGACTGTGCGGGTAGAAGCTTAGAGCTTCAGTCAGATGAAAGATAATAAAATGAACTTGGGCCTCATTAACTTACCCTGTTGATGTGAATATTAACATAGATTAAAATCCAAGCTCCGAAAAGAAAACGCAGTCCCAGCTCTCATCACAGGCAAACTGCAAGAAATAATAACTTCCTTGAATTAATTTAGTTCATCATACTCTAAAGCTACAGTAAGGGACTCTACACAAAGGCCTTCTCCACATGGCTTTGAAAGTTTTGTAGCCAAGTGAAATTTCAAGAATTAAATCTCTGGTTATGCACTTTGTTTATGGCTTTGATGAACATGTTGCTGCTTTGGCTGAATATAGAGAAAGAGTCTAGGAAGGCATTTTTCTTTCTTTCCGGAGCTAGTTCAGCTTGGTATGTCTAAAAAACACTTATGAACATACCAGAATTTAGACAACTTGCTCAAATTAATTTAATGGGGTCTATTGAAAATGATGAAAAGATGTTTCCCATTAATTTCTCTCTCTTTTGGAATAATGCTTTCCTTTTACTGATGTTCAGTTCTTTTACTCTGTTCTAAATAGATGTTATATTACCTTCATTACAAGTACATTATAAGTACTACACTAGTTATGCAAATAAGGACTCTTCATCCTTTTTTTTCTCCTTTGCTATTCCTACAGGGAACTGTGTTTACAGTGTACTGTTTGTACTTATGAAAGAAAGACTAAAGTGAAGAAAGGAACTGCTTTTTTTTTATACTTACACTACAAACTTATTTATCATGGAAGTTCAAAAATGTGTTTAACATCTTAACAAAGGGAAAGACATTTATGGAAATCATTAGTTCCTCCAAAAGTTCCGCCCCGTCTTGAACTGTCCCTTTGTACTCCCTGAGACTGTTCAATATATGAAGCAGTCATCATCAACCCTCATCCCAAAGCTTTAGGCCATTTTTTAACTTTGTTAGTCCCAGTCACCAGCTTAGTATTTTAAAAGTATTTTCCTCAGAATTCACTGCCATTTAATTGACTCCCATTATGAAATTCATCTGTTATACCACATGAGACTTCTCTATTCCTTCCTGACATAGCTGACACAGAAAGACATTGAAGTCGACTTTACCCTCGGACTCCCCATGCTGAATGGACAGATTCCCTTGTCCAAGAAGATTTTATTTGTCATGGAACTTACCCCACTCTTTGGGATATTTCTCCATTTACGTGCAATATTGTAAGCTGTACCATGTAAGCTATACCATGTAAACTGTGGTGGTCTAAGACAAGTCTCTGTTCCTGCATCTGTGGCAGAGACATTTCCTATCAGTAGTTTGTCCATCCCTGTAGATAGCATTAACACAGAAGAAGGGTGGAGTAGCAGATCATATGTACGTATTACTAAATTGGCAAAGATTTATCTGGATTTTTGTGGTACACTGAGCAACACTGCTTTATGCACTATAGTTTTCTTTATATTTGATACACAGATCACTGGCTTAGAATACAATAGATGTTTCTGCTGAAGACAGTCCTCTGTCATACTGTCTTTCTGGCACTGTTCCCAATGCAATTGCTGTGGGCAGAGCTGTGCTTCCCCAAAGACAGACCTTTCTGCATAAAAACATCCCACAATCTGCTAAATTGCTTTTGCACCTGTCAGGCAGCCATTTGGCTACCCATAAATTACATGATTCCTTCTTGCCCTACCTATCATCCTCCTCGTTTTTCTTCAGTCTTCTTGGTGAGAGTTTCTGGCTTCACACCCTAAGAAGTCCCTTCTACTTTTCTATGACTATTCTATTTCATCTCTTTGGGTTTCTTTGGTGGCCAAATCTGCTCCTCACAACTGCCAAGTGCCTCAGGCCACCTGATAGTTTGCTAGACTACAGACTGAGCCCTTCTTTTGCAGGAGAAATGGTATGAATATCAAGAAAAAAACCCTCTATCAAAGATGTAAGCCAGTAGATCAGTGTTGTTATTGCTAGTGAAGGGCCACATTATCGGCATTTACTGAGTGATGACTCTGCTGTCAGGACTTATGGGATTGTGTTTTGGGCAGCTCTGAGCTTGGTTTGTCTATGGCTGCAGAATCACTAAACAGTTGGGATCAGCTGCTTAACTTGTTCTTTTCTTTGTCCTGAAGCTGACAGGTTTCACCATATATGGTAAAGGACTAAGAGAACATAGTGATTGTTGTGTAATTACTCTTGTTAGCTAGTTCACCAACAAGAAGAAGTGTCCAGATTGTTTAGGAAGATACAAAGATAGCCTCCCTAAGCCAATTAGGACTGACAGAAGGGAGCCCACTCCTACGACTGGAGAAAGGGAGCCCAATCTCGTTACTGCGCTCCTCCTGGTGAAGAATTTGGGTGACCAACAACTCACTGCAAAAGCTTTCTTCTAAAGAAAATCTGGTGCAGTTGGCAGAAGGGCATAGGAAAGGTGTGCACAAAAGTTCACATAAGTTTCATGGAGTCTAAGGCAAAAAGAGGAAAAGTAAAATTCCTTTCATCTGAAGCCATTCAGTTGCCAAAAAAAAACACATATCTGCTGCTCTTCTCCCATCCTCCACCATTAGCACCAGAGAGAGAGCTTGGACTTCAGTAGTTCATGTGAGATGCAAGGTATTTGTATAGACGAACAACTCTATATCCTCACAGTTATACAAACTGAATGATTCAATGTTCCCTGAAATCACCATAAAAAAGGCTGATCATGAGAAGTACTTTCCGACTCCTTCCTCAACACTCACTGTTATTTCCAGTATTTATGCCACTGTAAATTCATCTTAGGTTTACTCTACTGAAACAAGCTCATCTTATCTATAAGGGAGAGCAGGCTGTTGCCTTATTATTGCCTATCAACATTCTAGACAAGAGCAAGTATCTGGAAACCAAAATACTAAAAAAAAAAAGAGAACTAGGGAATACATGAAGAAGGAAGAAGAATGATTTCCCCATTCGTTCTCCTTGGGAGAAAACATTTTTGATCACAGCTTTTAGATCAACCTGAAAAACGTCTCAAAAACTGTAAAAGCAAACAAACAAAAATGAAAACAAAATCAAACACAAACAACCAAAAAAACCCCACAATACTAGAAAAAAAAATAATTAAAAAAAGGTAACAGTAAGTTTTCCACCACTTGCTTAGTCCTCCTCCCCCAGTGGTTTTGCTGGTCAAACCTGTCACTGGGCAGAAAACATCACTTACAGAGGGAGAAGACAAGTCAATATTGAATCATATGATTTCCCAGATTATTTCACATAATTTCCCAGATGGAACCATAAAGCCATAAAGCAGAGTAAGGGTTTACTGCAAAACAAAACAGTCTGGAGAAGGGGGAAAACATATGTGTGGATGCGTATATTAAAAGCAGTTTGAGAAAATCAGTTAGAATTTTAGAAAGTTATAAAGCAATATAGAATAAGTTTCTACATTTTTTCCAACCAAAACTTTACAGCAGAAGCTGTTATCTGGACATATTGACAACTTGCGTACATATAAGAATGTTTATTTTATACTGCAGAATTAAACTTTCCTGCTGCCAAATTTGGAACACTGAAGTCCTACGTACAAAGTTAATATGGAGTCATAGAATCACAGAATCATTAAGGTTGGAAAAGACCTCCAAGATCATTGAGTCCAACCTTTATGCAAACACACCACCATGTCAACTAAACCACAGCACTAAGTGCCACATCAAGTCATTTCTTGAATGTCTCCAGGGCTGATGACTCCACCACCTCCCTGGGCAGCCCACTCCAATGCTTAATCACCCTTTCAGTGAAGAAATTCTTCCTGATGTCCAACCTGACCTTCCCCTGGTGCAGCTTGAGGCCATTTCCTCTTGTCCTGTCACAAGTTGCTGGGAGAAGAGGCTGACCTCCACATGCTTACAACCTCCTTTCAGGTAGTTGTAGAGAGCAATAAGGCTACCTCTGAGCCTCCTTTTCTCCAGATTAAACTACCCCAGCTCCCTCAGATTCTCCTCTTATTGGTGAGTATTACTTCCTCTAGACCATTCATCAGCTCCATTGCCCTTCTCTGGACACGCTCCAGCACCTCAGTGTCCTTCCTGAATGGAAGGGCCCAGAAGTGGACACAGTACTCAAGATGAGGCCTCACCAGTGCCAAGTACAGAAGGACAGTCGCTTCCTGAGTCCTGATGGCCATGCTATTTTTTACACAAGCCAGGATGGCACTGGCCTTCTTGGCCACCTGGGCACGCTGCTGGCTCATGTCCAACTGCAATCCCAGGTCCTTTTCCACTGGGCCACGCTCCAGCCACTCCTCCCCCAGCCTGTAGCACTGCATGGCATTGTTGTGGCCCAAGTGCAGGACACAGCACTTGACCTTGTTGAACCTCATACCACTGACCTTGGTCCATTGCTCCAGCCTGTCCAGATCCTTCTGTAGAGCTTTCCTGCTCTGCAGCAGGTCAGCCTTGGTGTCATCTGTACTTACTGAGAATGCAGTCGATTTTCTCATCCAGATCACTGATAAAGTTATTAAACAGGACTGGCCACAATACTGAGCCTTGGAGATCCCCACTGGTGACTGGTCACCCATTGGATGTGGCACCATTCACCACCACTCTCTGGACCTGGCCACCCAGCCAGTTCTTAACCCAGTGGGGAGTGTACCTGTCCAAGCCATGGGCTGCCAGCTTTTCCAGAAGTATGCTGAGTAATGAAGGTTTTACTGAAGTCCAGGTAGACTACACCCACAGCCTTTCCCTTATCCACCAGACAGGTCACTTGGTGATAAAAGGAGATCAGATTGGTCAAGCAGGAACTACCTTTCCTAAACCCATGCTGGCTCGACCTGATCCTGTGGTTTTCCTGTACATGCCATGTGATCACACTCAAGATGATCTGTTCCACAACCTACCCCAGCACTGAGATCAGGCTGACAGACCTGTACTTCCTCAGATCCTGCTTCCAACCCTTGCAGATTGATGTGACATTTACTAACCTCCAATTATCTGGGACCCCCTCATTTAACCAGGACCGATCATAAATTACACAGAAAGGCTTGGTAAGCAATTCTGGCAGCTTCTTCAGCACCCTCAGATGAATCTCATATGGTCCCGTAGACTTATGTGTGTCTAATTGGCTCAGCAGGTCATCAGGTCACTAGCTACTTCCTCATGGGTTGCAGTGAGTCTATTCTGCTGCCTATCCCTGTCTACTAAACCAGGGACTGGTTGCCCTGAGGATAACCAGTCTTTCTGTTAAAGACTAAGGCAAAGAAGGCATTAAGTACCTCAGCTTTTTCCCCATCCTTGGTGACAACATTCCTCCCTGTGTCCAATAAAGGATGGAGATTTTCCTTGACCTTCTATTTATTGTTAATGTATTTATAAAACCCCTTTTATTATCTTCCACTGCAGTGTTCAGATTGAGTTCTAGCTGAGCTTTCACCTTTCTAATTTTCTCTCTACATGACCTTATGACATCCTTGTACTCTTCCTCAGTTGTGTGCTCCTTCTTCCATAGGTCATAAATTTTGAGGTTTTCCTGAGTTCCAGCAAAAGTGCACTGTTCAAGCAGGCTTGTCTTCTTCCCCACCATCTTACCTTTCTGCACAGAGGGATGGCGTGCTTCTGCGCCTTTAAGATTTCCTTCCAAAAGTATGTCCAGCCTTCCTGGACCCCTTTGTTATTAAGAACTGTTTCCCAAGAGACTCTCTGAACCAGTGTCCTGAGCAACCCAAAGTCTGCTCTCTAGAAGTCAAAGGTAGAGGTTTTGTTGATGCCCTTCCTTACTTCACCAAGAGTCAAAAACTATCATTTTGTGGTTGCTGTGCCCAAGATGGCCTCCAACCACAAAACCTTCCACCAGCCCTTCTCTGTTTGTAAACAACAGATCTAGCAGGGTGCCACCCCAGGCTCACCAGCTGTATCAGGAAGTTATCTTTCACACACTCCAGGAACCTCCTAGATTGCCTCCTCTCTGCTGTGTTCAGTTTCCATTAGGCATCCAGTAAGTTTAAGGTTTCAATCACCCGTATTCTTGAGCTGATAAGACATTTTTCAGTATTTATATATTTTGATTTATCACGTAAGAAATTTTTGACAGGAGGTTCCGGGCTCATACTTTTTTATATAAATTATTGCTGTTTTGGTAAAGCAGAAATGTGGGGTGAACAGTGGCAGTAAGTGGCTACAATTTCCTGTATTGCTACTATGCATCGTACCAGGATTTATATCTAACTTCATCATTAGCTTTCATTGCCCTGCCTTTGTACATTTTCCTTACTTTGTTTTTGTTGGGTTTTTTTAATCATTAACTTTAAATTGACACCCTTGGGCCAATCTAGTTTTAATTTAGGAGTGTGAAACAAAAATAACTTCATGAGTCAAGAATAAAACAAATGAGAAATGAGCATATGGCAAAACCCAAGCACTTTTAACTGCTCTTTGAATGTAATATGATTTATAGCAGTGAGGTTATGTGGTAAAGTTTAGAGTGCAAAGCTTACTAAATAATGAATACAGTGCTTCCATATAATTTTACTGGCAATAGCCCTAAGCAATTTTAATTAGCTTCACCTCCCATTAACTGCAAGGACAGCTGTGGATGTGCAGCCTTCCTACAAGAGTTCCGCAAGTTCTCTTATCTAGATTTAATTTTTTTGCTATCAAAACACATCTCCACCAATACAAAGAAGCATGGAGAAGTGATGACAAGCAGCCAAAGCCTAATATCCTAATCAGACAGAGAGGAGCACCTTGACCTGGCTATTGTTGGGTGCATCACAGGAGGATGCTCAGTCCACTGTCCTGGTGGGAAACCCATCATCAAGATGAGTTTTTGTGGGAAATCCCCTCTGGATGGCCTCACAGACTGAGGGTGTATTACTGCCTTAAGGGATGTAGGATTCATTGAGGAATGCATGGGAAGAACACTTGAGGATTTTGTGAGACTTACTACAGGTTGTAAGGGAGGGACAGTGAGGGACTAATGTGTTTTCAGAGCAATAAGCGTGGCAAAAAAGACAAGAAATGGGGAAAAAAGTAACTGATGGTGTGTAAACATTGCTCAGCACCTTTCTGTGGCCATGCCATGTGCCTGATTGCAATAGCCTGTCCTATCTTCTCATTAAACCCCATTTCTATTTTCCCAACTGAGGGGCTCTCTGCTCTGTGTGCATGGAGGTCCAAGTATCAGCCTTCAGGCTAGAGGACCATGAGTAACAGAGCCCCTTTTTCTGTGGTGCCAGCAACTGGAGAAACTGGCACACATGGAGGCATGCATGGGTGTGCATAGTGATGTGTAATCACTAGCACATGGAGCCACACTAGCCAGTGAGCAGGGTGAGAGTCCTGGGAGCCAGATATGTAGCAGCCAGAACTATGGACTGGGAAGTAGAGACCAGAGGGTCTGAGAGCTGGCTGCTGGAGGGACCAGGAGCCCAAAACCAGCTGTTGGAGAGATTTTGGCATCTGGAGGTTGGCTCAAACAAACCTTTGCGTATTGTGTGCCGGAGGCATTGGAGAGCAGAGAATCCAGGGGCCATCTGCTGGGTGGCTGAGGGTCTAAGGCCAGTGGCTGAAGAGACCTACAGTGTGCCTCTGTGTGTCATAGCAACTGGAGTGGGGGTGGGGGTCTCAGGGGCTTGGATGTCCAGGTGTCAGCAATCATGCGGACCTCAGTGTCCAGGGACACTGAGTGTCAAAGTCCAGCTACTTTAGGGGTTCATGTTGTCTATGTGCATATGTGTATATATGTATGTGTGTATATATATATGTATGTGTATATATATATATATACATACATATATATATGGGGTTTTTTCCACTAAAGCACTTTCATCCTGATCAGCCGGAAGAGGAAATAGGATGAAGCCACTGGTACACTCTGTGTTTTTGCAAGTGCTGTGTTTTCTGCACATGATGATGTGTGCAGCCAGCTGTGTTTGTACATGCCTGTTATAGTCTGATTATTGAGATATGCCTCTGCCCAAACTAAGGTGTAAACAAGACCATACGCCGAAGTCAATAACAAGGCTTTTATTTAACAATGAATGTGAAGGAAAGAGATAGAAAGAAATAGAAAAGAGGTGCGGGAGAGATAGAGAGATCAAGTGGAAGATAACCATCACCCATGGATCCAGCAGCATCCCATTGCTCCTTCTTCACCCTGGGATTCTCAGTAGTGGGAGTCTCAAGATCATTCAAGACTTTTCACTATTTATACATTTTAGCAAACAAAGGAATTAATGCTCATTAGCTAAACAGTTCTCTAATGCTAATTATTCGCCATGCTGACTCTTTCTTTCCTTTTGAGTCAGTGGGTTTTTGGGTCAGTGGGCCATGAGTCAGTGGCCACAATCTCCCTCTGCCAGAATTACCTTTTATCCAGCCGGAGCTGATTTCAGCAAAGTTGCTGAGTTGGCTTTCTCTGTGGTGTGTAAATTCTGCATTCTTCATGTGAATATTCAGTGATATATTCTTCTCCCACAGCTTTGTTTACCTCCCACTAGGTCAAATATAACACCCAGGCAACAACAGTACCATCTTATCTCAATGTCTCACTGTGGGGGTTTATCCATGGAGGCATATTTGGGGGACTTCAGGGGTCGTCGGTGGTTCTAGATGCCATCTGTCCTGTAACTCGGGGTGATATTTATTTGACCAGTGATATGTGTACAAGCTGTTGCTTC
This sequence comes from Chiroxiphia lanceolata, assembly GCF_009829145.1. NCBI lineage: Eukaryota > Metazoa > Chordata > Aves > Passeriformes > Pipridae > Chiroxiphia > Chiroxiphia lanceolata. Next base: position 63,808,361 of record NC_045637.1, on the reverse strand, counting down.
TTTACATAGTTTACCACAGTGTGGATTTTTGTCTGGATACCTTACCCAGGATGTGCTAACCAGACTTATCTCTGCTGGGCCTGGACTTAGCACCATCCTGTCGCTCCATTCTGTGCTTACCTCACGGCAAATTCCTTCTGTGGCCTTAACAGTATTTAAGACAGGCAACTCTGCTCTTTAAGTCCTTACAATGTCCCTGTGTGCCTGTAGGACCTACCTGCTCAGCCTGGCTGCTGGCTGCAGCAGGGGACACGGGGCTGCAGCAGCCTCACCTCTGCCTGCCTGCCTGATATTGCAGCTCCTAACAATTTTCTCACCAGCTTGCAGCCAAAGGGTGCAAACAGCCTCCCACATCATTTCCTCAAGGAAGGGTTAACAGAACATCTTGCTGCTACCTCAAGGTCAGACAGTAGCTGTCTGTCGCCTGAGACAGCAACATCCAGATGCACTTATGTCTGTTGCTACTGTCTGCTTTCTGAAGCCTTGTGTTCACCTACACCATTGGCCTCAGATACAGTCTCAAAAAGGCATGGCTTAAGGACCCAGACATGGGTTTGGTACTCTCAGTTTTTAACCACTTAGCTGCTGCCATATGAAGGAATTGCATCATTATGTTCCTCTGCCCATTTTTCTCCTCTGCCCCACTAGCCAGCTTCCGGCTTGATTTGTTTTCCTTTCTCTGCTGAAGCCTTCTGGCAAATCATTTCAATGAGTTCAGCAAATTACTGTAACACCCAGAGAGCAGCATACCACTGGGAGCCCCTTGCCTCTTCGCTGCCTCTGCCTGCCATGCTGATGGCTGGAAAGCAGACCTCCTCCTCAGTTGTGGGGCACAGATCCCTACCTACTTCCCAACAACAGGAAAATTTGGAGAGACAGCAGTAAGCAGAGGTATCTTGCCTCAGGACCAGAAGCCTGGTGATTAGATGATGACTATGTCTAGGTCTGCCCAAAGAGTTTTAAACCTTCCCTTCCTTGAAGCTCAAGTGCTTTCCATCCTCAACACTAGATACAACGAATTTCTCTAGTGTGTGTGAATAACCCAGCAAACAAACATATCCCAAAATGCAAGGTGGACAACCTGTTCCCTGCCCGTACCAATTTTCACTTACATTACAGAAGGAAAAATTAATAGGGTTGGTTTTTGTTGTTTTTTAAATAAAATCTAATGTGATGTTTCTATTATTACCAGAGAAGTGTTACAAGGAACATAAATCTGACCTCATAGTACTTTATATTCTGTTGTCTGGTAGCAATTCTTTGGAGTTTTTATTCTAGTTACAAAAGGAATAAGAAAATTGGACCTATTCTGTTTCACTGTACCAATTTGCTACAAAAAGTTGATAATCTTAGACAGCAGATGCTTGGAGTCTTGCCAAAGGGAGAAGAAAATCGACACAGGTTTTCTGTTGTTATTACAAAGAGTACTGTGTATTTATTGGTCTATAACATATCCTCACCTCTGTAACAACCTGTCAGACAGCTGGAAGGTTTCTAAATTACATGAAAATACCAGTTTTAGTTTCTGTCACTATAGATACTTAGAGCGACCAAATCCAGAGAACAGAGCAGAAGTCTACACCAAAAGGATAAGCCAGATGGGAGGTCTCTATATGACGGCAGACCCCACAAAACAGTCTGACTGCTCAGTGAAAGCTGAATGAATTACTAGAATAGTTTTTCCTTAGACATCCATTCATGTTTGCTGTGGTACATGTGAGCCCAGATGTCTTCTCCTGTTGTGTTTTAAAAGAACTCTTACTGCAATGGATATAACAGCACATATGTTTTAATTCCTTTAGCACCTGATGGTGAAGAGTGCAATGGCTCCAGCTACTCTGTTGAGGATGAGAAACGGCCAGTGAAACTAATGAAGAAGAAAGACCAAGAGGGAAAGAGACTTAGAGATGAATTGCACCCTTTGTTTTCCATAACATTTCCCCCCCCAGACAAACCCACCATCAAATCAAGAAGTGTTAGCTAGCAGGAGATGCTCAGGTGATGTCTTCACAGCCGACACTTTCTCCCCATAATTACAATGCTGCTGGAGCACACATGCATGAGGCAGCTTTGGCAGCACTAGACATCCTCAGAGCAAGACGCAGCAATACCAGGAGGAGAGGTAACCAGGTCTTAGAGCTGTTTCATTTGATCATTTCTCTGCTATTTCGCTGCTGACTGTACACAGCAGGTTGCTTGAGCCTTTAGAAAAGTAGCATTCTGGAGTAGCAGGCTAGTTTTTGCAATATCACAGAGGTCATCTTTATTTAGGATACTTTTGAAACCTGAGGTAAGAAATAGAGTATTCCCCAGCAGACAGAATTAGCAACAAGGACAGAGCACATTCCTGGAGCAAGTGAATTACTCAGTACAAGACAAAAGCTAATAGCTATGAGAAAAGCTGTTGAAGGGGCTGACTGATCAAAGTATTTAAGGGATTTCCATTTTCAAAACCACTTGGCCCTCAAAGTAGTCTGTAATCAGACATGCAAAACAGAGGTGTCTAAAATCATTGAATTTCTGAAAACCTAAGGCAGGAGGTCTTCCACTCAAGAAAGGGAGGACGTGCCATCTCTAAATAGGTTTCTAATTTAGGAAAATAAGTTCTCTTCATACGAAGATGTTGGCAGTCCTACCTAGCTCTTATCAACTCTGCTTAGGCTCATAACAAGTCACCACATGGTGTCTTTACAGAGTTAAGAGAGTTTCTAGCTAAATGGCTCACTGACAAAGATATCTGTTTTTAAACTACACATAAAAATAGGTATAGCCTTTGGGCTCAGAGGTAAAATACATTAAAATGAAACAACCACACATATCCTAATGTCAGCCATTACCACCCATTCATGAACCCCACTAAGTCTCACCCATCGGCTTCTCGTGACCCACCCCGCTCTTCTCACCCAGGAAATTTTGCAGCAAAACCTCCAGATGCACAAGTATAGACCCTGGAGAACAAGCACAAAAGCCATTTTCAAGGTCAAGGTCTCTTCTGTTCAAAATACCATGTGTCTCACCTTCCTTCAGCTAAGCTGCCAGTTTTAATGCTTCAGGCAATTGTAGCTGCTGCCAAATGACTCAAGAGGAAGTTGGCCTTTAAGATATTTGAGAACTTTAACTGCTTTCTGGAGTACTTCAATTTGCAACAACAAGAAGTGAACTCAAGGTCAATATGTAATGCGGAAGATGGGTTAATCATAATTTTACTGATGGGCTCATTCACACGAGGAAAACCAGTGCATTTGGAGAAACAGGGTAAGTAATGGCTTTTAGAAAGACTAAAGCTCTCATATTGGGTACTGGTTGGCAGAAATAGGGCTGGCTCTATTCCAAGAGGTCTTCACCAAAAGGTTTACACTTAGATATTTGGAATTTAAAATGTGCTTTCTGGGGGCTCGAGAGAAAGCTGAATTGGCATTTTATAAATGAATTTTAAGCTATCAGAAAGAGAGAATAGGAGGGACAACACATTGGTATGGAAAAACTGAATCAATCCTAAAACCCAGAGCCATTGCTATCCTCTTCCCATTACTACTTCACAAGCAAACAGTAGCCTCATCTTCCTCTTCATAAAACAGTCAAAGTGGGAAGCGACCTCTGGAAGTCATCTACTCCAACCTTCCTGCTCAAGCAGGGCCATCTAGAGCCACTCACCCAGGAGGAGATGCAGATCTCTTGTGAATATCTCCAAGAAAAGAGATTCCACAATCTCCCTGGGTCCTCTTATGCCTATGTTTGACCACCCTCACCATAAAGAAGATCCTCCTGACATATAAGTGGAATTTTCAATATTTCAGTTTCTGCCCATTGCCCCTCATCTTTCCACTGGAAACCACCATCCTACCTCCAGAGATTACATTGAGTCAAGGCCTCTGCTGTGTCAAAAGTATTTTTTTGAGTCTCTACAAGAGACCATGTCATGCAGAGCAACACCTGCCCATGGCCCCAAGCAGATTCTGTTGGCTATCTCCATCAATGCCACTCCTGCTGTCCCCCTGCATTTTCATCTTCTCTTAAACAGAGACAAAAAAGCCAGTATACAGGTGCCTCCCCACATCCATTTTTCCCTTCCCCAGTCTCCTTCCCTGTCATGTTGCCTGGATTATTCCTGCTCAATGCCTGTCCCTACTCTGCTACACTTTCCTCCCTACACCCTACCACTTGCACCTCTGCACTCCCTTCTCCATTACTACCTGCATCCTCACATCAGCCCCTCCATCTCTTACCAACTGTTCTAGGCAACCAGAGGTGAAGTTACCCTTGCTTCCAGGCAACCCAGGTCCTCACAGATCTTTAGGGAATTCAAGAGGATTATACTGAGCAGTCCAGCCTTACCCACCACTCTGATACACATTTATGAGACAGGACTCAGGCACAAAGTCACACTAACATTTCTGTTTGTCATTTTTACTGCCCGTCCACTAATTCTCTTACTTTTATAGTTCCTATTAGTTTTCCCATGGAAGTGTCAAAATTACCAGCCTACATTTTCTCCTCTCTTTCCTGGAAACCTTTTTAAAAAACTGCCGTTATGCTTGTAACAATCTTATAACATCAAACTGGTTTTAGACAGGAGTTTGTAAGCTGCTGCATGCAGATCAGCTCTTTCATTCCTTACATTCTCCTTTAGGAGACTTGAGTGAATGTCTTCCAGTCCTGGTGATCCGATAATACTCATTATCCCTTCCACAATCTGTTCTGCAGTCACTTAGGACTGGGCAACTCTGCGTGACTTCTTTATGATGCACTAATCAAAGATGAACTCTGCTGTCAGGATCCTTTCCCCTGAAACATCCACCCTTTTTGAGATGGTGGGAAAGGAGTGCAAACACTTTGCTCTCTCACACACCCACTCCCTGCCTACTGAAAATGTATTTTTTAATGCCCACACTCAGAAGGAAGAAGTGCTGCAAATTTAGTGCACTCATTTTGCTGAGAATTTATACAACCTGCTTGCTTTCTGCTTCCCCCACCCCAAAGGCTCAGAGAGGCAAGCAAGATGCTTTCAGCTGCTGCTGGCAGCTGACCCCAGTCACCAGCATCGGTCCTGCTTTCCCCTGATGCTGCTCAGCCTGGACCAAGCGTGACGTGGGCTGGTGGTATAGTGTAGTTAAGTCCTCTTTACCAAAGAGTAAACCTTAGCTGTCACATAAAATACATGGATTTCCTCTCCCTTGCCAAAGATGTCTTTGTTTAGCTCTGATTCCTGCCCTGGAGGATCACACAAATGAGATGTAAATCCATTCTTGTTGCACCAGCAGAAGAGGTGGATCCTGCCAGCTCTCTGTTTCAGAGGACTAGCTCTCACATGCCTTTACACACTTGCAGTTGGGGGTGGGTGGGGGTGAGGTGTCCGCCTCCCTCACGTCACTGCAGCTTACATCTCTCTCTTTCCTTAGAGGGCTGTTACAGTTTTGAAAAGACCTAGCTCTGCTCCACTGGCCTTGACAGGAGAAAAAGCCTCTCTTCCCGAGCCTCATGCTTACAGGAAAGCCTATGCAGACTTTTAAAATATGTATAATCCCACTGTCTTTTATCAAGGAGGACTGCTGTGGATTTCCATTGCTTCATTATGCAAAAAAAATATATAATCAAATATTCTGCCAACCAAACTGGCTGTGAGAATTAAATGTTACAAGTGACCCAAATAAAATTTAACCACTACGTTTCTCAGTCACTCCCAGCAAAGGTACAGCCATCACCAACTCTAATCCCTAACTACAGATTATGGAAGTAAAATTCCCCATGTACTTCGTCTGTTTACATATTTTTAAAGAAAAGCAAAACAATTAATTTGATGTAAAGTGATTCAGACACAGGATTCTAATCTGCATTTCTATAATCTTTGAGGAAAACACTTGTTCTTGCCTAAATGGGTACAGATTTACCACCTGGATGATTATCCTGATGCAATTTCATACTGATTATCAAGGACTTTTACTGTGGCATAGCTGACTGGAGGAGAAGTGCGGTCATAGGTAATTCTGTAGCTGTCTGTAAAAGCATCTTACTTCCTTACTTCTTTATTTATAATAATAACCATAATTGTTACATATAACGTGGTGAAACAGAATAAAGAAATAAGAATATTAAAAATTGGTTTATATAGTGTAAGCAGCAAGGTGGTGATGAGATCTGAGAGGAGCCTGCTGATCGATTTTGTTGTCAGAGAGTAAGACAATTTCATTGCCAGGAAGCACTGCTTAGGAGGGGGGAATTCCTAATAGCACAGTAATTCCACATAGCATCCATCACTTCTGCTTAGCCATGTGCTTGGGCAGCCGTACACGTAGCGAAGCATAGAGACATTACTGGTGTCCCCAAGATCAGCTAATGGTTAAAGTCAGTATATCCACAATAACCATGAGGGTTACTGGGGTACAGGATTTAAATTACATAGAACAAAATTTTGTCAGGAAACCCTTATTTTGAAAAGCAATGGTTGCAGTTACTTTTCCTAGACCTAATCCCTCAATGCACTGCTTCCGCTACAGACAGGGAGTCTTGTGGTCAGCTTTGTATCAGCCTGCTGTGGTCAGATTTGGGTGCTTTAAGTCCTCACTTTGAGCTGATTTCTGTTAGCTCTGATCCTACCACAAATGGAGAGTTGTAGAGATGATCACAGCCAGTTCCCCACCAGTCATTAGCCTCTGCCTCCACCAGACCTTCCCCCCTTGCTCAGAGTACCTGGTGCACTGCCACTCCTGTGGCTTCTTTCTCTTGTCAGCAGCTGTTCCAGCAAGAGACAGGTTTATTTCCCTTTCCTTACTCTTTTATCCCAGAGTGGGATCCCGGGCCGTTTCTCTTCTCTCTAAACACAAAGGAAGAAGCAAAAAAGAACTTTCCTGAGCACTGTGGAAATGCAGCTGATGATTTTCACCCTGCACACTCAGGACTTCAGCTTCATGCCTAACATTATCTACTAGGACTTACAAGCGCCCACCCAATGCATCTGTTTAAGTCAAATAAAATCTAGGTACTTGTTCCATCATTAAAATGGAAACACTTTTTTGTATTTTCCTACAAGAGCATCAGCTGTTTCATAACCTCAATATTCAGCTTCTTTCCTCAGTCAGTTAACAGCGTTTCCAGAAATGCTCATTCACAGAACCATCAAATCATTAAGGTTGGAAAAGACCTCTAAGATCATTAAGTCCAGCCATTAACCCAGCACTGCAAAGTCCACCACTAAGCTGTGTCCCTAAGTGCTACATCTATACATTTCTCAAATACCTCCAGAAATAGTGACTCCATTGCTTCCCTGGGCAGCTTGTTCCAACGCTTGACAAACCCCTTCAGTGAAGAAATTCTTCCTAATATCCATTCTAAACTTCTCCTGGTGCAACTTGAGGCCATTTACACCTGTCCTGTTGCTTTTTATCTGGGAGAAGAGACTGACACGTACCCCGTTTCATCATCCATCAGCTGGTTTTGAGGGACTGCTAAAACACAGCAGCAGCGGCAGTCAGGGTGCACCAACCTTCAACCAAAAATAGAACACTTTCCTAGCAGTAAATTTTCTTTTTTGCTTAATTTTGCAGTTACACTGATTTATTTTTTTAAAACAGCTTGGGCCACCGCTTCCATAAAAGATGTTTTAGAAAGGTACACTGTATTGGTTTTCAAATAATTTGGCAATGCACGCCCATACCGACTTCTGTTATCTTTGCAGTGTCCCTTTACATAAGTGTATCAGGGATTAATCATGCTGATACTTTTGATCTGTGTTTGGCCCCGCCACCTGTGAAAGTTTTGCTCTTTCCCTACCAAGTTATGGGAAAACAAGCACTGATAAACGGGAAAGTTGTCCTTGAAGAGAGCTTCTTATATAAACGGTTTTAATTGGTGTTCTGTGGTTGGCTAATTGTCCTCCAAGGTTGCTTGAAGGAGAGATTGAGGAGGAGGAGGATGAAGTAGCATCCCTAGACTCAATTAAGAAAGACCCCCAAAGCATACTGCGCGTGCATGAGGGGATTTCCAAAGTTCTCACACATGCACAGAAGAGATGCACTTACATAACGGGGAGGTGGGACTGAAGGCCTCTGGCTGGGTGGTGCTGGCCACACCTGGGAGGTTGTGGTCACTCAGTTCAGTAGATAGTGCTTTCTTGGAGGGGAGCTAGCTTTACACCAAGGACAACGTTGCCTTTTGGCAGGGCTGCCTGCCAGTTTCTGAACTTACTGACTCTCCAAGGATGCAGCTTCTGTTATGGGTAATTACAGGCATGCCAGGTCGGTAAGACAACTTTATGGGCAACAGCTGGGTAACTGGAGGGGTTGTGCTGGGGGCTTATTTCTCTCCTCCTTCCTCCCTTTTGGGTTTGTTCATTTTTGTTGGTCACCTCTTGGTAATAAATACTGGGGGTTTTTAAGCTTTTAACGGTGTCATGGTTTCAAGATTCGGTATGTTTCGAACCCTCCCTAATACAATAAGGAAGGGACTTTAACAACTATCCTAATTCTAGAACAAATAAGATAAGAATGTCAAGATGTATTCCTTCTGTTCGCTCCTGACATTCTCAAAATCACTGAATTGTCCAAATTCATTGCTGCAATATTTTTTCAAAATCTCATTTCACAATTTCCACTGGGTTTCTCAGGTGCACGAGTGACTTTCTAGTCAATGCTTAGGCACAGAAAACCATTCAGCAAGAACACCTTACTCATCCTGTGCTCCTAATGAACATACAGCTTTTTACCTGTCCTCTGGTAGCTTTACTCAGTAGATAAACAAGACTTCTCCTCTTTCAAAGCCCACTGCAGCCCCCAGAGTCTTCCCAGGAAAGCAACACCTCCACAGCCACCCTGCAGCCAGGTAATCCAACTCTGTGCAGAACTTCAAGATAATTTCAGCTGAATTTCCACAGCAGGTGCACTCAGCCCACAGACCTTGCCATCCTCTGGGGAGCAGAAGCAACTACTCCTCACTAGAGAGAGAGGCCCTGTAGGGACAGCTCTGTGAAGAGCTGAGCCTGGGGAAGATGTTTCAGCCACATGTTAGGTTTTGCTACCTCTACGTCTGTTCTTTTTCCTGTGCGGTCTGTCTCTCCCCACAGCCAGGCATCCTCAGACCTGCTGGTTGCAGCTCGGTACCTGAGTCATCCTCAGGTTTTCTTCACCTAGGTAGGCAGGTTGGTGGCAGGTGGGCAGGCAGGCTGCTGGCCAAACATGGTCAGGTGGCACTTGGCATCCTTGCAGTCAGGCTGCTGAGCGCCCGAACCACAGCCTCCCTTATGAATGTTCTGCATCACAGCCTTATCCCTTTCTTGATCACCCTGGTGCTGCATTTAAACGTCTGCCGTGCTCTATATGCCACTCATCCATCAGGCACGTACACCTGGCCCTTTCTGGAGTTATCCTCCATGTCAAGGACCCTTGTCAGCAAATTATGGTGTGCATGTAGCAAGGTTTGCTGCCAATCTGGGCCAGGTCCCTTTGTTTTCATACATCTGCTGCCATTAACATTATTCTGCCCATGACAGAAACGTGACATTGTCACCTGTGTTTTTGCGATTAGATTTTAGATACTAATAAAACCAAGAGAGCCTTGAAAATATACTTTTTCACATGACTGGAAATTGAATGGAGACTAGTGGCTTAACCGCTAGTTAGCAAGAAAGCTATTTTATTCTTTCAGGTGCTTTTTCCTTAGCCTAATTGCTAAGGTCTGGTTTATATTTTAATTATTGTTACTTGGTTTATTCAGGTAGTTTTAACATGCTTATTCATCCCCTCTGCAGGTTAGAGCTGTCCTTTGTGAATACAATCCAGTCTGTTTCTAAGAAAAACAGCAAGGAAAACTCATAGGTTTTCAGTAAAGCATCTTATAATAATTTAGAAAATAAATTTATAAAGTGCTCTGAAGTTGCAATCAGCTAGTCCCTTTACTGAGGTAGAAATCTGATGGAGAAACAGGGAAACTGTCTGAGGGAAACTGTGGAACAGAAGTTCAGTGGCATGCTGAAAATTTCTGATGGAAAAAAGACAAATAAAGCAAAGTTGTGATATGTATTCAATTCAGCCTACCAGAGGTCTGCATGTATTATCCTCTACATGTCCTTCCCTTTTCAATTATCTTCCCAGCTTCAGTGGCTATCAATCTCAGGGTCACCAAAGCTACTTGCTAGTAACCTAATTGCCAAGAACAACAAAAGACTTAGAATTCCCTATTTTGACTATTGTTTAATTTTCGTTCAGTTCAGTCAGCTCAGAGTGAGAAGGGCTTCTTAATGTCTGTCTCATGATCTGAAAACTCACACCAGTGAGTGAAAATAGCTATCACTTAGAAGGGATTAAAAGTCCAGAGCTATTGGTCACTCAAGGACACCCAAACATCAACAGGAGCTATTTCCTCCTAAAAGTGCCTGTTCCAGATGTGCACTTATTCCCCCTTTTCCATCACCCTTAGGTGATACTTCAGCTTCTTCTGGTGAAGTCGACTGAAAAATACTTGCTGTGCAAAGATCAAAGAGAAGTAATAATTAAAAATAGGTGAGGGCGTTGCTGAAGTTTAAAGGAGAAATGCTGGAAGACATTCACAGAGAGAAATGTAGAGATGACGGGCATGTCATTTTGCAGCACTGGAGCTCTTTCTGATGTGTGATTTCACGCGGCCTTAACTGGCAGAAAATTTTCAGAAGACCTTTTCAAAACAAAGTAAGTTTTGGAAATACTCTGAACTTCTTTAGGCAAAGCTCAATCAGCCTTGAGTGGAGGGAAGAGAAGGGGAAAATTAAAAAAAATAATGGAACACAGACCAGTACCTCCCCCTTTGCTTTCTATCTTTTCACTACCCACCTGTCAGGTAATAGGAATGCTAAGACTGCTGCTATTGCAAGCATCCAGTTTTCTCTTGGCCCTCCAGATCTGGTTGGGATGATAGCCTTATGCAACAAAGCTGCAGGAGCCTGTGAAGAAAACATCATCAACGTTGAATTGGCAGCTCAGTGGAGGAGGCAGAGCTGTCAGTGATTTAATTTTGTCTTCCTCACACAGGAGCGTCTTCGCTACAGCCACCACTGAGAGCCCTGGAAGAAGGGCTGTAAGGGAGGACTGCATGTGAGAAAAAAGCAAGATTTTGATAGCTGGCCAGTACCTAATGCTCCTCTTGAAATATTCAGGTAAAGAAAAAGGTATATTCCTTCAACTGCCTCCTCTCTTTTGCTTCTTGAAGCTTGATCTCTGTGGTTTTTTTGTGTTAGGAGCGCTAGCTATCTAGTAATGACTTCAAGACATTTAAGGTCTCACCTTTGTGACATAAACATAAGAAGAACATTGATAGTTTCAAGGTGTTAGGGAGAATGAGGAGGTGAGATTGTTGTGTAGAAATGGTAATGATCTCATTCACAAGAACAGTGAGGGCCAGAGAGATATGCCATTTAATGAAATATATAATAATACCACCAAACATCTGTAACATGACTCCGAAGAGTCTCTCAGAGTGGCTTTTGAATAATTGAAGGGAGTTTAGGTGCTGCTGAATGACGATGCTCTGGCTTTCAGGTTAAGTTTTCTGAAGTTTACTACAGACTCCAAAGAAGGAGTGCATTCTAGCTTGAAAACAGAGCTGAGTGAGCATTGAGCTGCCCTGGGACCAAAGTTCGTTAATATTTTAATGTTTCTAACATGATGCAGAGTGCATGAGAAGTATAAGCCTTGGAGACCATCCTGCTTAATTTATGTAGTGAGTCACTACCAAAAAGCAAGGCTGTAGTTCTGCCTTCCTGATGGCAGATTAAATTCTGGCTATTCTCAATAGTCCAATATTGAGGACTAAAACAACCTCTTGTTCCCCTTCTACATTTTTAACAAAGAAAATAGAAAATTAAACTGGTTCAGGACAATAATAGGCAATCAGGAAAAGATGTTGGAGCTGACTGTCATTAGCTATACCACTTTTCAAGCTGCTATAGCGATAAATCAGATCAGCATTTGGCAAACAAAACAGTCATGCTGGTGCTAGAATAATTGCATGCATTGTCAGAAATGCAAGTAAAGGCCCTTCAAATGTTCTGTCTACTTACCATCAACTCTGGCTTATTTAAAATAGATGTCTATGGAGCAAACATGATCTAGTAAAAAGCAACACTGTGAGGCACAAATGAATAACAGTAATCACAAAATGCTGGTATTAGCCAAGCACTTGTGAAGAACCCCACCATGGGACAAGCAGTAGCAGGCTGGCTGCCCAACAGCAGGACATGCAGGGGGATCAGGGAGAGGAGACACCACTCAGGGCTCTTCTTTACCCCTAACAATCACACATACAAAGAGGCAAAGCACCCAGCTCCATGGGCAGAGGGGTTAGGTCATGTATCTTCCCAGTGAGAGAGTAATGTTGCACAGATCTCTTCTCTGTGTAGGAAAAAAGTTTGATGCTTTAGCCTGCAACTGTTATCTCTGTGGTGAGCAGAATGAAGAAGAGTCCCAAGCTCCAGATAGCTTTGGACACTGAAAACCACTGTGCCATCAACAATGCATTTTGGCTCTCCTGTTGCTCCAGCTGCCTCTCGTAATTCCATTTTGCTCAGAGAAGAATACCAAGGCGAAAACCCAGGTCAAGTAATTTGTGGCCACTCAAATAGTAAGACAGTGGGTCAGAAGGAACCTGTCCTCCTGACAACAAACTTCCTGAAAGTCACATGTCTTGGGAAGTGTCTCCGCTCCAAGGAAGTCCATATGAACCACAGTGCATTACAATTGTTACCGCTTTCTTCCTCCCAGTATACAACATAGGGCATTACGAGATCATCTGTGCAGGGGACATTTGAGTTTAGTTCCAGTTTCTGGTCTCCCAAAGCAATGAATTGCCTCGTTCTGTCATGGCTGTTGCCCTGCAGTGGAAGCGCTGGGTTTCCATGGTTAGGGTGCGAGTTTGTCATTTTCTGAACTGACGTGAATGAAAGCAAAGGCTATGAGTTTGACTTGGGTCAGCCCCTGACCCATCTCAATTTTACTGCTGCTGCTAGCCAAGCTGTAAAATGAATTCAGCTATTTTAGGTGAGCTTTAATCTTCAAAGAAGAAAAAGGGCAAGCAGATTGATGTTCTCCTCTGACAAAGCAACAGACCTCAATATGTCACGCAGTATTTTAACCTGACAAAGAAGCAAAAATTATAGAGTTCCATGTATACCAGTATGAGTGGCTTTTACATCATTATAGATGACTGTATACAGTGGTACAAGTTTTAACTCCAGTTGGAAAAGACAGAAGAATCTGATGATTTTGTTACTTTTCATCCCATCACAACATGATTCCCCAGGAGGTTTCACTAAGAATGATAAACCACTCTGTTTGTGTCATGAAAAAGGGTCACATCTCAGAGATGTTGCAACATAACATTGGTTTGGTATTTGTAAAGGACTCCACAACAGCTAGACAAGCCAAGGGCTTTAGGAAGCAGAACGACACTGTGTAGGGGCCAGCTAATCCTGTGGCAACCTGGAGAGTGCTTTTGCCTAAAGCTGTTAAAGAAGCACCAATCATTGATCTGGGCCTGCAGTGGATCTCCCAAAATAGCCTGGTACTGACTATCCTACTGGAAAAGAGAATAGCACAGCCAAAACCCTGCAAGCATCTGGCACCAACATGCCTCCACATGTCGTGAATGCCTGCTAGCAAAGCTTCATATGGCCATTATCCTATGAAAGGCTCATTTGCATATATGTGCCACTTGGGAAGTGAATATTGTTTATATTAGCCAAGAGCTGATGACAAAAAAAGAGAACGTCCGCCTGGAACACGGTGTGCTTTCAGAAGCTGAGGTGAATTGGTTGTCTGCCGACACACTGCCATGAGACAGCTTCAAGATTTGAACATGGGAATGGCATCATAGCCAAAGTCATAACTGGCCAGTTTCAGATGCCACCCTGTTGAGAAAATATTGTACATACCCAAAAAAGGGCTTCCATCAGGCTGCAGAACAAAGTGGGAAGATGTCTGTAAGAAAAAGACCCCAAAGAGGAATGATCCCAAGCCCCTGCAGCTCACCTGTAGGAAGACTAGGCTTGTCACCACTGCTAGCTGAAGGGATGGTGTACAATATGAATCTCAGATCCAAAAGCACATCAGCCTCTACATTGACCTCAGAGCCCACTGCACCAGCAGCGCTGTCAAGAGCTACTCCTATCATAGGGTAAACTACGTCCTGGTGACTCAGAGAGCCAAATATGGCACCTTCAGAAGGAAACAGGGATACGACAGCTTCTTCAAAAGCATATGTTCACCTTTCTCCCACACCTACGCAGAAGCACAAGGTGCAGAACAGGCTCCACGCAGACATCATCGTCATCACCATGGCAGAGTACAGTCTGCTCCCAGGAGGGGCAGGGGTTTTGCAAACATTGCGCTCTTAGGCAAATCTCAATACTCTCCAATGTCTTTGTTTGTTGCAATTCTGCCACGCTGAAGTTATGCTCGGGATGAAATCAGGCATTTTTGCCTGCTTTGGGCTGGCTCACTGCCTGTGTCTGGGGTACCAGTTCTAACCCTCAACCAAACAGCCATCAGAGGAGGGGATAGGGGCAAGTCTGGGTAAAATTTTTCTGACATTTGTTTCCTCTTAGAGGCATATCAAACCCAAATTTTGATTTGTTTCCTCAATACATATGGAGAAAAGTGGATAGTACTCTTTTACCTGACTTCTCTTATTGGTTAATAGACCTCATTTTGGTGTCTCACAGATGATCAGTTAACCCCACCACCACTGCAACAGAACAAGACTCTAAGACCAACAGCACAACCTTGCAAACCCTTCCTTGCTTTTGGAGAACCTCTTTTAGCCTCACATTACACTGAGTTTTAGCCTCACATTATAATGAGCAAGTTGTGGAGGAGTAAGGAGATGTTTCCAAATTCTTTTGCTTTTTTAAGGATCTTCTTGGATAACCTGGTTAACCACAAGTCACTGCATGCTCAGTAACTCAATAGGATACAATAATTCCCTCCTATGTTATGCAAAAGGACAAGCTGAGCAGCAACGGTACTTTCCTCTAGACTTAAAAAAATCAGTTATTTCTTTGTTTTTAAATTTATGGAGACTTTTCCCTCTCTGCTAATTTTGTTGGCAAGGTCAACTGGAAAAGGTTTCTGGCATCTGCCACGTCTGTTGGGAGGCCTTCCACACAGTGTGAAAACCTCTTTCCTGACGTGGCTGGAAAGTCACTCACCAGCCTCCTCTATTTTTACTGAGTCAATAAATGAAATTCTCACCACCGTGATTGACTGATTGGTTGATGGAGCTGCAAAGACGCAGGAGGCATAATATCAGCTGCTGCACAGACGTCCCAAACATATGCTGCCAGTACCTTCAGTCTTGGGTTGCAGCTACCCTGTTATTTTAGTATTAGGTTTATCCTTTAGCAGCAAGTGCTAATCGTTCCACACCGTGCTGTGATTCTGAGGCCTCTGCAACTTGTCACTGCAGAGCAGAATGCTACTAGAAAAATCAATTTATGACTTGAACGACGTAAGAACAAAACAGTCCAAAGATAAGATACTACACTCTGTCACAAATACCCAAAAGACAGCATCATGCACCTTAAATGCTTCAAATAAGAAAGTTTTGACTTGTTTCAATAAAAAAACCATAACAGAACAAAAAAAAAAGAAAATTATTTGCCAGCACAAACAGTATTGTTGACTAGGCTCCCAGACAAACATGAATAAATAAAAAGGTGCAAAATCAGTAATAAATACTTCTTTATTGGTAGAAATTTTGTAGCACTGAGGAAGAGGAAATAAGTTCAATGAAAGAAAGAGTACGGCTGCCATGAAAGGGACACTTAATTACAGCAGGACTCTTCAGACTGGAAAAGAAATCCATGGGTGGGAAATATACTAAAGGTCTACAAAATCAGGAATAACAAGAAGACAGTGAAAAACAACTAATCCTTTTCTAGTATAAAAACAAGGAGGCATTAAATGTTCAAAACAAACAAGAGATGCATCTTCTTATTGGTAGAGACTGAGGATTTCCCTCTAATTTCCCTGAGGATTTCTCACTAATCACTAGGGGAATTATGGGTTTGCATGGATTCAAAAAGCAGTTGGACAAATATATGGAAGGAAAAGGAAATTCTTCAATAGCTAATAGGCACTAGGGCTCTTCCTCTGGTTGAAAATGTTCCTGAAACATAAGTCACTGGAATCTGGGAGAGTTTCATCATATGATCCAATATGGTGACTCTTAACTTACAAATTAAAGAATCATGGAATGGTTTGACTTGGAAGGGACCTTAAAGACCATCAAGTTCCAACCCCCCTGCCATGCACAGGGACACCTGTCACCAGGTCACACTCCTCAAAGCCCCATCTGACCTGGCCTTGAACACTTCCAGGGATGGCTCACTTCTAAGGGCAACCTGTTCTAGAGCCTCACCACCCTCAAAGTAAAGAATTTCTTCCTAATATCTCATCTAAATCTACCCTCTAATCTAATCACAGCTGTCTTCAGGAAGTGCATGACACTTCATTAGCTTAAACCCTTCCCACAGGCATCCACATGGTTAGACAGCCTTTTAGAACACAAACCACAGACAACAAAACACACATAGGAAAAAAAGTCCCATTTTACACTTCAACAAGGTAAAGTAAGAAAATTACCATTTTTAAAAATCTTCTTCAAATTGATACGTTGCAGTGAGGGAGAATATCTATAGCAGACAATAAGACCCTGTGTGATTAGGCGGTGCTCATCGTTTTCTGAAGTTTACAGTCAGTTTCCTGACTGCAGGACAAAAACAGAAGAAAGAATGCTTTCAAAATCAGTGTTTCATGAGAAATGCTTATCACTGAAACACTGCATTTAAACATCTCAGAGGAGACCAAATACCTGTGTTTGATTGATAAATTTCTAATTTATTTTGATTTTTTGGGTATATATGACAGGTGCTGGAAATTCGAATTTATCTTTTTTCTTATATTGCCACCTGGTGGTCCTCGGCATGTGGAAGCAATCAACTCACTGGTTTTTCAGTGAAATGACCACAGTTTAGGCATTTAAAATAGCATCAATTTCTTCTCCTCTGAGACAGACAATAAGTAATTTTTTTAATATAGAATTTGTAGGGGTGAGGGGCTGTTTGGGTTTACAACCAACACGACAGCTCCTGTCTGTAGTGCAGTCAGCTCTTAATTATCTAAACACATGGCTGCTCTGGCCACCCCAAGTCACAGGGAAACAATTAATATGGATTGCAGCTCTGCTGTGGGCTCTGGACAACACTTGGGCTGGGTGCCTTGCTCCCTACTGGCAGACTCCCCACGCTCAGATGGAGGCAGGAGACAAGCAGAGCTTCCAGCCAGGTACAAAACATCTTATCTTTCTTCTGCCCTTTCCACCTTGCCAGTGGTGGAAACATGGCATAAGGACACTCAATAGTGTGACGGGGGCTCTTTTGTTCCCAGAAGCTGTGTTGCCACATGGTCAGAGCAATGCCTGAATTCACATCTGGCGGAGATGTTGGAGCACACTGCACAGTGGGTACAGGAAAGGCCCCAGCTCTGCAGACACAATGTTAAAATCTGCTGCTCTTGGTCATGGGATTGCATCACCACCACACACAGTCAAGTGCATGCAAAGGAATAGTGTAGGAAAGGGTCATGATAAGTTTAAAGAAGAGAGAGTTATAGATTTGTGTAGCACTAAACCTGCATTATATGGGGAAACTGCTGTTTAAACATGTCTTGAAATGGCTTTTGGTGGTCTCTTTGCAAACACATGCTTCTTCTTCCCAACACCCCCCACGGTAATGTTATCTCAGGAATGTCCTGGGAAGGTGTCCTGAGGTGTTTCCCATTGGCCTTTGTTAACCTCTTCCTGTGATTGGGTGTTCCTGTAAGCCCCTTTAGTCTTCTAATTGGTTACTCTGTGAATCCTCCTAAACCCTATAAATGTAACATCCCCAACAATAAATCTCTCTCTTGCCTCCTCTCCACGCCGGTGTGCTGTCTCTGTGCCTGCCATGGGACCACGTGCGTGGGGGGAGGGGAGGGCACCTCTTCCCTCCAGCCTCAGGGCCAGAAGAAACCCCTGAGAAAACCCCTGGAGTTCCCTTTCCCCATCCTTCAAGACATCGGAATGGTTCCTCAGATGGAAATGGAACTAGAACTGGGCCGCCCCACGTCGTGGGTGGGGAAAGGGATCCAGAGATTTGAACTTCGTAGGGGAGGAAACTGTACAACAGACTTTAGACACACCATTGTAATAAGATGCTATTGTAATGAGACCATGGGTACCTGTCCAGTTTGGAGCTTCCCAATACAGGAAAGATGATGTTAAACTGTCGCAAGTGCGGCAGAGGGCCACCAAGGTGGAGGGATCAGGGAGCATTTGCCCTGTAGGGAGAGGCAGAAGAATAGGGCAGGTTCAGCTGGGGAAGAGGGGTCTTTGTAGGCACCTGGTAGCAGCCTTTTAACACTTAGGAGGAGACTGTGAAGATGATGGAGCTCAGCTCTACACAGTGGTGAGCTGAAGGAAGGTAAGAGAGGGCATAAACTAAAACAAGAGAGGTTCAGAACTGAAAGAACAGTTTTCACCATGAAGACAGTCAGCAGTCAAACAGGTTGCTCAGAGCAACTGTGCAGTCTCCACTCTGAGATTTTCAAGATCAGACCGGAAGAAGCTCTGAGCAACCCGGTGTGATTTCATACCTGACCCTGCCTGGAGCAGAAGCATGGACTACAGATTTCCTGAGCTTCCTTCCAATTTTAATAATCCTGTGATCCTATTGCTCTGTGAAACACAATCTGTTTTTATTTCAGGTGTGAGCGAAAAATTTTCAGGACTATTAACCTGTGGAAATGCACTTTTGCGCAATTAAGAGGAATTGCAGAATTTCACATCACAGAGCTATGTTTTGAGCTATGACAATACTTTTTACACGAAAAAACACACCAGACTTCTTTTCAATGGGTAGAAAAAGTTGAAGCAGGCCTTTGTCTCGCAGTAGCTAAGCAAACCCAACATTTATACCTTTTTATTAGCTTTAACAGACTACATTTCATGTACCTGTAACTATAGGGGAGGTCCACCAGCCTGAATCAGTGCTCACCAGCTGTAAAGGGGCTCCCACCTCAACTAGTCCCATTGGGTTTAGTGAACCAGAACAGTTACTGAAGGCTCAGCAATGTTTGCGATATAAAGAGACTGTATGCACACACCATAGAAGGAGAAGTTTGACCAAAGGATCCCTGGCAGGCTTCTACATTGCACCTTTAGCAACTGTGTAGGTCAGACTGACCCATCCTGAAGACCTACACAGAGCAACCTACAGGCATCTCAGGCACTTCCCTGAACTGCAGCGATTTCAACCTCCCTGGCTGAACCTCTTCTGCAGAGAAAGAGAAATGTGTGGTGCAGCTCAGTGCTCTCTGTGGACAGTGGTGAAAACTAGTAGCATCCAGAAATATGAATACAGAACTGCCTGCCCTGCCAAAGCAAAGAACTTAAACAGCAGAAAGCTCCCATGCTCTAAAAAGTGCATCTATGCAGTACAGATATTCTCTCAGAAGTACATCTTTATATGATAACTCATAGGAAGGAGACTCTCCAAGATTATGAAATGGAAAGAGAAACATAACTATTGTTTCATCTTGAAAAGCACTTGGAAAGCTTACCTTGAGGGGACTGCAGTCAATTCACTTTTGTGGAGGAGAAAAGTTCTCCCCACTGGCAGGTAGATAGCTTATGCTTCAGCAAAGGAGGAAGGGTGTGCTGCTCACACGTATGCCAGCAATTTGCCATCAGGGAGAAAGAAGGTAATGAGAGTGGACAGACTGTGTAAATACCAAAAGCCCAAAACACAGCTAAGGAAGAATCAGGGACATAGAAGGCAGAACAGAAAATACCAAGAGGACGTTATACTATACATGAATTCTCTCAGGATCACGTATTAGAAAGGATAGGATTATCTTACAAGAACAATAGGAAGAGAGATGAGGCTGTTGAGAAAATAAGGATTGATTAAATGAGGATTTAGGGACCAGCAAGAATGGAGAAGGGACTAAGAAGGCAAAACATCTCCTCAGAAGAAGGGTGGGTGAGAGAAAAGAGAGAAAAGGCTTAGAAAAAAACCAAAATGAGGTAAGACAACAAGATCTGTGTTTGCACAAGCTCTTGATTCAAGGGGAATAGCTCCTCTGCAGTAAAAAAATCTCTTTGCTGCATCCCTCATTATTTCAGTTGGGATCTGCTGGAGTCCATGCTGAAGTCTATCATAACATGGTGATTACCTTGGGCATAGCACCTCCTCTCATCTGTGCAGCAGTAATGTTGGCTGAATCATGCAAACACCATTTACATGGTGCAGCTTTCTTAGAGGTCAAGTCCAGGGCACATGTGGTTGGCATAGCTACCCCAGGGTACTGGAGCTAACCCCATTATTATGGTACAGCATCGGGCTTTGTCACATGGTCTACCCTTTTCCCTCCAGAAAGAGCAAGTGATCGTTTCTAGTTTTATTATTGCATTATTTATTATTTTATTACTGCATTACAGCATAGATCAGTTACTGCAGAAAATAAAGTGATCCTGCTAACAAAGTTTGTATGTGCCATTGAGGACAAACTGCTTGCATACCATCGCTAGAGCTGGTCGCACAAGGTGAGAGCAGGAGCCGTGCTAGAGTGAGAGTCTCAGGGGCTGGCAAAGGGAGCCCACAGCCCTCCAGGCTCTCTACCAGCAAAAGCAGAAGCAGGATAAGAAAATCGGATGGTTGGCATGGGCTAAAAGGCAGCCCCTGGCTGGGGAAAAGAAGCGTATGAAGGGATGTCCCACAACTCTCTGAGGATGTGCCAGTACACAGGGTAAAACCAGGAATGGTTGGAGGGTCAAGGGCTGGGAAAGTCATGGGGTAAACACACTACCCTGCCATCCCAAAACTATTACTGTAGATCCTGATACAGTACTGCTGCTAAAATAGCAGTAGTAGAGCATCATTACAATGTGCTCAACAACTCCCACCTCCACCAGCTTCCTAAGGCACTAAAGGCAAATTCTGATTTCTGTCCTGTCAGTGATTTTGTCTCATCTTTTGTACAGCTCCAGATGCTCCCTAAAACAGAGCAAGTGATATTTTTGCTTCCCATTTCAGTTATTTTAAAGTTTCCTTATTTGCAACAGCCACTTCTTTAAAGATTTGATTCTAAATGAGGACACAGCTGCTGCCTCCTCTTTCCTCATCTCTGCATTAGCTGCAATTGGCAGTGAGCCTCAGAGCATTCTCATTTCTTCCCATTAAATATTTTGGAAAACAGAGATTACTCAGAGTTACCAAAGTGATGTTTTCAATAGCTGAGAGTTCAATAATTGACTTCCTTGAAATTTTCAACAGCTTCTAGTTACTTCTGAAGTCCCAGCCCACAAGACAGACAACAGCAGAAAATTATACTTTTTTTTTTTTAAGGCTTAGCATGATGTGTAACCTGCTTGTTCTTTCCCATTTCATAACGGAAAAAATTAACACAATCAATAGCAGCAGTGTGTAGGGAGCCTGCCACGTGGAGCCCACGCAGGAGTTCCTACGGCTGAATGTCAGTATCTCTCATCTTCCCAGTTTACACAAACACCATATTTTGTCCTTCTAATCCAGTAGACACCACAGCATCCTCACCTCTAAAGTCAGTGTTTGCATGCCTTTTTGGTCCAACACAGACTTGAGGATGCCTACATCCTGGTCTGAAAGACTTAAGATTGCTTTGGATCACCTCAATAACCATTTGATTCTAGTTACAGATCTCAGATTATAAATAATAAGATCCATGCCATTTCTTGCTTGCTTTTTCATAGATATCTCTCCTGTAAGACAAGACAATCTTCCTCCTTTAAGTCTGACTACATAAAACAGTTTGTTCATATCCTTGGCCACCATGTCTTCGCAGAACATGCATAAAGACAGTAAAATACTTTTGATAATGTGCATCCAAAATATTAATGGAATGGTTTTACCTCAAATGTATCAAAAGATATTAGAATATTCTATGCAAAACTTTAGTTTATCCCATCAGTTTTCTCAACTCTACTTTCAAGGGCACTGTACAACAAGCAGAGAATTTGAGTGCCACATACATGGCCAGCAGCTCATTTCTAAATGTTTTTTAAAATGCTGATTTACATGCTGGTTTTAAAAGACTTTAGTGGACTTACTGAGAAGGTAAAGCTGTATGTAAAAGTCATGCCCACTAAATGCTTAGCAAAGACATATGTAAGCAAAGATAATATCGTACATAAAATATTAATAATGTGTCAAGGTCTCTCTTGACAATCTCTAACTTAATCAAAAATTAAGTGTCTATTATAAACATTTAGACTTGTGAGACCAACAGACTAATCTGATGTATTTAAAGTTGGAACAACGAGGTATTTAATTTGATTGAGTCACAAGAGTCCCAGGGATAATGGAAAGGATTACTAAATCATCTAACAGCTGATGCTTGTTTAATGACAGCATTTCAGCAAATAAAAGAGAGGGACAACTAATATGATGTTTCACTTTAAACTATACATAAGAATGGCCACATGGCAAGACATACTAGTATTGGAAAGAATTATCTGGTACGATTATCAAATTGGAGGTAAGACACCAAATGACAACTGTGACATAGAATGAAGTTCCACCTTTGGCAGCTTTTTGAAACCTCATGAGTGGTAAGTTATATCTTTTGCTTGCCAGGACACAACTGCTTAAAAATTCCCAGACAAGTAAAATACACTACTCAAATGCTTAAATGCTTAAAGCACACATGTAAGGAAAGCGCTGGGTAAAGCACAAGTAAAATATAGCAAATCACCTTTATTAACAAGTAATTTTTTATTCCCCTGCCCCCACATTAAAAGTTGATTTTTTAATTGTTGAAAAATGAAACTGAAAATGAAAAGCTAAAATACAAAATTGTTTAAAACATAAACTATTATTATCTGGAAAGACCATGGCCCACTCTGAAAGAACTGTACTCTTAATTTGAAGATGCAACACAGTAAAAAGTTAGACTCAATTCCAATTACCTCTGCACTACCAGTTCTGGGTAGCAAGTGTTTCTGGAATAACAAGAATTTCATTCTCAAAGTTTAACTAATTTATGAATTAGACTTTGGAATTAGATATAGACTTGCTGAGGTAAAGGCTTCTTTCTGAAGTACTCACTGTCTTAGTAACATTCTACTTAAATTGGACAACTGGACAGCTAAGCTAATCTGTTTTCACCAGAACAGATAAGGAGCCATCAAAAGTCAGGAAGAGTCCAAAGGCAGTGGTAAGGAATGGCTGCCTCCTTTTAGCTCCTGCCTAGTGATATCTGTAAGTTTTTCCAGTCCAAACTGTAGAGGACAGCCCTCCAAGAGATATAGAGGCGGCTCTTCTATAGCACTCTCTTCAGAGAGAGCTCACTGGTACACATGGGAGACACCAGAAGATTTAAGTGGTCTGTGAGTTTGGCTTTAAGCCCCACGTGACCAAGAAGCACAAGCTCAGCACTCTGCACAGCAGAATAAAGGAATAAAATCAAACACGCGGGCCTGTCCAAGCATACAGACACAACTACTCCTTCTAACGTCAGGTGGCCTAAGACTTGGAACAAGACTGTAATACACATTCAGAAGGCAATCAGAGAAAGCTGTACGTTTAACTTTGATCTCTGTTTGACTGCACATCCTGAAAGACGTCAGCACTGGCAAGCCAAATGACAGCAAAAGTTTGATAGGAATAGGAGTTTAAAAAAAATTCAGTACTCCACTTGGAATCCCAAGCACATAACCCAAGTGTCACCAGCTTCCCACCCACCCTTGGAACCAGTGATTAAAGCCGTCTCATTATCCTTCTCCTATACCCTACCCACCTCCCATGCCTCAGTTCCAGGATATTCACCAACCAAAACATATAAAATATTTCATATTCCCAGAACTGCAAGATGATAAAAATATTTGACATTTCAAACTTCCACCAAAGTTGCTTTAATAAGTTACATGTCAGATGTTTCACTTCCCAGAGCAGAAAACAGAAAATTCAATAATCAAAATGGCTAAAAGTTGACATAAAATATTGTGAATCTGTTTGGCACAGACAGGCCTGCTGTCTTTGCTAAAGAGCAAATCTGTTGACATTGAATACTTTAACACAGTGATCAGCTCCACAACTTGCAAGCTGCAACCACTCGCTGCTGTTCTGATCATTATGTCCAGCTCTGCCTGCATGATGTCTCCAACATAAACGTTTCACAGCAAGAGCATGACTTTGGCTGCAACAAAAAGAAATTCATACATAACTGCAAAATGTCAAACACAGTTGGGCATGCGACTGTAAACATCAACATTCATATAATTAGTACTCTTCAGTTAACACTACCAACTGAGGAAAAACTGATTTGTGACAACCAGCAGGTATTAAATTCTTAAAATAAGTAGGGCCATTAACACTAATGACATTTTATCCTCTCGCTCATCAATAATTCAAACAGCTATTGATTTCCAGTTTTACCACATTAAGCTACAGGTCTAGCATCCCAGTTACTGAGATATGACAGATTTTTGGCTTTTAGCCTACAATTTCCTGTTATCTGGTATCCCTTCCCAATTCACTTCACACACATATAGGCCAAAGTCACCATCAACTTTCATTTCTGTTACTATCAAGGCCAGTATGTGACAGAAGAATCTAGGAGAATGCTTCAAGTGAAACATTCAAAGTCTTTCTACAGAGTCTCTCTATCTGTCACCGCAGCAGCACCACACAGATCTTGTCATTCCTTTGGTTTCTGGTAGAAGCTGCTCTTGAAAGCTTGCTGTCATCCACTCCAAAATGTTTTGCTTATGTATACAGACAGGGATTCTTTCCCCCGTCTCTTCAGTGTTTTCTAGCATCTTATTTTATGACTTTTTTATTTTTATTTATTTTTAAGTAGGGCCAACAAAGAGAAATACTTCTCAAAGCATTTACATAGCATGAAGTATTTATTTTGGGGGTTAACCCCCTCTTGTTTTTTGTTCACATTCGTGGGTGGGTTTTTTAATACATCTAAATAACCAATATTTTTTTTTCCGAGTTTTGCTTTAAGGTATCTTTAGACTTTCAGGGATCAAAGGATAACAATTTTGGTATACAAATAAACCAGTTTCATATCATTTTATATATTACAAGAACATAACTCCAGCACTATTAGTCTCAAGAATAATATTTCATTGCTCCTAACTTACTTCAAAAGACATACCTGTTACCTATCTCAACACATGTGGTCCAGTCAGCTACTGCCAGTTCTTGTCCACTTTGCTTCCATGTGTACAACACAATCTTCCCATTCTCTAAGCCTACTGCAACAATATATCTATCAAGAGAATAACTGCATTAGTTAACAGAAATTACAGTAGGCAGCTCAGCAAGGCCAGTTCTAATGCAGGATAGAAAGAAGTAGCACTCAAGTACTGTTTTGCACCTTGCCCTTCAAATCAGTATTTACTTTTCCACGAAAATTGATACACCACAATTTAAATCAAAGCTACTTTATTAAAAAAACCAGCAAAGCAGAAACCTGCAAAATATATTTGGTTAGGAAAAAGTAAGGAGCTTATTACAACATCGGATCAGTCAATACTGTTGGAAAAATTAATGCATTTCAGGTGTGTTCATGCCTTTCTCCCTCCCGCTCCCACTTCCTTTTTTTATTGTTACACTGTTTGGAGAAGTCACTATACAGCTGAAAAGGTGGCTAGGAAGGAAAAAAAAGTAGAGGTCATTCAGTTAAAGAATGGTTGAAATAATTGACAGGTAGATTTCGGGAGCTGTTTAGCCACAGAACATCAGTTGACTATGAAAATACTAATTTCTAATTAAATACAAAATGACATTACAGAAAACCAGCAATACCTTCCATCAGGAGCAAGCACACGGCTGATACTAACAGCAGTTACAGAATCCCCAGCATCCAGTACTGTTGAACAAGGCTTAACTAAATCCAGCATATTCCCTTCAGTATTCACAGATAAATCACACTGGCCCCAGATAACGACCTGTAAGAAAATAGTCATCTAGAAATTTTCACTGAACTTCTTGTAAATGCACTTACAAAACATAAGGAATAACTTAACTAAAGGAATTCTAGGACACAGAACAAAGTAGATGACCTTGAAAATAGTAAAAAATCTCTATCTGCAAAGATTCGTCTTTGTAGACAGCCTGTCTGATATCATTAAAGTTACCGACAACAAAAACAGATTCTGTTATGAAAGTTGAAGAAAAACTTGAGACCCATAGAATTATGCGACATATGCTTGTCTTACTGCATGAAAGAAGAAGGGAGAAAGTCCAACTGGCAGCCCACAGTCTTGTGTATATATATTCAAGCACTTTATTTAGCTTATGAAAGTATCACTGATTTCTGTGCTAAAACACACAATAAGACTTTTGTGTATTTACAGAAAAAGGGCTCATTAGAACAAAGCATTTGCTAATCTAAAATACATTAAAATAATTCTGGGCTTTCCAAACCTTTAATATTAATTACCTTTTTGTCCCGACTACCAGTAATAAAATACTTGCTATCTGGTGTCCAATCACAAGACCAAATGATTCGACTGTGAACAGCTGTATTTTTGTCTGTGTATGCACAGCAAGTGAAGACTGCTCCTGGAATAAAACATACAGAGCAAAACCCTTGCTTCAACTACTTTACATATTAAAAGTAAACGTTACTCTTACCTAACTCTGTGTAAGAACTGCAGGAATACTTGGATATTATTCCATTCCTCTTTAAAGCAACTGGGAATACTTAGGACCATATGGGTATTTTTTGCAGCACTTACTACTACTAGTGATAACGAGCAACTGTTCAAGACAGTATCAGTCAGCCCTTATAGCCCTAAAACAGTAGGAACAGTTCAATCTTTTACATACATTTCTGTTTCAGAAGAATTTAAGTCCAAGTATAACACCTTCAGGTTATTTCTATCAAGTTTTTTGTAAGAACACTGACTTCAGAAGTTTTTGAACAGTGCAACATTTACCATGTGTTCACATATTCCCAGTAATTTCACCACAGTTCTTATTTACCAGTAAAGCCCCAAGAGCTGAAATTATAATGGTCTAATTGTAAAGATTCATGTGTTCCCAAAGAGACAGGCTGCCATTTCAGCATGTATACAATTAAGAACTAAATCTGATCAGCAGATCATTAAATGGAACTGCTTTTCCTAAGCAGGAAAGGTTGTCATTTTGGAGCACAGACTTTGAATAACCACTTCTTGGGATGCCAATACCAGCACTTTTTCTTTACACTGATAATGATGTTATTTGTAGACAGAAGGGTTATTGATGAAGAGATGAAAAGAGGATTTCCTCTACTTGCTGTGAGTATTCATGATCCTTATTCTGAAACATTGTGTAACTACTGTGGACAATATGCCAGGCTTTAGAATAGAAGTCTGAATAGAACAGCAATTCAAGCCAGGATACAACTGGACAGTGTCTGAAGGGGCCAAAACTCACTGCCAAGTCTCTAGGAACATTCTATAGAGCCCAGCAGTGTTTATATGCTATTAAGCCAACAGCGCAACGATAATCACTTTCAGCACAAGCATCTGGTCTAGGATTCCATTAAAGTGTTCAACAGCAATCTCCTCATGATTTTGCAAGGCTCAAAGTCTTAATGAGAGAGTCAACTGAATCCTTACTATCAGCATTTTTTCCAGACAGAGACAGTCCTAGTCAAATTAATCAATTGTGTAGGATTATCAGAAAGCCACACCAAAGACAGAGATTAATCCTGTCAAGAGTCTCAAAGTGCCATGTCCTGCAAACAGGGACAAGGCAGCTCTATGCAGGATATGGGTGCAGCAATGAACCTTCCAGCTATGCCTGCACAGAACACCGTGATGAAGGCGTTTCTTGACAGAATGCCAATTGGAAGTTCAGGTATTACACGCCAGCTTGTATACTTGATTTCAATAAGTCAAACATACAATCACATGCAGAAGGCAGAATAGTAGACTTCATTACATCCATCAATCAAACAGCATTTAAAGCCTGATTATATTCTTCTCTGCATTTTAATTTAATTTCTAGCTTTCCATACATTATTAATTGAATTTCTTAAAACCACAAGAGTCTACAACAATTAATTCTTCAAAGTTGTAAGGAAAATGTCCGTTAAAATATTACCTCAATTCTCTTTCAAATATTTTGCAGCCAAAAATATTGAACAAACTGCAAAGTCTTCAAATGTGTATATCCACTTTGCATATCTTACCTGACTCTGAGGAGTCTTCTTTCCTCCACAGTGACCAATTCCTGTCTCTAGAAACTGCTAGTAAAAATCTGTCATTAGGAGAAAATGCCAGCTGAGTAACAGTCAGATTGTGAAAAGACAAACTCTGCAGTTTTTTCCAAGAAGTAGTGCTCCACAAAATAATTGCTGCATGTTCTTTTTTGGAAGCCTGTATAGATGGAAAAAAATATCAGTGAGAATTAATGAAAGCAAATATAAAAATCACACATTTCAAAATACTAAGATGTTAGGGGGTTTGTTTTAAGGCTTGCAATCAAGTACGATCCAGCTTTCCTCTGGGAATTTTCAAGATTGTTTCACTATTTTTTACTAATGTTGACAATATATCAGCAAGAAAATATTTCAGACCTATATTTGTTAGAATTTATCTTATTAGTATCTTCAAATGAATCATACATAATTTAGGAATAATTTATTTGCATTCGCTCTCACCTTTGCAAGGCAACTGCCATCTATAAAAAAATCTTTCACATTTATGTGAAAGAATAGAATTCAGCCAAAACTGAATTCTGATTCCTGCTCTGTCAGGCTTAGAAATCTAGTGGGCACTTTTCACTAGATGGTGCTAGAATCTTTTCTTACCTTACATGCTGAAGCAATTACAGTGTTTGAATTATTGCAAGCAACACAAAATATTTCATATCCATGTCCATATCTGAAATACATGTGAAAAGATATTTAATGCATCATAGTAATTTTCAGTATTACATCCCAAATAATTCCTAATAATGTTCAGCATTCAGCATTCAGTTTAAACATCTGCATTTCTTTCAGAACTAGAAACTGACTACAGAAAAATCTCTCCAGTCCATTCCATAGTCCTGCAGAAGCTACACTAATGATTAACAAAGCAAACTAAAGCAGCATTTAATGTACCCTTATTTTCTTGAAAAACAATTTTAACACTACCAATAAAAATCAGAAGCCATATATTTGAATACCACTGAAGAAATATACCAGAAACACCCAGTCTGTTCTGTGAAATACTGAAAGATTTTTGAACCAAAGGACAAGAATCATGTTGGAAAAGGAAAACACAATGATGAAAGTAGTACTGCATGGTTTACTCTTAACTTGCGACTAGCAGGAATTTTATCATAATGCTTAACTTTAAAGCACATTTCTGGAGACTATTTTGTAGTGGAAACCACTGAAAGTCAATTTTCTAAAACTAAAAAATATTTATTCCATCAAAAGTATAAATTTCCTGAAATTCCATGAAGGAAAAATAACCTGTGGAACAAGTCATGAAACAAGTCCTCAGTTGTTTTGGTTTTATCTCCTAAAAGTAGTACTGAAGAGGACTTGACAGAAAGACTTCAAGCTTCTGCATACAACTTTGTTTTTGCTAAATGGAAGCTCCAAAATGTAACATTTCTTCTTAAATTAACAGAAAACATAAAATATTGTCTTTGGCAAAGTCACATGAGCAGGACTGTCTTAGGTCAGACCGGCTGCCTGTACAGGCCAGTGCTGTCTCCAGTAAAGCAAATTAAGATAGCAGCAATAGGAGATGCTGTCTACATGAGTATATACACCTTGCCAGTATAGGAGCTCTAGTACCACTCTTTTCCCTGATCCCATACACACAGTCTGATTTCTTCATTATGTAGTACACCACCAAATAAAGGTTCACAATGGAGAGAAGTAACTGCATGAAAGAATAATGAAATGATATTTTCAACCACAAACCATTTTGCCTTAGCATCGTGCAGTTCATAGCATTTTTTTAGGCACTGGTAAACTGACTGGACCTTCAAAGTGTCCAGACAAATGAATACAGTAATTTTCTAGTGTCAAAAAGGATCTCTTAGATTTTCAAGTGTATTACATGAAATGTACATACATATACAGATAAACACATATATTTATGTCAACACTCACGCTTTAATCTCAGTAGGATGCCTACAAACTCTCTACAGTAATTTTTGAAGAGGATAAAGATTAGCACATTCTCACAAGATTCACCATATTTTTAAGTTATTAGATTATGTAAAAAATTCAGCAAGTTCTTCATACTGAAACCTCCTCAAGCAAACACTTTGCAAAACCCAACACCAATCCTTCAAAATTTGGTGTCAAGTTAGAGCTAGGAATACACAAATGTCAATTACAAACAAGCTATTTTTAGCAAGTCAATGCCTCACACTGGTTTTCTGCTGCTATGGCAACTTGAAATCTACATTATGAGTTTTCATGTTACTCCTTTCAAGATTATTCTGAGCAAAAAACCTCAAAGTCTATGAATGCTTTACATCTTGTTACTCTTGCATAAAATAATCCCTATCATTAGCTGTGTCTCTGAAAACAGAAAAAAATTCTCAGATAAGTCATCTGAAGACCATCATAAAATGGAATTATTTTAATGAATGCAGGATATAAAGGAAGATAGGCAGTACTCCCGTAGCAGAGTATCAAATATTAATGTCCCACTAGACTTGGCAAAATGTCAAAGGCAAATGAAGAAAAATCTTGCCCTTGGCTCCGCTTCACTACTTAAACATCCCTTATCAAACTTCTTATGTGAGTGCATTAGCAGCCATAGCACGCACAGAAGAAGCAGTTAATGTAACAGTTAGAATTACAAAGTGTGCAGATATTGTCTAACATCCACCGGCTTTCCTCTCAGGAAACCCTCCTTTGAGTACGAACATAGTAAAAGAAGTAATCAGAGGAGATTTACTGCCCAGTTGAAGGTAAAGATGAGTTCGCACAGAACTTCCCCCTCAGTCAAATGAAAGCAAGCTGCAAAATGTTTTTCCAAAGGTTTTTATTTCCTGACCCCCAACTGAAGTCACAAAACTGGTAACGTATAAAGGTAGCTGTAGTGCTCAGCAAAGGCCCAACATTCTTCTTGTTCCTGCCTGAGACCACTCTTTTAGGAGATTCAGTTAAAAAAAGCTCATAAGACATGGAGATTATTCATTTCTTCATGTTGTAGTTTTAAGATTTATACTAAAGCTTTGAAGATTGTGAAATGATAGCCTCATGTTACTGGGATCCTTAGGAAACAAATTAGGTGACAACCTTCATCTGCAAGTTGAGAATTTCAGAAAAGGAAGAAAACATAGCTGAAGAATTCCAAAACTCTCTAACCACAAAACAATTATTATGACCACATTAAGTCCAATATCTGCAATCCACAGCCACCCTGTCAGCATTTAGTACTCAAATTGGGTTTGTAACCATTTTACTCAACATTCATCACTTTGCTCTACCACTAGGCACATCCTATTTTAGCTGCTGCTTCCATCTATCGCACCTTATAACTCTGTTAGGTTTTAGGGGGAAGCCCCTCTATTGATGCCTCAGCCTTTACTTCCATACCAGAAAGACAAACTTTATCTGCAAGCCTGTGCCATGAAGTGGAAAGAAAGCACAAAACTCCTCACAGAGAAGAGACCCTAAGCATAGGCAAGGTTTTAAGGAGAAACAACTAGTAAAATAAAATTGTGACACATCAGTTCTAAACGCCATTTGTGGCACTGTTTCCTAAGTTTTATATATAATTTCCTAATTTTATATACACATAATAACATATATGTTTTATATACATATAATAACATGCATACATGTATGTATTTTATATTTTCTAATTTTTATACACATATAATTTATTTATTTTACAAGTATTTGTAAAGACAAGGTAAATCAGATAGTAAATAGGAAGAGTTACAAGACCATACTACATTAATATGTTACAATAGCATTCTGGAAATTTTGTAATTTCAATAAGGAAAAAACTTACAACTTCTGAATTTCAGGCCATAAGGTATTCTGCAGCAAGTGATCCTCTGATGGAGGTTCTAAAAAACATTTGTACAGTGTATTCAAATTTGGTACTAAATAACCTAAAAATCAGCTAAATAATGCTTCAAGTTTATATCCAATGAACCTCATTCTCTATTTCCTACAACAGAAATGAATCTCATACCTGTAAGGATCATGGGTTGAAAATAAATCTCAGGATACTGATTCGAAATTGTATTAAATGATTCTTCATCCTCTGCTGGTTGAAGAGATATATCTCCTATTCAAAGCAAGGACTCCATTAGCTAGAGAACATACTTGAAAGGAGAGAAAACATGAGGTTTCCCTGCTTGCAGAGTTACAATAATATGATTATTAGAAGCTAGTTATTCTGATGCATGTGGGAATGAGATTTCTAAAAAAAGATAAAATCTAACCTTCGAGAATGACCTCTCTCCATCAGCACAGATTCTTTTAGATATTCTTAAAATTTGATTTGACTGAACAAAGCAGTCACCAGGAGTTCAACCTGTGTTTCCTCAATGTTAAACCTTTCCTTCTGTATTTGAAAACGTTTAAGACAAAAATCTCTGACAAAAGTGATGAGTTCCTAAATTTAATGTAGATCCCTAAATGAAAAGCCATGCTTGAGCAAGAGTATCTACACCTTGCAAACTTCAGCAAAACTGCTGAAGGCTCAGTCCTTAGCTTTAGGCAAAAGTACCAGAAGTAACTGAAAGTAGTTAATTTTAAGTTAAAATTCAACTCTGTCCTTCACTCTGACAGTATTAAGAAAAAGGTACAGAGCTGGGCAACAGTTTCTCTCAGACATAAACTACCTTTTTGCCAAATGTACATCTCAAATAGAGCAGTTTCAAAAAGTAGGTATAGAAAAAGCAAAAAAAAAAAGATTATTTTCTCTTTCATACTGTCTTCTTTCTCCTTGAAAATTAAATGAGCAACATTTATCTGAGACCACTATCTGATCATTGGTCACCACAAAGATTCCTCTGCAGTGGGAGAACAGAGGTCTGTGGTGCTTTACCCCAGGCCATTAGTGCTGACAGCATTGGGTGAGCAATGGTGGACAAGCAGGAAAATTCTATTCATAGGGTTGCTTCTGGGTGGGCCATGTGAAATCAATGGATATTAGTTATTCTCTGTGAGACGATAGACAAGGAGGGGTTTTTCTCCTCTCTCAGCAGAAGAACTCATTAGAAAGCATGGGAAAAAAACCTTTGCTAAAATATATTTTATGAGTTATTTCAAGTATGAGTTGTATTTCAAGTACAACAAAGCTGATTTTTCGCTCACAAATGGCTTAGGAAAATTTGGCTTATTGCCACCAGAGACCCTGGAGACAAAGCTTATTAAAATGCTTCCTTTTTTAGATCACACCTTCTGAAAAAGCTTTAAGTAGAGAAAAAACAGGTCTGACCTAATTTGTAGATTCCACTATAGTGCATTTTTACCAGAGACTCTATCAAAAACCAGACTACCAGTCTCATCCTCACTCTCAAGAAAATATTTTTTATCACCCTACATAGGTGCTTGTCCCTCCTTCCTTGTTCCCCCACAATGTAATTTCCAATGCCTCTCCAAGAAATTCACCTGGTGTCCCACCAGTCTTTACAGACACAACACTACCTTGCTGTTGGCTAACTAATTCTTCCTTTCCAATACTTTCCAATACAAAGCATCATTTACCTGGAGAAATGGCTATTTTCACTGTGAGAGAAAATCTGACTGATTCCCCTCAAAGAAGCATTACTTCTGTAAGCTTCTACAAAGGTGATAATATTTGAGGAGAGTGTGAAAAGGACTCGAGAATGTAGCTAGGTAGGTATTTTACAGAGCATCTGCAAGTACTAACAGGTAGTCTTGCTTTAATAACTCTGAACCTAGTTTTCACAGTATGCTATTCAATACTAATTTTTTGACTAGAAGTCATTAGTCTTCTTAGGGCAGGGAGGTGGGGGGGGGTAGTGAGCATGGAAAAAAGAAGAAAAATGGCAGGTGGGGAATTCTTATAGTATCCTGCACTGGCTACTCCCAGATGCATCACAGAAGAGCAATGAGGCTCTCAGGAGCCCTGTTCAGACTGAGTGAGGCTAATTCCTACAGAGGTGCAGGACACAATATGGAGAGCGGAGAAAGCATTTTGGGCTTGCACAAGACATTTGGGAATGTTTAGGGAGCTAAAAACAAAGGCAGAGAAAGGGAGAAAAGATCCTCACTTGTGCTTTTATTTTTAAGCACCATATTTAGGTGCTACCAGAGAACTAAACACTTGGCACAATTTTATTTCTAGACTCTGAACTTGCAGTAATGCCTGCACTTACAGACCTACAAAAAATATGTACACTAAAACAATCACTTAAAAATGTTTCCAGATGAAACATCATAACTATTATTTCTCACTGCCATACCTTCAAAAACAGCTTTATTGGATAATCCCAACGCTGGCACAGTTGCACCTTCTGGAAGATCAGATGACTGCTGAATTAAAAAAAAAAAAAAGGTTACACACAGATTGTTATGTAGGTTTGGATTTCAAAGGCCACAGTTTAAGAAATATCTGAGAGTTATTTTCCTAGAGAAGTGAAGGGGGAAACTTTGAAAAACTTCCAACCCTGGACAAAACAAAGACCAGTACTCCACCAGAAAAAAAAAGTAAAAAAAACCACACCCAACCAACCAACCAACCAAAAAAACCCCCACATACCTTTTCTTAGGCCTCAGGTCAAGAGTTTTCTTTGACAATTTTATTTATTCTAGCACATACATGACAATCTATTAACTGAGAGCACTGCAGATTTTAACACAATAGAACTGGGAATAGTTGTTCTGAGGTGAAATAATAAAGCAGCATTTTGGAAAAGAGAGGGGGGGTTGAGTGCCTGTGACCACAACTTCAAACACAACTCAGTAAATAGCACAGAGATGTGGCTGGAATACATGCCTGTTTAAAGCAGCACAGGGGAAAGACAAATCATCAGTCAGAAAATACTTTTATAATGGTATAGGGAAAAAAGTAAAAATTTAGAAAGGGTAAGTGAACTTGCAGACCTTTGTGCAGAGATGAAAAAGATTTAATAGCTGTAAAATCCCTTCCTTACAGTGTCTGAAAAGTTCAAAGACTGTTTTACAGAATTAAATCAATAATTTAGGTGACAGCTTAAAATTTATTTATATGTTCATAATTAGATGAGAAAACATATGAGAGACACATACAAGTCTCAGACCCCTAAAACAAAAATGGTTCTTCATTACAACCCTAAGTATAATACAATCCAATGGATTTGAACTGAATATAATCCTATTCAACCCTTTTTGAACATAAAGGTGGCTTTGTTGGTTTTAAGTACTTTTTGGGGGAAGGCATGTGAGCCAAATTACAAAAAAGCTTACCCACTTTAACGATAAAAAGCTTTCACAGAAAACAATTTCAATAAAGCTACTTAAGAGTAGCTGTATCATTAGAGCTCACAAAGCCTTCCTCTTTAACCAAAGCCCACGTGAACACTTTGTGATATCATGAATCAAAAAACAGCACTCAGACGAAGAGCTGATAAGAAAAGTCTACATAAAAGTAAAATAATGATATCTGCCAGCATTATAAAAGCACAGAGTTTTTTATACAATGGTCATTAATGCAAATGCTTACAAAGTCTTGTGGAACTAAAGCACTAAACAGCTACTTGTGTGACTTCTTGGTACCAAAAATCATTATACTTGTTTCCCAGATATTTCAATTGTTAAAATAAATTGAAAGGCCAATCCATCTCCGAGACACTGCACAGAAAACACTGCTTTTGAGCAAGAAATCCAAAGAGAATACAAGGCACTGTACAGAGGCATCTATCTTGAACAAGGTCTGCTCTACAAAATGCAGGGAAAAACAGAATTAGATCTTAATGCAAGTGGAGAGGAAAGAAAGGACAGCAATGCAGGACAGCACAGGTACCAACAACTAAGAATTGGAATGTAGAGGCCTCAAGAAAATTTTCAGTGCCAAGAGGAAATTAAGCATGAGCAAGTACATCTTTATAAATATTTATATATCAGAACTAACAACAGTGCTGAAAGCTTTATGCAATTTCCAAGCATACAATTAAAAAAAACCCCAACTAATAATACCAACACATAACCACACAACAATAATTACATCCAGCCAGGATTACTACACCCGTAAATTAAGGAGAAGCACATTCCCAAGCTTTATTGTTTGCTTAATCCCCAAGTGTGTACAGTGGTCTACATGATCTAACTTACTTAAAATTCACCCACACTCTTTACAATCTTTTGACACTAGGTCTTGCTTGGTTTCAAATAGAACCTGTTTCATACAACAACACCACAAAAATACATATGCAACAACACACGTGGAAGTAAGCAGAAAGGAAAGGAAAAAAAAGGTTAAAGTTTCAGAATGATTAAAGGAATTTTTACAGAGTTTAGTGCAATCTGAAATTTTCTAAAGCATTAACTTTATTTACATCTAAGAGGGCCGTCTTCATTTAGCATTGCTTTAGCACACTTACATGGGAGCACAGCTTCTCCATTGAAATACCAGTGATGTTACTGAAATTTTCTATAAAATTCCTGGGAGCACGAAAAACTCGAAGCACTTTTTCATCTGCTCCTGACACAAACTGAAACCGGCCAACCATTGCCAGACAACGCATGTCGTATCCATGTACTTGAGGCCTTGCAATTTCATGCCAGGTTACCTAAATGAACAGACACAAAGTTAAAACACAATCCTTAACCAGAGAAGCAGCAAGATTTCAAGTTTGAAAAAAGTACTAATCCTTTACTTGTTAACTTCATTAACATAAAGCAGCCTTCTACTGATGTGTGTAAAACTGATGTATGATCACATAACATTAGCTGAATACTAGTTTTCCACCACACAATTCCTGTAATTAGTAAACTGTGTCCCTGCACAGATGTGTTTAAGGCACTTACTGTGACTTCTTTATGCTAGACAGTCAGGAATAGAACATAAATTGCCTGAGCAAAAGGAGGATTTTATGCTACTACTTTAGAAACTGTAGCTCTGAAAGACCTAAGAAAGGTAGTGATAATTACCTTGCTTCCTTCATCTGTCTTTCACAAAGCACAGCAGCACTGCTGTTATCAGGATAAAGGTTCCTACTTCCCTCTTTTCTTTAAATACTTGATTTTAGTGAGACCATTTAATATAAGTTCTGAAAAAAAACTGTCAAAACCAAAATAGTTTCTTGTAGAAAAAACATCTGGAAAATTATAGAAGTGTTTTCATTTGAAGTATTAGTTTTTCCTACTTTTCTATATTCATATCCACTCTTCAAGTTTTAACACAAAAAACCGAGAATTAACAGCTAACCAAAACAGATAGACAAGGTAGTTTTATAGTCATACTAAACAAAGAATATTAGTAAAAAATATATTAAATTATTTAAATTGCTTTTTTAAAAATCTGATTTATTCTACACATGAGAAAATTTTTTTTTTCAAAAAACATCTTTGTTTTCTAGCAAATACACTTTCATGAAGAGATTTTTCCAAAGTGTCATTTGCTACTGCTCCTATATGATACTTTAATTGGAAAAATACAGTGTGCACTTTAGAGTTAACAGCTAACAGAATTAGAATTAATTTCATCGATTAAAATTAATTTAGACTACTTCAGTATTACAATGCCTGTAGCCAAGACAGAATCTACATTGTACAAGATGCCATATGAATATAAACAAAGACATGTTATTGACTGTAAACTGCCTCACTCTAAAAATTCAACTGAGTTTTGAATGCTCAAGTTTCTAATAGGACCTAAATGGGAATTTGAGACATCCTACAAAACCTCATGATTTCACAAGCGCTTGATTACTTCCCAATGCAAGAAAAAGCATTCATTCTTAAACAAAAAATAAAATCAAACAGTGCAGTAAGCCCTTCTTACCCTTTACATACTTTAGATCACAGTACATAATGGGAATGAAAAAAAACCAAAAAACAAAAAACTCAAACCCCAAAACAAAGAGACAGCTGCATAAGTCACACAGTAAGCTTCTTCCAGAAAAATCAGGATGCAAATTTGCATGACAAATTAAAGCTGACCATTATTCCTCATATTCTGTTATCAGAATTGAGACTTTAAGAAGGGATAATTATTTGCATTTAACACTTGGTTTCCTTTTTATAAAGAAAAACATGAATACTGAGCTGTAATACTAACTTTTCATAGATATATGAACCATTCATTGTGTCTTGTTAAGATAAATATCAGATGTCACCTGTTTTAATTTTTCAGATACTAAACTCAGTAAAAAAACTAAGGCATTTTAAAGGCCTGTGTTACCCAAGTTCATAAGCAGCAAAACTAAATGCCTGGTTTTCAGGGTTCAGAAGTCCTGAACAGACTCCTTCAAATGACCCATTTCTATGTCAACCCTCCACTTCATCTCACCAAAAGAATACTATAGCTTTCTCCCATACCCCACGCAGCAACAAATGCTGACACTACTTGGATTTACACCTGGTTGAATTAGCCAGGTGGCTGCTCTGTGTCAGAACAGAAAGTATAAGAATTCAGTTCACACCAGATTTAGATATGAAGACCACAATCTGTCTGCTAAATCAATTGATTCAACAGTTTCAGGGAGAGCTGATCAGGTAAATCATACAAAGCTCAGTTCTTTCAGAAATAGGATTAAAATTTAGCAAGCAGCATACATAACAAAGAGTGGTACTTCAGTAGGTCACAGAGAAAGTGATATTGACAATTCTTGAAGGCTGCCAACATCATGCCCTAGTCATGGACTTTGCTTCACTACGTCAAATCCAACGTACTATCTTTTTCGCAAAGCTGCTGTACCCTCCAGATTGGAGATTAGGGAAAAAAGCAGAGAAGGAAACTGGAAATGCCCTTCCTACAACACAACACTTCTGCACTCCTAGACAGGGTTTCCCCCAGCCCAATGCAGGAGGCATGAGCAAGCACCTGTGCGGTCCTTAGTTTCCAACTGCACTCATGTAGTTCAGATAATCATTCTAGTAAAACAGTCAGTCATAAACAAACTAGTGTAAAAAAAAACATAGTGAGAACTTTTTTTAGATTAAGCTTGTGTAAAAAAACTACAACCAAAGTTGAGTTTCTTTATGATTACCTGCAGCAGTGTTTAGCCAATTGTTAAACAATGGCAATAGATGGTTGTTAGCATCAGCCATATATTCCTCCTTCTGAAATACTGCAGAGCCTTTTCCAAGACCCTGGGAGAAGACTAACTGAAGGTAATCTGGAGGTGAACTCAGGATTAAACAGCAGTCATATGTGATTGCAAAAACTCTGCCATTTAATATTTTTACAGTGAAAACAGGACACATCGAATGGTCAAACCAAGCAGTTTTGAACAGATCACCTCTTGGGGAAGTTTAAGGTTTGAGTTATATTCAGGCGACTTGTTCCAAACTCAGGACAGACAAGCCCTCTTAACCAAACTCACAAAATCTTTGAAGATCGTACCTGTGTCTCTTCTTTTCTTTTCCATGGAGCAAAGAGTCTAGTAGTTTGATCAGAGCCCACACTGATGATAAACTCTCCTTCTGGATCCCACTTTACATCCTCTACACTGTTAAAATGTCCTGAAATCACAACTTCTGGAGTCCATTCTTTCTATTAAAAAAGTCACCCAAAGAAGCAAGGAGTTTTCACTTGGCTGATTGGCATATTCTAACCAAAATAAAAGAATTGATGTACTTTCTAAGAAAGCAAGAAAAAGACATTTGAAAACAGCAAATTATTAGAACTCAAGAGTGACTAAAGAGATACAAATACTGATTTATTGCTCCAGTCTAAGAGAAACTTGTGTTATTGGTTCAGTAGTAAACAAAGCACAACCACAAATGACTTCAAGTCTATTCAACTGACTTCATGATTCCCACAGGTAAGAAACAGGTTTTAGAGCCTGGGAGATTTCAACCTCCCTTCTGTGCAGGAGTGAGATTCCTATAATATTATGTTCAGAGAAGGACTATTTCAATCATTATTTTTAAATTGTACCGTTACACTTTTCTATTAATAACAGAAACTTACCTCAAGTGACATAAAAGCATAGTTCTTTTAAGTAACACTACTAACAAAAAACCAACATACCTTATTAATCGTAGCCTGTTTCCAAAGGTGTAGTGCTCCATGAAAAGCATGAGCAACGATCATTGAACCATCTGGACTAAAGTGGCAGTCAAAAAATCCAAGAGTATTGCCACCCACTTCACCTACCCGTACCTGAATTAATAAACAGAAGTGAAATATCTATGAAAATGGTCTTCCACTCATAGGAAATCATTCTTATTTCATGAGATGAAAATTCACCTATAGACAGAAGTTCACATTATGTACACAAATACATTTAAAGAATATTTTAATTGCAAAGTTAAGAACTGATCTGAACTTCAAGCTGCACACTTGTGGTCAAACCAATGGAAATAGAATGTAAAATGAAAGAATAAAAGAATAACAACTTGCAACAAGCTTTACTGCACAACCCATTTTTAGAAGCCTGTAAATTTAGCCACAACTAAGCATTACAACTAAGGACATCAAATGGCATCTCCATGTGATCACTTGATTATGAACTAATTTCTACTTCAGTACAAAGGCACAAGAACTTTTCAGTGAAATAGAGGAAAAATAAATACACTACTGTAATTCTCTCTTTTTCACCCAAGAGAGGATTAAAACTTCCTTTGTGACAGGAAAGATCTCTAACAATGGTTGGCATAACCCAACACAAACAATTTCAGCTGAACTACTGCAATTTGGAAAAGCAGGTCAACTGAAAACAAAGACATCAATCAAAGCACTAGAGAAATCTTGTTGTACCACTTGTTTATTTAGGATGCTCCACATTAGAACAGCTTTCAAAATGCTAGAGTGACACCAGTATTCAGCTCAAACGGAAGAAAAACCTAACGACACAGCCCACGGAAAAGTTATTGTGAGTAAAACCAAGCTTGTGAATTTCGTGTCAGCTGCTCTGTAGTAACTGCTTGGGTCACATTCCCACAAGGATTAACTGCAAACAGTTCAGGAAAGTTTCTTCCTCCTCTTACCAGGACTGCAGAGCATGTGTTACTATGCAGCACCTGTTTTGCTATACTATGAATGACAGTTGTGTACAAATACACCTTATAAACTCTCCAATACAGTAATAAGAAAGCAAAGAAGCAATAAAAATCATTTTGTATCACATTACTTTTTTTTAAATATAGTTTTATTTGCAACACAGCATCAGAGTGAGTATTTTTGCATGAAACTGCTTTTGCCTTTCTCTGTCAGAATTTTATAAAGTTTTTGTTCCCTACAGTACACACGCTATACTGAAAAGACAACTTGAATACAGTACATATTGTGAGAAAGACTGACACTTGCCTGTTCTAGCCAGACTCCAGATTCCTTATCAGGTTCCCAGATGATCACAGTTTTGTCCATTGATGCAGACAATATCCTCATTGGTTGTTGCATGCTGCCATCTACAGTACAAGGAAAATTATTACCCTACAACCTAGGAGAATACTTGGTAAAAAAATTTGGTCATACTGTAATCCAAACACGATAAGAAAATTGCTCAGCATCAGAGATGTGCAATGCAGTACCTACATGCCAGACTTAAAGCCATTGCATTCTTGCCAGGTGTTCATTAGGAAGTATTCTATTTTTCAGCCACAATTGCCCCAAGAAAATGCAGAACAGGTACATGAGAACAACCGTATTCCACAGTTTACTCACTCTAAACTGATATTGAATTAAATATAATCTGGAGGATAAGCTGGAGCTTCACAAAGAGAATGCATAGCAGTTCTCAGTTCCATTCCTTAAGTGATTTTTTACTGAGAGGTTTACAGTTTAAAACAAAATAATCTCCTAGTATTCCCTGGGGTTTTTTTTTTCCAAACTGTTAGATTCACTTCAGATTTCAATACACTGTAGCACCTTGTAATACATAAAGCAGTCAGGACTGCTTCCCAAAACACAGTGAAACACTGCAGAAAAATGCTGAACACAACTGGAATGGGGAAGATGAAACTGGCTGTGAAATCTGTAGGAGAACCACTGTGGAACTTTTCTTGATAATAGAGATGTTGGTGGGCATCTCATGATGAGGTGATATCTTATGCCAGCACCAGACCTCCTACCTTCAGCAGTGAGAACATGTCTCTCAGATCAGTCTGCCTCTACTGACAATGTGTTTTGGGGAACCCAAGATTGGGCAGGCCACAGAATGCAAGCAGCTGCACGTATGATGTAAGACACCTGGAAAACTTCATGGTCTGACAGGACAGTTTTCAAATTGCAGCACAAGAATGACAGGCCTATATTGTGCTCTAAGAGGAAAAATCTTTTACTAATGTCTAATTAAAAAAAAAAAAAAAAAGTTTAAGGACCAGATAACTACGCCAAAATTTTTAAAGCAAGTCCTGTGTCTTTCGCTACAGTTATTTTGGCATTCCAATGACACTCTGCTGTTCAAGTGTTGCATAGACACCAATAAAGATGTTGTTCATACCACTGCAGTCACCTGCCATCAGTAACTCTAAAGTATACCAGAAAAAAAGGTAACTTTGCCAGTACAAATACACAAGGGCATTCTGATTGTGCAAGCATGTCAAACCAAGAATCTCCTTCTGTTATACACCAGGTAGACACCTAACAGCAAATCAGTACTGCAAACCAGGCTGTCAAAATGTTAAGGATTTTAAAAGAAAGATAAATACTAGAATAAAATACAAAATTCAATTTAAAATAACACTTTTTCAATGAGAATCTGCACTAATGCTTTATGGCTAGAGAAAATCAATACTCCAGGAACCCTTGGCATGTTATCTTAATGCATGGAAGACTGAAGATTAATCTTCTGAATGTTGCTATTTTTTTCTTTCTACTCCACAAAAAAGAAAGGAGTGCTCTTGAGGTAATGTTTACCTTCTGAAGAACAGACATTTCAAATACATATATAAAAATAAACTATTAGAACTATTAATTCATACTGATTAATTAATTTGTATGCCATAACCAATAAATCAATTACAGTAAAGTCATTACAGCTCAGTTATTTTATATCATTTTTTAAAGAAAACCTGAGTAAAAGGCAACATCCATTTACTCATGAAACCTTATTTGCAGAATTAAAAGGTTTTCATAGTCTACAGTAACAAGTGAACATGCAAACACAATACAAAGACATGTGACTGTGTATACAACACAACACAGTTGCTAAGTTTTCGGTATCTTTTTACCTTTGGAAAATGAAGGTTGCCAGTGAACTGCATACACCCAGTTTTCATGACCAGCCAATACCGACTCCAAAGTAATGGCATATGATGTGTCAGTATCTACCAGAAATCAGAGAAAAGCACATTGCTTTCTAAAAGCCACGACAAAACCAGGTCATTTCTGGTATCTTCAGTGAGAATAATCAACTGCTTTCCACATCTTCCAGTATCTCAATAGCTTATTGACATTGAACAGCTCCTTGAAAACCTACTTTGCTACAAGTCCTGAGTACCAGATTGAAGAGGTCAGTGTATTGCCTCAGAGTGGTATCACAGAATTCCTGGAGAACTCTCCTGCAATTTTGAAATAAATGCTCTGACACTGGCTCTACCCATAGTCTTAAGCATATTTGCATCTCCAAATGACTCAAAATACAAGCATTAAGATACTTCAGACAATGAATCAGGATTTGCAGGAAGTAGCAGGAGCATTTTTTACACATAACATCATACACACTTCATTACATTACCTATGTTGCCTGATGATTTATCCCACAATAGCAGCAACATAAACCTCTGGTGTTACAGTGCTCAAACAGTATGTTAAACAACCATAAAGTAAGCTTGCACATACTTATCTGTTCTCTCCAGTATGTTTCTAAAGTTTAAGTAATAGAAGCACCTTTTAATTAAATTGCATCTGAAACAAAATTAAAGA
The DNA here is from genome assembly GCF_009829145.1 of Chiroxiphia lanceolata. Taxonomy (NCBI): domain Eukaryota; kingdom Metazoa; phylum Chordata; class Aves; order Passeriformes; family Pipridae; genus Chiroxiphia; species Chiroxiphia lanceolata. Next base: position 63,764,366 of record NC_045637.1, on the reverse strand, counting down.
TATGCTATTAAGCTGGAGGAGAACTGCACAACAGCTTACTTCCCACAGACAAACATATGTCCTACATAGAGCATTTGGAATACACATAACAGTGCATGTTAATATTAAGCTCTCTCACTGCTTCACCATTGCTTGTAACACATCATTAACTTTACATAGTCACGGCTTTAAAACAGTAACTCCACTTTTTCTAACAGCTAAAAATAAGGCAGACAAATCCATCTCACAGTCTTTTTATACAAGAAACAAACCAAATTAGATGGCAACCACCTTGTTAGCTCGTGTAAAACCATGAAGAGATACACAAGTGAAAAGTTGTGCAAGAGAATTTTACAGCTGTTACCTACCTTTGACAGTAAAAACATTCTCTTTCAATCTTATGGTATCATCTTCAGTTTCTGGAAGTTGCTTTGATTTTGTACACACTTTCCAAATTCTTATCAAACAATCCTGAGCACAGCTTGCTAAAATAAGGTCTTCCCCTATTTATTTTCAAAGAAAAAATTAGACCCACATTCTCATTGCTTTTTCATTCAGTCACTGCCATGATTAACCTACCCCTCTTTCCAAAAACGCACCGACAGTGTTATCCAAATTTTCCTATTGTACACAATATCATACAAAACATATTGTGTACAATATCATACAACATACATCATACAATATCATACAACACATGACAAGTTGTTGTTTTATTTCAACATCAACTCACTTTCTAATTTCAAACTCTCTATGAATTTATAACACACTGACTAGGAACATGTCCCTGCTTACAAAATGTGGAAAACATGGTAAATACTGTACATATATTGTTCTACATATGCTTCCCTATTACTTATGGTTGTTGCTGTTGGAATTCTATCAATCAGTCCCAATACTTGTCAAGAACTCCTTTCCTCCTTTCTTTTTTCAGGGTTGGAGCTCCTCTAATTCCATCTATTTTATTTGTGCCAGCTATTTGATTAGTTAATATCCGAAAACATTATCCTCTTAATTTCTTATTCTTAAAAAAAAAAAAAAAAAAAAGAGGGGGAAGCAGGAGAAGAAAAGAGAAAAGGACTATCTCCCCCTACTCTCCCCACTGAAAAAGCAGCCAGCTCTTCCTCACTCAGATACAGATATCTGTTTACTGCTAAAACTCTAATTTGTTTGCATTTAGGTACCAGTCAGGTAAACATACTTGAAGCAAGCAAGAAAAATGTTTATATCTTAACAGGACACAAAGTTCCATCTTGATTTTTAATATTAGTACCACTGTCTTAGGGAACCAAACATCGCAACTGCAAGAGCTGAGGTACTACAGGGCATCAAAGTCATCTGCTGGAGGGGTAATACAAGTAATACTGTCATTAAACCAGTATTCCACTTTATTCATCTTTCATACTGACCACAGACTGCCCACTCAACACCTCTTATCCAATCTTCATGTCCAGGGAGTATTAATGTTTTCTGAAACTGAACAAGAATTCTTGTTATATCACAGAAATGCACTTAATTATTATGCACATATCACCAACGAGTTTTGGTTTTTCAAGGCTTTTATATTTACAGCTCCACTACTTGAAACTGGAAAAAATTCAGCTGCTACTAAACATTTTTGTTTACAGACAGATTTTCATAAGCCATTTTGGTTTTGCCACCATTAGATAAACACGTTACATTATGGCATTACCCATACATGAGCAGGAAAGAATGTGAATTTAAGGTGCACACCCTCAAGAGGCTACAGTCTCCCTATGATAAAATTTTTTTTTATCTTTATCAGGTTTACTGCGGTACACAAAGAATAACATAATGCCAGTATGACTTGACAAATAATTTCTCTTATAATGTTACCATTTTATTTTGATTCAATTAAGTGTTTACTGCTTACTTAGCATTTAAACCATTTCTATTTTTCTTTGCCCAGAAACAGCTCTTTGACACTTTCATGACACTTTTTTATCTCAAGTTGACTTAAAATGTCTGAAATAACCATTATTGTTAAAACACTAGTGTAGTTTAGTATGAATAAATAACACATTCTTTCTGGCATTTATATTCTGCTAAATCCCTTACCTAGGCCTACTAAGAGCTAAGATTAAATGATAGCCTCTGCTATCAGCACAACTCTGCAACTGAGCTCTTTCTCCCTATCTAGGAGCAAAAACAAGAGCCTTTCTCATTGCATGTCTGCTCTTTCTCAAAATCTCTCTCTTCTGCTACAGAGTTGATGGTAATCAACAGTAACTCAGCCAAAGGAGTATGAAAAAACCATACTCAGAAATTGGTGCCTCTCTCATTCACCCAAAGTTTCTGATACTCTCCAAAATCATCTTCGCATCATTGTCATTGGTTTCTCCTTGTTCTACATTTGCAGTCACAGAATCATGGAATGGTTTGCTTTGGAAGAGACAATAAAGATCATCTAGTTCCAAAGCCCCTGCCATGGACAGGGACACCTTCCATTAGACCAGGTTGCTGAAAGCCCCATCCAACCTGTCCTTGAACACTTCCGGGGATGGGGCATCCACAACTCTGGGCAATCTGTTCCAGTGCCTTGCCACCCTCACAGCAAAGAATTTCTTTCTAGTATCTACTCCAAACCTACCCTCTTTCGGTTTAAACCCATTGGACCTTGTCCCATCACTACATGCCTTTGTAAAATGCCCCTAAAATTACAGAACAATCTATATATGAAATACCAGGCTAGAACAGCTGATCAGATACTTCCAAATCAGAAAGTTTTGGTCTTAAGAATGTGTTCTCACAGCCACCTAAGCCTCATTTAGCTAGTCATTTCTGGACTCACTAGTACTTCTGGATGTGGCATTCCAGATCAATATTTATGTTAAGCACCCAACATATTATGTGTAAGTAAAGGCAGGAACACCCCAGGAAGCAAGATCAAACAACAACCTAAGATTTCTCCTCAAGACTACATGTTTCTGACAATACATTAAAAAAAAAAATTTAGCAATTCATATTTCAGACAGTAGATAAAACATGTATTTATTTATTCATTTACACCATCTTTGACATAATGCTCTGTATTTTATATTCACCAAGGTAAGTTGGTAAGGTTTTTTCCAAATGAAAGACTGGTTCAGGTTGAACTGTTGCTAAAATACTTCTCCTTTATGGTTCTGTTAATGTTAAACAGTGTGCCTATCTCCTAAAACTTTACTTTAACATTAATCTAGACACATATCTAATAATTTTCCTTTTTTTTAATTTCAAGGTGTTGTGGTATGTTTTTTCTCTAATCACCCTCATCATCTCACATCAAAAAGAACTATTACAAAAAGCAGTCATTTGTTCTTTCTTTAAAGAGTAAAACTAATTACTTTGAGATTATTAATACCACCCCAGGTTTCTAAGTCATTTCCCAAATGGGCTTTTACGCACTACTTAGCTTTAAGTCACGCACTCTTAACCAGTCAGCTATAAGCCTATTAATTTTTATTTTTACATGCTTACATTGCATAGTCCCCTTGAACTTGGTGGCAATTCACCTGGTTTAAGGTGGAGGTTTCTGAATTTCATTACCTCATATTCACTAGCAGTAATACTAGCTAGTAATACTAGCACCAGATTGTGTATGTGGTCCCATTGCTGACGAGGAATACCCCCATACCTCTGTAAATACATTCACTCCCTTAAATGAAAAACTCATGGTGCTGCCTTTCCCATTCCTATCACATCATCCTCAACTTTGCACCTATCTGAACAGTGTCAGTACAGTGGCTGGAAAACAGCGGTGAACACAAGGTCCTGTACCACGTACAGAAGGAAGATGTCACGAAGCATGACTGTGACCATTCCTATTCATACAATTTAATTTTAGGTAGCCTTGTGAGGAGCAAGGAGTTGGACTTAATGATCCTTATGGGTCCCTTCCAATTTGAGATATTCTATGATTCACCCAAAGTTTTCAAGATATTGTTTCCCATAAAAATAAAAATTGTCCACTGAATCTGAACAACCAGTAGTGTTGCTGTTATGCCTTCTGCTAGGGTTTCTTGTATTGTCTTTGCCCTCTTCTTTGAAGACTGTGTTTCTTAGTATCACATACTCAGTTTGTTAGACGTATTCTGTTCTAAAATTGAATCAATATAAAGCTCCTTGCAGATGCCTGTGGTCACTATTTTTAAGTGACTCAGTCAAAGTTTTTATTATTGTCTAGGTTATATTTACCAGTATTTTGAGCTGTCACTCTTCTCTTTTTTACAGATTTTGTTTCTATATCTCATATTTCTCCCCTATTTCAGTTTTCCACTTGGTCTTCACTGGTTACATAAGAAGTTAGAGTACCAACAGTTAAATTTAACAAAACCTCATGGTCTGACTCACCTACTTCACAGGCTTTTCCATGCCTCTTAACTAATCTCTGAACATTGCTGCTAAGCAACAATCTGGTCTCTTTTCTTTTAAGCAAAGAATAAAGCTGTTCTGTAGGTAGCAAAACTAATGAAGCCAGTTTGTCTGTGGACATGCTCAGCACACTCTGAACAACCAATTCTGCCCCCACTTGGGGTACATCTTCTTCAGGACCAGGCTAGTAGCATTGTTTGACAAATTTGGCAACAGAGGTTCAAGTCTTCTCATTTTTTCTGCAGCAGATGCTAAATGTGATATCCCTCTTGCATCTGTATATCTCATCAGACCAGAAAGAGCCTAAATTGTCTTTGAGTCTCTTACTCCACTTTTCAATTAGGCCAAATTATTTGGGTGAAACCTAGTCAAACACGCACTGCACCATCTTCTTGGAGAAACCAAGCTGAATATAGAAATGTTTTGGTTTAAAGCTCTATTTTGATTCCCTGGTTTACTTATTTCCCCTCCATAGGCCACATCCATAGATATTATACCTCAAGCAGGAAGACATATAATGGTTTCTGAAAGATTTTTCCCTGGATACTTTCATAAATCAATACCCTCTTTAACAAGTCAGAAAAGCAAATAGTTTATTTTTCTCTCTACTACATAACACAGGAAGGGATCTATGGTTAGGGAATCTTAAAAAGATTTAAAGCCTGTCCATTCAATTTCAAAAATCAAGCAGTTGTTAATGAATAAATATGTTTCAACTGTAAAATTAATGAGTTTACCAAAAGGTAGCCTGAATTAGCTAACTGAAGATGCCTCATCCTCCCTCAGCATCTAACAGTGCCCTTTAAGTTTCATTAGAATGCCCCGTCATGAATGTACATTCTACCTCTGGATTCACGCAATTTTTTCTAGGGTGTTAACTAAAGTAAGTGGTTTAGAAGAGTCACAATTAACAGGACAGAGCCACAGATCCTTACCACTGACGGAGTAACAGAGTTTAGATTCTAATGACTCTCCTATGCTAAGTTCTAGTAAAAAATGGTGGGACAACGGTAACACTTCCTTCAAATACCTTTAAGAGTACTACAGAAACCATATAAAAAGGTGTTAGCAGATCTGAGAGAATCTGACTAAAGAGGAGAACCTGCCTTTAGCAGCTAGGAAGGAATTTATGTCAGAAGAATTAAAACACGCGAGGATGTTTTAATTCTGTTAGCAATGCACCACACAAGCATTTTTACAAGGAATCAGATTTGGTCTCTTCTCTTTGAGACCTACACAGTCCACTTAGTTAAAAGAGATGTTCTGGAAAGTTAAGACAGGCACCAACAAGAAGTCCCACCTCATTTAAGAGATACTCTGAACACCAACTCTGCCAGAACAGCTGGTGAAAACACTTTCTAAAATTGAAGGTGTGAAAAATAACACATGTAAAATAAGAGAAAATTCCTCATCCCTTGTATAAATAAAGTTTTCTACTTCCAAAAAAACCACCACAAACTTGCTCATGAAGATGAAGATGAAACTTGAATAAACAAGTTACCTTTCTTTATCCTCCACAGACTGACTGCATTTAAGAATGGCTAAGACTATTGCAATACTCAAAAGTTTGGCCAACAATTGGCAAAATAAGTTATGTATCTCTGAACATTTTTGGCAGTCAAATCTATACAATTTGTTAATCTGAATCATACAAGAAAACAAGTTACAGACTCTGAATGAGAAAAATCAACTGCACAGCCCCTGAGATAAGTCTTTCTTTAGCACACTGAGAATCATGTGGCATTCTGCCATTGCTAATTACCACAGAATTCACTAAATTAACTCACGAGTTAAATAAGAAAAAAAAAATAATTTAAAATCTTTTCTGCTTAGTAGTCACGAAATCACTGAACATAGCAGACAAATAAGGAAGTACTTATTTTATTGATAACAACAGCAACCAAAATATCTTATTGTTGTATATGGCAACACGAACTGGTAAAATTATCTATAAAGTAGCTTTAATCTTTCTCAAAAAAAAAAAAAAAGAAAGAAAAAAGGAGTGTCTATTCTTTAATCTCCAAGGGGAGATTAAACAGATCCAGAAGACTACACATGCCAGTTTCAGTGGGGGTTTCTTAGCTTCACTGGTGCATTGGGGCAGTGCTTGTGGTTTGAGGGGTTTTTTAAGAGAGTGAGAGAAAAAAAGTGACACTGACTTTTGTTTTGGAAAACAGTCATTCAACACATGCTTTAGAATCTAACAGATGCAAGGGAGGACATAATGTTTTTCTACTGCTCCAAAGGAACATTCATCTGTATGAAAAACTAAAATTGCCAGCTTCCAAATAATACACGAAAAATGTGTGTGCTTTTAGAAGATCAGATACTCCTAAAAATACGTTTTTTGATGTTCAAACGCATTCAATCATCAAGAGCATACTTAGCATAAAATTATACTTAGCATAAAATACTTAACAAAAAAAACCCCATAAAATTCCTCAGATATAAATAATAACGGTTTTATTATAAGAATTTATAGACTGAAAGTAATATCATTTCCATATGAACCACTCAATGTATGGATACTTAATAAAGAAGGACAGTTGCAGCTATTTTGTATCAGTAGGAATAGAAACACAGGCTATCTTCACACAGGGAAAAAAAGTCAAGAAAAACTAACACTTTCATACACTGAATCCAACTTCAATATTCTGTATGTGCATTTCACCATTACCTAGAAAAATGGATGAACTATTTGAAAAGGGGCAGTTGTATGTGAGGGCTATCTAGACACAGATAGTACTTAATGAAGAACTTAAACAATCCATAGCACATACAAAAAGAAGCAGAAGAAATAAGTGATGTTCTGAGCAAGAAACAAAAACTGCAATTACCTGACCATTCTGCTGTACGAACAAACTTATTTTGCAGTCGTCACCACCGCAAGCCAGAATTGGTACTGGAAAGGAAAAGAAAATCTTCATTTTTTATAAAATCTAATATTCTAAGATATGAAAAAAATATAAAGCTAATTTAAAAATTAATATAGTATTAAGAAATATATTACCATCTACAGACAGGCAAGTGTGATACCATTTTTTAAGGTTTTCTACACTACATGCCTAACACTATTTGAAATAGGCTAGTATCTCAAGAACACAAAACTCAGAAGTTATTTCAGCATGCAAATAATATCTGCAAATACTTAAGATGCCAAAAAGAGTAGTTCGCCTCACGCTCCCATATCTGTAGGAAGTTCAAGGTTTTTAATTAATTATATTTTATTGATATCAACAGGTATTTGCTCTAAACAAAGAGGAAGCAAGGAGCAAAACAAAATGTGTCAAAACTAATGCAGTTCAAGTTCCTAAATCAATTGAGGTAAGTTTAGATGAAATTAGTACAATTATTATACAGTAAATAAAAAGACAGACCAAAAAAGCAAGACAGATCACCACTATCTGTAACCAAGAATATGAAAGCAAAGAACATTATTATAAACGTACTCAAGTCTTGAGTAGTAGTTTACTTCCACCAACTATCCTAGAAAGTGCATAAACCCCATAAGTCTATTGAATCAAACCAGGCAAAGTTACGTCTAAGGGTAAAAGAAGTTAGGCAGTGTATTAGTTCATCTCTCCCATAGAAGATGATGGGGGAAAACAGGTAACCCTTACTCTACTCTTTTTTTAGGACCTAAGGATGAAGTACTACTGCTAGGGACTGAAATAGTAAAAGAGAATGAATTCATTATAAAATTATGAAGAAATAAGTCCTCAGGGCTAGACATTCGCATTTCTCAAGTCTGAGTAGAAAACAACATACTAAATTTCACTAAAATCAACTATTTCCTTTACTGTGGATAGACCAAAATCAACTTGAATATTCATAATACTTTTATGCTGTATGCTAATTTCCTCTTTTTGCTTGTACCAAATCTGTACCTAGTTATCTGCTGCTCCTCTTGCACTTTTAAGTTGCATTCCACATTCTTGTACCTCCATCATTTGCCACTTTTTTCCAACATCTAAGTCACATTTCACCTCCATCTCCCCCTCATTTTACATAGGGCTAAAAAAATATCCCTTTGAACTGGAGGCAATGAGCTGTTGTGAAAGAAGACCTGGGTGTCGGGTCCACAGAAATTGGGCAAGAATGAGGTTTTCTTCCACAAAATACAATACAATGCATGTTCTTGGAAACAGTCCATTACTCTAACCATGTATTTACTCCATGGAATGAAACTTTAATAAAAACAAGGACAGAATTATGATCTAGTTGCTGTAGCAGACAAATGCAAATAGTTTCACTCAAAAAGTTCTATCAAGAAATGTGTAACTGGCAAAAACAGACCAGTATACAGTTTCTTATATGAATGTTCTAGGTTATTAGAATCTGACTGAGATAAAAGTCCTACAAAGGAAATAAGAAAAGTAAGTTGGATCAGCAAAGTTTTTTCAAGTTCACTTGCTCTTTTTTCCACCTGTTGTAATTCAGTTCTGAGGAGACAATTATTTACTGTCAAAGGCCAAGCTACATCACGGCACTTATCCAAGTGGTAGGAAGAAACACAGAACATGACAAAAGAGCTGATCAAGATTTGTAAAATAGTAAATCCTATTCCCAGCATGTTAGAAGCAGAGTTCTGCAGACAACCAACCAAAACAGCACAAAGCTCTTCTTCAAGACTCAGAAACAAATGTACAGAAACTCCTCAACTAAGAGACTGCCAGTAAAGTGCTTAAGCTGTATTCCAGCTGCAAATGACTGGTCAGATTTTCATGAAAAGTCTATCAGCTTTCCCCATTTGACTTCTTCACAAAAATGGGTCAATTTTTTTTTTAATAATTTATTTTTGAGGACAACCAGTTAAAATACTAGGCATCATGAACATCAATGCCTTCTGAAAGCTAAAGCATCCATTGTGTACGAGTCAAATTTCAATGTAAGCTTTAAACTTCTTTGCTTGGTGAAATTAGAGGTTACTGCAAATGCTTCCAGTTTAGAAGTGTAGTTTACGATTTTCAGAAAAATAATTCTGTATTTAATTCCTGACTTAAGAAATGAAGATTTTCCTCAAGGGAAAAGATTTTTTTAAATCTTAATACAGTTGACAACATAGCCTTCATAAAGATTTCAGATCAACTCCTTAAGTTTTCATAGATCATTTTTCCCTGAAGCTCATAAAAATTCCAAATTGCCACTACAGATTAACGTTTCTGACAAAGTGATCAGTAGAGATATTTTTAATAATATATTTTAAGCCACTTTATTTAGATTTCAGAATTAACATACTCCTCTGAATAAGAGCAGTTCTGTTATATGGATGATTATGTCAGGTTTAGGGAGAAAACAGAGAACATGGCTATGCTATATTAAAAGTCCCTCTATAGATTTCTCCAAGAAACATTTCTAATAGTACATTTGTGGTTCCAAATCTAAACTATTCTGTGACAATTATAGCAACACAGTTCATTGGCATGAAAAACACCAAAGTATAGGATTTTTTTTTCTAATTCCATACAAAACCTATGCAAATAACTTCTCATTCGAAAATAATTTCAGTTCTTCAGAAAAGTAAAGTCCTCTTTCTCATGTTATGAGCACTCTGTTACTTAGAATAACTAATTTGAATGGGGATGGAAAGAGTCCATAGTAAAGGACCATCAAGCTCTTAACATAACTTTCAGCAAAATTGTGTTTGGGGGACTCTGGGAGCTTTTCACAGCAAAAGACAATGCTTACTATTCCACCATTTGAAGAAGCTCCAAGTACTCTATGCAATTTTGGTTTCAAAAGCATTTAGTTTTAAGAATTAATATGATAAATCTTAATTTAAGGTGTTTCCAAAGCAAATAGTCACTTCTCTTATATACAACATTAAACAGATGCACTACTCTAGAGTGTTAGTGACTATTTCTTATCTGTACAGTATCATAAATGAAGAAATAATCCATTGCTTTGCAATATGAATGATATACTCATTAAACTGGCACCACAGATGCTTCACTTCTAACAAAATTCATATTGGAGGTAATGATTTTAATTTATCCTCAAGCCTTTTAACTTCATCTCAACAACCATCTGTTAGCACATTCACAGGAGAAAAAGAGAGTGAGGTTTAAAAGCTCTTTACTGGTGCAGACGATGCTTTTGGTATCAGACACACCCTGAAAACAGAGACTGGTATTTTCAAATGGGACAACATCTATTGATAGAGCTTTCATATCTCCCAGAATTATCACAAGCCAAAGAATAAAATAAGCTGGTCAATAACTACTCTGGAGGCATATAATCAAAACAACATATCAGTGCGAAATGCATTCAGCAAAGAGCTGAAAACTCTAGATACAGTAAGAAAATTTAGTACTTTTTCTCTTGGGACCCCAGCACATCTTCATCCACGTGAAAGATTGTAATGATACTTAAACAAAAACTTAACTTGTGTATCTGGTTTGAGGATACATGTAGCTTAAAAAAAAAAAAAAGCTTCTACATATTTGCAACAAAAGAATGTGCCTGTGGAGGCTACAAAATCTGAGCATTTATGTTAATAGAAAACTATATAAACCATTCTGAACAGTCAGGTTAAACTAGTTCAGCACCTCAGGTTTTTTTACATTTAAGACTGAACAGGTGATAAGCACTGCTTGTTAATCTGTAATTTTCAATGCAGGCCTGAGAGTTCTTTTTCTGGCTCTTGCCCTTCAATTCAAGAACAAACACACACAGCAGCACCATAAGGAGTAGGTGCAACTACTGGTGCAGCCTCACCTTGAGTCCTATGTGCACTTTTGGGCACCACAATACAAAAAAAGACATTAAACTTTTAGAGAGCATCCAAAGGAGGGCAACAAAGATGGTGAAGGGTCCAGAGGGGAAGCCATACAAGAAGTGGCTGAGGTCACTTGGTCTGTTCAGCCTGGAGAAGAGAAGACTGAGAGGAGACTTCATTGCAGTCTACAATTTCCTCATGAGGGGAAGAGGAGGGGCAGACACTGATCTCTTCGCTCTCGCGACCAGTGACAGGACTCGAGGAAATGGCACGAACCTGAGTCGGGGAGGTTCAGGCTGAATATTGGGAAAAGGTTTCTCTCTCAGAGGATGGCTGACAACTGGAACAGGCTCCCCTCAGAAGTGGTCACAGCACCAAGACTGACAGAGTTCAAGAATTGTTCGCACAACACTCTCAGGCACATGGTGTGACTCTTGGGAATGGTCCTGTGCAGGGCCAGGAGCTGGACTTAATGATCCTGATGGGTCCCTTCCAACTCAGCATATTCTATGATCATCCTATCCTATTCACATACAGCATTGTTACCTCCTTTTAAAGCTCTCCGTTTCAAGAGTTCAACTAAAAACTCCATTTCAGTGTCATTTTGAAGACACTGTAATCAGTCAGTGTTTTTCTAATTACTAAGAAGAGCTCATTGAAAAATCTTTAAATACAAACATCAGCTTAGGTTATTCCACAGAAAACAAAAACTGCGGCATAAGAGTCTGGAGTCAGCCAAGTGAAAATTTGTTTGGGGGATTTCTTAGATTTTATGTTTCCTGCATTGATATTCAAGATGTGCAGCTGTACTTACCATTGCTGCCAGGCAAGAAGGATAAGCAGACATCCATAACAAATCCATTTCCAAACTGCAGAATTTCAATGCATTTAGCTGGAAAACAGGAACAGACAGTGTTGATCTTATTCACTGTAAGTATTACAGTTGCACAGTCCTTTCCTAATACATTATATAGTCAAAATTTCCCATCCATTTTTCTTCTAAGGAGCTAAAAATCTTCTACACTTTTTAGAAGCCTAAATAATAACATTATCTTCTGTGGGGCCATAGAAATACATCCAGAATCAGAAGATAAGTCACTATTCTCCACTGAGTATTAGATCTATACAGCTTCACTGTGATAACACATCAGAAGCAATAAATATTGCAAAATATATCCTGTGGCAACAACATTCACTACACAGGCAGCTACAAGTGAATCCATTTGCTAGAAGAGCAGCTAGAGAGATGAAGAAAAACGTGTAAACACCTCTGAGATCTAGAAATGGCTAAACGGGTAAGCCATCCAGATCAAAATAAACAACAGGATAGCAAAAAAACCTCTCTATGGCCAAAGAATTGGTCCCTCCATCTCTGGAACCCAAAACAGCAAGACAAAATGGAAAGGACAGGATTTCACAGTGTTTTCTGGGAACATGAGAAATGTCTTCCAGCACATGGGACTGAAGATTGGCACCTCCCACCTATCTCTCTCATGCAGGCAAGGGAATGCGAAATCTTCAAATACACCAGATAAGGAAGAAAGTACCTTAAGAGATGCAGTCACTACAACTCAACTAGCAAATAACACTTTAAATCTAGATTATCTACCCTAATTATTTCTTATGTATTTCAAAAAGCTGTTTTCCCATGTGTCCATGCAAGAGTCTAGTTCACAAAAAGGTCAAGATCCTGTTATCCCAAACTTCATTGGACTCAACTCAATAGTAACAAACAAGTGACACCTTTCTAAATGCCAGCATTAATAACTGTACTACATAATTTTACTTCACCTGCACATACAGCTAGTCTGCTCCCATGTTATAGGACAAAATGATGGCTCATATCATCAGATTCTGAATACATATTAAAAAAAAGCATTTAGCCAACGCATCACTGATGAAAAATAAAGGTAAATCATACTGCAGAACAAATCTGATCCAAGGTTTTAAAATAGCAATACAGTGCTTTGATGTACCAAAGTCTAAGAGAAATCAACATAGTTGTATTAAAAGATGTTAGTATTTAGTCTATTACTTAAATGGATAAGCATTCATCACTTTTATTCAGCCAGTATGTTGTCCCTAATGTTACAAAAATGTTACCTTCTGAACCATGCCGAGACCAGATTCTCACAGTGGAGTCAGAAGCTGCAGAAGCTATTAGCAGGTTTAGGTCAGGTTCATCTGACTGGTAGACAGCATCCACAGCACAAACGGCTTCCGTGTGGCCTTTGAGAGGAATGCTTTTGATAGGCTGAACAGAAGAAAATTTTACAAATTTTTAAATTCCAGTAACTTATCTGAGAGAATTTAATACTGAAAATGAGTTGTGTATCTGCAATGGCAGAGCATCTGCAAACTATGCTTAAGCTATAGCATATTCTAAGAAACCCAGAGAAAGGATACAGCACATAATGAACATTAACTTGATTTTGCTCAAAGCTGAACAGAATTAAATATTGCTGTGTACACTATACAAACATCATCACTCCTTGAGGAAAGTTTGAAACAGCATAGAAGTTAGGAAGAGCAGTTTTCCTTCCTTTTTCTAATTCTCTTGTCCCTCACAAGAGAGACAAGATGTAAGGAACATCTCACAAAAGTCTGGAGAACCTTGGTGAAGGAGAACAGAGAACATAATGAAATAGTAGCACTACAGCAACTCTAGCAGCAATGTTTAGTGTGTTCTCACAAATCAAAACAGCTTTTTATTCCTTCAAAATGACAACATGAAAAACAAAACCTCTAAGTCTAGACTTAAGCATCTACTTTCTAAATGAATAAATATAGGTGATTCAATTTGCAATCTGTTCCTGATAAACATAAAGACAAAAATGACTTTAATTCTGCAACTAGCAATCATCCAGCATTTATACAAATTTTATCACAAACATATCTGACATCTCTTTCCAAAATATAGCTTGGTAGGCCCCAGCAAGAATTTTTAATTGGTCTGATATAGAATTTTGTCTGTTTTTAAGAGTTTACACTAGTCTAGAACTGTCATTAAAATGCGTATATTTAGCCATATTCTTTTGCAATGATTGCCATAAGGCTGTGCACCACATCAGCATGAAAAGTTAATAAAGAAGTCTGTATGTCATCTTAAATAAATGCATAAATAGTTACAATGGATCAGGATCAGAAATAACCTACTTCCAAGAACATTCCCACATCAGTTACATTCTCCCTACTATGCATTTCCCCCTACTATGCATTCTCATGCACTTTAAAGTGCCAAGCCTAATCTAGTTTGAGACAGCCAGTGAAACGAGTTACCTACACAGCCATTCACAAAACAATGCCTAATAACCAAGATTTTAAAAGTTAGATCATAGAGGGTTTTTTTCATCTAAATTTCAGTTCATTCTGAAGGCTCTATTACACAGTACTCCATCTTTTGCCTTATATTTTACAGTATGAATAATAAGTTAGCATGTCTCCTTTCTTTTCTCAATTTCTCTGACAAAACTCAATTGTTCCATGCATTTTTTTAATTTTATTTTTGTTAAGCACCTACCCCAACTTGTATACCATCCTTCTAAGACTACCTACAAACAAACATTACACTGTTGCACAGATTGACTGGAAATCACTAGAAATGGATATAAGGAAATGAGGAAGGAGGGTACAGAAAATGTCAACTCAGAATGGATCTCGTAGTTTGAAGATTTTAAGGTGGTTTAAAGAAAAGAGCCACATGACATCAGAAAGCTGATGAGTAAAGAAGAGACAATCAAGATCTTTCAGACATGCTAAACAAATCCACCTGATGACTGATTAGTTAGTTAATTTTCTGATTTGAAAAAGATGAACTATAGAAAAGAGGAAACAACATTTATAGTAAAACATAGCACGATGTAATACCAACAATTATAAGGATACACACATGGGATTCAACAGCCAAAGTAAAACAATTAGGTATGAACCAGAAATAAGACAAAACAGATAAATTGAGATATGTGAGAAACTAGTGAAGAGGGAGCTTTGAAAAGGGGTTATTCTAGCTTACCTGATTATTCCATGTTTCTACACCATTCCAATCCCAAAGAATAAGTTGTTTATCAGATCCTCCAGAAATTAACTCTGTTTCAGAAGCTAAAAAATACATTTTGGTAAGTTTTGAGAACCCTTACCTTTGTAACAACAGACAACAAACATAAGCAGTTACATTTGTTACAAGTCAGAAAATATCACTGGTAACCAAAGTTTCCATCAAAATAAAGTATGGCTAACAGGAATTGCACTGGGCAGAACAGCTGAAAGCAAATATATTACCTAACACAGCATAAAGAGAAAAGTCCCAGGAATATTTAAAGTTCTGGATGAATGTGATAAAAATATCTTTCCAAAAGAATCTCAAATCCAACACTGTAAATTAATATTTTGGGCTTTTGTTTGGTCTTTTTGGAGGATAGGAAAATACAGCAAGAGAAACCTAATCAAACAGAATTCAAAGGTGCCACATGAAAATTTAACTCCCACGTTCCCCGAAAATAACTTCTTTTAATCAGTTTTAAGAAGAATGTGTTTTAGTGTAATCAGTTGAAGGATGGCAGGTCTTATCACCATTAAACACTAATGTTTTCACCTCAGTACATCTCCTCCAAAAAGGCAACCTGCACATTACATTAACAGTCTAATCAGTGGCCCCATTTCTCTTTGTCAGTAATTTTCCATAAATGCCTAAGGGCAAGAATAAGTGCCTTTGAACAGCCTGTACTAAGCAACGCTAAATCTTGGAATTACTATCAAGCAAAGGCCTCCTAAGCGTCGCAAAGATTCCTATCCATCTAAAGATCATAGTTTTTCGTGGATATGAACTCTATGCAACTTAGAGTTGTATAGTCAGAGACTGCTCATAAGGCATTGAGAATCAGTTTACAAAGTTAAAACAGGCAAGATTCCAAACCCTAACTAAAGAGCCCGGTGGCAGCTCAAGCAGCACAGCCACCAATCTCTCAGGAACACCGCAGTCCTGGGCAATCATCCTCCCAGGGTGCCCTTGGCTGTGAGGCTGGAAGTAGACAGCACAACCGAATCCCCACACTCACTGGAAAGCTCACCTGGGTTTGGCAAGTCACATTCCTGTGAGGAATGATGTCAAATTGAGGCCAAACCTCGAGTACTGTGTCCCTCAGTTCCAGAAGGACATTGAGGTGCTGGAGCAAGTTCAGAGAAGGGCAATGGAGCTGATGAAGGATCTGGAGCACAACTTTAGGAGGAGCAGCTGAGGGAGCTGGGGTTGGGATTTTTTAGCCTGGAGAAGAGAAGGCTCAGGGGGGACCTTAGCTCACTCTGCAACCACCTGAAAGAAGACTGTAGCCAGGTGGGGGTCAGTCTCTTCTCCCAGGCAGCTAGTGACAGGATGAGAGAATACAGTCTTAAGCTGCATCAGGGGAGGTTTAGGTTGGGCATTAGGAAGAATTTCTCACAGAAAGGGTGATTAGACATTGGAATGGGCTGCCCAGGGAGGTGGTGGAGTCACCGTTCCTGGAGGTGTTTAATGAAAGACTGGACGTGGCACTCAGTGCCATGGTCTCGCTGACATGATAGTGTCTGGTCAGTGATCTGAAAGGTCTCCTCCAACCTAACTGACTTTGTTATTCTGCGAAATACCTCCTGGAAAGCCTAGTTTAAGACGAGAGGATGCGCTGCAACTCCCCATTTCCTTCCGTTTACAGCGCAGCCCCTCTGTTGCCGGCCCGACCCTCCCCTACGAGGACAGCAGCTGCCCGGCCCCGAGGGGAACCAGCTCCGAGCCCCCCGCGGCATCCCACACCCGAAGGGACGAGGGCTACTCACCGCGGTCCCGCCGGCGGACCCAGCGCACGCAGTTCACCCTGCCGGCGTGGCCCCGGAGGGTGGCGGCCACCCGCCTCGCCTACGAGACACAGAGAGCATCGACGTGAGCGACTGGAACCGGGCCCGGCCCCGGCCCCGACCCCGGCCCCACTCGCTCCACAGCCCCATCAACTAACCGCTGGGTCGTAGAGGACGACGTCGTGGCAGCTGCCGAAGGCGAAGAGGCCGCCACGGCCCCAAGACAGGGCCCCACCACCCGCCCGGTTGGCGCAGCAGGCGACATGACAGAGCGACACGGGCGCCGCCATCTTGGCCGCCGCCGCGTGCGCGACCCCGCGCGGCTGCCTTGGCAACGACCCCGCGAGGGGCGGGTCCGGGGGAGGAGCGGCCTGAGCAGCTCCGGGCGGATCGGTGTGGGATGCTTGGCGTATTTTTGGGGCGGGTCTTAGTTTTAATCTTTATTGCACCTTTTGCCAAGCGCTCAGAGGTGTAAAAGGTTTAAAACTTTTCTGTTTGGCTGGGGGGAGGGGGATTGTGTTTGTGTGTATAGAAGTTAGAGAATCACAGAATCGGGATGGAAAAGACCGAGGCCATGGAGTCCAACCTGTGACCTAACACCACCTTGTCAACTAGACCATGGCACTAAGTGCCATGTCCAGTCTTTCCTTAAACACCTCCAGGGTTGATGACTCCACCACTTTCCTGGGTAGTTCATTCCAATGTATAATCACTCTGTGAAGAAATTCCTCCTGATGTCAACCTGAACCTCTCCTGGTACATCTTAAGACTGTGTCCTCTCATCCTGTCACTAGTTGCCTGGGAGAAGAGGCCAATCCCCACCTCCTACAACCTCCTTTCAGGTAGTTGTAGAAAGTGATAAAGTTACTCCTGAGTCTCCTCCAGACTAAACAACCCTAGTTCCCGCAGCTGCCCCTCATAGGACTTAGCCTCTAGACCCTTCACCTAGTACCTTCAAAGGTACTAGGAAAGAGCTGAGCTGAGTATCAGAGATCATGTCGTTGTTAGCCATTTCTAGTCTGTTTCAGTCACCTGTGAAGCCACCTTCTGATAAGGAGTCATGCTTAAATTAAGTCACTGACCTCGGGATGTGTTTATTACCATGTATATGATGTCCTAAAATTAGTGTCACAGAAAGCAGGAGAATTCGCAACTGAACAATGGCCAGGGCCCAGACAGGGTGATCTGAATATGTTTGAATGCCTCTGTTTTTCAAGAAAGGATGTGCTTGAACTGCATCAGCCATTTGGCTTCACAGGCTCAAGGGTTTTGCCAGTTCCCAGTAGCTACACGTGCAACCTGCTGCCCCACAGGCTGTGTAGGAGTCTCAGTAGGACCTTCAAGACCTCCACTCTGCCTCCAAATGCTCTGCGCCACACATGCAGAAGGCCCTGGAGTAGAAGCCAGGTTGAAGTATAAATGGAGAACTCTGCAATGAAAGTGTGGAAAGGCAGAGAAACAGAGATGTGCTTCCCATCCCCAAATCGCACCTGGGATATCCTGAAATAATTGAAACTGAACTGAAAAGCTGGAAAGCCTAGGCTACAGGTAGAAGTCAGCTCTACGGGGCTGTGCAGGGAATGAGGCAGGGGTCAGGAAGAGAAAGCAGAAAGCAAGCAGGCGTCCAGAAGAAACACTCTGCATACCATAGGGAACACTTTGGGCCCTGAAACTTTCCTGCCAGGCCTTCATCTCCCCATGTGCCTGTGTCTTCTTGAATGCTGGCTGTCAGCAGCGCTGTAACCTGACACAAAAATGTTCCAGCTAGGCACAGTTTTTTCCAGAGGGTATGAGAGGAAGGAAGCTGTGCCTGATCACACACAAGATACAGCCAGAAATGTTAGCTGCTAAGGGAACAAATGACTCCTTGCAGAAAAATGCATGGATCTAGTAATCAAAGCATGCTTTAACTGAGGAGTGCTGTCCTGAGGTGCCAAGGATGGCTGTACAGCAGTCAGGTTGCACAGCAACCCTCTTCTCAGCATGCCCTGCCAGGGTTGGAGTCAGGGCTCTGGCAGAAGGAGGTCGGGCACTGCCAAAAAGCTGGGTCATGTTATAGGAGTTGCCTCTGTTGCTGTGGGAACAAAGCTGGCTCTGACTGTGATTGTAGGCATAAGTGTAGGCTTTTCCAAGATGGATTGGGTGAGGGATTCCTCTGTGACACAAAAAGTTAGCTCAACTGATAGATAACCCACTGCTGCTTCTCTCCTGTTGGAAAGGTTTGAGGTGCACATTGTGCCGGAGGGTGCAAGGGCACTGTGCCTCCATGCTGCAGGGTTTTGTGGAGCTGGTCCTCTCATTCTTAGGCCACCACCTCGAGGATGCTGCTTTCCCAGCCATTTTGAGAGAGCACATTGTAGAGGGTTGCTAGTGCCAAGTATTGCCACTGATTGCCTCCTTTCTCCAAATAAAGGTCTGTCACTACGACCTTGTGTCACTCCAATACTGCCCAGCACTGTGAGAACTGGGATAAATCAACACGGATTATGGACTTGAAAGTACCATGAGGAGTGCTGTAACAGCACCATGGCAGCATGGCCAAAAAGCGCAGGAAGCTGGATTTGTGTCAGGACAGATCAGCCCAGACAAGCCTCATTTCTTACTTTTTGTAAGTGTTATGTCTGACCAAGTCCTTGTTCACACGAGACCCTGAGCCTTGGGTCTAACCCAAGAAAGTTTTTTTGTGAATTCTCTTGAAAACTGAAATATCTTGAGGATAGTATATGAGAAGTTCAGAATATTGGATAATTATAACAGAACCAATATGCCTTTTGGGAATGTGCTTTATAAGGAATTAATGGTGATGGTCAATGATGTTACAAGGATGAAAAAGGACTAGTCAGCAACAGCCAGTCTTCATTCATAGCTAATGTCCTTACTGAATTAAAATCTGTCCTTGCTGTTTTCCTTCATAGTCCTAGAAAATAACTTCTTCACTTTTCAGAAATATACGTAAAAATAATCTTCTGCTTTTTGCCACCTTTGGTGTAATTTTTGAGGCATAGGAAGAGGTCAGTTCATTGAACATCAGAAATAGTTGCTGTGGTGCCTAAGCAGACTTCAAAAGTCACTCCATAGCTTTATTCACATCTTTTACATGTCCCAGTTTGGTTCTGCCAATGGAGTTACATCAACTTACACTGACAAAAGGTTTCATGAGCTTAAAATAAATTTGCCAGTTAGTTAGATGTTGGAGTAACTTCAGTTATTCCGTTATTGGAATAACTTTGTTCCAATAGTAAAATAGTAGCAAAATAGTAATTTTGATGGTAAACTCATCTCTGCGAGACAGGTTTTGCAGGCAGAGGTGGCTTAGTGCTCTTCACATACTCCTTACTCAACTCAGTTATGCTTACAGCTTTATGATAGAGACTGAAAAAATACACCAGTCAAAAAGTTATATATAGTATTTAATGTATTTATCTATGTCTAAACATTGAGATGAAAATATAATGACGTTGCAAATGTGTTTTCATTTCCTGCAGAATGTTTCCAAAGTATTATACAGCATGTTTAGCCTCATCTTTCTTTTCTTGTTTTCTGAGGAAAATATGGTATTGGATATATATTGCATGTATTGCTAATTGAATACATGTTGAGAAGAACTCTAGTCTTTGCTAGGTCAAATCAAAGTTTTATGCTTTCTGTTATTGGCTGGAGTCTTGTTGATGTAGAGGAACATATATTAATAGACAGGAGTCATCATACATGATACTATGAAAAGCAGCAATTGCGTGTTAGGTTTAAAGTTATATGTAGTTTTATTCTATAGAAGAATGTTCAAAAGTTGCTAAATGAGCAAAGCCAAGTACTCAAAGGTTGGGAGGCCTTGTTCTTGTAAGTTTTTGACCTTAGCCTATTTTTATGTGTCTTCATTGTATACTTGCCCTATGAAGTAATTCCTAATGCAGTTGCCTCATATACAAGTTACTGCTTGCTATTTTTACTGTAGGTTGCTTGCCTCCAATATCAACCTGGACAAATAGTGTCTGGAGAAAGAGACAGCTATTCAGTATTTTAATTTCTCCTCATTAGTTATATCATGACTGTATAGTAGTCTTAGCCCAGAATTATCTTTTTCCTAGTAGCCTTCTTGTTACGGCCACAGAACCTGAAGGTCTCAGGAAAAAATTTACGAGTTACGTTAGGCAGAGGGGTATTATTATATTCATTTTCTGGGTGACAATTTTTTCATAGACCAAAATTCATAATAAAATCACAGACTCATACAATGGTTTGGGTTGGAAGGGACCTTAAAAATCATCTACTTCCAATACCCATGGTCAGAGACACCTTTCACTAGACCAGGTTGGTCAGGGCCCCATCCAACCAGGATTTGAACATTTACAGGGATGGGGCAGCCACAGCTTCTCAGGGAAACCTGTTTCTGTGCCTCACCACCATCACAGTAAAGAATTTCTTCCTAATATCTAACCTAAACGTACTCTCTTTCAGTTTGAAGACATTGCCCCTCATCCTACCACTGCACTCCTTGATACACAGTGCCTCCCTCTCTTTTCTGTAGAAATCCCCCTTTAGGTACAGGGAGGCTGCTCTAAGGTGAACCCAGAGACATCTCTTCTCCAGGCGGAACAACTCCAAATCTCTCAAGCACCATATATCTTCAGTGATGAAGTGCCTGTTGTGGAAGACAAAGAATAACATCCAGGAGAGGGGCAAACCACCCACAGCATTCATTGCTTCCAGCTTGGATTGAGAGGCTTGAATTGAAACTTGGAAATCAGATTCCAGCACTGGGGCACTTCTGATGGCTTGCTTGGGGCCAAGGTTTCATCTGTGGGATCAGAGCAGGAGCACTGTGAAAATAAATAATAAACAATAGTGACCAAAACCATAAAGATGAGTTTAAATTACTTCCAAGCTTCACAGAGGATACCCCATACAACATAGAGAGGCTAGGAACAACTCTCTTGCCTTTGACATCTTGAGTACAGATCCAGCCTCTTCCTTTTTGCCACCTGCGAGATCTACTTTGGAAGGCATTTCAGTGCATGAGGAATACTTATGGGCTTGCTGGGATAAAAAAAGCAGATATTGTCACTTGAAGAGGTTTAATTTAAAATGTTTAGAATAAGTTTTTAGAAACCATTTCTCCTTTAATTCATCTCACTGAAGACTGAAATCTGAATGATGCTGGTGAAAGAAGTTGAACTGAACAAATCTTAACTATAGCTATTTCCATTTTTCTTGAAGGCTGTATTCTAATTATTTTATGAATAGCTTACATCCCCACTGCCAAAATGGGTTTCTGATTTTCTAAAGAAAAAATAAATTAATTATTTAGAAATATCATTCAAAATTAGTTCTCCAAACAATGACTGTAATTGCTGGCTGAAAGAAATTCCACAGAAAATCTCTCTGATTTTCTTTTTTTTTTTTTAAAAGGAAGACCTAACGCAAACATGACCTAGAAAATTGCTTGGGGAAAAAAAAAAAAAAAGAGAGAAAAAGGATGAAACAGCTTGTCACATAATCCAATTGATTATGCATTATGTTTTTGAAGCAGAAGCTCTAAAAAGAGACATGATAATAGGCATTCATTCCAGAGGGCGTACGTGTATAAACACACACACACACAAAAGAAAGAGTATGTGGAAATGCCATCTGGAATACTTAAAATCATATTTTACACTTGCATTCTGTATGTAGATTTGGTATGGCTTCTATAGGATATTGTTTCATACCATAGAATAATATCTTCCAAACCCAAAAATAAATTGGGTAATAATCTCCTGACACATTTCTTCATTTTTAAAAACCCAAGCTTAACATGTTGAATTATGGTCAATGGATTATTTTATTTGTACACACACATATATATACACAGACACATATATATATATGTATGCAACCACATCCACTGCATGTATATTTATAATGGATTTGATCATGAAAGGTTGTTGCACAAATTTTATGATATTTAGTAATCTCCAGAAGGATAAGCCTGATCCAAAGCCTTCAGCAGTCAAACAGATTCCCACTATTAGATGAGGCTGTGAGTCAGGGATCTAGTTACTGACGCTAGGAACTGGCAACTTTTTTTAACTGTATGATAATGCCACATTTCCCTGTTCTTTTTCACTGTCTCACACCTGGTACCTTGGTGAGCACAGGTAGGAAAATTAATAACCTTCTAACCTTCCCATCTGGAGCTGTCACGGGTTTCAGCTAGGAGGAAGTACAAACAGCATTACAAATTTGTATGAGGAAATCCCCATTTCCAGTGCGAAGTTCTCAAAGACAAACGTCTGCTGAGTCTCAGAGCTGCAGGGGAAAGAGGAACATGCCACAGCATATTCAATACTCATACAGCAACCTGCCTGTGTTGGGTCATACTTCCTCTTCTGGGAAAGGTAACAAAAAACTCTCTAATTTCTGTCAAAATACAGTTTCCCTTTAAAAATTTGGGGAAGGGAGGGGTGTTCTTTTTTTTTTTCCTTTTGCTATTGCTGTGAATTGGTGTATGAAGTTTCTGTAGTAGACAGCTTCTCTGGAGTATTTGATAAACTGCTTTACCACAGGTTATAGATGAAGTTGTAAGAAAGGCTTGAACCTGTCCTGATGCAGTAGCCACAAAGCGCCCTGTGCCATTTAAGTTGGAGTTGGCATCACAGGTGACTCTTGTTTTTCCCCTGTCACCCACAGCAGGACACAGCTTGGACAAATGCCACAGGCAACAGAGGAGAAATAAAAACAACTTTATTTTGAAAGGGGGAAATATGCTTTCTGTTTAATATGGCTCAGCTTATATAAACGGCTCAGAAGAAGACTTCATACCACACTAGCATTAAGAAAACATTGTTAATAAGAAAGATGTTTCCTACAAAGATATAAGGCTGAATAACAGTTGATAGGAAAGAAATTCAGAAAGTAAAAAAATTGACTGAACACAAGCAAAAAAAATCCCAATGGTAAATCAATCAAAGTATTCCAGATTAGGAAATTGCAGTGTACTGAAAGGAACTTGTAATACCTCTTCAGATTTAAGGTAGTGAGAGCTGCTTTGCACCTAAATCTAGAGTTCAACTTCCTTCTTCTAAATTACAATTCTAAAAAACATACTCTTTAGACTTCAAGTTAGTATTTTGATAGTTAAAATTGGCTCAATGGATAAAATGGAAAAAAATTAAAATTAGTTTGCATAAGGAAAACACCATGAAATGGAGAAAATATGAAAAGCTACATTAGTTTAACCATTTGGAAAAACATATACAACATAACTCAATCTGGCATTTCCAAGCACATGAGTTTTAACTCTCATGTGCTAAAGTGTTTTAAGGCAAGTTATTTTGGTTTAATTTTTATTTGTTTCCAGAACATTTAAAGAAGTAAAATACTGAAGCAAGCATGCCTAGAGAATGAGGGCAAAAGCAATCTCTGCACCAGTGAGCCTTACAGGACATTCTGCAAATAGCTTTGCATGAAAGAACCAGGCAGAAGGGGCACCTACCAAAAGCCTGCAGTGCACACTGAAATTCACTCATGAGAATCAAACTTCTGCACACTCAGCAATAATAATACTCAGACAATAGATGCTTACCTTTCATGCTGCATAAACTGTCAACAAAACCAAACTTACACAGGACTAGAGTGAATTTTTACATCATTTTGAGGGCATGAAAAAATCTCATTTCACAAAGGAATACTGGCAAGGTAAATTGCAACTTTCCTCATAGTTCCTTCCCCAATTCTCCCATTTCTTCCATCCAAAAAGTCCTTCATCCATATTATCAGCTACAGCAAAACTTCTATTGTGCATCAGACAAACAGGTGAAGAAACTTTCATCCACCCACTTTCAGTCCCACACTATTCCACGTGTCTTACTTCAGACTCTTGAAGCTCCAGTGTCTCCGAGAAGATCCAGTCCCTCTCTTTCTCATCACCCCTGGTGCTGCAGTCTGCTGACCTACTCCTGCAGCTTCTTAACTTGGTGACACAGATCTTCAATGAGGACACATCTACTACAGGCTAGAAGACCATCTCCTGCTGCCCCAGCCTCAGTGAGAGGCCCTAGGCATTCCCTACAGGCCAAGACGTGGAGAGCTGCATCCTCCTGGAGCTCTCTCTGGGTAGAGGCCTCTGGCCCTGCTTAAGCAAGACAAGGTTGGACAAGACAAATTTCAGATGTCCCTTCCAAACTCAGCTGTTCTGGGATTCTATGGATCTGTTACAGGGAAATTGCTCCAGTGTCTACTGGGGACTATATCCTGCCATGCATCACCACCATTGCTGAGGACATGGATGTGGTTCAGAGCAGAGTTGCTGTGTCCTTCTGCACAAACTGTTAAACAAACTGCTGCATCCATTTGCTCCCTCAGTCACCTCCTTTATGAAATGTTTTCCTGCTTTTGCAATTTATCCTTTCAGTAGTGTTTCTTTCAATAGCAGGAGCTGGACCTTCAGAGACTCCATCCAGCCTAAACCATAGCGTAAGTCGCATATTTGCTCGAACAGGTGATCATATTTTCAACAGACATTGAATTCTGAGTCTATTCAACTCTTCTTCTCCTTCTGTACAAAATGTGGACAAGTCTGTAACACATTGAGTGAGCAATTGGCTGATGGATCAGGCTCAAAGAGTGGTACTAAATGGTGTTACATCAGGCTGGTGGCCAGTCACCAGTGGAGTTCCCCAGGGCTCAGTTTTAAGGCCAGTGCTGTTTATTGCTACAGGAACCAAATGTAAACTAAGTAAGCTTGCTGAAGTTGAATCCTTCAAGAGCAGAGAGGCCTTATAGAGAGATCTGGATGGACTAGAGAACTGAGCAACCAACTGTATGAATTTTAAAAAGAGCACATGCCAGATTCTTCATCTGGAACAGTGTAATCCTTGTTATACAAACAAATTGTGGGGCAGACAGGCTGGAGAGCAGCCACACAGAAAGAGATCTGTTGATGGCAAGTTGAATGTGAGTCAACACTGTGCCCTGGCCACTGGTATCCTAGCCAGGAGGGCCAACATTGTCCCAGGGTGCATCAGGCAAAGCATCACCAGCTGGTCAAGGGAGGTGTTTGTCCCGCTCTGCTCTGCACTGCTGCAGCCTCACTCAAGTCCTGTGTGCAGCTTTGGGTGCTACAATGTAAGAAGGACATCAGACTACTAGAGTGTGTCCAACTAGGGCAACCAAGATGATGAAAGGTCTTGAGGGCAAGCCTTCAAGGAGTGGCTGAGGTCACTTGGTTTGTTCAGTTCTGTGAAAAGAAGGCTGAGGGGTGGCTTCATTGTAGTCTACAACCTTCTCAAAGGTGGCAGTGGAGGGGAAGGTGCTGATCTCCTCTCTCTGGTGACTAGAGATAGAACATGAGGAAATGGAATGAAGCTGTGTCAGGGGAAGTTCAGATTCTTCACTGTGATGGTGATTGGTCACTGGAACAGGCTCCCCAAGGAAGTGGTACAGTACTAAGCCTGTAAGAGTTTAAGGAGCATCTGGACGATGCTCTTAGTCATATGGTGTAATTTTAGGTAGTCATGCAAAGAGCAGAGAGTTGGACTAAATGAACCTTATGGGTCTCTTCCAACTTGAGATATTTTATGATCCTTTTCCTAGTCTCTCGTTACATACCAGAAACTTTTTTTCCTTCTCATCTCCTTTTCCACTTTCCTGTTCACTTCCCTGTTGCCTTAACTTCTGCAGTGTTCAAGGAGCCAGCAATCCTGAACATCCCTGCTCTACTGGGCCTTATGCACAGGGCTTGAGCAGCCCATTTTTTAGTGTGAGGAGCCGCATTAGGAGGGAGCTTGCTGTCCCACACCAGCCTGAGCTGCGGTGGGGTCTGCTAGGGTGGAAATAACCTTCCAACCTGTTGGAAAACTGTCTGCTAGCGGGACACCCCACTCAGATAATCTGTAACTTACAAAATGGTTGAGAAGGGTAACTTCTGTTTGAATCAGGGGGTGGAGCACAGCTCTCCTGCCTGGGAGAGAGCTGCCTTTGGAGGGAGCGAGTGACCCCTGTCACTGTTACCCCAGGCAGGTACAGGTGGGTGCTGGGCTGCCTGCCCAGAAGGGTCCTTGGGCTGTGCCAGGCTGCACAGGTCCCCTGGCTATGGAGCCACCTCAGCTGCATCACAGTCACAGAGCTATCTGTGGGCAGTTCCCACACTGTACCGCAAATTTTGCCTCCTACGTGGCCTTGCCTTTATCTAACAGCAAAAAGTTCTGTGAGAGTCCTCTGGGAATAGAGTAATTTTCTTGTGAGAAACTCCTATATTAGCTCAAATTATCAAAAGGGGGAGAGTGGGAGAATGTCTCTCCATGGACAGTGTTCCATGGGGAAATCCCTGTGGCTCCATCCAATGCTGCATAAGCACAAGAATGCCCAGCATCTGAAGGGATATGAGGTGTACTCACTATATATATTCCTCTTCTTTTCTTATCTTACAAAATCTGCTATTTTATTAAGCTCTTTAGTTTATGGCCTTTCTTGTTGATATCAATAACGAGCCCTGCTCCGTCCCTCTCCCCCTTCACCTCACCCCCTGCCCAGTGCAGTACAACCTCCTCTGCCTTTTCCCCACTCCAGGTGCCCTAGGGTGCTGTAACCCTGCCCCCTTGGCCCACTATGTCTCTGCACCATTAGCTCACTTCCCACCTGAGAGCCAGCCCTGAGAGCCAGCCCATAGAAAGACTTTGAGGTGCTCAGGAAACAGCGTACAGTCCAGGTACCAGGGGCCAAATGACTCTGTCACCTACCTCAGTGTGTTTGCACTACATTTACATTTCTCAAACTCTAACATGTTCTTAAATTGTATAAATTAGTTCTGTTTTTACTAAAAAAAAAACAAACACAAAAACAAACAAAAAAAAAAAAGGAAAAGAAAGAAATGAGTGCTACAGAAATTGACAGATGTGCACTGAAGAGTTGCACACATGCCTCATGCAGAAACCAGCTACAGGGAGCTTGGAAACTGTGTATCATTCCCAGTCTATTCATGGTACAGCACATGTGCTTGATAATGCTACCAAGTCACCCAAAAATATATATAGCAAGAAAGCGAGGAAAAGGGGAGCTGCTGTCATGACTTCTGCTTGCACACTTTTTTGGTTTTTGTTTAGCTCTTTGTAAGACTGGCTTTAAATTATTCCATTTTCCGTGGCCCTTTGCCTATTTTTTTCCCTGACTGTCATTAGTCATTACCTGACTTGTACTGGAAGTGCTTAAAAGATCTGGGGAAGCCAAGGCATTTTGTTCAGCTGTTTACACGAGGCTTGTGACAGATGGCAAAACTTTATTCTTAATGAGAAGTTTTTCCACCACAGTCTCCAGCGAGGGAGTTCTCCCTCCCTGAGCCTGCAGTGAGCCCAAGGTCACTGCGGCAGGACAACCTTAGATGAGTATCAGGGAAAAGCATGAGCCCTGGGGGGGGGTCTGTACCAGTCTGCACATGCCATGAACTTAATAGGTGGTGGTATTACCCTGAGGACTGTTCTACCTTTTGAACACCAGGGTGTAATAATAAGGATGGCAAAAAAAGGATAAACCTTTAGCCTTGGGGAAAATTAAAAAAGATGCATTCATGTTGGAGCCAAAAAAAAAAAAAGTGTTATTTACTTGGACTTTATTACAGCCTGCATCAAACATTAGTCATCTATATAGAGTTTTTAGTAGAAGGAATTACTAATTTAATTATAATAAACCAACATTCCTACTTTATAAGACAGTAAAAAACTAACTACAATATTAGCAGGTAAGCTCTAAAACCATGGAGCCAGCTTCTGATCATATTTGAATGATATAATCTCTAATAATTCTGTTGTATTTTTCCAGACGTACACCAATGGAATTGTTATCACAGCCTTTTCCAAATTCCTGATAAAAGTCATCAATATGAATAGAAATAGAGTTATGATTTCTCTTGTATATTTGTAACTTTCTGTATAAAAATTAATATCTAAACAATATTTTCTGATCCTCTTTTGAATATGTAACATCTCTTAGGAAGTAAACACAGATTTTCTTGTACTGTATAAAAGATGTTGATGTTCTAGAAAATGCTAAGAAAATGTTTTAAACATTAACTTTTTTTTAAAACATGATCCTTTTTTTTGCCCTGAGATCTGTGAATAGAATATGTTTTCCTTCTTGCTATTTCCATCACATACAGGAAAATTATATTTTCTTTAATTTAATCACAGAATCATAGAATGGCTTAGGTTTGGAAGGACATTAAAGATCATCCAGTTCCAACCCCCTTCCATGGGCAGGGACAACTTTCACTAGACCAGGTTGCTCAGAGCCCCATCCAACTTGGCCTTGAACACTCCCAGGGATTCAGAGAATTCCTAGAATAAATATAACCTCTCTCAAGACATGAAAAGCATTACAAGAGTTGTCCAAGGCTGATATAAATTGTTATACTTCTCTTGGAGCAAATCTTTGATTGTCTGCATCTTCTCAGGGTTTGCTCTTCTGAACTGTGATAAAGAAAGTGGAATTTTATTCTTTACTTTACAAACTGTTCACTATGCCCAGTAAACTATGACATGAATCAATTTATTGTAGCCCTAATACATTATAAAAATAATCTTCTGAATGCTGGAAATTTGTTCAACCTTTTTCAGGACTGCAGCTTAAAAACAACTTGAATAAATTTTAGGTGGGGGTCGATGAAATAGACAAAAAAGGATCCCAGGCCTCTTAGGCAGATTTTTCACTTTCTGTTGTATTTGTGGTTTTGTTTTTATGGCATAGAAATAGGATGTACCTTCCCTATTTTATCATAGATAATTGCATCCAAATCTTTCCAGATATTGAAAATAGCTCATCTTCATCTATCTCTGTAAAATACCTGATGGGGATTTTTTTCTATTTTCTTCATCGATATCATTCCACATTCTGTTATTTCTATTTGTCCAGAACTATTCCTTTTTCAAAAGAGATCATTAGATGCAATTTGACAATATGTTGGAAGAAGCTCTGATAAACATAAAAATGACTAATAGGGTTTTTACTGCTATTTCACGTCACTGTTCACGTCCAAGTGAAAACATCAGCCTATATTTTAGGATGCTGTCTGTATTAACAGCCTATTGGTTTATTCAAATAATTTTCTCATATAGTAGTTCCCTTTCTTTCATTTCTTTTCAGTTACTTTAAGTTTTACCTTGATTCTTACAAGCACATTATTACATGAATATTTTACTTTCCAGTACACAGACATCCTTCTGCTTTTAGCTTGTATATATTTTGTCCTTTCAAAACTTTAGAAATTATTTTTGTGTCTAAGAGACATAAATATTTTAGCTGTTGTTTTGCTAAGTGATCTGCTTCTTTCTAAATATGACTGAATTCTAAATAAGATTTAGTGGTAAACAAAATATTATACACAGCTACAAAATAGATTAACTGACAGAATTTAATAATATGGCAATCATTTAGTACTTATATCCATAATAGCCATAAAAGGAGAATCCTATTAAAGCTCAAAAATCCTCTTGAACATTGGAGCCAGAGATAATCTGGTTTAGTGTTTACATTTTGGGAAGGCTCCATTGATTTATATTTCATTTGACAAGAAGGTATCTGATAAAGTTTTCATTTCTTTGGCCTCTGAATTCAGGTTAAGCGTTGTAAACCAGAGGTGACCTATCTTGCAAAGGTGCTGAATCCCAGCTGGTGTGGACATGAGTTGTTCTCACTCGTAATATTATCCCACTGAAATCCTCATGTTTTGCCCTGTCTGCTCTCTGTTACTTGTGACATGTCTTCTCTTATCACACATTCTTTCTAATTCTCTTCCCCAATTTTTTTCCTCAAACCTGTTTTCTCCTTAAACCCTTTCAACAAAACTGTGTATGCTTATAAATAATTTTAAATTCCATTCATAATTTTAAAAGGTAAGACACTGAATAAAACCTTGACCATGACCTTTTCTTCACATATTATTCCCCCATTTTCCCTATGGTGTATTATTTCCCCTGCTCCTGCCCTATTTAGAGATTTACATTATTATGTTTCTATAATGAGATTTAGCATTTTTCTTTCTTCACAGACAATAATTTATTCCAGACAATGAAAGATTTTTATGTCTGAGCAAATATGTGTTTAAGACCATGGCTCAATGCATGACACTTGCTGACGATCCTGCAAATCTGACCGAGTTTGGTCATTTGCAGTTCTAAGTTCTGGTGCTTCAGTTGTCTATATTTTGGGCCACCATTCATCCTTCTCATCCCCTCCTTTCTGTAGAA
Organism: Chiroxiphia lanceolata; assembly: GCF_009829145.1. Classification (NCBI taxonomy): domain Eukaryota; kingdom Metazoa; phylum Chordata; class Aves; order Passeriformes; family Pipridae; genus Chiroxiphia; species Chiroxiphia lanceolata. The sequence continues at coordinate 63,733,259 of NC_045637.1, read as the reverse complement.
AGAGGAACGCAGTGGAAGGTGACATTTCTTCTTTCCATCTTCCCCCACCACATCAATCCAGCCCTACTGTGGAGCCAGGGATACATATGAACCCACAAGACCGAAGGTGAAGTTTAGTATCCAGAATTCAGCTTAAGATGACCAGTTTTGCACTGAATTTCTGAGCAAACACTTCTGTCCTGCCAGCTTTGTGCTAGAGAGCTGTTACCACAGCCAAAGCACAGAGTGGACTAGCACATTTTGTTATTTCCTAAATTGCTGCAACAAGTTTTGCCTGGATTTTTTTATCAATCTCCTCAACCCCTAGAATGAAAGGTACAGACAAAACACAATATGAACAAACAAGGATGCTTCTTATCTCACAGAGACATTATTTTTTTCTGTCGTGTTTTCTTTTTCAGCAGCTACATAATGGAACTTTTATCACGAGATATTGCGATATTCCTATATTTACTAAACAACAGAGTTCCTTCAAGGCAAGTACTGTTATGTTTTCAATTAAAGTATGATTACCTAGAAATCTATTGCTGTGACAGAGAGGTATTTTGGTCCCATTCCTGAGTCCATCATATATTTTTTATATTTAATGTTAGCATCTCTAATAAAAAGCATTGTCCTTATGTGAATCATTTTCTTGGTACTGAAGAAATGCAGGCTCTGTTTTATTTTTGTTTGACTATAGATTGGTTTAAAATAAACTTGGTGTGTTTTGCTGAGCGTCATTTTTAAAAGCCTGGAAGGAGATAGTGAAGATGCCCGGATGTGATGTGCTCTGAGCCCTCCATCTGCTGATCTGCCCCTACAGATCACTGCTAAGATCTGCCCCTACAGATCACAGATAAGCTGCACTACAATATACAGGATGTATGGTGGACTCTTGGTAGCCTCCAGCATAGCTTTTACCACAGTACACTGAGGTTGTAACTTTGCTAATGACAAAAATGAAATTATTTAATCTCCAAAATAGAAGCTAAGTTCTTTTGATTTTTTTGAATGTAGGACTGTCAGGAGTCCCAGGGACCAGCTGTATAAAAGCAAATCACCCAACACTGTGTGAGATATTCTAGAAAATTTTTCCATAGCTGCTTCTGTACTATCTACATAGGTTGCTCTCAGCCTCCCACTGCAGGCAGGTCAAAGCCCTATATGGCTGGTTTTCTTAAAACTTGGCATCTCCTTATTTGTTCCTCTTGTTGAAAAGAGCTTCTGCCTGTGGGTTGCTTTTTGCTATGCTACGAAAGCACACATATTTTCTGCTAATGAAGTATAGTGATAGCCTTGCTGATCCTTGCACTGATCCTTGATTTTCTTCCTTGTTCTTCATCTGAGGCTGATTTTCAAACCTTTGTGAGAAATGTTAACGAGAAAGAATTTTTGCATGGATCATCCTCCTTCCCACTCACAGCAATTGTGATTTTCTCCTGTTACTTGAGGCAACAATATTTCTAAAGGTACATTTCTTATGTGGAAAATTAATGCTTGGAAAAAGGTTTCTTCTCCTATTCTTATTTCACAGTTTATCGGGTAGGATCAAGCTAAAATGGCTAATCCTATATCCAGTTTGCAGGCTGTAAACCACATATAATAATTCTATTTTGAAGTCCTGCAGCAGACATAGGAGGGATTGGATGACTTAGGGGAGTGAAAAAGGCTGGGTGAGTATCTGGAAACATTTTCATGGTCAGTCTGCAAAAGATTAAACAGAATTTTCCCTGGGGGGAAAAAAAAGAGGAATTTTGAGTAACTTGAAACATTGAAAACAAGGTTGGATGCGATAGCTCGTAGAGGAAAACTGTTGGACTAAATAGATAATAAGGAAAAGGGTTTGAGAGTCCTCTCTGATGTTTCATCTCTATGGAAGGGTAATTAGGTATGTGCACAATTACAAAGCAAATGGCATGCATGATGATGTTTTCCTCAGTCAGATTTGTTTTTCTCTTCTTCTAATTTGGCTTTAATTAACCCTAACACAAGTTAAGTTTTTTTCTAAATATAAGCAGAGATATGTACTGTGTTAAGGTTTTAAATCACGTTTGTGATGCACTTGGGTAATTTCTATAAGTATCAGGGAGAATACCACTTTTTTTTTTTTTATGTGTATGCAGCTGGAGCAAATGGTACCCAAATATAACACTGATAGTCATGCTTTGTTGCATGTGTGAAATTTAGCAAAGGGAATTAACAACTGAAATGAGCACTCCCACATGAAGGATAGTATTAAACAAATCTAGCTTTAAGTCCTGACCTTCCTACCCATAATTCCTCCCAGGAGACTTTGAAGTCTTATACTAAAAGGCCTATGAAGCTTGGAAACTGAAAACAGCATTTCATAGGTAGTAGCGTGATAATTAGGAGTCTGTTTTACATATCATTTTAATTTGAAAGTAAGTAATCAGAATTTAGATGACACTTTGCTTAATTATATTGAGTGTTTGACATGAAAGTAAATTAATAACAAATTGATTTCCACCATCTGCTACTATTAATGCTGGGAAAACCAGAAGAACTTCAAATGCTATATCTTTATCCATTTTTAATATTATTATCCAAAATAGATGTTGCATTTTTGTAAGAAACAGTGCACTTGATGGAAGAATAAAGAAGGCAACATAGTTCTCTAGAGACATGAGAGAAAACTTTGGTTCTCTGGCAGCAGAAGACAGTTAGTGTGGGATGTGATTGGTGGTGCCTGTAGCACCACCACTGCCCACTGCACAAGGCAAATGCAGGTTCTGAAATGTTACACGTTCCAAACTGTGTCCTGGAGTATTTTAAGTGTGACTATATGAGAAAGGGAAAGAGTCCCACTACAAATACTCAACCCTCCACAGCATGGAGAGAATTAGAAAGAGAGCGCACATGTTTGGAGTTGTCATTATTCCTCATAGTTAACCAAGGTTCTATACACCCAGCCTGAGATAACTGTCAAGTGTTAGCATCCCTCAGTTTTACAGTCGGGTTATTAGAGAGACTCTTTGGAAATGTTCTGCCTTTGGCATTGTTATGGGGATTTTTTTAATCTCACAAACAAATTATTTCACAATTTAAATATAGGAACCATTATCACTCTAATATTTTTCTTATGACGAATATGTAATTGCAAATTGCTTCCTCTCCTGAAGAGCACAGCTTTCTATATAAAGTATACAATCGATATCCAACAAAAAAGAATACAGTGAGAATGAGTTTGGCAGTAAAGGAGTGAAGGTATTTTTAAATGTGAATGTTTACTACTTTCACAACGTTATTTGAAAAAAAGCTGGACAAAGTCTGTAATATTCCAAAGGCAAACACCATTCCCTATCAAAAGCTGTTGTTGCTATGGGTTATCTCCCACAGTGGGTATACTTAATTTAAAACCTAGAGTTATATTGCTTCCAGCAAACACATGCTATTACTGTGATCTGATAAAAGCTGGGACAGGCTGTGCTCAATTTCTTGAGGAGCGACAATTTTAAAATATTCATGTCTGTAATACAGAGATCCATAATAAAGGTGGGTCAGGTACAGTACTAGTTCACAGTAGCCTAGGGGTATATCTCTTGAGACTAAGGTACTTTGAGCAGACTTTTTCAAATGCTGTGATCACTCTAGCAACAGAGCTCTTTCCTCATTTTACTAAACAGCATGCAGAACTACTGTGCTTGCACTGTCTTCTTTACACTGTCTTTGGCTAATGCTTTTCAGACCATTTTAGAGAGCTAGAAGAAATTATTTTAGAGAACTTGGGAAAGAATCTATCCTGAGAAAATAAAAAAGCCCAAATGAAAAAACACCAGCAACTACACCAAAGAGCCATGTTGCACAAAGGCAGAGCTGAGTGTCCTGGAGCCAGCAGTCAGCAAGGCTCTTAGTATCAACAACTTTTAGTGCTTTACAGGATGCTCGCAGAGCAGATTTGGATAATTTTTTGCTGCTCTTGCATGGTGCTAGCTGAGCCTTCTCTCCAAAATTCCCATCCTTGTTGTAAGTGTAAACAGTGTTAGCAATCCACAGAAATTATAGATGTTAAGGGCTGTGATTCCCTAGGATCTCATATGAGCATTTGTTTCTGTCCATAAGAGATTAAAAAAAGAAGAAAAGAAATAAAAATGCTTTTTACCAAGGAATACAGTGTTACTAGTTCCAGAAAGTGGAAGCAAGGCAATATTCCCAACATCCTCTGAGACTCCTGAAGCATTATAAAGACATCAGCTTTATGAAGACATCAATAAGAATTGAGAATATCCTTGCAAGGAGCACCCCTCAGGGACCAGCCAAATGCTGTTTGTTGTACCCTATTTTTTCTCTCAGCAGTGGTAGTTGGAGTACTTGGGTCCCTCCTCACATCAAGAGTGGGGCTCAAGTATCCCTGTTCACCTGAAGGTTTCCTGCCAGTGACACTCACCTGTGAACATCAGCCAGCTCAGGCATGCTGGCTGTTCTGACCATACTGTGAACAGGCTGGTCTTAACAGGGAAGAGTAGAGACAGGATTTCCTTTAAACTTCCATATTTGGAGTTTTTTGCTCACTGTGACAGTCTTTAAACATATAGACAAGGAATATATTTTTGCAAGCTTCTGTACACCCTTCTAAGTGAGTATATTTCCCAAAACATATTGCATCTTGCAAATTATGAAATTTGATCTAGTGTATGAGTATAGACATTTAATATACATACCATCCTCAGAAGGGGATGCCTAATGCCTTTGATTTAAGCGATTTAAGCTACCTGGATTGTAGGTTTTTATAGGCTTGTGAAAACAAAAACATCAACATTACAAATGATTCTACATCAGCTAACACCTTGCCAAAAAAATTAATTAAGTCACATAAGTCCAGTGACAAAATTCAGATGATTCCTTTATAGGCAACATCCTTAACATCCAATTTCATTTTCAGACAGTGTTCAGAGAGCTCCTGAGAACAGCTGTGAAATTCAGACCAGTTTACCAATTACTTTCACAAAAGAGTTGTTTTAAATCCATTTTCCCTTGAAGGTCTCAGATCAGGTGAGAGAAAAGTTTGAATGGGGCAACTGGAAATGATGTCTTTGTCTCTTTTTCTCTCCTTTTTTAACATTTAAATAAATGGATAGTGGTTCTGCTTGAATAGAAAAAATCAAATACTACTCATGAGCTAAGTTTTCCTCTCATGAACATCCCACTTCAAATTTTCCAACAAGCCAAAAAACCTAGGGTTTTAATCTATAATGAATTTTTTTCTCAGCCTTACTTTGTAGTCCCTCCCAGATTTCCTTGTTGCTCACTGACAGAACATCATATTAGGTGACACATTGCTGTAGTTCTCATATACACTGTCACATAGAATGACAGGAAGGAGATCAAGGTGCAGAACACTTGGTCAAAAGGCAAGCATAAAGGTCTGGCCTTCTGAAACAGTCCTCAGGCTTACACTTCCCATGAAACATTAGAAGGAAGAACCTCAAACCCTTAGTTTTAATTTATGACCCTGCGTGTAACAACATTTAGACACTTTTTTATCAGCCCTTCAACAGATCATCCCAAGTTTCCCATCCTAGTGGTAACTTGACTTGTGAAACTCTAAAAGCACAAAAGCCAGATATGGATTTGTAATAATTACAATTTTAACTGGACAAGTATGTAAGGAAAAATTAATCATATTATCATATCCAGAAAATAAAAGCAAACTCCTGCTTTTAACAGAAGAAATAGATTTTCTATGCTAGATTTCTGTGAGAAGACTGGGGTTTCCACCACAAAGTGGGAGCAGCAGCTCCTGTGCTTATATAGTAAAACTGCAGTTGGTGTGACATCCTGGCTGGGCTATGGGCTTTCCCTCTGCCAGATACATTGCATGTGATAAAAAATTAAGATATGAAATTTAGAGGCTTAGATTTTTACAAAACCTATTTGGTGCGAAATTCTAGGGGGACAGTATTTGCAAATGATGCTAGAAGTAAGCAGAAATTATTAGCACATCTACTTTGCATCTTTGAAAAAAAATAACATCTTTTTTTTCTTCATTAAATACGTAGTAAAAAAAAAGGCATAAAAACATAAGAAAAACTTAAGATGTTTCCAGCCTCTTTTACAAAGTGATTTTAACCACAATAACCTCTGAGTTTTTATGACTGGCTGCTTTGACCTCTGTAGTCAACAAAGAAACAGTAAAGCAAAAAGAGTATCTTACTCTCCTGAGTCTGTCTGTACTGAGAATTTAGATTAGCATTCTTACTGGAGCATAAGGTAGGCTTACCTTCACTTTAACAAAAGAAATAAGGAAAAGATGTACCTGAATTTGGGGTAAGCCTGCAAAATCTTGTTGAGTCAACAGTCATATTAAGAAGCACAGATTCATTTCCTTGGTCGTGATCCTATGAATAAAAGATGAGTCTGTTAGACCTGTATTATACTTATACTTTAAGTATAATACACGTATGTAGGTATTTATAAAGATTATACACAAGATGGCCATCGAGGGCAAACTTGGCATTTTACTTACTTATTCTCATGTCTAATTATTATGCTGTGACATTCAAATGCAAGTCCTTGAGGGAATATAGCCTCCAAAACACAAAATGTGTTGCTGAAGTGATTTTTAAGTACTTAATAAGAATTGCAATGGTCCAGACTCCCAAGACAGATTTTTCTCGTGGTCATATTTGTATGAATCCCAAACTGGAAGCAGAGCTGTTTCTATTAAACGGGTAGTCCTGTGAACAGCAGACCTTAGGAGTCTTGCTTGCTTTCAGAGGTGATGCGAACACACTGATGGAAAACTGGGCTCCCTGGCATCTGATAAGATATGAACTCAAGATGTAGCTTTCCTGAAGTTATATCTCTTTCCTTTCTCAGCTGCTTTCTTCAAATGCCCAGGAAACTTGCATCTTTGAAACATATGTCTTTTTGTTTTCAAATTTGCTTGTAATATTCTGACAGAGTCCTTGGCTGTGACTTGTATTCATAGATTGTTAGAAGGAAACTGAAACGCGTACACAAAAAGCAGCATCAGGTACTCTGCGTACATTAACTGGAGGCAGTATAGTGTGACATGGACTCTTCTGTCCACATGTGAGCTAAAGAGTTAGCTCTTAGGGGCAGGATGTCAATGTGTTTGAATGTTCACTAACTTCAGAGTAGATGTGGTGTTTTGTCCAAGTCAGGGACTTCAATCCTTGTGTTTACAAAGTGCAAACTCATTTAACTCAGTTGATCTGAGAAACAGTCCTGATTAAAAAGACTTTATTAGGGATAGCTGTTCATTATGCATACCCACAGCTTCCCAGAGAAACTCATTCTCAGCATCCTGCTGTGACAGAGATTAGTCATTATGCAGTAAAACTGCACTGCTGGGACCACATTTGCATTATTAAATGAATTAGAGTATTACTTACAAAAAAAGCACTCCCAGAGCTGTGATCACCAACCCCAAACCTAGGCAAATGTGACCAGCAAATATTACAGGACACTTCTCAGCATTTGGGAAGAGGACTGCATCTGCAGTCATCTGTCACGGTTAATCAGACTTGCACTGGTGTCTACAAAATGCAACAGAAGAGAGGCCTCATAGAAACTTCACATTAATAGCCAAGTACCTGCTACCGAAAGCAAAGCAGTGCAAGATACTGCTTATAAAACACTAGAGTAGTGAGATTTTAGTTTTTTCCCCACTGCACTAAGCCTGCAGCACCACTGAAACACACCTACATCTGACCTTTAGCACAGACCTTTCTTCCAGGCCTGACCCACTGTTGCCCTTACCACCTCGTCATACAACTGCGTACTGTTCAGCCAGCCAGGAGCAACTAGCAGCTGAGATGCAGAAAGGAAAAGCTTTTAAGTGACCATTATATAGGCATCTCCTCTCTGTGAAGTTCCCTCCTCATCTTAGAGCAAGTTTAAGTAGGTATGTGGAAAGCAACTTTTTTAGTTTGGACTGAAGGGAACTAGAAGGACTCACACAGTCAACCTGTGTTTTGGGAGGAGAACACAAAAATGAGCTGAGGCATTTCACCTTCTTTAATGGCTTCTTGACCATCCTAGGACACTTAAGCTTTTCCAGTCCCTTTCAAGACAATTTTAAACTCAACTCTAATAAGGTGATGTGTTTTACTTTGCACCTTTGTGAATTAGGAACCATCACGTTTGGTGCAATTAAAAAATAAATCGTTATTTCTATGAAGCTATAGACTGCCAGCTTTTAGCCTCTGTTTCTCCCTAATTTATTCAACCCACACAGCATGTAGAACATGGGTCATGACCACCTTTAGAAATGTGGGCTGCTCTTGCCTCTACTCTGAACCACATCCTCAAACAGTTTTCAAGAGCTAAGCTAGAGCACACTATGGCTGGATAGTAAATGAGGGCATGTGCTTTTATTTAGGTAAAGGTTTAGCAGTTCAGGCATCATGCGCCATAATTCAGGCAGCCTTGAAAACCATGTGAGGAAAACCAGGAAGGAAAACTGAGCTGCAAGCATGTCCTGGCCATCCAAAGTAATGAGAAATGGATGGTGGCCAAATGTAACGAGCTGGTGCATTTTAGAGTACAAATATCAAATTCAGTAACATTCTGGAAAAGATGCCAAAATTGTGCACTCTGGAAGCACACAGTTCCTGTCTGAAATGAAGGCAGCTTTTTACCCCCTGTGGTAGCTATTACTGCAAGCTGTGAGCGAACTGGGGACTTGAACTTGGTTCGTACTTTCAAAATTATCACTGCTATCATAATTCCACAGATCCAAACACAATGAGATATAGATCCTAGCTGTTATCAAACTCTTTGAAAAGCAAATAAAAAGGGAAATTACAAGTTTAGAAAAAAAAATACATAAGCCTAAACATTTTATTAAACCTATGTCTAAATGCTTGGACTGTGGAGCCTTTAGGGTATTGCGAATCTATCGCAAATCTGTTGTAGGATCCCAGGGGTCCAGTCAGACCAAATAGGCAGAACTAACCCATCAGTCCTTCTCCCTCTTCTTCCTCCTAAAAGGAGCGGTCTTTCTCCGTCTCTTCCTCCTCCTTTTTTGTCACTGGCATCCTCCTTCTTACTCTTACCCCACTGGTCCCCAGCACTTCCCTGGGCGCCCTTGGTGCTATCGTTCAAGGAGCAGCTCATCTCATGGAAGTGGTAGCAATTAACACAGAAAAAAAAAAGTGAGAGAATTATTTTTTAGAAATAGCAAGCTGAGAAGTCAGCTCAGCCATCTCATTTGATTTTATCTTCAGACCTGCTGAATATAATACAAGCACACACTGGTTGTTCTTGAAAAAGATAGCTTTTTCAAATATGACCTTTATTAATCTTGCAAAGTTGTATTAAGGTCCTGGACAACAGAGTCTGACTCAAAATCCCTACAGTTCTCCTGTGCTAATTAGAAGTGGCCTTTCCTTGTACCAGTTCCAAGATGTTGCCTGAACTTTCAAGTGTTTTTGAAGACAGCTGCAATTTCTTACTTGAAATGAAGGACCAATGGCTTAATATTTAACCTGTAGCTGTTGTCAGCTATTTAACCTTGTCTAGAAGTGAATGGGTAATTCCCCTTTGCTAACAAAAGTGCAAAAAACATCTTAAAATGACCTTGTGCCAAGTTTATGGTGAAAAGTCACATGTCAGGAAAGCCGCACAGCTAGTAAGTGTTGACCTTTTGTTCTTGGCCATCTAAAGACACTAAAATCTGACTGAACACAGTTACCCCATCTTAGACTCCAAGTGTAATTTAGTGAAAATGTAGGCTTAAATGAGACAAGGGCCAGTGGCAGGGAGAACCAGCCAGGCTGCAGCAAAGTGATCTGAGTCCTGCTCCTGGCAGCCCTGAAGAAGAGCTGTTCTAATTTTATCTCACTGATTCTTGGCTGGTTTTAACATTTTTGTTATCAGAATAGGCTTCTTTATTTGGACAAAGGCTGACTAAGAAGGGGTGCTTTATTCACATTAAGAGACAGTCAGTATTAATGACTCATTAGCATATGATCAGAGAGGGTCTGTAACCCTGCAGGCCTGTGAGCAGAGAATCAATAGAAGCAGAAAAAACAATTACAAGTTTGCATTTGAAAATTTGTCTTAGGAAAGTAATCCAGATAAGAGGGTCATTAGTTATTAGGAAACTAGACTGGCTAGTGGATATTCCAGTCAAGGAACGAGTTCATTAAGATTTTTCAAACTGCAGTGTCTTTGCAGTCATATGAAACTGAGACTAAGCTGCTAGCAAAGGGCAAAGGACCTTACTCATGGCCCACAGACCAGTCTGGGGCTCTTGATGGCTTGGAGATGTCAGCCTAGTTACTCACACATCTGAAGGAAACAGAGAATTTGTAAAATGCAGCTCATCAAGCTCTGTTTGTATCCCCAAAGTCTGAAACATGCCCTTTAATTTCACTCTATCAGGGTGGGAGCTACCTGTTACAGCCCTGCAAAAGCTGTAAGGGGAAATTTGGTTTTTAGCCCACTGCTCTGCTACAGCCTGTTAGTACTTTTCAGCACAATCAGGCTCATCTGGAGAAGAAATCCCACTTCTTATGACCCTTGGTCATGCAACTCTCCTGGTTTCCACTTGATGCCAATCATGCAAGGCCTTGCTTCTCCAGAGAAAAATCCGTATAGCTCTCTACAGAGAAAATCCCACTGTCTTCTGATTCAGCCATTAAATAGTAGATTTGCTTTAATGTGAAATCGTTCCTGAACGCACATAAACAGACAGGGTTTGAAATTTTGGTGTAGAATTTGTCCTTTGGGCGCAGTTTGTCTCTGCCATAATTATGTTTTAAAATGCTTAATTTCATTGTACTTCTTTCTCTAGCTGGACTCGATTAAGACCAAATGAGCTTTTATCCTCTTCTACTATACCCAAGTGGATCTTGCATCCATTGTCACCAGAGTGGTGGCTCTGCATTTTTAAAAAAGAGATGCTACTTTAAATCACCCTGCACATAAGTGATCACCATCACAATCTCTTCAAAAGTTTCCAATAGCCAGAAGCAGGATCACACTGCAAGTTCAGTCTCTTCCTTGTCACTCATCCTGGGGAAGGATTACTACAGAAAACAATATCCCACTCAGCACTGTGGGCTGGAAGTCTTGACTCTTTTGCCATGGGCAGCACAAGCTCTCTTGAGCAATAGACCCACCACTGAATTCAGCATTGCCTTTGCAGACAGCCTGGCTGCCTCCCACCACTGCAAGAGAGCTGTAGTGCCTCTGCCCACACAGGCACAGCGGGATGGACTGGAAATCACCGGTTACGGTCTATTCCACAGGCACGCTAAATAAACAGAAAATAATAGCTGGGAGTTTTCATCCGCGCATGGGAGATTCAGTGTGGCCTGCTTCGGTTTCAGAGTGTTGGGAGAAATCTGTTTTGATTGCTCAGACTTCAGAGCAGCTGCTGTAAACATGACGTGTCTGAATGTTTCTTCTGGGCAAATGCTGGCAACAATGCAGCTCACAAATTCTGTTAAAGCAGATCATCCTCCATCTTCCTGGTCCCTCTTTTTAGGGCTAGCTGACAAGTCATTAATCCTTGACAATTTAAGACAGCTATAGGTCTCTTTAATTTGCACCTAGCTTCTTCTAATCCAAACTGATTGTTCCAGAAGCCAAAAATAACTGCTGCACATATCCAGCTGTCCCTTTATTTTATTGGGGGTGGCCTAAATACCAGTGGGGACAACAGCATGATTTTCTGCTAAATACCTATGTCCCATCACATTTCTTCCCCATTGATATGATTTTCTTGGGGCCCATCCCTGGCTTTGAAGTGTGACAGTGGAGAAGCCAAACCAAATCACAGCAGAAGGGAAAATCAAAACTGAAAAGACACAAGGTCGGTGCCAAACTCAGCTATTTACTGAAAACTTTACCAAGGAGGGAAACATGAAGATGATAATGATGGTAACATTGCAATCCAGAAGGTAGGGTTTTATGCCATTCTGGAAGGTCAGCTGTGCTGTAGTTTCCAAGTAAAGACAATGTTTCACAGCAAAGATGAGCAGGTGCAAACATACACAGGCAGTGACCCACTTTACAAAACAAAATTTTAATTTGCACATCTTTTAGAAGTTCCCAGCATCCAGTCTGAAAGCATGTGCCTGTAGACATTATGACTTAATCACAGCCTCATTAAAGACGAGTAGTTTCAGTCTTTTGGCCACCTCAAGACTGTAGAACTGTCCTCCCAGTTTACTGCATCCAAAATCCCCTTTTGATTTCAAAACCTATTATGTGAATGCAGGAAGCATGATGACTAGAACAATGAGCTCTGAACACAGGACTTTGCCACCCAAAAGGCATTTCCCTCTGACCTCTAAAAAATAAAAGTCTCCCCAGTTCTTTCCTGCCAAGGCAATGTCTACATTAGCAAACTGTGTGATGTGGGTGGAACAAATCCAACCTTGCAGACTGCAGTCTGAGGTTGCAGTATTGATCCAACATTGACACTCAATGTGTTTCAGCTTTTGTCCGGTCGCCTGATAGCCAGGACTGGACTAATAGCCCAGTAGTGGCTGGAGCATACTTAGTGCAGTCCTGAAGCATACTGTTTGATGAAACCAAATGTTGGGTTGACTTTCATTAAAATGGAAGGGGTTTCTTTAGTGATCTTCCCTTTTTATAGGAAGACCTCATCCAGCTATGTCAAAGACCTCTCTGTTATGCAAACAAAAGCACAATAAATGAGCATAATTAGGAGAATCATTTCAAAACTATAATTCTGATCTAACTCCATCGTTAATGACAACACATTCTGATTGAGCCATCATCTGCCTGGGCTTAGCTAACCAGAGGTAGTTTTTAAGGACAATGACAAAAGACAGGCAGCTTCTGATGCACTCAAGTCTGTAAAGGCTGATGAGACCCCATGAGGACCAGCACTCTCTGCTGGCATAAGAATCTTTTTCACCACAGGTACACTCCATCCTTAATTGTAAGGGAGATAGATTTTTCATTCACTTCTCAGAAGGATGTGGGAAAGATTGAACCATTTGGTGAAATGCTACTGACATAAGTTTTGCCAGGCAACACCAACAGATCCAGTCATTGACTATAACCTTTTTTAGGCTGGAGTTCAGCCTTGATGAAATTAAATCTTTAAAAAAAAATCTAAAGACAAAGCCTAAGAAAAATATGATTTTCTGTTATTCTGTGGCTATCCTGAATTACAGGCTTGAAATATAGTCATGGGTGTGGAATTGTATTTGAGCCATTGTCTATTGAAGTCTGATGTTCCCTCACACTTTTATTTATGTACTTGTAACCCAGTCAGGGAAGTGGCACACAAAAAAAGAAACCTTTCAAAGGCTTCATGTCAAGCTATATGAACAGAAAATACTTAATATTATTTGAAGTCTAGTATGTTTTATTGCACATTAAGTGAGTACTGTGGGAAGGGCAAAAAGAAGAAACAAAACAGCCCATATGGCTTCTATAATTTTTTTTTATCCCTAAGTAGTAGCTTTGCTAGTGCTGTATGGAAGTTTCATAACAGTCTCAACATCCTATAAATAAAGCAGACCTTCAGCCTCTGGGGGTTTTACTGTGTCACTGATGTTTTCACTCCCACAAACTATCATATTGAACAAATAAAAGTTGTAGCCCTTTGAGGGAACTGGAAAGCGAGCTGCGACCCCCTTCTGATTTTAGGAGAAAGACCACTTGAGCATTCCAGAGACCGGACCTCCTCCAAAAAAAAAACCTGACATGGAAATTCCTTCTGTTTTCTGACAACTAGGAACAGTTGAAAGAAGTATGATGAGCGCTCACTCCTAAAGAGGCTTCCGAGTAATTGAATTAAATCCTGAATGCAAATTTTCATATGTTCATTAATAAATTTGGCATGGAAAGGAATTCAGTTGCTGCTGCATTGTAAGATGTTACACTATGTGTCTCCCAGGAAAGCTCTAGTTGATTTCAAGATTTTCAGCTAGAATTACCTTCTATAAAGGTTGTGCTATCCTGCCTGTTTAAAATGTCACATATAGTCAAATATGATGCCTGTCTATGGACTGGCACTAAAGGTGTGAGTAATTGATTGTGAGTTAGGGTTGGCTATGGCCCTCATATATTACTAATTTATTGAATTATATACCTATATACATGATGGTCATGACTTTAGAGATCATTAAAATAACTCATCTGTAAAACAAGAGATACCCCTTCACTGTAGAAGAATTCTGCACCTATCAAAAAAGGTAAGAGCTTTCCAGTTTCTCGTGATGGATTGTCAGACATGAGATACAATGTTAAAAGAGAAAAGCATAAAATCAAATGCCAGCACTTCTGCTAAGTAACAGCTTATTTGGTTGGTAAGAAAAAGGCTGAAGTGACTGCAACATAAGCGATAAAAAGTGTGCCAGGAAAACAAATCATGATAGGGACAGTAGATTATTTAATCTGAAGTGAGTGACTTGTTCTCCTATAACTTGGATGGATAAGAATATAATATAGTTTATAATATAATAACTCTTTCTTTTAAAGTAGAAAATAATTAAAGATTAATTAAAAGGACATACTTTTCTCATTGGCCCATGATAGTTTTGATAATTGGAATTATATAGTTATCATAGTATTGTTAATATAGGTTTACAAGGGGAATATTCTAGTATCTATCTGAATGAATACAAGCATATTTGCTTCTATCTAACTGCTCAGATCATATGCTGCATAAAACAATGACATGCATAACATAACTCCTGATTTGAAAGTTATGGAACAAAACTTTCTTATCACTCTCATATGCCAAAAAATATCTAGGAACTTCAGGTTATGTTTCATTTTGTCAGCATAATACACAAGTATTCTGAGGCTTATTCACCAAAAATAAGTGCACTTAAAAGGCACTTAAAAGCTTTTCCAGCTTCTATAAGTTGCCTTCGTACACTAGGTGAAGACTTATCAAATGCAATCTTTAAATTGGTTAAAGATGATCAAGGTGTAGATCACGGCAAACCACTTTTGGTAACTGAATGCTACTTACATTTTTTTATGGTGTGCTAAAAGTCTTTTAATGATGTAATCTTAGAGCAGTTTCATTTTATATGCTGAGGTTTTTGAAATGATGCATTCTCTGCAGAGTTATGACAAAGAACTGATGACAAATTCTTTTGTCATAGCAGTAAATTTTATCTAAGAAACACATCAGAACAAAGCACAAGGCCTGAGAAGGGATTAATTCAGTAGCACACCTCAGCTCTCTGAAACTTGACTTCACAGTTTCAGATCTGTAAACAAATTTTCAGCCACCTCCTGTAGGAAAAGTATCACTTTTCAACATGTCATAAGTAGGACTGAAGGGCTGAAATATGACAAAAGGCCGGAATTGGATTGTTGAATAATAATGTGTGTGAAGAATAACATGTGTTGAGAGATTCAGTAGAGAATTATTTATCTGAGGGAACTGTGAACGTACACCTAAAGCTTACAGAGTTCCTGCTTAAAACATTATCTGATATTTTTTGCAGTTATCCTCTTTTCTTCCATCTAAAGGTCATCACATCATTTCAGTTGTTCCTGTTAAGTTCAGGAGTTTTTAACGCTCAACCAACAGTTCGAATTACACTATCAAATACAGAATCACAGAATCATAAAAGTTGGAAGAGACTTTCAAGATCACCTAGTCCAACCATCAAACCAGTACCACCATAATCATGCCTAAATCATGGCCTCAAGTGCCACATCCAGACACCTCTTGAACACTTCCAGAGACAGTGACTCCGCCACCTCCCTGAGCAACTTATTCCAATGCCTAACTAGTGTTTCAGAGTGGGGTTTTTTTAATAATATCCAATCTGAACCTCTGCTGGTGCAAATTAAAGACTTTCCTCAAATATCCACCATGATGAGTTACTATTGCATTCCTGAGTAACCCAATATGGTTTTGGTACTTTGAGAAGAGATTAGAGGTGGCACACAGAAAGGACATATAAGCTCCATCACTGTCTCCCTGCAGTCTTCCTCAATAGCATCATCTACCAAGGGGACTTCAAAAAGTGCAATGATATTTTTTTGCACATCTTTTCCACAGAAAATATGTTGTTTTCTCTCAACTCAGAGGAAGTGCTCTCCAGACACCTCGTTACAACAAAGCAGGGAACCTTTTTGTCACTCAGGGATGCTGACTCCATCACAGACCCAGAAAAAGGGGTTTGTCCTAAGAAACTCTTCTCACATATTACAAAAACAAAAGAGGCATATCAAAGGAAAAGAACATAAGACAGCTGTAAAGAATAATTCTGCAGCTGTTGATCTCAGTTCCCAGCTCTCTACCATTCCCCCTACTTCCCAACAGCTGCTGCATAGACTTTGTGGCAGATTTCCAAAATCTGAAGCTGCTCTGCCCTATGAGAAAATCACAGTTTCATTCCTATTCCCAGTTTCAGAAGAAAACAGCAGTATGTTCTGGGGGATTTAACCCACAGTCTCCTAAATCCTGAGAAAGCTTTCTAAAATCACTTGGAATTTGCCACAGAGGAAATTGCAGTGGCGTAACCCAGAGCAGTAAGGACACGAGGCAATAGTGCAGCTAAAATTGATCAGTTGCAGCATAAATATTGCACTTCCCATATTCCGAAAGATGGCAGCCCTTCAGACTACTCAAGTTGGAGGCAAAATCTGAATACAGGTCAGTAGCAATGAACAGGGAGTGGAGGACCACTGGAATTCTCTTAGCTGAGCAGTTCCTGCAGGCATTCCAGCTTAATGTACCTCTAGTTCATTAGTACTGGGACAAGAGCAGTAGCAGTCTCATTAGTGATGAGTGATTTAACACTTGCTTTTCCTGGTACTTTGAATAGTTATGTCATCCATTTAACTATCAGCAGTATCAGTCATCAGGGGAAGAGATAACTATCTAAATGCATAAATTATGAGTGCTTGGAAAAAGTTGTGCTTCTCCTAAGTGTCCCAGTGTCTTATTCTCAGAGACCTGTGTTTGAGTCCTCTCTCTGTCATAACAACGCTGAATATCTCATCTTTGGATAGTTTATTTACTCTTTAATCTCCCAAGTATAAAGAGATCAAGATGCTTGTGTTTAATGTAAATGACAACTAGGACTAGATATTCATTGTAATAAAACCTCTGGCCCCTTTACATGATGAGTCTTGGGCCTCTGACCAGGTGAAGCTAATTTTAAAAATATATATGGACTCATTCCCTGGAAATTTGAAATATCTGGTGTCATCTCCAGCATCTTAGATCGTGCCAAGAAATATTTTTGAAATAAAAAAATAAGATAATACCTGGCTGCTTGTTGTAAGATCTGATTAATTCATATTCTGTTCTCCCATGCTCTGTTATCCCTTGTTCTGAGGGTCTCCTCAGATCCACATAACCACTTACATGGGGTAAATAAAGGGGAATGAGAGCATAGGGAGTGAATGGAATTTGTTTTGTGGACTTGAGGAGAATAATCTGCCAGTAGCAAATTATGCTCAGATAAAACACCAGGAAATTTCAAGTAATGAAGTGACCACGTCCAAAATGCCTGGAAAATAAAATGCTGTTGGACACTAGCACATAGAAAAGTGGCAAGAATAGTCAGTGTAAAATTAAACCAATCAACCAATAATCCCCCTAAACATGCAAACTAAGGCAACATTTCTCCCCTAACAAACTGTACCAGTTTCTAATGTCATGGTTCGTTTTAACCTCTCAAATTTACAGAATAACATACCCTATCAATCAAACTTGAATTCACAAGCTTGTTAAGTAGTAACACACAGCTCAGAGGTGAAATTCTTCAGAATAGGTTTTTATTCATATCTATTAAAGTTTTTCTTATTTCATATTGCAGGCTGTGCTCTGTTACTGTGTGAAAAGAAGGATGCACTATCCCCACACCAAAATGCAAATGCTCTGGAATAACACAGAGTCCTAAGTATGCCAGCACAGGAAAATGTAGAAACTGGAAGGCCTTTGGAGAAAATGAAAAAAGCTGTATTGTAAAGAAAAATATTCTGAACAGAAAAATTATTGTGATGGGATTCTTTTGCTTATAGCAATGAGAGCACTTTTTTGCCAAGGCACCGATCCTAAATGTTCTGGGCCCCTCAGGGAACTGCTTTATATGGAGTACTGCTAGCTTGCTCCAATAGACAAGGCATGCAGGCTGTCACAGTCACGGATATGAAATTTATCTTTCTATAAATGAATTACAGGCTTAGGAAGCCAGCAAGCATCCAAGCATCAGAAAACAAAACTGGAATATAGATCACCTAAATTTTAAGTGACTACTTTGCACAGTGACATGCCACTTTATTTCAGACTAGGTTCTTACACCATTCCAATCCCTGTGGCATTGGCATAGGACTCTCACGGCAGCTGAGCTGCTCAGGACCCAGAACTTTCACAAATCTGAAATAAATCTTCTGAAACAGCCCTGGCAATTGAGTGATTCAGAAAGCTATTACTATTGTGCCCCTGTGACCTGTAGAGCTGAAGCCTGAGTGAGAGGAAGGTCTTAGGTAGCTGTTTCTAGTAGTATTTATTAAAACTGAGAATTTGCAGTTCTTGGGAATTCTACCGTTAAAAAATGGGTGATAACCAAAAGCCAAAATACTGTTTTATACTTTTTCAATTAGCAAATTTCAGCTGAGAAATGTAAAATCTCAGAATTTTGTCTTGAAACTAACTTGTCCCTTCTCGTTTCCTTGCTACCTCGGATGTAACTTGTAATCCCATTCTTCTCAGCAGTCTGGACTTTCCAGGAAGGTTGCTTATGCCATTGCCCATGGCCCCCAAGCACACTGTTATCAGTTTAATGTTGGGGGAGACTCCCTGTCTCAGAGTAATTTGAACTAAGAAAAGAAAAGGATTGCAAACTAAGCTGTTTCAATTCAAGTCATCCACCCTTGTAATCTCCTAATGAAATAATGAATTTTTTTTGGCCTAGATATCTTCTATTAAGAAAACGTGTACAATGTTACTACCCTGACCTACACTGAGAAAGAAATGCACTTCTAGATAGGTGTTTGATTATTGGATTTTAACAGGAAAATAAATCTGATATTTTTCACCTTTTTTCAAAAAGATATTCAAAGGAATGATAGTTTATACTAAGTGATGAAAATCCAATAATTTAAATGTTATCTTTGGAGAATAAATCTTTTGTTAAACATTAGTGATTTAGAACAACTCTGACATAGTTCATATTCATATCCATTGCCTATTAATTTTTCTGTTTCCATTCTTCTGTCACATATATTACCCAGTGCAGCTGCCAAGTTCAGCTTATAGTGTGCTCAGCTTTCACGAATTTTTCCTTTAATGTTCATGCTGAATTTATAAAGTAGTTTCTAATGAAAATTTCCCATAAGAGAAAAACTTACAAGATATTTTTATGGAGCAGTCATAAGTTTTACAGCATAAACTGGGAAGCAGTAACTGTGAAGTCATTGCCATACCCATAGTATATTAATCACCTGTCCACAATATGCATAAGCTGGAAAAAAGTAGGATTTAAAAAAAAAAACTAAAGGAGGTTTTCCCCTTCTCAAGTAACAACATAAATAAGAATAAAATTCTGAGTTTTGAAGACTGTCATTGATACCAACTCTTTGTAAAGATAACAGCAATGGAATATTACTGAAGGAATTGATTCATTGTTTGTTGGCTCTTTTAGTATGTACACACAGATAGAAAGGAACCATAATACAACGATGGAACTAATAGCAATTTCTACCATGCTTGGAAATCCCCTTCCAAACATATAATAAAGGCACAAAGAGCACTGCCATTAGATCCTTCAGCTAAAAGTCTCTACCTTGAATGTGATAGTTGAGAGGTAGCACAGTATAGGAGAAAATACAGGCTCATGAAAATAAGTTATAGGCCAGCTAGAGATTTATATATTTAAAGCAACACTTCTGAATCCTGAAACTAGCTGTTACAATAATCCTCAACTAGCTGTTGCAAAAAAAGAAAGCACTAATATACTGGCTTGCAGTAATATATTCAGATTAATGAAGCCATCCGTCTTGTACCAGTCTCAGTCTGTCGGTTGGAAACCCAGTCACACTGAGTTTTGCTGTAGTCTAGTGCTGAGGTGCACAGGCAATATGTAGATATTTGCTGGAGATTGCCATCACCATTTGATCTGTCCCCAGTTTGACTGAGTACATAAACCAGCAGATAGGAGAGCAGAAAGACAGATCTCACTTGGGAGGACTCCTGAAGGAGCAGGGCAGAAGAAGGAGGGAGCGAGGTAGACTCTTTCCAGGGCAAGAAACTGGAGGACAGTTATGCTGTATTTGAAAGTAGTTTTGTAAGGAGAGTGCTATTCCAGAGAAACACAGGATCTAGGTGTACCTGTAGTACTTTTCCCAGTGCTCCAAGTTTGTGGAAAACAAGAAGAGAGGGATGCAATTTGCAGAGATAGAGGTTCAGCTTAGACTCATAGAATATCTTGAGTTGAAAGGGACCCATAAATATCACTGAGTCCAAGTCCCAAAACTTATCAAACCAGGGATGAAAATAAGAGACCTACTACTGGTCTGAATATAGGTTGTATGACCTGGAAGGAGGGCTGACGGTGAAGTTTGTGCTGCAAAGGACCAGTACCACATCAGTAGCTGAACTCGTGATGCTTTTCCTGGAAATTAATTACAGCAGAACTGAGAGGGTACCCTTCAATTTATTTTTTTCTGTGAGTGGGTAGGAGACCAGTAAGCCAGAACTGAAGGTCAGATTTGGGAGGGCTAGCACAAAACCTTGTCCGCACACTTAGACTCAGCAACCGTACATGATGCATTTAAGCAGTAGGTACACCTTTTTTGGCAAAAAAGTGTATTTGAGATAAACTGAGCAATAGAAGTTCTCACCATGCTGAAATTGCTGAAAATATGCCAAAAAGTAATAGTAAATTCACTAGAGTATTAGTCAGACCACTAACATTTCATTTTATGAAGTTAAAAATGTCAACAAACATTTGCACGAATATTTGAAGCCCTTTTGTGAGCCCTTTTGAATGTCTGCAGAGAAGAGCAAGTACCTGCTGTCATGTATGAGACAGCAAGGAGCTGATGAGCAGTGCTCCTGCCTTCTGAAGTGAGACCTGAAGGGATCTTGCCTGCAAAGGGCTATTGGTGGACTGATTTATCCTTTTTCTGTGGTGGGCAGAGTACATAAAACACCACAGGCTCATGGGTCAGCAGGCTGGGCTGCGTCCTGGAACAGGAGAGGAGGAAACAGGCTGTGCCAGGAAAAAGGGTGGTGGTGCAAACTGTTTCCCCTTTGCAACAAGGAGGACGACTGACACCATGAGTCAGAGTTCCCAGGGCAGTTTATCTTGCTTCTCCTCTACATTTGTTGAATTGCTTGGTGGAAAGCCAATGTTCTGGGTTTGTTTTAGAGAGAAACAGTTAAATACTTTTGTTTAAAGTATCTCTGGCTTTCCTTTGGTTTAGGGTGCTAAAGCTTCTTCATTTTTTTATACAAGGATTGGAGTGGTTCCCCATGAGATTCAACAGTACCAGTGTTTGAAGGGTGCTCTTCCATTTAGCACTGTGTTACAACGAAGTGTAACTGTTATATTAGTCAACTTTCCAATTTGCTTGACAACTAAAAAACCCTGCCAGAACTCAGCCTCTATACTTCTTTCCTTGCTGTTATCTGACTGCAGAGAACCTTCTGTTTTGCAATTATGAAACTTTATTAAATGTCCTGGAACTGAAAACTTCTCAAATTTTATGGCTGGTATCATTTCTCACTGCATTAATAGTAATAATAGTCAGTGTGAAAGTAACCCAGAGCATCCTCGGGCTTTACTATAATGAATATGCCTATTAAGGAGAGGTACTATACATGTACTATCTTTGTGTGTATGCAGTGTTTGGTGTATTTTGCCTCTATAATCAGAATTATATTCTAGATACAAATGAAGCCTAACTGCATCTCATGTAGCTCTTAGGTTGCTAGCTTCACTTAAGCAGTATATTATAATATCTTAAGAGATTTGCATAAGTAGTGGAGCGTACTGCAGAGAAGCTTAGAAACGCTTTCTGGCAGGAATGGAGTAGAAGCAAATAAACGGTCTGCAAGGAATATACAGCCAAACTGATTCTGGGTAGAGTGGATGGTGAGATGACACCAGATAAAAATACAATCTACCAATGACTCAGCTTCTACTTGAGCAGCTTCCTAACTATCCAGAATGCTATTGGTTCAAATACCATGAGCTATCAGATATGTATTGGCAAAAACACATAGTGAGTCTCATGGTTAG